>NC_064614.1:182144279-183394279 GCF_023898315.1 Schistocerca nitens
ACATTGTCAGAGCCGCTCCCATTCTCAGAATACACAATCCTATACATGAGACACACCTATCACATATCTCTCGAACCACCTCTTTTTTCAAACTCAGATTTTCAAGTTAAGTATACCTTGGTACGACTGATCCCACTAACACTACCCGTCATTCATATCACTTTCATGTCCATTACACTTCCTTACTTAAACTTCAATTGGAAATTGGCAAGCTGCTTGGTTGATGTCGTGTTATCACCAACGTCATATTATAATAAATGATACTTTCCTACATTTATTCTGACACGAGTAGGCCTTTTGCCGGCCGTTGTGGCCGAGTGGTTCTAGGCGCTTCAGTCCGGAACCGCGCCGCTACAACGGTCGCAGGTTCGATTCCTGCCTCGGGCATGGATGTGTGTGATGTCCTTAGGTTAGTTAGGTTTAAGTAGTTCTAAGTCTAGGGGACTGATGACCTCAGATGTTAAGTCCCATAGTGCTCAGAGCCATTTGAACCATTGAGTAGGCCTTTCCCGCACACATCTCGATGCATTGTCATTACTATTAGTTACGTCACTGAATGTCTGGCAAAATCTCGGCAGTTATTGCTATGAAACCGGCGCACGTTGCAGTTGAACCTGTCAGAAGCTGTAGTTTTGGGTAGAATAAGGCAGAATAATAGGAGTTTCTTTGCATGTAGTACAAGACACATGAAAATGTCCAGTTGTTGACGTCGTTGTCAAGTATATCACACACCTTCGCTGCCGCTATGAGACAACTACGATCGTTTTGCGTGCGCCTAGATCCACTTGGCCACTGCAGCCGGCCCTATACTTACAAGTCTTACCTGATACATGACTAAGAATCCCTAACACACTGTTAGAGAGTTATTCTGTCAAGTAGGTTACGCGTGGTAATGTCGACCGTAGACTATAAAATATTAATGAAGCACAACTCATCGGGATGGCCACTGACAGCCCGTCAGGCTAGTCCCATTTAGTTGATTTACTCCAACAAAGCAGCCATTGTCTCCCTCTCAGTGCGTCGAGATAGTCTCTACCATTCAGTGTTTGCTCATATATCTTTGAACAGGAGTGCGCAGCTGCGATATCTAACACACCACCGTCAGCAACAGGATTGTTATATCGATCAGCGTATTCAGACTGACAACAGATTTCCTTGAATGAAAATTTAGCTCTTCAGTTTTAACTAAAACCTGTATAGGAACCTGCCAGGCACGATAAAGGCAAACACTATCTCCCACGTTACAGGATCAAAGGCTATATACTATCTGTATTACTCGCTTAGTGCCGTTTTCCATCATGGTTGCTTCAAAACAACACTTCTTGTCGAACGGAAAATATTCTGTTTGGTGGCAAATTAAATAAAAAGTTAACAACTAATAAAATGATCGGGGCTATGATGCAGTGGTCGAATGGATTTCACTTTAAAGCCCAAAGTTTCGCCGTCGACCGCAGAGGGCATTTTCATGGGGAATCGTAGCTTCTTTCAGGCCCTGGCTCTCTACTGCCTGCAGCCATAAAATTTTCCTGCGGTCAATAGCGAGATATGGTATGAAAAAACCTAAGAACCCCCTCGAAAATGTCCGCTGCGCATGGGGAAACCAACTCGACCATGGCATGGGTATCTGAGTGTGTATGTAGATGTGTGTGCGTAAAAGTGAGATATATGGAGAGAGCAAGAGTGCACGAAGAGAGAGAGAGAGAGAGAGAGAGAGAGAGAGAGAGAGAGAGAGAGAGAGAGAGAAGGGAAAGGAAGGTTCAAAACATGGTGATTTATATTCGAATGGAGGTGAGAGTCTCAGAAAAAAATCATAAGCCTAATGCAGACTGGTCGTTTGATGTTCAGAGGAATATACAGTGCATTCGCTCGCTCTACCTTAAATTCATCAAATGCTGCTCAAGTTCAAATGATACAGCTTAGAATTCACCTCCTGTGACATCCTCCAAGAGAACGGGAAAACAATACAACACTCCCTGGAAAACAACCAAGTTGTCAAGACTTTACATCTATATACACACTCTGCAAACCACTGTACGGTGCCTGGCGGAGGGTACCCTGTACCTCTGCTACTACTCGTCGCCTCTCCTGTTTCTCTCGCCAATAGAACGAGGGAGAAACTATTGTATATATGCGTCTGTTCAAGCCCAGATGTCTCTTATCCTCGTGGTCCTTACGCGAAATTTACGATGCCGGCAGTAGATTAGATCTGCATTCAGTTTCAAACGCCGATTCTGTAAACTTTCTCAATACTCAATACCGTTGCCCGAAACGAACGTCGTCCATCCTCCACAGATTCCCATTTGAGTTCTCGAATTATCACCGTAATACTTAGGTGTTGTTCAATGCTACCGGTAATTTTAGGAGCCCACCGCTCAACTGCTTCGATGACTTCATTTACTCGGAGCTTGTGGAGCATCCAAACCAAACCCTTGTGTTCTATACAAACCACGCTTTCCCAGCAAACCAACGTCGACCATTCGCGTTCCTTGCTACCGTCCCTATACTCGTTCCATTTCATATCGCAACGTTACGCCTAGATATTCAATTGACATGGAAGTAAATAGGAATATAAAAAAAGGGAGGAAGGTTTATCTGTTTATCAAGAGTAATAGGAGGCAGATTTCAGACTACCTAACAGATCAAAACGAAAATTTCTGTTCCGACACTGACAATGTTGAGTGTTTCTGGAAAAAGTTCAAGACAATCGTAAAATGCGTTTTAGACAGGTACGGGCCAAGCAAAACTGTGAGGGGCGGGAAAAACCCACCGTGGTTCAACAACAAAGTTAGGAAACTACTGCGAAAGCAAAGAGAGCTTCACTGCAAATTTAAACCCAGCCAAAACCGTTCAGACAAACAGAAGCTAAACGATATCAAAGTTAGCGTAAGGAGGGCTATGCGTGAAGCGTTGAGTGAATTCGAAAGTAAAATTCTATGTACCGACTTGAAGGAAAATCCTAGGAAGTTCTGGTCTTACGTTAAATCACTAAGTGGATAGAAACAGCATATCCAGACACTCTGGGATGATAATGGCATTGAAACAGAGGATGACACGCATAAAGCTGAAATACTAAACACCTTCTTCCAAAGCTGTTTCACAGAGGAAGACCGCACTGCAGTTCTTTCTCTAAATCCTCGCACGAACGAAAATATGACAGACATCGAAATAAGTGTCCAAGGAATAGAAAAGCAACTGATCACTCAACAGCGGGAAGTCCACTGGACCTGACGGGATACCAATTCGATTCTACACAGAGTACGCGAAAGAACTTGCCCCCTTCTACCACAAGTATCTAGAGAAACGGAAGGTTATAATGATTGGAAAAGAGCACAGGTAGTCCCAGTTTTCAAGAAGGGTCGTCGAGTAGATGCGCAAAACTATAAGCCTATATCTCTGACATCGATCTGTAGTAGAATTTTAGAACATGTTATTTGCTAGAGTATCATGTCGTTTCTAGAAACCCAGAATCTTCTCTGTAGGAATCAACATGGATTCCGGAAACAGCGATCGTGTGAGACCCAACTCGCTTTATTTGTTCATGAGACCCAGAAAATATTAGATACAGGCTCCCAGGTAGACGCAATTTTCCTTGACTTCCGGAAGGCGTTCGATACAGTTCCGCATTGTCGCCTGATAAACAATGTAAGAGCCTACGGAATATCAGACCAGCTGTGTGACTGGATTGAAGAGTTTTTAGCAAACAGAACACAGCATGTTGTTCTCAATGGAGAGACGTCTACAGACGTTAAAGTAACCTCTGGCGTGCCACAGGGGAGCGTTATGGGACCATTGATTTTCACAATACATATGTAAATGACCTAATAGATAGTGTCGGAAGTTCCATGCGGCTTTTCGCAGATGATGCTGTAGTATACAGAGACGTTGCAGCATCAGAAAATTGCAGCGAAATGCAGGAAGATCTGCAGCGCATAGGCATTTGGTGCAGGAAGTGGCAACTGACACTTAACATCGACAAATGTAATGTATTGCGAATACATAGAAAGAAGAATCCTTTATTGTATGATTATATGATAGTAGAACAAACACTGGTGGCAGTAACTTCTGTAAAATATCTGGGAGTATGCGTAACGAGCGATTTGAAGTGGAATGATCATATAAAATTAATTGTTGGTAAGGTGGATGCCAGCTTGAGATTCATTGGGAGAGTCCTGAGAAAATGTAGTCCATCAACAAAGGAGGTGGCTCACAAAACACTCGTTCGACGTATACTTGAGTTTTGCTCATCGGTGTGGGATCCGTAGCAGGTCGGGTTGACAGAGGAGATAGAGAAGATCCTAAGAAGAGCGGCGCGTTTCGTCACAGGGTTATTTGGTAACCGTGATAGCGTTACGGAGATGTTTAGCAAACTCAAGTGGCAGACTCTGCAAGAGAGGCGCTCTGCATTGCGGTGAAGCTTTCTGTCGAGGTTTCGAGAGGGTGCGTTTCTGGATGAGGTATGGAATATATTGCTTCCCCCTCCTTATACCTCCCGAGGAGATCACGAATGTAAAATTAGAGAGATTCGAGCGCGCACGGAGGCTTTCCGGCAGTCGTTCTTCCCGCGAACTATACGCGACTGGAACAGGAAAGGGAGGTAATGACAGTGGCACGTAAAGTGCCCTCCGCCACACAGTGTTGGGTGACTTGCGGATTATAAATGTAGATGCAGAAGTTGTACGCAGCACACTGCTAACGCTGCATTCGAACATAGCGAGATGGTCTTTCCAAGTCATCTGCATTAATTTACATTGTGTACGTTTAGAGCTAGCTGCCATGCATTACACTATTAGAAATGTTGTCAAACCCATCTTGTATCCTCATACCGTCACTCAACTTCGATACCTTCCCGTACACCACAGCTTCATCAACAAACACTTGCAGATTGCTTGTTATCCTGTTCGTCATGTCATTTACGTATGCAGAGAATCAACCCGGTTGTATCACATTTCCCTGGTGCACTCCAGACGATACTCTTGTCTCTGATGAACACTCGCCGTCGAGAACTGGAGTCTATTACTTAATAAGTATTCGAGTCATTAACGTTTCTGGAAACTTATTCGGCTTGCTCGTATTTTCATTAATGTCAGCTGTTGGGCACCGTGTCAAACGCTTTCCGGAAATCTGGGGATATGGAATCTACCTGCAGGCCTTCATCCATGATATGCAGAATATCATTTAAGAAAAGTGCAAGCTGAGTTTCGGGCGAGCATTGCTTTCTACAACTGTGCTGCTTTGAGGACAGAAGTTTTCCGTGTTGTGGGAATTTATTGTGTTCGAAATGAGAATATGCTCTCGGGATATTGATGGTCACGTGTGATTCCACAATTGTATATTTGTCCTTAGTCACCCAGATGTCGACAGCTGTGCACATGTATACTGCTTTTCAGTGAAAGGTCTTCATCGCATACACAAGACGTTTCAGACACAACCCGCATTATTTCCCTCTTGTAATAGATTCCAATTTAGAAATTTAAGTCATTTCTGGATATCCGATGGTGTAAGTTGCTGTATTTGTTGAGTTGTAAAGTTCAATCGGGAGAATGGGACTACGCTATCGACCCAGAGTATCGTAAAGTGTGTCAGTTTTTTTGGAATGAAGACGCGATCTGCTGCTCGTAATCTAATGCCTAGTGTAACTGTCCCACATTGCGGGGCCATGAGTTCGATATCGGTCTGGGTTGCAGATTTTCCTTTCTCGGGGACTGAGTGTTTGCGTAGCACTAATTGTTTCATTTCATCTTCATCTCAAAGAGTTCGAAGTCGTCGAAGAGGCATCAGCCAGAAATAGTTGTACCAGGAGGCCGGGAAAGCGCAGATGGGGTCTCTCTGCCAGTAATGACATTATATTATTTTATTTGGTCCTTAAGGGAGCGTTTACACCTGTGCACCTTGCAGCTAGTCACCGCGCGGCTGTACTTTCCCCACACGCAAGGAGAGGCAGGCACACGGCGGTGGACGCCTTTTCTACTACATGTGCCCACAATTGATTCCATTCACACTTGTGTTCACACTGGGCGCCTCTACTTACGCATCGGGCCAGCAAAACCGCACGGCGACTAGACGCAAAGCGCACAGGTGTAAACGCACCTTTACGCACAAAGTCTTCGTCATATGCGGAACAGCTACTGGTGTCAGACTTTAGCATGTCTATGAGTCCCCCACTTTCTGCACATGCTTCCGAACGTATATTTTTTTTTTTTTTAAACAGCTCACCATAGATTTCAGTGACAACGGTAGCATATGCTCCGTTTCACGTCGTTCATTTCTGACATAGCTTTAGTCGAGCTTCGTCTCTTGAAGGCAACATATCTTACCGTGAAAGAAAATGTTTCGACAGATAACGCGTACATAAATTTACACCGCTCGAGGAAAAATCTGACTGCTCAATGTTTGCATTAGTTTTTCTCTAGTAACACCAACTAGATTACAATAAAGATCTGTGACGACACACATATCGCTAAAAATGCAACTAGTGAAACGATAAGTTTTGTCGTGGCACGTTCTTCCATGTATTTCTGTGAAATTCGTTTCATACTACTGCTAACAATTTCCAAATTACTGTTCCTGAAATGTTTTCATTCTTACTCTTATTTTCTAATCACTTACTGTTAGGAACGTGAAATGCGATGTCAGCTTGTAATCGTTAACATTACAGGTCACACAGACATTTATAATAAAACGTCAGAATAAAGCTACGCCAGTTTACTGAACTTTCAGTGGCGCTACGTTATAAACCTACCGATATTATGAGCTTCTCCAAACTATTCAAAAATGTTAGTAAAGTTCACAGACCGTTTATCTTCCGACTGATGGAGGAAATGGATATCATAGAACAATCAACAGCATCAACGGTCAGGCACTTGCTGAACTCATTGCAAAATACTAATGAAATATTGGAAAAGCGGAATTAATGTACGTCGGAAAAAGGCGTGGAACTTCTACACCAAAATCTAAAATTCGAGAATATTTTTACAATATTTTATATCTATCCACATAATAGTTCTTGAGTGAATGTGAACATACTGTATGAAAAGAGCGACAGTAAATTAAGAATTCATTGAACGTCTCGTCCCATAATAAAACGGTATTAGATTGTGTTGAATCTACGAGTAGAATTTCGGAGCCTGTCATTTGGTTCACAAAACACATACACACACACAGGGGATAAGGATAAAAATTATGAGCCATATTATATAACAAATTTGATTAAAGGAAGGATTGATGAATTGGACTGTCGAGTAAGACGATATGTCTAACATACATGACATATACGCCTCACTACTATAGCTGTAATTTACGGAGGAGCTATGATTCGAACGGAAATAAAGTTTAATATAACAAACAAGCAAAGTATATTACACACTAGGACATCTGTTTGGAGTAACATTCACGCTGAGGTCACAAATGCCATGCGATAGCGGTATGCATTTATACAGATGACGGTAGTATTGCGTACACAAGTTACAAAAGAGCGTGCATTGATGGAACTCTCATTTGTATTCAGGTATTCATGTGAAAAGGTTTCTGATGCGATTATGGCCGCACGGTAGGAACTAATAAACTTTGAACGCAGAATGATAGTTCGCAGCTACACTGCTGGCCACCGTAAATGCAACACCCTGAAGGACGCATCCGAATCAAGTGAAATTTACACCATGGGTTTGCAGCGATGAGATATGCAACTGATTAGAATTTCAGCGCAGACGCACATCACGCTCGCCTGTGGCGCCACCTCATAGCGCCATTTAAGGCTTGGCGATTTCGACGACTGTACGTTTGGCACGTGTGTTTACCTTGTGGTTGTTTCACAAGACGATCAGTTATGCCACGTAGACAACAGCGAACATCTTTTGATCAAGTATCCGAGTTCGACAGAGGAAGGATAGTGGCTTACCGAGATTGTGGATTATCATACAGAGAAATCGCTAGTCGTGTTGGACGAAACCAAACAACTGTAATGCGGATATGTGACCGTTGGATGCAGGAGGGTACGACGGACCGTCGTGGTCGATCGCATTCACCTCGGTGCACCACTGCACGTGCTGTTAGGCAAATTGTGCGCATGGAAGTGACGGATCGCTCAGTGACATCCCAAACCGTAGCACAGCACATTGCGTCTGTAACGCATCATCCAGTGTCTGCGCGTACCATTCGACGCCGTTTACAGCAGAGTGGTCTGTCCGCAAGACGTCCATTGCTTCGTCTACCATTGACGCAGAACCACAGACGTCTCCGTCGCCAATGGTGTGATGACAGACGGATGTGGACGGCAGAATGGAATGACGTTGTCTTTACTGACGAGGCACGCTTCTGTCTGCAGCACCACGATGGTCGGATTCGAGTGTGGAGACACCGTGGAGAGAGGATGCTGGACAGCTGCATTATGCACGGCCACACTGGTCTTGCACCGGGTATTATGGTATGGGGCGGTATTGGATACTACTCTCGCACGCCTCTAGTACGCATTGCCGGTACTTTAAATAGCCGGCGCTACATATCCGAGGTGCTGGAGCCAGTTCTAATTCCTTACCTTCAGGGCTCGGCCACAGCCATATTTCAACAGGATAATGCGCGACCAAACGTGGCACGCATTGTCCAAAGGTTCTTCGTCAATAACCAGATTGAATTGCTTCCCTGGCCGGCTCGCTCTCCGGATCTTTCGCCGATAGAAAACATGTGGTCCATGGTTGCTCAACGAGTGACCCAGATTACATCCCCAGCTGCCACACCAGATGATCTTTGGAAACGTGTGGAAGATGCTTGGGCTGCTGTACCCCAGGAACACATCCAACGTCTCTTTAACTCAATGCCGAGACGTGTGGCAGCGGTGATCTCCAACAATGGCGGCTACTCTGGCTACTGATTCTAGCAGGAACTACATGTCACAGACGTCTGTAAACGTAATCATTTGATACTTGGTCAACATGTTATCTACAAAATAAATTTTGTTGTGCTACCTCTTGTCTTTCTTGGTGTTGCATTTACGGTGGCCAGCAGTGTAGATGCAATGGACATTCCAATGGAGATTCCATTTCGGAATTCGTTATGGAATCCACAATGTCAGATGTGTGCCGAGAATACCACATTTCCGGCACTGCCTCTCATGTTAGACAATGGTGTGGCCAACAACCTTCACTTAACACCGAGAGCAGCGGTGATTGCACAGAGTTGTCAGTGCTAACATACAAGCAGTACAAAGTGAAATAACAGAGAAATCAATATGGGACGTATGACGAACGTATTCGTAACGAGACTGCGGCCAAAGTTGTGGTTAATGGACTCTGGCAGCAGACGACCTACGCGAGTGCTTTCGCTAACAGCGCAGAATCATCTGCAGTGCCTCTCCTGGAATCGTAACCATATGGGTTGGACGTTATAAAAGTGGAAGACGGTAGCCTGGTCAGATGAGTCGTGATTTCAGTTGTTAAGAGCTGATGGTAGGGTTCGAATGTGGCGCAGACGCCACGAAATCATGTATCCAAGTTTTTAACAAGGCAGATAGCAGCTGGTGGTGGCTCCATAATGATGCAGGCTGTGTTTTCTTGGAGTGGACTGCGTCCTCTGGTGCAGCTGATCCGGTGACTGTGCTGTGGGATTTGGTTACATGGGACGGACTGGATCCACTGGTCCAACTGTGCATATAGCTGACTGGAAGTGGTTATGTTCGGATATCATTTGCAGCCATTCATGGATTTCATGTTCCCAAACAACAATGTCATGTCACCGGACAACAATTTTTCGGGAGTGGTCTGAAGAACATTCTGGACAATTCGTGCTAATGATTTATGGGACACAATTTAGAGAACACTCTGCGTTCAAAATCGTACACTGGCGACGCAAATATGGACGGCTGTAGATGCAGCTGCGGGGGCACACTGCGGCTTGTTGGGTTTATCCCATGTCGAGTTGCTGTCGCTTTAGTCCTGAACCACGCTGCTGCTACGGTCTCAGGTCCGAATCTTGCCTCGGGCACGGATGTGTGTGATGTCCTTAGTTTAGTTAGGTTTAAGTAGTTATAAGTGTAGGGGACTGATAACCTGAGATGTTAAGTCCCATAGTGCTTAGAGCCATTTGAGTTGCTGTCCGACGCGATATTAGGAAGTACCTATGACTCTGTTCACTTAATTGTAAAGCACCTACAAGCAAGTAGCAACATATGATGTGTAATTACTCATATACAAACAAAACGTCTTTCGCTTGCTGCAAAATTGGTAATTAATTTTGAAGGTAGATTTCGCCTCTTATGAAATGCATATCCAGTGTTCTAGAACAGTATGTGGATCTTCAAAATATATCAATCAGAATTAAAAGTATCAAAAATAAAAATTTTTATAAATAAATTGTGTGTCTACTACTCCAGAAATCATTGTATGGGAAATGGTAAACCAGCATTCCAGCAAACATAAGGCTTTCTGTTCAGAAACGGATATTTATATATTGTAACATTATGTGATTGCCCTACCGTTTTAAATCATTCACTAACAGAGCAGTCGCTCGGCAACAGCTACAGTTAGCTAATAACGTCCTGTGACGTCATGTCTTTATTGTGCAAGCGCTTCCAGATATAGAGTGAGCTATTGACTTTGAAAACCGCTGCGCGGAAGGCGCACAAGAGAAGAACATTTTTTACACATTCTTTTGATGTACGAGATATTCTCGATGAACAGTTACTCATTCTTTTGTCTCTCGTAACTAGTGTCGGACACGCATTTCGTGCCACCGTATTATTGTTTAAAAAATATTATTTTCGTGTAATGTGAAAGTGCCATACTGCATAGCAGTAGATTCATGTGAGGAACTATGTTGTGCGACGTGTATCTGGAAATGTTACAACATGTAAGTTCGTTATATATTGACTGCCATAAATTCAAAGTTAAGTGGAACTTGTGTATGGACTAATTATTTACTTCATGACCATACGTATTTAATTTTCTTTTATGTCTCTGCAAATTTTGATGGTTCACAGTCACAAATTGTTTCGTCGAAATCGGACGGAAGTTGCATACGGCGGAATAGTTTTTCCGCTCCTTATTCTACTGGTAAATGCGTGATAAACTACGGTCCCTTAGGAAATTCATGTTGATATATCCAAAAACAATTATGTTTTCAATAGTCATTTAGCCCTGACCAGTAAAGGTATTGAAAACCACTACAGTAACTAGTTATGTCTATTGGCCTAAAATACAATTTATATCATTATGTGCTTTTCTCTGCAAATATATTTCCACCGCCAATTATAAAAATGGTTCAAATGGCTCTGAGCACTATGGGACTTAACTTCTGAGGTCATCAGTTCCCTAGAACTTAGAACTACTTAAACCTAACTAACCTAAGGACATCACACACATCCATGCCCGAGGCAGGATTCGAACCTGCGACCGTAGCTGTCGCGCGGCTCCAGACTGTAGCGCCTAGAACCGCTCGGCCACTCCGGCTATATGTTACCGCACAAAAGTATATATATTGTTATAATTTTGACGCTGGAAAATTATTATTTCAATAAAAAAAATTTCTTTTGCGTCTCTATGCGCTTCGACATATAAAAAGAATTTTCATGCTTTGGGCATTTCAACCAGCCCTGGTCAATTCAGGCCTGCGAGTTTGCGTAATTCCTGAGCATAGTCGAATGTGAATTTGCATTCGGCCTTAAACGGATTCCTTCGAGAGTACGATCACGAAATATCGCTTTCATTGAAACACGGCCGTTTCTCACGATTCGCCCCATCTCCCTGTACGAGAGAACACTATTATCCGCAGCTGCACAGGGGTGCAGACGAGCAAATCCTCGAAGCGACGGATAGAGCCGCCGAGGGAACGGGAAAAGTCAGATACCGGCGAAATATACAGAGCTCAGGAGGCAGCCGAGCAGCGGCGGAGGAAAGGAACGGAAGGATGTTTGCGCGGGGCTCAGATCCCCGGGTAATCCTGGTAGCGCGCGGTAAGCGGAAATATGTTATTGGCGGGCCGCGGCTCGCCGTACCGCCTACCGGTATCAGTTGGGATTTGGCGGACCGTGTTCACGGCGCCGGTCTGGCCGGCCGCTGGGGAGGAGTCAGCAGTCAGCGGGAGCAGCAGGCAGCAAAAAAAGTGGCGGCCACACGCAGACTCCGTCAGCCGTCGCTGACCGCGCACGGCGGGCTCTCTGGGGCGGTGGGAGCGAGTGACACGTACCACCCGTCTCAAGCTTCTCATGTGATAAGCTAGTAAACAGACCACACGACATAAGCCCTAGGCGGTGCCCTTGGCTTCATTTTTATGCGTCTATGGATAATTTGAAAAATGATATGAGTCACGTCAACTTAATTGCAAACGGAAACATTTAAATAAGATTCATTCAAGCAAACAGTAAAATTAATTTATCCAGATATATTATTAAATTAACAGGTTGTGTGAAAATAAAATACACTACTGGCCATTAAAATTGCTACACCACGAAGAGGACGTGCTACAGACGTGAAATGTAACCGACAGGAAGTAGTTGCTGTAATATGCAAATGATTAGCTTTTCAGAGCATTCACACAAGGTTGGCGCCGGTGGTGACACCTACAACGTGTTGACATGAGGAAAGTTTCCAACCGATTTCTCATACACAAACAGCAGTTGACCAACGTTGCCTCGTGAAACGTTGTTGTGATGACTCGTGTACAGAGGAGAAATGCGTACCATCACGTTTCCGACTTTGATAAAGGTCGGATTGTAGCGTTTCGCGATTGCGGTTTATCGTATCGCGTCATTGCTGTTCGCGTTGGTCAAGATCCAATGACTGTTAGCAGAATATGGAATCGGTGGGTTCAGGAGGGTAATACGGAACGCCGTACTGGATCCCAACGGCCTCGTATCACTAGCAGTCGAGATGACAGGCATCTTGTTCTCATGGCTGTAACGGATCGTGCAGCCATGTCTCGATCCCTGAGTCAACAGGTGGGGACGTTTGCAAGACAACAGCTATCTACACGAACAGTTCGACGACGTTTGTAGCAGCATGGACTATCAGCTCGGACACCATGGCAGTGGTTACCCTTGACACTGCATTACCGAGCGGCCTAAGGCGCTGCAGTCATGGACTGTGCGGCTGGACCCGGCGGAGTTTCGAGTCCTCCCTCGGGCATGGGTGTGTGTGTTCGTCCTTAGGATAATTTAGGTTAAGTAGTGTGTAAGCTTGGGGACTGCTGCCCTTAGCAGTTAAGTCCCATAAGATTTCACACACATTTGAACTTTTTTAATTTTTTAATTTTTTATTTTTCATTTTTTGACCCTGCATCACAGACAGGAGCGCCTGCGATAGTGTACTCAACGATGAACTTGGGTGCACGAATGGCAAAACGTCATTTTTTCCGGATGAATCCAGGTTTTGTTTACAGCATCATGATGGTCGTATCCGTGTTTGGTGACATCGCGGTGAACGCTCATTGGAAGCGTATATTCGTCATCGCCATACCCGACGTGATGATATGGAGTGCCATTGGTTACACGTCTCGGTCACCTCTTGTTTACATTGACGGCACTTTGAATAGTGGACGTTACATTTCAGATGTGTTACGACCCATGACTCTACCCTTCATTCGATCCCTGGGAAACCCTACATTTCAACAGGATAATACACGACCACATGTTGCAGGTCCTGTATGGGCCTTTCTGGATACAGAAAATGTTCGACAGCTGCCCTGGCCAGCACATTCTCCACATCTCTCCCAATTGAAAACGTCTGGTCATTGGTGGCCGAGCAACTGACTCGTCACAATACGCCAATCACTAATCTTGATGAACTGTGGTTTCATATTGAAGCTGCAAGGGCAGCTGTACCTGTACACGCCATCCAAGCTCTGTTTGACAATGCCCAGCCGTATCAAGGCCGTTATTAGGGCCTGAGGTGGTTGTTCTGGGTACTTATTTCTCAGGATCTATGCACCCAAATTGCGTGAAAATGTAATCACATGTCAATTCTAGTATAATATATTTGTCCAATGAATACCCGTTTATCATCTGCATTTCTTCTTGGTGTAGCAATATTAATGGCCAGTAGTGTACTTTCACACTACTCATTTTATGATATCACATGCAATAAGCACAGCCATTTTCTTACGGCCCTAGGCATCTCAACAATCAGCATCCACACTCGTCTGCTTTTCTATTCCATCCGCAGCCGACACTTTATCCAACCTTATAGAATGATCAGCCAAAAGGGTATGACCACTGCCTATAACGACATTGGATGCCACCTGCTGGCGTTACGGGCACGTCACGCGGTAACGAAAGTATATAAGCGGAGCAGAGACGGCCGGGGGATCACCCTAGCGAACATGTGTGCTGCAAATGGAATAATCCATCTAGATAAGCGGCTTTTACAAAATGTAGGTTATTATTACGCAGAGCCTGTGAACCAGCATGTCGAAAACGGCGAACGTATTTGAAGGACAGTGAAACTACCACTAGGGCTAAATAGTTGTTCGTCCTCGACTCCTCATAAAACGTGAATTTGGGAGGCTTGTACGCTCTGTAAACTAGGATAAATGGTTATCTCTGGCATCGCTGCGGAAAGAGCACAATGTTGGTGCATGCACAAGTGGTTCGGAGCACACCGTAGAACATGGAGCTCAGCAGCAGACCACCTCTACATGTTGACATGTTGCCCCAACGACGTTGTCAATTACTAATGCAGTGGACACGGGACCGTCGGGATTCTACGGTCGATCAACGAAAAAGTGTCGGCTTCTCAGGCGAATCACACTTTTGCTACACTAGGTCACTGTTCCTCTCCAAAGATGCCGTCATCGACGTGAATAGCGATTCGAAACGTGTAGCGAGCCATAGGCTGGTGGGAGACATTCTCCTGCTCTTGCATAGGACCTGTGATCGTAATGGAAGACAGACAGCCGCGAACCACCTGCATCTCTTTATGCTTTGATGCTTTTCCCGACTGCGATGTCTTCTTCTAGCAGTGCAATTGTCCATGTCTCGGAGCCACAACCGTGCTACAGTAATTTAAAGAGCATTATAATGAATTCCTCTTGATGTCTCGGTGGTCAAATTCGCCTGATGTAAATCCTATGGATTCCATCTAGGTCGCTATGGGGCACCTTGTGTACAGATCAGCAACTCGATATTTACGCGAATTGCATGAGCTGTGCGTAGACATCTGTGCCTCATACCTCCACAAACCTACCAACAAATTCTCACGTCCCTGATAAGCAGAATCAACGACATATTTCGTTCCAAAGACGGAGAAACAAGTTTAAACAGGCGGTAATAATGTTTCGGGTCACCGGTGTAGATGTTGGGTGGCGACTCCTTCTGGTGAAAAACAGTATGTTTAACTATTCGTTTGAGCATCCTGTCACCTATCACACCCTTCAGGTGCTCCAGCTAATGTTTTCTGTAAGATTTAGAAAATATTATTACATTTTATCCCTGCATAAGCTGCATTTCATTGTTGTCTCCAACGCTCTGTCTCTCTGCCTCTCTGAGGCCTGTAATTTTCCCATGATTTTACTTCCGAATTCTCTTAGATTGTTTACGTCTGTTTCTGTTATCGTCTTCATTTCTGATCCATATGCAACAACATCTACAACAGAATAGTGTACTCTTAACTTTGCTTATCTCGTCATCAGAGAACTCTAAATATATGTGAGTTTGCGTAAGAGACTCTACTGTCTGTTTGAATCCTCTCTCTAATACATTTTATCATATTGTTATCGTTGGTTAAAAGGACACCTGGATAATGGAAGCAGCTAACAGCTTCAAAAAGGTTACAATACACCATCAGGTTACGTGGTGTTTTTCTAGCCTTACAACTGAACGTTACATATGTTTTGTCTTTTATTCGTTTAGAGAAATAAAATGAAAATCTTATATGATATGCCCTGTATGTAAGAAAGGAGAAAAGCCTTACAAACCTATAGAAGCACAAATTTCATGAAGACAGTCTACAACATATGTATTTTCAGTGGTGGTTAACGAAAGGATAAACAACTCAAGCGAAAGTATCCTCAAATAACATCAGTGTGGGTTCCGGCCAAAAGGAGGGACGTCTGAACAGTTGCTTGTTATTAGACAAACAGTGGAAAAATTTTATGACTGTGTCATAGATTTCGAATTCCTTTGTCCTACAATACTGTGTGAAGCACTAAAATAATTGAGTGCATGTGACAAGCTAAGGAGGTAAGTTGCGTTAACAATGAAAGACAAAAATTGGAAAGTAAGGAGTAACAAAATCACCAAGAGCTGTAACTACGCAGACGGAGTGAAACAGGTTTATGGAATCTCTGCATTCCTGTTTGACTGAACACTAGTCTCATGCAAAGAATAGACAAGAGAAATACAACTGTGAAGAAATCCAGTGCGATATGTGCATTGTTGTTGTTGTTGTGGTCTTCAGTCCTGAGACTGGTTTGATGCGGCTCTCCATGCTACTCTATCCTGTGCAAGCTTCTTCATCTCCCAGTACCTACTGCAACCTACATCCTTCTGAATCTGCTTAGTGTATTCATCTCTTGGTCTCCCTCTACAATTTTTACCCTCCACGCTGCCCTCCAATGCTAAATTTGTGATCCCTTGATGCCTCAAAACATGTCCTACCAACCGATCCCTTCTTCTAGTCAAGTTGTGCCACAAACTTCTCTTCTCCCCAATCCTATTCAATACCTCCTCATTAGTTACATGATCTACCCACCTTATCTTCAGCATTCTTCTGTAGCACCACATTTCGAAAGCTTCTATTCACTTCTTGTCCAAACTGGTTATCGTCCATGTTTCACTTCCATACATAGCTCGCTCCATACAAATACTTTCAGAAACGACTTCCTGACACTTAAATCAATACTCGACGTTAACAATTTTCTCTTCTTCAGAAACGCTTTCCTTGCCATTGCCAGTCTACATTTTATATCCTCTCTACTTCGACCATCATCAGTTATTTTACTCCCTAAATAGCAAAACTCCTTTACTACTTTAAATGTCTCATTTCCTAATCTAATTCCCTCAGCATCACCCGATTGAATTTGACTACATTTCATTATCCTCGTTTTGCTTTTGTTGATGTTCATCTTATATCCTCCTTTCAAGACACTGTCTATTCCGTTCAAGTGCTCTTCCAAGTCCTTTGCTGTCTCTGACAGAATTACAATGTCATCGGCGAACCTCAAAGTTTTTACTTCTTCTCCATTAATTTTAATACCTACTCCTACTGAATAACATCGGGGAGAGGCTACAACCCTGTCTCACTCCTTTCCCAACCACTGCTTCCCTTTCATGCCCCTCGACTCTTATAACTGCCACCTGGTTTCTGTACAAATTGTAAATAGCCTTTCGCTCCCTGTATTTTACCCCTGCCACCTTCAGAATTTGAAAGAGAGTATTCCAGTTAACATTGTCAAAAGCTTTCTCTAAGTCTACAAATGCTATAAAAGTAGGTTTGCCTTTTCTTAATCTTTCTTCTAAGATAAGTCGTAAGGTTAGTATTGCCTCACGTGTTCCAATATTTCTACGGAATCCAAACTGATCTTCCCCGAGGTCCGCTTCTACCAGTTTTTCCATTCGTCTGTAAAGAATTCGCGTTAGTATTTTGCAACCATGACTAATTAAACTGATAGTTCGGTAATATACAAAAGATATTGCAGTTGTGGCAATAGATGTAAACACTGTTAAGCAAATGTACGAAACAATGGAAGCACAAGGAGCAAAAGAATTGGAGATACACTGCACACGTACTACACCACACTACACTACATTACACATACAAAGACACACACACACACACACACACACACACACACACACTGACGATACTTTTGCCATTTATCGAGTTCATGTTATAACCCTGACCTATCTGAAGAAGCTTAAACAGCACGTAACTAGAGCTAATGTTAAAGAGGTTATAATCCTGGGCAGATGGTTTTACAGTCAGAATCATTAAAGCATGGCCGTTAACTACTGGGCGATAGTAGTTTATTATTAAATAACCTTAATATTTTGTCATTTTCTACTCTGTTGTATGTAAACATACCTTGACTTTGTACTGCGTTTAGTGAAGCCTTACGTTGTCAGGATGGAGACAGCGGTCTCAACCTCACGTTGTACTGTGTGGATAATCTTGTATGGTTTTGGATTGGCATAAAATAATGAAGTTGCTTTTGATTCTTTTCTGAGCTGTTAGCAACCATGTTGACTCTAAGAAAAATTGTACTGCTATTTACTATTGTCTGAGATTGGTTCAGCCATAGAAAATCAAGTGATATAAAATATTGAAACAATAGTGGAGTCCCAGATGGGAACGCTATGAGCAATTAAGTTGATCACGTGGGCAGCAGTTGCTCGTCGTGGAAGCAGCCGCTGGAACACTAAAGACAAATGTTTTGTCCGCTATCATCTCTGACAGAAGAAGGCTGCGCCCCTAGCAACCAAGTGAGGAGTCGACATGGAAGCAGTCGCTATGTCACACTATTGTCTGTCTTGGTTCAAATGGTTCAAATGGCTCTGAGCACTATGGGACTCAACTGCTGAGGTCATTAGTCCCCTAGAACTTAGAACTACTTAAACCTAACTAACCTAAGGACATCACAAACATCCATGCCCGAGGCAGGATTCGAACCTGCGACCGTGGCGCTCTCGCGGTTCCAGACTGCAGCGCCTTTAACCGCACGGCCACTTCGGCCGGCTCTGTCTTGGCAAATCAAGTCTTACGCGTGCACCTAGAAAATTCATTATCATTCTACTCGTGTTCTGACACTAACTTCTTTTTTTGCCTAGCTGAAGCAGTTTCCTCTGCATTATCGACTTGTATTACCGCCTAACGAGTGAACTATTTTCCGTATTCAGAAACTTTGTCATTCTTAAAAGGGTTCTATTTTGGACGAGCGTTTTAGGTAATATTGGACACATGACTGTAAATGCCACTCCTCCATCAAATTAAATGAATGTTGAGTGCAATACTCGGAGCTGAACAATCAGGAATCTACGTAGTGTATTACTGCATATTGAGAACGGATAGTCTCTGTATAGGATCCGCATAACTGAAGCGTTGTTTCAGAATACATCTAGTCTTCTGCAGAGTACCTTCTAGGCATGTTACCCGGTATTTTCGTTTTTTTGTTTTTTTTTATTACAGATCTGCATTACAGTAGTTACCTGAAGGAAACTGCTGGTAAATACGCGGAAACGCCACTTTTTTTTATTTCAAGAGACAATATCATCAGTCTAAAATGCCTCTATGGAATGAGATGCAGGAAAGATCTCACATTGTAGAAACGAAGGCCTTTGATATACAACCGTCCATAAACCGCCAGCTGAAGTCTCAGAGTTCTTCGTAACCCATCTCGTTTCCTTCAGGAAAACAGCCACGGCAGACAGCTATATGAACCAAGAGATATACTTACAAAATACTAAACTAAACCTAGAATAACTCCGAAAGTATGATAGCAGCTGAAAAGTTTGTGGGAAAAATGTTGCATGGGACAACGGGGGCCATAATATGACGTTGGTTTTTTGTTGCTAGGTGGGGTCGCGTCAGAAACATGAAAGTCAAGTTAGTTCTTTTTTTTAAGGGGATACTTCAGTTTGGTACTTATTTTCTGATAGCGGCTGTCGAGACGAATCCAATGATGTGTAACAGTAAGGTCTTTGAAGGACAACGAAGGTCAAAAAGGTCGCATGAACGTCCATTTACAGAAGGTGTTCGAAGTGATGACCATTGGTATCAATTGAGCGCTGCAATCTTCTTATCATGAATTGAGTGGTATTCCTTATCACTTCAGCACTTATCGAAGCAAATGCTCTGACACTTCTATCTTGTATATAGTGCAAATAGTAAAAAATCGTCGAATCAAGCGAATGTGAATGATGTAGTCCTTCGAAGAACAAGTCCACATCCTTCTCATTTACGGAGAATGCCAACGAAATTCAGTGAGAGCTAGAGACTTGTAGGCTGAAAGATAGCCTCAACGTACTCACCCTGCACGTCGTACATTTAAATATGTGTATGATAAATTGAGAACAATTGGATCTTTAACGCGTCTGGAATACATCCGGCAGAGGAAAGTTACTAACAAGGAAACGGAAATTGGTACTCTGGCCACTGTGGTTCGAGATCCTTGTGTTAGTTCGCGTTCGAATCCTGCCTCGGGCATGGATGTGTGTGATGTCCTTAGGCTAGTTAGATTTAAGTAATTCTAAGTTCTAGGGGACTGATGACCACAGCAGTTAAGTCCCATAGCGCTCAGAGCCATTTGACCCATTTTTTGTTAATTCGCGTCAAATAGCAAGGGAATCTGGCATGAGCTAGAGTAGGGTTGTTTGTGTTCTGAATCGCCATAAATATCATCCTTACCATATCAGTCTCCACCAAGAATTAACTGGTACGGATTGTATGCGTCACATTGAATTCTGCCGATGGTTTCAACTTCAGATTCAGAGGGATGACATATTTATTAATTTGATTTTATTTACTGACGAGGCTACATTTATGAACCATGGAAATGTTAATTTGTGTAACATGCATTATTGGGCGACTGAAAATCCATTTTGGCTGCTGCTAGTTTCACACCAAAAACTGTGGTGTAGGATTCTGGAGGGCAGAATTATAGCCCCCTATTTCATCGAAGGAAATCTTAATGGTAGGAGGTGCACCTCATTCCTGCAAGAAACATTAGGTCTGTAATTGGAAAAAATACCTTTAGGAACAAGGAACAGAATGTGGTATCAACACGATGGGTGTCCGGCACATTTTTCGCTGATGGCTTGGAATGAGTTGCAGAGACAATTCCCAAATCGTTGGATTGGCGCGGAGGAGGTATGTCGTGGTCGGCTCTTTCGCCAGACTTCAAGCCTCTGGATTTTTTCTTGAGGGGATTCGTAAAAGACATTGCTTATAAAGGCGTTCCAACTACACCTGAAGATATGCGAGAGAGAACTGTCAGAGCACGTGCTTAGATAAATGCCGATGTGATAAGGGCTACCACTCAATCCATGATAAGAAGATTGCAGCACAGCATTGATACCAGTGGTCATCGCTTGGACCACCTTCTCTAAATGGACTTTCATGCTACCTTTGTTAGCTCCGTCGACCTTCAAAGACTTTACTGTTCCACATCATTGGATTCGTCTCGATAGCCGCTATCAGAAAATGAGGACCAAATTACAGCATCCCATTTTTAAAAAAAAGCAAAGTTGACCTTCATATTTTTGAAGCGACCCCACCTATCAACAAAAAATCAACTTCATATAATGGCCCCTGTTGTCCCATGCAACTTTTGTTCCACAAACTTTTCACCTCCTATCATACTCTCGGAGTTATTCTAGGTGGCAATAGCTAGTGACTCAAGCTGTTTATTACATATACAGGATGTATCTGAAATGAATGCAGAAAATGAGAGGGCTGGTACGGTGGGTCGTGACAAATATTTTTCACATAGTATGTCGTCATGCCTTAGCGTACGGAACCACACTGTTCAAAAGGGTCGCTCGCTGACGAGAGGATAAGCACACGACATATCATCCGAGACGTCGTGGTAGCAGGTCTGCGGGCCAACGATTTCAATTTATTTGTGACATGGCTGAAAGAAACATACGGCTTAAGTTTCATGACCTTTATTGCACCTCTTAATGGGACGTGTACGCGTTGCTTTTGACTGTGGAAGGGCGTGTTTGTTGGCGTTGCGTAGAGGGCAACACCAGTGTACAGTGTAGAGTCTGGCTCGCCCTGCGTCAGTTTGTCTTCAAACGGGGACATACTTGTGTTTGGTATTGTGCGGAGCGGACAGGAAATAAAGCGCTATTCTTGAGAGAAAATGACAGACATGCAGTGTGTATGGGACGGTGGATGGAAATGCCCATGCTGCCCATCGTTAGTGCAATAGGAAGTTTCCTAGTCGTCGAATACTAGATCAACGCACATGTACAGCCATCCGCAGGTCGTTTCGAAAGACAGGTCCACTTGAGGTACGTTTTTCACTGGCACATTCTCGTAGGGAATATGTGCATTTAAGGACTACTTCGAAACCTTATGAATTCGTGTTACAGGTGCGATGGCCTGATGGACGCAGTGGTCAACGCACAGCGCATATAATTGGGCTTGAAGACGAGGTGTTAGCACGGGAAATGGGTATAAACCAGTCCACAATTTGTCGTATATGATATGGATATGATTTACACCCATACCGCCTTCAGACGATTCACGATTTTCCATGACGGATTGAAGCCTGCCCGTAGTTTTTACAAATATGTGCCATTCGACCGGATATTCCGGACTGTGTACTTTTTACGGATGAGGCATCCTTGACACTAGAGGATATGGGCAACAGCAATAATCAACAGGTGTGGTCACCAAGATCGCTTCGCTTCCATCATCTGGGCCGGCATGGAAGGCGATAATCTGGTCGTTCCCTGTTTCCCCGCTGACTGAACGCAAATATATATTTAGTCTTTTATGAGAAACTCTGCCAGAGTTGTTGGAACATGTTCCACTCAATTTGCGACAGAGAATGTGGTGTCATCAAGATGGCTCACCTGCGCACTTCTCACGTGCAGTGCGAATGCATTTGCATGAAACCTTTGATAAGAACTGGATAGGGCGCGATGGGCTGGTGGCATGGGCTGCACTTTCCGCGTACTTGACGCTCACATTCTTTTCTTCTGGGGCCACCTGAAATCAGTTGTGTACGAAACAACCATTGAGACTCATGAACAGCTGATAGCGAGCATTATGGCAGCCTGCGATGTAATTTCCACTTTGCCAATAGTGTTTGAAAGAGAGTGATAGTTACTCCAGCGTCGTTCCAAGACCTGCAGTCAAGTAGGAGGGAGTAATTTCAAACACTTTTTGTAACTGTTTCCAAATAAAAGCTATAACACTTCAACCGGACTTCTCATTTACCCTGATATCACAATACACTCCTGGAAATGGAAAAAAGAACACATTGACACCGGTGTGTCAGACCCACCATACTTGCTCCGGACACTGCGAGAGGGCTGTACAAGCAATGATCACACGCACGGCACAGCGGACACACCAGGAACCGCGGTGTTGGCCGTCGAATGGCGCTAGCTGCGCAGCATTTGTGCACCGCCGCCGTCAGTGTCAGCCAGTTTGCCGTGGCATACGGAGCTCCATCGCAGTCTTTAACACTGGTAGCATGCCGCGACAGCGTGGACGTGAACCGTATGTGCAGTTGACGGACTTTCAGCGAGGGCGTATAGTGGGCACGCGGGAGGCCGGGTGGACGTACCGCCGAATTGCTCAACACATGGGGCGTGAGGTCTCCACAGTACATCGATGTTGTCGCCAGTGGTCGGCGGAAGGTGCACGTGCCCGTCGACCTGGGACCGGACCGCAGCGACGCACGGATGCACGCCAAGACCGTAGGATCCTACGCAGTGCCGTAGGGGACCGCACCGCCACTTCCCAGCAAATTAGGGACACTGTTGCTCCTGGGGTATCGGCGAGGACCATTCGCAACCGTCTCCATGAAGCTGGGCTACGGTCCCTCACACCGTTAGGCCGTCTTCCGCTCACGCCCCAACATCGTGCAGCCCGCCTCCAGTGGTGTCGCGACAGGCGTGAATGGAGGGACGAATGGAGACGTGTCGTCTTCAGCGATGAGAGTCGCTTCTGCCTTCGTGCCAATGATGGTCGTATGCGTGTTTGGTGCCGTGCAGGTGAGCGCCACAATCAGGACTGCATACGACCGAGGCACACAGGGCCAACACCCGGCATCATGGTGTGGGGAGCGATCTCCTACACTGGCCGTACACCACTGGTGATCGTCGAGGGGACACTGAATAGTGCACGGTACATCCAAACCGTCATCGAACCCATCGTTCTACCATTCCTAGACCGGCAAGGGAACTTGCTGTTCCAACAGGACAATGCACGTCCGCATGTATCCCATGCCACCCAACGTGCTCTAGAAGGTGTAAGTCAACTACCCTGGCCAGCAAGATCTCCGGATCTGTCCCCCATTGAGCATGTTTGGGACTGGATGAAGCGTCGTCTCACGCGGTCTGCACGTCCAGCACGAACGCTGGTCCAACTGAGGCGCCAGGTGGAAATGGCATGGCAAGCCGTTCCACAGGACTACATCCAGCATCTCTACGATCGTCTCCATGGGAGAATAGCAGCCTGCATTGCTGCGAAAGGTGGATATACACTGTACTAGTGCCGACATTGTGCATGCTCTGTTGCCTGTGTCTATGTGCCTGTGGTTCTGTCAGTGTGATCATGTGATGTATCTGACCCCAGGAATGTGTCAATAAAGTTTCCCCTTCCTGGGACAATGAATTCACGGTGTTCTTATTTCAATTTCCAGGAGTGTAGATTGAAAAAGTTGCCCTGCAGACCTGCTACCAAGAGGGCTCGAACGGCATGTTGTGTGCCTACCCTCTAGGCGGCGCGTGACGCTGTTCCACAACGCCTAGCGCTATACGCCAAGGAATGGGGATGAGGGTTGCTATCTGAAATATGCTTTTTGTCAGCCACTCTATCAGCCCTCTTCATTTCTACATTCACTTCGGACACACATCGTATATATCCCTCCAGGTACGAAGTCATACGTGTTGCACGTTTGTATAACATTGCTCCACACGTTCCAGAGCTATACTGTACCACACATACGAATATTTACTTCTACAGACAACAAATACCTAAGCAACTCACAGAAGCAATACAAATCAGAACAAACATCCCAAACCTCGAATTGACGATAGGACTTTCCTGAGGAGATTAGAAGAATATTTAGCAATGCATTTCTTATTATTCTCCTATGGTTGGTGTGAAGTCTGCAGAGGTAGAAATGAGAAATAAACGTGGAAGGCAATTGGTGATAAGGGAAGAAAGGAATTCATTCTGTAGTGTAAATTAGAACTGGTATGAGAGTACTCACCGACCGGAGTGGCCGAGCGGTTCTAGGCGCTACAGTCTGGAACCGCGCGACCGCTACGGTCGCAGGTTCGAATCCTGCCTCGCGCATGGATGTGTGTGACGTCCTTAGGTTTAAGTAGTTCTACGTTCTAGGGGACTGATGACCCCAGCAGTTAAGTCCAATAGTGCTCAGAGCCATTTGAACCATTTTGAGTGTACTCAACAATCAATCCCCCCCTTCCAAGCACTAAGGGAACTTCAAAGTAGTGAACTTGTTCACTTAGGGGCTGACTGCTCATCCACGTCCTTTGTTGGAATATTTACTCCATCCAGCTGTTAGCCGAAGACGACTTGACGTCAGCACTTCGCACACTATGTTAGCATGTTGGCAGGTTTCGAGCTTTATCGACAAAATTACATCAGCGAAATAACGCAATGTCCCCCAAAAATGGCCTTATTATGCTAATGCCCGATAATGTCCATTGGCTTATTTTGTAAAAATAACAGTGAAGAGACAATAAATACAGGAAATGCTTTACAATAATGTGTAATGCAGCAAACGATTGACGAAATGTCATCTTCATATGACAGTTCTACTTTTGTTAGGTGCAACACTTCTTTCAACTGTTCTGTTGTAGCTTGTCATATTTTACTAAATTAGTAATTATTAAATGTCGTGTTTTTCAGAGGGTAGTGCAAGAATTTCAGTGTAACGTTACTTCCACAGCTCATTAATATTTAGCTGTTTATTCGTTCAGGTAATCAGTTCCGGATCCCTTCCACTGAAGAACTGAAAATTCTAAAGCAGGAAACGCATCATTCTACCTGATGCGGCTGCTGAAATGTGAGATTTCATCGCTTTGAACAGAAACAAAATGTTTCTAATATAAGCAGGGCCCCGAAATATCTGTTAACATGCCGTAGTCTGTTATGACTATTAAAAGTATAGAAAAATGAAGAAATATAGTGAATGTATATTTGCCTGAGTAGATAAGAAAATCCACGGGGTTTTATGGAAAGATAGATCGAATACTTTACTTCTTTGTATTGTTGTACATCACGGATTAGCTATCCGGGCGATCGCCAAGGGTGGGCTTATTGGTAGTTGGGAGCTCCAATGTTAGGCGCGTAATGGGGCCCCTTAGGGATATGGCGGCTAAGGAGGGGAAGAAATCCAGTGTGCACTCCGTGTACATTCCGGGTGGAGTCATTCGTGATGTGGAAAGGGTCCTTCCGGATGCCATGAAGAGCACAGGGTGCAGCCAGCTGCAGGTGGTGGCACATGTCGGCACTAATGACGTGTGTCGCTTTGGATCTGAGGAAATTCTCTCTGGATTCCAGCGGCTATCTGATCTGGTGAAGGCTGCCGGTCTTGCTTACGAGATAAAGGCAGAGCTCACCATCTGCAGCATCGTTGACAGAACTGACTGCGAACCTTTGGTGCAGAGCCGGGTGGAGGGTCTGAATCAAAGGCTCAGACGTTTATGCGACTGTGTTGGCTGCAGATTCCTTGACTTGCGCCATAGGGTGGTGGTGTTTCGGGTTCCGCTGAATAGGAGTTCACTACACTCAGCTGGCGGCTACACGGGTAGCGGAGGCTGTGTGGTGTGGACTGGGCGGTATTTTAGGTTAGAAGGCCTCGGGAAAGTACGAGGTGGGCTGCAATCTCAAAGGGTGCATGGCAAATACAGGAAGTGCTTGGATCAAGGAACAATCGGAATTGTAGTTGTAAATTGTTGTAGTTGTGCTGGGAAAGCCCCTGAGCTTCAAGCGCCAATAGAAAGCACAGAAGCTGAAATCGTTATAGGTACAGAAAACTGGCTAAAGCCTGAAATAAGTTCTGCAGAAATTTTTACGAAGTCTCAGACGGAGTTCAGGAAAGATAGATCAGGCAGATTTGGTGGTGGAGTGTTTGTGTCTGTCAGTAGTGGTTTATCTCCGTGCGAATTGGTATGGGTGGAGGTTATACTTAACAGCCGAACTAAGTTAATAATTGGCTCCTTCTACCGACCCCCAGACTCCGATGATACAGTTGCTGAACGGTTCAGAGAAAATTTGAGTCTCGTAACAAATAAATACCCTTCTCATACGTTTATAGTTGGTGGGGACCTCAACCTTCCCTTGATATGTTGGCAAAAATACTTGTTCAAAACCGGTGGTAGGCAGAAAACATCTTCCGAGATTGTCCTAAATGCTTTCTCCGAAAATTATTTCGAGCAGTTAGTCCACGAACCCACGCGAAATGTAAATGGTTGCGAAAACACACTTGACCTCTTAGCCACAAACAATCCAGAGCTAATAGAGAGCGTCATGACTGATACAGGGATTAGTGATCACAAGGTAGTTCTAGCTAGGCTCAATACCGTTTCTTCCAAATCCACCAGAAACAAACGCAAAATAATTTAATTTAAAAAAGCGGATAAAGTGTCACTAGAAGCCTTCCTAAGAGACAATCTCCATTCCTTTCGAACTGACTATGCAAATGTAGACGAGATGTGGCTCAAATTCAAAGATATAGTAGCAACAGCAATTGAGAAATTCAAACCTCATAAATTGGTAAGAGATGGAACTGACCCCCCATGGTACACAAAACAGGTCCGAACGCTGTTGCAGAGGCAACGGAAAAAGCATGCCAAGTTCAGAAGAACTCGAAATCCCGAAGATTGGCTAAAATTTACAGACGCGCGATATTTGGCACGGACTTCAATGCGAGATGCCTTTAATAGGTTCCACAACGAAACATTGTCTCGAAATTTGGTAGAAAATCCGAAGAAATTCTGGTCGTAAGTAAAGTACACAAGCGGCAAGACCCAGTCAATACCTTCGCTGCGCAGTGCCGATGGTACTGTTACCGACGACTGTGCCGCTAAAGCGAAGTTATTGAACGCAGCATTCCGAAATTCCTTCATCAGGGAAGACGAATGGAATATTCCAGAATTTGAAACACGAACAGCTGCTAGCATTAGTTTCTTAGAAGTAGATACCTTAGGGGTTGCGACGCAACTCAAATCGCTTGATATGGGCAAGTATTCAGGTCCAGATTGTATACCGATTAGGTTCCTTTCTGATTACGCTGATACAATAGCTCCCTACTTAGCAATCATATACAACCGCTCGCTCACCGATAGATCTGTACCTACAGATTGGAAAATTACGCAGGTCGCATCAGTGTTTAAGAAGGTTAGTAGGAGTAATCCATCGAACTACAGAAGTATATCATTGACGTCGGTTTGCAGTAGGGTTTTGGAGCATATACTGTATTCAAACATTATGAATCACCTCTAAGTGAACGATCTATTGATACACAATCAGCATGGTTTCAGAAAACATCGTTCTTATGCAACGCAGCTAGCTCTTTATTCGCACGAAGTAATGGCCGCTATCAACAGGGGATCTCAAGTTGATTCCGTATTTCTAGATTTCCGGAAAGCTTTTGACACCGTTCCTCACAAGCGACTTCTAATTAAGCTGTGGGCCTATGGGGTATCGTCTCAGTTGTGCGACTGGATTCGTGATTTCCTGTCAGGAAGGTCGCAGTTCGTAGTAATAGACGGCAAATCATCGAGTAAAACTGAAGTGATATCTCGGTGTTCCCCAGGGAAGCGTCCTGGGACCTCTGCTGTTCATGATCTATATAAATGACCTGGGTGACAATCTGAGCAGTTCTCTTAGGTTGTTCGCAGATGATGCTGTAATTTACCGTCTAGTAAGGTCATCCGAAGACCAGTATCAGATTGCTGTATGGTGTGACAAGTGGCAGTTGACGCTAAATAAAAAAAAGTGTGAGGTGATCTACATGAGTTCCAAAAGAAATCCGTTGGAATTCGATTACTCGATAAATAGTACAATTTTCAAGGCTGTCAATTCAACTAAGTACCTGGGTGTTAAAATTACGAACAACTTCAGTTGGAAAGACCACATAGATAATATTGTGGAGATGGCGAGCCAAAGTTTGCGTTTCATTGGCAGGACACTTAGAAGATGCAACAAGTCCACTAAAGAGACAGCTTACACTACACTCGTTCGTCCTCTGTTAGTATATTGCTGCGCGGTGTGGGATCCTTACCAGGTGGGATTGACGGAGGACATCGAAAGGGTGCAAAAAAGGGGAGCTCGGTTTGTATTATCACGTAATAGGGGAGAGAGTGTGGCAGATAAGATACGCGAGTTGGGATGGAAGTCATTAAAGCAAAGACGTTTTCCGTCGCGGCGAGATCTATTTACGAAGTTTCAGTCACCAACTTGCTCTTCCGAATGCGAAAATATTTTGTTGAGCCCAACCTACATAGGTAGGAATGATCATCAAAATAAAATAAGAGAAATCAGAGCTCGAACGGAAAGGTTTAGGTGTTCGTTTTTCCCGCGCGCTGTTCAGGAGTGGAATGGTAGGGAGAAAGTATGATTGTGGTTCGATGAACCCTCTGCCAACCACTTAAATGTGAATTGCAGAGTAATCATGTAGATGTAGATGTAGATGCAGAATTTGTGCGTGAGACAACCACGTATTAAAACGAAATTGTTGAAATGAAAAATCAAGGAAAATAAGTACATGCTAAAAGAGTCTTGAGGCATGATTCTAAAATATAGTGATAGTTTCTTTTTATTCTACTTATTAATTTATTTTATTTTTGAGTCATCGGTCTTCTGACTTGCCTGATGCTGTTCGGCACGAATTCCTCTCCTGTTCCAACCTCTTCATCTCTGTGTAGCATTTGCACCCTACGTTCTGAATTAGTCACTGGATGTATTTCAGTCTTTGTCTGCCTCTACTTTTTCACCCTCTGCAGTTTCCTCTAGTACCATAGGAGTTACTCCCTCAGGTCTTACTCCCTTAGGTCGTATAGTTCTTTTGTATACTTTTTCGACACCAATCTTGTTAATTTTATCACTAATGGTTCAAATGGCTCTGAGCACTATGGGACTCAAATGCTGCGGTCATAAGTCCCCTAGAACTTAGAACTACTTAAACCTAACTAACCTAAGGACAGCACACAACACCCAGCCATCACGAGGCAGAGAAAATCCCTGACCCCGCCGGGAATCGAACCCGGGAACCCGGGCGTGGGAAGCGAGAACGCTACCGCACGACCACGAGATGCGGGCATTTTATCACTAATCTCATTGCTGTTGCTCCTCATTACTTTCGTCTTTCTCCTGTTTTCTCTCAGTCCATATCCTCATTACACTGTTTATTACTTTTAAAACTTCCTGTAATTCTTCTTCACTGTCACTGACAGCGGCATTGCGATCAGTGCATCTTACCATCGATATCTTCTCGCCCTGATTTTTTTCGCTGTCTTCAACCTCTCTTTTATTTCCGTCATTACTTCTCAAATTTGTAGATTGTCAATAGGGGACGAAGGACTGCATTCCTGCCTTACACCCTTTATAATCCGAATATTACACTCTTGACTTCTATTCACATTGTTCCCTCTCGCTTCTTGTAAATATTATATATTACGCATCTTTTTCTACAACTTACTCCAGTTTCTCTCTGAATTTTAAACACATAGCTTGGCTTTACATTATTACGAATCCTGTAAAGCAGTCTTGATCCTTCGTAATCCTTGTTTCCATTAATAAATGCAACATTAGAAATTCCTTTTTGGTGGCTTTATCTTTCCTGAAGCCAAACTGATTGGCAGCTAACAAATTCTTAATTTTCTTTTCCGTTCTTTTGTAAATTATTCTTCCCGACAACTTGGATAAACGAGCTGTCAAACTGATCGTACCAGAGTTGTCACACTTACCTGCTGTTGCTGTCTTTGGCCATGTGTGGATGATGTTCTTTGATAAGTTTTATAATATGCCTCCATGATCACAGGTTTTTACTCACCAATATGAATAGTCGTTTGACCGTCACATCCGCCAATGGTTTTAGAGCTTCTGTGTTTTTAATCGCAAGTCTTGCAAAGCCTTGTTAAACTCTGATGCTAACACTGATTCCTGATGTCTTCGATGTTGATTCCTATCTGTTCCTCTATTACCTCATCAGACAAATCCTCCCATCATAGAGGCCTTCAACGTACTCTTTCCATCCATACGCTCTTTCCTCTGAGTGTAACCGTGAAATTCCCATTGTACTCTTAATCTCGCCGCTCTCGCTTCTAATTTAATGTTTTCGAAGGTTATTTGGTATTTCTACATATGCTAAATCAGTCAGGCGAGAGTGCTCTTTTTTATCTTTTCAAACATCTGCTTTACCTATCTGCTTTACCTATATACATTATCTGCTTTACCTATATACATTTCTTTCCTAAGTGACTTATTGTACTGTATTCCTGTCTATCTCTAAACTTTTTTGTATGCTTTTGTTCAAAATGTTCAAATGTGTGTAAATTCCTAAGGGGCCAAACTGCGGAGGTCATCGGTCTCTAGAATTACACACTGCTTAAACTAACTTATGCTAAGAACAAAATAGACACCCTTGCCGAAGCAGGACTCGAACCTCCGGCGGGAGGGGCCGCGCAATCCGTGACATAATGCCTCAAACCGAGAGGCCACTTCGCGCGGTTATACTTTTTGTCTTTCGTAGATCAGTTGAAGTAATTCGTCTATTAGCATTCTTCACCTTTACCTTCCTTGTAACTATATCTATCTGTCCAACTTCCGTGCTTGATTTTTTAGAGATGGCCATTTCTCTTCAACCCCTCGCTGTTCACTAACGCAGTATTCATAGCATCAGAACACATCTCATCATTTTTCAACACATCAGTATAACACGTCATTACATATCGATTCCTCTTGACGGTTCTCTTAAACTTCAACGTACTCTTCATCATTACGAAATTGCGGCCGTAGTCAATCTTCTCCTGAATACGCCTTAGAATGTAATATCTGGTTTCGAATCTCTATATCAAGATGATCAAATCCAGCTTGTTAGATCCCACAAAACTGCAAAAGTGCAAATGGATCTTCTCGAAAAGTAAAATAAATATTTTTGTAGAAAAGTGGTAAATCATACTTAAGTTGAAGCATATATGGAAAACAATGACAACGTAAATGCTGAGTTCCCTAGATTCTTTACATTGTTTAAATTAATTTTTGAGGAGATATTTTCAAACAACTGTGACTTTCTAGGTATAGACGATAAATCCATAGATTGTGTAACAAACAGAAACCTTCTAGGAATGAATATCAGTTATCATTTACCGTGGAATGAGCACACAAGGATGCTGGCAAAAAGGTTGTTGTGAGCATGTTATATCTTAGGGATTTACCATCAGTTTGTAACAGCGAATGTCTTGTGGTGACATACCATTCACACATACGCTCAACTCTTAGCTATGGGATACTTTTCTGGGGATCCGAGGCAGAAAACGGATCGAAGGCTTGAAACGTGGATACAATCTTTAAACTACAGGAAAGAACCGTTAGAATAATGACAATAAGCAGTAGTCGGCTCGTTGCAGAAGCCTATTTTACTGCACCAAGAGATTACATCCACCAATTTCGGTAAGTAATCATTAACAGCTGTATGCATACTCAAGAATCAAGAGCCAGTATGGACTTAAATTTACCAACGGAAAACAATCTTAAACCGGGGCAAGGGGTATTCTTTCCGGGAATAAAATGGTATAATGAACTGTCCAATCAAATGAAAGAAATCAATAAATCACATATAATGCAGCTAAATCAGGCTTCGTAACAGATGCAAACCACACAATTAAAAATTACATGAAAGATTCAAGAGTTGTGGGTAATAACGAATTAACTGCGAAGCCCTGTCATATTTCAATGTGGTCACGATATACCACTTTTGCAAGGACGTATGTGATATAATATATGGTGGTAACGTCTTGCTGACGCAATTTCCAGGAATTGGTTGTGTGAACAGTCTGGAGCTATGCAAGGGGTATTGAGGCATCTTCATGATCCAGTTATCATCAGCGGGAATCTTTAGTATGTGTGACGAACAAGAGCAAAATTATGTTTTTATAGTATTAGTTATCAAAAGTTTTTTTTTTTTGTAAATGAAGAACATTGTACAATAAGATCGAGTCATATGAGGCGGTGCAGCTGTTACAGCACTGACCTCACATTCTGAAGTATGGAGTTCGCACTGTCGGACCATACTGATTTGAGTTGTTCTTCCTAGACCGCCTCTGGCAAATGCCTGAACTGTTCCTTCATCAAGCCTATGGCCGACCGCCTGTCTTATCCTTGTACTTAAGTACATCTATATTATCAACTACTGACTTTTACTGTATTAACGTGATCACTTCCGCCCGCATCTCGTGGTCGTGCGGTAGCGTTCTCGCTTCCCACGCTCGGGTTCCCGGGTTCGATTCCCGGCGGGGTCAGGGATTTTCTCTGCCTCGTGATGGCTGGGTGTTGTGTGCTGTCCTTAGGTTAGTTAGGTTTAAGTAGTTCTAAGTTCTAGGGGACTGATGACCATAGATGTTAAGTCCCATAGTGCTCAGAGCCATTTGAACCGTGATCACTTCCTTATCATTTTGAGATGATCCTTGGATGATATTAAAAAATAAATATTCCCTTGTTTCCAGGCCTTTTATAAGTATACTTTCTCCTCTTGTGATTTTAGAACAGTGTATTCTCCATTACTAGATTAAATTTATTGTAGATCTCAGTTAGCCTTCCGTCTTCTCATTCCTATTATCAAACCCACATTCTGTAGTAACTCTTCCTTCTGTTCCTTCTTCTGCTATAGTGTTTCAGTATCCCATACATACTGTATTACCTGTTCATACTCTTTCTCTGTCTTTTCACTCTGCTTATCTTGTCGGCATGTATCCGAGAACTATTAGTGTAGGAGTTGTTTACTGTCGATTCTGATAAAAGCCGCTTCAATGAACTGTTCACAGTAACACGATTCTAGCAATAGCCGTATTACCGATCTGTTCACTGCAACTCACTCTCTGCCGTCCCCTTCTAGACATAACGAATCCTGCTCCCGTTATAGCATTTCCTACTGCTGCTGATACTGCTCTGTATTCCTCTGACGAGAAGTCATTTTGTTTCCATGAACTTTTCATAACTGGGATTCACAGTCATGTAAATTTTTTTGAAACCATCATGTTTACGCCAGTGACTGTTAAATTTTTTATTTCCACTATTGCAATTTATGCCTTAGGCCATTACCACTTGCAGATGTTTTGGCTCTGGCTTTAAGCCAAAACATCTGCAAGTGTAATGGCCTAAGGCCGAAAATTCAATAGTGCATAAAAAATATTTAACAGTCACTGGCGTAAACATGTTGTCTTTAAAAAAATTGTTTCCAGTTCGCTTCACTGACCCCTGCTATATCTACACAGCACGTTTCCCTTTTCATACTTTCTAGTTTCCCTACTACTTCCCTATACGCTCCAATTCGTAGAACGTTACCCTTTCGTTGGTATCTCAATATCCTCCTGAAGTTCACGTCCTTTCTGACAGTCTCACTCACTCTCTCTCTCTCTCTCTCTCTCTCTCTCTCTCTCTCTCTCTTCCGTTCCCTCGGAATCCGATGGGGATAATCCAGAATCTTCTGCAGATGGGGAGATAATCATGACGTATCTTCGATTACAGGTCACATGTCTTGCGGACTCACATTGTCCTTAATGCAGTGATTTTCATTGTAGTCTACCTGCTCATGCATGCTTTTTCTTCTCATTCCACGAGTAAGAGGTTGCCCAGATGCCTCTGCCATCTTTGACAACGACATAATGAGGTTTATTTCTAATGCCGGAAGTCTCTTACACATCATAGAAAACTTCGAAAGTGAATGAAAGAGTAAGATGATTCAACGCAAATGCAGCGGTTTGTAGTTGAAACAGCTCTTGTCACTTGAAGTGAGGAAGACATTAAGAAGTTTTTAAGTCTGCCGACTGAACACGCTAATCTGAATAGAATTAAAGTCAGGAGAAAGTAAATATTTTATTACATTCTTTTTACATCCTCTTTTTTATTTTTAAGGTAGGTAAAGTGGAACACATTTACTGTCTTATAACGAGTAAACAATTCTGTAACTATAGCTCTAGAGACTATAACTGTACAAAAATAAATGTGGACAGTGGCCAGTCTATATATGAAATTGGTAACATTTGAAATTTTACATTAATATATTTTTGGAAAGAATAAATAATAAAATGAAATGAAATGAGGTTAGAATGAATAAGAAGTGAGAACTGTTTGTCACGAGCTCAAAATAGAATGATATGTGCCTGTTAGTGAGGAACAGATTACAGTTGACATCACTCGTTTTTGAGGAAACTGAGCCAAGTAAGTAGACGAGTAAGAGAGATATCAGCAGAGCAAAGAGTAGAGTTGGACGACATCGTAAGACAGGTAGCCATAAGAATTTAAATCTAATGAGTCAAATGAATTCTGAAACTTTAGCAGTACCGATAACTGTGTTAACAAAAAATATATTTATTCATATTGTAAGCAATAACAGATGGTTACTTTGGCGTAAGAATGTGTTCTCTACTGTAGTGAATCGGAAATTACTTCTGTAATATTATGAAGTTTTCAGGCATATATTGCGTCGAAGTGTTTCTTGTATTTGAAATGCCCAGGAAAGAAGCTGTTGTTCTGGGAAAATAATCCTTCTCTAGGAAATAACAAATCATAAAGCGTTTTTATTTTATTTTGTTTTTTGAATTTATCACTCAGTTGTCTGATTTTTACAAGCAGTAACCTTATAAAATATTGAGATAACTTAACGGTGTCCGGCGGGGCGCGTTTAGTTGGGTGGCGTACTCGTTTGATCACTGACTCTCGTCGTACTGTGCACTACCGAAGTTCCACCTACCCCAGTACGGCGTCTGATCATCTGCCCGTTTACCTGCATACGTAGATGCTGTCCAGACGTTGAAGAACAACACCATCAATACTTACGTTCACAAAGTACGCATAAACTCTGGCAGCAGGCTATCCTGTAATACCTTATAACAAATTTCGCGTGGAGGACGATTGCTTCATCTCTTTAGAAAATTGTAAAAATCAAGCAAACGAGTTCTTTTATTTTTTTATGTTCAAAATAAACACTTGCCATCAGTGCGTATTTAATTAACGAATAATATCACTGTCCTCAGCTCACAGTTCAGACAACTCAGTACACACGCAAGGCAGCCAGAGACACACTTCAGTCCGACCCGAATTTTTACGCAATTTACAGTCATTACTCTGCTACAATATACGAGTTTCACATTCGGTCCTTTTCAGTGGATTTCTAATAAAGAAACTGCTCGCCAGCTATTCCATAAACTCGTACGGAACATGCCACACGGAATTCTACAAAGGCCGAAAGTTCACACGAGTTTATCTATCCAACAGATAACTTCACAAAGCTCAGATTTTCCCAATATGTCCATAAATGCAACTGTTTTCACGGCAATACAATCCGGACGCGAGAAACCAGTAACTTCTTCATTTTACTCATAATTTAGACGGACACGTCCAACATGACCTGCACGTCCGATAGTTATCCAGCGACACCTGTTCAGTCTGATTCTCTCCCAGTGTAACTACCTAACAGTGCGCGGGAACTGCTTAACTCTGATTGGTGGATCAAAATGATAAGCCAATCAGAACTATCCTTCGAGATTATTCTAGTGCCAAAACTGTCCTACGGCCGTCACCATTCACAGATGCATTTACGTCGCCTCATCATCCAAATATTAATAAAATGTTTTACAAAACCAAACGAAAATAAAACTAATCTTAAAATAAATTTAAAAAGCTATCGCTCTGCAAATGGCTATTCTGGCTGCTTTGTTACAAAAGCAAGCACCTTTGGACATACGTCATCAGCACGGTGGCGAAACTACATGTTTCATTTCAACTTGCTTGCTTAACACTTTCCCATGACATAGTTACGTAATGTTTAACATGAGATAATACTGAATTTTTACGTATGTCCCACATACACACTCTCACTCACTCTCATTTACTCACACAACAGCATATTAACTAAATAATAATCTTTTCTGAATGTTATATTACGAAAAATGAAAAGAAGTTAACTCTTTTTAATGATGAAAATCTAAATAAATTGTTCTGCTATTTTGTGACCTTCAGTAATGATTCGAAATGATACTAAAGGACAAACTGTTATTAATCTGTTATTAATCTCACAAGTGTCAGTTTGGGGTGTTTTAAGTAATTTTCTCTAACTCTGAAACAATGACAGATAGACAGCTGAAATTTTTACACAATCTTCTTTTTAATAACTAAGGGAAGCTTATCGACTTATAACTAAATTGAATAATATTTAATACAGTTTATTTAGATTCTTAGGGCTTGAATATTCTGTCACTCGAATTGGCACAGGTACTACTTCCCACGGCTAGGCTAGCTACAGGTGCGAATGAGTCATACTAAGGTACATGTGGCTGTTTCTATCACCGCCAACGGTTCCAAAGCGACGAGCCATATTGCAAAGTAATGCAATAAATGCTACTGCTTGTTGACTCGCGACGTTACAGGTGCCGTATGGACTGATTCGAAACATGTTGCATAACTATAGAATTATAGTCACTAGGATTAGTAAATTCAACGAAGCAACTATTTCTTGTTCTTAAGTTCGACAACATAGCAAAACATTCTCGTCGTAACATGTTGGAGATATTAAAGATGTCACCCAACAAACGTGAAACTGTTTTCAATGCAAAACAGAGGTCTTTCGAAGGCACTCTGCATGTAAACCTGAATGCAGTGTTGTAACCACAGCTTATGACCGACTGTGTACGTCTTTTTAGTATTCTTAGTTACAGCATGTAAATACTGAAACGGTTTGCAGAGGAGAGAGAATGATGGTCATTAAGGTTGACTGTCGAATCCTACAGTCAACTCACCCTTTTTCACTGCGTAAATCAAAAGGCCGCGTTCTGAATGCTTGCGGCAGCCATTTTAGCGAGGAGATTATATGAAAGGCCAAAGGGCGCCGTTCGTGGCAAACATCTGTGCAACTCACGCACAGGCTCACGTGTGTGCTTGTTAGTGCTGACTCTTTATGCTACAACGCTTACAGTTGTTACTATTCGCACGTGGTGTAACATCCCGTCAAGAAAGAGGTCGTATTTAAGCTTTTAATGAAACAAGCAACCTTAGGTGAATCATGAATAGTTTGTGCTAAAAAGCTGAAACTTTATAACATGAAAAAATTCCTATTAAAGTGTGTTTAAAAGAAATTAAGAAACACAAAAAAGTAATAGTTATATTATCATAGTAAGAAAATCACGGCCACATGTTGGCATCTGAAGATTTTTCCAGTTTTTATTAGTATTATTTTACCCGTTAAATAAATTCAGACATCGTATTCTTTCAATAAAGGTCGACAACAATTTCCAGAATGAAAGAGAGGTAAGTGAAACCGCATACGTACTCTTGCATACTACTCTTGCATGTTTCAGATGTGAAACCGAGTGAAGTGTTTTGATTCGCCCGTGATTTTAGTAAAAATGACTCGAAGCACTATGACACTTAACATCGGAGGTCATTAGTCCCCTAGACTTAGAACTACTGAAGCCTAACTAACCTAAGGACATCACACACATCCATGCCCGGGGCAGGACTCGAACCTGCGACCGTAGCAGCAACGTGGTTCCCGACTTAAGTGCCTAGAACCCAGCAGCCGAAATTGTATAATGGGAGTAGGATTTGTTATGAACAAGAAGTTAAGACAGAGACTAGTTAGTGGAAAGAGTTTCGTGATGGGGTTGTTTTCGTCAGAAACGACAGCAAACCAACACCGACAACAGGTGTTCATATATACAAGCCGACGTCGCAGGCAGACGATTAAGAGATAGGGAAAGCATATGAGGAAATTGAACTGGTAATTAGATTTGTAAACAGAGGTGAAAATCTAATAGCCATTGGGGATTGGAATGTGGTTATGGAGGAAAAAGTAGAATAAAGTGATACGGAAGAATATTGGTATTAAGCTTGAGAGAGAAGAAAAACCAGTTGAGTTCTGAAATAAATTTTAGATGGTAAAAGCGAATACCCTAATCAGGAATCGTAAGCGGAGGAGTTATACTTGTAAAGGGGACGGGAGACACGGGAAGATTTCAGTCACATTACATCATGGGCAGGCAGAGATTCCGAAATCAGAAGTTGGTTTGTGAGGCGTACCTAGGGGCAGATACAGATTCAAATCACAGTTTGGTAACAATAAAGAGTAGGATGAAATTTAAGAAATTTTGCAGGAAGAATCAAAGCGCAAAGAAGTGCGATGCGGAATTACAACGGGATGAAGAGAGACGCTTCATGTTCTCTCAGGCTATAGATACTGCGTCAGTGAATAGCTCAGCAGACAGTTCAGTTGAAGATGAATGGACATCTCTAAAAATGTCACTCAGACAAGTAGGAGAGAAAAACGTAGATACAAGGAGGGTAACTGCGAAGAAACCCTGGGTAACAGAAGAAATATTTCAGCTGATTGACAGAAGAAGGAAGTACAAAAATGTTCAGGGACATTCAGGAATACAGAAATACAAGACATTTGGGACTGAAATAAACAGAAAGCGCAGGGAAGAAAGGGCGAAATGGCCACATGAAACATGTGAAGAACTCGCAAAAGAAATATTGTCTGGAAGGTCTGAAAGGCATACAGAAAAGTCGAAATAACCTTCGGTGAAATCTAGAGCAAAGGTGTTAAAATTAAGAGTGCAATATAGATTGCACTATTAAATGCGGAGGAGAGAGTGGATAGGTGGATAGGTGGGAAAAGGGCCTCTATTCGGTGAAGGACTTTCTGATGACGAGATAGAAGGGTTAACAGCAGTAGATAGAGAAGAGACAGGTGATCCGACATTAGAATGAAAACTTAGAATATCTTTAGTACACTTTAAATCAAATAAGGCAGAAAGGATAGATAACATTCCACTGAAATTTCTAAAATTATTGAGGGAAGTGGCAACAAAGCCATTGTTTACGTCGGTGAGTAGAATGTATGAGAGTTGCGATTTATCATTAGACATTCGGAAAAACTACATGTACACAAATCCAACGATTGAAAGTGCCGACAGGTGCAAGAATTATTGCACAGCTAGCTTAACAGCTCATGCACCCAGGTTGCTGACAAGAATAATATGCAGAAGAATGGAAAAGAAAGTTGAGAATCTGTTAGATGACAATCAGTTTGGCTTTAGTGAAGGTCTTAAATGGCATCAGCGCAGATAGAACGTTAAGTCAAATTTCCTTTCATATGCCACCGTTTCATCCCGTTAAACAATCACATCTGTTAAGAAATTTAAGCATCTGACGTTTGACACGGTGTTGTTTGGAGACACAGCAAAATACCACCAAATACAAGTCTTACTTCTCGAAAAATTGAGAAAATGAATTGTAAGAACATTATGTAAGAGGTGAGGTGCACGACAGACGAATTCGTAAATCACTTATTACTTAAGAATTTCTCTAGACTAAAGAAGGGATTGTTGAGGAGAAAGGTATCCTTATGCTATAAAATTCAATGGAAAATACACCAGCCGCTTTCAAGTTAATGTTTTTACTCTGCTTCCGTTTCGATCTGTTATATCATCATGAGGCTACAAACCATAACCTTGTCAAATAATTTTATACTCTATCATGCTTTCGAAAAACTATAATCTGTCGTATAAAACATGTGATTAGTAGTATTTCTTTGATCTGAATGCAATTATACATTGCAGAAACGAATTTTCAAATATCTGTTGAAACAAGAGAGAAAGTACGCCTGACCACACTTATGGGGGATATGCTGTGTATTAATCCCAAATTCAAGTACATTATTGAGTACAAAGTTTCACCTGCGTATAATTTTCAGTACCAGGTAACATTAACGCTCCTTTAACAGACGTCTTTACGGTGTGAGTGTTTATAGTCACTCTCATTTCTTCAGAGAAACTTGTTAGAATCAATCTTCTTTCTTAGAAGAACGGAAAATCAATATGGTTGAATGAATGAGATTTGCATAACTCTAGAAAGTCCCACCTGGCCCAGCTGCCCGTTGTTTAGTGACGCCGCTCTGAGTATACATATACGCACCACAGCAGTAAGCATTGTTATAGTGGACCTACCGACATTTTTATTTTAAGTTGCGATATTTTGGGTCTGTTTGACAAGAAGTAGCTGAAAAAAACACTGCACTAACTGGTATTTAATATAATGTTCTCATGTTTTAAATGGCTCGTGCAGGATGTCGACATAAACATCTCCCTCATATCCAGATACAGTGAAAATAAACTACGACGGATACATCCTTGTGGTTTACAGCACCAAGGAAAGCAACTCGAAAAGTTTGATACAAAAAAGTTACTCACTTCAACATGGCCTGCTTTCGTAACCCATAAAATGTCTACACACTTCCCCATCTTAATTCACGTGCGTGCAAGCATTTCTGCGGTGATGGGTGCGTTTGAACCAGAATTCCTCTACGGTGATCGCTAGGATCACGTACCAGCGAGGATACACAATGTCTTTTACACAACACCGCAGGAAAAATCGGGATGAGGTACGTCAGAGATGTTGGTAGCCACTTCGTTGGTCCATATTGTCATTTCCGTAGCCGTAGAAATGTTCGGTCCAAGAATTCACGACCATGTAAGCTCCAGTAGGATTGCGCACCATCCCGCTGGGATATGACACACAGTTGAAGGGGAAGAAGCTGAGGGACAGGAAACTGCTCAAACATGTGGTGACAAACGGTTCCTGTTGCTATTTATTCGATGACAAAAACGTGGTCCATGCTGTCTTTCAGCAGCGCACACCATACGTTCACATTTTCGCTGTCTTTGATACGTTCCTGAAAACTGTACGGGTTTTCCGAAGCACAGATGCCGATTAACCTTCACACACATTCGTATGTGAAAGGGTGCTTCGTCAGAGAAAACGACATTTCCTTGATACAGGGGGTTTTGTCCCATTCAGTCCAACGTCTGAGTAGCAAATTGTTGGCGAAGCTGCTTTTCGCTTCAATACTTGTGCGGTTTGAACTTTGTAAGCGTGCAGGGGCAGTAGTTAATGATGCCCCTTGTGAGCTGTTGAGCGCGGGATGTTTGATACTTGCCCCGCACTCTGCAGGGGCAATGAAGATGCTCCTGCAGCGTTTTCGATGGGAAGTGTTTGATCACCCACCATAGGGCCTGTGATTGACCATCCCTGAGTTTCATCTCTGCTCACAGGAACCGCTGTCTATGAGGACAGTTTTCTGGCACAGATAACAAGCTGCAGACCAACGTAGAGAATTGGCTGGAAGAGCAGGAGACTGCCTTTTACGAGGAGAATTTTGGATAGTTGGTACAACGCAACGACAAATTTGTAAATCGGAGCGGCGACTATGTAGAGAAATTGCTGGAACGTGTAGCCAAATGTTTCAAATAAAACATTTTAGTTTGTCACAGTGCTTTCTATTTTGAGACCGACCGAGCAGGCCTCGTGTTTCTAAAGGTGATTATGTTAATGTGTCTATGTCAGTGGAGGCCACCCTCGGTTAAGAGTACGTTTTCCTGTGCTGATTTCGGAATATATCTCTTTGTGTTAGTTCCTAAATCTTTTATCTGTGTTGCGATTTCTACTACCTTTACCCCAGGATCAATTCAGATCATTGGGTAGAATAATAACTTGAGATCCCAGTGGCGTATCGGTATATATCTGACCCTTTAACTGGGGCAACCTCTTTTCAGTCAGGCCACCAGGGATACGGAAACTGTGGCAGTCAGCTTAGGTGTGGTAGCGCAACCCTAAGTGGGCAAACTTATTATTTATAAGTGGAAAGTAATCTCGAAATGTATGACTCATACAGAATATAGAAATAGGAAAGGAGTACAAAGGTGTATCATTCTGGAACACAGGCTCTTAAGCAGATGTATGCGCATTATCATTTATAAATGAGCTTCGTCTGGTCTAAACTAAACGTCCATGGTTAAGTCGCCTGGTTGCTCACCACCAGTAGTCGAATTTAGGAGCAACGCCAGTGGAAATTTAAGAGTCCCAAGCGCTGAATCGTCTGAAGTAGAGCGGTAGCGCTCCAGCCTGTTGCTGTACTTCCAGAGCAAGGCTGGCTGGTCTTATGAAGAGCGCAGAGAGGGGTTTCGGGCCGCAGTCACTTGACAGTCATTGGCGAACTCTCTCGTCGCGTAAGGAGAACTTTTCAAACAAGAGTTATGAAGGCGAGGAGCGGGGAACGGCTGACAGAGATTAAAGGGGAGGGGCCGAGCCAACTGGCAAAGCGCGCCCTCTGCGGGCGTCGTCTTGGCTCGCTTCCCGCTAGGAGCGCTACCGGCGGTCGCTCTGCGCACAACCGTCTCACGGAGCTCTGTCACGTGAAGCGTCAACAAATGCGGCAAAACGTTCATGGTGCCAGCTGGAAATGCCTGATATCGTTTCCCTTCTACGAAGTAAAGGGTGAGTGAAAAAGGACTTTAGACCTTTGGAATGATATAGAGATTTATTAACTTACAGAATCAATCGGTAGATAGGTCACTTCGTAGCAAACAGCTTCAACTTTCAGGTATAAGTGCCAAGTGTCATTTTGGTTAAATGTAACTACCAGTTGTTAAGCGGCAAAGATTCCATCGGTAATCAATTTCCTCTTATACTAACTGCAGTAAATCTACTTGTAGAAGCATGGATTCACTTTTTCACGTCGCTTAAATTAATAAAGCTACAGAGAAAGAAATGCAGCGGTGTCCGGTCTGAAAAACAAGGTGGCCATGCGACTGGCCCTTCACGGCCAGTCCGCCTACCTGGGAAGCGATTATCGAGGCAACCTCGAAAATTCTTTGAGGAAATTAGGTGGTGCACCGTCTTGGTGCTAGTAAACCATCCCATATTGATCATCTTCATCTACCTGTGGAATTATACTACTGGATATTAAAATTGCTACACCACGAAGATGATGTGCTATAGACGTGAAATTTAACGGACAGGAAGAAGATGTTGTGATATGCAAGTGATTAGCTGTTCAGAGCATTCACACAAGGTTTGCGACGGTGGCAACACCTACAACGTGCTGACATGAGGAAAGTTCCCAACCGATTTCTCATACACAAACAGCAGTTCACCGGCATTGCCTGTTGAAACGTTGTTGAGATTCCTCGTGTAAGGAGGAGAAATGCGTACCATCACGTTTCCGACTTTGATAAAGGTCGGATTGGATCCTATCGCGAATTCGGTTTATGGTATCGCGTCATTGCTGCTCGCGTTGGTCGAGATCCAATGACTGTTAGCAGAATATGGAATCGGTGGGTTCAGGCAGGTAATACGGAACGCCGAGCTGGATCCCAACGGCCTCGTATCACTAGCAGTCGAGAATACAGGCATCTTATCCACATGGCTGTAACGGATCGTGCAGCCACGTCTCGATCCCCGAGTCAACAGATGGGGACGTTTGCAAGTCAACAACCATCAGCACGAACAGTTCGACGACGTTTGCAGCAGCATGTACTATTAGCTCGAGACCATGGCTGCGGTTACCCTTGACGCTGCATCACAGACAGGAGCGCCTGCGATGGTGTACTCAACGACGATACTGGGTGCACGAATGGCAAAACGTCATTTTTTCTGATGAATACACGTTCTGTTTACAGCATCATGATGGTCGCTTCCGTGTTTGGCGACATCGCGGTGAACGCACATTGGAAGCGTGTATTCGTCATCGCCATACTGACGTATCACCTTGCGTGATTGTATGGGGTGCCAATGGTTACACGTCTCGGTCATTTCTTGTTCGCATTGACGGCACTTTGAACAGTGGACGTTCACATCAGATGTGTTACGACACATGGCTCTACCCTTCAATAGATCGCTGCGAAACCCTGTATTTCAGCAGGATAATGCACGACCGCATGTTGCAGGTCCTGTACGGGCCTTTCTGGATAGAGTAAATGTTCGACTGCTGCTCTGGCCAGCACAGTCTCCAGATCTCTCACCAATTGAAAACGTCTGGTCAATCGTGGCCGAGCAACTGGCTCGTCACAATACGCCAGTCACTACAAAAAATGGTTCAAATGGCTCTGAGCACTATGGGACTCAACTGCTGAGGTCATTAGTCCCCTAGAACTTAGAACTAGTTAAACCTAACTAACCTAAGGACATCACAAACATCCATGCCCGAGGCAGGATTCGAACCTGCGACCGTAGCGGTCTTGCGGTTCCAGACTGCAGCGCCTTTAACCGCACGGCCACTTCGGCCGGCAGTCACTACTCTTGATGACCTGTGGTATCGTGTTGAAGCTGCATGGGCAGTTGTACCTGTACACGCCATCCAAGTTCAGTTTGACTCAATGCCCAGGCGTATCAAGGGCTTTATTACTGCTAGAGGTGGTTGTTCTGGGTACCTATTTCTCTGGATCTATGCACCCAAAGTGCGTGAAAAAGTAATCACAGTAGTGTAAAAAGTTTTCAAGAATATCCAGACACAGGACAATACCAGTGACAGTTTTCTCCATGCAGAAGAAAGGGCCATACACTTTCAATTTGCTAAAGACACGAAACAAGTCAACTTTGGGGCTGTCACGAACGTCGCCCAAGGTTGCATGTGGATTTTCGCCGCCCCTTATTCTGCTGCTGTAGGTTTTCACCATGACATTCATGCAAAATGTTTACTCGTCGCTGGGGATTATTGTGTTCAGGGATGTCTCGTCGTCCTCTATCCAGTGCAGCATTTCCGCACAGAACTGCCCACGAGCAACCGTATCTGCAACACTAATGTGCTGTGCCCTTGCGAACTTTACGGTTCCTAGTGTAAACGTCAGCGCAGTACTCGCCAGTCTTTTGTGCAATGCCAGTCTCGCGAGAGACACATCGCGTTGATTTTTGTGGACTACAGGCAAAGCTCTCGCTAAACTATACGACATAAACATGCGGGCGACCTGGTGATTTATCTTGCCGCAGTCAACAGCCCATCTCAAAAAAAATTCTTGTGCCAAGATTGTAAGCCGGTTTGGAAGTTTTTTACCGTATTCGGTGCGAAATTACGCCAATCAATGGTTACAGACTTGGTTACATGAAAACAAAACACACAGCGAGTACGTTCTGTACCAATGAAAATAGCCATTTAACGATGCACTACGCCGGCGCTCCTGGTGGCTGAATCAGGCACTGATGCTCTACGTGAATCAAATTTGCTGTTGGTTACGACAAATGGTTCAAATGGCTCTGAGCACTATGGGACTTAACATCTGAGGTCATCAGTCCCCTAGACTTAGAACTACTTAAACCTAACTAACCTAAGGACAAGCACTCACATCCATGCCCGAGGTAGGATTCGAACCTGCGACCGAAGCAGCAGCGCGTTTACGGACTGAAGCGCCTAGAACCGCTCGGTCACAACGGCCGGCTTCTTTGCTACAAAATGACGCATCTACCGATTCTGTAAGTTATGTCAACAAATTTCTGATTTATTCCAAAGTTGTAAAGTCCTTTTAGAGTCAACTGTATATCTGTACACAGATTTCAATGTTTTTTACTGTTCGTGTGACTATTTTGATGTGGCATTCCACGACTTCCTCTTCTGTGTCAACCTCTTTATCTCGTAGTAGCTCTGGTGCCTTACTACCTTGCCGGCCGCGGTGGTCTCGCGGTTCTAGGCGCGCAGTCCGGAGCCGCGCGACTGCTACGGTCTCAGGTTCGAATCCTGCCTCGGGCATGGATGTGTGTGATGTCCTTAGGTTAGTTAGGTTTAACTAGTTCTAAGTGCTAGGGGACTGATGACCGAAGATGTTAAGTCCCGTAGTGCTCAGAGCCATTTGAACCATTTGAACCTTACTACCTTAATTATTTGTTGGATATATTTCGAAATATGTCTTCCTCTACAGCTTTTATCTTCAATAGTTCCCTCATTTTTATGGAAGTTGCTCTTAGATGTCCTTACATATGTCATATCATCCTGCTCTTTCTTGTCCATAGGTACGCTCCGTCAAGCGACGGCAAAGCTTAACAGTTCCTCTCCTCGAATATTCTGCATAAAATCTGCATATTTATTATCAGTCTACCTAAATTTAAACCTTATATTGCACGACATATGAAAAGCTTCGATTCTCTTCTCGACTTTCCCACTGTTCAAGATTCACGTTCATATAATCCTGTGCCCGGTGCTTTCTCAGAAATTTCTTCCAATGCCCATGTTTGAGACTAGTAGTCTTCAATCTGGTATACCGGGAGCGCCCTGGACCAGCAATCAAATCATCATGGGTCTCCGGTTCGAACTCAGCCACTGGTTAATTTATGAATAAAAATCATCAGAAAAGGTGGACGAGAATTTCAACGACATGGAGTCATTCTAGAGCTGCCAACAGCCTTGTCAAAGAAGGCTTGGAGCGGAAAGAGTTTCAGGATACGCCTCTGGCTCTTTGGATGAGACACTGCCTTTAAAAATGGAAGAATCAGCTGTGATCAACTACACGAGTTTGGAGAGCAGAATGGAGAACACTGCATTACAGAAAAATTTGTAACCGTAAGGCGTGTGGCATTAAAGTGAAAATATGAATACACAAGGGTTGGAACTATTTATTCCCAACCGATACATAAGAGTTACATTTTGACACCTGTTTCTGTCCTTCAAAGTAGTCACCAGCGTTGTGTAGAATTCGGCCAGCGATGTGGAAGGTGTGGTATATCGTTAGCCTGTTCTGTTGATGGTACGAATGGAGCGGTCTACTGCCTGTCGAATCTCTGGGACAATTCTGAAGTGAATGCCACGAAGCCAAACCTGAAACACCAGTCTAACGAATGGAGTCATTATGGGTCGCCGCGAAACTCTAAAGTGCGTCAGAGCTCCAATATGGTGATAGTTATGGTGATTCTCGTGTGGGACTGTGATGGTGTTATCCTAAAGCATTACGTTCCTCCACGGCAGGCCGGCAATGGACATTATTACTGTTCGTTTTTGGAGCATCACATGCGACCATCTTTCCGGAAGAGGCGGCGACACTTTCTGAGCAACCCACCAATCATTTTGCACGACAAGGTGCTGGCGCATACAGCAAAGTGTTCTGTGTTCAGTCGATGGAACTGGGAAGTATTGTACCATCCACCATACTCCCCGGACTTAAGTCCTTGTGATTTGATTCCGAGGATGAAGGATCCACTTCGTGGCATTCGCTTCAGAGCTGTTTCAGAGATTCAACAGGCAGTAGACCGCTCCAATCGCACCATCGACAGAACAGGCTTCGCTAACGGTATACTACGCCTTCTACATCGCTGGCAACGGGTTCTACACACGCTGGTGACTACTTTGAAGGACAGTAGCAGGTGCAAACATGTAACACTTTTGCATCGGTTTCGAATAAATAGTCGCCACTATTTAAGTTCAGTGCGACGGTGTTGAAGCGGTGCAAAGAGAGGTGAAGTTAAGACTCTTATCAACAAAGTCATTCTGCAGTGGAGCTACAAGCAAACTGTTCCCTCTGTTGACAGAAGTAAATATGTAGGCACGAAGAATGGAGATGTAGAACGTTAAAAACGGTTGTTTTATTTGCAAAGCGTTAAGAGTTTTTGCACCGAATATTCGGAGGCATTAATTTTCAGCACGCTCTTGTAAAACTACCAGTTTTGGTTTACACTGTCATCATGGTATAAAAGTTCGAATAATAATCACATGTCATAGCATATCAATTCAATATGGCTATCCATCATCGTAGCTAAACATATACAGAACCAAACATATCTCTTTGCACAAAAGTGGTGTGTCTGATTTAAAATCACAGGCAGGACTCTGAGATTTAAATTAAAAACTGGCTGAAACCCGTTATGCGAAAATGACTGTGCGATGAACAGACAGAAAGCTTGAGGAATGTAGGTTAGCCACCTTTAAAGACGCAAATTGGCTCAAACCTAAAACACACTCTGACACGCTGCAGTAATCCCTAGAATACAGCGGATAGCCGAGAATGTTCGCACAGTCTACAGATTACTATCCTCACAAAGCCAGTCTACCAGAAGTGACGTCAATAACTAAGATTAAATAACTCCAATTTGCTCGTGCAATCCGTAACCATAAGTAGTATATTACAGGAACCTCACCCACCAAATCCGAGCGACGTGCTCCTCGATACGAGCCGTTGCTTAGCTTGAGGCAAAGAGATTATACCGCGCTTTCGATTACATACCGAAACAGCGTACGGGCCAATAAATGTACAATGAATCCACTAATCCTCGTACAGCGACTGTGATGTGCTTTCCGTTGTGATCAGCGAGAGTGCTCTTAATAACTTCCAGAAACAGAGATCATCGTATAGCAATGAATACCTGTTTGCAGTACTCTGGTATAAGGGAGCACAAATGGAAATAACAATACATGTAAACGAACAGCTCTGAGAGTTAATTCCACTTGCGACGCGGATTTCTTAACACGCAGATTCTGGAAATCCATGCGAGATAGCGCTCTGGTAACAAGCTGTCCTCACATTCCAGAGAACGCCGTTTCAGGTCCCAATCATGAATTCCAGACGCTGATTTTCCGTTATTTCCCTAACCCGCTTAAGACAAATGCCGGAAAAGTTCCTTTCAAAAGGACGAGGGCCATTTCCTTCCACAGCCAACTTGCCTTTCTTCTCTAACGACGCTGACGTCCATTAAACCTTTACCTTTCTGTCGTCTTTTCTTTTGTGCGAAAAATGGAAATGCAAATCTTGATGTTGTTCAGATTTACATCCGACAAGCGACCTTACGATTTTTTTTATGCTTCCACTCCTGTACTCTCTGTCAACAATGTCTTAAAAACAGCAAGTTACAAACCTGGGACTGTAACAGACACGAAAAGCTTGTATCGTAATACTGTGTTACCGGATTAACTTCATTGTTGTTACCATTATAATCACTACTACCACTGCTACTACGAGAACTTCTACTACTACTATTACTAACGCGCAAGATGGGCTCTACGGTAATAAGCTGTATTCACATTCGGTAGGACGCTGTTGAATCTGCGTAACAACAGCATTAATAGTAGAGGTATACTAGCAGTAGTCGTAGTAATAGCTTACTGACCATTACGATCTTATGTCTGCATTATATTTGCCTTCAGTAACGACTATATTTTGATTTTCTCATCCAGATAGAGAATTGATAAATGAAACAAATGGTTAAAATGGTCCAATGGGTCTGAGCACTATAGGGCTCAACATCTGAGGTCATCAGTCCCATAGAACTTAGAACTACTTAAACCTAACTAACCTAAGGACATCACACACATTCATGCCCGAGGCAGAATGCGAACCTGCGACCGTAACGGCCGCGAGGTTCCAGACTGCAGCGCCTAGAACAGCTGGGCCACGCCGGCCGGCCATAAATGAAACATATGTGACTGTCAAAAGAGCAGTGCATGAAGCCCTCAACGATAATTCTAGTGGGATCTCACTAAAAACCTCCAACAAATCCCAAAGAAATTCTGGACGTATGTCAAGGGTCTGAGTGCCACCAAAGTGCCCCGACACTCTTGGATAACACAATCAATGACATTGAGCGTAGAAAAGTAAAAGCAAAAATGCCGAATTCCTTTCTCAGTTGTTGCTTTGCGAAGCAAGATCCAGGATTACCGTCCCAGTTAAATTCTCACACTACTGCAAAGATGTGTGATGTGTGAAAAAGAGCTAAATTCGCTAAAATTTCACAAAGCCTCAGAAACTAACGCAGTTCTTATTAGATTTTATGAATACTTTGTACTTATTTAGTTGGCATTTTAACTAGTGTCACAGCTGCCTACAGGTAGGTTAGTAGAAACCATACAATGACTGTGCGTCCATCTGTTTAGATAGTTACATCACATTCTGAGCTCAAACGCAAAGAGGCAAAGAACACAGTGACATTCTCAATCTAATGACATCCTCCATGGTAGCTAACGTGGATCCCGAAAACATTAGTTATCCGAAACCCAAATCGCGCTTTTCTTACATTACACCCTGGAAGTTACAGGAGAAGTCAGTTTGGGGTATGTAGTAATTTTTGACTTTAGAACACCGTTTTACAGGACATCCACCAGCGCTTACTAACGAAAGTACGACCACATGGAGTATAAAATGAATATTACGGATGAGTTATGAGATTTTTGTTAAGGTGTAAAATGATACATGCATGTTATCTTAGATGGAAAGTCATCGACGCATAAAGATGGACTTCAGATGTGCCACATGGCATATCAATAGCAACCTCAGACTTTTTGCAGATGATGCAAAAGCACCATACCATGGCCATCACGTTCACCGGATCTGACGTCCCCGGATTTATTTCTGTGGGGAAAGTTGAAGGATATTTGCTATCGTGATCCACCGACAACGCCTGACAACATGCGTCAGCGCATTGCCAGTGCATATGCGAACATTACGGAAGGCGAACTACTCGCTGTTGAGAGGAATGTCGTTACACGTATTGCCAAATGCATAGAGGTAGACGGACATCATTTTACCATTTATTGCATTAATGTGCGGTAGCGTTCTCGCTTCCCGCGCCCGGGTTCCCGGGTTCGATTACCGGAGGGGTCAGGGATTTACTCTGCCTCGTGATGACTGGGTGTTGTGTGATGTCCTTAGGTTAGTTAGGTTTAAGTAGTTCTAGGGGACTGATGACCATAGATGTTAAGTCCCATAGTGCTCAGAGCCATTTGAACCATTTTTATTGCGTTAATGTCGTATTTACAGGTAATAACGCTGTAATAGCATGTGTTCTCAGAAATGATAAGTTCACAAAGGTACATGTATCACATTGGAACACTTCTAGCGACATAAGCTGCTTCGGAAGGCTTCGAACTTTTCCTCCGCGAATGATAAAAGATCCGTGCGTGCCACTCAGTGGGCAATATCAATATATGTAGGGTATTATCCCTCTCCATCTTAAAATCGTGCTCGTACTATGGGATCGCTCGAGCGGAAGGGAACAGGCGGGAAGCAATATCTCTTCTACGTCAGAGCCATGTATTGCTGTCCTGTTCTCCCCCTCTACTGGTCCTTTTGAGCGCAACGTGAGCGGAGATGGAAATATCCCTCCTCCATTCAGGTCACCTTCGATACGCTGCCGTCAGAATGGAAGCTCTTCCAGGCAAGTTCACGAGGAGAGAGCCGACGCCCCTCCCCTGGCGAGGAGTTACCTGCCCGATTACTTTCCTGGACTGTTGTCAGCGTGGGCTACTGTGACTTTCACTTTCAGGTGGCTGCGAAAGTTGTATATTTCGGGATTATCTGTTCCGTATTAAAAGCTGCAACTTCTCATTGTGAGGGACGATCAGTACACGTAGACCATGAAGAGAAAGGCAGCTCATAATGAAATGTTCGGGGTACATATTAAATCGGGAAGACAACGACCTCGAAGAAATCTGCGTGACGAAAAATTCAGTAACTGTGTGTGTATTGTTTCTTTGCACATAGCAGACAGACTGTGCTTGTTCACATCAGCACAATTCGATGCGGTCGCGCGTTGTCGTCCACGAGAATGAAGTCTGTGCCGCACGCGTCCCTGAAAAGACGCACATATGGAAGAAATACAGAGTCACAATAACGTTACCAGGTGAGTATGCCGTGTTCAAAGATTAGAAGGTCATTACAGTCATACAATATTATATTTCACAACCCCATAACACGTGCATCACCAGAACGATACATGTTCCTACCTCTCGCCCTCTTATTACGGCAAGAAAAAGGAATAAAAGTGAGATAGCGTTAATACTTTCATCCTTCTTTACCTCCTCTGCATTACTGCAGATGACGTGTCACTGAGCACATATGTACTGTACATGCAGTGCACGTGAGGTGCCTAGTTGTTTCCACTGCCCTGTGTGGAGTATATAAGTTCTTGTACACTTCACTAACCTGCTGTCTTAATGATGATGATGTCCCCAGCGCAGAAAACAGCACGCAGGTAGTGGATTCTTTTTCTTGAGGCTGAAATTAACTTCGCAAGGAGCTGCTGCTACGAATAAACTATAACTCATTTGGGATGCCACTCGCTTTTTTATTGATATAGACACAACAAACTACTCTTGATCACAACGTATTGAACATATCTTTCCACAGTCATTATATCTGGCTAAAATAACATGAAATACATCCTGCCACAGACAAAATGTCTGTCTACTGGAACCGTCCGAACTGGAGAATAAAATTACATGAATCAAATACTACTATTACAGACAACATGTCTGTACCTAGCGACGGTCGCAACTGTAGTAAATAAAATTGCATGAAACAAATACTGCTATAACAGACAACATGTCTGTCTACTGGAACGGTCAGAACTGGAGATCCGGACTGCACGAGACACTTCCCGCGTCAAACCAGCAAGGCGTGACCCGAACGCCACCGAAGTGCATCGGCAGTAATATCGTCAGTCTTCTGTTTTAGTAATACTTTGATTTTAATAATTTTGAAATGACTGATTGATAGCTGGCGTTTTGAGAGATGTTTATTTAAAAAATGAAGTAATTTGGATGACAGGTTTAATTAATAATATCAACTAAAGTTTAACGTTTTGGTGCCCTACCGCCGAACACAGCAGCCAATCACAGAGCTGCAGCATCGTGCAGGCTGTCTTTCTCACGGGAATGGTACCGAATCTAACATCTGTTAGCGGTACCTCATCCCACATTGCGTCATCTCTATGCTTCTTGCACCTCCACTGCCCTGGGAATAGCTTCCTGGAGCCTAATATGATGGCTGAATAAGCCAGAAATATTACATTATGACGCTACGTACAGCATTGTCCAACATGATACTTTTGGTAGCCAGGTACTATGGTGTGGGGCGATATAATGTAACTTTTTTTTTTTTTGGTCATCGGTCTACTTACTGGTTTGATGCGGCCCGCCACGAATTCCTTTCCTGTGCTTACCTCTTCATCTCAGAGTAGCACTTGCAACCTACGCCCTCAATTATTTGCTTGACGTATTCCAATCTCTGTCTTCCTCTACAGTTTTTGCCCTCTACAGCTCCCTCTAGTACCATGGAAGTCATTCCCTCATGTCTTAGCAGATGTCCTATCATCTTTCTCTTCTCTTTATCAGTGTTTTCCACATATTCCTTTCGTCTCCGATTCTGCGTAGAACCTCCTCATTCCTTACATTATCAGTCCACCTAATTTTCAACATTCGTCTGTAGCACCACATCTCAAATGCTTCGATTCTCTTCTGTTCCGGTTTTCCCACAGTCCATGTTTCACTACCATACAATGCTGTACTCCAGACGTACATCCTCAGAAATTTCTTCCTCTAATTAAGGCCGGTATTTGATATTAGTAGACTTCTCTTGGTCAGAAATGCCTTTTTTGCCATAGCGAGTCTGCTCTTGATGTCCTCCTTGCTCCGTCCGTCATTGGTTATTTTACTGCCTAGGTAGCAGAATACCTTAACGTCATTGACTATGTGACCATCAATCCTGATGTTAAGTTTCTCGCTGTTCTCATTTCTACTACTCCTCATTACATTAGTATTTCTCCGATTTACTCTCAAACCATACTGTGTTCTCATTAGACTGTTCATTCCGTTCAGCAGATCATTTAATTCTTCTTCACTTTCACTCAGGATAGCAATGTCATCAGCGAATCGTATCATTGATATCCTTTCACCTTGTATTTTAATTCCACTCCTGAACCTTTCTTTTGTTTCCATCATTGCTTCCTCGATGTGCAGATTAGGGGCGAAAGGGTACAGCCTTGTCTTACACCCTTCTTCATACGAGCACTTCGTTCTTGATCGTCCACTCTTATTATTCCCTCTTGGTTGTTGTACATATTGTATATGACCCGTCTCTCCCCATAGCTTACCTCTACTTTTTTTCAGAATCTCGAACAGCTTGCACCATTTTATATTGTCGAACGCTTTTTCCATGTCGACAAATCCTATGAAAGTGTCTTGATTTTTCTTTAGCATTGCTTCCATTATTAGCCGTAACGCCAGAATTGCCACTCTCGTCCCTTTACTTTTCCTAAAGCCAAACTGATCGTCACCTAGCGAATTCTCAATTTTCTTTTCCATTCTTCTGTGTATTATTCTTGTAAGCAGCTTCGATGCGTGAGCTGTTAAGCTGATTGTGCGATACTTCTCGCACTTGTCAGCTCTTGCCGTCTTCGGAACTGCGTAGATGATGATTTTCCGAAATTCAGATGGTATATCGCCAGACTCATATATTCTACACACCAACGTGAATAGTCGTTTTGTTGCCACTTCCCCCAATGATTTTAAAAATTCTGATGGAATGTTATCTATCCCTTCTGCCTTATTTGACCGTAAGTCCTCCAAAGCTCTTTTAAATTCCGATTCTAATACTGGATCCCCTATCTCTTATAAATAGACTCCTGTTACTTCTTCTATCACATCAGACAAATCTTCACCCTGATAGAGGCTTTCAATGTATTCTTTCCACCTATCTGCTCTCTCCTCTGCATTTTACAGTGGAATTCCCGTTGCACTCTTAATGTTACCACCGTTGCTTTTAATGTCACCAAAGGTTGTTTTGACTTTCCTGTATGCTGAGTCTGTCCTTCCGACAATCATATCTTTTTCGATGTCTTCACATTTTTCCTGCAGCCATTTCGTCTTAGCTTCCCTGCACTTCCTACATATTTCATTCCTCAGCTAATTGTATTTCTGTATTCCTGATTTTCCCGGAACATGTTTGTACTTCCTCCTTTCATCAGTCAACTGAAGTATTTCTTCTGTTACCCACGGTTTCTTCGCAGCTACCTTCTTTGTACCTATGTTTTCCTTCCCAACTTCTGTGATGGCCCTTTTTAGAGATGTCCATTCCTCTTCAACTGTACTGCCTACTGCGCTCTTCCTTATTGCTGTATCTATAGCGTTAGAGAACTTCAAACGTATCTCGTCATTCCTTAGTACTTCCGTATCCAACTTCTTTGCGTATTGATTCTTCCTGACTAATGTCTCGAACTTCAGCCTATTCTTCATCACTACTATATTGTGATCTGAGTCTATATCTGCTCCTAGGTACGCCTTACAATCCAGTATCTGATTTCGGATCTCTGTCTGACCATGATGTAATCGAACTGAAATCTTCCCGTATCCCCCGGCCTTTTCCAGGTATACCTCCTCCTCTTGTGATTCTTGAACAGGGTATTCGCTATTACTAGCTGAAACTTGTTACAGAACTCAATTAGTCTTTCACCTCTTTCATTCCTTGTCCCAAGCCCATATTCTCTTGTAACCTTTTCCTCTACTCCTTCCCCTACAACTGCATTCCAGTCGCCCATGACTATTAGATTTTCGTCCCCCTTTACATACTGCATTACCCTTTCAATATCCTCATACACTTTCTCTATCTGTTCATCTCCAACTTGCGACGTCGGCATGTATACCTGAACTATCGTTGTCGGTGTTGGTCTGCTGTCGATTCTGATTAGAACAACCCGGTCACAGAACTGTTCACAGTAACACACCCTCTGCCCTACCTTCCTATTCATAACGAATCCTACACATGTTATACCATTTTCTGCTGCTGTTGATATTACCCGATACTCATCTGACCATAAATCCTTGTCTTCCTTCCACTTCACTTCACTGACACCTACTATATCTAGATTGAGCCTTTGCATTTCCCTTTTCAGATTTTATAGTTTCCCTACCACGATCAAGCTTCTGGCATTCCACGCCCCGACTCGTAGAACGTTATCCTTTCGTTGATTATTCAATCAATGTAACGTACTGACCTCCAAACCCTTGAACACGTTTCACTCATCGGCCAACGCTGTTGCGACACTGTACTCCTTCCAAATGTGTTTCTCTTCAGGGGTGAATTACGGCCTGACCTAATTTATATGGATGACAATGCATGACCACATCGAACAGCATAGGCGGAAGAGTCCTTGGACCGAAATGATATTCGGCGAATGGACAAGCATATCCGTTTCCCCTACTTAAATCCCACGGGGCAAGATCAGAACAAGATGTGGGATGCATTAACGAGACGATTTGCAGACCGACCACAAGCACTGACGACCATCCGACATGAAACTTCCTGGCAGATTAAAGCTGTGTGCCGGACCGAGACTCGAACTCGGGACCTTTGCCTTTCGTGGGCAAGTGCTCTACCAACTGAGCTACCCAATCACGACTCACGCCCCGTCCTCACAGCTTTACTTCTGCCAGTACCTCGTCTCCTACCTTGCAAACTTTACAGAAGCTCTCCTGCGAACCTTGCACAACTAGCTCTCCTGAAAGAAAGGATATTGCGGAGACATGGCTTAGCCACAGCCTGGGGGATGTTTCCAGAATTAGATTTTCACTCTGCAGCGGAGTGTTCAAAATCAAATGGCTCTGAGCACTATGGGACTTAACTTCTGAGGTCATCAGTCTCCTAGAACTTAGAACTACTTACACCAAACTAACCTAAGGACATCAAACATCCATGCCCGAGGCAGGATTCGAACCTCCGACAGTAGCGGTCTCGCGGTTCCAGACTGTAGCGCCTAGAACCGCTCGGCCACTCCGGTCGGCGCAGCGGAGTGTGCGCTGATATGAAACTTCCTTGCAAATTAAAACTGTGTGCCGGGCCGAGACTCGAACTCGGGATCTTTGCCTTTCACGGGCAAGTGCTCGGTTCGTAGGAAAGCTTCTATATATTTTGGAAGGTAGGAGACGAGGTAGTGGCAGAAGTAAAGCTGTGAGGACGGGGCGTGAGTTGTGCTTGGGTAGCTCAGTTGGTAGAGCACTTGCCCGCGAAAGGCAAAGGTCCCGAATTCGAGTCTCGGTCCGGCACACAGTTTTAATCTGCCAGGAAGTTTCATATCAGCGCACACTCCGTTGCAGAGTGAAAATCTCACTCTGGACCATCCGACAGTTTTCAGTCACGATGGTGGTGGACTGGAACGCCCTACCAGAATAATTCGTTGTCGACCTTGCGGCCAGCATGGCAGAACGTTGCATTGTTGTCCGCACTCATCACGCACCCTTTTAAAAACCATGCTGTAGGATGGGGAAGGCACCAGTATCCGCATTAGGGGATTCCCTTCGGAAGTAGGGTATCAGTAATGCAGATGGCGTGGCGTCAGTTAGTGCCACCCGCAATTAAGACTTGATGGCCAAATGACCATCATATATCGAGGTGACTTCACTGTAATTAATGTTCTAATGTGTGTGAAATCTTATGGGACTAAACTGCTAAGGTCATCAGTCCCTAAGCATACACACTACTTAAGCTAAATTATCCTAAGGACACACACCCATGCCCGAGGGAGGACTCGAACCTCCCCCGGGATCAGCCGCACAGTCCATGACTGCAGCGGCTCGACCGCTCGGCTAATCCCGCGCGGCTGTAATTATTGTCTTTCAATAAAAGTCCCATTTCTGATCGTTTCTTTGCATATTACTTTCAGTTACCTTCTGTACTATACTGTAGCAGTTCTTTCTAAATATTGTCCAAGCTTCATTGAGCTGTATTATTTGACATTAATACATCATGTGAAACCTGCTTTCATCCTTAAATTTTATACACCAGTGTATTTGTTTCAGGCTCTTCATCATGAATATTATTTGCGTTAAACAATATGTAGTGCGATATCTCATATTAGCAGAACTTGAAACGTGCTTGATCATATATAAGACAAAACATCTACGCCATAATGAAGTCAGATAAAATAAAAAGGTAAATACATTATAGCACCTAATCTATTGGTTCGCTGTATCTGCATTGCCTAAAAGGCATGAATACCTGGTTAGTTGGATTACATGACAAGCTGTCTTAAGCCCATTGTGCATACTCCATTTGGGTGTGCTGAGTCACGCTGTCTAGCGAAGTATTTTTTGTCCTGTGCGAGCGGATCCATATAGGTCGTTGTTGGTCTGACGTAGAAAAGTGCGCCCTGTAAGTATATCAGTTCCAGGTAACGAGTGACAAATACCTGTAGGATGGGGAAGGCACCAGTATCCGCATTAGGGGATTCCCTTCGGAAGTAGGGTATCAGGAATGCAGATGGCGTGGCGTCAGTTAGTGCCACCCGCACAGCTGGACAACCACGCAGCGCGCCTCATCTCGGCGCGGCCGCGGGCAATCTGACCGTGGCGTCGCGTGCCCGTGACCAGTTTATCAGGTTGGCACGCCTGGCTGCTCGTTAAAGGTGCAGCCCCGCGGCGCCGGCGCTATCTGCAAGCGGCACGACCAGGCCTGCCACGCCACAGCACCGCTACAACTTCTTCAGTGTTATCGGCTTTCCGTGCGGAACACCGCATTAGTGCTGCCGCTTCTTTTGTTCGGGGCTGGATAAGCTAGCTACCCAGATAGCTATCTCCGATGAAACCAGTATCGATTTTGCAATGTGCACGCTTTCAGTCTATATTCCTCTTTAGTCGTAAGAGAAATCACTTGGTGGTGTCAAATAATGGTAGTGAAATTTTACACAGTATAGCGTAATAATTTGTGTCGATCTGGCGATGGGGAGGCGATTTATTGGATGGTGTAAAAATTTCGTCTAACCTCGCATCTTCCAGATCATGGCCGCTAAAAAGCTGTTAAGTTCCATCCAGGGGTAGGGACGTCAAAAAAATACCCTTACTAAAGCGCGATGGTCAGCTAAGTTGTTGGCACTGACTCTCTAAAAGTCAAAATATTTCTCTGTGCACGCGATCTGTGAAATTTGCAAATCTCTGCTAATAAGTATCAAGGACGACGAAAAGTTTCTGTTTGAGATCATTCCTGCAGCAGATATGCCCGTTAGCGAGACTCCGTTGCAGGTATGGAAGCATCGACATGTATGCAAGGTATTAGTGTGGCATTTGTCTTTCCGACGTGCGTGCGGTAAATGCGAAAATGTCATCCATCGGAAAAGGAAGAACGTGTATATCTGTAGAAAACGGCCGTTGTGGAATGGCATTTCAAGTTCCGTGCTGGTCGCGATTCGACACAAGACGCCAGTCGATCTGTGAGGCCAGCCTCATCCACTACGAACGGCAGCAATGGAGGAGATTGATGATGTCATCGGCTGTTCAATGCAAAACAATTCGTGCGCTAGCGAAGAATATCGAATCAGCTTCAGTAGCGTGCAACACATTAATCAGCAAGAGTTAAGCTTCCGGATGGTCTGCAGCAAGTGGATAGCCCAGGCACAGAATACCGAACAAAAAGCAAGTTTTGAAAAAACAAATAGCGATAGCCAAGTGTGCAAGTCTCTGACCAGGTGCAATCCCATTTCACTCGCACAAGATGGAACTAGAGAAAAAGCAAAGTGGATGGTTGTTTGCCTGAAGCACCTGATGCCCTGCAATGTTGACTGCTACATGCTCCTTGAGAGCATTGCTGCAGGCGACGAAAACTGGCGCCGCCAGTGGAATCCGAAGCCGAAAGCATCGACAATGCAGTGGTCTAATCCATCGTCACCTTGTCCCAAGAATTTCATGGTAATGCGGGATTACCATGTCCAATAGCTTATTGAATTCAAGGAACCTATATATCCACCACTGGGGAACTGTGCTGCGCAATCTGGGGAAATTATGGTTTGCAATTAAGACGAAACTTCAGGGAAACTGCGACTGAGGGTACGGCTGCTTCACGAGAACGCACTTCCCCATATAGCAAAAATTCGTACAGCAGATGTTACGCCAACTTAAGTCGGAGACACTCAAGCACTTGCCTCATAGTCCAGAACTCTCCCCACGCGATTCTCACGTCTTCTGTCCGTTAAGAAAGGTCTTGAATGTTGCACAGTTCCTATTGGACGAGAATGTGCAGCAGGCAGTTATGGACTACTTCTCCCAGCGGGACACGGTGTTTTAACATAAGGGTATCTTCGACATGGTGTGTCGGTGGTATGATTGCCTCCATGGTTGATTGGTTCATTTTTTGGAGGGGACCAAACAGCGGGGTCATCGGTCCCATCGGATTACAGGTGGATGGAGAAAGAAGTCGCCCGTGCCTTTTCGGGGGAACCATCCCGGCATTTGCCTGAAGCGACTTATGGAAATCGCGGGAAACTTAAATCAAGAAGGCCCGACGCGGGTTTGAACCATCGTCCTCCCGAATCCGAGTCCAGTGTGCTAACCACTGTGCCACCTCGCTCGGTTTGCCTCAGTGTTCACCGCTATTTTACCTGACTGGCATACAGATTCGAACGGAAACTTTTCAATTCCTCTTATATTAGCTCCAACGAGTAAACATCTTAAACTGTTCGAGTTTGCTTTTAAGTAAAATCAACTGCTTCGGAGTGTATTAACCAATACATTAAAGACATAGTTCTGATTCAGTACACAATTACTTCCAATTACTACGAAGAAAGAACCAGTTTTTCTCTAACTCAAGCTGGTATATTGTGAAAACACATTCACTGCACTTTGTATTTTCCTAGCCGCCTCTTAATATTTCATGTAATTCTTACTCAGTTTTAATAATCAGTAAAACTCTTGGCCTGGCACAAAATAAAATACATCTGTCCGTACGTATACACTTGTAAGCAACTGTGTATCAAATCATCATTTCAGCATATTCGTGTAGCAGCATTGACACCCAACACACAGTGACTGCTCAAGCACTCGTACTGTCAGCCAGCTGTCACCGCTCACGCATCGTTGGCTGGATTTCCTCAAGCTCCTCTGGAAACTACGTGACATCGTCACACAAGGTAGCCTTTTCTAACAGTTGTATGCACAGATTAGCACTAATACATCTCCCTGCTTATAATGTGCCTGGGCGCTTGGCAGTTTTTACGCGCAAAATAGAGTAACTTTACAACTCTAAGAGTAAAACAATGTACTGACGGTTGTGCTTAGCGATCCGTCACCAAAATAGGGACAGGTACACTTCATATTCATGGTAAGAGAGAGCTGGTGTTGACGGTGACACCACCAAAGTAAAACAGAAAATAAAACAATTGTGTCCTATTGGATAAGAGTACTCAAATTCACGGTCAGTCATCAACATTGACTCTGGTATTTACTTTTGACGAGTTGTGGGATGCGTCCTTCAAAAAGAACGTAACTGTTTTCCCGTATCATCCATGTTCTGTGCTTAAGCTCTGTGTATGAAGTATTATACCTGGGAATTAAGCTGTAACTCTCAATACTTCTTCACATATTGTATGTCCTCAAGAGGACCAATTGTTTCCAGTTTTTGTCATGGTAACGGTGTGCACTGCTGTTGTGTGCTCAGTGTTAGTAAGAACATCAAATGGGTTAGAATTCGACGTGAATAGATAGCTTCAGCCGGACGTGGCTGCGGCTCACAAGGATCAATAAATAACTTCCATTCTGTGTTGAATCATGTAATACACAATGAAGCAAACAGTGATCACACCAATAATCCTGGACGCCTTAACTTCGAAACCCCCACCTCAGTCCTACACAAGACAATTGTCTGAACTTGGCAGCACAATAGTAACAGCTTCAGGCGGAGACCAAGTGTAGTATGTGTCTGTCCACACGGCCCTGTCGAACACGAAACTGGGCAGCAAGCAACCTGATTGGCTGGTTAGGCTCCATAATAAAATTATTGCTTCAGGACATGCTTTTCACCACTCGGTCAAAGATAAGACTACACTAACGGACGAATAAAAGAGTATATAGTAACTCATATGAAAAATTCGCAGCTCGCTTGTAGATAGATAACATGAAAGAAGTTCGTAGCAGACAGCTTTCAAGTCTTATAAATATGCCTCATTATTTTGGCGTCTCACATTTGCTGAACACCACGACAAGGATAACAAAAACCTCAGCATGAGTAATCTATCGGAGGGAACACTGTATTGTGCATTTAAAGGTTCTTGGACTCTGAAAATTTTTGCCAGTTAATGAAAGTAGCTGCAATGCAGAAGCTGATCAAATATCAGGCCTAATAAAGAAGTTTTTCCCAACCAAAAACTCAAGATTTTTCGAGGGCTTTATCAGCACAAAACTGGGCTGAAGTGTGTACAGGAAACCAAAAAGATGAAAAATCCTCTGAGTCCTGTGCAGTTAAAATGAGATCTGTGATATAATTTTGTAAATGATTCATAGATGAATAAAAAACTAACTAACTAACTAAGTGAAGTACCCCATGAACTAGATTAACTTACCATTTATCCGAGGAAGTACGTAATACTTACTCTTACAGCAAGAGAACAAGACTTCTTATGTTACTTTGGCAAGACGGTGTTCTTGTACAACCTCGCGGAAAACTCCATTCAGAAGTATATTGAGAGGTGAAAGAAGCGATTCAGGTGTAGATGTACATAACGTTTTTAAGAACACAAATTCAGAAGCTCAATCTTTTATGTTTTGCGTAGAATCTCATGATTAACTTTTTGCGACGATTTGGAGATCTGATCTTCCATTGATTCTGAGTTAGTCTAACGAGGTGAATCTTTTCCGTAAGGACATATTTCAAAGCGGAAAACCTCTCGTGGACTGACAGGCTATGAATACGAGGAAACTTACCACTTTTTACCTTGTTTACCAGTTCGTGTGGTCTGAGGCGATTCAGAATTATTTATTTTTCTTGCTGTTTTTCTCGTACTATTGGTCGAAACGATTCGTTTTTAACATGCTAGGCACATTGTCTTAGTGAAACACGGTGGACGTCCTGTAATTCTTTCTGTTATATATTTCAACCTCAGGTCACACAAGTGGTAGTGGTTTTGACTTATTACCAAGTCACCATTAGATGTCAACATAAGCTCATACACGTACGCACCATCGGCAGTAGACATGCAATCCTCTGTGACAGGTAGAACGGCTACCAGGGAACATTAGTGTTTCTCGCGTTTAGTATTGTTACAAGGACCGATACGGTATATAACGGTTGTGTACAGGGTCAAATGTGTGATCATTAAGGAAGAAACGGAGATGCCATGTACAAACGTGAGACATCGTTGTCAGACTTTTACGGGGTCCTCATTGTTGGTCCCCTTTTGGCCGGCTTGTCGAATAGTGCAGTATCTAGATTTGTGGAGCGTTTGGAAGTGTCAGTGGCCTGAAGAAGAACTGTATGGGACTATGAGGGACGACTCTCCGCCTCTAGCTACCAAGCATATAGTAACCCTTTCGTATCTGCGCCTACTAATAAAAATTAATAATGGACTTCCTGCAACAGTCGGTGTCATCCTTTAGCATTGGACAGAGACTAACAGCTGCTGGACTAAGGATTCATCGTCCCAAGTGTAGCTGCCGGTAATACCACTACGTCTGGAGTGATGCCGCTACCGGGAAGCATGGATTGCTGATGAATGGCCTCTTATTGTATTGAGTTATGAGTGGCGTTTCTGCACCATTCTGGATGACCATCGTCGGTGAGTATGGCGGCGATCTGGGTAGTGAGGAGGGGTTCCATTCTTCCGATGCTTTGGAGCGGAAGAGCGATGCTACTGCTGCTGAGGGGAGCCATTGGATATGACTTGAGGTGACGCATGGTAGGGGTTGAGCGAACAGTGAAGCCACAACGGTACATCACGGATATTCTGCCTCCTCTTGTGTTACCTCTCATGCGACAATATAGTGATACAATTTTTAAACACGACAGTGTACATGGCACTTGTTTCTATCAACTGACAGTCCGATACTGAGGTATATTCTTGGTCATCAAGATCCCCAGACCTGTCCCTACAGAACATGTGCGGGACCAGCTCGGACGTCAGTTCCGTCTCGGACTATTTACAGAAGTTCTCTACCAGCCTGCCTCAGGAGATGATATAACGGCTTACGGCATTATGACACCCTTCTAACTGTATGTGTGCATGCCTCCAGGCTAGATGGGGTGCACCGTTATACTAATGAGTGGGTTCATACTGTCTAATTCTTTGTAACTTTGAAAGAATTTTGTAGTAATTGAAATAACATTGCATACCCTATCAAGCAGTGAAGTTTCATTTCGTTTCCACCTCCACTTCTGCGTGCTTCACTTTTTTTGTCAAGAAGTATAAAGACATGGTGTCGATTATGCGTGATACATACGTCCATAAGCATCCAATACAGAAGCCGTCCACTAATATGTTTGAAGTGAGAAGAGATCATGAGTAAGTCACCCAGTTACTCTGTGATTTGAATAATTCATCGCAGTTCAGACACCCATGACAAGCAGATGTAATGAGCACTCTCGTAAAGGACAAACAAAGGATGTGTCATTATTTTTTAGAGTAGTTTTCAACTTATTTCTTTTCTGTATCATAGAGTTTCTAGCTTATTTCTTAATAAAGATGCTCGTCCCTCTAGCGGTTCTAACTGTTCCCTCTGTATGGACGGTCACGTGTTAACGTTCTAATTTTCTGTTAACGGACGAAATAACAGAAGTAAGCCGTACTCATTTTACCCTCAGGAGTCAGTGTAAATGCCATTAATTTGTGAGATTACTGGTGCTTACAGTCTACATCATAAAACATTTTCGTAGATTAGCTCTTGTTTGGTTTTTCACCAGTTTAGTGTATTTGTGTGTTGCGGAAAGAGTGAAATAATAGCTCACAAAGTAGCTAAAGCGGTGAGTTATCGAGAGGTTCGTAGAAAGGAATGAAAACTTTTGTAGCTTTTTTCGAGCTAGAGTACACGTACACGCACACACATACACCTGTACCTGTACTACTACGTGTGTGTATTTGTGTACACACACACACACACACACACACACACACATACATACACACATACATACATATATATACAATGTACCAACACTGCGTGTGTTTATGTGTGTGTGTGTGTGTGTGTGTCTTTGCTTACTCTGCCTTTGCTTACTCTAGATCGAAACAGAATTCGCCCGAAAGCTGGCGAAATTTTCACTCTCTTTTGTGAACTTGTCGACGATTTAGAGGCTCTTCCACTCTGTGTGTAGTTACGTCACTGTTGAATTATTTACTTTCTGTCAGAACTTTCCATACCGTATATACACTCTAAATTGCTGAAAACACAAACAGGCGCTAAACTGGAACAAGGCTCTTGGATTTAGATCATACGCACCAGTAATCCCGTAAATCAATGTTATTTACACTGGCTTCTGGTGGTAAAATGAATTATTTTGTTATTTTGTCGGTTAAGAGGTAATAAATTCTTCACACGTGATATTTCATAAACAACTTTGATAAGAAATAACCTGAAAACTCTCTTACAAAGACAAGAATACCTTTCCTTGTCCGTTACAAGAGGGCTCATTGCGTCTGCAAGTGATGGACGTCTGAAGTGCGATGAATTATTCAGATCGCAAAGTAACCCGCCGGCTTATTCATGGTCTCATCTCACTTCAGACCTGCTAGGGGCCGGCTTCTGTGCTCCGTACTGGATGCGTATAATCACTTGCATAATGCATAATCGACGGCGCGCCTCAGGCTATGCGAATTGTTAACGGTCACCCGTAATAGATCGTGATTAAGCCGCAGTGTAATTGCGTCGCACGCACATCGGGCCGCGCACGTCCTTGCCGCAGTTAATTAATCGCACGGCCAGGGTCTGGACGCGGCTTATGCAAATTGCTGGCGCCACGCGCACCGATTAACTTTCATAATGGCGGGCCGGCCTCCGTTCGCAGGCTCGGCGTGTCATTGTCTGCCAAGGAGCCGAGCCAGACATCCCCAAGAAACAATGCGCCTCTGAAGCTCATCCGGAATTCCACGTCACGTTTCCTTCGTCGATTCTACGTTAACAGTGACTAGTCCCAAGCGTTCTCTCGCTCACATACTTCCAGCAAGATCCGATTAACACAGCACACCAAAGTGTAAGCAACCACGAGATCAGATAGATGACAAGTGCAGGCGTCAGCTAAAGAATGATGCAATAATCGAGAGCATTACCATAGAAGCAGTCGGAAGTAGCCAGTGCACACATCTACATCTACACTTATAATCCGCAAGCCACCCAAACGGTGAGTGGCGCAGGGCACTTTACGTGCCACTGACATTATCTCCATTTCCTGTTCCAGTCGCGTATGGTTCGTTGGAAGAACGACTGCCGGAAAGCTTCCGTGCGTTCTCGAATCTCTCTAATTTTACATTAGTGATCTCCTCGGGAGGTATAAGTAGGGGGAAGCAATATATTCGAAACCTCATCCAAAAACGCACCCTCACGAAACCTGGACAGCAAGCTACATCGCGATGCAGAGCACCTCTCTTGCAGAGTCTGCCACTCGAGTTTGCTAAACATCTCCGTAACGCTATAACGCTTAACAAATAACCCTGTGACGAAACGCGCCGCTCTTCTTTGGATCTTCTCTATGTCCTCTGTCAACCCGACCTGGTACGGATCGCACACTGATGAGCAACACTCAAGTATAGGTCGAACGAGTGTATTGTAAGCCACCTCGTTTGTTGATGGACTACATTTTCGAAGGACTCTCCCAATGAATCTCAACCTGGCACCCGCCTTACCAACAATTAATTTTATATGATCATTCCACTTCAAATCGTTCCGTACGCATACTCCAGATATTTTACAGAAGTAACTGCTACCAGTGTTTGTTCCGCTATCACATAATCATACAACAAAGGATTTTTTTGTGGCTGAACAAAATCTAGTTTACAAAACCAACAACATACTGAACATTTCAGACATTACGTGGTCATGCATCAAAAATTCTTCTCAAGAAATATTCATAACGTTGATGTGAGCTATTTGAGCAACTTGGTTTGAAGGTAATTGAGTCCGGCTTCTACAGAAAGGCAGACAGACGAATTGTTCCATATATTCCTAAAAAGTAGATTCTCAAGACTGTAGAACTTGCCTTAAAGCCACACATAATATATATTTACAAAAAAGGAGATGTGCTGCTACTTATTCCACAGATCCTAAGCGAAATAGTCCTCAAGAAAATGTAAAAATGAAATATTTGAAACTTACTTTCTTTTCGATGTGAATACCTAAATTGCCACAAACATTCAAATGCATGTCAAGTGTAGTGTATCAGATAATTTTACAACCTTAGTTGCAGACACCATATACCTGCAATCAAGATGCGAAGATATCAGCTTGAATGTAATATATTTTTGTTGCATATTATTAGTAATATATTGCTGCAAAAAAATTAGTACACCCTTTTAGAGGTTTCCAGTTATTTCAACATTAATTGTTGCAATAGTGCCTCTGGAGTACGTGAAATGATTACATTTAGAGATCAATAGCACGAGGTACCTGTTATCATCCGACTCTCAAACAGCAATATTAGTACGCAGGGGCTAACTCTGGCCTCATGTCGATAGTATAGGTGGCGAATACTGTCCTGGCATAACTTATGCCAAGACTGCGCCACCTGTTGTTGGTTGACGATTTGCATACGTCACCTCTTGACCCATCATACCCCACACGTGCTCGATAGGAGATAAGTCAGACAAGTTCGGGTATCGTGATGACCAGGGAAGTTGCTAAACGTCTTGTAGAGCACATTGAGTTAAGTACGCAGTGTGTTGGAAAGCATTATTCTGCTGGAACAACCACATCTACATCTACATGTCTACATAAACATGGATACTATGCAAATCACATTTAAGTGCCTGGCGGAGGGCTCATCGAACCACCTTCACAATTTTTTATTATTCCAGTCTAGTATAGCGCGCGGAAAGAACGAACACCTGTAACTTTCCGTAGGAGCTCTGATTTCCCTTATTTTATCATGGTTATCGTTTCTCCCTATGTAGGTCGGTGTTAACAATATATTTTCGCATTCGGTGGAGGAAGTTCGTGACTCGAATTTCGTGACAAGACTCCGGCACATGAAAAACAACTTTGTTTTAATGGTGTCCAACCCACATCCTATAAAATTTCAGTGACACTCTCTCCCCTATTTCGCGATAAAACCTTCTTGTTGGAAGAACACCTAAAGCACGGGTGTAATAACATTATGCAAGAACCGAACACTGCTTAGCGTCCGCATTAGAAACACCAAAGAAAAATGAGAGTTATCGCATTTTATCTTGGGCGAATGCACGCTATGAGACACTGCTCACCACATCTACGTGCAAACGACCATCACTTGCACAGAGAATGTTCTTTCATTGCTGAGGACCACGACGCGCTATTCAATCTTGGTTCAAAATGGTTCAAATGGCTCGAAGCACTATGGAACTGAACATCTGAGGCCATCAGTCCCCTAGAACTTAGAACTACTTAAACCTAACTAACCTAAGAACATCACATACATCCATGTCCGAGGCAGGATTCGAACCTCCGACCGTAGCAGCAGCGCGGTTCTGGACTGAAGCGCCTAGAAACGCTCGGCCACAGTGGCCGGCTAAAATGACTCAAATGGCTCTAAGCACTATGGGACTTGACATCTGAGGTCATCAGTCCCCTAGACTTAGAACTACTTAAACCTAACTACAGTACATCACACACATCCATGCCTGAGGCAGGATTCGAAACTGCGACCGCAGCAGCAGCGCGGTTCTGGATTGAAACGAATAGAACCGCCATTCCATCTTCCAAGTGATCCTCTGATGGCAAATGTCGAGCCTTGCACGTCGATGCTGTGGCGTGATTGAAGCACGGGTTAGAGATGTGCGTGATCGTAGTCCCACTGCTAACAACCGTTTCGCAACAGTTCGTGTTGACACGTCTGAGTTCACAAGCCGTCTTGTCTGTGCTCTGGCAGCTGATCTGTTACTGCTGCTCTTACAGTACGACAATTATGGCGGGCGTCCATGCTGCGTGGACGTCCAGAACATCGTCTGCGAATGTGACAATGTTCCCATGACCACTGATACCAGCTTCGTTGCACGACTGACGCAACCCGTCCAACTTGTGTGGCAGTTCCGAAAGGAACATTGTGCCATTCGGAAGGCCACAATTTGGCCCCTTTTACGAGGATTGGAACTTTATTAGTGGACACTATTTATTTACAGCTCTTACAAAATAGATACGTGTTTCAAAGTTTTACTGACCTTCAAAGTAGTCGCCAGCATTGTGTATAAACCGTTGCCAGCGATGTGGAAGTCATAGGTTACTCTTAGCAGTGCCAGTTGTGTTGACAGTTCGAGCGGCCCGGTCTATTGCCCGACGAAATTTGTAGCAGTTCTGAAGCGAATGCCGTGAAGTGTTTCCTTCAGTTTAGAAATCGAGTTGAACTCACGAGGGCCTAAGTCAGAGGAGTGCAGTAGGTGGTACAGCACTTAGCAGCCCCACAGTCAAACAAGGGTAACAACTTGCACTGTACGTGCTTGAGCATTGTCCTGCAAAATGATGGTCAGGTGCTGCAGAAAGCGTCATCACTTCTGTCTCTAAGCTGGTCGTAAGTTGTGTTCCAGATTAGAACAGCATAGAGACAGAAGTGATGACACTTTGCCGGCCGCTGGTGGCCGAGCGGTACTGGGCGCTTCAGTCTGGAACCGCGCGACCGCTACGGTCGCAGGTTCGAATCCTGCCTCGGGCATGGATGTGTGTGATGTCCTTAGGTTAGTTAGGTTTAAGTAGTTCTAAGATCTAGGGGACTGATGACCACAGATATTAAGTCCCATAGTGCTCAGAGCCATTTGAACCATAGTGCTCAGAGCCATTTTTGATGACACTTTCTGCAAGGCCTGACCATCATTTTGCAGTACAAGCTCAAACACGTACAGTGCAAGCTGTTACTGATTTGTTTGACTTATGGGACTGCTAAGTGCTATACCACCTATTACACTCCCCTGTTTTAAGCCCTCGCTACTTCAACTCTTCAGAAGTGCTACAAATTCGTCGGACAATAGACGGCGCCGCTCGAATGCCAACACAACTGGCACGGCTAAGAGTATCCTACGACTTCCACATTGCTGGCAACGGGTTATACACAATGCTTGTGACTACTTCGAATGTCAGTAAAACTTTGAAGCACGTATCTATTTTGTACGAGCTGTAAATAAATAGTTGGCACTATGAAAGTTCCAATCCTCGTATATTTGATCAGTTGCCTGCAGGAAGCACAAGCGCGTCTCCGTGGCATGGTTGCCTGTTTGCTTCACACGTCTGCACCACACTCAACCTCCTAGCTGTGAGCATTCCCTAGTAAACGGTAGACACAGATGGCGCTGTGGTAGCTACGCCACTACTCTATCTGTTGGGGGACGACACTGAAAACATTTTCAGTACATCTACTATCCCCCAGGTGGGATATGCTATCATGGGATCAAAATCGACGTCATCATTCCAGGAATACTATTTCTTTCCAGCAGTGCATACACACTCCTGGAAATGTAAAAAAGAACACATTGACACCGGTGTGTCAGACCCACCATACTTGCTCCGGACACTGCGAGAGGGCTGTACAAGCAATGATCACACGCACGGCACAGCGGACACACCAGGAACCGCGGTGTTGGCCGTCGAATGGCGCTAGCTGCGTAGCATTTGTGCACCGCCGCCGTCAGTGTCAGCCAGTTTGCCGTGGCATACGGAGCTCCATCGCAGTCTTTAACGCTGGTAGCATGCCGCGACAGCGTGGACGTGAACCGTATGTGCAGTTGACGGACTTTGAGCGAGGGCGTATAGTGGGCATGCGGGAGGCCGGGTGGACGTACCGCCGAATTGCTCAACACGTGGGGCGTGAGGTCTCCACAGTTCATCGATGTTGTCGCCAGTGGTCGGCGGAAGGTGCACGTGCCCGTCGACCTGGGACCGGACCGCAGCGACGCACGGATGCACGCCAAGACCGTAGGATCCTACGCAGTGCCGTAGGGGACCGCACCGCCACTTCCCAGCAAATTAGGGACACTGTTGCTCCTGGGGTATCGGCGAGGACCATTCGCAACCGTCTCCATGAAGCTGGGCTACGGTCCCGCACACCGTTAGGCCGTCTTCCGCTCACGCCCCAACATCGTGCAGCCCGCCTCCAGTGGTGTCGCGACAGGCGTGAATGGAGGGACGAATGGAGACGTGTCGTCTTCAGCGATGAGAGTCGCTTCTGCCTTGGTGCCAATGATGGTCGTATGCGTGTTTGGCGCCGTGCAGGTGAGCGCCACAATCAGGACTGCATACGACCGAGGCACACAGGGCCAACACCCGGCATCATGGTGTGGGGAGCGATCTGCTGCACTGGCCGTACACCACTGGTGATCGTCGAGGGGACACTGAATAGTGCATGGTACATCCAAACTGTCATCGAACCCATCGTTCTACCATTCCTAGACCGGCAAGGGAACTTGCTGTTCCAACAGGACAATGCACGTCCGCATGTATCACGTGCCACCCAACGTGCTCTAGAAGGTGTAAGTCAACTACCCTGGCCAGCAAGATCTCCGGATCTGTCCCCCATTGAGCATGTTTGGGACTGGATGAAGCGTCGTCTCACGCGGTCTGCACGTCCAGCACGAACGCTGGTCCAACTGAGGCGCCAGGTGGAAATGGCATGGCAAGCCGTTCCACAGGACTACATCCAGCATCTCTACGATCGTCTCCATGGGAGAATAGCAGCCTGCATTGCTGCGAAAGGTGGATATACACTGTACTAGTGCCGACATTGTGCATGCTCTGTTGCCTGTGTCTATGTGCCTGTGGTTCTGTCAGTGTGATCATGTGATGTATCTGACCCCAGGAATGTGTCAATAAAGTTTCCCCTTCCTGGGACAATGAATTCACGGTGTTCTTATTTCAATTTCCAGGAGTGTACATCAGTTGATTCTACTAACACATTCGTCAATCGAGTAAAGGAGTTTGCCTCTGATAAATCTTTTAAGCTTGCTTCACAATGCACTTTATTGGTATGGTTGCTGGTAAGTTGCTGAATAATGGACGTCATTCTGGACCAAAGGAAGCAATTTTAAACCTGCATGTAGATTATTTTTATTCTACTACTAGTTGCAATAGTCGGAGCTGCTCCGATGAGAATATATGGTACGATTGATCGTAAGAGGACCATTCTCCATAGCAGATAAATATAGATGTATATTTCACTACGCAAAAGATGTATCTAGCTTACACTAAATTAATTAATCAACAATACGATGAAATATTAGTATCTAAATAAAACTTGTCAAAATCATAATTTACTTAAATTAATAAGAAATATTAATTTTGTTGTATACAGATACAAATATTTTTCACTATACACTATATTTTTAGTTTTGTACTTCAAACTTTAAATGAACAAATTTTGAGGTGATCCAACTCGTAAGCATGCTGCGTAGAATTGGTCCGAGAAAAGCATGATTCCGTTTACTTGACGCTAAAATTTTGAATCATTTGGCGCTGTGCTTTGTTTATGGCATTCTGCAAGCCCACGTTATCGGAAATTGCTGTCACTTTAAACTGAAGGGCAATCCAACTATATTAAAGGTGTTCGCGGTATAAAATTATCTACCCTTATCTTTATCAGTCGTTATACTGGCTTCGATGATGTTATTCTGCAGTTGTTTGCTGCAGTGTTCTACCATTACACGTTATCTGCGAATTCAGATTCTACAGTAAAATGACTGCCGTCCCAACGATGAATTTAAGGCAGTGTAATGGCATACCTGGAACATTCAACGAACTTAAAAATTCAGTACGAAACTTTACACTTTCATTTTGATCAGTCATGGTATTGATCGACACGTAAATTTTCTCTGTCACCGGAATCATCTCTTGGAAGGTATAGTTGGTGTCGTTGACAAATTTGTGTTTCGTCGCCAGAATAGCTTGCTTGCTTAAGAATTCTGAACTGGTATAATTATCGACGGTATCCTGGTATATTTTTCTTATAAGTTGTTCAGATGTTTTAACGATATTACAAAATTCATTTGTCGGTACTATTTGTTCAGAATCGTTGTCTACAGGACAGGTGTCTTCTCCTATTTGTAAAAGGTTTTCGGCAAACTCCTGCCCTCTTTATTTTACCGACATCTGCAATCTCATATTTATGTTTAACTTTATTATTTTTACTTGCTACCATATGAATTACTTTTTTAAGCGCTCGTTTATTTTATCCGGAAGTGTCGGTTTCGGAATGACATGTTGCCTTTGACGAAAATCGGCTGACAGTATTAATAGTACAGTTCCCATTAAATCCGCTTTGTATTTTAAGTCCTGGAGAGTTCGATTCAGTGCTTTCAAACATTTTCTGTTGGCCATTGTGCTCTCCTCCCCTTCCACCGTTTCAATATTTGTTCACGTGCTGATAATTTAAAGGAAATTTTAGCGCAGAATGTCCTGTTCGTCAGCAATCCGTAAGTGTGGTCGCTATTCTTAATGATGCCAGGCTGAGAGTTATTTCTTTGTTTGCGCAAATTTCAGCTACTATTAAATTAATTGAAAACGTTTTACCCGTACCGCCAGGTGCGTCAAGAAATACTGTGCCTTCCTGTTATTTTTTACAATAATCCGTTATTATGTCATCTGGCTGTCTTTGATTCTCAATTGCGTTGCTCCATCCAATATCCCACATAACACACCCTTATTATGTTGGATGGAGCAACGCATTCAATCGATATTGTAACTTTTTCCCTTAGTAACTGATAGTTTGTAGCATCAAACTGACTTTGTCGATGTGGCTGAATTCCCAGTTGCATTACCAGCAAATAATAAAATTACAGAAGTGTTATATTCACTTGGTAACAAATTTTAAGAAAACGAGTAAATACAAAAAAAAAAAATTAACTGTTTATTTTTTCCGAATTCACTTTACCGTTTGAATACTCAAAATATTTTTTGTAATTACCATTTGAATAATCAGTTTCTATTTTTTGGTATCTTTCTCTTTGATCCTCTCTCTTGATCGCTGTTAAAATGTGACCGATGAAAAGGCGCTGAGGAGTGACTTATATCCATTAAAATTTGATATATTCGATTTATATATTCTGTAATATTCGAATATACTCTATTTCTCGAATTGAAGAAATTCTTGGTGAATTTAGTCTCATATGTCTTCGAGAATGGAAGCCTGATTTTTTTTAACATTTTAGAATTTTCTGAGAGAGTTAATTTTTGAAGTTGCTAGAAAATTCTAAAACGATTTAAACAAATGTGGAAGCTTTCAGACACAAATAAAAAAACTGTTAAGGGTGTCTCAAATCTTTAGGGTCAAATTGAAACACGTTACAACTGGTCGACAACTGATTACATTGATATAGGGAACCAATATTCGGATGCGCAAATTTATTTCTCATGGACCTAGGCAGCGTACTCCGAGTAACTACAGCGTAGCGCACTGTTGGTTGGTTGGTTGTTTTGGGGAAGGAGACCAGACAGCGAGATCATCGGTCTTATTGGATTAGGGAAGGACGGGGAAGGAAGTCGGCCGTGCCCTTTGAAAGGAACCATCCCGGCATTTGCCTGGAGCGATTTAGGGAAATCACGGAAAACCTAAATCCGGATGGCCGGACGCGGGATTGAACCGTCGTCCTCCCGAATGCTAGCGCACAGTAATTGTTCAAAGTGTCGCCCGCCAGTCCCAATGGCAACGGCTCAGAAAGTTCTGCCGCACCCTCTCAAATATCGATGGTGTCCATTGTACCAGGAGACAGGCAGCTTGGACCCTAGCATATAGGTATTCATCCGTTTCTGCGGGACCTTCATACACAGAAATCTTGACGTAATCCGTGAGGAAAAAAATTCAGAATTGCGATATCCGGCGATACTGCTGGCCATGGGACAGGACTTCCTTTTCCACTCCAACAACGAGGATACGTGTTCAGGTGCTCGCGGACGTTAAAGTCGAAGTGAGCTGGTGCACGGTCGTGTTGAAGCCACATCCTTTCGCGGACAGTAAGTGGTACAGTTTCCAAGAACTGTGGCAGCACATCTCGGGCGAACATCAGGTAAAGTGGATCAGTCAAACAGGGAGGCAGCAAACGAGGACGTACTACGTGACCTTAGAGAGTACCCACCCAAATGCTGACAGAGAATCGTCGCTGGTGGACTCCGAAGTGGGTGACGTGGGGATTGTATTCCCACCAGACACTGCTGTTGCGGCTGTTGGAAACACGATCACAGGTGAATGAGGCCACATCCGTGAGCAACAAAAACTGTTCGAACTTTGGCACTACATCTCCGCGGTGGATAATCCATTACCGGAAGTGAATTTGGGATTGAAAATCCGCTAGTCCCAGTGCTTGGACACGTTATTTATGATAAAGGTGTAATACTTGTTCTACCAGAACTTTCCACGCTGTATCCTTCAAAGTGTGCGTTTCACAGGCAAGCTGACGGGGGCTTGTTGCTGGATGGTCGGCCACACGATCCAACTTCATCCCCGTAACGTCTGGTGTTCGGACATGTCTTTCGCAGAAACGTTGGCCGACTCTCTGTGGCGTGAACGACCCCATCTCTCCTTAGCTGGTAACCACGGAGATAAATTCCTTCCATTTAGGGTTACACCTTTTGGGAAAGTTCCCTGTACATTCGTGCTGCTTTGCGTGCACTACATGCTTCCGCACCGTACTTTAAATGGATGTTTGCCTACTCTCGTGACGATTAACGTCCCGTCTTTAAATACGCGCCATGTACCGTACACCCTAACACACTTCACCGTGTACACATCACAGGCCGTCTGTGTAACGGACAAGTGACAGCAGGGATGTGTAGGCCACACAGGTTAATGCGAAATGGCGATGCCTGCTATTGTCACATAACACGTGCTAAGAGCTAAGCTGCATATAGTATGTCTGTTCAGTTGTCAAGTATGTGTATTGTTTATCAACCACTGCCTATTCCTGTGTAAAATTGGCACCCGGGAACTTCGCGAGAGTACTGCAGGAGTGCATGTACCGTTGATACAGACGGTAATCGCTTTGAGCAGTTACTATGAGCTATGTTATTGTTATGCGGTGTATGCTGCGTACATTCCTAACACAATAAATAAGTGTTCCCATCCTTTGATTCCCTGTCTTAATATAATAATTTATGCGGCCATTGCAACCAGCTTCAGTTTGACCTGAAAAATTTGGGACAACCGATATACCTAAATAATCCTATTAATAGCTGTTTTTAACAATTATAATCATTAATAACTATTGTAATTATTGATATTAAAACTGATTTAGACGCTATTCATAAACACATTGCGTTAGGCGCTGTATTCCGTGGGCGGTAGATGAGCAGTCGGCAGGATACGCGCAGAGTGAGCGGCAGTGGTGAGGGTTACGAGCAGGCGCTGTAGCGGAAAAGTCGAGGGGAAGTGCTGTTCTAAACTGAAGCCTACGCCTATGTTTTTTGTAAACAGTAAGTGGAGCCCCTACAAGTCCACGCTTGCATGGTAACCATCCAGAAAGATCTGTCACCTCGCTTTGATTAGTGTCGAAAAAGAACTCCGCTGAAAATGCAGCGATTCCTCTTTTCAAATGGTTCAAATGGCTCTGAGCACTATGGGACTCAACTTCTGACGTCATTAGTCCCCTAGAACTTAGAACTAGTTAAACCTAACTAACCTAAGGACATCACAAACATCCATGCCGACCGTAGCGGTCTTGCGGTCCCACACTGCAGCGCCTTTAAGCGCACGGCCACTTCGGCCCGCGATTCCTCTTTTGTTGGCTTGGTAATCATTTGTAACTTCCAGAGAAAAAGTGGTGAATTTTGAGTAAAATCTACACATATCTTTTGCCATGTTAAAATGTGCTACTTTTGCTAAAACACAGCGGAGTTCACACAGTGTCAGCTCTCTAACATGTTGTACAAACGCAGCTGCAAGAGAGTTCCGAAAGAGTGGTTCACTAAGTTTATTAAGTGGGGAACTGAGAAAAAGTGAGAGCAGCAGCTTATCAGATAAGCACATCCCCGGTACAAAATAAGCGTGTAGTGTCTTCAGTTAAGTTGTTCTAAAACGTACAGCATTTTTCAATTCATAACTATGTACGGTTCCTAAAAATTACTTTGTTCCATCGAAAAAGTGGATTAACACTGTAGAAATGAAGTTTTGCATGATAACTGCATGGTAAAATATTCCCTTCTTGGTGTGCTATCGTTGGCCAAAATCTCATTTCGGTGTCTCAAACTGTTTATGGAATATGAGGAATGTTGTGGGTATTTCATTTTGGATTCATCGCCAGCGCGGTGCGATCGGAAATGAGTGTCCTACATCAGGTCAATTTTCTCAAAGTTGGTAACAGATAGAGAACTCCATCAAACTCCATCGATATGTTAGCTAAATTTCATACTCAGCAACATATTACGCAATTTGCACCAAAAGCTAAGTCATAGCGACCCCCATTTTTTTATTGCAAACGTTTACGAATTTCGCGCAATGTGTTACTTCCATTTAATTATGACAATAACTATGAACATCAAAGAAATGATGGGCGTACGTCACGAACCTGACACATAAAGCTATAAGTAACACAAAAATGATTTTTTTTTTTTTTTTTTACCGAATAGTTCCTGTAAAATCGTTTGAGAAAGATGCAGGGCGCGCACCTCGCTTTTGTCATCGCCGACCGACGTAACACTTGTCGGCCTTCCCTACCGAGCAAACGAATAATCTCGCCCAGCGCTTTAGACGAAAATCGGCCAATGCGCATCGGCTACCTTACTCTGTACGAACTATAACTGCAGGAGACCAAGAGCTAGTCTACCACACAACCACTAGTGCACTGCAGTGGGTGATCATCGAGAAAAGTGTATTTTTAACTCAGACTCTCTGTGCTGAATAATACTCGCTAGTAGTAGTGTGTAATCCTATAGTTCCTTGAACTGACCTTCGCAGCAGGTGCTTGATTTCACACCAGCAGCAATTCGGATTACACGCTTATGTACGGCAAAGCCTTAGCTGGGCTAGATGAGTTCCCTCGAAATACTATCCCTTACGTCTTCATAAACGGCCTGCTCGCACGGCGTAATCCACGGCGTGCTACTTCGTGAGAGACGGCACTGAGCCAGAGGCGCATCGCTTATACGCAACGGATTGTGGACAGTGTGGAGGTAGAGTGCCAATCTGAATGTGGTTTTTGGGTGGTTTCCCTCGCTCGTTTAGGGAAAACCTGAGATGGGCCCGTAATGGCATCTCAGAGAGTACGACATACACAAACAGTTGAAATGCGGTAACGGACAGAACAGTTTAACACGATTTACAGACAGAGGACGCACACAACTCCCCTCCTGGTTACCCCGGCGTTTGTTGATCGAATGAAATTTTCCAGATCATGGAAAGGAGGGCCCCGTACTAGACGTGATGAAAGCTAGGAAAAAATGGAAATGACTTTATACAATCAAAATAAGCAAAGTGAACCAAATAGTTTTCTAATTTATGTAATGAAAAATTGTCTAGTAACTCTTTCTCATTAACATCTCTATCTAAAAATTATATTTATCAGCTACCACAGTGTTTATATCACCTGCATACATAACAAACCTTGCATCTGATAATATGAGTGATGTAATATCCTTCATACACAGGGTGTAAATTTTAAGTTCACAAACCAGAATAACTCGAAAAATAAGCTTCACACAAAAAAAAAATGTGTAGGATCCAAAGTTGATTATTTTAGAGGGATACATCTGCTGGTGCTAAAATTAGCCCGCCACCCCAGCAGCCTGGGGGTGCGGTGGGAGGCAACCTTATAATTTCAAATGAGAACCTCCATTTGTTATTGCAGAATCAGATTCTACATAAAAACCTACGTACATTTTGTCTTAAACATTTGTTTTGATTCAAGAAAATCCGTATTCTCAATTTTCCGTGGAACATGGTTACGGATAAATGAAAAATGAGTTCACTCGTTATTAAGTAGGATGTTTGGTTTGTTATTTAGCTAGTCAGATGATTTGTTTGATAATTAAAAGTTCTGTGGCCTCATGACCACGGAACAAACAAAACTTATCCGTATCTGCGGAGAAATTTAATACAGTATTTGGGTCAACAATTGTAAAACTCTATTTCCTCTCTCTCAAAAAACCCACCCTATGAGGGCAGGGGTGGCGCGCTAATTTCAGCACCAGCAGATGTACCCTCGAAAATAATCAACTTTGGATTCTACACATTTCTTCGTGTGAAGCTTATTTTTCGGGTTATTCTAGTTATTCAACTTAAAAATTTACACCCTGTATACAAGGAAAAGCGTTCCAAGGTGAAATCTTCTGGGACACCAGCTGTAACTTTTTTCTACTCGGATGATAATGAATACGTTAATACAAACTCTGTCCTATTGATACTTTTTCTGCCAAAATGATATGATTTGAACTTTATCGTAGTTCCTAAGCTACCACAGTAGTCGAATTTACTTAAAATACATGTTGAGCTTCGCAGTGGAGAGCCACGGAAAAACAGAGTACACCAGAGGCATGCAATTTGTAGTCGGATGAATCAACTACAAGGTATGACCAATGGAAAAGGCGGCCTCTGCTATAGCGGCGTTTTATATAATCCGAGTGGGTCAATATGTTTACTGAAAGAAGGTGTGTGGTATTCCCAGTTGCACGAACGGAGTTAACGGCTTCGTAGCAGTTTCCTCAGTTCTGGAGAGATGTTTCCGCAGTTCGTTGCATGATGGACTCCTGATGATCAGCACAACGTGTGGTTATCCAATTTCTTCGCTCAGAAGGGGAGCATGCTTCACAAATTTGTCGCAAGATGCGACAGGTGTACGGAGAGCAGTGTCTTACACGGTGCACAGTATTCCGGGGGTTGCAGCGTTATGAGGCGAGATGTGCGGCCAAGAAAACCCTCGACTCCTTTAAAAATTTCGATGAGAGGTCCTGTAACATCCTCCCACAGCCCCGATATGTCCCCATGTGAATCGCGTATCTTCGGCACCTTAAAACAGTCTCTGAAAGGTCAGAGGTTCACCTGTGACAAGCAAGTGCCGAGCACCGGTAACTGGGTCCATCAGCAATCCGAAGCCAACTACTCCCTTCGTACCTGTACGCGCTGGGATCGGTGTAACAGTATCAATGTCAATTATGTATGGTAGCACTGTTCTACATGAATTGTTCTTTATAGTGTTGTTGTTAAATTTTCCTTAGATATAACTGCAGTCTCCTTTTCATTTCTGCACGCCTTATGCACTCTGCCAAATGCGTTGCCGCATTAGTATTACCGGCTCCCGGTAGATTACCGAAGTTATGCCATGTCGTGCTTGGTTAGCAGCATCGGGATCTACCATGCACACTTGGCTAGTGGGATGCACTCTGCCCTTATGAGGGCAAGTGAGGAACTCATTGACTGGGAAGTAGCGGCTCCGGTCACGAAAACTGACGCCGGCCGCTTTGGCAGATCGGTTCTAGGCGCTTCAGTCTGGAACCGCGCGACCGCTACGGTCACAGGTTCGAATCCTGCCTCGGGCATGGATGTGTGTCATGTCCTTAGGTTACTTAGGTTTAAGTAGTTCTAAGTTCTAGGTGACTGATGACCTTAGATGTTAAGTCCCATAGTGCTCAGAGCCATTTGAACCATTGTTTGAACAAAAACTGACAACGACCGGGAGAACGGTGTCCTGACCGCATGCCCATTCGGTGACGCCTATGGGCTGAGGATGACACGGCGTTCGGTCGGTCCGTTGGGCCTTCAAGACCTGTCCGAAGGGAGAGATTTATGCCTTCCAAATAACTATCCTTCTACATGTCGAAGAGCTTTACAAATATCCAAATCTCAACTGTGACTTTGTAGTGAGGAAGCAGCTTGTATATTAACTTTCCTTTAATTTTTTGAGATTTCTCATAAAAAAAGGAATGCGATTGAATTCTGATGCTGGTTCTTTGTCTCTTTTCTTAAATGGTAGCTTAACTTCATATTTCAGCAAAACTGGATATGCCACAGTGATAAGAACATGATACATTTTGGAACAATGCTCGTTGTTGATATCTTACTTGTCATAAGAACTATTGTTTTTAGTTTATATGTTTTATGATGGGCATTACTTGATCTGGCATAATGAATGTTAGTCTCATGTTACTGCAGCTATTTATAATGGCTGATCAGAGGTATTCCATGGTAGTATTTAATGAGCCCGACAACCTCATCTTCCTAGTAAAAGCTGTAATATGCATCATCAAATACTACAATTTTAGCAACACTACGCATGTATTCTACGAATGTACCATTGAATCTGAAGGATACTTATTCTTCCTCATTTCTGGATCTGTCAGTTCTCAGCTTCACTTTTTTGATACTGTCTTTCTCTTGTTGGTTTATGTGTTTATATTTTTCTCATAATCCATCTGCTACGATGAATGCATTACTGTATTAATATTTTACGATGAAGCTTGTAGTGATCTGTAGCGTTAATATCAGAGATATTGCTGACAAGCATGTAATTACCGTTTCGTCCCACAAAATATCTGTATTCGTGGAATAACCCATGTCTTTTTGTAGATTTGGGTGTAAGCTTTTGAGGAAACAGTTTCCGAATGCCAGGAATGTGTTAATAAATGCGTTCAATTCCCCATTCATGTTTATGAATAATTTCCTAAAGTAATAAAATTTAGCTTACTGATTGCCCTACAGAAATCAGATTTCATAGTTCCTACCGCATTTAACAATGAGCGCATGAAACTGCAAGTCATGGTTTCAGAGAGCAATGACTTCGGAATATGTGTCATATTTGTTTAGTAGCTGTTTATAAAGATTTCATTGATTTAAAGCAATTTTACATCATCTGTTATATTGGACAATAATGTTACTCCCTGACGTAATACTTATTAAGAAAATTTCCATTCAGTTCAACAGCATAAACTTCTTTTTAAAAAATTCGTAGTTTCTCAGTTATCTTATGAAATAATTCTAATGCTCATGCTTCCGGGTGCTGTTTTAAGAAAGATTCGTTAGTAGCGATTTTTTTACGCTTTGACTGCCACTCCCTTTAATTGACAGGAAGCGAAAATTTCGGTAGACTGTCGATCGCGTATCAATCTTCATTGTGTTGCGAAGGACATGTAATTTCTCAAACAGCCGGTTATAGCGGTGGCTGTTCGTTCATTACCGGTACGTAAAGAAATGAAAGACGTGGCTTCAGGTTTTCTTACGGCCTTAATTGGAGGAACATTTTGTTAAGAATGCCAGTGAGAATGACGATAGAGTTGATTCAGCTGATCATACTGACTTTATGCAAGACGAGTTCCATCAAATTCTCGTTTACTATCTTTTCTGATGTTTTCTCATTTTCTGAACCATGAAATACTTCTTTATTATTTGTTGTAGGTTCCGAAAATGACTACAGTGATTCTCTAATGAATGTAGAACTACAAACCATCATTCCTGACAACAATGAAAGGAGGTCAACACAAAGGTGTACCACTCAAAAATGTTATAGTATTTGAAGAAAAGTGTAACAATTTATAATTTATAATTATGGTTCTAGGTTGTGAGTTCTCAGTTACTGAAAGTCTAATGCTGGAATAGAATGGTAAACAACAATTAATTTGACTTGGTTTATGTAACAGACAGTCAGTTTGTTACATATATAGTAATTCGTTATAAATGTGACAGCTCCACCTTTATCCGTTTCTGCTCTAAAGAAGTGAGATGCTGATCACAGTCAAGATGCAGTCAGTCTACTGGTTACCAAACGATGTTACAGGGACCGGTTATGTTTGAGAGCTCTAATCCACTAATGAAAATAAGTCGCTCATTAACTGTGCTCTTCAGTCATAGAATATAGAACATTCTGTTGCAGTAACGATAGCCAACATTTTACACTGACCGCAATATAAACTGGTGTAGTAGTAACACCTGGTAACTGCTGACCAATTTCTACAAACAAATGGTTCAAATGGCTCTGAGCACTACGGGACTTAACATCTGATGTCATCAGTCCCCTAGAAGTTAGAACTACTTAAACCTAACTAACCTAAGGACATCACACACATCCATGCCCGAGTCAGGATTCGAACCTGCGACCGTAGTGGTCGCGCGGTTCCAAACTCAAGCGTCTAGAACTGCTCGTCCTCACCGGCCGGCCTTCTACAAACAACCTTTCCTTTTTCCTGGTCTTTGGCCTGTATCTTCGAGAGTTCGACGTGTTAATTCGGGTTTTTCAATAATAGTGGTATAGGGTCGGCCGATGCCCTTCCTATCATCCCCGCCCCCACCAGAAGGGAAACTATCTACCCCCACCATGTGCGCCTACTTTAATTATGTGAGAGTATGGGAATGTTTTCGAAGTGTTTGCGAATCCTATAACACAGGCGGGTCTGACGTACCAGCCTGCCAGCGCAGGGAGGATTCGATTGGGACCTGCTCGTCCCCCCAAACCCCGAGAGCAGTGTGTTAGCGCGCGCCGCTATCCGGATTGGTTTCAGCGAACAGATTCTTGTACGTATTCGTTTTATAAATTCAAACTCACTGTTATTGCTGTAATTTATATTTATGTAAGTTCCACACGCGTTTCACTTTTACGTTAAGCTAAATTCAGGGATTTAGTAGTTACCTCTTTTACTAGCCGAAATCTGCATTTCCTGTAATCTGACAATAGTTTAGATGTCGCAGGGTCACTTCATCAGATGAGAGAAACGCAGATTTTGGCCGGAAAAACGAATAACTGTTAAATACATTAATGTGAAAGAAGAATCTCGTCTTTAACTGAAAAAATGTACACTTCATCAAGGAAATGGCGTTTGAATTTGTAAAATCAATATGTATGTACTTGCTGCGGATAAAGGCCACACAAACACGTTTGTTAGCTGTATAAAATGTTCTCGGGTTTCCAGTCGCGTCAAGTAATTAAAACGACACGAGCTTTCGAGCTAGCACTCCTTGGACGTTGTCAAGTGATACGTCTGCCAGTGGGCTGCTGGTACCCCTCTTACATACACCAGTTCCGGCTCTGACGTCACTGGTGCCCTCGGCATCGCCATGTACGGGCATATATTGACTCGTTGTTTGAAGCGCCCACTCCAACCGTGGGATCGCCGGATGGCACGCCGTGCAGAGCAGCAGGCCGCCATCTCTAGAGTGTTATCGATGATTTTATTTCAATGGCCTCTTTAATTACACAACTACAGAAGCCCTCTGTGCGAGTCAAGACGGATGTTTCGTCGGATTTCATCCAGTGTCTGTATTCCAAAGCAAGCTCAGTTAAAACAGATTTCTCAGGGTAGCGTAGGCGATGAAACCTCTCATGTCCGTTCCTGCATTCTTCCACAGTGCGTACTCCTTTCTGACGGAAGAATGGCCACACTCGCAAGGTATCTTGTAGACCCCAGGTGATCTGAGACCTGCTGCCTGTTTAACTGGTATCAGTAATTGACGGATTTTTGTCGCAGGCCTTGAACCGTGTTTTATTTTCAAAGAATATTCTTAAGAATTTATTTTATTTACTAGCGATTCATCAAGAACATTAACAGTTTTAATCACACTATGTAATCATGGAAGTAGTTGCCAAGGAGTAACTGATGAAATCATAAACAAATTCCTTTTAACAAATGGGAATTTTATTCACTGTAATAGTGCCTAAAATCATTTTTTAAAAGAAACGGATTTAAAATTATAATCAGAAAGCACCCTCTAAATATAAAGTTACAATTTATTCAGCGGCAGAAAGAAACAAGTTTGACTGTATGAGCTTTTGGGTAGAGAACCTTACCGCTCCCTTTTGACACGGCCCTAGTTACGACCGCTCATAACAGCCTCTCTAAGACTACACTGGTGCAAATCTGCAACACACCAGATTACTTTAAACTAAAGGTTTTAGCAATTTACACAAGCACACAAACTAAGCAACCCAATAGGAGTCAACTTTGCCACCTAAGGTGCAACTTGATTTTAACTTCTAAGAAAAGTCTTACGGTGAAATGGTGGCAACTTTATATACAAAAATGATCATTTAAATAAAAGCCCATGAAATGCAATCTTATATAAAATTCTACAAGGTTGGCCAAACAAGTTAAGATGCTCTACAGTACACAGATACCGCCTCTCAAGATGATAAGGAAGTTCAAAACATATTTCAGGAATTAGGCCGTTACACTCCAAGCAATAAATTCGTTAACACACCAAATCCGACATACATGACAGAGGCAGCTCCGAACGACAGACAGACACTAACTGCCCAACAAATGCGGATGAGAGAGAGACGAGCAAGCTGGGGACGAGAGACTGACCAAGAAAAGAAGTAGAATTTAACAAGAGTAAATCACACAACATAGCACCGATCACTTAACTTCTAATAGACTGCGATGTCTGGCGAAGACCTGGCGCAGCATCCCCAAATCGCTCTCCCTAACCGTTCGCTGCCAGCCGCTTCAACGGACGCAGGAACGCACGCCGATCTCCCGTCTAACGGCGTCGCAGCTCGCGCCGGCCAGACCGATGTCGTGGGTTGACTCCTGTTACTCTCGTGTCGACTGCGAAGCCAGTGCCCCTTGCTACACGGCGGGCCCACTGGACTCACGTCGGGACCTCAAATGCGCCGACGCTCAAGACGGACAAGTCATCTCGTGTCCCAGTGCGCGACCGACCAACCGATCGATCCAACCGCCAATGACCATTGCCTGAAAAAACTCGAGCAGACTGGCGGCCTAACGCGCAGACTCAGATGCAGAAACTAAGCCCCGACTGGGCGACCACTCGCTGACTTCTCTTACTGGCGGGGTGGAAAGACTCTCATTTTTCCGGCTTTAAAGGTTGATCCGAAAGAGAGACATAATAGCACTATGGGGACGAAAGACTGACCCAGACTCACTCACTGGCGAGCTCATAGCGCCTCTTAAATGCACGTGAACAGGCAACCTTTCCCCTTTCCCACCAGAGGGAGACACCAAAGCTGCGATTGCCGTAGCGACGGCCTAACGGTGTGCGGGACCGTAGCCCAGCTTCATGGAGACGGTTGCGAATGGTCCTCGCCGATACCCCAGGAGCAACAGTGTCCCTAATTTGCTGGGAAGTGGCGGTGCGGTCCCCTACGGCACTGCGTAGGATCCTACGGTCTTGGCGTGCATCCGTGCGTCGCTGCGGTCCGGTCCCAGGTCGACGGGCACGTGCACCTTCCGCCGACCACTGGCGACAACATCGATGTACTGTGGAGACCTCACGCCCCACTTGTTGAGCAATTCGGCGGTACGTCCACCCGGACTCCCGCATGCCCACTATACGCCCTCGCTCAAAGTCCGTCAACTGCACATACGGTTCACGTCCACGCTGTCGCGGCATGCTACCAGTGTTAAAGACTGCGATGGAGCTCCGTATGCCACGGCAAACTGGCTGACACTGACGGCGGCGGTGCACAAATGCTGCGCAGCTAGCGCCATTCGACGGCCAACACCGCGGTTCCTGGTGTGTCCGCTGTGCCGTGCGTGTGATCATTGCTTGTACAGCCCTCTCCCAGTGTCCGGAGCAAGTATGGTGGGTCTGACACACCGGTGTCAATGTGTTCTTTTTTCCATTTCCAGGAGTGTAGCAATTATTACCACGGCTCAGGCCTGAAGATCGATTTAATCCTGTAACTTTTCAGCTGGCTGCTTATCTTGCCTGACACCGAGCCACAGAACGAAAAGAAAACTAGTTTCTTTTCCTGCTCCTCGTCTGTGGGCTTGTTGTGAGTCTTGCTTGAATGGTTCAAATGGCTCTGAGCACTATGGGACTTAACATCTGAGGTCATCAGTCGCCTAGAACTTAGAACTACTTAAACCTAACTAACCTAAGGACATCACACACATCCATGCCCGAGGCAGGATTCGAACCTGCGACCGTAGCAGTCGCGCGGTTCCGGACTGAAGCGCCTAGAACCGCTCGGCCACCGCGGCCGGCTCTTGCTTGAAATCTCTGTATTTATTTGATGGACGTTATAGACTTTGTTCCTGAAGATCTTGCGTAGGTGGCTTAGCTCATGGGACCTTAGCAGCGTCTGGTATCGAAACTTTGCAAATAAGTATAGTGAGATCCTATACTCAAATGGTCCAAGTTTAGTGCCAATGCACATGCCCACAGACCCTGCAGTGGCGCTGCAGTCGGTCAGTGGACGCTATTTAAGTGAAGCATAGTGGACGTCATGGACTTTGACAGTCGCATCCCAACTCACGGAGGGCCTTAAAGAGCAGAATGGCAGGTAGATGCGTTACATGTGTCACAGCTATGCAGGTTCGAGAAGGGCCTAAGCATTGGCACGAAAACCGCAGTCTGGTCAACATGCTGTGCGGCTCGCCAGATCGATCATTCGCAGTGTTCTGTCGATATCGACACGAGATGGTACACCCATGTACGACGTTCCGCGTGTGGAGCGATTAGGAAGACGACGAGGCGAGGGGATCGAAGAATCGAGCGGCAAGCAATCAGGGATCCGACTGTGACTCAAGCAGATGTACGGGTGCCAGTTGTTCCACAAACCATTTCCAACAGACATGCGAATGCGAATTCGCAGTGCAGGCGCTCTTGTCGTGTATTTCTGTTAACATGACACATCGAAAACTCTGTCTACAGTAGTGCCAAGCCAGAGCGACGTGGACTGGCACAGGCTGTCAGAACGCGGTGTTCAGTGATGAATTCCGATTCGTTTTGGAGACGGGCAATAACCGCATGCTGTTGTCGAGGTAGTCTGCTGAATCAATTCCGCTCACCCTGTCGCGCGCCACTCTGCCTGCACAGCCGTCGTACTGGTCTGGGGGGATGGGTGGGGAGGAGTGCCCTCCCCCCCCCAATTGTGGTGCATGGTACCTTGAAGCGTTATGCTGATGACGTTCCTCAAACGGGACATTCCCTACATGGTCCCCACAAACAGGCATTCGTCCAGCAAGATAATGCACAAACAGCTCAAGTTACTCCAGACTTTCTACGACATGCTCCGACTCTGCCATGGCCGGCCTGCTCCCCATACTCGTTCCTACAGCACATGTGTGGAACCAGCTGAAACGCCAGATGTGAAATGCCAGATGCTGCCGTGTCACTCTGTGAATGATTCGGAGGCGGCTGTTCAAGATTGGTGGATCAGTGTCTCAAAACTACATCAGATGTCTAATGAACTTGATACCAGATCGTCTTACTGCATCTATTGCAGCAAAACGAGAACCAACGCGTTGTTGATGTTGTGCTATATTTGTATACTTTGTAACCTCCCCCTCACTTATCGACCTTAATGACAGTGAAAAAGAAAACAGCGTGCACCTATTGGAAATTTGGGAAAAGCAATCGTCACCGAAGTTAATCTGTCGGTAAAGAGGGAGGAAAGGGTTACATCTAAATGAAAGGAAAATTGCAAATTAAATTGGTGTAAATTAATTTTGAGAAAAGGGTAAAATTTATAAAGAAAGTAAATGTGCGGTCGTTACGTTAACAATTAATTTGCGTTAATTAGATATTTGAGATTTGGGGAAAATTACGGTCGCCAGTCCTCTGGACAACTGCTATAATAACTGAAAATGAAAGATTAATGCACATATAATTAGCACTAAAAGCGTGGTAACTGAAGGTTGACACGTGTTGTGTGAAAACTGAATGTTTGTCAGAAGTAATAAATTTCGCTGCACTCTGACTTAATTTAGCAAAAGAATTAATAAAACCGGAAAACTGAAAGTTAATTTAGTGACTGAAATTAATAGTGAGCTTTGTTACTGAAGCACTGCGAAATTCAGTAAAATAAGGTTAGTCTTCAGCTACCTCAACAATCATTTCAAAACCTACTTGAATCTACGCAATTTAGAAATAAGAAATTTAATTTTGAACTTGAAGTAAATGATTCTGAACAATTAACAATAGTAAAATTTAGTACGTACCAAGCTGAGCTGCAGTCACAGGTAAGCTAAAATATGGTAACAAAACTCGCACTCTTAATTTGTGCTTGTGTAATCTAAATATTGTAGCCAGCTTTGAATACCTTAACTGAACTTTGAAATTAAAGCAGTGAAATGGAATGATATTACTTTAATGTTGGCGTTTGAATTTCAACGACACTCGAGTTCATTTCGGAAAAGGAAGGACCCTGCTTGGTCATGCAATTGGGACAATGAGCAACAAATGTCTATGCTAAGTTTCTGTAATTTTGTAAGGCAAATGAAACAATTTTAAAAGCTGAGGTCTGCCATACAGTCTAAAACTTTACGCGCTCCCAGTCTTCCATGTTGGTTGATTGAAGGTTTGAAGTCGTCGGTCGAGGAGGTGGCGACAGTCACTCATTGTCAGTCGTCGCTGTTGCAGAAGCTGGATGTTGGGTCGCCTTCTTCTCGACACTGTCACCAGGCGAAACGGGCTCTTGATGTGCGCCAGCTAATGCTTCCCGTCCGCGACACCGTGTCAGACACTGTCATAGCGAGTCGAGCGCAATTACATGCTGCCAAACCCCGAAAGCGCGGCAACTCGCGGGAGCGTCACACAACACACCTGCTCCACCGCCTTACTCCAGCCAGACTCACCCTGCCCGCGCTCCATGCGGCAGAGTTAACACTACCAAAGATCCTAAACACTTTGGTTCTCCACACGACCTATCGATGTAGTCGTTCGATAGCATAGTTTTCCCTAGGGAAGACACAGCGTAAAAATACAAATAATATTTACAAAAGAAACCAATTATACATCAACATAAATGCATATATATAATTGTGAAACAATTACAATATATAAAGGCACAGAAGTTTCATATCTTCGGTAACTAAATAGGGGAAACCTTTATAGTACTATAGATGGAAATATGATGGTATGCATTTCCGGCGTTACAGCTTGTCCTCAATATGTCTGGTTACTCATCTCTCTAATTATGTCTAATAAATATGATTTCAGTCTGATGCTCTCCTCTTGGTGCGCTATTTTTCAGTGTTCCTGAGTGCCTTTTTGCGCTGATAGTGTGTCCCACAGAGGTGGTTATCTGACGCGAGTTGTCTGTTGCAGGCAGCGATGTTGGTGGCGGGCGCAGCCCTACTACTGGTGCTGCTCTGCCCGGCTTCCCACGCCAAGATAGGTGAGTGTCTATGCAAGCTAGCTGCAACGGTAGTTCAGAGCCTAATACTTATTTATATAAATGATATGCCCTGTAGTATTACAGGTAATTCTAAAATGTTTCTCTTTGCTGAGGACACTAGCATGGTGGTAAAGGATGTTATGTGAAACATTGGCTCTGTTTCAAATAGTGTAGTTAATGACATAATTTCATAGCTTGTAGGAAATAAACTATCGCTACATCACGATGAGACTCAGCTTTTACAGTTTCTAATACACAATTGAACAAAACCCGACGTTTTAATTTCACAGAATGGGCATGTGATTAGTGAAACTGAACAGTTTAAATTTCTAGGTGTTCAGGTAGATAGTAAACTGTCGTGGAAGGCCCACGGTCAGGATATTGTTCAACGATTTAATGCTGCCATTTTTACTATTCGAACGGTATCTGAAGTAAGTGATCGTTCGACTCACGAATAAGTCTACTTTGCTTATTTTCATTCCCTTACGTCATATGGCATTATACCCGGTGATCAGAAAGTCAGTATAAATTTGAAAACTGAGTAAATCACGGAATAATGTAGATAGAGAGGTACAAATAGACACACATGCTTGGAATAACATGGGGTTTTATTAGAACAAAAAAAAAATACAAAAGTTCAAAAAATGTCCGACAGATAGCGCTTCATCTGATCAGAATAGCAATAATTAGCATAAAAAATTAAGACAAAGCAAAGATGATGTTCCTTACAGAAATACTCAATATGTCCACCTTCATTCCTCGACAATAGCTGTAGTTGAGGAATAATGTTGTGAACAGCACTGTAATGCATGTCCAGAGTTATGGTGAGGCATTGGCGTCGGATGTTGTCTTTCAGAATCCCTAGAGATGTCAGTCGATCACGATACACTTGCGACTTCTGGTAACCCCAAAGCCAATAATCGCACGGACTGAGGTCTGGGGACCTGGGAGGCCAAGCATGACGAAAGTGGCGACTGAGCTCACGATCATCACAACACGACGCGCACAAGAGATCTTGCACGCGACTAGCAATATGGGGTGGAGCGCCATCCTGTAGAAGCCACTGGTAAAAGCGGACCTCGGGGAAGATCAGTTTGGATTCCGTAGAAATGTTGGAACACGTGAGGCAATACTAACCTTACGACTTATCTTAGAAGAAAGATTAAGAAAAGGCAAACCTACGTTTCTAGCATTTGTAGACTTAGAGAAAGCTTTTGACAACGTTAACTGGAATACTCTCTTTCAAATTCTGAAGGTGGCAGGGGTAAAATACAGGGAGCGAAAGGCTATTTACAATTTGTACAGAAACCAGATGGCAGTTATAAGAGTCGAGGGGCATGAAAGGGAAGCAGTGGTTGGGAAAGGAGTGAGACAGGGTTGTAGCCTCTCCCCGATGTTATTCAATCTGTATATTGAGCAAGCAGTAAAGGAAACAAAAGAAAAATTCGGAGTAGGTATTAAAATTCATGGAGAAGAAGTAAAAACTTTGAGGTTCGCCGATGATATTGTAATTCTGTCAGAGACAGCAAAGGACTTGGAAGAGCAGTTGAACGGAATGGACAGTGTCTTGAAAGGAGGATATAAGATGAACATCAACAAAAGCAAAACGAGGATAATGGAATGTAGTCAAATTAAATCAGGTGATGCTGAGGGGATTAGATTAGGAAATGAGACACTTAAAGTAGTAAAGGAGTTTTGCTATTTCGGGAGTAAAATAACTGATGATGGTCGAAGTAGAGAGGTTATAAAATGTAGACTGGCAATGGCAAGGAAATCGTTTCTGAAGAAGAGAAATTTGTTAACATCGAGTATAGATTTAAGTGTCAGGAAGTCGTTTCTGAAAGTATTTTTATGGAGTGTAGCCATGTACGGAAGTGAAACATGGACGATAACCAGTTTGGACAAGAAGAGAATAGAAGCTTTCGAAATGTGGTGCTACAGAAGAATGCTGAAGATAAGGTGGGTAGATCACGTAACTAATGATGAGGTATTGAATAGGATTGGGAAGAAGAGAAGTTTGTGGCACAACTTGACTAGAAGAAGGGATCGGTTGGTAGGACATGTTTTAAGGCATCAAGGGATCACAAATTTAGCATTGGAGGGCAGCGTGGAGGGTAAAAATCGTAGAGGGAGACCAAGAGATCAATACACTAAGCAGATTCAGAAGGATGTAGGTTGCAGTAGGTACTGGGAGATGAAGAAGCTTGCACAGGGTAGAGTAGCATGGAGAGCTGCATCAAACCAGTCTCAGAACTGAAGACCACAACAACAACAACGCCATCCTGTATAAACATCCAGCAGGTGTTTATCAGCCATGCTGGGGATGATGCGATTCAGTAAGATATCGGCGTACCTCTCACCCTCACGGTAGCAGTTACGAAACCAGAATCACTCATTTCCTCGAAGAAAAAAGGCCCGATTACGGTAGATGTGGTAAATCCAACCCATACCGTGACTTTCTCGTCGTGCAATTGAGTTTCCACGACAGTTCTACGATTTTCGGTAGCACAAATTCTGCAGTTGTGGATGTTGACAGACCCTCGGAGCGTGAAATGAGCTTCGTCGGTCCACAACACGTTACTCAACCAATCGTCATCTTCCGCCATCTTTTGAAGCGCCCACACCGCCATTTCCCTCCGCTTCATTAAATCGCCAGGTAACAGTTCATGATGCCGATCGAATTTGTACGGATAGCATCGGAGGGTACGCCTCAGCGCCAACCAAACAGTAGTGTATAGAATGCCGGTGCGACGTGAGACTGCACGAGCGCTGACTTCCCCGTGCATAGACGCACCCGCTACAGTCTCCATTTCTTCCTGAACTGTCTCAGCAGCATTACGCCTTGTGTTCGGTCGGCCACTACGGGGTCTATCGTCTAAAGAAGCCGTGGCTTCGAACTTCGAAATCATTCTCGCCACAGCTGCATTTGTCAACGGACCTTTACCTGCTCGAGTCCCCTTCCTATGGCGATAGGATGGTAACGCCGAACTATCAAATTCCCCATTCTCTTAGTACAGCTTCACTAAAAGCACATTTTCAGGTGACGTTAACATGCTGCGACTGCTGATTCTCTCTCTCATTACAACTCCTTTTATACACAATTGTCATGCGCAGTCACTGACGTTTTGCTGTCCGGCGCCATTTGTCGGACATTTTGTGAACTTTGTTTTCTTTGGTTCTAATAAAACCCCATGTCTTACCAAGCACGTGTGTCAATTTTTACCTCTCTATCTACGTTATTAAGTTTTCAAATTTATACTGACTTTTTGATCACCCGGTAATTTGGGGTAACTATTCCCATTCTCAAAGAATATTTTTGGCTCAGAAAAGGGCCTCCCACTAGTCCTGCAACACCTCTGCTACCTTCCTCACACACAGCCGTCAACATGGTCGTAAAATGGCTTAACGTTCAGTGAACACAAGCGGATACAAGACTCACGAAAGAAGAAGAGCTTAGACTGTTATCAAAGGAAAAGTCATTAGGTACATCCCTCCAGGAAAGCCACTTTACAGAGTGCGATAAGCTTAGGCAGTAGCAAGTATGGAAGTTTGGAGCTGGTCTTCTTCGTGGATACGGTAAAGGCCCTGGGCGTATTTAATGTTACTGCAATCAGATAACTCTCGTATCAAAAACATATTTTACGAGGTATTAAAAGTTTTAAGATTTATATCCACAGGCACATCGAAGTAGGGATAAACGTTCTCTCATCAAGGTTCGAGGATTAGTCTTCCGAAGAAGTTCAAGTGACGCAGAGCACCTTGCGCTACTGAAGGCACTGGATCAGAGGAGACGTGATCGAGCAAGGCTATGCCAATAGCCCAATACTCGTACTTGTATCCAGCAAGCATTCCAGCGCTTTCAAGATACTTTTCACTAGTTATAGAAAAAAGGCAAAGTAGTCCAATACATAGGCAGGGAGGAGTGAGGGAAACAAATAACTGTTGAAGCAGTGAATGGTGCTTGTGGCTCACAGCTGCCACCCAACTGAACCAAGGAATGAGATGACTGAGATTTTGGAGTCAGTGAGCTTCAATGCGCAAATCCCGCAACAAGATCCAGAGCTTCCTGTACTTGGCCACGAAGAAGCGATTTTCTACTTACTGTAATGCATATTGGTCTCGAGGATCACTGTGTCACTTTGAGGAACCAATCGTTAGAAAGGCCTATGACGTACGCCTATCAGTGAAACATAGTTCAAGCAACTAACACAAGGGCCTGTCCTATTGTAAATGGGGGACTGCTAGCAGTTTAAAATTGTAATTGGACTACTGTAGTATCTGAAATATACAAATCGTGTTAAATAAAATAACGCACCTTTTTTTAGAGCACGATGGGAAGAGTGTGAGTATACAGTAGCAGATAGGAGCAATAGGAGTGTTGCGGTGTTGTTGAATCATTCTATGATTTGCGTCATCGGACAGCCACAAATCTGTCTATTCATCTTTAACTTTTTTCATTTTTTTTAATGTTTTGTATTTTAGATCATTTTACCAGGTGTGCGTGTGTGTGTCTGTGCGTTTTCAGTTTGTACGAGGGTTTCCCAGAAACCAGCTTTGAGATAACAGTTGATGGTTGGAGAGGTGACACGATAAGGACGATTGTAGATGTTTCATTTTCTTACATTTTGTACGGGGCTATGTTTTCGATGGAGACCACTGCTTTCGATTTACTGAAGAAAAATGTACAAAGGAAAATGTACTTTTCACATCATTTTAATTGAGAAACATGTTGACTGTCACTCGCAAGTGGTGGTATTCCTGTATTGTCTTTTCTTCTTCCTCGTTTAAAGTTATCTCTTTAGATTTATTTTTAGCGAAAGTAGATATTTTATGTCAGTTGCGTTCTTAAGATTAAATTGTCTGTTAGATGATAACCTTTGGGCTCCCAGTTTTGAACGGTGTGGCCACCGGATTTTAAAGCTGGTAGCTTAGGTAACGCTAACTTTGGTGAAAAAGTTCAACTGTGAAAATTCGTAGAGAATTCTAACTGTGAGAATTCTTGGAAAATCACTCCCTGTCTGAAACTTATTGTTATCACAAAATCTGACTATGAACGTAGATGAAAAACTAATTATTTTAAAACTTAAGTTGGTTCCCGTGAAACGTGATTAAGGAAATATTGTGCTTTCTGATAACAGAGATGCAAAATCTAACTACTGAGATAAGCAAACGTACAATGCACTCTCTAAAAGCATTGATATCATTCCTGGTTCATAATTTTGGATTATGTAAAATAAATTGAAAATTAATTTACTCTTCGTATATTGGCAATGATTCTGGGTTAAATGAGCCCAGCAGCAATCTCATATCATTTGACCTGGCAACAATTAATGAAAGTTCTATAATAGTGAAGCTTTTTCTGAAATTGCATAACAATTCCAGAATAACAACAGTTGAATTTCGCTTGTAGAATCTTTCCTTAAACAAAATGCCAAAAATCTATCTCTTAATCCATTTCTCTCACAATGGTTGATAAATCCTAGCAAAAAAAAAAAAAACAACTAAAATCAAAAAGACTCCTGATCTGGCTGTCTGACGAGCCTAGAATGTTGCATTGTCAAACCGGTGCTGCAAATAAAGCAAATTTAGTCATTATCTGCAATTCACTCATCTCAACGAATGTAATCGTACCAATATAAAACTAGATTCTTTTTGCCTCCACAACGAATCTTCCATTAATCCATAACATAATTCGCAAAAACCTCCATTGCTTGCTGCATACTGCTACTAAACCAAAACTCAACTGTTCACATCTAAAACCATTGCTCGACTGTCTGTTTCGTCTCCTCTCCTCGCGATCAGCGGATAAATCTGGTGCGCAATTTCGCAGGTCATAGATCACCTCTAACTGGTCTCCGTGGAGCACGATTTCAAACATCCAATACAAGAAAATTTCCCGCGAAAATTTGCACACAAACGTTTCCACGTCTTGATGTTCCTTTATCTGAGTATGAAGGCCATAATTCCAAATGCTGACTTGTGTACCAGTCCACCATTCATCAATTAGCTGCTTGGATTGTATTTAAATAAAACAAAAGAATTTCGCACCTTGGTCACATACTTATCTCGCAAACAAAAGTGCTATTTCTGTGTGGCGATGCCAAGAAGAAAATGTGTAATGATATGAGATGTTTACCAGACCATTCTGTAATTTTACAGCTCTGTTGAGAAAAAAATGGGTATTTCGAGGATCTGTGTTGTGTGCTCTTGTTTTACTGTAATCAGTTAAAAATGACTCTCTCAGCCCATTAATGCGTAATAAATTACTCGTAACTGTGTTGAAGGATAGCTGCCCCAAACTACACCGGGATACGGTAATCCTCAGTTCTACTCACATTACACTACATTTTTCTGGCATTGTGGTTTCCCTACACACAACAGCATCATCAACGAACTACTTCACTATGCTTTTGATGTTATCCATCAAATCATTTACACACCTGGTGCGTGAAGGTATTTGCGTGTTCCTCACATGAGAGGAGCTTGAGCTCATTTTGTGCGCAACTGAATGAGACGCATGCTTCTTCGCTCCCACTACGATTGACTTCTGTTGGTTGTGGGTTGAGCACTCGTGGAGCATCACGGCTCCCTGAAATTCAGTGCGAATCACGCAGCACCTGTCCATAGCCACCATAGACAACGGCAAAACACGCCCTGCACTGGATAATTGTCTCCCATTCATTTGCAATTAATGTTACTAGCTATGACTGGAGACCGTCGTTAATTCTCCTTTCATATGAATTTCTTACGAATGCTAGTCGCAATAATTAGGATAGCCACAAAGCAAGAGTGCGTATTTTTAAAATGAAAACCCTTTGACACTTTGGCTTTAACAAATTCTCGTACTTTAAATACGAACATTTTAGGTTAGGTTTTACCGTGATTCTTATTGATATCGAATGGAACAACAAGTTTACTGTTACGAGTCACTGTTTATTTACCTCCACGAAGCGTTTCGAAATTTTAGAGCTCCATCGATAGATAGATTTGCATTTGTTAGTATGACGCATGTGTGTTTTGTGTTACAATGTTGGGGGAACTGGCGCTGTCTACTTAAGAAAGAAAACACTATTTGAGAAGATTTTTTTTACTAAAAACAGAACGTATATCTAACAGTGAAAATAAAAAAAGTTAAGCAGAATACCTCCAGTGGTCACAGGCTCCTTTCACTGTCGTAACACATCACATATAAACTGTCCTATTTTGTGAGCAAAGATGGCGTCTAGAAACTATTTGATGCAAGGATCAAATAGCCAAAGAGAAACACTGTCACAAAATACAAAAAAATATACATGATAACATTATTATTTCAGAATTAGGAATGTGGAGATCTTTGCTTGAGGTGCTGAAAAGAAATAAATATTCCAGATGGTACACAAATCCGATTCTGTCAAGTTTATGTAGCTTAAATTTCAAAATCATTTACATAACTAGTAAACATGTTGCAAACTTCAAGTACAGTAGTTATGTTGCCAACAGCGGTAAAATCATACATAAATAACAATTTTGTTTGGGTTTCAGAGATGGGAATAAAAGACTGGAGGCGGAGGGCGAGAAAGAGAAAAAGAGAGAGACAGTGGAGGGAGTAATTGGATGAGAGCAAATGTTACAAAGCAGGGGGTTCTTAACATTTTATCTGTTATATATAATAACTAATTAAATTTTGCGTTAATAATTTGGTTAATGCTTTAAAATATGCAGATAGATGTACAATTTGTGCTGTTAGTTGATGTACGTATAGTTTCAAGCTGACAGGGGGTTCGCCGGCCGGAGTGGCCGAGCGGTTCTAGGCGCTACAGTCTGGAACCGCGAGACCGCTACGATCGCAGGTTCGCATCCTGCCTCGGACATGGATGTATGTGATGTCCTTAGGTTAGTTAGGTTTAAGTAGTTCTAAGTTCTAGGGGACTGATGACCTCAGATGTTAAGTCCCATAGTGTTAAGAGCCATTTTTTTGACAGGGGTTCAAGCTTTGCATTTGATGGTATATTTACACTCCTGGAAATGGAAAAAAGAACACATTGACACCGGTGTGTCAGACCCACCATACTTGCTCCGGACACTGCGAGAGGGCTGTACAAGCAATTATCACACGCAGAGCACAGCGGACACACCAGGAACCACGGTGTTGGCCGTCGAATGGCGCTAGCTGCGCAGCATTTGTGCACCGCCGCCGTCAGTGTCAGCCAGTTTGCCGTGGCATACGGAGCTCCATCGCAGTCTTTAACACTGGTAGCATTCCGCGACAGCGTGGACGTGAACCGTATGTGCAGTTGACGGACTTTGAGCGAGGGCGTATAGTGGGCATGCGGGAGGCCGGGTGGACGTACCGCCGAATTGCTCAACACGTGGGGCGTGATGTCTCCACAGTACATCGATGTTGTCGCCAGTGGTCGGCGGAAGGTGCACGTGCCCGTCGACCTGGGACCGGACCACAGCGACGCACGGATGCACGCCAAGACCGTAGGATCCTACGCAGTGCCGTAGGGGACCGCACCGCCACTTCCCAGCAAATTAGGGACACTGTTGCTCCTGGGGTATCGGCGAGGACCATTCGCAACCGTCTCCATGAAGCTGGGCTACGGTCCCGCACACCGTTAGGCCGTCTTCCGCTCACGCCCCAACATCGTGCAGCCCGCCTCCAGTGGTGTCGCGACAGGCGTGAATGGAGGGACGAATGGAGACGTGTCGTCTTCAGCGATGAGAGTCGCTTCTGCCTTGGTGCCAATGATGGTCGTATGCGTGTTTGGCGCCGTGCAGGTGAGCGCCACAATCAGGACTGCATACGACCGAGGCACACAGGGCCAACACCCGGCATCGTGGTGTGGGGAGCGATCTCCTACACTGGCCGTACACCACTGGTGATCGTCGAGGGGTCACTGAATAGTGCACGGTACATCCAAACCGTCATCGAACCCATCGTTCTACCATTCCTAGACCGGCAAGGGAACTTGCTGTTCCAACAGGACAATGCACGTCCGCATGTATCCCGTGCCACCCAACGTGCTCTAGAAGGTGTAAGTCAACTACCCTGGCCAGCAAGATCTCCGGATCTGTCCCCCATTGAGCATGTTTTGGACTGGATGAAGCGTCGTCTCACGCAGTCTGCACGTCCAGCACGAACGCTGGTCCAACTGAGGCGCCAGGTGGAAATGGCATGGCAAGCCGTTCCACAGGACTACATCCAGCATCTCTACGATCGTCTCCATGGGAGAATAGCAGCCTGCATTGCTGCGAAAGGTGGATATACACTGTACTAGTGCCGACATTGTGCATGCTCTGTTGCCTGTGTCTATGTGCCTGTGGTTCTGTCAGTGTGATCATGTGATGTATCTGACCCCAGGAATGTGTCAATAAAGTTTCCCCTTCCTGGGACAATGAATTCACGGTGTTCTTATTTCAATTTCCAGGAGTGTATAAATGAGGCCAATCCATTGGACATTTGGGGAGTGTCATGGTTATGTAACTAAATATTTATGGTAAATATTAAGGTAGGTGGAAAGAATGGTAAATAGCGGGACATGTCGATACTAGGACATAAAGTCTTCGAGAATTTCATTCCGTGTACTCAGTTGCACAGTATGCCTCGCAGAAAAGCACAGGAAAAACATACGCAGATGTCAGCGTTTCACACAGGACGTGTAGTTGGGCTCAAAGAAGCCAGTGGGAGTACTCGGCGAATTACTCGGCATTTCAATAGGAGTGATGTGACTACTAGACGATGTTGGCAGCAATGGTGGAATCACGGACGAACACAGCCACAAGCAGGGGGCGGTCGATCTGGAGAGACGACAGAACTCGACGACCGAGCAGTCGTCAGAGAGGCACTCAGAGACCCGGATTCATCATTATCATTGATTCGAAGTGCAACTGGTGCTTCAGTGAACTCAAGGACCAGTAATAGGCGGCTCACAGACAAGGAACTACGTTCACAGCACTCCTTGCACCATCGTCGACCTCAGTACATCAATAAGCCCGATTGCGATAGCGTCAGGCACTTTCGGCCTGGAATCTCATTGAGTGGAACAGAATTACCTTCTGTGACGAGCGCCGCTTCTAACAGAGCCCCGATATTCAGCTAATTCGTGTCTGGAGACGCCCAGGACAGTGGTGGGTAATCAGCCAGACGTCGCTTGCCATACCAAGATGGTATGGAGTGCCATTTTATTTCATATCAGAACCCCTCTGGTTGCCATCCGGGTGTACTTACAGTGTAGCGGTATGTCAACGATATTCTACGCCCGCTTTCCTTGCCCTTCATGGCAAGCCATCCTGGGCTACTATTTCAGCAAGATAATGTCCACACGCACAAGGCGAGAGTTTCTAATGCTTGCTTATTGCTTGCCAAACCCTACCTTGGCCAGCAAGGTCGCTGGATCTTTACCCAGCTAAAACTGTTTGAGCATTATGGGCAGAGCCTTCCAACAAGCTCCAGAGTTTGACGATCTAACGTGCCAGTTGGACAGTCTTTGGCGCAATATCTCTCAGGAGGACTTCCAACAACTCTCTCAATCAATCCCAAGCCGAATAACTGTTTCCATCATGGCCAGGGGTGCGCCAACATGTTACTGAGTTGCTGAATTTGTGAATCTGTTTCTTGAATAAATCATCCAGCTTTTATGACATTGTAATTATTTGTTTCTTTGTATATGTGAGTGTACATAGCATCTACAGACTTCCGACCCATTCGGATAATTCCTTCGTGGTGCGTCGTTTTATGTGTGTGTGTATGTGTGTGTGAGTGTGTGTCTGTGTCTGTGTGTGTGTCTGCAGGCGTGTGTACAATAGTGTATCACCGCACCTTTGCAACGACGTCCTCATTTACCGAAGGATCAGAGAGTTCAACAGCACAGTGCTATTTAGACTTCTCCGTTGTGATGTAGGAGCTTTTTATTATTTTGTGTCGACACACGAACAAACAACAAAGGGAACTGTCAGAGACATGAAAAGCGACGCTGCGTTGATTTAAAAAATGATGCAGATGTAGAGAATTTTTAATAATAAATAATAACGAATTCCTTACCGTTTAACAATTTTCACTTGTAAAGATAGTAAATAAAAAAAATCATAAAAAAGGCTCCATGTTTCCTGCTTTTATTACAAAATTAAATTTCCAAGTATGAATATGAGCATGGCAAGTGGTTTGAGACCCATTTGCAAGACACGCTTTGTACATGAAGGGTGATTCTGCTGAAATGAAGTACCTGAGGGCTGTATTGCTAGATATGAAATGGAAGGGATGGGGGTTATAGAGCTTGGAAGTGGAGGGGAGGGCTTTAGAAGGCTAAAATTTCTGCTGCCAGTACGGGTTGTTCAGTGCACTACTGCAATTATTTTCGATTCATTTATTAGTTGCGTTGACATGTATGCAAGTGTAATTACATTACAGTGCCCTTTTAAGTGCAGATTCAAATTAGTTCTGTGACATCGAGTGTCCTCGCGTGAAAGAGGGCTATTTAGTCGCTTGTAATAACTTTTCGAAGTTACAGACAAACACGGATAAATTGGATTTTGTGGGAAAATATTTTGTTGCGACTTCATGTATTTAGAATGTCAGTAAAGGCGTTTATAATTCTTGTTAGAAGGCATATCAGAAACCTAAGTCTTCAAATTTGTCCATAGGGAAGGGTATCCTGTTGTGAATCAACTATAATGATATGCTGAGTTACGTGAGACACAAACGCAGTAGACGGACAATAGATCAGAAAGGTGAATGTATTTCCAAATACAGTTAGCACTGGCTCGATTTCGCCAATGTTTCATAAGCATAGCTGTAACAAAGAATTTCTGCAAGTCAAGAAACGCGGAATATTCACAGGGATTCCCTCAAAAGATATCTTCTAGTGCTCATCTGTTTTGTGATATATACAGCGCAGCTAATCGGTTGCAACAAGATTTTTCTTTAACCTGGTTTCGAGATTGACTAAGGGTGTCATCAACATAAAACCGAAACTTTTATCTAAATGGATTAAAGAACCATTCACAAATGGAAACACCAAGAGCAGACACTTATTATACCAAGCATATTTGTGAATACACCAGACTCACATGTAGTGAAAATGGGACCGATTTAAGTGCGGAATGTTCTCAGCATATAAAATATTTCGTAAGAAGATAATATTTAAACCATACAGCAATACAGATAAGGTAAATGACATAAAATTAGTAACTGTCAGTAAAATCACACATGACCCAGCACACTATACGCCACTAAGGGCTGTAAGAGGAAACAGGCGCTGGAGGTGACGTCAGACTAAGAGGATTACAGGCCGAAGTTGCCACAACGTGTACACTAATTAAGCCGTGCCATCTGTTGACAATCTAAAGTAAATAAACTGCTTAATTACAAAAACGTTTTAAAAAGTATAACTGTTCATCTTTGTACGCATCTTGTCTGAAAACGATTAAAGTGTAAGAAATAAAAACGAAAGAGGAAGACGATATTTTATACATAGTCTGCTCTGAGAAAAACAAGGAGACAGTTTTTGACTTTATACCACAGAAGAAATTGTTATCACGCAACTGCAATTGTTCATTCAGAATGAAACCATCGTTAAGAGAAAGATGTTTGAAAATTTCTAATTCTTCAAGGATATTGACTCTGAACCCTTTCTTTCTGAGTGTAGGACACTGATGTAAAGAAATTCTTTAGGCATGTAATTAATAAATAACCAGCAAAGGATGAGCTATATATATTTGTACCTTTTTCCCTAAGAGGTGTTCTTTATATCTAGCAGCAAATGTTCGTCCTGTTTGTCCTACATATTCTTGTACTGTTGTTGGTTCACAACCATGTTTAAAATTGTAAGATTTTTACCAGACTAACTCATTTGTTTCTTCGCTTCTAATGGACTGGGAGTCGACGGGAGTTGAAATCGCTGTTTCTTCAAGCCTTATGAAGTTCACGTGAGTGTGATTTCCAGAGAGGATCAAGAATGAATTTGACTGACCGTGATGTACTCTGAGATAAAGTAAACTACAGTGAGGTGACAGAAGTACCTGCTTACATATGAACGGATTATTGTAACAGCACGTGGTGAGATATTATTAACATAGATTTTAACATTGCTCCGAGTACTTATTGTTCCATCGTTTTGCCCCTCTAACACAAGTAAAGAGTGCTGAATTGTGAAAATTCATTCACATATTGTCAGTTGATAAAATATGGCCAGTTATGTTACATACCAATAAATTAACTGAAGTAAATGTACTTAAAAGAGAGATAATGTAGTCATCGAGAGGGGATTTGCTATTGATGAGATATAACAGGACAGTACAGTAGCGGATTACTAGTAGATTGGATTTCAGCGTGCGTTAGAATTTCACTGCTCTTTTAGAAGCGCTCTAGCAAACATTAAAGCCATTACTATTGAAATTCTAGCTCTAAAACAGCTTAAATGCAACAATTCTGCTGCAAATAGTTTCGTGTAACACATATCTCTAAAAGGAGCTTACCTAGCTGCGGTCATATTGCTGTATTATTGTACGTACCAGCAGGTCGCATCAATTACAATGTGTCTCTCCAATGCTGGTTATTCAACGAAATCGATCTGTTTCTTGAGGCTGCAAAAAGCCGATGTATTTTTTGTTTTATTTGTTCAAGTGCCATCATAATACAAAATGAAGTAAATTATCTAAAGTTTTAAGCTTTTGAGTTCTGCAAAATAATAACTTTTAAAATTCATATACTTTACTTCATTCAGTATTTCGCGAACTACCTCTTTTCACTATTCTTTTAATGGCTAATTTTTGCCGTACTAATTCTATAGGTTCAACAGGTGAAAACAAATGTAGAATAGAAATCGCTGTTGCACATGACGGCACTTGCACCAGGATGATGATATTAGTCTCCCTTCTATCTTGAAATTGCCTTCGTGACAGTGCGCTGTAAAGCAAACCTACGGTGACTACTGCAAATATCATCGTGTAAGAATGTTTGTTGTATGAAGTAGCAGGGAGAGTTGTACCAAATCGGTCTTAGGCCATAAAAACATCAATGATGTGTACTTGGCAAAGAAAGGAGATGTAGCAGAATTGTACCTTAATGTTAGATTTCATGCCTGTTTTGTAGATGAAATTCCCGACCTCTGTACAGTATTCAGTGCAGTTAGGTCTTAGGATAAGGACGTTGTTTTTTGTGAGATATACTGCTATTACAGTGCTCCTGTTTGGCACTCTGGTGTAGAAGTTGTCACAATAGCAGCTAGTTCCTAAATCTGTGCACTTACAAGTAAGTGTGTAAAACTGATTCCAAGCCTTAACACGTGTGGCAGATAAATGCTTCGAAAATCTTAGTTCCAACACTTAACATAAGATTTAAACATGCTTTATGTGTGAATTGTATCTAACCACGTGACGAATCGTAATTATAGTGTACTTTCGTACGCTGAGTACCACGAAATGGGTATTTTGTACTACACAGTTGGTTGTAACTTCTGACCACGTTACAATGTACTTTATACATTTCGGAAATAGTATCCTACTTTTCTTAAAAATCACCTGTCCCAAATATCTGTGTATCTACGTGAATAACCGTATAGTGTGGTCAATTTTCCAAAGCAGCGAATACTAAGCATAAAATATGTCATTGTAAATAGCTGTTTATAAGCTACAGTCACTGAAAAATATATTACCTAACATCGCGTGACACTTAGTTTTCTTTTTCTACGGAAATGTGTATGATCTACATTTATCTTTAAGTTAAAGCTGTTTTCGAGTTTTTATGTGAGTATAACCACAGAAAAATTGTGTGTTTACTGTTCTGTAAAACACTGCACTAGTCACAGTAGTCCCCCACTCTGAATGCTGTTTTCAGGAACAAATAAGTAATTACCGTTGGTAAGGAGCTGGGACAGACATCCAAAGTCATCTCACGAACTATCTTCTTCTGTTGATCCTGTTTCTTTTACAAGAAATACAGGATCTCTTACTAGTCGTCCACTTAGCACCGAGCGGCACGTCAGTGGCATAACAAGGCGTCCTATACAGAAGAGGAGACAAGCCGTTACATCCATCCCACAACCAACATGACAGAGGTGGTGTTTTCCACTAGTGACGAAACTGATCCAGTGAGACTCGCTGAACATGTTGGAAAACTTATTATTTTCAATGTCAAGAGGGAGAAAACGCAAACCTGTAGGGGTTCGTTAATCGCTGGCATATGTGTCACAATTTCAATAAGTAGGTTGTACAGGAGGACTTTATAACCAAGAACGTAGATAACTACAACAGAACTGGGAGAAGAATGTAGCTTTCGAAAAGACAAGTCTTGTGTAGATAACATCTCTAGCCTAAGACAGAACGCGGAGAATAGATTTTGAAACACTACTGAACAGCCATTTGCTCTACGTAGATCTTGAGAAAGTGTATGACACAATGTAACTAGCGCTATTGTTCGAGTTCCTGTGGCCAGGGAAATTGTCAAAATATTATGAAGTATGAAAAACCTCTACAAATAGCCTAAGTGTGTTATTAAAGCTGGTAAATAAATTTCTAGAGAGGCATTCAGAATAGCTACAGGACTGAAACAAATATGTTTTCTGTCTCCCACACTTCCCATGATGTATGTGCAGAACACACTGGATCTCTACTGTAGAAAATTCATGGACATCGGGGTTGAAGTAGGGAAATAGTGTATGTACTCTCTTTTCCATGTTGACGATTACGACGTTGCATCAACTGATGAGGAGGCTATATCTTACATGCTTAGGAAGTTGTTGAAAGGACAGGAAACTGGGTCTGAAAGTTAATTGTGAGGAGACGGAATGTCTATGTCGCGGATAGGGCGGGAATAACTTTGACATCGAAGGAAACCAGATTAAAATGTGTAAAGCGTTTAAGTGTCTAGGAAGTATACCATCACGTGCTGAAATATGTGACAGAGGTAAACAACAAGTAATAAGACTGGGTAGGCTGCTATGAAGTCATCTACCTTTTTGTCCAAAATGTTTAAAGGTTAAAATATTATTACATAAATCCATCTTGGAAACAATAATAAGTTATGGCAGTGAATGTTAGGAATTCTTAAGGGAAGTAAAGTGGGAGTTAGAGCTGTAGAAATGGGCCACTTGGAAAGAGGCTGTAGAACTTCCCTACTTCACGTCGTAAGAAATGAGGAAATAAGAGAACGACCCATTGTAGCAATAATAATTGAATAGAAAGAAAGACAGCTGGGATGGTTAAGGTATTTAAAAGGAATGGAAGCAGACATATGGCCGAAAAGATCAACCATCTGGAAGCAGAGGAAGAGAAAGATTAAGGGGTATTCAAGAAGCGATGGAGCGGAATAGGAAAAGAAGAATAAGAACGTCGAGCTCGAGGCGCCTGGCAACAGAGATGCCGGATGGAATGACGACTGTAGTCTCCTAGAAGAAAAAGAAGTTCAAGTGCACACCAGCAGTGGTGCCCAATAGGAAAATGGCAGCAAGGGAAGGGAAAGAATACCAATGTGTAAGCCTGGAAGGCTCGTTCAATACGTTAAAGAGTTTGTTCCGGCAGCCATTGACATAACTTGGTACAACCAACTGCAAATTGCAGTGCACGTTGGGAAAAATAATGCATAACGTCTGAGCATCGATGCTATACTTCTATCATTCCAGCATATAAGGTTGACGAGATCAACGTGTCTCATTGGATTTCAACGAAGCTCACAATTTGAAACACTGTCTCCGTAACTGTTCATGGCACTGCCGATATGAGTCTAACGGTAGGATTGAACCACAGACACCGAAATTTATGTGACAAGCTAGTGTGCGACTTTGTAGAGTTGCGTCATAGGTATGAGAACTGTGTGGTCCACGTAAATGAGTCAGATGTCTACTACACATCAGAGGCTGCTACCCAGGTAGCTGGTTTACTAGCTTTGTGTGGGATGCATACACTTTTTTAAAGATTTGGTGACTCTACTCAGTCCAAATAATGATAGCTGGCGAATGATGGAAAGCATCATTGCAATAACCAAAGAAATGCCCGCTACAGCTGATGGTATTAAAGTCCTAGTGATTAACTGTCATAAAATTCCCAACCAAGTTTCAGAGTTTCACGCGCTCCTGAAATACTGTGGCGCTTACATAATACCAGGTGTAGACTGCTGGCTAACACCCGAATTTGATACCAGCGAGATATATCGGGGAGTAGGTGTATATTGAAGGGATAGACTACTGTAAGTCGTATATACGTCGCAGTAGGCTAGAAACTCAAATAAACGGAGATACAAATGAAGCTGAATGAGAGATTGTTTCGGCGACACTCAGTGTTAAACAGGACATACACTTCTATCGAAATCCAGACCCACGGCCAAGTGTGACTGAAAGCCTTACATCACACCTCAGTCTTCTACCACGTAAGTTTCCAAACCATTCTGTGATTATCGGACGAGACTTTAGTTATCCGACAATAACCTGGGGATATTATTATTTTGTGTGTGGTGTGTGTGACAAGACGTCTTCTAGGACAAATACACTCCTGGAAATTGAAATAAGAACACCGTGAATTCATTGTTCCAGGAAGGGGAAACTTTATTGACACATTCCTGGGGTCATATACATCACATGATCACACTGACAGAACCACAGGCACATAGACACAGGCAACAGAGCATGCACAATGTCGGCACTAGTACAGTGTATATCCACCTTTCGCCGCAATGCAGGCTGCTATTCTCCCATGGAGACGATCGTAGAGATGCTGGATGTAGTCCTGTGGAACGGCTTGCCATGCCATTTCCACCTGGCGCCTCAGTTGGACCAGCGTTCGTGCTGGACGTGCAGACCGCGTGAGACGACGCTTCATCCAGTCCCAAACATGCTCAATGGGGGACAGATCCGGAGATCTTGCTGGCCAGGGTAGTTGACTTACACCTTCTAGAGCACGTTGGGTGGCACGGGATACATGCGGACGTGCATTGTCCTGTTGGAACAGCAAGTTCCCTTGCCGGTCTAGGAATGGTAGAACGATGGGTTCGATGACGGTTTGGATGTACCGTGCACTATTCAGTGTCCCCTCGACGATCACCAGTGGTGTACGGCCAGTGTAGGAGATCGCTCCCCACACCATGATGCCGGGTGTTGGCCCTGTGTGCCTCGGTCGTATGCAGTCCTGATCGTGGCGCTCACCTGCACGGCGCCAAACACGCATACGACCATCATTGGCACCAAGGCAGAAGCGACTCTCATCGCTGAAGACGACACGTCTCCATTCGTCCCTCCATTCACGCCTGTCGCGACACCACTGGAGGCGGGCTGCACGATTTTGGGGCGTGAGCAGAAGACGGCCTAACGGTGTGCGGGACCGTAGCCCAGCTTCATGGAGACGGTTGCGAATGGTCCTCGCCGATACCCCAGGAGCAACAGTGTCCCTAATATGCTGGGAAGTGGCGGTGCGGTCCCCTACGGCACTGCGTAGGATCCTACGGTCTTGGCGTGCATCCGTGCGTCGCTGCGGTCCGGTCCCAGGTCGACGGGCACGTGCACCTTCCGCCAACCACTGGCGACAACATCGATGTACTGTGGAGACATCACGCCCCACGTGTTGAGCAATTCGGCGGTACGTCCACCCGGCCTCCCGCATGCCCACTATACGCCCTCGCTCAAAGTCCGTCAACTGCACATACGGTTCACATCCACGCTGTCGCGGCACGCTACCAGTGTTAAAGCCTGCGATGGAGCTCCGTATGCCACGGCAAACTGGCTGACACTGACGGCGGCGGTGCACAAATGCTGCGCAGCTAGCGCCATTCGACGGCCAACACCGCGGTTCCTGGTGTGTCCGCTGTGCCGTGCGTGTGATCATTGCTTGTACAGCCCTCTCGAAGTGTCCGGAGCAAGTATGGTGGGTCTGACACACCGGTGTCAATGTGTTCTTTTTTCCATTTCCAGGAGTGTAGCTTCTTGGTTCACGACCCAAAATCTATTGAATTTAATGGCAATAAATAGACCTGATACGATTGAGGGTGTCCACACTTGAACTGGCATCAGTTACCATGAGACAGTAGAAGCAACCATGAAACAATTATTATCAAAGTACAAAGGGTATCTAAAATATGTAGGAGTGATATGATTAGCGTACTAGATTGAGAAACAGTGGTGTCATATCTCAGTGAGGAACTCTCTAAGCCGGCCGCGGTGGCCGAGCGGGTCTAGGCGCTTTAGTCCGGAACCGCGCGACTGCTACGGTCGCACGTTCGAATCCTGCCTCGGGCATGGATGTTTGCGATTTCCTTAGGTTGGTTAGGTTTAAGTAGTTCTAAGTTCTAGGGGGCTGATGACCTTAGGTGTTAAGTCCCATAGTGCTCAGAGCCAATACCGCGCAGCAGTATTCTAAAAGAGGACGGAGAAGCGTGGTGCAGGCAGTCTCCTTAGTAGGTCTGTTACATTTTCTAACTGTGTGCCAATAAAATGCAGTCTTTGGTTAGCCTTCCCCACAACATTTTCTATGTGTTCCTTCCAATTTAAGTTGTTCGTAATTGTAGTTCCTAGGTATTTTGTTGAATTGATGGTCTTTCGATTTGAATGGTTTATCGTGTAACTGAAGTTTAACAGATATCTTTTAGCACTCATATGGATGACCTCACCTTTTTCATTATTGAGGGTCAATTGCCAATTTCAGCACATTACAGATATCTTTTCTAAATCGTTTTGCAATTTGTCTTCATCTTCTGATGACTTTACTAGACGATACACGACAGCACCATCTGCAAGCAGCCTACGATGGCTACTCAGATTGCCTCCAATACCGTTTATACAGATACGAAACAGCAGAGGGCCTACAACACTACCTTGGAAAACCCCAGAAATCACTTCAGTTTCACTCGATGACTTCCCATTACTACGAACTGTGACCTCTCTTCAGAAAGTCATGAATCCAGTCACATTACTGAGACGATATTCCGTAAGTACGCAGTTTCACTACTAGCCAATTGTGTGATACAGTGTCAAAAGCCTTCTTGACGTCTAAAATACCGAATCAATTTGCAATCCCTTGTCAACAGCACTCAACACTTCGTGTGTGCCAAAAACTAGTTAGTTATGTTTCACAACATTTTCTACATTCGTGTTGACTGTGTTTCAGTAGATCATTCTCTGGGAGGTAATAATAATAATAATGGCGTGTGACGAGGGCCTCCCGTCGGGTAGACCGCTCGCTTGGTGCAAGTCTTTCGATTTGACGCCACTTCGGCGACTTGCGCGCCGAAGGGGATGAAATGATGATCATTAGGACAAGACAACACACCGTCCACGAGCGGAGAAAATCTCCGACCCCGCCGCGAATCGAACCCGGCCCCGCAGGATTGACAGCCCGTCGCGCTGACCACTCAGCTACCGGGAGCGGACTCTGGGAGGTAATTCGTAATGTTCGAAAACAATGCATGTTCCAGAATCCTGCATCATAACGACGTTCATAATATGGGCCTGTAATGAGTGGCTTATTCCTACTAACTTTAAGTATTGGTGAGACCTGTACAACTTTTCAGTCTTGGGTACGGATCTTTCGTCGAGCGAACGGTTCTATGCGATTGCTAAGTATGGAGCTATTGCGTCAGAAAACTATGAGAAAAACCTAACTGGAATACAGTCTGGACCGTAAGACTGATTTTGATTAAGCGGCTAAGTGTATCGCTCCAGTGGTGATCGAGAGGACAAGATTAGTCTAATCACATAGTGCACAGAGGCTTTCAGGCAATTGTATCTCCAGTGTTCCAAACGTGAGTGGAACTGCAGGAAGTAGTAACAAGTTGTACAGTGGGAACTACCCTCTGTCATGAACTTCACAGTGCTTCGCCGATTATATATATATATATATATATATATATATATATATATATATATATATATATATATATATATATATACTCCTGGAAATGGAAAAAAGAACACATTGAAACCGGTGTGTCAGACCCACCATACTTGCTCCGGACACTGCGAGAGGGCTGTACAAGCAATGATCACACGCACGGCACAGCGGACACACCAGGAACCGCGGTGTTGGCCGTCGAATGGCGCTAGCTGCGCAGCATTTGTGCACCGCCGCCGTCAGTGTCAGCCAGTTTGCCGTGGCATACGGAGCTCCATCGCAGTCTTTAACACTGGTAGCATGCCGCGACAGCGTGGACGTGAACCGTATGTGCAGTTGACGGACTTTGAGCGAGGGCGTATAGTGGGCATGCGGGAGGCCGGGTGGACGTACCGCCGAATTGCTCAACACGTGGGGCGTGAGGTCTCCACAGTACATCGATGTTGTCGCCAGTGGTCGGCGGAAGGTGCACGTGCCCGTCGACCTGGGACCGGACCGCAGCGACGCACGGATGCACGCCAAGACCGTAGGATCCTACGCAGTGCCGTAGGGGACCGCACCGCCACTTCCCAGCAAATTAGGGACACTGTTGCTCCTGGGGTATCGGCGAGGACCATTCGCAACCGTCTCCATGAAGCTGGGCTACGGTCCCGCACACCGTTAGGCCGTCTTCCGCTCACGCCCCAACATCGTGCAGCCCGCCTCCAGTGGTGTCGCGACAGGCGTGAATGGAGGGACGAATGGAGACGTGTCGTCTTCAGCGATGAGAGTCGCTTCTGCCTTGGTGCCAATGATGGTCGTATGCGTGTTTGGCGCCGTGCAGGTGAGCGCCACAATCAGGACTGTATACGACCGAGGCACACAGGGCCAACACCCGGCATCATGGTGTGGGGTGCGATCTCCTACACTGGCCGTACACCACTGGTGATCGTCGAGGGGACACTGAATAGTGCACGGTACATCCAAACCGTCATCGAACCCATCGTTCTACCATTCCTAGACCGGCAAGGGAACTTGCTGTTCCAACAGGACAATGCACGTCCGCATGTATCCCGTGCCACCCAACGTGCTCTAGAAGGTGTAAGTCAACTACCCTGGCCAGCAAGATCTCCGGATCTGTCCCCCATTGAGCATGTTTGGGACTGGATGAAGCGTCGTCTCACGCGGTCTGCACGTCCAGCACGAACGCTGGTCCAACTGAGGCGCCAGGTGGAAATGGCATGGCAAGCCGTTCCACAGGACTACATCCAGCATCTCTACGATCGTCTCCATGGGAGAATAGCAGCCTGCATTGCTGCGAAAGGTGGATATACACTGTACTAGTGCCGACATTGTGCATGCTCTGTTGCCTGTGTCTATGTGCCTGTGGTTCTGTCAGTGTGATCATGTGATGTATCTGACCCCAGGAATGTGTCAATAAAGTTTCCCCTTCCTGGGACAATGAATTCACGGTGTTCTTATTTCAATTTCCAGGAGTATATATATATATATATATATATATATATATATATATATATATATATATATATATATATATATATAATGATTTGTGACTCCGGCAACGATTTCCTAGAGTTGTGGGCAGCTGTACGTATTCATTTGCATTCATTTCTGTAATTCTCAGCCACGCGGGATTAGACAAGTGGTCACGGGCGCTGTAGTCATGGATTGTGCGGCTGATCCCGGCGGAGGTTAGAGTCCTCTCTGGCATGGGTGTGTGTGTTTGTCCTTAGGATAATGTAGGTGAAGTAGTGTGTAAGTTTAGTGACTGATGATCTTAGCAGTTAAGTCCCATATCGAGAGTTGTGGCGCAGTGGTTAGCACACTGGACTCGCATTCGGGAGCACGACGGTTCAATCCCGCGTCCAGCCATCCTGATTTAGGTTTTCCGTGATTTCCCTACATCGCCCCAGGCAAATGCCGGGATGTTTCCTTTGAAAGGGCACGGCCGACTTCCTTCCCTGTCCTTCCCTAATCCGATGAGACCGATGAACTCGCTGTTTGGTCTCTTCCACCCCCCCCCCCCCAAAAAAAAAAGTTAAGTCCCATAAGATTTCACACTCATTTGAACATTTGTAATTCTCAATTTTATATGCAACAAGTCAAGCTCTATTTACTCTTTCAAAGTACTCACCATGCTCCTCCTTAGTAACAGACTGGTCAGCGCGTCTTATTTCCATGTGAAGGAACTGGTTTCAGTTCACGAAACTGCTAGGTACATTTCCTTCTCGGATTGGAGACCACACAGCACTGTGAAGCCAACTGAGAAGCCACTTGAATTACAAGAAGCAGTTCCGAGAACCGGAAGCCGACAGCGGCCGGGAGGACGGTGTGCTGACCTCAAGACCCTCCACGCAACAAGTGGCTGGCAAAGGATGACACGGCGTCCGTACGGCGCCTCGCAGTCGTGTTGGCCTCATCCCGTGGAGTTCTTGTTTCCGTTATTATTTTTTAGGCACTGACAATGCTCAAACACTCTGTAAACATATTGTACATGACTAAGGTAAACGAAGGTCAGAAAGGTGGCATGAACGTCCATTTACAGAAGGTGTTCGAAGTGACGATCATTTGTATCAATGCAGTGCTGCAATATTCTTAGCATGGACTGAGTGGTATTCCTTATCGCTTCGGCACTTAACAAAGCACGTGCTCTGACAATTCTCTCTCGTATTTGGTGCAAATAGTAAATATTCGCCGAATACGGCGTATCCATCTAACGTGTCATTGACATGTAAATACCAGTCGACAATTTCGCAATACGACACTAACAGGAACGATAAAACTAATTTCCTCAAATCAGGCGAATGTGAATGATGTGTTCCTTCGAAGAACAGGTCGATATGCTTCTCATTAAAGAGAATGCCGACGAAATTCAGTGAGGGCTGGAGACTTATACGCAGGAAGATATCTTCAACGTACTCACCCTACACGTCGTACATTTCAATATCTGTAAGTTAAATTAAGAACAACTGGATCTTTAACGCATCGAATCATATCCGGCAAAGGAAAGATACTAATGAGGAAACGGAAATTGGCACTCTTGCCACTGTGGTTCGAGATCTTTGTGTTAGTTCGCCTCAAATAGCAAGGTCATCTGGCATGAGCCAGTGTAGTGTTGTTCGTGTTCTGCATCGCCATAAATATCATCCTTACCATATCAGTCTCCACCAAGAATTGACTGGTACGGATTGTGTGCGTCGCATTGAATCCTGCCGATGGGCTCACATTCAGATTTAGAGGGATGACACATTTATTAATTTTATTTTATTTACTGACGAGGCTACATTCACGAATCATGGAAATATTAATTTGCATAACATGCATTATTGGGCAACTGAAAATCCATGTAGGCTGCAGCAAGTTGCACACCAATAACCGTGGTCGGTGGGTGTATGGTGTGGGATTCTGGAGGACATAATTATAGGCCCCTATCTAATCGAAGGAAATCTTAATGTTAGGAAGTGCACCACATTCCTGCAAGAAACATTAGGTATGTTGTTGGAAGAAATACCTTTAGGAACTAGGAACAGAATTTAATTTCAATACGATGGGTGTCCGGCACATTTATCGCTGATGGCTAGAAATGAGTTTCAGAGGCAATTAATTCCCAAATCGTTGGATTGGACGAGGAGGAGATGTGTCGTGGCCGCCTCGTTCTCCAAACTTCACGCCTCTGGAGTTTTTCTTGTGGGGATTCATAAAAGACATTGCTTATAAAGACGTTCCAACTACAACTGAAGAGCCCGCAGCTCGTGGTCGTGCGGTAGCGTTCTCGCTTCCCATGCCCGGGTTCCCGGGTTCGATTCCCGGCGGGGTCAGGGATTTTCTCTGCCTCGTGATGGCTGGGTGTTGTGTGATGTCCTTAGGTTAGTTTGGTTTAAGTAGTTCTAAGTTCTAGGGGACTGATCACCATAGCTGTTAAGTCCCATAGTGCTCAGAGCCATTTGAACCATTTTTACAACTGAAGATATAAGAAAGAGAATTTTCAGAGCGTGTGCTTCGATAAGTGCCGATGTGATAAGGAATACCACTCAATCCATGATCAGTAGATTCCGGCACTGCATTGGTACCAATGGTCATCACTTCAAACGCCTTCTGTAAATGGACGTTCATGCCACCTTTGTGACCTTGGTTGACCTTCAATGGCCTTACTATTACACATCATGGGATTCACTTCGATAGCCACTATCACAAAATAAGTACCAAAATTTAACATCACACTTAAAGAAACAAAGTTAACCTGGATATCTCTTATGCGACACCACCTAGCAATAAAGGACCACCGTCATACTGTGGCCCCCGTTGTCCCATGCAACTTTTGAGCTACTATCATACTTCCGGAGTTACTCTTGGTGGCAACAGTTAGTGACTCACCCTGTATACATAAAGTTATATTAATATTTACTATTCTTGACATTAATATAGAACAAAATACATTATTGAAAATGATGTAATCAAATAAATGTAACAGAAAGTAAAAATTGATTTAAAGTTCTTATTTAACAACTTTCAGTTTATATTACTAGATTTCTCAAGGACAGCGTCGGACGAGTTCGCAGTTTGCCTACCAACTACAAACACACAAAGAGTTAGAGCTACTGTTGTTACACTGTTCTACATTGGCCCCACTGGTGTGAGTGCCTCGGCAATCCTCGAGTCTACGCGTACTCGTGCAGATGGATATGGTGTTTTTAATTTTTTTTAATTTTATTATTTAATTTTTTGTGTACTTTCACCTAATTATATTTTATTTGTGGCTATCGTTCGCTATGACGAAGGCTGATCTGTTGACCTTATTTTGACGTTCAGAGTGTTCACTTCATCTAAAATACTGAAAGGTGAGCACCTGCTTTTTAGAGACTCCATATGCAATTATACTAACTGTAGTCAACAAGTTTTGGTAATTTTCACTTGTTCATAGATCGCAGATACGAATTCTTACCGTCAGCCGTTCTTCTAGGGCAGCATTTGCGCATGGAATAGACAAGAGGATGAGCGATATTGGTGGTATAAGTACCCTCCGCCATACAGTGTTACAACTCTGCTGTAGAAACAACATAGAATTTCCTTGCCACGGAATTAAGTCATTTATTACATGAGATCCCTGCTGTATCTATAATTCGAAAAGCGGCATGTTGGATCCTGTGATCAGTTCATAATTAATTGTATGCATTTCTTACATCTTTTGTTTTCGGTATGAGACAGAAAATCGGCACAAAACAAATATAAAAACAATCTTGGGCTTCATAGACGTAAGAGAAGTAGAAGCATGTAAGAAAATGGCAAAGATGAATGCAACATAAGGGAAAATTAAAGAGAGAAACTGTATAGAAAGAGGAAGGTTTGAATATAGTAAGCAAGTTTAAATTGGTGTAGGCTGCAGTAGTTAGGCAGAGATGCTGGATAGAGTAGCGCGGAGAGATGCAGCAAAGCAGCCTTGGACTAAAGACCAGAACGACATCAAGTATTCAGCTCGTCTGCAAAGAAGTTACGTAGCACAGAACATTACATATGGGAATATTTGTGCAGCTCTTGCGACTGTTTGAATGACACGCTATCCGAGAGTTTACTCAATCTCACGGGAATCAGCACCGCTAGTAGAGCAATACGTAATGTTTACCTTGCAGCCGACGAAAAAATGCATCAGCGATACGAAAAATACTTTCTCGGTTGTGTACCGCCCTAAGAAAGAGTTGATAGAAAATTAATGAACCAGTTTCTACGTACTTCAGCTTTGGTATGTGACCGCATAACTTTCTGTTTGGATCTGGTGGCTTCTATTTTCAAGGACAGTGGTGTGAACTTCGGGCCTTTCACGCACGACGCAAGCGCACTCCAGTACTGAGCAAACGAATAGAGCTTGCGGCAGGTCCCGATCACTGTAGTAGCTGTATCATTTATAACAGTCAGTAAATCAGACCAGTTACTGGCGGCTTTGCGAATAAGCCAGCGAAAATCGTCGCGCTATTTGGTAGATCAGACGGTCGGGACAGCTGAATCTCAACAGAGAGCTCTGTACAGATCCATACAAACTACTACCTTACAGCAGTGCATCGGCTGTCCAATTGAGATACTGTTGTTTGACGTCAGTACTGCAACTGGCTGTGCAGTTCGTGCGTGATGGAAAGCATGGCTGTATTTATCGCCAAATGTGAACTCACAGAACAGTCAGCGCTGTAATTCGGAAACTACTCTCAGTTACGCCAGAGGCCTCTTCATGATTTGAAAACAGGTATGTGGTATGCAGGAATCAGTGAATTGACCTGAGTGATCCGACACCAGCCTGCCACAGTGAATCATACCTCCATCTACATGACTGCTCTGCAATTCACACTTAAGATTTTTTACATGTGACTATCGAATTCATCCACGTTTAAGGTACGCTACCGTTCAGACTCAGCATGTAATAAAAGAGACGTCTTGCAGCAGGCAATTTACAAAGAGGTGACAAAAGTCGCACCACAGCGATATGCGCGTATGCAGACGGCGTTAGTATCGCGTAAATAACTATAAAAGGACAGTACTTTGGTGATGCTGTCATTTGTACTCAGATGATTCATGTTAAGAGATTTCCGACGTGATTATGGTCGCGCGACGGGACTGAAAGGACTTAGAACGCGGAATGGTAGTTGGAGCCAGACGCAAGGGACGTTACATTTCGGAAATCGTTAAGGAATTCAATATTCCGAGATCCACAGTGTAAAAAGCGTGGCGCGAATACTATATTTCAGGCATCACCTCTTGGCAACAAATAATCCTGAGTTAATAACGAGCATCAAAACCGATTCACGGATTAGTGAACACAGTGTTGTCGTAGCGGGATTGAATACTGTTATCCCTAAATCCTCGAAAAATAAGCTAAAAATATACCTATTCAAAAATAGCATATAAAAATTCACTTGACGCCTTCCTGAGAGACAACCTCCACTCGTTCCAAATTAATAATAGAAGTGTAGACCAGATGTGGCTTAAATTCAAAGAAATAACGTCGGCATCAATTCAGAGATTTATACCAAATAAATTAACAAACGATGGAGCTGATCCTCCTTGGTACACAAAACGGGTTAGAAAACTGTTGCAGAAACAACGAAACAAAATGCCAAGTTTAAACAGACGCAAAATCCCTAAGATAGGCGATCTTTTACAGAAGCTCCAAATTTAGCGCGGACTTCAATGCGAGATGCCTATAACAGTTTCCACAAGGAGACTTTGTCTCGAAACCTGGCAGAAAATCCAAAGAGATTCTGGTCGTATGTGAAGTTTGTTAGCGGCAAGAAACAATCAATGCCTTCTCTGCGCGATAGCAATGGAGATATTATCGATGACACTGCTGCCAAAGCAGAGTTACTAAACACAGCCTTCCGAAATGCCTTCGCAAAAGAAGACGAAGTAAATATTCCAGAATTCGAATCGAGAACAGCTGCCAACATGAATAACGTAGAACTAAATATCCTCGGAGTAGTGAAGCAACTTAAATCACTTAATAAAAGCAAGTCTTCTGGTCCGGACTGTACACCGATTAGGTTCCTTTCGTAGTATGCTGATGCATTTGCTCCATACTTAACAATCATATACAACCGTTCGCTCGACGAAAGATACGTACCCAAAGACTGGAAACTTGTACAGGTCACACCAATATTCAACAAAGGTAGTAGGAGTAATCCACTAAATTACAGGCCCATATCGCTAAGGTCGATATGCAGCAGGATTTTGGAACATATATTGTGTTCAAACATTATGAATTACCTGGAAGAAAACGGTCTATTGACACACATTCAACACGGGTTCAGAAAACATCGTTCCTGTGAAACACAACTAGCTCTTTATTGACATGAAGTGTTGAGTGCTATTGACAAGGGATTTCAGATCGATTCCGTGTTTCTGGATTTCCGGAAGGCTTTTGAAACTCTACCACACAACCGACTTGTGGTGAAATTGCGTGCTTATGGAATGTCGTCCAGTTATGTGACTGGATTTGTGATTTCCTGTCAGAGAGGTCACAGTTCGTAGTAATTGACGGAAAGTCACGAGTAAAACAGAAGTGATATCTGGCGTCCCCTAAAGTAGTGTTACAGGCCCCTTGCTGCTCCTTATCTATATAAACGATTTTGGAGACAATATGAGCAGCCGTCTTCGGTTGTTTACAGATGACTCTGATGTTTATCGACTAATAAAGTCATCAGAAGACCAAAATAAACTGCAAAACGATTTAGAAAAAAATATCTGAATGGTGCGACAAGTGGCAGTTGGTCCAAAATAACGAGAGGTGTGAGACCATCCACATGAGTTAAACTTCGGTTACACGATAAATCAGTCTAATCTAAAAGCCGTAACTTCAACTAAATACCTAGGTATTACAATTACGAACAACTTAAATTGGAAGGAACACATATAAAATGTTGTGGGGAGGGCCAACCAAAGACTGCGTTTTATTGGCCGGACACTTAGAAAAAGTAACAGACCTACTAAGGAGACTGCCTATATTACGCTTCATCGTGCTCTTTTAGAATACTGCTGCGCGGTGTGGGATCCTTACCAGATATGACCGACGGAGTACATCGAAAAAGTTCAAAGAAAGGAAGCACGTTTTGTATTATCGCGAAATATGGGAGAGAGTGTCACAGAAATGATACAGGATTTTGGCTGGACATCATTAAAAGAAAGGCGGATTTCGTTCCGACGGAATCTCCTCAGAAATTCCAATCGCCAACTTTCTCCATCGAATGCGAAAATATTTTGTTGACACCGACCTACATAGGGAGGAACGATCACCACGATAAAATAAGGGAAATCAGAGCTCGTACGGAAAGATATAGGTGTTCATTCTTTCCGCGCGCTATACGAGATTGGAATAATAGAGAATTGTGAAGGTGTTTCGATGAACCCTCTACCAGGCACTTACATGTGATTTGCAGAGTATCCATGTAGATGTACAGGGTGTTTCAAAAATGACCGGTATATTTGAAACGGCAATAAAAACTAAACGAGCAGCGATAGAAATACACCGTTTGTTGCAATATGCTTGGGACAACAGTACATTTTCAGGCAGACAAACTTTCGAAATTACAGTAGTTACAATTTTCAACAACAGATGGCGCTGCGGTCTGGGAAACTCTATAGTACGATATTTTCCGCATATCCACCATGCGTAGCAATAATATGGCGTAGTCTCTGAATGAAATTACCCAAAACCTTTGACAACGTGTCTGGCGGAATGGCTTCACATGCAGATGAGATGTACTGCTTCAGCTGTTCAATTGTTTCTGGATTCTGGCGGTACACCTGGTCTTTCAAGTGTCCCCACAGAAAGAAGTCACAGGGGTTCATGTCTGGCGAATAGGGAGGCCAATCCACGCCGCCTCTCGAAATATTCATTCAGGAAATTAAAGACGTCGGCCGTGCGATGTGGCCGGGCACCATCTTGCATAAACCACGAGGTGTTCGCAGTGTCGTCTAAGGCAGTTTGTACCGCCACAAATTCACGAAGAATGTCCAGATAGCGTGATGCAGTAATCGTTTCGGATCTGAAAAATGGGCCAATGATTCCTTTGGAAGACATGGCGGCCCAGACCAGTACTTTTTGAGGATGCAGGGACGATGGGACTGCAACATGGGGCTTTTCGGTTCCCCATATGCGCCAGTTCTGTTTATTGACGAAGCCGTCCAGGTAAAAATAAGCTTCGTCGGTAAACCAAATGCTGCCCACATGCATATCGCCGTCATCAATCCTGTGCACTATATCGTTAGCGAATGTCTCTCGTGCAGCAATGGTAGCGGCGCTGAGGGGTTGCCGCGTTTGATTTTTGTATGGATAGAGATGTAAACTCTGGCGCATGAGACGATACGTGGACGTTGGCGTCATTTGGACCGCAGCTTCAATACGGCGAACGGAAACCCGAGGCCGCTGTTGGATCACCTGCTGCACTAGCTGCGCGTTGCCCTCTGTGGTTGCCGTACGCGGTCGCCCTACCTTTCCAGCACGTTCACCCGTCACGTTCCCAGTCCGTTGAAATTTTTCAAACAGATCCTTTATTGTATCGCTTTTCGGTCCTTTGGTTACATTAAACCTCCGTTGAAAACTTCGTCTTGTTGCAACAACACTGTGTTCTAGGCGGTGGAATTCCAACACCAGCAAAATCCTCTGTTCTAAGGAATAAACCATGTTGTCTACAGCACACTTGCACGTTGTGAACAGCACACGCTTACAGCAGAAAGACGACGTACAGAATGGCGCACCCACAGACTGCGTTGTCTTCTATATCTTTCACATCACTTGCAGCGCCATCTGTTGTTGAAAATTGTAACTACTGTAATTTCGAAAGTTTGTCCGCCTGAAAATGTACTGTTGTCCCAAGCATATTGCAACAAACGGTGTATTTCTATCCTTGCTCGTTTAGTTTTTATTGCCGTTTCAAATATACCGGTCATTTTTGAAACACCCTGTAGATGTACAACGCAGTCGCCGAAGGCCTTCCTTTAACGACCGAGAGAAGCGACGTTTGAGTAGAGTTATCAGTGCTAATAGACAAACGACACAACGTGAAATACCCAGAGAAACCAATGTGGGACGTATGACAAACGTATTCGTCAGGATAGTGCACCGATAGTTGGCGTTTATGGGCAATGGCAGCAGACTACCGACGCAGTTGCCTATGTTAACAGCACGACGATGACTGGGGCGGCTCTCCTGGGCTCGAGACCATATCGGTCGTGCCTCAGACGACTGGAAAACCGATGCCTGGTCAGATGAGTCACGATTTCGGTCGGTAAAAGATAATGACAGGGTTCTAGTGTGGCACAGAACCTACAAATCCATGGGTCCAATTTATCAAAAAGGCACTTTGCAAGCTGGTAGTGGCTCCATAATGGTCATGGCTGTGTTTACATGAAATGAATTGGATTCGGGCTATACTTAGAGACCATTTGCGGGCATTAATGGATTTCCTGTTCCCAAACAACGCACCATGTCACCAGGCCACAAATGTTCGCGGTTGCTTTGCAGAACGTTCTGTACAATTCGAGTGAATGATTTGATCAACCAAACCGTCCGACATCAGTCCGATTGAACATTAACGAGACATAATGAGGAGGTCAGTTCGTGCACAAAATACTGCATCAGCAACACCTTTGCAGTTATGGACGGCTAAGAGGCAGTTTGTCTCGATATTTCTGCTAGGATCTTGTACCAACTTGAGTCCACGTCACGTCGAGTTGCTACAATACGCCGGGCAAAGGAGGTCCGGTACGATATTAGGAGACATCTAATGACTTTTGTCACCTCAGGGCACTGTAACGCTTTTCGAAACATCTTTTTCAAAAACTGTGGCAATAAAAAAGCAGTACAAAAGTCATAAGTAGATAATGCTAGAATATATGACAAAGAAAATTCTAGTAGCAGCAAAAACGATACACATACTGAAAAATTAGTACTTATAAATTTGTCGAAAATGCTCACACTAGGAAGCAGTACAAGCAAAATGTAGACACTTATGTGAGACGTAAATTAAGTACAGTTTCAAACGTTGTTTATCATGAAACATCCCATACCAAACTGCCGCTGGTAGCAATGTCGTGAACCTGGTAGACTCAAGAAAGCGCCAGATGGCATTGATATCAAAGTCAGAAATCATAACATACCGATACAACAAAGTTTACAGTTTGTGAAATATAATCGTAAAAATATTTTTCAATGTACACATCTATTTTTTCCAGAGAGCATTTCCAAAGTTACACCAGTTTTCTACAAGCATCGGCCGGCCTGGGTGGCCGAGCGGTTCTAGGCCCTACAGTCTGGAACCGCGCACCCCTACGGTCGCAGGTTCGAATCCTGGCTCGGGCATGGATGTGTGTGATGTCCTTAGGTTAGTTAGGTTTAAGTAGTTCTAAGTTCTAGGGGACTGATGACTTCAGATGATAAGTCCCATAGTGCTCAGAGTCATTTGAACCAATTATTTTACAAGCATGACTTATGAATATAGCTTGTTACCCGGCATAAAGACATCGTAAAGTGTAAAAATACTAAAAGAAGGACATCGAATAACTCGAATGAAATATCGTAATAGATACTGAATTCTAGGAGAAATGACATTCGAAGAAAATTGTGATCATTTCATAAAAATAAGCAAATATTAACTACGTATCTGTACAAATGGGCTGCGTCACGAATAAAGCAAACAAAACTTTACTATGGATAACAGCACCATAAACGAATAAACACACCGTACGCGGTGAAACAGGAATAGTTCGCTAGGATGATGTCTGTCAGCATATAATATGGTGTCTGTTACCAATAATAAACTTTTGTTTGTTTTTAAGAGTAAAGACACTGTAAGCAATGAAACAAATAGTTCAAATGACTGTATCATGAAATATATGCTAACAGCTACCATCTTAGCGAACTATTACTGTTTCATAGCTTACAGTGTCTTTATACATTTATGGTGTCTGTTATCCATAATAAAGTCTTGGCTGTTTTCTTCGTGGCATATCCCATTTGTGCATGCAGTGGGTTAATATTTGCTCATTTTTTGTAAGCAATTACAACTTTATTGCAATTTGGTTTCCCGCCGGCCGCATACGTCCCGAGTCAACTATTCGTGCCGCCTCCGGTTGTCATATTTCATAATATGCATCTAGCAACCAACAGCCAAATTCAAAAACACCAACTAACGTTCATAGCTTCTTAAGAGTGTAGATTTCATGCCGAGTAACAAACAAAAATACTTACAGAGACAGTAATATTTCAAGATGTGCTTAGTTTTAATTGATGTTGGTACATTCTGCCGTGAGCTTATTAATGTTGGTCGCTTGCCACAGGGTAGAAGGACAATTGTCAGATTCTGCAGATGCAGAGGATTTAAGAGAGGGAATCTTTTGTTGGTTCACCTCCAGTAATACCATTATAGGCAACTCAAGGGCGTGCGCGTACGTGCCAAGCAGCTGCTATGATATAAATTTTGACATGGAAGTAACTATGGTTCGTGAATACGCATTAAGGAGACTATCATCTTTAATATTCGGTTCGTGTTTGTAGCAAGGGGTAAGACTGTTGTATTACACTGCAATAGTACAGTACTCTGAGCTCGCCGAAGAGTCTGTGCTATATTTACCTTTCTGGATCTACGAGCCACGCATTCGACCGGTAGCTTATAACAAAGACTAAGATTTCGTTGTGGTACGTTCTTACCGCACTTAGCGGTAGCTGAATACTTCTTCGCCCAGTTGGTAATCTTTCATTCCAGATCTTTATACCTCTGTGACAAAGTATCTCTATGTATGCAAGATCTGATTTTCGTCGATGTTTATAGTGAAGTAGTTACTTGTATTCGATTCACAGGTTGACCATTTCTTTTAGTTTTGCGGTTTCTCGATCTTCGTAGCTTTCCTTATATTAACATATAAACTGTTTTGTGTGCTACTATCGTTAGTTTATTTTCTACGTACCAATTACTACGGAAAAAACGCAGTCAGGTCATCGTTCGCATGCTACCTGTAGTCTGTGTGTGAGAGGGCACTAACATTAACGACAAATGTTTTCGTAATGGAAGCTAACGATAAAATTACAAATATTCCGCCTCGTTAGTACAAAACTAGCTGCAGGCAGACTAGGGACTTGTTATCCCACGCCTACGCTATCGTTAACACCACAACACAAAGAAGATGTAAAACGATATGAAATCGAACGAGAAAGTAAGGACGGTAAAAGGGAAGTAGAATGATCGATTTCGGTTCACTGAAAGAGATTTAGGGAAGTGTAGCCCATGTACGAAGAAGACCGCATATAGAATACTTGTGGTACCCATTCTTGAATACTTCTGAAGTGTTTAGGGTCCCCACCGTGTCAGATTAAAGGAAGACATAGAAGCAATTCAGAATTGTGCTGCTAAATTTGTTACTGGTAGGTTGTTTAACACACGAGTGTTACATAGTAGCTTCGTGAACTCAAATGGGAACGTCCCTTCCGTGAAACACTGCTGAGGAACATTAGAGAACAATCATTTGCAGTTGACTGTAGAACGATTCCACTGCAGCCAAAGTAGATTTCGCATAAGTCCCGCGAAGAGTAGATAACAGAAGTAAGGGCTCGTACGGAGGGATGTTAACAGTCTTTTTCCGTCGTTCTATTTACGAGTTGGACGGGGAAAGGAAATGGTTGTTATTGTTACGAGGTGCACTCCAATAGGCACCATACTGTGACTAGCGGAGTATGTATCTAGATGGAGATGTTCAGTAAAACCACTGTGTGTATCCCATTGGAAGAATGGGACTACACCCTCGGTCGCCGCAATGCTTGTCAGCGATGGTCATTGGGCGCAGTGCAGAACATTGGTTCCTCACTGAACACAATACGACACCGTTCGTCGGCAGTTCATTGTTCCCAGTCACAGCACCAGTCCACACGCATGTGTTTGTGTTGTGGTGTTACCGGAAGGTTACGCGTGGAACGATAATGCTCTAGCTGCCTCCTGTCTGTGTTACACCCAATGGTTTGGGATGACAAAGAATGTTTCTGGAAGCCCGTAACTTGTTCTCGGGTAGGCGGCGTATGTCCGAAGCTGTTACGATACGGTTGGAGCAAAATACGATAATCCTCCATTGTGGTAGTCGCACGTGATCGACTGGAACCTTGACGAAAAGTGTGACCGCTCTCACTTTCCCATGTAGTCCAACATCGGGCCACAGTCAAATCCGAATGCTCCACAAATCGAGATGAAGCACAATTCGATGTGCTAGCGGAATGGAGGCCCACTAAGAAGCCATTTGAGACTATTGCTAATAACACTGTTTCACACGAGTATACGGCATCTCCGTCTTCTTTATAGCAATTACTCAACATTTGAAACTGTTCACACTACTTATATAGCCTACCAGACCTCGTAAAAGCACTAAAAACTAATAATACTAATGCACTCTTGTGGTTGTTATAAATCACAGAGAACTGCAACTCTAATCATTTACATCCCCAGCGAAGGAGTTCACACGTACGAAGTTACAGTCAAATCCGACCACGTCTTCAAGGTGCTTTACTTTTTTCAGTCAGTTTACTTTGTTTAGCTTGTTGTTAAAATTATTAGCAAGGCCATGCACCAGTTCCTTCCCCGTCACAGTGGCACGCGAGCGTAAGGACGCGGGCCTAAGACCGACGCAAGAACTGTCTTCATAAAGTGAAGTCTATAGCTCAATCGTCCTATACCACATTGGAATAGCGACCGACTGTAGCTTCGTTCTCTGAGTAAGTAGCCTCAGAATATGAGTACGGCAAGGACGACACGTAGCTCTGCAGCTCTTTCCAGCCTGCGTTATAGTTTTCCAGTAAGTTGTATCGAAGCAGAGTCCTCCGCTTAGCAATTTCATACGTTGCCTACTACGTAAATGATTCAAACTACCTTATATAGGGGGAGAGATACCGGTTTTCCGGCTGGCCTTATGTGGTCCACCTTATATAATAAGGCATTTTTCTTTTAGATACACATTATGTATGTTTACTGCTATGGTATCCATTCCCTCCTGCATCGTCATAACGATGACTGTTGTTAGTTAATCCCCGTTTTAGGGGTAGTTCCCCATCCAAAGGACAAGAAAGTCCACTGAAACTCTTTCACGTCCTCTGCCCGCTTTGACAGGGATGCTGGCAGAATAACGATGATTTCTTGTACTGAAAGTCTAGCTTTGTAACATACAGTCATAATTAAGAAACAGGAAGCTTAGAATTCCGTGTCTCTTTGCAAGAAAAGTCATAAGATCCTCAGACTGAAAAGGGTTGAGGGCTGTTCGGGCTTGTTGAGCTGTGAAAAGAAACCTCGAAATAATACTATACAGGAGACTGTCCGATGACTTGAAATTTGTATCACTCGGATACTACTCTGATGAAATAAGAAAGAATTCATCTCCCTCAATAATATTGAAAAGTTCATAATATTGTGCATCGTACTCTTGCGCATCCTTATTATAACTGAGGAACAAATTGTTACAAGTCCAGATAGCATAACGAGATGAAAAGCACAATGTACGCGATTGTGTCTGCGAACCACGCAAAAAATATTTGGGGACTAAAACTACTAAATTTTCAATCTATATATCCAGCAGTGGGTAAGCCAGACTATATTTCCTCGCTTCATATTTCACGAATTGTTGTGTAGTATCGATACATGCGTGAGGAACTGTAATGAACAATGGGTACAGGAATGAGGTCACAGCACATTTCCACGGAAACCACGCTTAGCATTGTCGTACAGATATATAAGGAAAGACGCTGGGAGTTTTAGGCAGAGTGTCAGGGACAGGTCGCTGAGAGCGGACAGCATGCTGCAGAAGGCGAACGATTTGGACGACGCCGCCGCCGCGTACAAGTCGCTGGAGGAGCAAAGGCCGAGGATGTGGCGGCGTCGATGCTGTTTGCGAACGTTACAAAGGTATGCCGTGGTGTGTGAGCACGTACGAGCTCCCACGACTCGCAGTGATCTCTTGCTCATGTATTCTCTCTTGTTTTTCAGAGACTTGCATGTGTTTGAGTATTACGACGAAGAAGCTGTGATAAGTCGCCGGAAGCGGAAGAGCAAAGGAAATGCGTGGTGTATGAGCACGTACGAGCTCCCACGATTCAGTAAGCTTTTGCTCATGTACTCCAATTTATCTTGAGTACGACGAAGAAATCATCGCTGTGCCAGTCGCTGGAAGCGCAAAAGCTGAAGAGGTGGCGACGTCGAAGTTATTTTCGAACGATTCGAAGGTATGCCATAGTGTGTTGAGTACATAAAAGCTCCCCCGACTCAGTTAACTCTTCTTCACGCTCTGGTTTCTCTTTTTTCCAGAGCACTGCAGTTATTTGAGGACGATGACAGCGCGGCGTGTTCCAGTCGCTGTAAGCGCAAAAGCTGAGCTGGCGGTGACGAAACTGCGAACGATACCATGGAGTCTTAGCACTCAGGAGCTCCACGATTCCCAAGAAACTTTTGCTCATATATTCACTTTCTTTTTCAGAGCCTTGGATTTATGTGAGTTTGACGACGACGACGCTGCCGTGTACAGGTCGCTGGAAACCACAAAAGCTCAAGAAGTGGCGGCGCCGAAGCTGTCTGCAAACGACACGAAAGTACCTCGTGGCGTCTGACGGCTCTGACCTTTAGAAGACTCGAGACACGTGGGCACGGCGGAGAAACACACTGTACCTGACGAACTTTGAAGATGGCGTGTGCGCTCTAAATTTCTGGATTCAATATTAGTGCAGTCGTAAATAAAATGAAGTTGATATAAGCAAAATGATTTTGTTCTAACTGTTGTTGTAGTGATAGACATGTTAAAGGCGTACTGATTTGCCTCACCAGGGACGCAAAAGTATTTCCTCACTCGCTCGTAAATACCTAGAGTACAAAAAATAAGTTGAAATAAGAAAATTGCATTTGTTCTGTCTGCAGCACCGGTAGACGAATGGGAAGTATACCGGTTCAAGGCTAATATGTTTTGCTGGTCCATATAGAGCCTGTGAATTCTGCTGCAGTTGCTGTATAAGCTACGCCACACTAACCTATTACCTAACGTGACACAGCTATGGGAAGTATACCGGTCCAAGTCTAATAATTTTTTCTGGCTCGTATAGAGCCTGTGAATTCTGCTGCAGCTCCTGTATACGCTACGCCACACTAACCTATCATCCAACGTGACAGAGCTAATGCGAATTTGTGCTTCTTCACAGCGAACGATCCCTAACACATAATACTTGTGAACACTGAACTATTGAGCGTTTCATGTGGATGAGAACAGACGTGCCGCTTCTCCTACTCATAGATCAAGTAGTAACTGCCTTTGACAACGCATTCATCGGAGGAAAGACCAAATAGTTGGCAAATACAAGTTACGAAAGATACATTGAGTGGAGCTCACTGTCTCACACCGAATCGTGCAGCCAGTAGCACTAACAGAACACCGTCACAACAAGAGTGTTGAAACACTATAGTACCACCAGACTAACCACCAAGAGACAAAAACGTGTGAGGATGTTCCGTAAACAGATCTTCCTAAAGAGGATTACGGTAAATCAGGCGCATGAAATAACAGCACCTACTATACATACCAGCGTAGGAGAAGACATTTATACAGTGTAGCACATCCCTGTACAGCAAAGATACGGCTTTCTGATGCATCACAGAAAAATCCTCGTTACTATTTTTCGGCTTCGCTTTGATCACGGTAGATTCATGCGGCACCTCTGTCGGCTACGACGGACAATCGTTCTTGCAGAAGCAACGAAAAAAGCATGCCAAATTTGAAAGAACGCAAGATCTCCAAGACTGGCAAAGTTTTACAGAAGTTCGAAATACGGCACGTACTTCAATGCGAGATGCTTTTAATAACTTTCACAACGAAATTCTGTCTCGAAATCTGGCAGAAAAACCAGTGGCAAGACGCAATCAATGACTTCACTGAGCGATAACAACGGTGAACTCACTGATGAGAGTGCCACTAAAGCAGAGTTATTAAACACGGCTTTCCGAAACTCCTTCACCAAATAAGACGAAGTAAATACTCCTGAATTCCAACCAAGAACAACTGCCAAGATGAGGAACATAGAAGTAGATATCCTTGGATTAACGAAGCAGCTTAAATCACTTAATAAAGGCAAGGCCTCTGGTCCAGATTGTATACCAGTCAGGTTCCTCTCAAAGTATGCTGATAAAATAGCTCCATATTTAGCAATTATATACAACCACTCGCTCACAGAAAGATCCGTACCTTAAGACTGGAAAATAGCTCAAGTCACACCAATACCCAAAAAGGGAAGTAGGAGTAATCCGCTGAATTACAGGCCTATATCACTAATGTCGATTTGCAGTAGGGTTTGGAACATATACTGTATTCGAACATTATGAGGTACCTCGAAGAAAACGATTTATTGACACATAGTCAGCACGGTTTCAGAAAATACCGTTCTTTTGAAACACAACTAGCTCTTTATACTCATAAAGTAATAAGTGCCATCGACAGGGGATGTCAAATTGATTCCATATTTTTAGATTTCCAAAAGGCTTTCGACACCGTTCTTTAAAGGCGCATTTGCACGCTGAGCAGTCATATAGGAAAAGGTCGTGGTTATAAGTTGAAAAATAAAGATACAGCAAAAAACCAGAAGTGAAATCCAGTACAAACATTGCCTGCAGCCGCTGCAAAACAGAGGAAGAATTACGATCGTCAGATGACGAAAGTATAGGTTATTTTTTGTTTGATAGGTCCTGTACAGATCGGATGTGTGTGGCACACCGCCATAAACATTGTATTATTTCAATATTTTATTCACGAGTTGCAATCATCGGCACTCGTAATCACATGATGTGTGTTTTTTAACTATGTTTCTATCTCAGAATATAACTATTACTAATCCATGTATGTTTTATTTTGTGTCACTAGTTATTTGTAAGATTGTTGAGTGTCTTGGCTTGGCAAAGAAAGGATCCGTAAATTGAAAACATAGTCGTCCAGCACCAACCATCGACGTCTTAGGGTGCTGATCTCAAATACGAAGTCCGATATAAAGATAAAAAGTGAATCTGCAAGAGCGCGGCAATAATTAACATAACGGACAAAGATACTTTGCCCAAGCACATAAAAAAGCAAAGTTTGTAAAATATCAAACATAATTAATATTGCTTACTGTTATCTCTCTTATGTGTGTGTAAAGTTCAGGTTTCAGAAAATATCGTTCTTGTGACACACAGCTAGCTCTTAATACTCATGAAGTAATCAGTGCCATCGACAGGGGATGTCAAATTGATTCCATATTTTTTAGATTTCCAGAAGGCTTTCGACATAGTTCCTCACAAGCGTCTTCTAACCAAACTGCGTGCCTACGGAGTATCGCCTCAGTTGTGCGACTGGATTCGTGATGTCCTGTCAGAAAGGTCACAGTTCGTAGTAATAGACGAAAAGTCAATGAGTAAAACAGAAGTAATATCCGGCGTTCCCCAAGTAAATGTTATAGGCCCTCTATTGCTTCTGATCGATATTAACGGCATAGGAGACAATCTGAGTAGCTGTCTTAGATTGTTTGCAGATGATGCTGTCATTTTAGATTGTTTGCAGATGATGCTGTCATTTACCGTTTGTTAAGTCATCAGATGATAAAACGACTTGCAAAATGGTTTAGATATCTGTATGGTGCGAAAAGTGACAATTGACAGTGAATAAGGAAAAGTGTGAAGTTATTCACATGAGTACTAAAAGAAATCAGCTAAATTTCGATTACGCGATAAGTCACACAAATCTGAAGGCTCTAAATTCAACTAAATTTTTAGGCATTACAATTACAAATAATCTAAATTGGAACGATCACATAGATAATATTTTGGGTAGAGCGGAAGAACACATAGAAGGTGCAACAGGTCTACTAAAGAGACTGCTTACATCACGCTTGTCCGCCCTATTCTGGAGTACTGCTGTGCGGTGTGGGATCCGCATCAGGTGGGACTGACGGATGACATTGAAAAAGTACAAAGCAGGGCAGCTCGTTTTGTATTATGGCGAAATAGGGGAGATAGTGTCACAGACATGATACGTGAATTGGAGTAGCAATCATTAAAACAAAGGCGTTTTTCGTTGCGACAGGATCTTCTCATGAAATCTCAATCACTAGTTTTCTCCTCCGATTGCGAAAACATTCTGTTGCCACCCACCTACATAGGGAGAAATGATCATCATGATAAAATAATAGAAATTAGGGCTCGCACTGAAAAATTTAAGTGCTTGTTTTTCCCGCGTGCCGTTCGAGAGTGTAACGGTAGAGAGACAGGTTGAAGGCGGTTCATTGATCCCTCTGCCAGGCAGTTTATTGTAAATAGCAGAGTAATCACGTAGATGTAGATGTAGACAAACACCTTTATGACCGCACTGCGGAAGAGAACACCGAACGTATCATTTTCAGCTGCCACTGCAGTGTCGTGCGGCAATCAGTTTACATACGTCAGCCAGATGTAATTTAAAATCGAGAGTGCCTATATATAGGCAAAGCATTCTTAATAGCTGTGTTTAGTTTGTAAGGGGAGAGTTGTGGGTATCTATCGATATACATATACTCACGATTTTTAATTACATCTGGCTGACGTATTACCCTGAGAGCAATAATCCACTCTGCCGTCGAAATGACCAAAAGTTACTTCGTAAACAAAGCGTGTTTGTAGATTACAAGAGTTTGTACTATGTGTTGACGTCTGCCCTTCCTATTAAACGAAAGCAACCAAATAAATCCTGTGGTGTCAACGCCAGACACCACACTTGCTAGGTGGTAGCCTTGAAATCGGCACGGTCCGCTAGTATACGTCGCACCCGCGTGTCGCCACTGTCAGTGATTGCAGACCGAGCGCCACACCACGGCAGGTCTAGAGAGACGTCCTGGCACTCGCCCCAGTTGTACAGCCGACTTTGCTAGCGACGGTTAACTGACAAATACGCTCTCATTTGCCGAGACGATAGTTAGCATAGCCTTCAGCTACGTCATTTGCTACGACCTAGCAAGGCGCCATTACCAGTTTATATTGAGATGGAAATTATGTACAGTCAAGAGAGATGTTCACCAATTGTGGATTAAAGTTAAGTATTCTACCAGTTACCTCCTGTTTTGCTAGTCTTATTTCTCTGACCTGTTCCAGACCTCCCGCCAGTCTGCGTGTAATTAAACGCGTGCATTTCGGCCTCCTCTAGCAACACGGTGTTGGCTCTTCTGCCAACACAGCAAATCCAATACTAATCGGCAGATAATATCTGCACACCATCTATTGATATTTACTGAAAACTCTCCCCTCGAGTTCACTCGAACTACACAGGTGAATTTGTTGCCTAAACACAAGCGCTTATGACCTTTCCTTTCGGAGCCGTCATGCAAAGAACATCGGTGACAGACACAAACTTACCTCCTTTCCATCCCTCCCTCCCCCCTCTCCCTCCCTCCACTGTGTATGGTGGTTGTTACTTCGTAGCATAGCAGGTTATTGCATTTTGAAGCGGGTAGAGAAAAAATGAAAGCTTGTATTAGGGAAACTCTGTTTAAATTGGTGATTCTCAAAAGTGTGAGTAATATTATCAAATTTCCTTATCACATCATATTACAATGAACCACGAGACGTAGTACTTTTACATCACATAGATATAGATGTTTAAAATGAAACATCTTATTTTGTGAAAAATACAGATGTGATAGATGAAAATGAAAATAATTTTCGGAATTTTGTTGATCCTAGAACATTTGTTTTTGGGAAATCATTTGCAGAAAATTTTCAAAACGCAGGCTTATGTAATCTACCTCGCGCAACACGAAGGACCACTTCTTCGAAAACCCGTAACTGAGTCCCATTGAAACGCATAAGTTTAAAATGTGGCTCTATGGTGCCTACATCATTTCTGTGTAGGAGTGAAAGAGCATGTCGACCTTTGACGTAACCCGAGGCCTCGATGACGCTTTAAATGGCAAGGTATCGCGACATGTGAAAAAAGGCCACAACTCAGAGGTTCACGTTACATGTAAGGTGGGTTGATGATGTCACACTGGCACCGCCCCCGGACCTGCCTGCTACGTGACCTTTGTCAGTTTCCCAAGGATGGTACCCCCTTCTCTCGTTTATCGTCGGGCATTTGCTGCTCTTCCCTGTACTTGGGGCCCGCATCTCGTGGTCGTGCGGTAGCGTTCTCGCTTCCCACGCCCGGGTTCCCGGGTTCGATTCCCGGCGGGGTCAGGGATTTTCTCTGCCTCGTGATGGCTGGGTGTTGTGTGCTGTCCTTAGGTTAGTTAGGTTTAAGTAGTTCTAAGTTCTAGGGGACTTATGACCACAGCAGTTGAGTCCCATAGTGCTCAGAGCCATTTGAACCATTTGAACCTGTACTTGGACCTCTTCCTCCCGAACTCGTCGTCGAGAGGAGGCAATTTTAACTAGACTCCGGATAGGGCACTGTCTTTTTAGTCATCTACATCTTTTATGTGGCGATCCTCCCCCGCTGTGTCCCCATTGCTCTCAACTGTGCACGGTGGGATACCTTTTACTTGAGTGCCCCTATTTTACTCCATTACTCGCCCGTCTACAGCTGTCACCTGATATATCTTCCATTTTAGTAGATGACAGACGCTCAGCTGATCGCGTTCTCGAGTTTATTAGTGTCAGTGAGATGACGACAGTCATCTGAAGCTCTTTTTGGGGACAAACAACCTTCCCCCCCTTTCTATAGTGGTTTTTTAACCTTCCCCTCTGTTTTTTGGTTTCCACACTTTTTTGAGTTTCGCTCCCATTGCTGCTGATTTCCAATTTGTTTTTTTTTTCCCTTTTCGTAAGCCACAGACCGGGCGCTAATGACCGTACCAGTTTTGCACCCTAAAACCATAACAAAAAACTGACACCAAATATGCCTGCGATTCGGCGCAATGCCACCGTGGATGTGACACACGATGGGAATGTCGTCACAACCCCCTGTTAACCACAGCGCACCCCTTGTGTTGGCGGCACAGCTGGAGGACAGAATGTCGACACTCAGCGTTGAAAGCACGCAGTTTTCTGATGAGTGGTGGAGGAAAACATTTCAGACACACCGCCGATTAAGACAAACGTGAGGAGGCCTGAGGCAGTGGTATAAAGAGCGTCAATGAAATCACTTCTTTTCTATGGGCGTTGATTCCTGCATGTTTCACGGTCGAAAACGTCAGTTCGTAGTGTGATGAGCAACAGGACGACGTCCTTGACAGTATTGGACGCTGCTGATATTCCTGGATATTTCAACCCACCTCTAAGGACATGTCTCTAAGGACATTGTGGGGCTGCATTCCCACTGAATGGGATCGTACCCCTTTGGAGTGCAACATGACTACAATTTTTGATGTCGTATAAAGGTTGGAACCAGTAGGAACCGTTCTAAATTATTCGAGAAATTTGAGCGTTATCCGAAGCAGGCAATCGGTGCTCATTTCACTCAGGGCGGTGGCATGACCGCGGACGCATGCATCATTGACAGGTGTATGAATACAGTGACAAAGGATACGTCTAAGAGTACATCCTCCCCACCACCACCGCCGCTCCATGTTTGGCAATGCCATTCGTGGCATACACCCAACATGCCTGCGAATTAGCCCTAGATCCCTGCAGGGAGGTAACTGGCATTGCAAGGGTGTAAATTACTTGGCTGCCTGCAGGCGCCTTGGGCTACTTTCTCTGTGAAGACACATTTCAAAAATTAGCAATGAATGTTTGAGGGTGCCACTACAAAGTCTGGTAAACTATATGGTCTTAGAGGAACCCTTTACTATTATATTCATGCATGAGTCAATGTTAGACCCCACTGTGATCACGCCATAGAAGGGGGCGAAACAGGAAGGCTGAAAAAGCATTACCACACATTGCGGTTTCGGATCAGGTTAAAATTTCGTCAAATGATTTTGAACGGTTCTTATTGGTACCAACTTGTACATCAACGCAGAAATAGCGGTGCACTGCGCTCCAAGGAGGTGTGACCGTATTCTGTCGCGACGCAGTCCCATATTCCGCTTAGAGAGGGATTGTAAGTCTGGGGATTTCAGCAGCATCAAAAGTTATCAATAACTCTTTTAAAGGACGCCATATTCGCCGTCGGCTGTGGAAATTATTTACTTCGCAATAGAAATTTCGGCCTTTGGGATATTTTCAAGTGGTACTGAAAAAGCTAAAGGAATGTAAAAATGAAGCACAGACTGTATATACAGATCTCCACAAACATGTCATGAACACTAGTACATTACAAAAATGGTGAAAATAAAATACATCACTGACATTTTGCCTCAGCACATACACTCCTGGAAATTGAAATAAGAACACCGTGAATTCATTGTCCCAGGAAGGGGAAACTTTATTGACATATTCCTGGGGTCAGATACATCATATGATCACACTGACAGAACCACAGGCACATAGACACAGGCAACAGAGCATGCACAATGTCGGCACTAGTACAGTTTATATCCACCTTTCGCAGCAATGCAGGCTGCTATTCTCCCATGGAGACGGTCGTAGAGATGCTGGATGTAGTCCTGTGGAACGGCTTGCCATGCCATTTCCACCTGGCGCCTCAGTTGGACCAGCGTTCGTGCTGGACGTGCAGACCGCGTGAGACGACGCTTCATCCAGTCCCAAACATGCTCAATGGGGGACAGATCCGGAGATCTTGCTGGCCAGGTTAGTTGACTTACACCTTCTAGAGCACGTTGGGTGGCACGGGATACATGCGGACGTGCATTGTCCTGTTGGAACAGCAAGTTCCCTTGCCGGTCTAGGAATGGTAGAACGATGGGTTCGATGACGGTTTGGATGTACCGTGCACTATTCAGTGTCCCCTCGACGATCACCAGTGGTGTACGGCCAGTGTAGGAGATCGCTCCCCACACCATGATGCCGGGTGTTGGCCCTGTGTGCCTCGGTCGTATGCAGTCCTGATTGTGGCGCTCACCTGCAAGGCGCCAAACACGCATACGACCATCATTGGCACCAAGGCAGAAGCGACTCTCATCGCTGAAGACGACACGTCTCCATTCGTCCCTCCATTCACGCCTGTCGCGACACCACTGGAGGCGGGCTGCACGATGTTGGGGCGTGAGCGGAAGACGGCCTAACGGTGTGCGGGACCGTAGCCCAGCTTCATGGAGACGGTTGCGAATGGTCCTCGCCGATACCCCAGGAGCAACAGTGTCCCTAATTTGCTGGGAAGTGGCGGTGCGGTCCCCTACGGCACTGCGTAGGATCCTACGGTCTTGGCGTGCATCCGTGCGTCGCTGCGGTCCGGTCCCAGGTCGACGGGCACGTGCACCTTCCACCGACCACTGGCGACAACATCGATGTACTGTGGAGACCTCACGCCCCACGTGTTGAGCAATTCGGCGGTACGTCCACCCGGCCTCCCGCATGCCCACTATACGCCCTCGCTCAAAGTCCGTCAACTGCACATACGGTTCACGTCCACGCTGTCGCGGCATGCTACCAGTGTTAAAGACTGCGATGGAGCTCCGTATGCCACGGCAAACTGGCTGACACTGACGGCGGCGGTGCACAAATGCTGCGCAGCTAGCGCCATTCGACGGCCAACACCGCGGTTCCTGGTGTGTCCGCTGTGCCGTGCGTGTGATCATTGCTTGTACAGCCCTCTCGCAGTGTCCGGAGCAAGTATGGTGGGTCTGACACACCGGTGTCAATGTGTTCTTTTTTCCATTTCCAGGAGTGTATGTCAGACATTAAACCCTCTGGCACACATACATGTCATCATCAAGAATAAGTCTTTCCTCTGTATAAATACAGTAACACCAAACGAGTGTGAAGCTCTGTCCATTGTGAAATAGTGTAAATTACGTGAATTGTTACCTATGTTAACATTCTTCACATACATTGTCACAAATTAATGTTCTAACGTACTGTTTACGTGTGAACTAAGGTCATTGGCGTGAAAATTCATTCATAAGTCAGACTATCTGTGCACGTATCACAGAGAGTATATTTGGGTGATAATAATTATTGTGAGCTTTGTATCATAACATATTTTTACACATATTGAAGACATACAGCCTTGCATGTGACGTTATAGGTGCAGGGAGAAAAGATAGGAAAATTTATTTATCAGTGAGTAGTGTAAAAATATTTATGTTATCTCTTCAAAAGGCCTCATACTCATACAGAAACATGGAAACAGAAATCTTACATGTTAGTTTGTTTGCCTTTACATTACCATTACCCTTGAATGCCACAGTTCCAGGAGACCCTTATACCTTGAAGTCTCCAACAACTCATCTCTTCATGTTTCAAAATGTTTAGTCTTATGTAGCTAAAGAGCGGATAATTGTACCCCCCGCCCATGTGGGGCACGAGATATGAAATAACAATAAAGAAAAAAAATACAAATTTAAATTGATGAACAATATAGAAGACACAAATTTCTCGTCAGTGATACAACCATAAGTGGCCGGCCGCGGTGGTCTCGCGGTTCTAGGCGTGCAGTCCGGAACCGTGTGACTGCTACGGTCGCAGGTTCGAATCCTGCCTCGGGCATGGACGTGTGTGATGTCCTTAGGTTAGTTAGGTTTAAGTAGTTCTAAGTTCTAGGGGACTGATGACCACAACAGTTGAGTCCCATAGTGCTCAGAGCCACAACCATAAGTGGACCACAACAAATTTGAACAATACGTCACAAGACGCTACCTCCTAAATATGTATTTTCCAAATTTGTTACGCTGCCCTGTTGGCTGTATCATTGGCGGTGGTTTTGTGCCTTCTTCGTTTTTTCGCGAGGTGCAAAGTGTATGCAAACAAAGTAATACGTAACATTTCTCTTGCCATGTTATGTATGAGTATCCACGTTAGTGTGACAGGTCTGACACAACAGAAACCACATATCAGTACAAACGGGAAGACGGCACTAGGTACTTTCTGCGCGTGTGCACCATATCATCCGAACTCATGCAGCACTTATCGAAAGCTATGAGCAGTGGGATAATGGATGGGGCGCCACTTGCGCGTGACAGGTTGAGAATTTAGGGGGACAAGAAGCGTGTCCCGATGGCCGAGTAAGTGAAATCTACAGTTATAGAGAAGAGGAGCGAGTCACGGTGGGACATAAATTTTTAACGTTTACCAGTGAGTTATTTTGTTTCCTATAGGTGGCTGAATTCGATTTCTCGCAATATTGTACTCCTTACGGCAGCTGTATGAGATGGATGTCAGCGTCTCAGAATGTTGTAAGTGGATGTTATGATGTAGAGCATCTCGTTGTCATGTTGTATGGCCTCTCCTTAGATGTCTCCCGGCCATGTAGGGTTGCAGGTCGTAAACATATAATTCTTGAGTGTAGTTTTGTTCTATCGGAACACGGAACACAACGTCTTTCAGGTAGCCCAACAGCCAAAAGTCTCATGGATCAACAAGGTCAGGTGATCGGGACGGCCAGGCTGTAGGAAAATGGTGGCTGATAATTCTAGCATTTCCGAAATGGCGCTTCAGCAGCAGCTTAACTGGATTTGCAATGTGCAGAGGTGCACCATCTTGCATAAAAATGATTCCATGCACATATCCACGGTATTGGAGAGCTTGAATGACGTAATTGCCCAAAAGACTCTCATAGCGCATACCAGTGACGGTACAGGGAACAGGACCGGAACCACCTGTCTCTTCGAAAAAAAATATGGCCATATGATAAATGATGCCATAAATCCGCACCACACAGTGATCTTTTCAGGATAAAGCGCTACTGGTAGGTTTGCTTGTGGATTTAAAATGCGGTTCGTGTTTGTCGCAAGGTCTAAGGCTGTTGTATTACAATGCAATGAGTATAACAAAAATGGCATCCAAAACATTAAGTAAACAGCTGCGATCGTGTCTCATACTACATAAAGCATTTAAAAGTAGCAGAGAACAGTCGATACAAGGTTTTTCGCATGGTACCGACTTTCAACGATCAGTACCAAGGGGCCCCTAGTCAACTTACCGTACCCTGAATGTAGCTAGTCTACTGTCGCTTCGTAACACACTAATTGATGTAGGTTAACAATTTAATCGCAAGAGAGGTACATTTACGGTCCAAGGTCCGACCCAAATGTCAGTGTAGGCTTTAGAGCAGAATCATCTGACGACCACTGGTCTATACACGCCTGTCAGGCACAATAGTACACTTTTCTGTACACGCGGAAGAGCATGTGCTATATTTACCTTTCTGGATCTACGAGCCATGTATTCGACCGGCAGCTTATAACAAAGACTAACATTTCGTTGTGGTTCGTTCTTACCGCACTTAGCGGTAGCTGAATGCTTCTTTGCCCTGTTGTTAATCTTTCATTCCAGATCTTTATACCTCTGTGACGAAGATTCTCTATGTGTGCAATAACTGATTTTCGTCGATGTATATAGTGAAGTAGTTACTTATATTCGATTCACAGGTTGACCATTTCTTTTAATTTTGCGGTTTCTCGATCTTCGTAGCGTTCCGTATAGTAACATATAAATTGTTTTGTGTGCTACTGTCGTTAATTTACATTCTACGAACCAATTACTACGGCAGAAACGCAGTCAGGTCATGGTTAACATGCTACCTTTAGTCCGTGTGTGAGCGGGCACTCACATTAACGACAAATGCTTTCATAATGGAAGCTAAGCGTACAATTACAAATATTCCGCACCGTTAGTAGAAAACTAGCTGCAGGCAGACTAGGGAATTGTTCTCGCACGCCTACGCTACCGTGAACACCACGGCACAAACAGCTGTTCATATGAATGCAACGAGCATGTTCTTCCGGAAATGTACGATAGAACAGACATCATTTAGTTCATTATCTTAACCATGCAAATTGTAATCTGTGGAAGTAGTTGCTTAAGTAGTGTCCCTTAATATTGTACATTTGTTTGTCCTATAGTTTTGTACGGCTTCTGCCCCCAGTAAATAGCCTAAAGGCAACAGTTGTGGACCAGCTCGCCTCTGGAGAGAATACAACGGCTTTATGATCCTTTTCGAACCGAACCAGACCATGCGTGGAACTCACAGCAAGGTCATCGTCTTACTGTCAAGTTGATTATAAATTCTGCTCTATTTTGCAATCACTGAAATAACATCATATACTCCCTCATCCCATGAAATTTCCGCTTCGCCTCCTGGGTGCTTCCCCCCATTTTTATTTTGCTCATTCAGTCTATAATTTGCTCGAACTGATTGATCTCAATAGAGTCATCATAACTATCTTTTCCAAGCGTTATGGTCTTAGGCTGTACGCACCCTTCTTTCCTAATGTCATTGCTTCGGTCTTTTCTTACTACCTAATAAAAGCTTCCTTCCTCCAATTGCCATCCATTCGTCGGGTTACATGTTCTCTTCAAACTCTTTTCACTTTCATTACGGAAATAAGTACTCCTACCACTCGAACCCACTATCTGATGCATTTGTTCGATTTCTTCTCTGTCTCTCTCATCTGTATTTCTCTTTCTTGCTCTCCAGTACATGGCCCGAAAAATAGCAGGGGTAATATCCTTAAACACCGGTTTGCTGCAGAATTCTTGAGCGTATTCTAAGCTCGAATGGATAAATGTTCCATGAGAATTTTTGTCAACAGATCAGCACGGGCTTAAAAAGGATAGCTGGTGCGAAATTCCGTTTGTCCTGTGAACCGTGGATGAAGGGTACAGCCAGATTCCATATATCGTATTTTTCAGAGACGCGTTTGACACGGTCATCCACTCCAGATTATTAACGAAAGTCTCCAGAGCATCAGTTAGTTGGCATGGACGGCGAGTGTTCAGCAGAAGCCAACGGACCAACGTATACTCAGTACTGTCCCGTGGATCTGTGATAGGACCGCTCTTGTCCTTAATGTAAATAAACTGTCGTGTAGCACAAACAACCAACGCCGGCTGTTCACCGATGACCCTACAATTTATGTGAAAGCATCGTCGTTGACTGCTGTAGGAGGACAGAGGATGACTTAGATAATTTTCTGTTTGGCGTCATGAGGTTTGCCCTAAACGTATAAAAATGTAAATTAATACAGATGAGTAAGTAGAACAACCATGTAAAATTCGAATACATTACTAATGGTGTGCAGTTGTACAAAGTTACGTCGATTAACTATCTCAGCGCAACGATGTAAAACGATATGAAATCGAACGAGAAAGTAAGGACGGTAAAAGGGAAGTAGAATGATCGATTTCGGTTCACTGAGAGTGATTTAGGAAAGTGTAGCCCATGTACGAAGAAGACCGCATGTAGAATACTTGTGGTACCCATTCTTGAGTACCGCTGAAGTGTTTAGGCTCCCCACCGCGTCGGTTTAAAGGAAGACGTAGAAGCAATTCAGAAGCGTGCTGCTAAATTTGTTACTGGTAGGTTGTTTAACAAACAAGTGTTACAGAGGCGCTTCGTGAACTGAAATGGGAATGAATACCTTGAGAGTAGACAACGTCCCATCCGCGAAACACAGCTGAGGAACATTAGAGAACAATCATTTGCAGCTGACTATAGAACGATTCAACTGCAACCATAGTAGATTTCGCATAAATCTCGTGAAGAGTAGATAAGAGAAGTAAGGGCTGGTACGGAGGCGTTTTAACATTCTGTTTCGGCCGTTCTATTTGCGAGTTTGACTTGAAAGGAAATGACTGTTATTTGGTACGAGGTGCACTACAATATGCACCATATCGTGGCTAGCGGAGTATGTATCTAGATGGAGATGTACAGTAAAACCACTGTGCCTATCCCATTGGAAGAATGGGACTACACCCCTGGTCGCCGTCATGCTTGTCGACGATGGTCATAGTGCGGAGTGCAGAACATTGGTTCATCACTGGTCACAATACGACACCGTTCGTCGGCAGTTCCTTCTTCCCAGTCACAACACCAGTCTACACGCATGTGTTTGTGTTGTGGTGTTAGCGGTAGGTTACGCGTGGAACGATAATTCTCTAGCTGCCTCCTGCCTATTTTCCACCCAATGGTTTGGGATGACACAGAATGTTTGTGGAAGCCCATTACTTGTTCTCGGGTAGGCGGCGCATGTCCGAAGCTGTTATGATACGGCTGGAGCAAAATACGATAATCCTCCACTGTGGCGGTCGCACGTGATCGACTGGAAGCTTGACGAAGAGTGTGACCGCTCTCACTTTCCCAAGTAGTCCAACATCGGGCCACAGTCAAATCCGAATGCTCCACAAATGGAGATAATGCACAATTCGATCAGCCAGTGGAATGGAGACCCACTACGAAGCCACTTGAGATAATTGCTAATAACACTGTTTCACACGAGTACACGGCATCTCCGAGTCCTTTATAGTAACTACTTAACATCTGATACTGTTCAAACTACTTATATAGTCTACCAGACCTTGTAAAAACACTAAACACGAATAATACTGATGCACTCTGGTGGTTGTTAAATGTCACAGAATTGCAGCTCTAATCATTTACATCCCCAGCGAAGGAGCACACACGTACGAAGATACACTCAAATCTGACCACGTCTTCAAGGTGCTTTACTTTTTTCAGTCAGTTTACTTTGTTTAGCTTGTTGTTAAAATTATTAGCAAGGCCATGCACCAGTTCCTTCCCCGTCACAGTGGCACGCGAGCGTAAGGACGCAGGCCTAAAACCCAGGTAAGAACTGTCTTCACAAAGTGAAGTCTATAGCTCAATCGTCCTATACCACATTGGAATAGCGACCGACTGTAGCTTTGTTCTCTGAGTAAGTAGCCTCAGAATATGAGTACGGCAAGGACGACACGTAGCTCTGCAGCTCTTTCCAGCCGGCGTTAATAGTTTTCCAGTAAGTTGTATCGAACCAGAGTCCTCCGATTAGCAATTTCATACGTCGCCTACTACGTAAATGATTCAAACTGCCTTATATAGGGGGAGAGATACCGATTTTACGGCTGGCCTTATGTGGTCCACTATATATTATAAGGCACTTTTCTTTTAGATACACATTATGTATGTTTAATGCTATGGTGTCCATTCCCTCCTGCATCGTCATAACGATGACTGTCGTTAGTTAATCCCCGTTTTAGGGGTAGTTCTCCATCCAAAGGAGAAGAAAGTCCACTGAAACTCTTTCACGTCCTCCGCCCGCTTTGACAGGGATGCTGGCAGAATAACGATGATTTCTTGTACTGAAAGTCTAGCTATGTAACATATAGTCAAAATTAAGAAACAGGAAGCTTAGAAATCCGTGTCTCTTTGCCAGCCGAGTCACTAGATCCTAAGCCTGAAACGGGTTGAGGGCTATTTGGTCTTGTTAACCTGTGAAAAGAAACCACGGAATAATAATATACAGGACAGTGTCCGGTGACTTGAACTTATTAGTACCACTCGGATACCACTCTGATGAAATAAGAAAGAATTCATCTCCCTCAATAATATTGAAAAGTTCATAATATTGTGCATCGTACACTTACGCATCCTTATTATAACTGAGGAACAAATTGTTACAAGTCCAGATAGCATAACGAGATTAAAAGCACAATGTACGGGATAGTGTCTGCGAACTACGCAAAAACTATTTGGGGACTAAAATCACTAAATTTTCAATCTATATATCCAGCACAGAAGCAGTGAGTAAGGCAGACTATATTTCCCCGCTTCATATTTTACGAATTATAGTGTAATATCGATACATGCATGAGGAATTGTAATGAACAATGGGTAGAGGAATGGCGTCACAGCTCATTTCCACGGAAACCACGCTTAGCATTGTCGTACATCTATATAAGGAGAGACGCTGGGAAGCTTAGGCAGAGTGTCAGGGACAGGTCACTGAGAGCGGACAACATGCTGCAGAAGGCGAACGAATTTGGACGACGACGCCGCCGCCGTGTACAAGTCGCTGGAGGAGCAAAGGCCGAGGATGTGGCGGCGTCGATGCTGTTTGCGAACGTTACAAAGGTATGCCGTGGTGTGTGAGCACGTACGAGCTCCCACGGCTCGCAGTGATCTCTTGCTCATGTATTCTCTCTTGTTTTTCAGAGACTTGTAATGTGTTTGAGTATTACGACGACGACGCTGTGACAAGTCGCCGGAAGCGCAAAAGCAAAAGAAATGGCGGCGTCGATGCTGTTTGCGAACGATACGAAGGTATGCGTGTTTTATGAGCACGTACGAGCTTCCACCATTTGGTAAGCTTTTGCTCATGTACTGTTCTTTTCTCAGAGCCTTGGATTTATCTGAGTATGACGAAGAAATCATCGCAGTGCAAGTCGCTGAAAGTGCAAAAGCTGAGGAGGTGGCGACGTCGACGTTATTTTCGAACGGTTCGAAGGTATGCCATGGTGTCTGAGTACATAAAAGCTCCCCCGACTCAGTTAAATCTTCTTCACGCTCTGGTTTCTTTTTTTTTCCAGAGCACTGCAGTTATTTGAGGACGATAACGCGGCTTGTACCAGTCGCTATAAGCGCAAACGCAGAGCTGGCGGTATCGAAACTGCGAACGATACCATGGAGTCTTAGCACTCAGGATCTCTACGATTCCCAAGAAACTTTTGCTCATATATTCACTTTCTTTTTTCAGAGTTTTGGATTTATCTGAATTTGACGACGACGACGCTGCTGTGTAGAGGTTTCTGGAAGCACAAAAGCTCAAGAAGTTGCGGCGCCGAAGGTGTCTGCAAACGACACGAAAGTACATCGTAGCGTCTAACAGCTCTGACCTTGAGAAGACTCGAAACACGTGGGGACGGCGGAGGACCACTCTGTACCTGATGAGCTTTGAAGATGGCGTGTGCGCTCTGAATCTGTGGATTCAATATTAATGCAGTCATAAATAAAATAAAACTGATACAAACAAAATGATTTTGTTCTAACTCCTATAGTGATAGACATGTGAAAGACATACTAGTTTGCCTCACCAGGGACGCAAAAGCATTTCCTCACACGCTCAAATGCATAGAGATCGTACAAAAAATAAGTTGCATTGGTTCTGTCTGCAGTAGCGGTAGACGGATGGAAAGTATACCGGTACAAGGCTAGCTAGCCCATATAGAGCCTGTGAAGTCTGCTGCAGTTCCTGTATACGCTACGCCACACTAACCTATTATTCAACAAGACAGAGTTAGTGCAAATTTCTGCTTCTTCACAACGAATGATCCCTGTCACACAATACTTGGAATATGTGAATACTGAACTGTCGAGCGTTTCATGCGGATGAGTATAGGCGTGCCGCCTCTCCTAACATGGATCAAGTAGTAATTGCCTTTGACAACGCATGCGACGAAGAAAATAGCCACAATTGTCGGCAAATACAAGTTACGAAAGGCACATAGAGTGGAGCTCACTCACCTACATCTACATCTACATGGTTACTCTGCAATTCAAATTTACGTGCCTGGCAGGGTGTTCATCGAATCATTCTCATACTACTACTGTACCAATCCACTCTCGAATGGTGCGTGGTTCGAAATTCAAGTGGCTCTGAGCACTATGGGACTCAACTTCTGTGGTCATCAGTCCCCTAGAACTTAGAACAACTTAAACCTAACTAACCTAAGGACATCACACACATCCATGCCCGAGGCAGGATTCGAACCTGCGACCGTAGCAGTCGCACGGTGCCGGACTGCGCGCCTAGTTTCCGTTCGAGCTCTGATTTATTTTATTATGATCATATTTTCCTACGTATTTGGGCGTCAACAAAATATTTACGCATTCTGAAGAGAATGTTGGTGATTGAAATTTCGTAAATAGATCTCGGCACGACAAAACCGCCTTTGTTTCAGTGACTGCCACCCCAACTCGCGTATCGTATCAGTGACACACGAAACGAGCTGCCCTTCTTTGCACTTTTTCGGTGTCCTCCGTCAATCGCAGAGGACGGACAAGTGTAATGTAGGCTGTCTCTTTAGCCACTCAGTGCTGCTGCTCACACAGAATCGTGGAGTCAGTAGCACTAACTAGCAGAGCGCCGTCACGACAAGGGAGTTGTATTGATAGGGGTGATGAGGCACTATCACAAGACTAACCACCAAGTAAACAAATCTTCCTAAAGAGGATTATGGTAAATCAGGCGTATGGAATAACAGCACCTACTATACGCTTAGGAGAAGGCATTATGCTGACACAGTGCAGCACATCCCTGCACAGCAAAGATACAGCTTTCGGGTGCATCACAGAAAATTCCTCGTTACAGTTTTTCGGTTCCGCTTTGATCAAGGTAGATTCATGCAGCACCTCTGTCGTCTACGATGGACAAACGCCTGTACTTACACGCTGCGGAAGAGAACAGCGAACATATCATTTTCAGGTGCCACTGCAGTGCCATGCGGCAATCAGTTCACTGTATATCACCCAGATGTAATTAAAAATTGTGAATGCCTATATATAAGCAAACCAAAACCCTCCCCTCAAAATCTAAACCCAGCTTAGTTCAATGCGTTGCCTATACAGAGGCACTCACGATTCTTAATTACATCTGCACCACGTATTGCCCTAAGAGCAATAGTCCACTCTGCCGTCAAAGTGACCAAACGTTACTTCGTAAACAAAGCGTGTTTGTAGATTACGGGAGCTTGTACCATGTGATGACGTCTGTCCTTCCTATTAAACCGAAAGTAAATAGATAAATAGATCTAATACTAATTGGAAGATAATATTTGCACACAACAATATATTGTCCAAATACAGTTACTTCTGATTTACTACACCATCTACCGATATTTAATGCAAACTCTCCCCTCGAGGCCGGCCGGAGTGGCCGTGCGGTTCTAGGCGCTACAGTCTGGAGCCGAGCGACCGCTACGGTCGCAGGTTCGAATCCTGCCTGGGGCATGGATGTGTGTGACGTCCTTAGGTTAGGTTTAATTATTTCTAAGTTCTAGGCGACTGATGACCTCAGAAGTTAAGTCGCATAGTTCTCAGAGCCATTTGAATCATTTTCTCCCCTCGAGCTGGTTGCCTAACCAAAGGTGCTGATGGCCTTTTCATCCCGATACGTCACGCGAAGAACATCGGCGACAGACACAAATTTACCTCCTTTCCCTGCCTCCCTCACCCCCTCTCCCACCCTCCACTGTGTATGGTGGTTTTTACCTCGTAGGGTAGCAGGTTATGGCATTAGGAAGCGGGTAGAGAAATGATGAAAGCTCTATTAGGGAGACTCAGATTACATTAGTGATCCTTAAAAGCGCCAGTAATATTATTAAAGGCCGGCCGGAGTGGCCGAGCGGTTCTAGGCGCTTCAGTCCGGAACCGCGCGACCACTACGGTCGCAGGTTCGAATCCTGCCTCGGGCATGGATGTGTGTGATGTCCTTAGGTTATTTAGGTTTAAGTAGTTCTAAGTTCTAGGGGACTGATGACCTCAGCTGTTAAGTCCCATAATGCTCAGAGCCATTTGAACCATTTGAATATTATTAAATTTCCTTATCACATCATATTACAAGGAACCACGAGAGGTAGTACTTTTACAGAACGTAGATATAGATGTTTAAAATGAAACATCTTATTTTGTGAAAAATACTGATGTGATAGAACAAAATGAAAATAATTTTCAGAATTGTGTTTATCCTATGACATACGTTTTTGGGAAATCATTTACAGAAAATTTTCAAAACGCAGGCTTGTGTAATCTACCTCGCGCAACACAAAGGACCTAACAGAGTCTCATTGCAACGCGTAAGTTTAAAATTGGGCTCGAAAATGCCTACTTCATTTCTGTGTAGGGGTGAAAGAGCATGTCGCCCTGTGACGTCACCCACGGCCTCGATGACGCTTCGAACAGCAAGGTGTCGCGACATGCGAAAAAAGGCCATAGCTCTGAAGTTCACGTTACATGTAAGGTGGGTTAATGATGTCACACTGGCACCGCCCCCGGACCTGTTTGCTACGTGACCTATGTCAGTTTCCCAAGGATGGTACCCCTTCTCTCGTTTATCGCCGGGCATTTGCTGCTCTATGCGCACAAATTAAGGTTACCACATTTATTTACACTTACAGCTCAAAAACATCATTTGGTGTTGGGAGTGCCTATATTGTTGGCGACACCCCTAATCGATTTCGGCTTCCCGACCAGTGTTCAGTTTTTACTGCGCAGCTTTACGCTGTTCTCTAGGCTGTCCAATAAATCCGTCGCCATCAGCGGATAAGTATATTATATGTTCAGATTCGCTCAGCTCTCTCCTCAGTCTCCAAGCTCTCTACCCTGTCCACCCTCTGGTCCACCGGATTCAGGACTGCCTCCACTCGCTCCACTTGGGGGGCGTCTCTGTGGCGTTCCTCTGGATCCCAGGACACGATGGTATCCGTGGAAACGAGGCGGCCACGGGCAGACTGAGTGCAGGAGGCAGATGAAACTCGAGCAGTAGGCGGAGCGAGAGTCACGTGACAGGCCACGCGATTTTCAGCCTTATTGCATTCGTTTTATTGTTTCACCAGTACTAGTCCGGTTTTTTTCTAGCCACACCTCGTATATCGTCACCTACAATGCTGTATGTTGTCAATTGGTGTAAAAAGATGGTATGATATGAAGCTCATAATTGTTGTCGCCCAAATATACTCTCTGTGATACATGCACAGATATTCTGACTTGTGAATGTATTTTCGCGCCAATAACATTAGCTCGCACGTAAACAGCACGTAAACTGACTGTAGCATTGAAAGTGATCCCACCTTCTTACAAAATGTTATTACTTGCGCCGAATCGTGGTTTTTTACTTACGAACTTACTTGCGGCCAAGGCTGCAGTCCCTCTTCTTCAACCTGCTGTTCGCATGTTTCCCTTCGCCCATCTACAGAATGTTATATGTAGTCGTGTTGCTCTTTTATGGCACGCACATTGATTTACACTTCCCAGTAATAAATTTCGGGACGTGAAAGCTCTTCCCTGTGATTGGATCTCTTCCTCCCGAATTCGTCGTCGGGAGGAGGTACTTTTTAGCCATCGACATCTTTCAAGTGGCGATCCTCCCCCGCTTTGTCCAAATTGCTCTCAACTGTGGACGGTGAGACACCTTTTACTTGAGTGCCCCTATTTTACTCCGTTACGCGCCCGTCTACAGCTGTCGCCTGATATATCTTCCATTTTAGCAGATGACACGCGCTCAGCCGATCGCGTTCTCGAGTTTATTTGTGTCAGTGAGATGACGTCAGTCATTTGGAGCTCTTTTTGGGGACAAACAACCCCTCCTTCTATAGTGGTTTTCTAAGCTTTCCCTGTGTTTTTTAGTTTCCCCTCTTTCTTGAGTTTCGCCTCCATTGCTGCTGATTTCCAATTTGGTTTTTTTCCCTTTTCCTAGGCCACAGACCGGGAGCTAATGACTGTAGCAGTTTTGCGTCCTAAAATCATAACAAACAAAAACTGACACCAAATATGACTGCGATTTGGCTCAATGACACCATGAACGTGACACACGATGGGAATGTCGTCACAACCCCCTGCTAACCACAATGCACCCTTGTGTTGACGCCACAGCAGGAGGACAGAATGACGACACTCAGCGTTGAAAGCACGCAGTTTTCTGATGAGTGGTGGAGGAAAACGTTTCAGACATACCGCCGATTAAGACAAACGTGGAAAAGGCCTCAGGCAGTGGCATAAAGAGCGTCAATGAAGCCACTTCTTTTCTATGGGCGTTGATTCCAGCATGTTTCACGGTCGAAACCGACAGTTCGTTGTGTGATGAGCAACAGGACGACGTCCTTGACAGTATTGGACGCTGCTGATACTCCTAGATGTTTCAACCACTCTCTAAGGACATGTCTCTAAGGACTTTGTGGGGCTGCATTCCCACTGAACGTGATTGCAATTTTTGATCTCGTATAAAGGTTGGAGCCACTAGGAACCGTTTAAAATTATTCGGGAAGTTTAAACGTTATCCAAACAGGCAAAAACGTGCTCATTTCACTCAAGGCTGTGGCATGACCACGGATGGATGCGTCATTGACAGATGTATGAAAACAATAGCAAAGGGTGCGTCTAAGAGTACACCCCCGCCACTCCCCCACCGCCACCCCAGGTTTGACAATGTCCTTCGTGGCATGCACCCAACATGCTTGTGAATTAGCCTCAGATGCCTGCAGGGAGGTAACTGGCATTGCTAGGGTGTAAATTAGTTGGATGCCTGCAGGCGCCTTGGGCTACTTTCTCTGTGACGGCACATTTCAAAAATTATCAATGAATGTGTGAGGGTTCCCTGAAAAGATTCGTAAACTATATGGTCTTAGAGGAACCCTTTACTATTGTATTCAAGCATGTGTCAGTGTTAGACCCCACTGTGACCACGCCATAGGAGAGGGTGAAACAGGAAGGCTGAAAAAGCATTACCACACTTCGCTGCTTCGGATCAGGTTGAAATTACGTCAAATGATTTTGAAGAGTTCTTATTGGTTCCAGCTTGTGCACGATAGAAAAAATATATCACAGACATTTTGCTTCAGCACATATGTAAGACAGTAAATCCTCAAGCACGTTTACATGTCATTGTAAGGATAAGTCTTTTCTCTGTATAAATACAGTAACCCCATACGAGTGTGAAGCTCTGTGCATTGTGAAATAGTGTACATTACGTGAATTGTTACTAATGTTAACATTCTTCACATAAACTGTAACAAATTAATGTTCTAACATGCTGTTTACGTGCGAGCTAATGTTATTGGCGCGAAAATACATTCACAAGTCAGAATATCTGTGCATGTATCACAGAGAGTATATTTGGGCGACAACAATTATGAGCTTCATATCATACCATCTTTTTACACCAATTGACAACATACAGCATTGTAGGTGACGATATACGAGGTGTGGCTAGAAAAAAACCGGACTAGTACTGGTGAAACAATAAAAAGAATGCAATAAGGCTGAAAATCGCGTGGCCTGTCACGTGACTCTCGCTCCGCCTACTGCTCGAGTTTCATCTGCCTCCTGCACTCAGTCTGCCCGTGGCGTCTGTTTTAAGTAGTTGACGTTTTGTCTGTGCGTCGGAAAATGTTGAGTGTACAGAAAGAACAGCGTGTTAACATCAAATTTTGTTTCAAACTAGGAAAATCTGCAAGTGAAACGTTTGTAATGTTACAACAAGTGTACGGCGATGATTGTTTATCGCGAACACAAGTGTTTGAGTGGTTTAAACGATTTAAAGATGGCCGCGAAGACACCAGTGATGACACTCGCACTGGCAGACCATTGTCAGCAAAAACTGATGCAAACATTGAAAAAATCGGTAAACTTGTTCGACAAGATCGCCATTTAACAATCAGAGCAGTGTCTGAGTTAACAGGAGTTGACAAGGAAAGTGTTAGGCAGATTCTTCATGAAAGTTTCAACATGAACAAAGTGTGTTCAAAAATGGTTCCTAAGTGTCTCACAATTGAACAGAAGGAACGCCGAAGAATGATTTGTTCTGACATCCTGGAAAACATTGAAAGTGATCCCACCTTCTTACAAAATGTTATTACTTGCGATGAATCGTGGTTTTTTTCTTACGACCCCGAAACTAAACGCCAATCGATGCATTGGAAAACTCCTGGTTCTCCACGACAAAAAAAAAAGCACGAATGTCAAAATCGAAAATCAAGGCAATGATGATTGTTTTTTTTGACATCAAAGGGATTGTGCACATTGATTGGGTACCAGAGGAACAAACAGTGAATCAGCATTACTACATTAGCGTCCTGGCTACCCTACGTGAGCGAGTACGGAGAAAACGGAACGATTTGTGGAGAAAAAAGTCATGGATCCTTCATCAAGACAATGCCCCAGCTCACAGTGCGTTGTCAGTGAAGACGTTTTTGGCAAAACACAACATTCCCAGCTTAGATCATCCACCCTACTCACCTGATTTGGCCCCCTGTGACTTTTTTCTTTTCCCTAAAGTCAAGTCAGCTTTGAAAGGAACTAGATTTGAGACTGTTGAAGCAGTAAAAGAAAAAGCGACGGAAGTAATGTATGGACTTACCGAAAATGATCTGCAGCATTGCTATGAACAGTGGAAAATTCGTATGGAGCGGTGTAGAGACCGAGGAGGAGAGTACATTGAAGGAGATAACATGAAATTGTAAATAATTGTAAATAAATGTTTTTTCCAGCATCAGTCCGTTTTTTTTCTAGCCGCACCTCGTAGATGCAGGGAGCTATGATAGGAAAATTTATCTATCAGAGAGTAGCGTAAAAATATTTATGTTATCTCTTCAAAAGGTCTCACAGTCATACAGAAACATGGCAACAGAAATCTTACGTATTACTTTGTTTGTCTTTACATTACCATTACCCTTGAATGCCACAGTTCCAGGAGACACTTATCCCTAGCAGTCTACTACCACTCATCTATTCATGTTTAAAAAAGTTTAGGCTGATGTGGCTAAAGAGCGGAAAATTGTACCCATTGATAGCTCACACCCCTGTCCATGTGGGGCACGAGGTATGAAATAACAATAAAGAAAACAAATTCAAATTTAAACTGATGAACAATGCAGAGGACACGAAATTCCCGTCAATCATACAACCAAAAATTGGACCACAACAGATTTGAACAATACGTCACAAGACGCTACCTCCTAAATATGTATTTTCCAAATTTGTTACGCTGCCCTGTTAGCTGCGTCATTTGCGGGGCGTTTGTGCCTTCTTCGTTTTTTCACGAGGTGCAAAGTATATACAAACAAAGTAATACGTAACATTTCTGTTGCCATGTTATGTATGAGTATCCACGTCAGTGTGACAAGTCTGACGGAACAGAAATCACATATCACTATAAACCGGAAGGCGGATCTAGGTACTTTCTGTGCGTGTGCACCATATCATCCGAACTCATGCAGCACTTATCGAAAGCTATGAGCAGTGAGATAATGGATGGGGTGCCACTTGCTTGTGACAGGTTGAGAATGTAGGGGAACAGGAAGCGTGTCCAGATGGCCGAGTCGGTGAAATCTACAGGTATAAAGAAGAGGAGAGAGTCACGGTCCGACATAAATTTTTAACGTTTACCAGTGAGTTATTTCGTTTCCTGTAGGTGGCTGAATTCGATTTTTCTTAATATTGTAATCCTTACGGCAGCTGTATGAAATGGATGTCTGTCTCAGAATGTTGTAAGTGGATGCTCTGATGTAGAGCATCTCGTTGTCATATTGTTGCCCTCTCCTTAGTTGTCTCCCGGCCATGGAGGGTTGCAGGTCGTAAGCACATAATTCTTGAGGGTAGTTTCGTTCTGTCGTTGCAACTACAAAAATGTGTGATATTTTTTCACCAGACGTGGACGCTTTATTGAAGAAAAACATCATCAGTGGCCTGTAATTAAGTTATTTAGATTTTGATTTTCTTTTTGATCGAAAAACAGTATGTTAAGAATAGGATGGTTTGTACTTACGGTGATTTTGGGTTGATTTCTAGCTTACAGAGGGAAATGCGTCTACTACCACATGGTGGTTTTTCTGCGTTAGACACCGATAATTTTAGTCAGTTTTTAGTTGTTCTGCAGCACTATGCATTTATTATGTTTTTCACAGCACATTTTTATGCGCACCACCGTACTCTGTTTATTTTTGTACTTCTAAGTATGTGTTGTGGTTTATGTTTTGTAGTGTTGCCAGCATAACCTTTCCACTGCTTTGTCTTTGACCTACAACTTTTCTTAATTACCAGACTATTGAATGTGTGTAATTTTATGTAATTATGTTTCAGTGTATTTATGTACTGTGTAAGAGTAGGGAAGGAATATCTATCGAGGGTTTTTTGTGTAGGAGAGGGAGAACCCATGATGAGTGGTCATAAGTGTATAGCAGTGTGATGGAATATGAGCTGGAGGAGAAGGTGAGGAGCGAGAAGTGAAATGAAATGGGTGGAGGTCGGAGGGGGGGGGGGGTTGAGAGAGTGGGAGGGGGTGAAGGATGGAAAAGGCTCTTTTCTTTTTCATGTAAATTCATCAATTATTATATATAGTGTCTGATTTCGAATATTCATTTGGTCATTGAGCAACTGTTCATTTTATATTAATGCTTATTGTGTGTGGAAAATTTCTTGGAAAGGGAAGAGGTGTCTCTCTTTACTGATTTTTATGATATTCATATCTTTTTCAATATCGCTTGTTCTATGGTGTTCTTATTTAGATGCTACACAAATGTTGAATGATTTGTACCGTATTTAAATGCTCTGATGTGTTATTTATACCTCGTGTCGAATATCCTGCCAGTCATTCCAATTCAGTGCTATTTGTTTTATAATCGCTAGCTACCTCTTTCTGGTAATCAGAAGCGTTTAGAGGGATCATTTTCAAATCACCGTAAGTTCAAATCAACTTTTTCTTAACGAACTGTTTCTCTATCTAAAGACAAATCAAAATGTATATAACTTCATTACAGACCACTCATGATACTTTACTTCAATGAAATGAAACGCGTCTGGTGAAAAAGCCAAGCATTTCTGTATTTGCAACGACAGAATAAAAATGCCCGCAAGAATTATAACGCAACTACAGACTCTATGGCCATACAAATGAAGAATTTAGTGTCGAAACTTCCTGGCAGATTACAACTGTGTGCCAGACCGAGACACGAACTCGGGACCTCCTACATACCTACTAGCAAAACAAATGCAGTCACACCTCACCCAATATTATAAAGTAGGAAATGATAGAATATTCAGAAATACCACTAAACTGGCAGAGCATATACTAGACACTAAAATCCCTGACACAGCAGTATATCTCTCCTTTAACGTATAAAATATGTACAGTTGCATCCCTGTTAATGAAACCATAAAAATAACTGAAGAAATCCTGAAAACACACAACCAGCTACCTCTTTAACTCATAGATGAAACAATAAAATTATTACAGTTAGTAACACAACAAACTTATTTTGAATCCAATCAACAATACTACACACAAGAAGAAGGTTTACCCATGGGTTCAGCTATTTTAGCTATTAGTCAACATTTTCATGAACTGTATAGAAAAATTAATATTTGAATACATATAAAAAAGAAAAGCTACACCGTCATGTACTGGTACAGATACATTGATGACATAATATGTGTGGTAGATGAACCTAAAAACAGAATGCACCTACTGCACAAAGATATAAGTATTATACACAAAAACGTAAAGTTCACAATAGAAGAAGAACAAGAAAACTCACTCAAATTTCTAGATATAACCATAGGAAAAGACAATAATATACATGTATTTCACATATACAGAAAACCCACAACAAGTGACATTATCTTAAATGCAACCTCAAACCACTTACAGAACCACAAGCAATCAGCAATAAGATACATGTTAAACAGGCTGAACAAGATCCCCCTAAACACTTCTGACTACCAGAAATAGCTATCCATCAGAAAACATATAAGATTAAAAATGGATACAAAGAAACAACAGTAGACAAACTGAACAAAAAAATAATGAGACAAACAATGAAAAAATAACCTAAGCACACAACTCATAAAACTTGCACTTCAACAAATAAAATGGCATATAGTGACTTGCCGCAACATATTCAAACACAAAATAGGTAACATATTCAAAAAACAAATTATTCCATTCAAAAGCAGATCGCAGAACTGAAATCAAAAGTAGACAGCTACCAAAAATCTGGTATCTATCAGTTCAGTTGCAGAGATTGTGAGAAGATATGCATTGCAATGAGTTACAGGACATTCGACTCACTGTATAAAGAATACATCAGAGCATTTAAATATAGTACCTATCATTCAAAATTTGCAGATCATCCAAAACAAAGAACACCACAGACGAAGTGATATTGAAAAAGATATCAATATCGTAAAAATCAATAAAGACAGACACTTCCTCCCCTTCCAAGAAACTTTCCACAGACAAAAAGAATTAACAAAAAATAAACAGTTACTGAATGACCAAGTAAATAATGTAAATATAAATAATTCATGAAATTACATGAAAAAGAAAGGATCCCTTTCCATCGTTCACACCCTCCCACTCTCCCATAGCCCCCCCCCCCCCGCCCCCCTCACAATTTCATTTCACTTCTCGCTGCTCAACTTCTCCTCTAACTCAAACTCTACCACACTGCTATACACTTACGTCCACTCATCATGGTTTCTCCCTCTCCTATACAAAAAGAAAAAAAAACCTCGATCGATATTCCTTCCCTACACTTACACAGTACATAAATGCACAGAAACATAATTACATAGAATTACACAATATAATAATCTAATAATTAAAAAAAGTTGTAGGCCAAAGACGAAGTTGTGAAAAAGTCTGTGTTGTCAACACTACAAAACACAAACCACAACACATAATTAGAAGGACAAAAACAAACAGAATACAGTGGTGCGCATAAAAATGTGTTGTGAAAAACATAAGAAACGCATATTGCTGCAGAACAACTAAAATTAGACCAAAATAATCAGCGTCTAACGCAGAAAAACAACCTTGTGCTACCAAACGGCATTTCCCGACGTAACAGAGATGTTGTTGTTGTTGTGGTCTTCAGTCCTGAGACTGGTTTGATGCAGCTCTCCATGCTACTCTATCCTGTGCAAGCTTCTTCATCTCCCAGTACCTACTGCAACCTACATCCTTCTGAATCTGCTTGGTGTATTCATCTCTTGGTCTCCCCCTACGATTTTTACCCTCCACGCTGCCCTCCAATACTAAATTGGTGATCCCTTGATGCCTCAGAACATGTCCTACCAACCGATCCCTTCTTCTGGTCAAGTTGTGCCACAAACTTCTCTTCTCCCCAATCCTATTCAATACCTCCTCATTAGTTACGTGATCTACCCATCTAATCTTGAGCATTCTTCTGTAGCACCACATTTCGAAAGCTTCTATTCTCTTCTTGTCCAAACTATTTACCGTCCATGTTTCACTTCCATACATGGCTACACTCCATACAAATACTTTCAGAAATGACTTCCTGACACTTAAATCTATGCTCGATGTCAACAAATTTCTCTTCTTCAGAAACGCTTTCCTTGCCATTGCCAGTCTACATTTTATATCCTCTCTACTTCGACCATCATCAGTTATTTTGCTCCCCAAATAGCAAAACTCCTTTACTACTTTAAGTGTCTCATTTCCTAACCTAATACCCTCAACATCACCCGACTTAATTCGGCTACATTCCATTATCCTCGTTTTGCTTTTGTTGATGTTCATCTTATATCCTCCCTTCAAGACACCATCCATTCCGTTCAACTGCTCTTCCAAGTCCTTTGCTGTCTCTGACAGAATTACAATGTCATCGGCGAACCTCAAAGTTTTTATTTCTTCTCCATGTATTTTAATACCTACTCCGAATTTCTCTTTTGTTTCCTTTACTGCTTGCTCAATATACAGATTGAATAACATCGGGGAGAGGCTACAACCCTGTCTTACTCCCTTCCCAACCGCTGCTTCCCTTTCATGTCCCTCGACTCTTATAACTGCCATCTGGTTTCTGTACAAATTGTAAATAGCCTTTCGCTCCCTGTATTTTACCCCTGCCACCTTTAGAATTTGAAAGAGAGTATTCCAGTCAACATTGTCAAAAGCTTTCTCTAAGTCTACAAATGCTAGAAACGTAGGTTTGCCTTTCCTTAATCTTTCTTCTAAGATAAGTCGTAAGGTCAGTATTGCCTCACGTGTTCCAGTATTTCTACGGAATCCAAACTGATCTTCCCCGAGGTCCGCTTCTACCAGTTTTTCCATTCGTCTGTAAAGAATTCGTGTTAGTATTTTGCAGCTGTGGCTTATTAAACTGATTGTCCGGTAATTTTCACATCTGTCAACACCTGCTTTCTTTGGGATTGGAATTATTATATTCTTCTTGAAGTCTGAGGGTATTTCACCTGTTTCATACATCTTGCTCACCAGATGGTAGAGTTTTGTCAGGACTGGCTCTCCCAAGGCCGTCAGTAGTTCCAATGGAATGTTGTCTACTCCGGGGGCCTTGTTTCGACACAGGTCTTTCAGTGCTCTGTCAAACTCTTCACGCAGTATCGTATCTCCCATTTCATCTTCATCTACATCCTCTTCCATTTCCATAATATTGTCTTCAAGTACATCGCCCTTGTATAGACCCTCTATATACTCCTTCCACCTTTCTGCTTTCCCTTCTTTGCTTAGAACTGGGTTTCCATCTGAGCTCTTGATGTTCATACAAGTGGTTCTCTTCTCTCCAAAGGTCTCTTTAATTTTCCTGTAGGCAGTATCTATCTTACCCCTAGTGAGAAAAGCCTCTACATTCTTACATTTGTCCTCTAGCCATCCCTGCTTAGCCATTTTGCACTTCCTGTCGATCTCATTTTTGAGACGTTTGTATTCCTTTTTGCCTGCTTCATTTACTGCATTTTTATATTTTCTCCTTTCATCAATTAAATTCAATATTTCTTCTGTTACCCAAGGATTTCTACTAGCCCTCGTCTTTTTACCTATTTGATCCTCTGCTGCTTTCACTACTTCATCCCTCAAAGCTACCCATTCCTCTTCTACTGTATTTCTTTCCCCCATTCCTGTCAATTGTTCCCTTATGCTCTCCTTGAAACTCTCTACAACCTCTGGTTCTTTCAGTTTATCCAGGTCCCATCTCCTTAAATTCCCACCTTTTTGCAGTTTCTTCAGTTTTAATCTACAGGTCATAACCAATAGATTGTGGTCAGAGTCCACATCTGCCCCTGGAAATGTCTTACAATTTAAAACCTGGTTCCTAAATCTCTGTCTTACCATTATATAATCTATCTGATACCTTTTAGTATCTCCAGGGTTCTTCCATGTATACAACCTTCTATCATGATTCTTAAACCAAGTTTAGCTATGATTAAGTTGTGCTCTGTGCAAAATTCTACCAGGCGGCTTCCTCTTTCATTTCTTAGCCCCAATCCATATTCACCTACTACGTTTCCTTCTCTCCCTTTTCCTACACTCGAATTCCAGTCACCCATGACTATTAAATTTTCGTCTCCCTTCACTATCTGAATAATTTCTTTTATTTCATCGTACATTTCTTCAATTTCTTCGTCATCTGCAGAGCTAGTTGGCATATAAACTTGTACTACTGTAGTAGGTGTGGGCTTCGTATCTATCTTTGCCACAATAATGCGTTCACTATGCTGTTTGTAGTAGCTTACCCGCATTCCTATTTTCCTATTCATTATTAAACCTACTCCTGCAAACAGAGATATCAACCCAAAATCACCATATGTACAAATCAACTTATTCTTAACGAACTTTTTTTCGATCTAAAAGCAAATCAAAATGTAAATAAATTAATTACAGAACACTGATGACTCTTTACTTCAATAAAGTGAATGCATCTGGTGAAAAAAATCACGCATTTTTGTAGTTGCAACGACAGAACAAAAATACCCTCAACATTTACGAAGAAACTACGGACAGTATAGTCATACAAATGAAGAATTGAACGTAAGCATATATTTTGGGTGTTACCAAGTGTAACTTGTGCCACAGTTCCTTATTACGTATTGTGTTTTAGACAAGTGTATTACCAAAGACTTGTCTATCATAGCTTGAAACATCTTCTGTAATGAATGACTCCCAGACGATGTGGATAGGGGTGTCGATTGCTCCACATCCACAAGTGGATTGCCGTATTTTAAGTAAGTAGCTGGGATATGCTCCAAGTCCCGATAGGCAGTGTCTAGCTCAAAAGTTTCTTACTCGCTGAAACTGTGCGTCGAACTCGAACTCGAACGTGGGATCTTCGTCTTTTGCGGGCAAGTGTTCTACCGACTAACACATTCAAGCTGGCCTCACGACCCGCCCTCACAGGCTTACTTCCGCCAGTACATCATCTCCTACCTTGCAAACCTCACAGAAGTTCTCCTGCATACCTTTTGGGACGAGCCACATTCGAATAAAGGATATAGCGCAGACATGGCTAAGCCACAGTCAGTTTCTTTGTCCAGGGCACTTAATCTGCCACTAAGTTTCAAATAAGTACATATTTCGCTGCAGAGCAAAAATTAATTCTGGACACAATACTCCGGGCAACGGCTGAGGCACGTTTCCGCAATACATTTTCCTTTGTGAGGGTTACTTCTGCAAGGTATTCAGGAGAACTTAGGTGAAGTTTGACATGTAGTAGATGGTCTACTGGCAGAAGCTGAGCTATGAGGGCGGATCGCCAACCGTGCTTGGATGACTCAGTAGGTAGAGCACTTGCGCACAAAAGGCAAAGAGCCTATATTCGAGTCCAAGTTTGAAATCAGCGCTCACTTAGCTACTGACGGAAAATTCGTTTTGTAGTTTATCGGAAGTTGATCGGAAGCAAGTATGATATTCTTAATCTTTCTTTTCTGTTAAGAGGGAAGGGGTATGGTCTCCTCCCCGTTTCTGATCCGTATCAGATTTCTTGCAGTATCTCTGTCTTCGATGTGCCAAATATCTCCTTTATTTTGTCATATTCACGCTTTTTGGGCCAATACTGTGCACCAATGTTTCGCACTGCTATGTGCAGTGGCAATAAGCCCAATGTCAGCATGAGCGCCTTAGTCGGCGTTGCTCTGTAGCACTGGTCGTCAAACTGCTTCCCGAATGAAGTATTCGTTTAGCCCACTTTTCTCGGACGTGTTTTACAATAACATGCATTTAGCAACCCCATAAACGTCAACTAACGTCAAGAACGTCTTAACAGAGCAGATTCCCCGGCCAGTAATAAACAAAAATACTTACAGAGACAGTAATATTTCAAGATATTATTGATTTTAGCTTATATTAGTTCTTTCGGCCATGAGCTTACCATAGAGTAGAAGAACAAGTAGCACAGATCCTGCGGTGTAAATGGTGTGTGAGAGTGCGTATTTTGTTCTTTCCCTTCCTGTACTGACAGCTCACGTGCTTGCGCGAATGTATAAATTTTGACATGAAAGTAACATGGATTCGTGAATGTCGTTATTGAGACGATCATCTTCAGTTGCGGCTCATATTTGTAGTAAGGGATATGAAATTAAATTAGGGCTGTTGAAAGACATTGCAATTGGAGGTAGGAAATTGACATTCAAAACATTTAATAAATATTTGCGACCGTTTTTCATATTGGATAGGACATTTAACGATAATACAGTTACTGTTCTGAATCAGTTAACCATAAGGTCACACTACAGCTTTGGGGTTACTGAGGGTGACAGCAACATGGAGCAGAGAACAGTCGATAAGAAGCGTTCCCAATGGTGCCGGCTTTTAACGATTAGTCTAAAGGGCTGGCAGCCGCCGTACCGCGCCCTTACTGTAGATACCCTGTTGAGAATCATAATATACTAATTTGTATAGGTTGTCAATTAATAACAAGATCGGTACATATGTGGCTCTAAGTGCGGCCTACAGTCTCGTTATTGGCTCTTGTGCAAAAACACATGACTACCAGTGCCCTAGTTTATTGCTCTACAGTATATGATTAATGTTTCATTGGAGTACTTAGATATCGTTTGGCATGCGACGTCTCGTGGTTAAATGTATTTGAAATTGTACTTAACATGTGCATTTCACATGAGAGAGTGTAATTTACTTGCACTGATTGGATGTGTGAACGTTTTTGACGGATTTATAAATACTTACACTTCAGCAAGAATTTCGTTCCAGCTGCTACCTGATTTTTCTTTGTCTTATATCCTAGCTTGTTCTATTTATGACTTCTGTATCGTCCTTTATTGCCGCGGTATTATGAAAATAATATTTCGAAACGCATCACAATATATAAATTTGTGTGGGACCATGACGTTTCCAAGACTCTATTACATGTCTTAAATGTCTGATAGGGGGTTCATCGAACCACTTTCACACTCTTCGTCTACCTTTCTACTCACGAACAACTTTTGTGGGAAAGACGTACACTTAAATATTTCCATGCGACCTCTGAGTTCTCTTATTTTGTTACGATGATCAATTATCCCTACGTACATGAGAGCCAACGGAATGTCTTAGCATTTAGAGGAATAAGTAGGAGATGAAAATTTCGTGAAAATATCTTATCGCAACTAAAAAAAGACCTTTAATGACTGCCACCATAATTCACGCGGCATATCTGTGACACTCTTTCCCCTTTTCCGCTGTTACTACCCAACTTTCACCTTTCTCTATGGCCTCAGTCAATTCTCTTTGGTAACGACCCGATAACGAACAGCAGTATTCTAGTATAGAACGGACAAGCTTAGTGCAGGCAGTTTCTTTACAGAGTTTGTTGCATCTCTGGTTCGCCTTCCCCGAAACATGACCTATGTGGTCGTTCCAAATTAGGTTTTTCGTAATTGTATTACCTAGGGAATACAGTTACGAAGAACTAGATATTTTTTTCAACTGACAGCTTTAGATTTGTGAAATTTATCGTGTAACCGAAATTTAGCAGATTCCTTTCAGTGCTCTTCTGGATGGCTTCACAATTTTCAATATTTAGAGTCATTTGCCCCTATTGACACCATACAGATTCTTTTCTAAGTCATTTTATAATTGGTTTTGGACTTATGATTACCTTAGAAACAAAATTAAGAGGGCTGCTCAGATTGTCTCCTAAACCATTTAAATAAATTAGTAACAGCAGAGAGTCAATAACATTTTCTCGGACTACGCCAGATATCACTTCCGTTTTACTCGATGACTTTCCGCCAATTAATACGAACTGTGTCATTTCTAACATGAAATGGCGAAGGTAGTTCCGGAGCAGGGATGGTAATCCCTAGGTAAGTAGTCTGATTAGAAGACGCTTGTGAGGAGCAGTATCAAAAGCTACCTGGAAATTTTGAAATATTGGGTCGGTTTGATATACCCTGCAAAAGTATTCATTACTTAGAGCGAATAAAGAACTAGTTGCGTTTCAAAAGAACTGTGTTTTATGAATCCATGCGATGTATCACAGTTTGCTTCAAGTTAGATCATAATGTTCGAACATAGTATATTATTCAGACTCCTACTGCTAATTTACGACAATGTACGGGTCTATAATTCACTGGATAATTGTTGTTTCCTTTCTTGAGAACTGGTGTCCTTTGTACAACTTCCCAGTCCTTTGGTACGAATATTTTATCGAGCGAGCAGTTGTATGTGACTGGTAGGTATGGACCTATTACATCAGCATATTCCGAAATACCCTGTTTGGTACACAGTCATGACCGGGAGACTGGCCTTTATTAAGTGATATAAGCCGTTCCGCTGTAATGAGGATATCTGCTTCTAAGTTACTCGTTGCCGATTGCTCTTGATCTCTATTTGAGAACATTAACTTCGTCTTCTTCGGTGAAAGTACAGGGTGATTATAATTGAAGTTAAACTTCAAACCACTGTAGAAATAACGCCACTGGTTAGATGGCGTCAAATTGGGACGGAATACTATCGGAGAAGGGGGAAAACGTATGGCAGAAGGAAAATAAACAGTTAAAAAATGTAGCAATAGATGGAGCTGTAAGCATCATAATTTAATAGTGATCGGCTACAGATGACAAATGAATCATACAACAATGCCTAAGGTGTACGTTTGACGCTAAGCAAACTGTGCTACTCAGTGTGCATGGGGTACAGGTGTGCTGCTGTTACTTACGTAAGACCATCTACCACGCCAAGGTCATATCAAATCGGCTGGCAAAAATCGGTTTTTAATTGTCCTGAGCCCAAAAACAACATAAAAAGCATCAACCACATCGGTTTTTGACTGTCCTGAGGCCAAAAACCGCATAAAAAGCATCAGTCAAAATCAAATCGAATTATTAATTTCCGTGTGACGCGCAAACATGTTCAATATGGTGTCCACCGTTTTCTGCAACAAGCTGAAGTCGAGTAACAGTATGTTCCACAACTGATCGAAGTGTTTCCGGGGTCACGTTCAGAATGTGTTGCGCAATGCCTGCCTTCAATTCAACTAAGTTTGCAATCGGAACATTGAACACATCGTTTTTCAGATAGCCCCAGAGCCAGAAGTCTCACGGATCAAGGTCAGGTGATCGGGACGGCCAGGCTGTAGGGAAATGGCGGCTGATAATTCAGAAATTGCTTAACTGGATTTTCAATGTGCGGAGGTGCCCCATCTTGCATAAAAATTATCCCATCCACATATCCACGGTGTTGGAGAGCTGGAATGACGTCGTTGCGCAAAAGACTCTCTTGGCGCATACCAGTGACGGTACAGGTAACAGGAGCGGAAGCACCGGTCTCATCGATAAAATAGGGCCCTACGATAAATTATGCCGTAAATCCGCACCACACACTAACCTCTTCAGGATGAAGTGCTACTGGTAGATTTGCTTCTGGATTTTCCTTTGCCAATACTCGACAATTTGTGAATTGACATATTCTGTCAGGTGGAAATGGGCTTCGTCGCTAAACAAAATCGTTCACCATTGTCCATTTCCATGCGAGCAAGAAATTCTGAAGCAGAGATGTCTCTTGGTGGAAGGTCAACAGGAAGCAACTCGTGCACATGGGTAATTTTGAATGAATAGCAAAGAAGGATGTTTCGTAGGATTTTACGCACCGTGCTCACGGATATTTCCAATGTTTGGGCAATTCCCTGTGTACTAAACGTTTGCACACTACTATTCGTTTGCTCCTGCACTGCTGTGGCCACTGCTTCCACTGAAGTCGAATCAAGTCGTGTCCTCCCTCTTCCAGGTTGCACACCAAATGAACCCGTATTTTCGAATTTCCGAATCATTTTCTCCAGACCCACGGCAGTCATCGGACCAACGCCTTTTTTCAAACCCTTTAGTGTCCGGAACTTCTGTAGAGCAACGTTTACACCGCCATCATTCTTGTTACACAGCTTTACAAGCAGAGCGCTATCCTGCATTGAGACAGTCATGGCGAACGTGTCAGACACGAAGGGAGGTAAAGCCGTGTACCTGGCGTGTTTATACCAACTTAAATGGGTCGTGCTCATGACAGGTGATTTCATTTACCTATTATGACACATACAACACCATATGTTGATCAATTTTCACACTATTTTTTTTCTTCTGCCATGCGCTTTTCCCGTTCTCCGATAATATTCCGCTCCAATTTGATGTCATTCTCATCAGTGGTGTTATTTCTACAGCGTTTTCAAAGTTTAAATTTAATTATTATCACCATGTGTTTCAGAAAGCGTACTTAGTAACTCTGCTTCAGTGACACCGTCACCGGTAACATAGCCCATCGCTATACAACAGTGAAGTTACGGATTTCATTTTACCACCGGTAAGCTTTATATACTGCTAGAATATCTCTGGATTTTCCGTCAGTTTTCGGAAACACAGTTTCGTTACGCAAACCGTTAAATGGACTGAAGTCTACACAAAATTTTGAGATTCTGCAGAACTTCGCCAATCATGGGGATTTTGCGTTCTTTTAAATTTGGCACTTTTTTCCGTTACTTCTGCAATAGTGTTTTGTATACCATGGGGGACCAGTTCCGTCTATTATTAATTTCTATTAAAATCACCCCAATGAAACTGTCTTCAGAGGATGAAATTGGTGTTTATCGTTCCGTTGACAACGCTATTATTAGAGGCGGAGGACAACCTCTGCCCGTGCCCTTTCGAAGGAACGACCCTGGCATTTGCCATAAGCGATTTAGGAAAATCACGGCAAACCGAAATCAAGATGGCCGAATGTAGGTTTGGACTGTCGTCCTGCCGCGTACGAGTCCAGTGTGCTAACCACTACGTTACATAGCTCGTTATTATAAATAAAACAGTCTTGATTGCGTGTACGTTTTGGGGACGTATGTGCTCCGTTTTGTGAGCGGTTTTGGTCCTTTATCGATCCATTATCGGACCATTTTTTTACTCCTTGGTGTCAGCAGGATGCGGTGACGTGGAGCAGGGTGCTCTGGAGGTAATATAATTTTACCGCTAGCTGTTTCTCCTAAGCACAATGTTTCAAAAATTTCTCAAGTTATTATAATTTTTTTTGTATAAATCTCTCAGTAACTGTCGGCTATATTTCGTCGAATTCAAGCCACATCGGGTCTACGATCTGAAGGAGTGGAGACTGTCTCTAAGGAAGCGGTAATGCAAATTTTTACCTGTTCCTCTATTTTAAATAGATACGCTTTCCGCTTATTTTTCTTCGGTTTGGGTGTTACGGTATCTCGGTACACTGATCGTATGGTCACTAACCACCAGGAGATTGGCGAGTTACTTTCTTTCCTGCATACTTTCATAGCTTAATTCTTAAATTCCTTGAGTGTTTGTATATTTAAGAGAGGTAGTATCGCGTTTTAGTAACTCTGTAGTGTAGAGTTACGCCGTCTTTAGTGCCGCTGCCGCTTGTCTAGAACAACCACTGACCGTTGTAGATAACTGAGTCAGGTGCCAGGCTCCAATCATGAACCGTCAGGAGAGTAGATATTTATTTAGCTGTTTTTCTTTGTGCTTTTATAGTTTAGCTAGCTGAGTAACTGGCGTTCCAGTCTTCTATTAGTCCGTCTCTTCTCCAGCCCCGCTCTCAGTCCAACTCGTCCACACTTCCACACTCTTTCCAGCGACTCCTGGCGCTCCTTATGTCCATCACCTCCTTCCCTGTCTCCATCTGCTCCTCTGTGCTCTGTGCATCTGCTGCTACCCCGTCTGCCCATTTCCTTCTTCCTCCTTCTCTTAGTCCATCTCCTTCTTCTCTCTCCTTTCTGTGTCCATCTCCAGCTCTCTCCTTTGGACATTTCCCACGCCCCCTCTATATCCATTTCCCGCACCCCCTTTCTGTGTCCATCTTCTGGTCCCCCCTTCTCTCTCCATGTTATCATGCTCATCCTAATAGGGCGCTGGTGGTTCTTATCCCTGTGGTATTTCTTTTTAGATCATAACTAATATGTGTACCAAATTTAGTGGGAATCGTTGTAGGGGTTTAGGATGAGTCACTTTAATCGTGGTTTTGCCGATTTACGCACATGCCAAATATATTTCATATACATGTACATATTTGACTCGTATTTGTACACGCATTTCACCTGAAGTTCTAGCGAATTTCGCCCTGCAGTTTGATTTCCGCGCAGCTCCATGCTAATGACATATCTCCTGAACTTTGTGTTCTAGAATGATATAATTCTGCAGGCATATCCAGTGGTAGATGTGACTACTGCCTGCCCACTGTGTTGTGAACAGAGTTGTAAGTAATGAGGTAATACTTTAAACGCCATGCATGATGCGATATTTTTTCATGCATCTCGGTGTTTATAGCGTCATATCACCTGAACTATGTGTCGTATAGAGATATAATTTGGCTGTTACATTCAGTTGTATTTGCGAATACTGCCTTCAATGTGTGTCGCGAATATACGCAGCAGTAAAGAAGTAATAAATTGAATGTCATGCTTCATCCGGCAGATTTACTGCATCGGCAGTGAAAATTTGGTAATCGAACTTTCTTCTCTCATTACTTTGTGGGGATCGCCAGTGAGAAGAAGTATGCTAAAGATTTGAAACTATAAGTTTATTGGCAGTCACTAAGTGATCATCCTCCTACCCCTTTTGATATGTGATTCTTACCAACCCCCCGCGATTCTCGACAGACATTAAGTGATATGGGCACCTCTTTTGAGTGAAATTGGTGCAATGGTTTAGTGGGAGATGTGGAACGTAATTATTACATATACACGTACATCCGTTTTTATGAAATGCGTGGGCCGGCCGCGGTGGTCTCGCGGTTCTAGGCGCGCAGTCCGGAACCGTGCGACTGCTACGGTCGCAGGTTCGAATCCTGCCTCGGGCATGGATGTGTGTGATGTCCTTAGGTTAGTTAGGTTTAAGTAGTTCTAAGTTCTAGGGGACTGATGACCACAGCAGTTGAGTCCCATAGTGCTCAGAGCCATTTGAACCATATGAAATGCGTGGAATCTTAAATTATTAGTAGCAGGATGACATTGCGATCCTCAGTGAAAGTAAAGAAGAATTACAAAATCTGCTGAATGGAATGAACAGTCTAATTAGTACAGAATAGGCAGTGAGAGTAAATCGATGAAAGACGAAAGTACTGAGAAGTTGCAGAAGTGGGAACTGCGAGAAACGTAACAACAGGATTAGTAACCACGTAGCAGATGAGGGCTGCTGCGTAGGCAGCAAAATAATCTATGACGGTTGGATGAAGGAGGACACCAAAAGCAGCCTAGCATTGGCAAAAAGGGCATTCCTGGCGAAGAGCTGCTGGTATCAAACGTAGACCTTTATTCCAGGAAGAATTTCCTGAGGATGTACGTTTGGAGCACCGCACTGATGGTAGTGAAACGTGGACTGTTGGAAAACCTGAACGTAAGGGAATCAAGGCATTTGAGACGTGGACCTATAGACGAATGTGGAAAATAAGGTGGACGGACAAGGTGAGGGATGAGGAGGTTCTGCGCAGAGTCGGAGAGGAAAGGTATATATGGAAAACACTGACAAGGAAAAGCGACAGGATCATAGAACATCTATTAAGGCATCAGAGAATGACTTCATGGTACTAGAGAGAGCTATAGAGGGCAAAAACTGTAGAGGAGCCAGAGAAAAGAATACATCCAGCAAATAATTGAGGACGTATGTTGCAAGTGCTACTCTGAGAGGAATTCGTAGCGGATCACATCAAACCAGTCAGAAGACTGATGACTCAAAAACGTAGGATGGTTAGGGGATGTAGTTGCTGTGTGCAGATGCCGGAGAGGTAGACCGCAGTTCGCAAACAGCTGAAGACGTGTTCGTTGCTGTCATCTGGCTGTGACTGGTGCCTCAGGGTGTAACGGTGGCGGGGGAAGTGGGGCAGTCAGAGCAGGTGGGTGGCGGCTTGTAATGCCTTCGCTTCACCCGAGGTGGGGGAGTCGATCTCGGGACTGGCCATCAGGCCTCGCTCATTCTGTGATTGGATAGGTGGCCGCATCTTCGGTAGGGTCCAAACAGGTGCACAGGATGTTACGGTATTGCTACTTATCGGAAGCTTCAGTGTTATGGGCATTATGGAGCTCCTTAGGGGGAAGCGTCCAGGTCTGGAAAGCAGTCTACTGTGTGCACGTTCCTTCCGCCGCGGAGAAGAGATATTCATCGGGATATTGGAAGGCCCAGTCTGCTGCTGTCGAGGGGGTAGTCATCCTCAGGTTGTGGCCCACGTCACATTGACGCCTGTTGCTTTGATTAAAACACCATTCTCAGACGGTACGGATGGTTCGCGGAAATGGAGATGAGTACTAGCCTTGCTCTAGGGGCAAAGCTGAGTGTTCCACCGCTCGTTAAATATTTCGGAGCTACTTCGCTCCTATTCAGTTCTCGGTTTCGAGCATAATGTGATCGTAACAGCTATTGGATGGGCGATAAATGCGGGTAGTTTGTTACTAATCATTTGGCAGTTTATTGTCAGAATTTTGATATTCGAAAACTGCTTACTGTCTACTCAGTCTGATTTCGCTCTCCGGGTATAGACTAGCGAGCTTTCATCAGAGGACTTCAAGCAATCGGCTAGCCTCAAAAAACCCCGTGTGCACGCCGCTAGTACTCTGCAACGTCGTACTCGGAATATATCTGGGTAATTTGATTAGGAGCTGACTAGAGACTCGCAGTCAGAGATCCCGTCGATTCTTTGTCGATCTTGGCAGCAGATTTCAAGATCTTCGTTATGGGGTAAAGAATTGTAGCACTCACCTTGATAGGTAGAGGTGCACAAGACAGAAGAAGCAGTTACTTGGGTAGCAGAGTACTAGTGGCGTGCACAAGGGGTTTTTTGAGGCTAGCGGATAGTTTGAGGTCGCCTGAGGAATGCTCGCTAGTCTGTACTCAGAGAGCGAAATCAGACCACGTTCACAAAAAGCACTCTTCGAATATCGAAATTCTGACAATAAACTGCCGAAGGATTCGTAGCAAGTTTCCCACATTTACCGTCCACCCAACAGCTGTCACGGTCACATTATGCTCGGAACCTAGAGTTGGATGAGAGCGAAGTAGCTCCGTAATATTTACCGAGTAATGGAACGCTTATCGATGAGAGAGGTTAGGCGTCATTGGTAGGGGTGTGTTCATTGCAGTCAACAAAAATATTGTGTCTTTCGAGGTCAAAATCGAGTCTCACAGTGAAGTTTTCTGGGAGCGAGTAATCTGCTAACGGGAAGATAGTCATCAGATTTCTGCCGGCCACGTGATTCCGCCGCAACAGATGTAGTATATTTCAAAGAAAGTCTACGCTCATTAACGACATTTACCCAGATCATACAACATTTGTCGGAGGCGACTTAAACTTACCGAGTATAGAAAGGGACGTCTATGGATTCATTGTAGGTGGTATGGACAGACAGTTTCGAAAAATAGTTCTGGACAGTTTTTTCCGAAAGCTGTCTTGAGCAGCTATTTGGCAACCCATAAGCAGTGGAAACAATTTAGGTCTTGTAACTACAAACTGGCTTGACCTGGTCGAAAGTGCCAGTATAGAGACCGGGAAAAGTGATCATGACGCATAATAGAGACGACTGTTACTATAATAGAATCCTTCAAGAAGGCTCGTAGAATTTTCATGCTAGCTAGAGCAGATTGAAATTGTTAGAATGCTTCATAGACAGTGAATGAGCACCATTTACTTCCAATATGATGGACATAGAGGAACCATGGGCAAAGTTTAAACTCTAAATATCGTGCTCTGGGGAAATATGGGCTAAATAATTGGATTAAGGACGCGAAGGACCCTCTGAGTTTCGGATCCCCACCAGAGCTGATTAAAGGAAGATGTCGAAGAAGTTCAGTAGCTTTCTGGTAGATTTATAATTAGTACGTGAATATTACGGAGCAACAAAACAAAAAACGTTTTTCCACGCCATGTAGACATGAAAATATATTTTTATTTCGTGTTTCATGCTTAGTGAACTAAAGCGGTAGAAATAGGAGGGAAGACGACGCCCTTTTCGCAGAATAGTACTGACGAAATTTGGAGAACTGGCATTCGAGGCTGACAGCAGATCGATTCTGCTGTCGCCGCCGTACACTGCGATGTTTCCACAAACCCGTGACGTCTAATAGTCGTGTAGGGAGTAAACCGCAAATTTTTGTCGGTGAACTAACGACTGACTAATAGATCTGTAGTAATTTAATGCAGGACAGTGTAAGAATACTCTTCACCACCAATTTGTCTATGACAATATTACGAGCTGTTTTATTTTATTATTCCAATCTCAGTACCATGACAAAAGAATATTTCCACTCCAGGTAGAAATGAGCATATAATTTTTATTTCTTGTTTCATATACGGAGAGCTTTCTCCTATCATCGCCGTCGATGGAAGTAGGACTATTTTGGGCAATTACTGTAACTGTGCCAGGAACTGCTAACCCTTATGGAAAAAGAACTCCTGAGTCCGTTATTGCATATTTGTGGAGTTATTTCATAATTTTTGCTAAACTTATACGTATGTTATGTACGAAGATAATTACGGCATTTTACTAACTCTTTTGACGTAATGTCGACTTTAATAGACCATTATGTTGTAGTATTCCCGAAGGTGAGTAATCAATTTTGAAAACTTGAGTTTTACAATATTTAATTCGATTCAATGAAATAAAGTAGGCTGTTTATATGTTTGTATATTGGCGGCGCTACAGAATGCATTAATATCACTGACAGTGATCTGCGCTCTCGCTAAGGGACTCTGTGGCTGGTAAGACTCGCAGTTAGAAGTTAATAGCACTGGAAGTGTCATGTGAGCGCGAGCGGACGATTTGCACGTGTGTCCGTCATAAAGATTTAGTATTCGTAGCACATGAATTGTAAAATGATGATTGATGTATCTGCTGATGCTCGTAATATGCAATTATTGACGATTATATAATTTTTAGAACTGAATGTCTCATGATTAAGGTAAAATATGATAAATACATTGTTTGCTCTGCAATAAAATCTTTCCTTTGCTAACCATATGCGCATTAGTAGCTAGAGACTTTCGTAGTTAGAATCTTTTTATTTAGCTGGCTGTAGTTCCTGCTTGCTGTATTTGCTGTAGATAGTGTCACGAAGATTCTCTGTGAGGTAAGTGCGTTATGAAAAAGTGTAGGATATTGTTCGGGGCCATTCTTTTGTGTTAATTATTTGAACAGTCAGATTGCGTTATCCTTGTATATTGTTGGCAATAAATGACTTGAATAAATTTGAGCTTTATTTGTCAGGGAAAATTCTGCAGACCAGTGTTGAAATGATAAAAACAAATAAAGAGACAGTACGTTCAGTTCCACTCAGCAGTTTAAGAAGGTTCAGTAAGCATTCAGCAATTTAAGTTTCACGTTTTCAGTTATTTCAGTTTAAGTAAAACGATAACAATATGTAAGTTTTATTAGCGCTACATGACATTTGTCGCTAACACTAAAGAGGGGAGGCGGTACTTGCGTTGTCTGCACCATTCACTTTCGTACGTCGCTTTGTTTCAGTACTACTTTATTGTCTCCATCCTCCCTGATCAGCACCTTCTTTGCAAAACTTGGTACTAGTTCGTCAATGAAGATAGCACGCGCATATGATTCTGTATTCATTCCTTGCTGCTGTTTCCCCGCCTACCACGTCGCTGTCTTTGTGTGTATTACCAATTACTACTGAATTAAATTGGAATTATATTAATACCTTCAGCTGCTGACGGGCGTTGATATATATCAACGGGGGACAGGTGAAAAATTTGTGCCCCGACCGGGACTCGAAGCCGGGATATGTGTGCATCACCACAGGTCATGGCCGGTATTGCAAAAACTATACCGGCCATGACCTTCTTCTTCTGTGCGGATGCACACATATTCCCCAAACTCTTACGGGACTTGGTAAGAATGTTTTCCACTAGTAATGAGTGTGTTGGGGTGGGACACTACGAATGTAGTGTGTGGACATACAAGGTGAGAATGCTGGTCTCGTGGGAGGCGTGCACGAGATAGTCCCTGCAGTCACACTGCACTCTGTGCCCTCGGTGGCTCAGTTGGATAGAGCGTCTGCCATGTAAGCAGGAGATCCCGTGTTCGAGTCTCGGTCGGGGCACACATTTTCACCTGCCCCCGTTGATATACACTCCTGGAAATGGAAAAAAGAACACATTGACACCGGTGTGTCAGACCCACCATACTTGCTCCGGACACTGCGAGAGGGCTGTACAAGCAATGATCACACGCACGGCACAGCGGACACACCAGGAACCGCGGTGTTGGCCGTCGAATGGCGCTAGCTGCGCAGCATTTGTGCACCGCCGCCGTCAGTCAGCCAGTTTGCCGTGGAATACGGAGCTCCATCGCAGTCTTTAACACTGGTAGCATGCCGCGACAGCGTGGACGTGAACCGTATGTGCAGTTGACGGACTTTGAGCGAGGGCGTATAGTGGGTATGCGGGAGGCCGGGTGGACGTACCACCGAATTGCTCAACACGTGGGGCGTGAGGTCTCCACAGTTCATCGATGTTGTCGCCAGTGGTCGGCGGAAGGTGCACGTGCCCGTCGACCTGGGACCGGACCGCAGCGACGCACGGATGCACGCCAAGACCGTAGGATCCTACGCAGTGCCGTAGGGGACCGCACCGCCACTTCCCAGCAAATTAGGGACACTGTTGCTCCTGGGGTATCGGCGAGGACCATTCGCAACCGTCTCCATGAAGCTGGGCTACGGTCCCGCACACCGTTAGGCCGTCTTCCGCTCACGCCCCAACATCGTGCAGCCCGCCTCCAGTGGTGTCGCGACAGGCGTGAATGGAGGGACGAATGGAGACGTGTCGTCTTCAGCGATGAGAGTCGCTTCTGCCTTGGTGCCAATGATGGTCGTATGCGTGTTTGGCGCCGTGCAGGTGAGCGCCACAATCAGGACTGCATACGACCGAGGCACACAGGGCCAACACCCGGCATCATGGTGTGGGGAGCGATCTCCTACACTGGCCGTACACCACTGGTGATCGTCGAGGGGACACTGAATAGTGCACGGTACATCCAAACCGTCATCGAACCCATCGTTCTACCATTCCTAGACCGGCAAGGGAACTTGCTGTTCCAACAGGACAATGCACGTCCGCATGTATCCCGTGCCACCCAACGTGCTCTAGAAGGTGTAAGTCAACTACCCTGGCCAGCAAGATCTCCGGATCTGTCCCCCATTGAGCATGTTTCGGACTGGATGAAGCGTCGTCTCACGCGGTCTGCACGTCCAGCACGAACGCTGGTCCAACTGAGGCGCCAGGTGGAAATGGCATGGCAAGCCGTTCCACAGGACTACATCCAGCATCTCTACGATCGTCTCCATGGGAGAATAGCAGCCTGCATTGCTGCGAAAGGTGGATATACACTGTACTAGTGCCGACATTGTGCATGCTCTGTTGCCTGTGTCTATGTGCCTGTGGTTCTGTCAGTGTGATCATGTGATGTATCTGACCCCAGGAATGTGTCAATAAAGTTTCCCCTTCCTGGGACAATGAATTCACGGTGTTGTTATTTCAATTTCCAGGAATGTATATTAAAGCGCGTCAGCAGCTGGAGGTACTAATATAATTCCAATTTCGTTCTAGACTTCTGCAGGTAATCAATGGTGTCCGAAAGAGCAGACAGCATATCTATATAAATATATAATTACTACTGAGGTCGAATAATTCATTTATTCATGCCGCTACTCGCTGTCACGATTTTTGTTGCAAATACTGTTTGCATCTACACATTGTGCTATCTACATCTACATACACATTTATATTCTGCAAGCCACCCAACGGTGTGTGGCGAAGGGCACTTCACGTGCCACTGTCATTACCTCCCTTTCCTGTTCCAGTCGTGTATGGTTCGCGGGAAGAACGACTGCCGTAAAGCCTCCGCGCGCGCTCGAATCTCTCTAATTTTACGTTCGTGATCTTCTCGGGAGGTATAAGTAGGGGGAAGCAATATATTCGATACCTCATCCAGAAACGCACCCTCACGAAACCTGGACAGCAAGCTACACTGCGATGCAGAGGGCCTCTCTTGCAGAGTCTGCCACTTGAGTTTGCTAAACATCTCCGTAACGCTAAGACGATTACCAAATAACCCTGTGACGAAACGCGCCGCCCGTCTTTGGATCTTCTCTATCTCCTCTGTCAACCCGAACTGGTACGGATCCCACACTGATGAGCAGTACACAAGTATATGTCGAACGAGAGTTTTGTAAGCCACCTCCTTTGTTGATGGACTACATTTTCTAAGGACTCTCCCAATGAATCTCAACCTGGCACCCGCCTTACCAACAATTAATTTTATATGATCATTCCACTTCAAATCGTTCCGCACGCATACTCCCAGATATTTTACAGAAGTAACTGCTACCAGTGTTTGTTCCGCTATCGTTGTCTAATAATTACTGATACCCTGCCAGTAGAGGGAGACCAAGAGATGAATACATTAAGCAGATTCAGAAGGATGTAGGCTGCAGTAGGTACTGGGAGATAAAGAAGCTTGCACAGGATAGAGTAGCATGGAGAGCTGCGTCAGACCAGTCTCAGGACTGAAGACCACAACAACAACAACATCCTCGACATTCACCTTTAGCGATATAGGAAAATTACACGAAACAATCACACTCAGACTTCAAGAAGAATCTAATAATTCCAATCCCAAAGAAAGTAGGTGTTGACAGATGTGAAAATCAATCGAACTATCAACCCTGCCAGTTAGAATTGCCTTCTGCAGTTTCTCGGTCATCGTACACGACAGTTATTTCTTTCTTGTTTGCGTTACTCCACTACTTATTTACTGTCTCTTGCTCTCTGGGCACCAGCGTGAACGGTTTGATCTCTTGCAGCTTTTTCATTTTCTAGTTATTTCTCTCTGTTCAATGGTTTCCGATGAGTTCCTGACGCGCATTCGGTTCACGAAAAATGTGACTTCATTCCCAGGCCTGTTTCCTTCGTAACAGTTCATACTCCACTACAGTAATCGAACTTCTTTTCCATATTCGCCTTCCTCAGTTTTGCCTCTTCTCTGGTACACTTTTTTGTCTTTCTCTGTTCTATATCTCTCGTCCGTCAAAAACGAAACTGTCATAAAATTCGGTTCAATGAAACGATGGTTTTCTTCAGTTGACCTTTATTTGCTTTTACGTATCACTTAAAGGTACGTGCAATGTCGCTGATGAAGGGATTAGAATGTATGTAATAAATATTAGGTCTAGGAACACTTAGAAACAAATCTTGAACTATAATGATTGATTTCAGCATTCGTCTCAGGAAGATAAAACTTAGTGCTAAATTCCAAAAAAAAATATTTTTCTTAGAACTAAAGTCCGTATAAACTCATCGGTCTCAATAATTCAGAAACTAACTTCGTCTTTTTCTGGCAGACAACAAATTAATCTGTAAAATTCCTGTGGAAATGGAAATGAGCGTTTGGCGTCATTGGCCAGGAGGCCCCTTGCGGGGTACGTCGGGCCGCCTTGGTGCAGGTCTTATTACATTCGACGCCCCATTGGGCGACCTGCGCGCCGTATGGGGATGAAATGATGATGAAGAGATGACGAAGACAACACAACACCAAGTCCCTGAGCGGAGAAAAACTTCGACACAGTCGGGAATCGAACCCGGGCCCGTAGGACGGCAATCCGTCATGCTGACCACTTTTATTTTTCTTTCTTTTTTTCATTCTGTTCGATAGAGTTCGTTGTGTTTGGTCTAGGCGGACGTCACAAGACATCCGCTCAAGTTGCTCTCCGTTATCGGGGCAGACGGTTAAATTCCTGTGATTTTGATGAGAAAGAGAAAAAAAGTTATTGAGCTACAGTGTCACTTAAAACTCAGTATCAGTGATAAAGCTCTTAATTCCAGAGGCTTAAGTTAGTACAACCCTAATAATTTATTCAAATAACAAGCTGAAGTTAATCAAACTCTTGCCCGATTTGTGATAAAAACCGTGTAATTTACGGCATGTGTTTGTTCTCAGTAAATGACTTGTATAATTGGTGACTTCAGAAACAGAGAAAACAATTGCAATACTATTAACGGTATTGAGAACCAGCCTTGTCATGTGAGTTAATTAATGTCAACGAAATACTCCAAAAAAGCGTAAAATAAATCGTTTGGTGATTCGGCTTTATCCCTTAAACCACAATCAACGTCGTCTGCTTCAGCAAACAGCTTATAAAATAATGCAAAACGAAGGTTGAAACAAGTACTTCATCACGTCTTTTAGCACATTGGTACAGGATCATTTTTAAACACATACATGTGATCCACATTGCTTCACGCCCACTCAAAAGGAAAAACAAAACGGAAACAGGATCTGAAATTATTGCTGCAATTGTAAATTCATTGCCTGATGCATCTCTAAGAGGATTACTTAGGTCCCGTGTTTGCGATGGTCATCTATAGACTGATCTGTTTTAGAGGACATTTAGGGCTGAATAATCCGGTATTTTTACTCCGAGATTAAAAGTTCGTGACAAGATAGCAGTAAAACATTTAATAAGCACTTGTGTAAACTGCGCGAGACTGTAGCCAATAGTAATCCGATTTACAAGCATCAGATCGAGACAGAAAAGGAAGACAAAAGCCTTTATTTGCACTGTTGTATAACAGTGTTATTAAATTTAGTTCTGCGATAGGCAGGTGATCTACGATATTGAAATATTCGTCGCTGAAGTGTATTTTTGTAGCGCATAGAGAAATGTAAGCATTAGTAAACTGTCAATAATTAACTAGTACTGTAACAAAGGAGAAATACAGTTCAATTTATTTTGGAATTTCATAACTAGAGTGATGCACGTATTTTGATTTTAATCCCAAATATTTTTCTTTTGACGAGACATTCTTAATCCCTAAAAAATTCAGCACATTTTGATGAAACTTTAGAAATCTTTATTTAGAGTTAATATGGACTCTCTGAATGAATTAAGGAGGAAGCTATCAATCACTCTTCATCAGTAAATCTTCATTAGTACTTAAATGTTTCCTGTACCCATTCTTACTCAAAAGAACTATTCCACCTGTACTAATTATCTCGACCTTAAATGGAAGTTGACTCAATAACTTCTTTCATTCGTTTCTGATATGAAGATAATTCGCGAATTTATTCTCTTCCAAGTTTTCGTTTACAAAGGCTTTGTCCGTTACGGCAAGTGATGTAGTGAAATTTAAATTACTTAACACCAAATAAACTGTTTTTGTTTCTTAGAAACGTGTGCTGGAGTCTATGTTTCGGACTGAACTTAGTAAAAATATCTTGTGAATCGATGTAAACATTCAGGCTGCTCATACCTCATTCTACCCAATTGATTTCCACTAGCATTAGGCTGCTAAATACGCTATTCTCGTTCTCCTGGGCAATATGGTGGATACTGACTTTGGCAGAAGTTCAGGGTTGCTTTCAGGATCAATTCTTTTATCTATCGTAAGATAAACTACTAGCTTACAGCGATGGTTGGTTCCAGCAGACACTGCACCATAGAGCAAGACTTCCCAACAAATACTAGGAACCCGTTACTTGTGTGGCTGTAAACCAACTGGTCTTCATCTAATATGGTATTTGGGACGAACATGTAAAAGCATTATTAATCGTCATCCTTTTCAGCATGGAAAATAAGCTTAAAATTCAGCAGGCCCATCTGATATGTCGTCGTTCTTCTAATCTAAAGTGTTCAAATGGCTCTGAGCACTATGGGACTTAACGTCTGAGGTCATCAGTCCCCTAGGCTTAGAACTACGTAAACCTAACTAACCCAAGGACATCAAACACATCCATGCCCGAGGCAAGATTCGAACCTGCGACCGTAGCAGCAGCGCGGTTCCGGACTGAAGAGCCTAGAACCGCTCGGTCACAGCGGCCGGCTCTTCTAATCTGCCAGGTTGGATTAGAAATGAGTAATTTCATTTTTTATACATCGTAAACCGTTTTATGTGTATGCTAGATATGGTACACGTAATTTGATGGGTAGAAAGGAGTCCGTGTCTATTCGTTGTTAAGACGTGGTAACAGGACCTGTAGGTGAAAGATGTAGTGTGACTCGAAATGAGAAACAGAGAGAGACGGTGAGAGAGATGGAGGGAGAGAGAGACAAAATGGGAAACAGTTTGCTGACAAAACATGTAACAGTTGCAGAGGTGAACGTACAGAGTGTGTCAGGAAAATTGTATCGGCCGTCCAGATGTGGCCGAGCGGTTCTTGGCGCTTAGTCCGGAACCGCGCTGCTGCTACGGTCTCAGGCTCGAATCCTGCCTCGGGCATGGATGTGTGTGATGTCCGTCGGTTTGTTAGGTTTAAGTAGTTCTAAGTCTAGGGGACTGATGACCTAAGATGTTAAGTCCCATAGTGCTTAGAGCCATTTGAAACATTTTTGAAAATTGTACCAATTATGAGAGTGAATTCCTAGCTCAAAAACGGTAATAAAAGATCTGATAAAATTAGAATTCAAAATTCTATTTGTAAGTGATAAATGTAGGTGTCTATCCATTGCAGCTCGAATTATAACCGAGGAATTAAGTTGTATCGAGCAACAACATTTGTGAATGTATAACCATCCGTATGGTATAACACAGGGTATATATCTGCATAAGCTGAATATTAATATATGGAATGGGTTTGCAGATCACTATTTGGAGCGTCTATATGTTCTCGCAGCACGACTTATACAGTAGGTGCTGTCCGCTAGAAAGTTACTGAGAGTACAATCCGACTTGCTCCATGAAATGCCCCTACAAACAGCACGTAGCATATTGTCAGTGTGCAATTGTGCAGCAGGATGATTTTATTGCACATATTTCGGTTTTTTTAAAGTTCTACCAGGAGAGCTCAGTACAGACAAGGTTAGCTCATTACTAGTGTGCCAGTCGTATTGTCAAAAATGCGTACCACCAGTGTAACAGATGTCCGGGCAAGGGCGGGCATTGCCTCACAAACTCAGAGTGAGGCAGGTAGGAACGTAAAGATTTCCATGCTACATAACAAGGCACTATGTGGTAACACTAATAGCTTTAGCGTCTGAGGAAGACTGTAAAATTAAACGTAAGCTGAAAGAATAGAGCTCGGCAACCCGGAATAATTACTCAATTATGACACCGGGGCAAAGAATGCTTACATGTCTGATAAATGAGGGGAAATGCGATCATACACCCAGAGCCATCAGATCATCGACGTGGACTCGGTCCTATAAACAACAAAGGAATCGGAGTTAAAAGACACTTTCACTCGTGCTGCAATGCTGTCCGAATCGCTAAAACAAGAGTGAGAGAACAACAAACCGTTGAGTTTCAATGAAACCACGACTGGCTGATTGATTATGGTTTGCCTGCTACCCGCAGCCAGCTTGATGCGTACCACAGCCGCAGTCTATCGTTGCTGCCTACTGGGTCGTCATAGATGAGAATACTGGTACATGACCAGCCCTCCCGTACTACTAGTCATTGGAGATGGTCTGCAAGCTGTCATCTCCACACTGACCAGATGTCGCGCATTCACGCAGTGTCCTGGCCAACATGTCATTACCTGCTGCAGTCGTGGTCGATCCATGATGGATGACTAAGTGCTAGTCTTCCCGGCAACCGACGTCCTCGGCCACCATCAGTAGTCTTCAGCTGAGCACACAACGAGCTGTCTTTGACAGCACTGAAGCGGAAGCCTTACTGTATCGGCCTGTCACTGGGCAGGTGACATCTCCTTATTCCCCTCCCCCCTTTCCCTCTTCCACCCCCGACCGTTGGCGCCAGCGCAGCAAGCAGCCGCTTTTACACCCGCCGCCGACCGCCGCTCTGATGACACACAACTTGGAACCCTGTACACGAGAAATAAATATCATTGCAGATAACACGGTATCAGTTACACCTCCGGGACCACTCACCCACACTCTGTGCTTAGCCTCCCGTTCTCGAGCCCAGCTGCCCGGGGTCGCAATAGTGCTTTGGGAGTCCATCATATTTCATTTTTCGATATGCACTGGATGTTCTCCACCATGTATATGTAGCAGAGAACTAGTTATGCACTCCTATTCTCAATCCATTGTATTATTACCTGCGTAACCACCCAAAACAACTGGTTCTGCAGAAGATATACCTAATGCAAAGACGTTTACACAAAATGCCAAGGAAATCTGCCAGAAACTTGGATGCCATATAGAAGGGTATTAAAGTGTGTGGTAGTCCATAACATAACGTGTGTATGCGCGTGTACAAGCTATCCCCCCTTTCTATGTCATCTTGTCGACCTTCCCTCCATCTCCTAATGCCCCTCCCCTGATCTCCTCTTTGCCGGCCGCGGTGGTCTCGCGGTTCTGGGCGCGCATTCCGGAACCGTGGGACTGCTACGGTCGCAGGTTCGAATCCTGCCTCGGGCATGGATGTGTGTGATGTCCTTAGGTTAGTTAGGTTTAAGTAGTTCTAAGTTCTAGGGGACTGATAACCACAGCAGTTGAGTCCCATAGTGCTCAGAGCCATTTGAACCATTTGAACCTTATCTCCTCTTCTAGGTCCGTTTCCTGCCACCTCTCTGTCCATTTCCACTTCCCCACTCTCTCTGACCTACACCCTTCGTTATTGTTGTTGCAAATTAGGTACTGCAGTAGTACTCTAAACATAATCGGATAAACCATAAATACAACTTTCCTGTTTCCTAACAAGGTTACACACACACACACACACACACACACACACACATATATATATATATATATATATATATATATATATATATATATATATATATATAGGACATCTCCGAGCTAGCCGAGAATCGAACACGGGACCTTAGGATTGACATTCTGCCGCGCTGACCACTCAGCTACCGGGACCAGACTATATATATGTGAAAGCAATATTTATTGGGTTTATATAGGGTAATTATGTTATGAATATTATACACATCAGATATAGTATATAGTCTATGAATGTCCAAATGTTAATTAGAGTATCGTGCAAAAATGTGAAGTAAATCTCTCAACAATGTTTCGATATTTTTGGAAATAACATTTCTAATTAAGATTTACATGTAATATATACTATATATATGTTAAGCCAACGGCCTTGCCGCAACGGTAACACCGGTTCCCGTCAGGTCACCTACGTTAAGCGCTGTCGGACTGGGCTAGTACTTAATGGGTGACCATCCAGTCTGTCGAGTGCTGTTGGCAAGCACAGTACACTCAGCCCTTGTGAAGCAAACTGAGGAGCTACTTGATTAAGAGGTAGCGGCTCCGGTCTCGTAAACTGACATACGGCGGAGAGAGCGGTGTGCTGGACACATGCCCCTCCACATTCGCATCCAGTGACGCCTGTGGGCTGAGGATGACACGGCGGAAGGTCGGTACCATTGAGCCTACCAAGGCCTGTTCGGACGGTGTTTAGTTTAGTTTATACATGTATTGAAAGTAGGTATATGAGAATATGACTATTCAAATGCAGTGTCGTGACAAAATTTCGAAGCAGTCGGTGAAGAACTTTTGGAGGTTTACGCTATCAATGTATCCCCTTCATATAGTTAAAGTTTCAGAAAGCTGTAGAAAGAGAACCACAGCTCAGAATGACGTCAGATTTGAACAGCATATTACTGAGACAGGAAAAACGTCATGAAACAAAACAAAACATTCTAAATTTTGTGAATAGATTGTGTCTTAATGTAAATCAGGTCAGCTACGAACGACTGATCAATCACTATTCGACGGCTATGATTTGAGTTGCAGATTGCACCATCCTTACTTTTCAGTGGGCATGACACCACAAGTTCAGCAGTCAACAGCTGTGGCTCTGTTGGTGAGATAAGTACATCCACCACGGTAAGATCGTACCATATCACCTAGCGAGGTAGCGCAATGATGGACATGTTATGTTATGTTATGTGAACCGGGGACCTAGAAACGACGTAGAGGCTCCGTTCCCGCCGCAGCCGACCCCACAACGACTACCGCGGTCCACTTCACACCACCGCCGCCCCACACCGGGCCCAGGGTTATTGCGGTGCGTCCCCCGGTGGACACCCCCCCACGTAACGTCCCACACCAGACGAGTGTAACCGCTATGTTTGTGTGGTATAGTAATGGTGGTGTACGCGTACGTGGAGAACTTGTGTAGCTGAGGCGGAATAAGGGGAACCAACCCGCATTTGCCGAAGCAGATGGAAAACCGCCTAAAAACCATCCACAGACTGGCCGGCTCACCGGACCTCGACGCAAATCCGCCGGGCGCTCCTTCCGGCCTGGAAAGCCGTATGTTAGCCCGAACGGCAAACCGGGCGGGCCATGGTTGGCATACTCCACCCACGTTCCGGAAAACGACGGCCGTCCTGATTCGGGTTTACTGTGATTTCCCTAAATCGTTCCAGGAAATGTCGGGGTGGTTCCTTTGGAGGAGCACGGCCGATTTGCTTCCCCATCCTTGAAACAATCTGGACTTATGCTCCGTCTCTAATGACCTCGATTTCGACGGGACGTTAAACCCTGAACTTCCTTTCGTACCACGTAGAATGGGAAACACCTCTTTTTAAACATCCGGAGACTACAAACAAAATGAAAAGGAGAATAACATCGTTTCTCCTGGGATCGAAACGACATAAAAGGCAAAAATACACGGGATTTTAATTGCCTTTGCACCAAAAACCGCATAAAAAGCAAAATGATTCCTGTTTATAGTTACCGTGAGACTAGCGGAAGACAAGTTCAGTATGTTGTCCACCGATTCCTGCCACAAGCTGAAATCGAGAAATAGCTAGATCTGATTGTCTCGTGGGTCATGTTCAGAATACGTTGCACTATGTATGCCTTCAGCTACATTCGTAATTGGAACACTGAACTCAAAGCATTTATGATAACACCACATTGAGAAGCTACACGGGTTAAGATCAAGTGGTCTGGATGGTTTGGCTGTAGGGAAATGACGGCTGATAACTGTAGCATTTGCGAAATGCCTCTGAGCAGCCGTTTCACTGGCTGGGCAATGTGATGAGGAGCACCATCTCCCATAAAAATGATCCTGCCCTCACATCCACACTGTCGAATGGCTGTAATGGCATTAGTGCGCCAAAGAATCACAAGGCGTTTGACAGTGACGGTACAGTTAAGATGATCTACAGGACTCATCTCCTCGAAGAGATATAGTCCTACGATAACGATGCCGTCGGCCAGCAACACACAGTCACCTATGCAGAATGAAGTGGTACCGGATTATATGCGTGCGGATTTTACGTTTCCTATTGCGTATTGATATGTCTTTGGGGACGGAAATGGGCTTCGTCTGTACCACGGCCATCATTGTCTGTTTCCAAGTGAGCAAGAAATTAGAGAGTGACCCTTTGCTTTGCTGGGAGGTCAAAATTTTATTCACCCTGCTGGCGGGCATCTCTAACATTCAGGTAATTCCCCGTGCACTGCTTATTTGCACATCACCGCTCGACGCTCGACTTTCCTCTATCTGCCGCATGCCACATTGCGCTTCAAAAGAACCTGTCTTATCGAATTTTATAATCATTCTCTTCAGATCCTCAGCAGCTATCGGACCAATGTCTTTTTTCATACCCTTGAGTGTTCGTAACTTCTGCAGGGTTACTGGCACACAGTCACCGTTCTTGTGAAGTTGCTTTACCAGCAGCGCCCGATCCTTCATGGACACATGGACGCAAACAGAGAAACAGTCGTGTATTGTGCGCCTATTAATAATATGCTGTTCAAATTTGACGTCTCTCAGTGGAATGGTTCTCTTTCTACAGCCTTTTGTTGTGAAACTGGACCTTTAATTATGGACACGCTGTGTATGTGTTTATATACCGTATGGTGACTGCCTACAGGAAAATTAAAGAGACCTTTGGAGAGAAGAGAACCACTTGTATGAATATCAAGAGCTCAGATGGCAACCCAGTTCTTAGCAAAGAAGGGAAGGCAGTAAGGTGGAAGGAGTATATAGAGGGTTTGTACAAGGGCGATGTACTTGAGGACAATATTATGGATATGGAAGAGGATTTAGATGAAGATGAAATGGGAGATAAGATACTGCGTGAAGAGTTTGACAGAGCACTGAAAGACCTGAGTCGAAACAAGGCCCAGGGAGTAGAAAACATTCCATTAGAACTACTGATGGCCTTGGGAGAGCCCGTCATGACAAAACTCTACCATCTGGTGAGCAAGATGTATGAGACAGGTGAAATACCCACAGACTTCAAGAAGAATATAATAATTCCAATTCCAAAGAAAGCAGGTGTTGACAGATGTGAAAATTACCGAACTATCAGTTTAATAAGTCACAGCTGCAAAATACTAACGCGAATTCTTTACAGACGAATGGAAAAACTGGTAGAAGCGGACCTCGGGGAAGATCAGTTTGGATTCCGTAGAAATGTTGGAACACGTGAGGCAATACTGACCTTACGACTTATCTTAGAAGAAAGATTAAGAAAAGGCAAACCTACGTTCCCAGCATTTGTAGACTTAGAGAAAGCTTTTGACAATGTTGACTGGAATACTCTCTTTCAAATTCTGAAGGTGGCAGGGGTAAAATACAGGGAGCAAAAGGCTATTTACAATTTGTACAGAAACCAGATGGCAGTTATAAGAGTCGAGGGGCATGAAAGGGAAGCAGTGGTTGGGAAAGGAGTGAGACAGGGTTGTAGCCTGTCCCCGATGTTATTCAATCTGTATATTGAGCAAGCAGTAAAGGAAACAAAAGAAAAATTCGGAGTAGGTATTAAAATTCATGCAGAAGAAGTAAAAACTTTGAGGTTCGCCGATGACATTGCAATTCTGTGAGAGACAGCAAACGACTTGGAAGAGCAGTTGAACGGAATGGACAGTGTCTTGAAAGGAGGATATAAGATGAACATCAACAAAAGCAAAACGAGGATAATGGAATGTAGTCAAATTAAATCGGGTGATGCTGAGGGGACTAGATTAGGAAATGAGACACTTAAAGTAGTAAAGGAGTTTTGCTATTTCGGGAGTAAAATAACTGATGATGGTAGAAGTAGAGAGGATATAAAATGTAGACTGGCAATGGCAAGGAAATCGTTTCTGAAGAAGAGAAATTTGTTAACATCGAGTATAGATTTAAGTGTCAGGGAGTCGTTTCTGAAAGTATTTGTATGGAGTGTAGCTATGTATGGAAGTGAAACATGGACGATAACCAGTTTGGACAAGAAGAGAATAGAAGCTTACGAAATATGGTGCTACAGAAGAATGCTGAAGATAAGGTGGGTAGATCACGTAACTAATGAGGAGGTATTGAATAGGATTGGGGAGAAGAGAAGTTTGTGGCACAACTTGACTAGAAGAAGGGATCGGTTGGTAGGACATGTTTTGAGGCATCAAGGGATCACAAATTTAGCATTGGAGGGCAGCGTGGAGGGTAAAAATCGTAGAGGGAGACCAAGAGATCAATACACTAAGCAGATTCAGAAGGATGTAGGTTGCAGTAGGTACTGGGAGATGAAGAGGCTTGCACAGGATAGAATAGCATGGAGAGCTGCATCAAACCAGTCTCAGGACTGAAGACCACAACAGCAACATCGTAAGGTGCTCCAGTACGTACGTAAAAACACGCTCGTATTCGAATGCAAAGTACGTCATAATTTCACAGCAATCAGTGAAGTACACTACTGGCGATTAAAATTGATACACCAAGAAGAAATGAAGATGATAAACGGGTATTCATTGGACAAATATATTATACTAGAACTGACATGTGATTACATTTTCACGCAATTTGGGTGCATAGATCCTGAGGATTCAGCCGAAAAATGACGTTTTGCCATTCGTGCACCCAGGTTCGTCGTTGAGTACACCATCGCAGGCTCTCCTGTCTGTGATGCAGCGTTAAGGGTAACAGCAGCCACGGTCTCCGAGCTGATAGTCGTCGCTGCACGATCCATTACAGCCATGCGGATAAGATGCCTGTCATCTCGACTGTTAGTGATACGAGGCCATTGGGATCCAGTACGGCGTTCCGTATTACCCTCCTGAACGCAACGATTCCATATTTTGCTAACAGTCATTAGATCTCGACCAACGCGAACAGCAGTGTCGCGATACGATAAACCGCAATCGTGATAGGCTACAATCCGACCTTTATCAAAGTCGGAAACGTGATGGTACGCATTTCTCCTCCCTGCACGGGCATCACAACAACGTTTCACCACGCAACGCCGGTCAACTGCTGTTTGTGTATGAGAAATCGGTTAGAAACTTTCCTCATGTCAACACGTAATAGGTGTCGCCACCGGCGCCAACCTTGTGTGAATGATCTGAAAAGCTTAACATTTGCATATCACGGCATCTTCTTCCTGTCAGTTAAATTTCGCCTCTGTAGCACGTCATCTTCGTGGTGTAGCAATTTTAATGGCCAGTAGTGTGCTTTCGGAGGTATACGATTTTGAACAAACGAACATTTACATTTTTATTTACGTGGAATACCTACTATTTAATGCTCAATTACATAAGCTATGCACGTCCAGTTTCCGTTGCGCTGATGTACATAAGCGTGTGTGTTCCTTTGATAAATTCATTTACCTACTTGTGGGGAGCCACGCATGATATCATATTAGTTCTCAACACGGTGGAGGGTGCTTGTACTTGACACCTTCCAAGATCTGCGTTCTTACCTTTCTGATTAATAATTTATTGTGATTTCCCTAAATCACTCCAGGCAAATGCCGGGATGGTTCCTCTGAAAGGGCACGGCCGACTTCCTTCCCCATCCTTCTCTAATCCGATGAGACCGATGACCACGCTGTCTGGTCTCCTTCCCCAAAACCAACCAACCAATAATTTATTCCTAATTCTGTCCCTCATATAATGTTTCCCATGTTTATCAGTTTATCATAGTACTTCCTTGTTCTGTTGTGTCTCTCTTAGTGCAAATAGCACATCTGATTTTCTTGGTAATGACAGTGAGGCACTTTGCAAGGGATATTACTATTACATTACTCAGCTCTACCGCTTGTTGAAGGGTATGGTATAGTGTGAAGTTCATGCTACGTTCTTTGCTAGTAGAATAGTGCTTTAATGCTCTGATACGTTATGTGTACAACATCTTTGATTACATGACATGAACAAGACTTACATCTGTTTAGATATTCTTGAACTTTGGCAGTGGAGAATTAAAGATTTTGTGTGGGAACTTACAGTAATTTGTTTAGAATCCTATTGTACTTGTACGAATATTTAATTATTCTTGAAGGCTTCAATGAAATGATCATTACTGTCATCAGTTAGCTTGTGCGAAGTACATTCTTTCGGTGTAGGTTATACGTTCGGCTGGAGAGTCAATCCATGTTGGGGTTTGTACGAATACACAGATGTAATTTACTATTGCAGTTACTGGGTGCATTTTCAGTAACTCTTAGTGCTAAAGGCTACACGTAGCGTATACGAGAAAGAGGCAATTAAAAACTTTCCATTCAAGGGTGATGCTGCAGCGTGTAGGCACCCCGATGTGACTCCGATGTGTGTATATAAGCACTGACATGCAGGTAAGAAGTTAGTGTGACCTTCCAAAGGAAATATTTTTATCGCCCCTTATAATCGACGTATATTTCTTCGAATATGTCAGTTTTATCTGAAACGTTGGGGTCTTAGTACTGCATGTACATGATGAATTTTGAGAAATTAATCTTATGAGTAAGAAGTGATTGTAGTTAAACCATTATTTTCCTGGTCCTCTTTTGAAGACTGAAGATTTCTTGTATTGTGAAAGTATATACTATTTGTAAAGAACAACTTCTGCCTTTGCAACTGAGATGATTTTGTTTGTCACACAGCGCGGAGGATTTGTGTCTTATCCAGTATGTGAATGAAGTTGTGTCTTGCTATGGCGAAGTTTTGTTGGTTGGAGTTTTGCACTGCTTGTGGGTAGTTAAATGGCTCAGAATTGAAAATCAGCAAGTTTTTCGAAATTTAGTGGCAGAGTGAACAGTCTTTTTTTGTGAAATCATGCTTTTGTGTGATACTTTTTGAGAGAAGGAGATTAGTGTCAGGCTGTATTAGAAAGCCATTGGAGATTACAGATGCAGGCCTCTACGTATACACTATATCGATGTAAATTAGAAAATTAATTTCTTAGAATATTAAACGAAATGTATATTCCGCACTGTGATTGGAAGTGTTATATAAATTCTCCCTTTGTATGAAACTACTAGCTCATTCCAAGACATTGAAAAACTGACATGATATTTCTTACTCCTTTGCAGGATACTTCTGGCATATTACGGACATCCATTACGACCCAAAGTACGATCGCAACGGTGACCCTAAATCCAGTAAGTACTGATGAATAAAATATTTGCTGCTTCCCACTTCTCTACCAGAAAATACCTTACATTCCATCTGAATGTCCAGCTGTATAAACTTTAATCAGATTGATTCAAATTTTGACTTCATTTCGTAAGTTTAATTTATTGTCTACATCACTCATTAACACTTTTGCATAATAAAATCGAAATTAGGGCTAGAAAGACACAATCAAACGTTAATCCACGTGTAAAAGTGACGTGAATGAAGAATTGGTACGCTCCTTCTACAGAGGAATGTTCTAGAATCTACAGATTTCAGCGACTTATGCCTGCACTTCTGTTGAGGCTAACATCACATATAGACAAAGAAGCTGAAGTATAGAAATGATTTTGCTGCTTATTCTAAACGGCGAACGATATTTTGACACATAACTAACAATTTTAGTACTTCAAAAGACTTCATCTGCAGTTGACAAGAATATTCTATCATTCTGGAAGAATATATACTTTATATACTTCTGACAACGATTCCAAATGAAGACCTGACTACGAGCTACGGTTCTTGTGAGAAATCTCCTTGTGGCTTTGTAGGTGCAGGTGGCCGCCAGTAAAGTGACCACGAATGAATTTTTGGCAGGCCTGACCATGATTTATGACCAGAACATCGGGACTGATTCTTAACGCGATAGCATGTCGCCACCCTTACTATTCAAATAAGACGAATGTGCCTTTGCCCTCTGAAACATCATCCAGTAGCAGTGGTTCAGACGTACGATAGATATTCGTCTTCAACGTAATACGAAGCACATATGCGGCCGCTCTAATACATTTCGGTGATAAATTTTTCTCTCTAAATTCAAGTACCGGTATTCGAAATCTTGGTACGGTTTTCGTTCATTCACTGACGCTTCCCATAAATGCGTATTTAGTTACATTTGTAATTCCCTCCTGTTTTATTATCATTGCCGCCTCACTCTTACACATATAATTCCTATATTTTTCATTAAATTTCGACGTAGTGTTTTCTCTCTCTCTCTTTTTCTCTCTCTCTCTCTCTCTTATGTTCAGACGATTCACTCGCTTTCAATTTGAGCCATATTTTCCTGTTTCATATCAGGTGATAAATAAACAGTCACATATTTTAAGTCACAACGAGAAGTACGAGCAACGCTACCTTGAAACAACTGAAATCGAAGAAGAGTTGATAAAACAACAAACATGCACACTGGTAAGAACAAAATGGTGTCCTTCTTTGACGTAAAATCATAGAGTCACTGCTCGTATTAATGAGGTTGGCAAACTACGGTTCAGCCAAATGCACCACAACGTTACTGATTTTGTGCACTTCGAAAAACAATCAAAGTTCATTAAAATTTATAATTCTGACTATTGGTATCGTTGGTATCATCTGTACAATGCTGTACTCCAAACGTATATTCCTTGAAATTTCTTCCTCAAATGAAAGCCGATATTTGATACATCATTGGACCAGAAATGCTTCCTTCGCCAGTGTTAACATGCTTTTTGTCTCCTTCGTCCATCATGTGTCGTTTTTCTTCCAAGATAGCAGAATTCGTTAACTTAATCTACGTTGCGCTCCCCAGTTTTGATGTAAAGATAATCATTAATCTCATTTCTGACATTGTTCATTACTTTTGCCTTTCTTCGCTTTGCACCTAATCCGTGTTCTTTGTTCGGTAGACTGTTCAACCCATTCAACACAATACAGTTCTTACTCACTTTCGCTGGTAATAGCAATGTGATCCGCCACTCATAATTGACATCGTTTCACCTCGAATTAGAATCCAATTCCATGACTAATTCTTGTCTGTTCGATGTGCACATTGAACAGTAGAAGCGGAAGACTGCATTCCTGTCTGATAACATTTTCAATGGAAGCATTTCGCTCTTATTCTTCCACTGTTATAGTTCCTTCTTGTTTATTGTACAAATATACATCTACATCCACATCCATATTTTGCAAACCATTGTGACGTGCATGAAAGAAAGTCCTTCCCATTCTACCAGTTATTAGGGCTTCTTCCCATTCTATTCATTTATGAGGCTTTGGAAGAACAATGGTTTAAAAGCCTCTGTTTTCATCTTTTGCTCTTCAATTGTTTAGGACATTGTACACGTTTCGTATCTACTTTTCACTGCCACTTCATTCTAGATCTTCCTACGTCCTCTCTCCCTCTTGGCTGGTGCATCATAGCCTGACGTGGGATTCTCTCTGCACTCATTATTTCTAGGTGTTGTTACCAGAATGTTTCAATTTCTTCAATCTTTTCATTATTATTATAAAAATTTAGTTCATTTCTAGTATTTTCATTTCTTGTACGGTAGTACCTCGTAACACCTCTCACTTTCCCAAGGCACCTCATTTCTGTTACTTATAGCATACTTTTACCGCGTTCTTTAGGGATCCATGACTCACTTCTATCTAACAACATGGTCGTAGCCATTCCTCCTGTATCATTCCTCATACTGCATGATATTTGTTAACCTTATTTTATGTGTCGTTTTCCATATCACAGCTTACGTCGCATCCTTAATATTGAAGCTAGAGACCTGCTCAGGTTCCGTATTATCAATCAGTATTTTTCAGCGGGCACAAGGGGAACGTTTCTCCCAGATTTCAGTTTTCTTTGCTTATATTCGAAGGTTATATTCTCATTTCCTAATTGATATAGTTTATACACTGCTATTGTAGCTCATCTTCACTTTCTTCCAAAATTGTAACATCAACTGCATACAGGAGGATATTATCACACTCATTTCTGTTAATCTGTATAACCGCATTTAAGTTCTATCTTTAGTTCTAAATCAGATCATTTAAATATACATTCAATAAGGTTGGTGACAGGCAGCAGCCTTATTTAAGCTTCTTTTTTATTTTTAGTCCTCGTACTTCTGACTGACACGATGCGGCCCGCCAAGAATTCCTCTCCTGCAGCAAGCTTTGCATTTCAGAGTAGCATTGCAACCTACGTCCTCAGTTTGCCTGATGTATTACAGCCTCTGTCTTCCTCTGCACTTTTTACCTTGTGCAGCCTCCACTAGTACTATGACAGTCATCTTCGTGATCCGTAATTCTGATGGTAAGTTTCTCGCTGATCTCATTTCTGCTACTTCTCGTTACTTTCTTCGGTTTAGTCTCAGTCCAAATTCTGTACTCATTAGACAGTTCATTCTATTCAAAAGAATCTGCAGTTCTACTTCACTTTCACTGAAGAGAACAATGTCATCATCGAAACTTGATAGCCTTTGAATTTGAATTTTAATCCCACTCTTGAACCTTCCTTTTATTTCCATCATAGCTTCTTCGGTGAATAGATTAAACAGTAGTGACTAAAAAATAAATCCCTGTCTTAGGCCCTTTTTAATCCAAGATCTTCGCCCTTGGTCTTCCGCTCTTATTGTTCCCTCTTGGATCTTGTACATATTGTATGTTAGCCATTTGCTTATAATTTGCCCATATTTTTCTCAGAATTTCGGAGATCTTGCATCATTTGACATTACTGAACGATTTTTCTATGCCAACAAATCATATGAACATGTCCTGATTTCTCTTCAGTTTGGCTTCAATTTTCAACCGCAACGGGCGAACTCCCTCTGTCATGCCTTTACCTTTCCTAAAGCCAAGCTTACCGTCATCCAACTGATCCTCAATTTTCTTTTCAATCCATATTTATATCATTTTGTCAGCGACTTGTATGCATGAGCTGTTAAGCTGATTCAACGATTATCCTCGCACTTGTCGGTTTTTGCTGTCTTCGGAAATGTGTGGATGATGTTTCTTCGAAAGTCTCATGCTATATGGCCAGTCTCACACAGTCTATAGATTAACGTGAATAATCGATTTGTTGCCACTCTCCCCAATAATTTCGAAATTATCCATCCCTCCTGCCTTATCTAAAGTCATCCAACGATCTTTTGGATTCTACTCTAATATTTGACTCCCTTATCTCTTCCCTGTCGACTCTCGTTTCTTCTTCTATAACGTCATCAGACAAGTCCTACCTCTCAAAGAGGCTTTCAGTGTACTCTATCCACATATCTGCTCTCTCCTCTGTATTCCGCAGTGGAATTGCAATTACGCTCTTAATTTTATTACCATTGCTTTTAATTTCATCGAAGGCTGTTTTGACCTTTCTGTTTGCTGAGTCAGTCCTTCGGACAAACATTTCTCTCTCGGTTTCTTCACATTCTTCATGCTGCCATTTCTCCTTAATTTCCCTGTTCTTCCTATGTCTTTCATTCCTAAGTGACTTGTATTTCTGTATTCCTGAAATTCTTTGGACATTTTTGTGCTTACTTCTTTCATCAATCATTTGGAGTATTTCTTGTGTTACACCGGGTTTCTTCCCACTTCCCTTCCTTGCATATGTTTTCCTTTCCAGACTTTAATGGTTGCCCTTTTTAGAGATGTTCATTCCTATTCAACTGAACTTCTTACTGAGCCATTCGTTATTGCTGTATCTATAGCTTCAGAGAACTTCAAAAGTGTCATTTCATACTTTAGTACTTCCGTATCCAACTTCTTTTTCTTCCTGACTAGTCTCGTAGGCTTCAGCCTTCTCATCATCTCTACTAAATGGTGATATGAGTCGATATCTACTCCTGGGAAAGCCTTACAATACGATACCTGATTTTGGAATCTCTACCTGACCATGATGTAACCTAACTGGAATCTTTCCGTATCTTTGGCCTTTTCCTAGTATACCTCCCCCTCTTGTAATTCTTGAGCAGAGTATTCGCTGTCACCAGCTGAAATTCATTGCAGGACACAATTAGTGTTTCTCTCCTCTCATTCTACTACCAAACCCATACTCTCCTGTAAAACTTTCTTCTTCGTTTTCCCCTATAATCGCATTCTAGTAGTTCATGACTATTAGATTTTCATGACCCGTTACGAACTGAAGTACCTGTCCAGTAAAAATGGTGGTGGGGGGGGGGGGGGCGGAGGGAGCTGAATATACGAAAGTAGCTTTTGCCGCTTCAGATCGCGTTCAAACTTCATCGAATGGTTTTGGCCGGCCGGAGTGGCCGTGCGGTTCTAGGCGCTACAGTCTGGATCCGAGCGACCGCTACGGTCGCAGGTTCGAATCCTGCCTCGGGCATGGATGTGTGTGATGTCCTTAGGTTAGTTAGGTTTAATTAGTTCTAGGCGACTGATGACCTCAGAAGTTAAGTCACATAGTGCTCAGAGCCATTTGAACCAATTTGAATAGTTTTGAACGGTCCCTAGGCTTTCCAACCAGTTCTTTACTGACGCCCTTGCACATGGCTCGTCTGGAGCGGCAGCTTGACGTTCTCGTCTCATCGATTCGCACTCAGCAAGCAAAATCACCTTACCCGTAACGTTACAGAATTACCGCATGTGTTGACACCTTGGAATCTGAAGCATCGTCGACCCCTGATGTCGCAGGGAACGAAGTTTTTGCACCATTACAGGGGAAGATTCAAGGCACTTAGTATTTCTGTTATAATAGTTATAGCATTTTGTCTACCTCTTAATTTACGAACGAGCTCCATACATTTGTTTCCAACCCCTCGTTGCTTACATGTAGCTATTTTCAGCTTATCTATGATACCTAATCATTCATCCTTGATTTGTGGACGTCATTTCCATGATCCAACCTTTTTTGCCATACGCAGTAAATCGTGAAGAGAGTCAGTATATATATAAGGTCTCCTGGCCGCGCTACGAGAGCTGCGCAAGTTAAGCCTGGGGATAGGGCTGGCACCTCACTGCTTCCAAGCCTGCTGCTAAATATTTCGGACTCCTTCTCCTAGGCCGACTGCCATTCCCAGCCTTCGATTTCATCTGCCCCGAAGAGATGTCTTCCGCCTCTTCTACCGTTAAATGTCGTATACCATTGTCTTCGACCGTCTGAGCTGTTGATATCTTCCTCAGACGAAAGACACCATCGAGCCTCGCAACCTAATTCTGTCGGGGTCGAAAAAGCAAGAGTTGGCCAACAGAGGCTGATAGAAAAGAGAACATAAGCTATCTGACACAATTAAGTGGAAGCATAGCTCAGGGCCCATCTGGTTGCCGCCCACATGTACCCATGAAGGGGGAACTCTTTGGCGGACTACTCTTTGTCTGGTCTCTCTCCGGCAGATCAATCTGACACCGATTTCCCTACCAGAAGCATAGCTTCCCCCAGCATACCTCTGTGCGCGCAATAATTAATCTAATCTTGTCATCACGACGGTTATGGGAGAGGTATGTCGGGGCTATATTTAATCGCAGATTCATCATTTATAGCTGGTTACTGAAACTTTGTAATTTGTCTGCGGGTAATTTGCGTATTTCTTCAAGTTTTTTTTCTTCCTCTGTAGCACTCTACCACGGGTTAGAGAAACCTGTGAACGTTAGTGCTGTCCTTCCATGTATACATTCCATATCTCTTGTTAGTACAGGTTCCATGAAATTTTGAAATACTGTAGGACGTGTCGCACGAGTGATTTCTAAGCAGTCTTCTTTATAGATTGAGTACATTTGCTTATTATTCTACCAATAAACGAAAGCCTGTCATCTGCTTCATATAAGGCTAAGTCTATGTGGTGGTCTCGTTTCTTATACCTACAAAGCGTTACACCCAGGTACTCGTATTTGTATGAGTTGACTGATTGCTGTTGTGACTCACTGGTACTTTAGTCATACGATACTCAGGTTTTTTGTTTTGAGATTGCACAGTTTTTGTACTTATGAACTTTTAAAGCAAGTGACTAATTTTCACAAGACTTTGAAATCATATTAAGATTCGACTGAATACCTGTGCACTTGTTTTCCGGCAGTGCTTCATAGATAACGGCATAATCCGCGAGAAATTTCAGGTTACTATTAATATTATGCAAGATCTTTATTATGCAACATGAACAGGAAGGGTCCCAACACGCTTGCCTGGGCCACTCCCAAAGTTACTTCTACATCTGTCGCTGTCTCTCTATCCTAGATGACATGCTGTGTTCTACCTACCAAGAAATCCTCACATATATCACTTGATACCTCATATAATCGTACTTTTGGCTATTAGCATAGGTGTAGTACAAATACTTTTCGAAAATAGAGATACGGCGTCCACGTGACTGTCTTGATCCATGGCTTCAGGATGTCGTATGAGAAGAATGCGAGTTGGATTTCACATGATATATACGTACGGAACCCTTGCTGGTGGCACGGAGGAGGTCGTGCTATTCGAAATACCTATGCACGTTTGAACTTGGAATGTGTTTTACGATTCTACAACAAGTGGATGTAAAGGATATTGGATGGCAGTTTTCCGGATCATCTACACTTTTCTTGTAGACGGATATGACCAGTAATAGCTTCCAGCTAATGTGCATGATTTTCCGTTCGAGAAATTTGCGGTAGATTAGGGTTAAAGCAAGGGCTAATTTTCGCAAACCTGAAGTAGAGACTGATAGGGATTCCGCCTGGCCCTGTAGCTTTGTTTAATTTTAGCGATTTCAGCTGTCTTTCAGCACCACTAATATCTATGTCGTTCATCTTTCCAGTTGTGTGGAAATTAAACTGGGGAAATTCCCCTGGATTTTCATTTGTAAAGTAACGCATGAAAACCGTTTCTGGTTTTCCTTTGTTGTCCTTAATTTAAGTTCCTGTCACGTCCATGAGTGTCTTGACACTAACTTTGGTACCAATAACGGTCTTTACATACAACCAAATTTATTTAGGATTTGTGAGGCGTCCTTCGATGATATTGTGATATATTTTTGGTTCAAGGTTTTATGCATTGCCCTGTTGATAGCCAAATGCGTTTTACTTAGGATCTCGAGATGACTGGGTGTTGTTGTATCGTCATCACCATCATCATTCATCCCCATTACGGTCGGAGGAAGGCAATGGCAAACCACCTCCGCTAGGATCTTGCTTAGTACAGCAGTCCGGGTTTCCCGCATCGTCCCCTACGCTCCTCGGAGTATGGGATCTCATCATCCGTATATTTAGCTCTAGGCTTTGTTTTACATCTACTGTGTTGTAGTATCTGTTCCTTTACAAGTTTCTTTACAATAAATATTTACCACGGAGGGTTTATTCCATCGTAAATTCTTCTGCTGGGTGCATATTTATCAAGCTCATGGTCAACAATTCTTTTATACCTGAGCCACAGTTCTTCTACCTGCTCCTCTCCACATATAGACGTTTGGAGTTACTTACTGAGATACGACACCACTGCCTCTTCATTTACTCTGCTGAAATCATAAATCCTTCTCCTCAAGTTGCCCTATCTGACATTCTTTGTTGCTACAACTGCCTCATGGTCAGCGAGAACAGTTCCAGAACCGCCATCCTCGAAGAAATCTGGTCCATTTGTTGATTTCAGATCTATTATATTTGCACCATGAGTGGGATTCCGAACATATCCTGTATACCTGACACCTACTGTTGCGAGAATTTATAATGTCTTGCACCACTTTACATTGTCAAACAATGATTTAGATCGACAGATCCTATTGAGGCGTTTTTTTGTTTTAAGTCTTATCTCTACCATCAAGCGTAACGTCACATCTGCCCTCTGGTGTCGTTGCTTGTGCAATTGCTCTCTCACTCTCTGCTCCTGCTGTCTTCGGGTTGTGTGGATAAAAATTTTTCTGAAACCTGATGTATGTCTCCAGATCGATACATTCTACAAACCAGTTTGGTTGCCAATCCCTCAGTGATTTTAGTACTTCCGAAGGAATGGTATCTGTGCGTTCTGTCTTATTTGATCGCAACACTTCCAATCCTCATTTAATCTCTGACTTTAATTTTGCATCCTTCTTTTCTAAATCTACCCACATTTCTTTTTCAATCACATCATTAGACAGTCCTTCCCCCCCATAGAAATTTTCAGTCTACTCTTTCTATCTATCCGCTCCCTCCTCAGCATTTTACTAGAATTCTGCTTGCCTTATTAATGTTGACTGTTATGCTTTTAGCTTCACAGAAACTTGTTCTGAGTTTTGTGTGTGCTGAATCAGTCTTTCTGACTACCATTCCTTCTTTAATATCTTCACAATCTTCCTGCTGTCATTTGGCCTTAGCTTCCCTACACTTCATATTTATATCATTCCTATGTGCCTCGCCGGCCGCTGTGGCCGAGCAGTTCTAGGCGCTTCAGTCTGGAACCGCGCCGCCTCGGGCATGGATGTGTGTGATATCCCTAGGTTAGTTAGGTTTCAGTAGTTCTAAGTCTAGGGGACCGATGACTTCAGATGTTACGTCCCCTAGTGCTTAGAGCCATTTGAACTATTCCTATGTGATTTAAATTGCTTTACTCAATTCTTTTCCTAAACATATGTCTTTCTTTCGTCCGTCGATCATTGGGTATTTCTTTTGTTCCTCTAGGTTCTTTTGCCGTTACATTAGTTGTTTCAGTATCTGTCTGTCCACTTTTGGAAATGTCCATTCCTCTTCAGCTAAACTGTCTATTATGCAATACATTATCGCAACGTCTATACTCACACAGCGATTTAAATACACCTCATCATTCCTCCCATCTGTCTTCTCATTGACTCTTCCAGACGATTCTCTTCGATGCACTCTTAATCATTACCAAACCGTGAACTGACAGGTTATATCTGCTCCAATATTGGTAGCTGAAATATACTGCAAGACTGAATTAGTCCCAGCCCTCTCTAACTCCTACTACCGAAGCCGTGTTGTCTGGTAACTCTTCTGTTTCTTCCCTTCCTACTGCTTTCCAATCACCTCTGACTATGTTTTCAAACCTCTTTATGTAGTGAATTACACATTCAATGCCCTCATTCATTATCTGCATCTTTTAATCTTCACCAACAATTCTAGACAGTAAGAAACTGAATCTGAATCACTATTTCAGAGACATACCTGAGAGCCACATTTCGTACTGTCACAGACTGCTGGCGATCGGACACTGGTCGAGCAGGAGGTGTAGGTGGCGCCTCTCCTGGCCAGTTGGGAGACTACCGCTGCGACGCCCCGTGGGACCTGGTCGAGTCTGCTGTGCGTGCTATGAAGAGCAAGCACGGTGACAACATCGACTTCATCCTCTGGACGGGGTGAGTGTGCGTCAGCCTTCCGACTGACATCGAAAGTAATCTCTTTAGTGAGTTCTGCAAAAGTATCATCTACCCTACTACGGTCGCAGTTACGAATCCTGCCTCGGGCATGGATGTATGTGATGTCTTTAGGTTAGTTAGGTTTAAGTAGTTCTAAGGTCAGGGGACTGATGACATCAGAAGTTAAGTCTCATAGTGCTTAGAGCCACTGTTTTTATGATCTACCCTGAAGTTACGTATGATATTCCTCGCCAGAGAAAATAAGAAATAAAAAATAAAAAAATGCTAAAAATTAGGTGCACTAGACATGTCAACGTAGAATGTTCCTCGGCTAAAAAAACGCTAAAAAATTAGCTGCACTAGACACGTCAACCGGGTGCTCAGATTAATTTAACTGACTTATGCTGAGATAGTTCGTTTATGTCATGAGGCCTGCTGAAACTAAAAATTGAAGAAAAATTTATACATTCAATATTTGTTCCGTATTGTTGTTTTTCATACACACAATGGTTACCAAATCCGACCGAGCTTACGATCGCGCAATTAAATAATGAAATTAAGCACAGGTTTAGGTAATCCTATTACACTTCGAGCACAAGCTCGTAACTATGTGCCAGAATTTGCCGCCCTCCAGGGAAGCTGTCACGCTCATACTCGAACAAAGAGCTGAATGAAACCCGAACTAGAAAACTCAAAAATATTTAACGATGTGTGGAACGTATATCGAAAAAGACAGGTTAGATGTCATAGAAGGGAGAGTGTTCATTGGAACAACATAAAATATTATGTCTGCCAAGGTCGAAATAGTGTCCAACTGCCGACTTATATCGATGGCAGTAACTGGTCCAGGTACATTCAGTCATCGGATGACTGCTAGCCACTTGATTCGGGTGCAACTGCTGAAGAATCATTCAAAGAAAGTCTACGATCAGTAGTGTGGCACTAGACAGGTAATGCAATAGTGCTTGGAGGCAACGTTTATCTACTGAGTGTACACCGGGGCTTCTATGGATCCGTTTCAGGTGCTCGTATGACAGACAGCAGCAGTACGGCTACAGCGACTCAGTGCAGCACTCAACCCTGAGCTTGGATCTAGAGATCCTTGTCTCAGGACCTGGTGAGGCAGCTTCACCAGTAACTGCTGGTTGCCGAGATGCATGGGTATGGCAACGATATCTCAAACCAAGATAATCCATACAAGAGGCTTTGGTAGCAAATTCCAAAAATACAAGATCTTGCTGAGAGAAAATCAAAAAAATCCAAAATAGTAACAGTGGGAAATTATACCAAAGGCAAGGTGAACTTTGTATGAAATTAAAAAAGTGAAGATCAATGTGGCAGGATATTTCAAAAATTCAAAAAGTTAAATAATGTGAGATGGAGAAACTAGCCTAATTTTGCATTCCAGCCCACTGATGCTATAAGCTAAGATTGCGTCATGTTCAAATGTATCAATACGACCTGAACTGTATATAGAAAACAATACGGGAAGGTTTTCCACATAAAATACACACACACACACACACACACACACACACACACACACACACACAGTGGGTAATGTTCCACATCTCTCCGTATAATTTGTTTATCGTTCTCAGGTCTTCCGGATGCTATACTGCTGGTTGTAAAAAGATCGAACTTTCGTCACCTGACGTTTCCGGAGGTTTTTCAGTAGTGCCTTACCTCCCCCAATATCATTTGAAGAGGGAAGGAGATAATGTATGGAGTTCTACACTAGAAGAATATAATCGCTGTTACTGTCTGGCTAATTTTGTTTTTGATAGATTTCATATGGAATTTTTTCCAACACTAAAGAGCAACAAACCATACTAAAATTGTTATGTTTTGCAGAGATCTTTAACTGAGTGCATCACTTACATCGCATATTTTTGTAGCTAAAAATAAGATCCCACCCAAGCAGTTGACACTTCATTTTAATTCTAAATGAAGCTATGTGTAATCCTAATATGACCAACCATATAACTGTAAAAGCACATGTTGGTTAAAATACTGTGCTAAGCTGGTTAGCAGTGATAGCTGACACAAATAGGCTGTTTAAATTACTGTTCTATGTCTGTCAGCTACCGGACGAGTCCAATTAACGTGTAACTTACATTCGAAGTGTAAAACATGAGTGTGGATTTTAATTAACGGCCATAATGATATTTCCACGTATAATTATATAATTATACAAAAAACATGTGAGCTGGTAACATAACAGTCCAAGCAGGCAGTTGACAGTTAGTCCTACGCTAAAATGAGACTTTACATAAAAATGGTTTGATAAAGAACATTTTAGGGGAGTCAAGAGTATTCTGTGTGTCGGAAAAATGCAATGTTTGTCGATAAACATGCCACCAAGGGTAGATTCCAGATAAAATGTAATAAAAACCAAACAACGATTAAACTTTTCTGTGGTACATGCAGTATCTTCTTCCCCTTAAAATACTTCCTGGTGAGATGAAGCATTACTGAAAACCAAAATATGTTCTTTGTACTAGCAGTGACATTGCTTCAAGTTGATCTACTAATAGTAACATTGCTTCAAGTGTACCTAACATGGAAATGCCATCCAGCAATAGAAAAAGAGTTTGAAAGCGTGTCCCCTCTCTCCATATTTATTTGATGTGTCCATTGAGGAAGCTATTTAGATCACGAATAAGAAAACAAAGGGAATTAAAACTACTGTAAATGGATCCATTTTATCAAAATTACTGATGACATCGTGACAGTTACTGACAATGACACAGAAATGAATAGAACGTTGCAATCCCAGACATTCTTATACTACGGAATTTGAAAGTGAACAGACCGAAAACTAAAATAAATACTTTATTAAATCATATTTATGGAGGACACTTCTCTATGAAAGTGAAAGTTGAACTTTGAGTAAATTTGAAAGGATTTGACATAAAGCTGCTGAAATGTGGATATGGTGGAAAATGACAAGAAGGGGCTGAAAAAAAAACTAGCCCAGAAGTCCTTAGACAAGTCAACGAAGAGATTAAGAGTATTAAAAGAAATGGAGAAACAGAAAAATAAAATTTATTGGATAAGTCGACACCACACTTCCTTCTTTCACTTTCTTCGAGGGAAATCACTGGGACAGAAAAGAAGAAGACGGCCGATGATGAATTTTCTGGGAGACATCGAGAAGAGGATAAAATATAAGAACTACATGGAAGGGAAAGGAACAGGTAGTGACAGAAAAAACTGGTGGCAGCGACTTGGCATTAGTTCAAGTTTCACTTGCCGTTTTGTAGACACTGTTCTGTCTCATTTTAATTTTATTCCCCTATTTCGAATGCTTCCAAGACCTTTGTCCAGCGTACAATGCCCTTCCCAAACTGAGGTGGAAATCAAAACATCATCTCCATACACATGACCCCATAATCCACCACCCAACGTTTGGGACATGTCTCATATAAACACACAAAATCTTATATCCAACCTGAAAGGCAGGACTTCATAAAACCATCTTATTCAGGGCTGTGACGTACAACACTAACCTACCTCACCCATCGTGATTAGGCACCCCAATTAGCGGAACATGAATCCAATTTGAGCATGTTATGAATGAGATCCCTGACTTCTTCCTTATAATGTTCTGTTGTTGGCATAGTTTTTACAAACAATTGTGAATGTTCTTTAATGATAAAAAAGTATTTCTAGTCACTTACTAATCTTTTCGGATTCTCCTTTTCGTGTAAGGCTTCTAATTAACAGTAATAGTGATTACAGTGATATGCACTTAAAGAATATTTATCACAGGTAGTGTATTGAAACATCCAATTTCTCGGTGGCATATAAAAATTTCACGAACTACTATATAAAGGAAAGAGCCATGTCATCTTTCTCTTATCGCTTGTCTTTTTGATCTTGTTGCTTAGCTTTTGTCTTCTCTTGCGCTCCTGACTCTGTATGCAATTCGATGTATTGAGGCTTGCTGCCTATTCATGTAAGTTGAATTAGTGTTAAACATAATTACTAGTGTTGAATTTTAAAAATTTGTTCTTTCTTTGAAATGGAAGCCTTTTAGTTTCGATTGTTGAAAATTGACCTCTACATAAAAATGACACTAGCAGAAGCTTGCATTAACCCTGTCTGAAGACTGACTAAGTAATATTTCAGAATTAAATGAATTTTTGAATTTATTTTGACTCAGAAGGAAATATTTTTAATATTCATACCAGAGATAATGTTTCGTTGCAGTAAAATATATCTACGATTTCAGAATAAAAATTCCTAACATCATAATATTCGAAGTGCAGTTTCAATTATTAAATGTAGTAAGAGAAGTTCCTAATAATAAAAGGCATTTATTCCTGCTTTCCCAGTAATTTTTAGAGATTGCTCCTGATTCCACTGGATCCATGCCAAGTTCTTTCCATTTTTATTTCGTCCTTCAATTAATTCCTTTATTCTGCAGCTTACGCTTACGCTTTCTGATCCCTTCCTCTAGCGCTGGTGCCCTTCTCGCAGGAATTGTGTTCTTAATTTCGTCCCATCTACTCCCAATATTTAAAATACTCCTGTCAGCTTAGTTTATTTTTATAGAGAACATTATTTCAGTCTAAAGAGATTTCATCTAGAAAAATTATTCACTTAGTAGCAATTGTCAATGAACTTAGTTTGATCTATGTAAGGCAAAGTGGATTCACAAATTCAGTATTTTAGCCTCTAAATTATCTGTTATTTATCAGAAATACGTAAGAACACATGGTTATGTCAATTCTCTTTGAGTCATAAGTCTTTTCAATGATTTGATGCAGCCCATCATGAATCCCTCTCTTGTACTAACCTCTTCATCTCAGAGTAACACTAGCACCCTATGTCCTCTATTATCTCTTGCATAAATTCCACTCTCTATCTCCTCTACAGTATTTACCCTCTGCGGCTCCCTCTAATACCATGCAGGTTATTCCCTGTTGTCTTAACACATGTCCTATCATCCTCTCCATTTTCCTTCTTCTTCTGTTTTCTATACGTTCCTTTCTACGTCGATTCTGCAGACAACCGTCTCATTCCGTATCTTACCAGTCCAACTAATTTGCAACATTCTTCTGTAGCACCACATCTCTATCGCTTCTATTCTCTTCTATTCTGGTTATTTCACTGTCCGCGTTCACGATGAAACAGTGCTATACTCCCCAAACGCATATTCTCGGAAATATTTCCCTCAAATTAAGGCCTGTCATTGATACCAATACACTCATATTGACCAAGAATTCCATCTCTAGTTGTGCTAATCTGTTGTTTATTTCCCCCTTGCTTTATCCATCATGGTTAGCTTCCAAGGTAGTGGAATTCCTTAGCATCACCTAATTCATGCTCAGAAATTTAGATGTGAAGCTTCCGCTATTCACATTTCTACTTTTCCTCATTACATATCACATTTGTAGGTTTATATTTTATTCATATTCTTTCCTTATTAGACTGTTCATTCTTTCACCGTGAATTTTAATCCCACGCTTGAAGCTTTCTTTTATTTCCGTAATTACTCTTTCCATGTAGAGATTAAACATCATGGATGAGTAACTGCATTTAAATCCTTTTAATAAGAACATTTCGATCTCGTTCTTCCAACCTTATCGTTCCCTCTTGGCTCTTGTACTAGTATATAGTGTATTTTACCGTTTTTCTTTTCTGTAGCCTACTCCTACTTTTCTCAGACTTCAGAACATCTTGCACCAATTTATATTGTCGAACGCTTTTTATGGATCAAGAAATCCTATGAGCGTCTCTTGATTTCCCTTCAGTGTTGCCTTCGTTATCAAGCGCAAGGTCAAGAATGCCCCTCTGACGCCAAACTTAGCGTCATCTAACATATCGTCAATTTTCTTTTTCATTCCTCTGTACATTTTTCTTGTCAGCAGCTTGGATGCAGGAGTTGTTAAGCTGATTGTCCGATGATTCTCGCACTTATCTGCTATTGCATTCTTTGGGATTGTGTGGATGATATACCTCCGTAAGTCTGATGATACGTCGCTAGTCTTGTAGATGCTGTAGATGGACTTGAATAGTCGGTGGTTGTTAACGGTCGCTTTTGACATATTTGTTCTTAAGCTTTCCATAGATTTTTTAAATTCTGAATGTAATTGTAGATGCCCTGTGTTTTCTATATCGACTCCTCTCTCGTTCCACGCCATCAGACAATCCTCCTCTCAGAGTCCTTCAACGTAGTCTTTCACCCTCTCGCTATCTGCTCTGCGTTTATCAGTGGAATTTCCGTTGCACTCTTAACGTTATCATCCTTGCTTTTAATTTCACCAAAAGTTGTACTGAGTTTCCTTTACAGTGAGCCATTCCTCGCGATGCACGTTTCTTTTTCAATTTTCTTCTTTCTGTCCTCCAACCACTTCGCCGTAGCTACCCAGAATTTCTTGTTTCCATCAGTACCCACGTCCTACTACACTACTTCTTCCGGACGATTCTTTTAAACTTCAGCTTCTATTTATCATCACTACATTGCGATCTGAGTCTATATCTGCACGTGAGTACGTCTTATATTCCAATACCTGATTTCTGAATCTCTTTCTGCCTATATTGTAATCGAGCAGGAACTCACCTTGTCTCCAGGTCTTTTGTCAAGAATGCCTCTTCCTCTTGTGATTCTTGAACATCTGAAATGTATTGCAGAACTATATTAGTCTGCTACAAAGCATAGCCTCCAGTTATCCTTTCATCTACTCCTTCCCCAACAACCGCGTTCCAATTACCCAAGACGATTAGATTTCCATCTAATTTTACATAGTGAATTACTCGGTAAATATCTTCACATATTTTCTCGTCTCTTCGTGTTCTGCTTGCGACATCGGCATGTATCCCTGGACTATAGTTCACGGCGGTTCTTTGCCTGTGAAATCTGTAGAGTACAACCGTATCCCTAATCTATTACAATAGATTGGTCTTTGATGTACTTTACTGTTCACAACGGATCCTGCTCCCGCTATACCAGTTTCTGCTACCGTTCACATTGCCCTGTATTCGTCTGATCAGATATCTTTATCTTCTTTCCACTGACTCTCACTACCGTTGTCTTGATTGAGGCTTCGAATTTCTGTTTTCGTATTTTCTAGCCTCCATACTGCGCTCAAGAATCTGAGTTCCAACTCGTAAATGTTATTTCGCTGGTGGCCAAATTTTTTTTATCTTCTCCCCACCTAAATTCATTTAAAGCAGGCAGCTAAAAATTCCTGGTAACTCAAATGACCGAACGAGGTGGCTACAAAGCTGAATTCGCGTTTCGGAGAACGATAGTACAAATCTGTATCTGGCCATCGAGATTTACATGCTCTATTATTTCCCTAAACTGGTGCAAGTAAATTCCGAGATGATTGCTTTTAAAGAGCACAGCCGATTTACTGCCACATGTTTGCAAGAGTTCGAGCTGATGCGCCGTCTATAATTACATCTATGTGACGGGACATTGAAACCTAATCTTCCTTCGTTGGCGGGAATAAGACTGGTAATACATCAAAAAATGTAAGCACACACACAATGGTTATCTCCCTGTTACTACCAGGTCTAAATTGTTCTGCAATATTCATGGTTAGCTTAAATGCGATGTCGACTATTGGAAACGTGCAAACATTGTGTAACTTATAACTGATGTGTGAAATGTGACTCCGGTCTCCCAAATATTGCGCCATATTGGTACTCCCACATGAAAAAAAAAGTTACCAAAGAAGATCGTCAAACAGCCGTATGATTTGAGAAGTTATTTTGTTTTGTTTTGACAACCAGTTTCGGCATTTCAATATGCGATCTGCATGCCCAATGGGAACTTCATGTACAGACATTCATACGCACCGATACTTGCATGCTGGAGCCATCAGTATCTGGATACCGTGAATTCGTTATTCAAGTGCTTAGAAATAACGAATTCACGGTATCCTAATAATGATGGCTCCAATATATCGATATCGATATATCTGAATGACTATGTATGAAGTGCATATGGGGCACGAAGACAATATACTGAAATCCCGAAACTGGTTTAAAAACAAAATAAAATAACTCCTCAAAACGTACTGCTGTTTGCCGATCTTCTATGATAAATGTTGGACCAGCCGTTCTCCCGCGTCAACGATGTATCAACAGAGTGAAAAAAATATATATGTGACAAAGGTAACACGGTTAGTAGGCAGCAGATGGTTCGTCACAGGCCTATATGACATGCACAAAAGCTATTTGACCAAGCATTATTTTAGGGAAGATGAAGACGGTTTGACGAGATCGTTAGTGCACCATATCACTTAAACTTCACCTTTTCGTAGTACATAAATATAACCTTGTAATGTTACAAATACGAAAATGTAAACAAGTTGAATGGCCGAAGAAAATTATGGACAAGGTTTCACACACAGAAAGGAGAGAATAGTAACTGGAAAACACAGCTGTTGCCCAAAAATAAAATTATTTATCAAAATATCTAAAGCTTTCGAGTACAAATCGCACGTGGCATTTCTGCCATAACTTAATTGTCCCATAACATTTAAAAATATACATATAGCTCGCATATTGACACCGTTAATCTAAATAAAAGTTTAAGCTACGCATGTTGAGAATACTATTTCCATTATTGCACCACAATATGCAAGGCGTGAAGAACCATGAAATAAATACACTCCTGGAAATTGAAATAAGAACACCGTGAATTCATTGTCCCAGGAAGGGGAAACTTTATTCACACATTCCTGGGGTCAGATATATCACATGATCACACTGACAGAACCACAGGCACATAGACACAGGCAACAGAGCATGCACAATGTCGGCACTAGTACAGTGTATATCCACCTTTCGCAGCAATGCAGGCTGCTATTCTCCCATGGAGACGATCGTAGAGATGCTGGATGTAGTCCTGTGGAACGGCTTGCCATGCCATTTCCACCTGGCGCCTCAGTTGGACCAGCGTTCGTGCTGGACGTGCAGACCGCGTGAGACGACGCTTCATCCAGTCCCAAACATGCTCAATGGGGGACAGATCCGGAGATCTTGCTGGCCAGGGTAGTTGACTTACACCTTCTAGAGCACGTTGGGTGGCACGGGATACATGCGGACGTGCATTGTCCTGTTGGAACAGCAAGTTCCCTTGCCGGTCTAGGAATGGTAGAACGATGGGTTCGATGACGGTTTGGATGTACCGTGCACTATTCAGTGTCCCCTCGACGATCACCAGTGGTGTACGGCCAGTGTAGGAGATCGCTCCCCACACCATGATGCCGGGTGTTGGTCCTGTGTGCCTCGGTCGTATGCAGTCCTGATTGTGGCGCTCACCTGCACGGCGCCAAACACGCATACGACCATCATTGGCACCAAGGCAGAAGCGACTCTCATCGCTGAAGACGACACGTCTCCATTCGTCCCTCCATTCACGCCTGTCGCGACACCACTGGAGGCGGGCTGCACGATGTTGGGGCGTGAGCGGAAGACGGCCTAACGGTGTGCGGGACCGTAGCCCAGCTTCATGGAGACGGTTGCGAATGGTCCTCGCCGATACCCCAGGAGCAACAGTGTCCCTAATTTGCTGGGAAGTGGCGGTGCGGTCCCCTACGGCACTGCGTAGGATCCTACGGTCTTGGCGTGCATCCGTGCGTCGCTGCGGTCCGGTCCCAGGTCGACGGGCACGTGCACCTTCCGCTGACCACTGGCGACAACATCGATGTACTGTGGAGACCTCACGCCCCACGTGTTGAGCAATTCGGCGGTACGTCCACCCGGCCTCCCGCATGCCCACTATACGCCCTCGCTCAAAGTCCGTCAACTGCACATACGGTTCACGTCCACGCTGTCGCGGCATGCTACCAGTGTTAAAGACTGCGATGGAGCTCCGTATGCCACGGCAAACTGGCTGACACTGACGGCGGTGGTGCACAAATGCTGCGCAGCTAACGCCATTCGACGGCCAACACCGCGGTTCCTGGTGTGTCCGCTGTGCCGTGCGTGTGATCATTGCTTGTACAGCCCTCTCGCAGTGTCCGGAGCAAGTATGGTGGGTCTGACACACCGGTGTCAATGTGTTCTTTTTTCCATTTCCAGGAGTGTATTTACACATCCGGAGCGTCTGCATTACTTGTCGAAATAAAAAAAAGCAAATTTATTGTCACTACCGGTATATACTGGTGTGCAAAACTTAAGGACGAAAGTAACTCTCTCATAGGGAGGCTCTGCCAATTAATATAGCTTCGCGAATCTTGGACCATATCTAGTTAGTACTCATACGACATAGTGCAGAATCTAAGCGACAGAAATGATCAATGAGTAGAACAGAAATGATACTTCTGTTTCAAGTTAATAATTACACAGAAGTCACCACGGTTCATGATGGTCCCCACGTCGTTACCAAAGAGAGGACAAGGTTCTTAATAGCGTGAGTGACTGCCACAGGTGGCAGTGTGTACTCAGCAAGGTGTTCCCACGCTGGCCACAAGGATGGTCAAGAGTTCTTGCGGTAGAAGGTTCCGTTCCCCAACCACGGGGTTTGACAGCTGCTCGGTGGACTTTGGTGCATGTGGGTGCTGTGGTGGGGCGGGTTGCTCTCTCACTATCCCTTAAACAATCTGTCCACTTACCTGGATCGGCTTCAGATTATCTGCCTCTTCACTTTGCGATGGCAGATAGTGGCTTACCCGACAAAAGCAGGGTTGACAGAAGTTCGACTAAATACCTGCGTCGCAAAGGCCACATAACTCCAATCCATAGGCAGCAGCCGAGTGTTCGCGATTCTTGCACGACTCATTTAGAAAAAAAGTCTAAAATTTCCTTTTAGTTGATTTATTGTCTCTGAAACATGGAAAACGGCTATAAAGTCCGCATTCAATATCCGACACTTGCTATGCAATGTTACTGACTGTCTCTGTAACAAGTTCACACCCAAAAGCAACCGGAAGATATTTAGTCCGACTCGATATTTTATACGTACTAAACAGTCACCAACTCACGACTATTTGCGAGTTAACACAGACAGTCGTTCAGCAGTTTTCTTGTACAGAAGTGATGGTCGTTGTTGTTGTGGTCTTCAGTCCTGAGACAGGTTGGATGCAGCTCTCCATGCTACTCTATCCTGTGCAAGCTTCTTCATCTCCCAGTACCTACTGCAGCCTACATCCTTCTGAATCTGCTTAGTGTATTCATCTCTTGGTCTCCCTCTACGATTTTTACCCTCCACGCTGCCCTCCAGTACCAAATTGGTGATCCCTTGATGTCTCAGAACATGTCCTACCAACCGAACTCTTCTTCTAGTCAAGTTGTGCCACAAGCTCCTCTTCTCCCGAATTCTATTCAATACCTCCACATAAGTTATGTGATCTACCCAGATAATCTTCAGCATTCTTCTGTAGCGCCACATTTCGAAAGCTTCTATTCTCTTCTTGTCTAAACTATTTATCGTCCACGATTCACTTTCATACATGGCTACATTCCATACAAATACATTCAGAAACGACTTCCTGACATTTAAATCTATACTCGATCTTAACAAATTTTTCTTCTTCAGAAACGCTTTCCTTGCCATTGCCAGTCTAATTTTATATCCTCTCTACTTCGACCTTCATCAGTTATTTTTCTCCCCAAATAGCAAAACTCCTTTACTACTTTAAGTGTCTCATTTCCTAATCTAATTCCCTCAGCATCACCCGACTTAATTCGACTACATTCCATCATCCTCGTTTTGCTTTTGTTGATGTTCATCTTATACCCTCCTTTCAAGACACTGTCCATTCCGTTTAACTGCTCTTCAAGGTCCTTTGCTGTCTCTGACAGAATTACAATATCATCGGTGAACCTCAAAGTTTTTATTTCTTCTCCATGGATGTTAATACTTACTCCGAACTTTTCTTTACTGTTTGCTCAATATACAGATTGAATAACATCGGGGATAGGCTACAACCCTGTCTCACTCCCTTCCCAACCACTGCTTCCCTTTCATACCTCTCGACTCTTATAACTGCCATCTGGTTTCTGTACAAATTCTAAATTGCCTTTCGCTCCCTGTATTTTACCCCTTCCACATTCAGAATATGAAAGAGAGTATTCCAGTCAACATTGTCAAAAGCTTTCTCTAAGTCTACGAATGCTAGAAACGTACGTTTGCCTTTCCTTAATGTTTCTTCTTAGATACGTCGTAGGGTCAGTATTGCCTCACGTGTTCCAACATTTCTACGGAATCCAAACTGATCTTCCCCGAGGTCGGCTTCTATCAGTTTTTCCATTCGTCTTTAAAGAATTCGCGTTAGTGTTTTGCAGCTGTGACTTATTAAACTGATAGTTCGGTAATTTTCACATCTGTCAACACCTGCTTTCTTTGGGATTGGAATAATTATATTCTTCTTGATGTCTGAGGGAATTTCGTCTGTCTCATACATCTTGCTCACCAGATGGTAGAGATTTGTCAGGACTGGCTCTCCCAAGGCTGTCAGTAGTTCTAATGGAATGTTGTCTACTCCCGGGGCCTTGTTTCGTTTTAGGTCTTTCAGTGCTCTGTCAGACTCTTCACGCAGTATCCTATCTCCCATCTCATCTTCATCTACATCCTCTTCCATTTCCATAATATTATCCTGAAGTACATCGCCCCTGTATAGACCCTCTATATACTCCTTCCACCTTTCTGCTTTTCCTTCTTTGCTTAGAACTGGGTTTCCATCAAAGCTCTTGATATTTATGCAAGTGGTTCTCCTTTCTCCAAAGGTCTCTTTAATTTTCCTGTAGGCAGTATGTATCTTACACCTAGTCAGATAAGCCTCTACATCCTTACATTTGTCCTCTAGCCATCCCTGCTTTTGCACTTCCTGTCGATCTCATTTTTGAGACGTTTGTATTCCTTTTTGCCTGCTTCATTCACTGCATTTTTATTTTTTCTCCTTTCATCAATTACATTCAATATTTCTTCTGTTACCCAAGGGTTTCTACTAGCCCTCGTCTTTTTACCTACTTGATCCTCTGTTGCCTGCTGGTCATAATGTCTCGCAATTTGTACGAAACACGCCACGCGGAGTTTATTTACGACTTGAAAAGTTCACATGCGTAATTTCCTAAAATAAATCACTCACAAAGCTCAAACTTTCTTAAAATACTCAACCATGTAGTCGCTTTTCATCAACTACACGAGAACCGATCAGACGCGCGGATTTCTTCACTTTGGTACAAATTTGATTAGTGCCATTTAACATGGGCGTTTACCATAAACGGCTCTTGAGGGACTACCTCGACTCACAGAGTTGAGGCAGCAACTCCCACTCAGACGCGCCGGAAATGCTGAATTACTATTGGCTAGTATGTTAAGCAGCCAGTCAGATTATCTCTCGCACTTCTATACTAGTGTGACAAATCGTAAAAATTTGCTACGTTACAACGTGCTGCAGTACGTTTGACCAACGCGTCCAACTAGTTGCCGATGGGATTTCAGTCGGGGCAACGGGCACCAGGCCAGTCCATTCACCGAATATCCACTCGTTCTCCTCTCTACTCTTTAGCTGATCGATGCGATCGACAGTTGTCAGCCATAAAAATGAGGCCATGGCCGACTGCACACTTGAAAAGATGCACATGATGAAGGAGTACAATATCACCACAACAGTCAATCGAGAACATGAAGACTCACAACATTTCATTCAGTAAAAGATTTTTACCTAACACTTTTTACGTTATACTGACAGTATTTTCAGTATTTTGAAACTGTCACAGTCCGCTACGCAACTGGTGCCTATATTTGAAATATCCATTTGCATTTCATGGAACGTAATTCCTCGGTGAGCCATCGGTAATAAAACAAATGCTTCAGGGTATTAGCACTTCAATACGATTTGAACAGCGCAGTAAAAGTGGAGCCTAATCATTGAAAACAATGTTGAGGTCGGATGTTCATATGAATTATTAGAGACTTGTAATAAACTAAAGTAACTTTATGTATAAGTAAATAATGATCACAGTCGGTCAATGAGGTATTGTGGTGCTACAAATACATAGAAATAACTGCTTTCACTTCACTTGATTTTGTCTCGTCTCACTTACGCCCAAAGGTATACAAACGAGTAATGGTACGTATTTTTCACAAACAGTATTTCGGAATTCGCTTGGACGTCCACCTATATGTTTTACATCACAGATAGTACAGAACGAACAAAGAATTTTCAGGGCTTTGGTTACCATTATCTCTAGCTGTAATTGTCCAAACAATGACACTAACTTCTCGAGTGTGTCGTAAAGAGTGGTGCGACCAGGAGACTACAAGTACATTAGACACGGAAGCATATGTCAGAGATGCTGACAGCACTCTAAAACAATTAACGTTTCCCTTAAACCATAAAAAAAGTTTCGCATCACCTCGGTTCTGAGAGTTTCGGAACCTGCACATACAATTGGAATAGAGGTCAGCATAAACATCATTAACGCCCTTTTTACTGCTCATGAAAACCACACACCGCATGTTGTACCACCATACAGCGAGACCTTCAGAGGTGGTGGTCCTGATTGCTGTACACAATGGTACGTCTAATACTCAGTAGAACGTCCTCTTGCATTGATGCATACCTGTATTCGTCTTGTCATATTATCCATAAATTCATCAAGGCACTGTTGGTCCAGATTGTCCCACTCTTCAACGGCGATTCGGCGTACATCTACACTTATACTCCGCAAGCCACCCAACGGTGTGTAGCGGAGGGCCCTTTACGTGCCACTGTCATTACCTCCCTTTCCTGTTCCAGTCGCGTATGGTTCGCTGGAAGAACGACTGCCGGAAAGCCTCGGTGCGCGCACGAATCTCTCTAATTTTACAACCGTGATCTCCTCGGAAGGTATAAGTAGGGGGAAGCAATATATTCGATACCTCATCCAGAAACGCACCCTCTCGAAACCTGGACAGCAAGCTACACCGCGATGCAGAGCGCCTCTCTTGCAGAGTCTTCCAGTTGAGTTTGCTAAACATCACTTTGGTTAACTCCGAGACGCCTGGACACTTCCCTTGTTGAGAGCCCTTCCTGGCACAAAGTAACAATGCAGACGCGATCTAACCGCGATATTGCCGTCTAGGCATGGTTGAACTACAGACCACACGAGCCGTGTATCCCCTTCCTAGTGGAATGACTGGAACTGATCGACTGTCGGACCCCCTCCGTCAAATAGACGCTGCTCATGCATTGTTGTCTACATCTTTGGGCGGGTTTAGTGACATCTCTGAACAGTCAAAGGGAACGTGTCTGTGATACAGTATCCACAGTGAACGTCTGTCTTCAGGAGTTCTGACAACTGGGTTGATGCTAAACGTTTTTTGATGTGTTTATGAACGTCACTTTGGTATGATGCAAATTCCGAATTCCCGACGTTCATCATTAAGTAGATAATGTTGCATTTTATGACCACCAAATCTTTGAACACGGTACGTTTACCACTTAACGTTATTGTAACTCTATAGTCTTTTGCCACGTGCGTCTTTTTCAGGGTGCACTGGGCTATGACTTCAGGTTTGTGGATGACAGTACGTGACCGCATTAATCAGTGCAGATGGAGAAGCTCTTGAAAAGAGAGAATTCAGCATATGTTCTAACCTGCCCCGACATAAGTCCAAACGAGCACGTTTGTATGCGTCGAAGAGACGTACTGCAGCATGAGCACAGGGATCAACGTCCATCCAGCATAAGTCAACCACAGTGGTGCAGGAATGGAACGCCCTAACACAAGAACTCCTGTCCAACCCCGTCGCCAGCGTGAGAGCACGTTTCACAGCGTGCGTTGCCGTCTGAAGCGATCACATCCTACTAAGCTACTGAGAACCATTTCCCGCTGTGTCTAATGTCCAGGGGAAGGTAATAAATTGTGGTGACTTCAGTATAAATATTGTCCGCCTGCTTAGCTCAGTGGTAACGTGCTTGTCTACCACGCAGTGGACCCAGGTTAAATACCTGGCAGGGTTGCAGATTTTTTCTATACTACTGGACTGGGTGTTGTGTTGTTTTCCTCGTCATTTCATCCCGGGTGCAAGTCGCCCAGTGTGGCGTTCATTGGTCGGCCGAACTTCCGCGAATGGGACTTCCCTGCCAACAATGCCACACGATTATTTCAATTTTTGTTCGTTGTCTTCGAATAAAATAGTTATTTATGTTTGTCTAATTGCATATTTCTTTCTGTAACCTTCTGTATTATACTGTACCAGTTCCTTCTACGTACGGTCCAAGTTTCGTCGAGCTATCTGACGTGGCACTGATACATCACGCGAAAGTTAGATTCGTTCTTAAGTTTTGTACACCGCTGTACATTAGAGTTTAATCTCCAAGCTCAATTCCATCCCTCTGAGAAGCCAAAAACTGTACGTATTATTTATTAGAATATGTGAAGGCTTGTTCTGTAGCATTACACTACACGTATAGGCATTACAGTCGATGTAATGTACAAGAAAATATGCAGTTTACAAAAGAGGATAATTCGATCACTGTGCTAGACTTGAAAGATTTGGAGTGCTATTTTCACTTGCTACGACACCATCACTCCCTTCCGTAGTGACCATTATTTTAACACCAGAAAGTACCAAACGAAATAAATTGGACCTATCTTTCGTTGTCTGCAGCAGACGCGCGGTGTATACACGTTGGGGAAGGGGGGGGGGAGGTGCGGGGGCTGCAAACACTGCGCCCCCCCGGTCTCAGAAAGCCGGCTCCCGCCCACTACACAAGCTGCCAGCTGTCGATCCAGTCAGTCGGCCGGTCATCTGCAGGATCTGCCACTCCAGCCGTCTGATGCCACGTAGCTTCCCTCGTATGATTGAAGCATGCCAGCCGCACCGTGTTGTAGCGAACCAATTTCGCCAAATGGATCTTACTTTCCTTTTATTTCCCCACTCCACTTCACATTTTCTCCAAACAATCACTTTCTTCCTACAGTTCTGACTTCTGACAGATTTTTGTCAGTTCCGAACTTGGCGTAATTTCACGTCCACGCATAAGATGCATCACATGCGGCATCACCTGCCTTTGTGCTATATCCAGAGTAGTGGGTTTTGCTGAAATATGGCCTACCTTGAAACAACGTGTAACGTTCCTCATCTGCGAAAAGCTGCAAATAAATTAGTAACACTATACACGTGGACAGCTCATCTGCCCGGATAACCGAGTGCGTTAAAGCGCCCACTTCCGGGACATGGGAAAGTGTAGGGTCCCCGGCTCAAATTCGGCCGACGGGTTAACGGCGGGGAGAGGTAACCGACAACCGTGGATATGGCTTCTAGGCAGTTTCTCACTTCCAAGTTCATAAATACTGACTCCAATACGTGTTACGCAAATATCTGGAAATGTTGTCAGACACAGACAGATGGGGTACACGGATTTCTTCCTTTGTGTGCGTGTGTGTTGGTAGCGGAGGAAGGTTGGGGGGGGGGGGGGTGAGGTGGGGGAGTCAGCTAAGGCATTTGTCCACTAACACTGTTACATTTTTGCTTTCTGTTCTGCATTCGGTGTGACTTTTCATCTGTGCAATTTTTTAAAAAGATTATTTTTACTTTTGTTTCTCAGTGGAACCTTTAGACTTAACCAGACACTGTACGTTGTGCAATTTTGTGCTCGCTAGCACCTGTATGTAAGCATTACATGCACTGAATCTGAAACTTCTGTGTTTAAAATACCTACGTGCATTATTACACACATTACATGTAACCCTTATGAACACAATGCATTTGACCCTTCACATCTGAATAAACTCAATATTTTGAACTAAATAAAATGCGAATTTACGTCATACCAATTAGTGTTTCAATGCATGTAATCGGAATAGACAATCACGTTTCCAAGGAGCACAAAGTAGTCTTCAATTTCCAGCCATAATAATCACTTTGGCTTGCTTGTGTGCTAAAGGCTAATCAGGCTGCCGTTAAGCAACTGCATCCCACTGCTACAACCTGAAATAAATCACTCTGCTTTGTCAATACTTAAATAAATCTTGTCATATGCAGTGCAAGAGCGCACATGCCTACATAATAAACAGTTAACGGTCGGATCTAGCGAGTTGCAATTTGAGTCCGAATTAGTTTTCTATTAATAGCCTTTGAATACCACGAAGGATGTGGAAACCTAGTGTCGAACAATTTGAAAATTAATTGCACTTCAACTTGGTATTCATTAGCAAAAGTTAGGAGGTATGGACATACCCACATCATAGGACACTGTTAATAACAAACAGTTAAAATTTGTAAATAAACAGTAAGTTAACAAAATTAACTCATTAGAAAACGTCCTCATGAAAATTAATTCTTTAAACGAAATTCACATTCAGTATTTGAAAACGTATAGGAGTAAAGAGTGATGTGATTCTTTTCTGCATGTATGCATTTACGAGTTGTTGAAAGAAACATACCGTTATAGTCAAAAAATCCAATTTACGAAATTTACAAACCAAAATTAACGAGTCAGCCCTATTTCTGCAAAGCTATCGCACGAGACAAATTACCTTCTTCTACCAATTCCAGGCTGTAGTAACAGTAATCCAAAATCAGGATTTCACACCAGTACACACGACTACCTTAGGTAAGGTTGGACACCGAACTCTCTGCTCATGCGGACCGGCTACTTGAGAACAGTATCAACTTTGGAATCCAGAGATTCCCCTTTGTACATGCATTCACGTGGAGATATAACGAAGGGAGTTGTCATGACGTCACAAATGTGAAGCTAGATCCTGCCGTGTTAGCTGTCTCAAATATTAGCTTCTGATAAAAGTGTTTTGATCGAAACCGCCAGCTTCCGTCATTTACAGTTATGCACCAATCAATCTGATTAAAGTGCGAAGGAGTCATGTTTTATTCATAGGTAGTTTCATTCAAGTGAAATTTTCATTTATTTACATGAATTTCGGTTGTGCTGTTTACTTTTACTTTTGTAGCTTTACTTCTGTAATTTGACTGTATATTTTCGATCATCTAGGAAAGTCTCTGAGTGAACGCCGTGAGAAGGACAGGATGGTAACCGACCAAGCAAAGAAAAAATATTTTCTCAGTATTTTTGGGAAGAGAACACAGACCAAACATCAGCTTCGTCAGTCCGAATGCAAAACATATAGCAAAAACAGTTACATTATCGATCCGAATTCCGTCGTGTTACTGGATGAAATATGCAATTAACATCGGAAGTCTGAGAATTCTATCCTGAACTTGTATTATTCAAGAAAGAACTTTAACATCTTTTATTTAAAACAACTGCTGCTTGCACACAACAGAAATAAGGAGGAAGAAGCAATCCAAACAGTAGCCTGGTAATGTTTTGGGGCATCTATAACGACGCCGCCGCCTTCAAAGCACCGTACGGCGTGGGTGTGTAGCGCCATCTCCCCTTATTATATATTCATGTGTACTAGGGAAAAGTGTTTACTCTAGCCAATATCACAGACAAAACTGCCACTTCTCATAATGTAACAATCTTTCAACATTCCGGTCCTATAATGATAACGGAAAAGGCAAAATATGAAGAAAACAGAATGTTAACGACGGTGTGTGGATTTATTTAACTGTTATATGCTGAGGAAGTTGGTTTCATCAGATCTTCTGCAGCTACTAAACGTAGAAAAACCCTTACAATAGAATATCTGTTCTGTATTGTCACTTTTCGTGCACAGTAGAAAGTCATCCTCATATTTATCTTCACTTAAACTGGTACTCTCACTGTTTTGAGCAATTCTGGTTCAGAAATAAATTTACATGGTATTACAAAATAGCACATTCCCAAAAAAGCAAAATTATGATCATAAACTGTTATCATTAAAACGTATTAAATCATGTTTAGGGTAGAGAAACTCTCCTTTGGGATCAAAGACGATTTGCTTGATAAACGAGACACAGTGTCTTCAGAGAATGTTGCACCTCGCAGAGCAGAGATAGAAAAGGTTAATATGATTTTAGTAAACTGCAGGAGCATCCCAGGAAAGCTCCCAGAATTAGTATCGATTACTGAAGGTTGTAGTGCACAGATAGCATTAGTGACAGAAAGCTGTTTGAAACCGGACGAAATGATAAGTTCAGATCAGAATATTTATCGTAAGGATAGATCAGTCGCCATTGGTGGCGGCATGTTAATTGCAGTAAAGAATTCGTTAAATTCTAGCAAGGTTATCACGTATTCCTATTGTGAATTAATCTAGGTCTTGTCTGTCTAGTAGGCTCTCAGAGACCAGTGTGGCCTGAGCTCCCAGTTGGTGCACATCGACAGCGCAGAAAGATACGCGTATAGCTTCTTTTCTGTGTTTACTTCGTAGATTCTTACTTACATTGCGTGTTAGTTTCGTATAGGAGGTGTAATTTCGAGTTTTAGTTACTGTAATCGTAAATTCAGGCAGATTGTAGCGCAGTAGTTAGGCGTTTGTACAGGTTAGTTCATACATTCTTTGCGTGTTTCCCTTACGTTATCTAGGCACGGACTCGTGTTTCAGTACCTGTTGTTCAACATCGATTAGAATGGACAGGGACTGTGACTGCTGTGTTCGGATGAGGGTTGAGTTGGCATCCCTTCGCTAACAGCTGCAGGCGGCGCTGACATCGGTCGCGCAGCTTGAGGCTGTTGCCAATGGGCACCACTGTGGGGAGCCAGACTTGGGTATCACGGGGATGTCAACCCCGTCCCGTCTGTCCCCAGATCGGTCTGCCGCTGTGGTTACCCCTGTTGCTGCCCGCAGTGGGGCTGAGCCCTCGCCTGTGGTTGATTGGGAGGTCGTACCAAGGCGTGGCAGGCAGCGAAAGACGTCCCCGGAGGCAGATCAGAAAGCCTCCCCGGTGCGTCTGACAAATAGGTTTCAGGTACTGTCTCTGGCTGAACCAGATGCAACTGCCTGCCCTGCTTCAGAGGATGATTCTCAGCCTTCAAGGTCCGGACAATCGCAGAGGGTAAGCTAATTGGTAGTTGGGAGCTCCAATGTTAGGCGCGTCATGGGGCCCCTTAGGGATATGGCGGCTAGAGAGGGGAAGAAATCCAGTGTGCACTCCGTGTGCATTCTGGGTGGAGTCATTCCTGATGTGGAATGGGTCCTTCCGGATGCCATGAAGATCAGAGGGTGCAGGCAGCTGCAGGTGGTGGCACATGTCGGCACTAGTGACGTGTGTCGCTTTGGATCTGTGGAAATTCTCTCTGGATTCCAGCGGCTATCTGATTTCGTGAAGGCTGCCGGTCTTGCTTACGAGATGAAGGCAGAGCTCACCATCTGCAGCATCGTTGACAGAACCGACTGCCGACCTTTGGTGCAGAGCCAGGTGGTCTGAATCAGAGGCTCAGACGATTTTGCGGCTGTGTTGGCTGCAAATTACTTGATTTGCGCCATAGGGTGGTGGGGTTTCGGGTTCCGCTGAATAGGTCAGGAGTTCACTACACTCAGCTGGCGGCTACTCGGGTAGCGGAGGCTGTGTGGCGTGGACTGTGCGGTTTTTTTAGGTTAGAAGGCCTCGGGAGAGTGCGGGGTGGGCTGCAATCTCAAAGGGTGCATGGCAAACACAGGACGTGCTTGGATCAAGGAGCAGTCGGAATTATAGTTGTGCTGGGAAAGTCCCTGAGCTTCAAGCGCTAATAGAAAGCACAGAAGCTGAAATCGTTATAGGTACAGAAAGCTGGCTAAAGCCTGAAATCAGTTTTGCAGATATTTTTACGAAGTCTCAGACGGTGTTGAGGAAAGATAGATTAGGCAGAATTGGTGGTGGAGTGTTAGTAGTGGTTTATCTTGTAGTGAAGTCGAAGTAGCTACTCCGTGCGAATTGGTATGGGTGGAGGTTATACTTAACAGCCGAACTAAGTTAATAATTGGCTCCTTCTACCGACCCCCAGACTCCGATGATATAGTTGCTGAACAGTTCAGAAAAAAATTGAGTCTCTTAACAAATAAATACCCCACTTATACGGTTACAGTTGGTGAGGACTTCAACCTTCCCTCGATATGTTGGCAAAAATACTTGTTCAAAACCGGTGGTAGGCAGAAAACATCTTCCGAGATTGTCCTAAACGCTTTCTCCGAAAATTATTTCGAGCAGTTAGTCCACGAACCCATGCGAATTGTAAATGTTTGCGAAAACACACTTGACCTCTTAGCCACAAACAATCCAGAGCTAATAGAGAGCATCATGACTGATACAGGGATTAGTGATTACAAGGTCGTTGTAGCTATGATCAATACCTTTTCTTCCAAATCCACCAGAAACAAACGCAAAATAATTTAATTAAAAAAGCGGATAAAGTGTCACTAGAAGCCTTCCTAAGAGACAATCTCCATTCCTTCCAAACTGACTATGCAAATGTAGACGAGATGTGGCTCAAATTCAAAGATACAGTAGCAACAGCAATTGAGAGATTCATACCTCACAAATTGGTAAGAGATGGAACTGATTCCCTATGGTACACAAAACAGGTCCGAACGCTGTTGCAGAGGCAACGGGAAAAGTATACGAAGTTCAGAAGAACGCGAAATCCCGAAGATTGGCTAAAATTTACAGACGCGCGATATTTGGCACGGACTTCAATGCGAGATGCCTTTAATAGGTTCCACAACGAAACATTGTCTCGAAATTTGGTAGAAAATCCGAAGAAATTCCGGTCGTATGTAAAGTACACAAGCGGCAAGACGCAGTCAATACCTTCGCTGCGCAGTGCCGATGGTACTGTTACCGACGACTGTGCCGCTAAAACGGAGTTATTGAAAGCAGTTTTCCGAAATTCCTTCACCAGGGAAGACGAATGGAATATTCCAGAATTTGAAACACGAACAGCTGCTAGCATGAGTTTCATAGAAGTAGATAGGGGTTGCGAAGCAACTCAAATCGCTTGATACGGGCAAGTCTTCAGTTCCAGATTGTATACCGATTAGGTTCCTTTCAGATTACCCTGATACGATAGCTCCCTACTTAGCAATCATATACAGCCGCTCGCTCACCGATAGATCTGTACCTACAGATTGGAAAATTGCGCAGGTCGCACCAGTGTTTAAGAAGGGTAGTAGGAGTAATCCATCGAACTACAGACCCATATCATTGACGTCGGTTTGCAGTAGGATTTTGGAGCATGTACTGTATTCAAACATTATGAATCACCTCGAAGGGAACGATCTATTGATACGTAATCAGCATGTTTTCAGAAAACATCGTTCTTGTGCAACGCAGCTACCTCTTTATTCGCACGAAGTAATGGCCGCTATCGACAGGGGATCTCAAGTTGATTCCGTATTTCTAGATTTCCGGAAAGCTTTTGACACCGTTCCTCACAAGCGACTTCTAATCAAGCTTGCGGGCCTGTGGGGTATCGTCTCAGTTGTGCGACTGGATTCGTGATTTCCTGTCAGGAAGGTCGCAGTTCGTAGTAATAGACGGCAAATCATCGAGTAAAACTATAGTGATATCAGGTGTTCCCCAGGGAAGCGTCCTGGGACCTCTGCTGTTCCTGATCTATATAAAGACCTGGGTGACAATCTGAGCAGTTCTCTTAGGTTGTTCGAGGATGATGCTGTAATTTACCGTCTAGTAAGGTCATCCGAAGACCAGTATCAGTTGCAAAGCGATTTAGAAAAGATTGCTGGATGGTGTGGCAGGTGGCAGTTGACGCTAAATAATGAAAAGTGTGAGGTGATCCACATGAGTTCCAAAAGAAATCCGTTGGAATTCGATTACTCGAAAAATAGTACAATTCTCAAGGCTGTCAATTCGACTAAGTACCTGGGTTTAAAATTAGGAACTTCAGTTGGAAAGACCACATAGATTGTGGGGAAGGCGAGCCAAAGGTTGCGTTTCATTGGCAGGACGCTTAGAAGATGCAACAAGTCCACTAAAGAGACAGCTTACACTACACTCGTTCATCCTCTGTTGGAATATTGCTGCGCGGTGTGGGATCCTTACCAGGTGGGATTGACGGAGGACATCGAAAGGGTGCAAAAAAGGGCACCCCTTTTTGTATTATCACGTAATAGGGGAGAGAGTGTGGCAGATATGATACGCGAGTTGGGATGGAAGTCATTAAAGCAAAGACGTTTTTCGTCGCGGCGAGATCTATTTACGAAATTTCAGTCACCAACTTTCTCTTCCGAATGCGAAAATATTTTGTTGAGCCCAACCTACATAGGTAGGAATGATCATCAAAATAAAATAATAGAAATCAGAGCTCGAACAGAAAGGTTTAGGTGTTCGTCTTTCCCGCGCACTGTTCGGGAGTGGAATGGGAGAGAGATAGTATGATTGTGGTTCGATGAAACCTCTGCCAAGCACTTAAATGTGAATTGCAGAGTAATCATGTAGATGAAGGTGAAGTACAGAATCAAAGATCGGTCAAAAATGGTAATCGGATGTTTTTTAGACCATCTGGGTCAGGAGTTCCAGTGGTAGAGCGCTTCAGGCAGAATTTGCAGAATATCGTTAATAATTTTCCTGATCATACTGTTGTAATAGGGGGTGACGTCAAATTGTCAAGTATAGATTGGGAGTGTCATGCTATCAAAAGCAGTACCATAGACAGGAATTTGTGTGACATTGTTCTGAATGTCTTGTCCGAAACATTCTTTCAGCAGATAGTTACAGAACCAACTCGTGAGGTTAGCTTCTTAGACCTTCTGGCAGCAAACAGCCCTGAACTTATAGAATCAGTTAATGTAGAGGTAGCTATCAGTCATCATAAGGCTGAAATAGCATCTATGACAACGCGTCTTACCAAGAATGTTAAGAATGTTAAGAAAGGTAGGAAGATATTTTTGCTTGGCAAGAGTGACCGGATACCAATTTTAGAGTAGCTGAGCAGTCAACATCAAATATTCGGCGATGAAGACGAAGATGTGGAGAACAAATAGAAAAATTCAACGGCATCTTGCAGTATGCCTTGAACATATATGTTCCGAGTAAGGTCTTAAAACCCATAGCCATGTTATGAATCTGCTACGTAAACAAAGAGAACTTCGTGTCAGATTCAATAGAATCAAAAACGTAGCTGACATACAAAATCTGAACGAAGCAAAAATGAGTGTAAGGAGGGCAATGAGAAAAGTAAAACTTGGTCAAACGATCTGAGCAAAAACCATAGGAGGTTTTGGTCCTTTGTTAAATCAGTAAGTGGGTCAAAATCATCTACTCAATCACTCAGTCAACATACTGGCGGCGAAACGGATGTAACAGAGAGAAGGCCCAAATACTGAATTCGGGCTTCAGAAACTGTTTCACTGCGGAAGATCGTAACACGGTCACTCATTTCAATCGCCGTGCAAAAATGGCAGATCTTGAGATAACCGACCGCAGAATAGAAGACAACTACAATTGCTTAATAGTAGAAAGAAGTCCGGACCAGATGTGATGCCTATAAGATTCTAGAAAGATTATGCGAAAGAATTTGCTCCCCTTCTAACAGTAACTTATCGTAGATGGTTTGAGCAATAAAGGATACCTAGCGATTGGAAGAAAGCGGACGTCATTCCCTCTTTTTCAGAAGGGCTGCAGGACAGATGTACACAATTATAGACCTTTATCGTCGATGCCAGTCATTTGTAGAATTATGAACATATTTTATGCTTAATAATTATGATATTTATGGAGAATGTGAAATCTCTTCTATAAAAGTCAACATGGATTCCGCAAACAGAGATCCTGCGTAACAGCTCGCTGTGATCCTTCCTGAGATCCACAGTGCCGGCCCTCATGTTGATGCTGTGCCCTTGACTTCAGGAAGGCATTTGACACCATCCCTCACTGCCGTTTAATGAAAAATATACGAGCTTATCGAATATCGGAGCTGATCTGCCACTGGATTCAAGACATCATTGCAGAGAGAACTCAACACATCCCTCTTAACAGAACTAAATAGGCAGATGTAAAGGTAATGTCCAGTGTAACCCAAGGAAGAGTGATAGAAGCGTTACTGTTTACTACATCTACATTTATACTCGTCAAGCCACCCAACGGTGTGTGGCGGAGGGCACTTTACGTGCCACTGTCATTACCTCCCTTTCCTGTTCCAGTTGCGTATGGTTCTCGGGAAGAACGACTGCCGGAAATTGTCCGTGCGCGCTCGAATCTAATTTTACATTCGTGATCTCCTCGGGAGAAATAAGTAGGGGGAAGCAATACATTCGATACCTCATCCAGAAACGCACCCCTCTCGAAACCTGGGCAGCAAGCTACAAGCTATACCGCGATGCAGAGCGCCTCTCTTGCAAAGTCTGCCACTTGAGTTTGCTAAATATCTTCGTAACGCTTTCACGCTTACCAAATAACCCTGGGACGAAACGCGCCGCTCTTCTTTGGATCTTCTCTATCGCCTCCGTCAACCCGACGTGGTACGGATCCCACACTGATGAGCAATACTCAAGTATAGGGTGAAAGAGTGTTTTGTAAGTCACCTCCTTTGTTGATGGACTACATTTTCTAAGGACTCTCCCAATGAATCTCAACCTGGTAACCGCCTTACCAACAATTAATTTTATATGATCATTCCACTTCAAATCGTTCCGCACGCATACTCCCAGATATTTTACAGAAGTAACTGCTACCAGTATTTGTTCCGCTATCATATATATATATATATATATATATATATATATATATATATATATATATATATATATATATATATATATACACTCCTGGAAATTGAAATAAGAACACCGTGAATTCATTGTCCCAGAAAGGGGAAACTTTATTGACACATTCCTGGGGTCAGATACATCACATGATCACACTGACAGAACCACAGGCACATAGACACAGGCAACAGAGCATGCACAATGTCGGCACTAGTACAGTGTATATCCACCTTTCGCAGCAATGCAGGCTGCTATTCTCCCATGGAGACGATCGTAGAGATGCTGGATGTAGTCCTGTGGAACGGCGTGCCATGCCATTTCCACCTGGCGCCTCAGTTGGACCAGCGTTCGTGCTGGACGTGCAGACCGCGTGAGACGACGCTTCATCCAGTCCCAAACATGCTCAATGGGGGACAGATCCGGAGATCTTGCTGGCCAGGGTAGTTGACTTACACCTTCTAGAGCACGTTGGGTGGCACGGGATACATGCGGACGTGCATTGTCCTGTTGGAACAGCAAGTTCCCTTGCCGGTCTAGGAATGGTAGAACGATGGGTTCGATGACGGTTTGGATGTAGCGTGCACTATTCAGTGTCCCCTCGACGATCACCAGTGGTGTACGGCCAGTGTAGGAGATCGCTCCCCACACCATGATGCCGGGTGTTGGCCCTGTGTGCCTCGGTCGTATGCAGTCCTGATTGTGGCGCTCACCTGCACGGCGCCAAACACGCATACGACCATCATTGGCACCAAGGCAGAAGCGACTCTCATCGCTGAAGACGACACGTCTCCATTCGTCCCTCCATTCACGCCTGTCGCGACACCACTGGAGGCGGGCTGCACGATGTTGGGGCGTGAGCGGAAGACGGCCTAACGGTGTGCGGGACCGTAGCCCAGCTTCATGGAGACGGTTGCGAATGGTCCTCGTCGATACCCCAGGAGCAACAGTGTCCCTAATTTGCTGGGAAGTGGCGGTGCGGTCCCCTACGGCACTGCGTAGGATCCTACGGTCTTGTCGTGCATCCGTGCGTCGCTGCGGTCCGGTCCCAGGTCGACGGGCACGTGCACCTTCCGCCGACCACTGGCGACAACATCGATGTACTGTGGAGACCTCACGCCCCACGTGTTGAGCAATTCGGCGGTACGTCCACCCAGCCTCCCGCATGCCCACTATACGCCCTCGCTCAAAGTCCGTCAACTGCACATACGGTTCACGTCCACGCTGTCGCGGCATGCTACCAGTGTTAAAGACTGAGATGGAGCTCCGTATGCCACGGCAAACTGGCTGACACTGACGGCGGCGTTGCACAAATGCTGCGCAGCTAGCGCCATTCGACGGCCAACACCGCGGTTCCTGGTGTGTCCGCTGTGCCGTGCGTGTGATCATTGCTTGTACAGCCCTCTCGCAGTGTCCGGAGCAAGTATGGTGGGTCTGACACACCGGTGTCAATGTGTTCTTTTTTCCATTTCCAGGAGTATATATATATATATATATATATATATATATATATATATATATATATATATATATAAAAGGCCTAATGCGAAGTGTTGGATGCTTTTTAAGAATGTTCGCAGGTGATGCGGTTGTCTGTAACAAAGTAGCAACGGCTGAAGATAGCAACGATTTTCTGAATGACTTCCAGAGAACTGAAGAATGGTGCAGGCTCTGGCAGTTGACTGAAGGAAAATAAATGTAACGCATTGCGCATACATAGGAAAAGAGATCCACTACTGTACAGGTATACTATTGATGACAAAGAGCCGGAAAATATCTAGGAGTAACTATCCAGAGTGACCTAAAGTGGAGTGACCATATAAAACAAATAGTGGGAAAATAAAATGCCAGAATCAGCTTAATGGGAAGAAGCTGAGGAAATATGACTCATCCACGAAGGAAGTGGTTTATAAGCACTTGTTCGACTGATGCTTGAATACTGTTCATCTGTCGTGGATCCCTACCATGTAAGACCGATAGAAGAGATAGGAGAGATGCAACGAAGAGCGGTGCGTTTCGTCACGGGATCGTTTAGTCGGCACGAAAGCGTTACGGAGATGCTCAACAAACTCCATTGGCAGAGAGAGGCTTTGTGTATCACGTAGAGATCTGCTGTTGAAATTTCGAGAGAGTACTTTCTGAGAAGAGTCGGATAACATATTATTCCCCCCCCTCCCCCCCCCCCCACACACACAACTTCTCCTTGTCAACCTCGTAGCCAGCATGGTAAGACGGCACAGAGCATGAACTCCAGTCCGTGGTGATCACACACCCTGTTAAAAACCATGTCCCGCCATCAATCTCTATGAATTTAGTTTAGTTATTGTCTTTGAATAAAAGTTCTACTGCTGTTTATCTCATTACGTATTTCTTTCAGTTACCTTCGGTTTTATACTGTAGCAATTCTTTCTATGTGTGGTCTAAGATTCATCGAGTTACGTGAATTGGCAGTGACACCATGCGAAAGTTACTTTCATCCTTAAGTAATGCACGCGAGTTTATTATCATTAAATGCATGTTTCTTCTAAACAGAGAGTAGTACCGAAAACTTTAGGTAAAGCAATACTTCCATCTGGATTTTTAGATATACACTACTGGCCATTAAAATTGCTACACCAAGAAGAAATGCAGATGATAAACAGGTATTCATTGGACAAATATATTATACTAGAACTGACATGTAATTGCATTTTCACGCAATTTAATTGCATAGATCCTGACAAATCAGTACCCAGACAACCACCTGTGGCCCTAATAACGGCCTTGATACGCCTGGGCATTGAGTCAAACAGAGCTTGGATGGCGCGTACAGGTACAGCTGCCCATGCAGCTTCAACACGATACCACAGTTCATCAAGAGTAGTGACTGGCGTTTTGTGACGAGCCAGTCGCTCGGCCACCATTGGCCAGTTGTTTTCAATTGGTGAGAGATCTGGAGAATGTGCTTGCCAGAGCAGCAGTCAAACATTTTCTGTATCCAGAAAGACCGGTACACGACATGCAACATGTGGTCGTGCATTATCCTGCTGAAATGTAGGGTTTCGCAGGGATCGAATGAAGGGTAGAGCCACGGGTCGTAACACATCTGAAATGTAACGTCTACAATTGGAAGTGCCGTCAATGCGAACAAGAGGTGACCGAGACATGTAACCAGTTTCACTCCATACCATCACGCCGGGTGATACACCAGTATGGCGATGACGATTACACGCTCCCCTTGTGCGTTCGCCACAGTGTCACCAAACACAGATGCGACCATCATGATACTGTAAACAGGACATGGATTCAGCCGAAGTAATTACGTTTTGCCATTCGTGCACCCAGGTTCGTCGTTGAGCACACCATCGTAGGCGCTCTTGTCTGTGATGCAGCGTCAAGGGTAACCGCAGCCGTGGTCTCCGACTTGATAGTCCATGCTGCTGCAAACGTCGTCGAACTGTTCGTGCAGATGCTTGTTGCCTTGCAAACGTCCCAATCTGTTGACTCAGGGATCGAGACGTGGCTGCACGATCCGTTACAGCCATACGGATAAGATGCCTGTCATCTCCACTGCTAGTAATACGAGGCCGTTGTGATCCAGCACAGCGTTCCGTATTACCCTCCTTAACCCACCGATTCCATATTCTGCTAACAGTCATTGGATCTCGACCAACTCGAGCAGCAATGTCGCGATAGTCTGCAATCCGACCTTTATCAAAGTCGGAAACGTGATGGTACGCATTTCTTCTCCTTACACGAGGAATCACAACAACGTTTCAGCAGGCAACGCCGGTCAACTGCTGTTTGTGTATGAGAAATTGGTTGGAAACTTTCCCCATGTGAGGACGTTGTAGGTGTCGCTAAAGGCGCCAACCTTTTGTGAATGCTGTGAAAAGCTAATCATTTGCATATCACAGCATCTTCTTCCTGTCGGTTAAATTTCGCGCCTGTAGCACGTCATCTTCGTGGTTTAGCAATTTTAATGTCAGTAGTGTAGTTTAATTATTGTCTTTGAATAAAAAGTCTACTGCTGTTCGTGTCATTACGTATTTCTTTCAGTTACCTTCTGTTTTATACTGTAGCAATTCTTTCTATGTATGGTCCAAGATTCATCGAGCTACGTGAATTAGCAGTGACACCATGCGAAAGTTACTTTCACGTGACTTTATTACCAATAAATGCATGTTTCTTCTAATCAGAGACTCGTATCGAATACTTTAGGTAAAGCAATACTTCTATTCTGGATTTTTAGATATATGATACCCGGGTATCAAGAAACTGTTGCTGGCGTGGAACCTGCTTGCCTGTATGTAAGGTTTATCCCAGTTTAGTAGAGTCTTTAATTATGTTAAGTTAGAAATTTCAGCAGCTCCACGATACTCGCTGTTTGGACCACAGAAACGACGCGCAAGACCGTTACAGTGCCGTATGCAGTAGCCAGTTTTCAGGATCCGATATTGTCTTCAACACTACATAGCATTCTTTTTATTTCTATCGACAGGAATGAAATTCGGCGAATGCCAGGATTCAGTGAAAGTGAGCAAGCGTTGTTACGGTAAGAGATGTTTCGATTTCCTCTTTTATTTCTCGGTCTCGATACTTTAAAAAGACGTTGTTAACTTTTTTCCGCAACGGTCGCTTTATTTATCGATTGGGTGTCACATTCCATTGGAAAATCTGACAATTTGAAAGCGGTATGGCCAGATTCCTCAACACGGAATTCCTTCGTAAAAATGGAAAAAATCTCTACACTTGCAGGCACAGGTCACTGCGCGCAGATACTTTGTACAGACCAAGAGTGCCTCTGCCATTCTAACAAACGTCTCAGGAAAAGTAGCTCAGTCTTCCATGTTCTCTCATGTAGTTTAGATTGTGATGGATTGAGTTCAGCTGTTCGCGAAAATTAAGCAGTTTCATACGGCATGGTCATATCACGCCCTGTAATCGGTTGGAACTTCTCGGCTTGTACTGAGTGGGTGCATCATCCGTAAGTTCGGAAAACAGCGAAATAGTGTGAGTTTGACGGAATTCTGGTGCGGACGACTGTGACAAATGCGCATCAAAGAGTATAGTTGGCAACCTCGCGTATGGCACTGATGTTGGAAATTATGCAGCGAATCACGTTGAATCGTCAACAGGGGGACCGGAGGAAAACGGTTAGCTCAGTTTCCCAACTACAGACCGTAAAAATGGAATTCTCTTTTGGACCAGTACCCGAGCGTACATCGGTTTGCTTTTACTCCTCTTATTTATCTGTGCTCTCACCTTGAAATGGAGTGCGTCGAGAGATTACGATCCACCTTCATGGATCATCTAGAAATACCGAAGTGTTGTTTATTTCTTCCTCATTGTGTCGTGTCAATGTCATCGCTTTGCTTTCTTGTCATTCGACGAACGATTAACCGCTCAGTCTCGCACTGTCATTAACAAAAACTTCGTGATGTCTTCTAGCTAACCGACTAGGGATGGCGAAATATTTTTCAGTACTATATCTTCGAGGCGAATTCCATCACAATTGCGTATACTAGCCACTTCACAAACAGAGGCAGTTTCTGAAAAAAACATTGGCATTTTATAGGCAAGATGAATGGGCTGTAGGGACACTAGACGAGCTACAGATCTTCGCACACGGATTTTTGTCTGCCTGTCTGAGAGTTTGTGCGCTGGCACTTGCATCACAATAACTTTATTGAAGCAAATTTGATTGACTCTGAATGACGCCACTACCTTCTATGAATACTGTTTCCGATTTTAATACCCTGAAAATATTCCCCTTTTTGTGAAACTTGGTTTTTATGAGGGAACAACAACAAGATCTGACTACGGTTCATGAAATATGAGGTGGTGGAGCAACTTTCATAGAGAGACCCAATAATAAAGATGCCTTTAGCATAACTGAAATCAAGATTAAATTGCAAACAAGATCTAACTGTTCTGACACAATATATTCTTCGTTCAAGGAAAAATACTTGCATTGCAGATTTTACACGAATGTTCTAATACTTAAAGAATGGGAAAAATTATTTGAAAACAAGGTCTCGAAGCTTTTTCCGTTGCGGGAAGTGCCTCGAAGAGCACTGCGACTTTCGTTAGCCACAAAACGGAAGACTGCATATAAATGGAAAGCAGTATAGCTGCTGAAAGCAGTTTCTAGAAATGTTTCGCCTGCTGCGGCCAGCCCGTTTAAATACGTTTGAAATGGGTTGCACATGAACGTCTTACATTCAAGAACAAAGCTGCAATGAGTACACGTGCGACTAAGCATTAAAGATCTAAGAACTGAAATATGTATCCTTGGGAAAAATAAATCAGGAGAGGCTTGAATTTAAACTCAGTTATTATGCAGGAAGGAGACATTAAAGCTCGTGAATAACATTTACAAACATCTGCTGGCAGATCACGTGACTTTACGTAACAACACATTAACGAAATATTGAAAGATAACCAATTATTAATCATAACTACGCACAATATTATTTATGATAATTACCAGCAGTATTATTTAAAGAGCGGAAAAGTAATGTACAAAGCGACCAATCTGCTCAGATGACCCAAAGAGAAGTAGACATTGCTCCTAGAGTATTCTAATACAGATGTGAATCAAATATACACCTATCATTTCCCATGTGAATAAATCCCGTACATGAATCTGAAGAATCACCTAAAGTAGAATTACGCCAGTGCAGTGCGAACAAGAAACTGTCTCATCAATAAACCTGGAAGACGTAACTTCAAAATGCCCATCTCGCAGTCAGTGTCACAAGACAAATGTCTCTACGTTCCAAGTCGGTGCAGGCAGAACGATTTTCACATTTGGCGGATGTTGAGAGAAGAAGGTCCGGCTGACCGCGCTGCCCAACCAAGCTCAAGGTCTCGGCTCCAGGCAATGTGATAGGCTGTTTAGACACCACATTCAATATGCTGACTAAAGACATGGCTGGCACCACTCAGTCAAAGGCATGTTTACTAGCAGACAGAGACACTGACTACACAGTCTTAGTCATAGAAAAGAATGCCAACAAACCACTTATAACAGATGACTTTCAACTTTTTGGTTGTGAATTGAGAGTGACTTTAGGCAAACCATAGAATTAGTTCCATACAAATTGATTCATATTAATAACGGCGTTGTTTAGTTGAAGTAAATGTGGACAAAGCTAAAAGGTGACATAAAACTCCGTCCGAAGAGGCCATGAAGGCCCAACGGTACCGACCGGTCGCCGTGTCATTCTCAGCCCACAGGCGTCACTAGATGTGGATATGGAGGGGCATGTGGTCAGCACACCGCTCTACCGGCCGTATGTCAGTTTACGAGACAGGAATCACTGCTTCTCAACCAAGTAGCTCCTCAGTTTGCCTCACAAGGGCTGAGGGCACCCCGCTTACCAACAGCGCTCGGCAGACTGGATGGTCATCCATCCCAGCCCGACAGCGCTTAACTTCGGTGACCTCACGAGAACCGATGTTAAAAATTTGACATCGGATGTATTTTTCACAACACGCCACCGAGTGATGCGCTCTTTGTGTTGGCATATTATTATTATTATTATTATTGGTGTTTTGCCCTTAAAGAGCGCACTTGGACTAAACTACATGGCCAGTTCCTTTTGCTGCCTTCCTTGCTGCCCAAACTTCCCTCATTCGCTCGCTGTGTTTCTGTTTCCGGATGTCTGTCCATGCTTCTTGTCGGCTTTGTGTCTTCGGCTTCATCTTGATTGCCTTTTTGGTTTCTTTCATCTTCCGGCTGTGATCTTGCTTGCGTTCTTCGGTCCATTTTACGCCTGTTCGTTTGTCACATTGTATCTCATGTAGTCTACTTTTCTTAATGATGTTTCTGAATTTTATTCTGTCGTGCTGTTATGTTGAGTTGGTTCAGGTCGTTTTCTACCTCTGCCACTCATTTGTTGTTCTAGTGGTTACCCAGTCAAAGATCTGTTTGGTGAGCCTGTGTGATGGCATTCTGTATAGGTGTCCATATAATTGTAGTCTGCGTTTTCTAATCTTTTCTGTGATTGTCTCCGTATGTTTGTATAGTTACTCTGTAGGTTTCTTGATCCATATTCCATTGTTGTTAGTTGCGCAAAATATTTTCCTAAGTATTTTCCGTTCTACTTTTTCTAATTGTCTGATACGTGTATGCCCTAGGATTAGTGTGGTCTCTGATGCATATAGTGCCTCGGGGAGCACCACCGTGTCGTAATGGCGTAATTTGGCTTTTTGTGAGATAGACTTCTTGTTGTAATGATTCCACACTGCTTTCTATGCCTTGTGCAGTTTAGTCTTTCTGTCACTCATTTGTGTTGGTATATATATATCTTACTGGGGGCCTTTGTCCCGCTCCAACGTGGGGTGGTCTTTGTCAGTACAGATTTGGCAGTGTTAATTGCAGAGGGTGGCCAGATGCCCTTCCTGACGCCACCCCAAACCCCCAGGACAGTAGTAGTGTACCCCAGGTGTCTGCGTCTAGTGTAAGTCATGCAAGAGCGCGAAAGTTTTCAAATGTCTGTGAGTCGTGTAACTGAGGCGGAACTTGGGGACCAGCCCGGTATTTACCTAGTGGGATGTGGAAAACCGCCTAAAAACCACATCCAGGCTGGCCGGCATACCGGCCCTCGTCGTTAATCAGCCTGGCGCATTCGATCCAGGAAGCAGCGCATTAGCGATCTCGGCTACCCTGGAGGATATATATATATATATATATATATATATATATATATATATATATATATATATATATATATGTGTGTGTGTGTGTGTGTGTGTTTGTGTGTGTGCGCCAATAGTGGCAACTGCAAATTTTGTAATGAATCCGTGATCTGCGAGACTTCAATAAACTAATACGTATTTGAATTCTTATTTTTCTCTAAGACTATTTATTATTTATTACTCTCAATCACAACCAACCCTGTATCTTATATTCGTTAGTCTAGTAGGACAGTAACATCGACTTCCTTCTTGGTTTCCATCCCAACTGTTCCATTTCAAGTACCTTTATATTCTCTGACAGGAACCAATATTTTCAAAACTTATGAAACAGTAACGGACCGAATCTCACACGACTGTCTTCTTCTGTTGATATACTTAACAGTAGACAAACCAGTTGGATGACTGTTCCATTTCCATAATACTTTATGCAATTTACAAATTTATTGATCCCTGATAAGATAGCAACTTAATTAATTGGTACATAATTGGTCTCTTACGTCTTTCTCTAGGCCCGCTCGGTCTCCCCTCCCGCTCTTCCCCATAGCTCACACCAGATCTAGTGTTTGGGGGTCCAATGCCGTTTGAGTATCGACGCATTTCGGACAAGGGCTTCTCAGCCTGTGGACTCCACGTGGAGCAGTATTTCATAGTTCCAAATGTCTGAGCAGCACCGGGGCCACTTGCGTCCAGTACTTCAAGCAGTAATCACGATGCGGCGCATTCACCAGCAGCAAGTAGCCAGACAGAAAGACTGCAGCAGTCTGCATTAGAGCTCCCAGACGTGCTGGCGTTCGATCGACCCCAGCCAGAAGCAGCAGTAGCATGGGAACTGCACTCGAAGACTACTACTAGCAGAATGCTGCCAGACAGGGACTCTGAGATCGTTATCGACATCCAGAATGTGTAGCAAAGTTGTAGTGAAGTGCGCTATACGTGGATAGGATCAGACTACTTGTGCAGCATGTCTGAATACATTAAAATAAGAATTACCGATGAGTACTGTTCTCTGCTTACGCCAATTAACGTCGAAATGATAGAAGGTAAAGCACTAGCAGTGAACATGTATGGAGAGGTAACACTCCAGTTATGGTGCAGCCACATACATCAGACATTCAAGTGCAGTGCATTCATGCACCTGTAACACGCATTAATGACTGTGTCAGATAAACTGTGTAGCTAGCTGCAATGTGTTAGAGACACGTTTGATGACTTTATTAGGCATTTGCACAAGAGGAAAGTGAATCTGGAGCACAAGAGGAAAGTGAATCTGGACCAGTTAGATCTGTATATCAAAACGTATATTCCTCATGTGCCACAATCCATAAAAGCCGATCCTTTGAGTGTGGATGTAGAATATACTGAGGGGATCTGAGTGTATGTAATTGCCCTGGTAGGATTGAATGCAATCGAAATTGAATGCAATGCACGTAAAGCTGAACTATTTAGGCAGTATATATATATATATATATATATATATATATATATATATATATATATAAGTGTATGTGTGTGTGAAATAATAATAATAATAATAATAATAATAATAATAATAATAAACGTAATGTTCAGAAAATATTTCTTTAAAATTTTTCTGAACCCCGTTATCATTAATATATATAAGAAACTTATTGGCTTAGAGAGAGGGTATTTCATAAGCAAACAAAGAGAAGAAGGAGAAGAACGGTTTTTATTATTTATACACATAAATTTTTTGTTTGATATATACAATAAACATTTCCGAAACATTCTTTGTTATTTCTTTCAGGTACAATATATTTTCAAAGAAATACTTTTGGGAATTTCGTTTCATAATAACACCATAGATTTACAAACATCCTTTAGTAACTTTTATTTACATTATGTATGCAGGGATAAACACTCATTACTTGTAGAGAGAGAGGTGAAGTTTCTTATGTGTATTGCCGGCCGCGGTGGTCTAGCGGTTCTAGGCGCTCAGTCCGGAACCGCGCGACTGCTACGGTCGCAGGTTCGAATCCTGCCTCGGGCATGGATGTGTGTGATGTCCTTAGTTAGGTTTAAGTAGTTCTAAGTTCTAGGGGACTGATGACCACAGATGTTAAGTCCCATAGTGCTCAGAGCCATTTGAACCATTTTTTTCTTATGTGTATTATATTTAAAGAAGTAACAGCAGCAGCAGCAGCAGTAGGCAACCACCCACCCACCCACCCACCCACCCACCCACCCACCCACCCACACACACACACACACACACACACACACAAATGCTTACGGCAGCCAGACTCACACTACCACTCCTCGGCATGCAAACATGTCCATCACTGTATTCACAAATAAACACCTCATCCACACACAACACGAATTCAATCACATTCTGGTGAATAGCGTGAGAATGGTAGAGCGCCATCTCGTCTTCATAGATGAATAGCTTGTTCTCGTGCCGTGAGAAACAGACTTTCGGTTGCGAGTGGTGTGGATCACATGATCTCGCGATCGGAAGACTACTTGGCGCACCATATATACTGGCTTAGGTGCAGCACCACACTGAGATCGCCTGCTGCACACCCTTATCCCGCCTTTGGGTGGCACAAGTACAGGATCATAATTATTGAACTATATGAAATGAAATCGTCATAACTTCTGAAAGGTTTGAGTTAGGACGTTCTAACTGCACGGTTGGCCGCGGGGCATGATGAGAATTAGTATGCGCATTGTTGTTTGGTTTAGCGAAAAATCCCACTTCCATTTGGATGGATTCGTCAATAAGCAAAATTGGCGCATTTAGTGGAACTGAGAATCTGCATTTCGCGATGGATAAGTCTCTTCACTCTCAATAGCTGGCTATGTGGTGTGCTATGTCCAGTCACGGAATGATCGGTGCGATATTCCTTGAGGGCACGCTGACTACCCAACAGTACGCGTAGGTTTTGGAAAACGATTTCGTCTCCATTATCGAAAGTGACTCTGGTTTCGACAATACGTGGTTCATGCAAGACGAAGCTCGACCCCATCGAAGCGAGGGAGTGTTTGATGTCCTGTAGGAGCACTTTGGGGACCTCATTCTGGCTCTGGTGTACACAGTGGCATGGGCCTCGACTAGCCACCATACTCTCTGGATCCGGAAACATGAGACTCCTCCTTGTGGGGCTATATTGAAGACAACGTGTACAGTAATAGCTCCAAAACTATTGCTGAGCAGAAAATAACCATTCAGGAGGTCATCGACAGCCTCGGTGTTCAGCGGGTCATGCAGAATTTCGCTGTTCGTCTGAGCCAGATCATCGCCAATGATGGCAGGCGCTATCGAAAGTAACATAACTAAATCAGAATATCTTTAGTGACATTTACGTGTTGAATTCCGTAATTTGTAACTAATTTACGTTTCTTTCATATAGTCCAATAATTGTCAACCTGTATATATAGGATATTCATACGATTTACAATAGAGAAAACAGACTTCACAATCGCGCGAGCCGTTCGCCTCGTCTTTCCTCAGATCGATAACCTTATTGTTTCGAGGTGATACACCATAAGAATTATCGGCTGCGTATCCGGACTTGCCGAATTCCTCGGGATGGTGCCTATTTACTTCCTATAGACAGCGGCCACGCACCCAGGAGATGAAACTGTCTGTATTCCTGTAAAGTAACTTTGGATTAGCAAAGTGCTGCTTAGCGAACTTTCAAAGAAAGCGGTACACGTGAAGGTTAGAGAGGTCCAACTCACACATACCGACATAGACAGACTTCGTAAATCGCAATATCATGCATGCAGAGCTGCTCCACGGAATTTCCCCGTTAGATGGCTCTGAGCACTATGGGACTTAACATCTGTGGTCATCAGTCCCCTAGAACTTAGAACTACTTAAACCTAACTAACCTAAGGATATTACACACATCCATGCCCGAGGCAGGATTCGAACCTGCGAACGTAGCGGTCACGCGGTTCCAGACTCAACCGCTTAGAACCGCACGGCCACACAGGCCGGCTCCCCGTTAGATGACAGTGATCGCTATGAGGAGTCTCTGTACCTTTATCCCTCCGACACAACAATCAATGGCTTTCTCGTTAAATTCCCTGCTTTTCTGCAAGTCGGTTACTGGAACGTTGTTGCTGTAATGGTGATCAACCTCCCATGCGAGATTTTGAGCTGAGTGAGCAATCATCTCGCAGGATTACCCAATATGCAGGATCTGAAATGACAGCTGAATATTACGTGCACACAACCTGGAGTACAGCCACATATCGTACATGTCATTCTGTGAAGGCTGTACACTGAGGCTAAGGGATAACCTTCACATCGTGCCAAAGTAGCTAGGAGGCACTCGAAGTCTGTGTAAACTACAAAGGGACATCTCTCCTAGTGGTTGGTGCTCTTAAAATCCAAGAACTTGTTTGCCCCACTCGGCATTTCTACGTGCGTAGGTTCCAGGGTTTATCAATCAATTATATATTAGCTTAATTCTAGCATGAAGTATACAAGTGTAGGCACATTTGACAAAAATGTCATTTGTTTCTGTCTTTACTCATTTCGGAGGAAAGTAGGTCGGAAATGCTCTTAATCGAGACATATTGCTGTCTATTACCTTGGAAACTAACAGGAAATCTATGTGATTTATATAGAGAACGATGAACCGTTGAAATTACAGTGCTCACTGACATTATTACTTTTGACTGAGTATAACGATGAACATTATGCTCATAACTTGTATCACTAGCCAGAAGCTGCCATGCGAAGCAAAATAATTCGCCCATAGCAGTATTTTGAGCAGTGATGCAGTCATTTTCTACGGCAATCTGATGCGAAAGCCGTATCAAGTTGGATCCACCATTTACTGCGTAATAGGCATACGAGTACACATCGAGGAGGAGTATACCACTAAGCACCTTACCGGTCTCTCTTTTCTGCCTTTCGGAAAACTGGCCCAGTACAACGCTCCAGACAAAAGTGATGAACCACTCTGCGATTAAATTACCCTCCTACATCATACCATTCCCCCACAAATGTAGACATTCATTGTCTCACCAACACTATCAGTGCTGTCTTCTTTTGTGAGGGGGGAAGTGAGTTCATAGCACAGTACAGCAACAGTTTCTGCCGGCCCGTGTGGCCGAGCAGTTCTAGGCACGTCAGTCTGGAACTACGCGAGCGCTACGGTCGCAGGTTCGAATCTTGCCTCGGGCATGGATGTGTGTGATGTCCTTAGGTTAGTTAGGTTTAAGTAGTTCTAAGTTCTAGGGGACTGATGACCTCAGATGTTAAGTCCCATAGTGCTTAGAGCCATTCGAACCATTTTTTTGCACCACTTTTCATAGTTGGATGCCGGAGGCTTCTAAGAATTCTTGGAATTTGTCTTTGCAAAATGGACATACATGCATCGAGAAATGAGATGAGTCCCTACACCTAGCAGTAGAGTTATCTATGCAGGTATAGGAGCTCCTGTTCCTGAAGGCGCCAGCAGTGATTGAGAAAGTTAAAACAGTTGTGTGACGTACCTGATAGTCCATATTAACAGGGCGGGATCGTGGCAAACTGGTGCATAGAGTGCATGATGGGAATTGCACCTCTTGCTTCTTTCCTGTATGGCCAGATTGTGGAGAGGGTGGTGGTGGTGGTGTTGAAATGGCAACACGGTTTGGCCGCCAATTGGGGGGACCTGGTTGTGGCGATGTGGACGGTCGCCAATGAGATTCTCAGGTCTGTTGTCTGCTTGGTGGAGGGGTGGCCGGCTGCTGTGGCAGAGCAGTTCTAGGCGCTTCAGTTCGGAACCGCGATGCTGCTACGGTCGCAGGTTCAAATCCTGCCTCGGGCATGGATGTGTATGATGTACTTAGGTTAGTTAGGTTTAAGTAGTTCTACGTCTAGGGGACTGATGACCGCAGATGTTGAGTCCGAAAGTGCTTAGAGCCGTTTAGAGGGGTTGGCAGCCGCCTGTGAGATGGACCGGCTCACTGTGTGGGTGGGTGGGTTAGTGGCACAGCTGCGAAGCATTTGACACGTTGCCCGATTGCAGCCTGTTAATGAATGTACGAGCAATGGAATAAGCTCACAGATATGTGAGTGGCTCGGAGACATCTTAAACAATAGAATCCAGAACGTTGTCCTCGATGGCGAGTGTTCATCAGAGACACGGGTATCGTCGGGAGAGCCGCTGGGAAGTGTCACAGGACCACTGTCGTTCTTTATATACATAAATGATTTGGCAAACAATGTGGGCAACAATCTGTGGTTGATTGCTGATGATGCCGTGGTTTACGGTAGGATGTGGAAGTTACGTGACAGTGGGAAGATACAAGACGACTTCGACAAAATTTCCAGATGGCCTGATGAATGACAGCCAGCACTAATTGTGGAAAAATGTAAGTGAATGGGGATGACTAGGGACGATCCAACTTGTAATGTTCGGATACGGTATCACTGGTGCCCCGCTTAACACAGTCAAGTCATTTAAGTATCTGGACGTAACGCTTCAAAGCGATATGAGGTGGAAGGAGCATGTGAGAACTGTGGTAGGGAAGGTGAGTAATCGACTTGTGTTTACTGGAGGATTTTAGGAAAGTGTGATCCACCTCTAAAGGACACTACATATAGGACGCTGGCGCGACCCATTCTTGAATACTGCTCGCCTGGGTTGAAGGAAGACATGAAGCAATTCAGAGGCGGGCTGCTAGATTTGTTGCTTGTAGGTTCGAACAATATGTAAGTGATACGGAGATGCTTCGGGAACTCATATGGGAATCCCTGGAGGGAAGGCGATGTGCTTTTCGAAAAACGCTATTGAGAAAATTCAGAAAACCGGCATTTTAAGCCGACTGCCGAACGATTCTACAGCCGCTATCATTTTTTTTATGGTCATCAGTCTTCTGACTAGTTTTATGCGGCCTGCCACGGATTCCTCTCGTGTGCCAACGTCACCGCTCAAAGTAGCACTTGCAACCTACGTCCTCAATTATTTATTGGATGTATTCCAGTTCCTGCCTTCCTCTACAGTTTTTGCCCTCTACAGCTCCCTCTGGTATAATGGAAGTCATTCCCTCATGTCTTACATGTCTTATCTCCTGTCCCTTATCCTTACCACTGTTTTCCTCATTTCCCTTTCCTCTCCGATTCTGCGCAAAACCTCCTTATTCCTTACCTTATCAGTCCACGTAATTTTCAACATTCGTCTGTAGTACCACATCTCAAATGCTTAGATTTTCTTCTCTTCCAGTTTTCCCACAGTCCATGTTTCACTACCATACGATGTTGTACTCCAGTCTCAGAAATGTCTTCCTTACATTAAGGCCTATTTTTAATACTAGTAGACGTCCGTTGGCCAGGGATGCCCTTTTTGCCATTTCTAGACTGCTTTTGATGTCCTACTTGCTCCGTCCATTATTGGTTACTTTACTGCCTATGCAGCAGGATTCCTTAACTTCATCTACTTCGTGACCAACAATAATGAAGTTACGTTTCTCACTGTTCTTATTTCTGCTTCTTCTCATTACTTTCATTTTTGTTCGATTTACTCTCAATCCATATTCTATACTCATTAGATTGTTCATCCCTTTCAGCAGATCACGTGTCTTCTTCACTTTCACTGATGGTTATGTCATCAGCGAATCGTATCATCGATATCATTTCACTTTGAATTTTAATTCCACCCCTGAACCTTCCTTTTCTTTCCATCATTGCTTCTTCGACATATAGATTGAACAATAGGAGCGAAAAACTACATCCCTCTCCTACACCTTGTTTAAGACGAACACTTCGTTCTTGATCGTCCACTCTTATTATACCCTCTTGGCTCTTGTACATAGAGTACATTACCCGTCTCTCCCTATAGCTTAGTCCTATTTTTCTTAGAATTTTGTACATCTTGCACCATTTTACAATGACGAACGCTTTTTCTAGGTCGACAAATCCTGTGAACGTGTATTGATTTTTCTCTAGTCTTGCTTCCACTATCAACCACAAAGTCAGAGTTGCCTATCTCGTGGCTTTCCCTTTTCTCGAACCAAACTGATCGTCATCTAGTGCCTTCTCAATTTTCTTTTCCATTCATATGTATATTATTCTTGTTAACAACATGGATGCATAAACTGTTAAGCTGTCGACAGACTCATACAGTCTACACACCAACGTAAATATTCGTTTTCTTCCCACTTCCCCCAATGACTTTAGAAATTCTGATGGAATGTTATCTATTCCTTCTGCCTTATTTGATCTTAAATCCTCCAAAGCTCTTTTAAATTCAGATTCTTATACTGGATCACCCATCTCTTCTAAATCGACTCCTGTTTCATGTTCTGTCACATCAGACAAATCTTCCCCCTCAAACAGGCTTTCAATTTATTCTTTCCACCTATCTGCTCTTTCCTCTGCATTTAACAGTGGAATTCCCGTTGCACTCTCAATGTTACCACCCTTGCTTTTAATGTCACCGAAGATTGTTTTGACTTTCCTGTGTGCTGAATCTGTCCTTCCAATCATTTATTTTTCATATTCTTCACATTTTTCATGCGACCATTTCATATTTTCTTCCCCGCACTTCCTATTTATTTCATTCTTCAGCGGCTAGTATTTCTCTATTCCTGAGTTTCCCGGAACATCAGACCTTGATGTAATCTAACTGAAATCTTCCCGTATCAGCAGGCCTTTTCCCACTATACCTCCTCTTCTTGTAATTCTTGAACAGAGTATTCCCTATCACTACCTTAAATTTATTACAGAACTCAATTAGTCTTTCTCCTCTGTCATTTCTTATCCCAAGACCATATTCTCCCGCAACCTTTTCTTCTACTCCCTCCCCTACAACTGCATTCAGGCCCTCATGATTATTAGACTTTCATCTCCCTGTACGTACTGTATTACCCTTTCAATAACCTCATATGCTTTCTCTGTCTCTTTATCTTCAGCTTGCGACATCGTCATAAATACCTGAATTATCGCTGTCGGTGTTGGTTTGCTGTCGGTTCTGATAATACCAACCCTGTCACTGAACTTTTCACAGTTGACCCTGAATAAAGAAAAGTGTGAAGTTATTCACCTGAGTAATAAAAGAAATCCACTAAATTTCTATTACGCGGTAAGTCACACAAATCTGAAGGCTATAAATTCAACTAAATATTTAGGAATTACAATTACAAATAGCCTATATTGGAACGATCACATAGATAATGTTGTGGGTAGAGCAAACAAAAGACTGTGATTCATTTGCGGAACACTTAGAAGGTGCAACAGGTCTACGAAAGAGACTGCTTACACCACGCTTGTCTACACTATTCTGAAGTACTGCTGTGTGGTGTGGAATCCGCATTAGGTGGGACTGACGGGTGACATCGAAAAAGTACAAATAAGGGCGGCTCGTTTTGTATTATCGCGAAATAGGCGAGATAGTACCACAGACATGATACATGAATTGGAGAGGAATCATGAAAACAATGGCGCTTTCCGTTGCGACGGAATTTTCAAATGAAATTTCAATGACCAGTTTTCTCCTCCGACTGCGAAAACATTCTCTTGGAACCCACCTACATAGGGAGAATTTTTAATCATGATAAATTAAGAGAAATCAGGGCTCGCACAGGAAAATTTAAGTGTTCGTTTTTCCCGCGTGCCGTTCGAGAGTGGAACGGGAGGGACACAGCATGAAGGTGGTTCATTGAACCCCTGCCAGGCACTTTATTGTGAATTCCAGAGTAATCACTTAGATGTAGATGTAGAACACACTCTTTGCCCTACCTTCCTATTCACAACGAATCCTAGTCTCGTTGTACCATTTTCTACTGCTTTTGTTATTACCCTGTACTCATCTGACCAGAAATCCTTGTCTTCTTGCCATTTCGCTTCACTGAGCCCTCTACATCTACATCGAACCTATGCATTTCCCTTTCCCGATTTCCTACTTTCCCTACCAGATTCAAGTTTCTGACATTCCACTCCCCGACTCGTAGAACGTTATTCTTTCGTTGATTATTCAGTCTTTTTCTCGTGGTTACCTCCCCCTTGGCAGTCCCCGCCCGAAGATAGGAACGGGGGCTATTCTGGAATCTTTTGCCAATGGAGAGATCATCGCGATACTTTTTCAGTTACATGTGACATGTCCTGTGGATAACCTCACGTGTCTTTAATGCAGTGGTTTCCATCGCCTTCTGTATCCTCATGCCGTTGATCATTGCTGATTCTTCCGCTTTTAGGGGCAGTTTTCCACCCCGAGGGCAAGAGAGTGCACTGAAACTCTGTCCGCTCCTTCGCCCTCTTTGACAAGGCCGTTGGCAGAATGATGGTGACTTCTTTTTCTGGAGGTCTTCAGCCATTAATGCTGATTATTAATCAAAAATTAAGCAGTGGCTGGTTTCGAATTCGGGACCGAGGAAGTTTTGATTACTAATCAAAGACACTACACCTAGATCACGGGTAAACGCCATCAACTACCGCGCATCTGGACAACGAAGATAAGATACAAGAGATTAGTGCTTACATGGAGGCATATAGAGATTTTTTTTCCCTCTGTTTGCGAGTGGAAGAGTAAAGCAAATAACTAATCTATATAGACGTAGAGCAGAAAACTGTGAGGGTGGTGGCAGATGGGGCTGGCTGCACAAGAATGGCGGCGATGGCAGTGCGAACCTGCCAGCATCCGTTAATTTGGGCTTAGAAGAAGAATGAATGAAACTGATAAATATCTAATACTTCAGTAATACAAATTAATAATATGAGGTGACTCATAATATTAATAATAATATTAATAATATTAATAATTTCCGAATATTATGCATAAATTTACTGCTGACCACATTGCTGAAATATACTTATAGAAACCTGTCATCAACTGGGGGACCATCATCAGCTGCTAGAAGAATATCAAGCAACATTGGCATTGTTAGTAATGTAGGAAGCGAAGGAGGTGTACGGTGCCAGTTCGAGAATGCGTGCGAGAGAATCCTGTCGGTGACAAATGATTGGTGGCCGTGCGGTTCTAGGCGCTTCACTCCGGAACCGCGAGACTACTACGGTCTCAGGTTCGAATCCTGCCTCGGGCATGGATGTGTGTGATGTCCTTAGGTTAGTTAGGGTTAAGTAGTTGTAAGTTCTAGGGGACTGATGACCTCAGATGTTAAGTTCCATAGTTCTCAGAGCCATTTGAACCATTTTTTGACAAACGATTGCATTTGTGCTACTGCACAAACAGCTGGGTCTGGTGGTGATGGTGGTGGTGGTGATGATGATGCTGGTGGGACGCCAATATTCTCACCTACAAGACATCAACCTCTTCTTACAAGAAATAATTTATTGTAGTATAATGGGTGAATTACTGCTACTACTCGCGCATCTGCATTACCGAGGGATTATCATCATTGACAGGATTTACTCTCCACAGCAAAGCTAGAGCATCTAGAAAGTAAGGAAAGAGCACAGAAGAATCATGAATAAACGTGAAAACACGAATAGTACTTCATGCCTACATTCATCCACATTCCCTGCAATGTCGTTTCAGATGTACGCCATCACACCATCGTTTATAAATAATGATAATTGTGTGGTGTTGTCATCATGAGACTGTATGGCTACTTACTGCGGTCATTATAGCGATCACGACTAATACTACTGGCTAAACGTTTCGTTTTTCAGACGTCAGTACCCTGCGGTGATCTGAGATAGAATGCGGCTGGCATTACGCTTCTCAGAGCTATTTATAATCCCGAACACGGCTGCCGTGCGGCAAGCACCGATAAGGATTTCAAACCGCTGCCCCCTGCTGCTGCTTCTCGTGCACAGTACAGTCAGCGAAACGCAATTACCCGTAAAATTCTGCGACAGGTTGCAGTGTGTTTAAATGTACTCGGTATTACTATTACTACTACTACTACTACTATTACGCAAGCCTAATATCATTACTTACCATGGAATATGTCGTCTGCCGACAGCAACCTTTTTTTCTTTTTCTTTTTTGAGTCATGTATTGCCTCTAGGTAGTACAAATACTTACCTATAGCGTATTGCAAAAAGCCCCAGCGAGTTGGTACACAGTACTACTTACCAAACATGGAGAAGAAGCAGGAGCGGGGTAATTTCTCAAAAGAGGTAGTTCGCTTGGTAAACGACTAGGATTACTCTGCGTACAGAGAAGAATGAGATGATGCATCTGGCTACAAGCAGCTGCTGACCACCGGCGTTTTGAGCAGCGTATCGCACAGACTTCGAAAATTCTTTCACCAATTACCGACGAAGCGCATGGACATCATGTGTTGAAACCTTACCTGGGAAACAAATCTGTGAAGAAAAAAAAAAAAAAAAAGATGTCGAGATTTCTATATAAATACACGAGGTATTTATTAAAAGAAAAAAGGTGTTATTTATCGCTCAACCACTGTAATAGCATTTGCACGTTACCTGAAGAACATATGAAACTGCCCTTTTTGCTTCTTCTGCACAACCACACACTTTATTGGGACATAGAATTGACGGATAGTTGAATGACTCCAAATTCATGACAGTTTCATTCCTGAAAATTTGACGCATGCGTACCGCGTTCTCACGGCATTTGACGTAAACTATGCTGAAACATCCTGGCAGATTTCATAGCCGCGAACACTCCACTGCCGGCCGAAGTGGCCGTGCGGTTCTAAGCGCTGCAGTTTGGAACCGCGAGACCGCTACGGTCGCAGGTTCGAATCCTGCCTCGGGCATGGATGTGTGTAATGTCCTTAGGTTAGTTAGGTTTAACTAGTTCTAAGTTCTAGGGGACTAATGACCTCAGAAGTTGAGTCCCATAGTGCTCAGAGCCATTTGAACCATTTTGAACACTCCACTGCAGAGTGAAATTCTCATTCTGTAAATGATGCTTTTTACGTGATCAAAGCATATGCCAGAAGCACATTGTTGTTTCATCCCAGCTTTTGCCATGATAGAACGAGGTCCACCACACCGCACTCTCCTGCGTCTTTGCACATTTTGTTGTGGCGTAGTAAGACAACCACGCCACTTGGAAGTAGCCGAAAGGCACGCGTTAACTCACGCAGGCTAGTAGATAGCTCTGAAACAGGATACGTAATAAATGCTATAAAGAAAAGTACGTAGCTCCTGGAATACTTAACTTTAATCCATCTTTGTGGTACATCGCTCTTGACGATACAAGTGAGACTCTTTAGATACAAGCTATGTAATCCTAATGGCGCCTTGCTAGGTCGTAGCCATTGACTTAGCTGAAGGCTATTGTAACTATCGGCTCTCCAAATGAGCGAGGCTTCGTCAGTGTGCATCGCTAGCTACGTCGTCCGTACAACTGGGGCGAGTGCTAGTCCGTCTCTCGAGACCTGCCGTGTGGTGGCGCTCGGTCTGCGATGCGGTGACACCACACATTTTATTGCTGTGAATGGATGGGGGGAAGCGACGATACCTATTAAAACTCGTTCTGAGTCTGTAAATGCGACAAAACGATTGCAGTCGTTATGAAATTCCTGCACGTCAGCAACTATTTTTACGCAATGGGGATTGACCTTGAAATGTCGCACATGTGAGACACATACCTACCTTCACACACCTTGCTGTACAACGCTAGTAAAGGCGAGTAATTGAACACAGTACTGTGCAATAATAATGAGTATGCATCAGCGCCTGGTGGGAAATTTTCCGGTTATTCAAATTCAATTCGAATATCAATGGGTCCTGCTGTATACTTTCGTTTTGTTTACAATATGATGAAGATGATGACGTTCGGTTTCTGGGGGGCTCTCAACTGCGCTGTCATCAGCGCCTGTACAGTGTCCCAATCTTCACACAGTCCAATGTAGCCACTTGCACGGATGATGACGAAATAATGAGGACAAAACAAACACCCTGTCCTCGGACAGAGAAAATCCCTAACCGTTTGGGGAATTGAACCCGGGATCCCGTGATACCGCGGTAGCAACACTAGCCACTAGAGCGTGAGCTGCCGACTTGTTTAGAGCAGCCTTTCAGGACAACAGGGGCCAAGTACTTAAACTGTTGTTTGGTGAGCATACATCTGATTCATCATCTGCCTCGTAGTAAGAAGAGAGAAACCTTGAATACATTTCATATAGCAGACTGTATATATCATTACCCTAGTCAAACTCCAAATTACTGTTGTGTGGAAAATACGAGGGTAATCCCAAAAGTAAGGTCTGCTATTTTTTTTATAAGTATAGAACTCTGTTTGTGTGGCAGTTGGTCACACTGTTATGAAGAGTGCTTCACGCGCTGTGTGTACACATGCGCACGCCGCGCTGAGGCGCTCAGTCTTGGCTTGGCAGCCATTGAGAACGGAGCTCCCGATGGATGTTACTGCCAACTGCGAATTGCGCTCAGTTATTCGGTTTTTGAACGCAAAGGGCACTGCGCTAGTTGAAATCCATCGCCAATTGACGGAAATGTATGGTGACTCGTGCATGGATGTCAAAAATGTTCGTAAGTGGTGTAGAGAGTTTGCAGCTGGTCGGACCGAAATTCACGACGAACAAAAGAGCGGGAGACCGTCAATTTCTGAGGAGACAATGTTGAAGGTTGACCAAAGCATTCGTGAAGATCGGCGGATCATCTTGGGTGATCTCTGCACGTTGGTTCCTGAGGTTTCCCAAAGCTCCGCTCACAGAATTTTAACGGAAACATTGAAATACCGGAAGGTGTGCGCAAGATGGGTGCCACGCATGCTGACTGAGGACCACATGCGGCAACGAGTTGATGCTTCCCGGGCATTTCTTCACCGCTTTGCAGCCGAACGGGACAACTTTCATGGGTCACGAAACCTGGGCACACCACTTAACACCTGTGACCAAGCAACAATCACGCCAGTGGCGGCATCCGTCTTCGGCAAAGCGGCGGAAATTCAAACAAACGCAGTCTGCTGGTAAAGTTATGACAACCGTTTTTTTGGGATCGGAAAGGAATATTGTTGGTCGACTTTATGACCACTGGGTCCACAATTAACGCTGACAAGTACTGTGAGACTCTGAAAAAACTCAAACGGGCAATTCAGAACCGGAGAAGAAGAATGTGAAGCAAGGGCGTACACATTCTCCATGACAACGCTCGCCCACACATCGCTCGGCAAACCGTTGCTCTCCTGCAACAGTTTCAGTAGAACATAATCACCCACACACCCTATAGTCCTGACTTGGCGCCCAGTGACTATCTCCTGTTCCCTAAGTTAAAAGATCATTTGGCCAGAAAGCGATTCTGCTCCGACGACACGACGAGGTGAAAGAAAAGGTTCATAACTTTCTGAACAGCAAGGCGGCGAGCTGGTATGTCATGGACATACAAAACTGCCATAGCGTCTACAAAAATGCATCAACAGAAATGGTGATTATGTCGAAAAATAGCTAAATGTTCAAGCTGTAAATTGATGTAAACCATTGTAGAAAGAAACAGGTCTATATACGTACAAAAAACAGAAGACCTTACTTTTGGGACTACCCTCGTAGTCTACTTTCAGAAACGCCTTTGTGTTAGTTAGTTTACAGTTGTTGAACACGACAGAAACCTTTCTCAGATTTCGTCTACTATCTTTCTGGAGCAACAGCATTATGCAGCGAGACGTTTCTAGTTGCAGAGAAATTTTAAGACTACAAGCCTGTTTGTTTGAAGTCGGAAGAAATGGGCTTTTATACAGCTCTCCTGACAAGAAAAATAATGTGAGTTTAATATTAGAAACATGAACTTGAACAAATTTCTGTCTCCTCATCTGAAACAGAAATCGTTTGTCTTTCACTCGATAACTTTCTGTCAGTTACTACGAATTGTGGCCTGCGTGACAGGAAATCAACTATCTAGTCGCAGAACTGAGGCGATATTCCATAAGTACGCAATTCTATTACAAGCCGCTTGTAAGGTATGGTGTCAAGAGCCTTCTGGAAATCCAGAAATACGCAATCAATTTGAAATCCCTTACCGATAGCATTCAGCACTTCGAGTGAATAAAGAGCAAGTAGTGTTTCACAAGAACAATGTTTCCTAAATCTACAATAACTGTATGTCAATACACCCTGCTTTTAGAGGTGTTCGCAAATCCTGCTGCCTATCGATGTTAATGATGTGGGCCTGTAAATTAAAGCATTGCTCCTATTGCCTTTCATGAATATTTGTGTGACCTGGATCTTTGGATCTTTCATCGAGCGAGCGTTGGTATACGATTGGTGGAGCTATTGCATCAGCATACTCTGAAACGAACCTAATTTATATACAATGTAGACAGGAAGACTTGCTTTTATTAAGTAATCTAAGTTGCTTCAGTACTCCAAGGATATGTATTTCTATGTTGGCAGCTGTTAGTGGTCCGAATTCTGGAATATTTACTTTGCACTGTTTGGTGAAGGCATTTTGGAAGGCTGTGTTTAGTAACCCAGATTTAACAGCAGTGTCATCGATTGTATTTCCAGAGAAGGCATTGATTGTGTCTTGCCACTAGCATGTTTTATATACGGCCAGAATCTCTTGTTTCAAGACAAAGTTTCGTTGTGGAAACTATTTTGAGCATTTCGCTTTGAAGTCCGCGCTATTTCGAGCTTCTGTAAAAGATCGCCAATCTTGGGGATTTTGCGTTCGTTTACGCATGTGCAGTTCATTACAGATGCAGTAGGATGAGCATGTAACCAGAACCTGCCGAGCGACGAATTGAGCAATTTCAACACTTTTTTTTAAATACATGCAGTGCGCATTACCAGCTAAAATTTTGGCAGAATCTTACTTTCGGTGTATTTTTTTCTGTATAAGAAATTTCAGGGCATGTTCCTACATGTCGGACCATTCCCATGGAACGTTTCAGTACTGCTTCTGGCTAGCTCACTTCATCAGTTTGCATAAAATCATGTTTCAGATTGTAAAACACGGGTACAACAACTGTTCCACATAATAACCATGCACTGGAAGCATTATTATAAATCTACAACATAAGTTACGTTACAATATTAATCTTATTTATATTTCTGAAATTACTGAGTTAACTGGTGATGGTGGTGATGGTGGTTAGTGTTTAACGTCCCGTCGACAACGAGGTCATTAGAGACGGAGCGCAAGCTCGGGTTAGGGAAGGATTGGGAAGGAAATCGGCCGTGCCCTTTCATTGGAACCATCCCGACTGAGTTAACTATAACAATATGATTAATTACTGCAGCTTATGCCATTCCATTAACATTTTTTGTAGTGTAAGGATAGCACCAAACGAATTTCAGAATAATAAATGATGGAAAATTATCTCATTCCATTAGGTTGTGTTTTAAAATATTTATTTTTCACTTCTAGTTTCGAACACTGTCCTATCTAAAGTGCATCTAAAAAACATGCAACGCACCATACTTGAAGAAGAGACCAAAAATACGAGATTCATATAACTACATTGGATGTAGTGTTAAACGAACATAGTAGTTACCCTCAGCAACAGATGTGGATATATCGTCTGCAGTTCGTTCAAAAATCACGTACGCTGCATATTGGTGCACAGCACGGTCGTCAATGATCATCTTGTAAAACATAAGATGCATGACGTGAAGGTGCTTACGAGAACAATAACATTACCACGCTATTAAAATGTCAAATCTATCCAGAAACAACAAGGAAATGCACCGTATAATGTTTGCTAGAAATCAGAATATATACATTTGTTTATATAACTGTCACATGTGCTTGAATGGATGGGAAAGTTTTAACTGTCAGTCAGAGAATAAAAACACGATACGATTTCAGAGTATATCCATGTCTATACTAACAGCTGGATAGTTACATAAGCAAATCGGTGTCACATATTAAGTACCATACAGCATCTTCTAGTACAGTTCTCAAGATATGTTTCATGGACAGAAATATATATTTACATCATACATGTTCAGTACATTATTTTCAAGCGTAACACAGCATCAAACTCGAAACTAAAATCTTAGTGCACGAAGTTGAAAAACTTATGATGTTATGTGTTTGTATTTACTGTAAAACAAGCGTTCGTAAACATGGCACGCCACGACAAGGGGAACAGAAATCTGAAATCAAGTGCGGGCAAAACAAACTTGTTAGGCTCATAGATAACTGATGTCCGCACGGAAAATAATTAAGGTGAAGTTGTAATAGTGGGCAAAAATAAAAACTAATAGCATCAAGCGGATGAAATGTGCATAATGCTGTACAAGATACACACTGAAGAGCCAAAGAATCTGGTACACCTTCCTAATATCGTGTAGGGCCCACGCGAGCACGCAGAAGGGCCGAAAAACGACGTGGCATGGACTCGACTAACGTCTGAAGTAGTGCTGAAGGGAACTGACACCATGAATCCTGCAATGCTGTCCATAAATCCGTAAGAGTGCGAGGTGATGAAGATCTCTTTTGAACAGCTCTTTGCAAGACATCCCAAAATGCTGAATTATGTTCATGTCTGGAGAGTTTGGTGGCCAGCGGAAGTATTTAAACTCAGAAGAGTGTTCCTGGAGCCACTCCGTAGCAATTCTGGACGTGTTCGGTGTCACATTGTCCTGCTGGAATTGCCCAAGTCCGTCGGAATGCACAATGGACATGAATGGATGCAGGTGATCAGACAGGATGCGTACGCGTCACTCGTCAGGGTCATATCTAGACAAATGAGAGGTCTCATATCACTCCAATTGCACAATGGTCGAACGGGAAAATCCCCACTTCATCGCTACCTCAGAGATGCTGTAACCCATTCCTTGTGCGCCGACTATAACACTACGTTCAAACTCAATTATATCTTGATAACCTGCCTTTGCAGTATATGCAACCGATCTAACAAATGCGCCAGATACATGTTTTACATAGACGTTGCCGACCGCAGCATTGCCGACTCTATTTGGATACAAATGCCTATACCAGTTTCTTTGGCGCTTCAGTCTATTTCTGTACACTGCACAGCATGTCCGTATGGAAATATTGGTCGTTTCTGAAGGCACAGCTCAAAACATCTCGTAGAATATTACTATTACCTGAAACTGTTCAACAAATAAGAGATATTCCCTACAATAGCATACATTTATGCAACGACAAGAAACCACCCACTTGGCGAATCCATTCATACGAAAAACTTAAAATATATATTGTTCAGTGTAAACAATCATGCTGGCAGAAAGATGAAAAGATAAAAAGAAGTACAGTGTTAGGAAAAATATATAAAATCATACTGTAACATGGCAAGGAGTATACACAATGAAATATATAAAAAAAGCAGTGGGACAGCGTAAAACAATCAAACGCATTACTGAAGTTACATTCGTCAATTCTAAGCAAGTTGTTGTAGAGCACAGTTTCGAGATTTAATTTACTATTTTGAAATGTCAGTTATTTATGTGGCTTAAAAACTATGTTTTACCAGGACTTGATTTCTGATGCCGTATAGTTATGAACACTTCGTCTTACAATAAAGACACAGATGTAACTTCACACACTGCTCAACTTTACGTATTATTAGTTTCGAGGTTCTACGCTATACGTGTTGCTTATCAGTGCTGTACCGAATATATATGTTATAAGTATATATGTGTTGTCCACGTAATATGTTTTGACTATTGTACTAAATATTTTTGTACATGCGCTGTATGTGACACCGATTTTCGTATTTAAGTATCCATGTCTCCCACATAAATGTTCGTTTAAGAGATATACGCTTAAATTGATTAAACTCTGGCTCAAAGAATATATAACTGTTATATGAATATGTGTATATAGAATTATTTATAGAACACATTAGGAGGTGTGCTTGCTTCGTGTTTCTGGGCATATGTGAGATTTTGGTAGCGTGGTAATGTTTTTCTTTTCGTAAGTACCTTCATGTCACGCACCTTATATTTTAGAAAATGGCCATCGACGACGGCACTTTGCAGAAATATACAAGGCACGTGAGTTTTCGTGAAACTGCCTCCGATGTATCCACGTCTGTTACTGTAGGTAATTACTACGTTTGTTTAGTGTTGAATCCACTGTATTTATATGACTTACATACTTCTACACCGTTCTTTTATTATCCTGTGTTTTATGTCTTTTAGAAACACTTTAGAGTGGGCAGTGTCCGAAACTAGCAGGAGAAACAAAATACAGCCTGTTGGAATGACATCATATGTTACATTTAATGAGGCTGAATCCGCAGTTCGTGGTCGTGCGGTAGCGTTCTCGCTTCCCGCGCCCGGGTTCCCGGGTTCGATTCCCGGCGGGTCAAGGATTTTCTCTGCCTCGTATTGACTGGGTGTTGTATGATGTCCTTAGGTTAGTTATGTTTAAGTAGTTCTAAGTTCTAGGAGACTGATGACCATAGATGTTAAGTCCCATAGTGCTCAGAGCCATTTGAACCATTTTTATGGAGGCTGAGGGTCCCTCCCAGAAGAAAATGATAAATATTGGTGCCTAATGTGATCACCATAAGATATAAACATTGTATGTCGATTTCTTAGTTAGTATGCGCAAGAAGTAGTATTAAGATCGAATATTGCTTACAGCCTTTTCTATCTGTTAATTGTTCCAGCGGTCTTTGAGATAAATATAATATTTCAATGCATGAGATGTAGTCCTTAGTAAAAGGCTCACAAAAGTGAGCACGTAGACTGAATATAATACAGATTTAATATGTTGTTGTGGTCTTGAGTCCTGAGACTGGTTTGATGCCGCTCCCCACGCTACTCTACCCTGTGCAAGCTTCCTCATCTCCCAGTACATACTGCAGCCTACATCCTTCTGAATCTGCTTAGTGTATTCATCTCTTGGTCTCCCTCTACTATTTTTACCATCCACGCTGCCCTCCAGTACTAAATTGGTGATCCCTTGATGCCTCAGAACATGTCCTACCAAGCGATCCCTTCTTCTGGTCAAACTCCTCTTCTCCCCAATTCTATTCAATACCTCCTCATTAGTTATGTGATCTACCCATCTAATCTTCAGCATTTTCCTGTAGCACCACATTTCGAAAGCTTCTATTCTCTTCTTGTCTAAACTATTTATCGTCCACGTTTCACTTCCATACATGGCTACACTCCATACAAATACTTTCAGAAACGACTTCCTGACATTTAAATCTATACTCCATGTTCACTAATTTTTCTTCTTCAGAAAAGCTTTCCTTGCCATTACCAGTCTACATTTTATATCCTCTCTACTTCGACCATCATCAGTTATTTTGCTCCCCAAATAGCAAAACTCCTTTACTACTTTAAGTGTCTCACTTCGTAATCTAATTTCCGCAGCGTCACCCGACTTAATTCGAGTACGTTCCATTATCCTCCTTTTGCTTTTGTTGATGTTCATCTTATACCCTCCTTTCAAGACACTGTCCATTCTGTTCAACTGCTCTTCCAAGTGCTTTGCTGTCTCTGACAGAATTACAATGTCATCGGCGAACTTCAAAGTTTTTATTTCTTCTCTATGGATTTTAATACATACTCCAAACTTTTATTTTGTTTCCTTAACTGCTTGCTCAATATAGAGATTGAATAACATCGGGGATAGGCTACAACCCTGTCTCACTCCCTTCCCAACCGCTGCTTCCTTTTCATACCCCTCAACTCTTATAACTGCCATCTGCTTTCTGTACAAATTGTAAATAGCCTTTCGTCCCTGTATTTTACCCCTGCTACTTTCAGAATTTGAAAGAGAGTATCCCAGTCAACATTGTCAAAAGCTTTCTCTAAGTCTACAAATGCTAGAAACGTACGTTTGCCTTTCCTTAATCTTTCTTCTAAGATAAGTCGTAGGGTCAGCATTGTCTCACGTGTTCCAACATTTCTACGGAATCCAAACTGATCTTCCCCGAGGTCGGCTTCTATCAGTTTTTCCATTCGTCTGTAAAGAATTCGCGTTAGTATTCTGCAGCTGTGACTTATTAAACTGATAGTTCAGTAATTTTCACATCTGCCAACACATGATTTCTTTGGTATTGGAATTATAATATTCTTCTTGATGTCAGTAGTTCTAATGGAATTATGTCTACTCCAGGGGCCTTGTTTCGACTCACGTCTTTCAGTGCTCTGTCAAACTCTTCACTCAGTATCATATCACCAAATTCATCTTCATCTAAATCCTCTTCCATTTCCATAATATTGTCTTGAAGTACATCGCCCTTGTATAGAACTTCTATATAATTCTTCTACCTTTCTGCTTTCCCTTCTTGGCTTAGAACTGGGTTTCCATCAAAGGTCTTGATATTCATGCAAGTGGTTCTCCTTTCTCCAAAGGTCTCTTTATTTTTCCTGTAGGCAGTATCTATCTTACACCTAGTGATATAAGCGTCTACATCCTCACATTTGTCCTCTAGCCATCCCTGCTTAGCCATTTTGCACATTTTTGAGACGTTTTTATACTTTTTTGCCTGCTTCATTTACTGAATTTTTATATTATCTCTTTTCATCAATTAAATTCAATATTTCTTCTGTTACTCAAGGGTTTCTACTTGCCCTCGTCTTTTTACCTATTTGATCGTCTGCTGCCTTCACTATTCTTTTTCTGCTGTATATCTTTCCCCCATTCCTGTCACTTGTTGCCTTATGTTCTCCCTGAAACCCTGTACAACCTCTGGTTCTTTCAGTTTATCCAGGTCCCATCTCCTTAAATTCCCTCCTTTTTGTAGTTTCTTCAGTTTTAATCTACAGTTAATAACCAATAAATTGTGGTCAGAGTCCACATCTGCTCCTGGAAATGTCTTACAATTAAAAACCTGGTTCCTAAATCTCTGCCTCACCGTTATATAATCAATCTGCGACCTTCGAGTATCTCCAGGCTTCTTCCATGTATACAACCTTCTTTCATGATTCTTGAAACAAGTGTTAGCTATGATTAAGTTATGCTCTGTGCAAATTTCTACCAGGCTGCTTCCTCTTTCATTTCTTAGCCCCAGTCCATATTCACCTACTATGTTTCCTTCTCTCCCTTTTCCTACAAATCTCCCTTCACTACCTGAATAATTTCTTTTATCTCATCATACATTTCATCAATTTCTCCGTCATCAGCAGAGCTAGTCGGCATATAAACTTGTACTACTGTAGTAGGTGTGGGCTTCGTGTCTGTCTTGGCCAGAACAATGCGTTCACTATGTAGTTTGTAGTAGCTTACCCGTACTCCTATTTTTTATTCATTATTAAACCTACTCCTGCATTACCCCTATTTTCTTTTGTATTTATAACCCTGTATTCACCTGACCAAAAGTCTTGTTCTTCCTGCCACCGAACTTTACTAATTCCCACTATATCTAACTTTAACCTATCCATTTCCCTTTTTAAATTTTCTAACCTACCTGCTCGATTAAGGGATCTGACATTCCAATATCCGATCCGTGGAACGCCAGTTCTCTTTCTCTTGATAACGACGTCCTCTTGAGTAGTCCCCGCCCGGAGATGCGAATGGGGGACTATTTTACCTCAGGAACATTTTACCCAAGAGGACGCCATGATCATTTAATCATACAGTAAAGCTGCATGCCCTCGGGAAAAATTAAGGCTGTAGTTTCCCCTTGCTTTCAGCCGTTCATAGTACCAGAACAGCAAGGCCATTTTGGTTAGTGTTACAAGGCCAGATCAGTCAATCATCCAGACTGTTGCCCCTGCAACTACAGAAAAGGCTGCTGCCCCTCTTCAGGAACCACACGTTTATCTGGCCTCTGAACAGATACCCCTCCGTTGTGGTTGCACCTACGGTACGTCTATCTGTATCGTTGAGGCATGCAAGCCTCCCCACCAACTGTCGTTATCTAGTCTAAGAAAACATGTGCCAAACTGGCTGTGGCTATTAAGGTATCTAAGCAGAAAACGAGGCCGGTAGATGCTGCTAGCCTCGATCACAGTAATTAAGTCAAAGAGGGAACTTCCAAGGAACCATACTAATTGACGAACTACACGTCAATACAGCGTGGACAACTTCATAAAGATAAATTTATGCTTCTTATATAGAGAAAACACTCAAGTTGATGTTAGATCAAATTTAAGTGAAATGGAATGTGCATCGTAAGATAACATCCTGGAAATGTAACAGAGATGCTTATTAGCCAATAATCAAAGCAGAAGACAAATTTGTAATCGTTAACTAGTTTAGTACAATGTAAACATAGAAACGATAACGATCACAAAATAAGATATAAATTGTGATAGAGTAAGTTTACAGTCTAAAATGTTACATGAGTATGACCAAATGTAGTCACATTTCATAAGCCAATAGCGTAATAAACGACATGTAACAGAACCATTTGGGTAAGCTTAGAATTAAAATAGAAGCAAATATTAGAGCTAAAATTATATTTTTATTTTTTAAAAGTGGGAATGGTATAAGATTAAATGGTAATAACAGTCTAACTGTTATTAGTTTGCAAGCGTCACAAGCTAAAATATTACATAAGAATGACAACTGTAGTCATATTACAACAAAATAATAATACATGAGATACAATAGAACCACTTAGGTAGACATAGATGAGTGGCAGTAACGTGAATTAAAATATTAGACGCTAATAGTAAAACTAAAATATTTAAAAAAATTGTTTTCCACTTTTATTTTTGTTGTTAAAAGGCATAATGGTATAATATTGGACCAAGCATAATGAGTACAAACATCCATGCATATCTTGGCTCAGGATGTAGAGCTACTATCCTAGTAGTCAAAAGTTGGTTCCTTGGCATGAGTAATGGTGAAACAGCGATAATACTGTTTAGGAAGTAATGGATGTCGTATGTAAATGTTGTACATAATATGATGCGAACGCACATAACAGTATGGGAAAACAGAATTATATGTAGCAAAATAATCATTAGGAAATGGTAGTGAACCCCAAACGTTCATATGAATATTTTTCTTCATCGTATATTTTTATTCCATTCCCCCGCCCAATATGGATGGAGTTGGGCTGCCAGGGGGACAATATTCCGCTCTTCAGTCAAGCGAATTGAAAAATATGGAATGAGAAACAAACATGAAGGCTTTTTCCTATTTTAAATTAAAAATCAGAGACTGTCAGTTAAAAAAAGAAAATATATGCATTTTAAAGACACATCGCATAATGGTGAAACTCTTTTGATAAAATGCTCTGAATCATGGCACTTTCGCTTAAAATATGAAGGGCCTGTACTGAGTGAGAAGTACCGTGGGGGGAGAAAATACGTTCCATAGGATTCAGGAGTGTGAGTAAAGAAACAGGGGTCTCTTAGGCCGGAAAACTATGGAAATGATAAGTAGGAGTTGAGGTGGATAGCTGGAAATACAGAGGTGGTTAAGACAGAGTTGTGAGCAGTGTGGTGTGTGGGCAGATCGGTGGTTACAAGAGGAATCAGATGGGGATGGCTGGGGAAGGATAAGGAGAGGAGCCCTGATGGTGGGTAAGAAGGGTGGGGAAGAGATAAAATTGGTAGGAAGGATAAATATTTGAGTGGATCTCAGTGTCTGAGACACGGAAAAGATATATAGAGTGCAATTATGGGAACGGAGGGATGTGTTTGTGAAGGTGCGATAGTATACCAGGGTCGGTGATCAGAGTGGAGATAATGGGGTTAAGAGAATCAAGTTTGAGGATAGTGTAGAAGATACAAAGGTTTTCTGTGTTGGTGAGGAGAGATGGAACTTTGATGACATGGTAGAGAATCTATGTGGGGGAATGTAAAAGGACGAGGAAAGCAAGTGGGACAGTATGGCATTCAAAGATTTTGAGGGACATCTAGAACTTTGGTGGGGTAAAGAGCCATCGAACGTTTATATAGCAAATGATGGGTAGGATAAGTCTTCTGTAGGTGTGGAGAGTAATGGAGAGGTTTAAGTCGAGGGATGGTGCAAGACATTTTAGTGATATTGTTAACTGGATAGGATGGTCATAAATAATGAAGTACAAGTCTTGGAGGTGGTAGGTGGGAGTGCTTCATCCTATAATTATTGCCTGGGTTTTGGAAGGGTTGATCTTGAGGAGTCATTGGTTACATCAGGAGGTAAGCTAATTGTAGTGGATTTGGAGAAATCGTTCTGATTGAGCATAGGGTAAAGGACAAGGAAATTGCTGTCACCATCCTGTAACGTGTTTTTGAAATATATATTTTTTCGTCTTTCAACTGTCAGTCTTTCATTTTTAATGTAATAAAGGCAGTATATTCCACTTTCCAAACTCCAGATACACCCATTTTCAATTAGTTATGTCACTTTATTGCATCCTTCCTACCTAATCGTCCTTCATTTTTCATCCTTACTTTGTCACTATTAACATCATCAATTTTTGTGCCTTCCTCCCCGCTGCAGAAGTTTCCCTAGGCTCTGTCCTCTCTCCTATCTTTTATTTCCTCTACACTGCTGATATGCTCAGACAACCCCCACCAGTCCACCCCCTTCAGTATGCTTTTCTATATCGAGGAGACAAAAATAGCGGTTTGCAGGAGTTAAAATGGTGGTATAGGAGATGGCTGAGATGAAGGAGCTGGTCTTCAGAGAAGAAATTGGGACAGAAACCACACCGGTCAGTGGGAAGAAGGCGATGTTGGTTCAAGTGTTGATGGATGCGTGGGAAGAGGATTGCTAAACCCGGAGGTGAGGCAGACAGTGTGGTAGGAGGAAGTAGCATTAGAGAGTTTGTGCGGTTTGAGGAAATGTAGGGGGTTCTCCACAGCTCAGTATAGTAACATGTGGAGAAGATAGTGGTATAAAGGGTTGCAAGAGTCACAAGAAAGGTGAGGGGTGGTCGTTACCAGCCGTTGTGTTGCATTTTCTTCGAGTTATTACTCTTATGTCCTGTTCTGTCATTGGTGTATTTATTTCTTTTTGTGGTATGTCCTAAAAGTGTTGGAAGCTGGGAGCCAGAGATGGGTCAGTAGTGTCAGTACACTCAAGGATAACAGAGAGTAACTAAAGCAAGAATCATTGGATATGGAGTAGATGTCGTAGAGATAGGTTGCAAAGTTGTTATCTTTGCTCCGGTTGCCAGGTAAGGGGTGGTTATTGTGAAGGAGCGTGTAGTGTGGTGCGGAGCTGTTACCAGCGAGTCGATGGGATGCTTTTCAATGCTGAGAAGAGTTTATGGCGAGTGTGGTGTTGAATTCTGGTTCATAAGGTTAACTACAGTCTAATGAACATGCATTATATTCAAGGTGACAAGTTAAAGTTTGAGCCATGGCCGGCTCACATTGATGCAGTTTGTCCTTTGGCATTTTCCCTGACTTACTACCATAACGAGTTGCTGATTTGCCTCCGTCAGTGGCAGCAGCAGCACTTATCGATACCAGTACTGCTGTACCATATTTGATGTGACAGCTATATTTCCGTGTGGTGGTGTGTGTGGCAGTCGGTCGGTTGGGACAGAGCACTGAGGAAGTCTCTGCAGCACGAGGTCAGGCCAGGACTGCTGGCGGCGTGCGCGCGCAGTCGGATTGTGAGGTGCTAGCTGTGAGAGCTACAAAGTTCGTTACCCACCGAACCTGGCACTGAAGTTGAGTGATCAGTTAACCTGTTATGAAACCTCAACTGCTGTAACATCTCTTCGTTCATTGCCAGTTGCTGCTTCCTGGGCTGTTCCGGCTAACAGCAACATAAGGGGCATTGGAGTTGGCGAACGTTTACAGCTGTCTTCCTGTATGGCCTTTAACTATGAAATTGGTTGTTACTTATCAGTGAAGTGCACCAGCGGTATTTTCTGCCTTATGGCCTTTAGCGCCCCACTCGCCTAGTTGATGCTGTCCGGCACGGCGTGTAGTTCGACAGCCTTTTAGTTGTTTGTTCTTATTTCTTTCATAGAGTGGTTGGTGTGCCTTGGCTGTTTTTAGACGCCAATTTTGAAGACGTAGTCTTGCTGGTATCTTCGTCATCAGCTGATACTTTCCGTTGTCGTGCCGTTGGTCGGGCAGAAGGTTGGTTGGTTGTTTGTGGGAAAAGACCAAACACCGAAGTCATCGGTCTCATCGGATTAGGGAAGGATGGGGAAGGAAGTCGGCCGTGCCCCTTCTAAGGATCCATCCCAGCATTTGCCTGGAGCGATTTAGGGAAATCACGGAAAACCTAAATCAGGATGGCCGGACGTAGGATTGAACCGTCGTCGTCCCGAATTCGGGCAGAAGGGAATGGATTAGCTTGTTGGTCAGTCCTTCAGCCATCCCTAGGTAGGGTTGCCATCCGATTATTTAACCTTACTCTTGGATTCCTGTCTCACATCACCTTACATTTGAGCTACCTTCTCCGGCCGATCCTTGGAACCCTTCTGAGCACCAGTGTTCTGTTGGTTTTAGATTGTGATTTTCATTTTTGTCGGATGTACTGTACGAGGCCTTCAGCCGCCTATTAAATTTAGTTTGTTTTCATTTTAAAATAATGCCTTCAGCTGACATTAATAAAAATTTGAAGATTAATTTGATGAAAAACTAAATTTTGAAAGTTCTGTCTTAAATTCTTGTTCTACAGGCCTTAAGCCTTGCGTTGTTCAATGTCGTGTGGCCTTCAGCCGAGCTGAAGTGTAATTAAGTGGGTTTTAGGAAAATAAAATTTTGTGTGTTTTGTGGAACTGACAACACCTGATTACGGCCCACTCCACAACTATAGCTGATCTGGTCTATCCTGCGATACCAGATTTATATTTTTTTCCCCTTTATTGTATTTCAATTCCCCATCGGGGCGGGCTGGCAGCAGCATAGGCGCTGCTCTTCAGCCGAAAGACATAGAACAAAACAATAGAAGACATTTAAAAACAGCGAAGGAGAGAATAAGGTGAACATAGATATAAAAAAGGGGGAACATCATGGAAGGCAATAGACAAAAAAACGGGGTGACTGTAAAATGGAGATAAAAAAAAACTGTGTAAAAGTAGCACACACAAAAAGGCACACACTGCGAAGGTGAAAAGAACACAAGGCACAGTATGACTGGAGCATAAAGGTAGTGACGGATGGCATAGCACATAACACAACACTGACGGCGAACAAAGATTTCTAATTTATCGTGCCCTTAAGTGAAACTCATGGAATGGTAGCACATAGGAGTAGGAAGCACTAATGTTAGCGAAATGCAAAGTACCGATGCGATACGTAGTGTCTGCCTTTAACGCTGCTGCTCATCGAGGCAGGTACATCATCGTACAGCTTGCGAGAACACTGGCCTCATCTCTTGGAGCGGACTGAACCTACAGCGGAATCCTGGCGAGATAGCCGCACCAGAACGACCCACGAAAATGGTGGCGGCAAGTAACAGGGCGGAAGATACCTAAGGAAAATTCAGGTGTAATGATTCCATTATATATCGCTTACGAGAACAAGATGATTATGGCTAATCTATGCAACGTTGATGCAACTGAGCTGAGTCCGAGGCACATTTTTTATAGAGTCCTCAAATATATCGAAGAACCATTTCCTACCGTGGTACTTCTTCTCATTAAGTAACCGATGCAATTGTCAATGTGTATATATTTTATATTCTGCCTGAATGTCTAACAGTCGATTAAGAAGGCGACATGCAAAACCTGAAGCCCATCAGTAATCGGCTACAAGCCATGCTTCTTCGTCTCTAAATGCTGGCCCAGACCACTAGCGTTACTGGCACATGGACGCCCCCCTGTATCAATGAAATCATCCCCGTCTTACCAACATAAGAATTGTTGCAAACAACACACTATGTCTGTTGTACACCTGTTTTAGTAAAAATACTTCTTTGTTTCTGTCCTGCGTCATGCCTTAATCGCATGTGTAAATTACCTCTGGTTTTAAAGGAAATATTTACATTAGACTTATTCACAACTTTCACAGTTTTGTTGCAGTGGGGTATTTGTAGATAAGCCTAACAAACGAACTTTTCTGTCCTCTTTTTCCTCTCATATTTTGGATTTCTTCTTCTGTAAAGAATGAAACACATTACAATAAATAATATTTTTAGGTTTATACCCATTTACTACGCCCCCCTCTGCAACTACTTATACCTTGCTTCCTACCTGATATCTAACCTTGAAATTCTATATATCGTGGAGCAGACATTCGCCAATTTTAAGGTGCTCGGATGACATGAATCCTTATTAATTATAATATCGGTTGTAGTTTCTTTACTAAATACTCTGAAAACTAGGTTATTTTCTTTCCTGAGAGCTAAGTAACTTAATAAATCATGCACTTCCACTTCAGAGCTGAATATAATATTACGCTGTATGGAGCATAAATGGGTACATAAACTGGAAATTCTCTCATCACATCCTGCGCACAACCAAGTCATCTGCTTAACAATGATATGATTTTCCTTTTGGTATGAACAATGACTGAGATTACAAAAATGTGCCTTCGAAGCAATTGACAGAAATCTCTGCCAAGGTACCAGTATGTGAAATACCCATAGTTAAGTCATTTGCTGCGAGTAGAACCTGTAATTACAGGGAAAACCATAGAAAGACAAAGCTAGAGTCTTATTACGATCGTGTGTTATATCATTACGATTATCAAAAAAAATCTTTAAAAATCCCTATCAAATAGACAATGGCGCCGTCAAATACGTCCATATAAAATATATATTCTATTCAGTCCATGTGTTTGCTTTTGTGTGCTTTGCACTGATATTGGATGCAAATGTATTACACTACCTGAAAATTCAGTATATCGATCACTAGTATGCATACTTACGTTGTATACATTTACTATCGGTAATTCCTTTCTACATTTCATTCTATCGCTTTCTCCTGATGATGAAATTTTGGAACGTATAACTCTTAACCCTCACAATACGAGGGCAGGAGCGGGTACTTTATGCAACCTTTTGCGAGTGCTACAATCCATTCAGTTTTCATTTATTGTAAAATTTTTAACAAAACAATTATTGGCTTTAATGAATTTTTCTTCCAGTTTCCATTTATGTCTTACGTTTTTCGTTTAAACTTAACTCATTAGTTCAAGTCTCAAGGTTTCTTGAAATTATTGTAACCAGTCGCCTTTTGTTTTGTTCTTAAGTTCCTATTAACCCATTTAATGGAAGTCCCAGTAGTAGATGCCACTTTTACAATTGAAGATCGTATTCAATATTTCCAGGTTCACGGTTGTAGTTACATATCAGTTTGTTTAACACGTATGATGAAAACAAATGTCAACAACAATGAACGTAATTTGAATTGTTTTACAGTGGTCATAAAGTAGGTAATATACGTTATTAAAAGTGATTTTTTTATTGCTAAGAGTGTGCTACACCACCTTTTCAAGTTCTGGATCCTAATTACACATCAGTACGTCTTTACGAAGTATGCTGTACATATAGTTCAACGACAACTAATGAATCTGGTTGTTTTCTAATTTTTTTTTTTCAGAGTGGACGCAAAGTAACCCCCTTCCCTCTTCCACTGGTGGAGCGCGTTAAAAAAATTCCTTGGTATTGCTAGGGTTAAGAAAATACTGTGGATTCAAGATCCTACCATGTTTCAGTGATGTGCCAAATCATTCTTCTCAAGCGCCATTAACGAACAGGGAAGGGGAGATTAGTTAGTGGTGCCAGAAGTAAGCTCCGCCACACACGATCAGGTGGGCTTCAGAGTACAGATGAAGAATTAGATGAAATTTAGGTCGAAAATCAGACAAAATTTATGTGCTTAGAAGGTTATGGATTTCTTCCTTTTTTTTTTTTTTGACAAAACTTTTACGGATTTCAGTTCATTTACTTAATGTGAGTGTTATCTGCTGAAAACTGAGATCTCTCGCTGTGTCACAGCCCTAGAAAATAGTTGATTCCTCCATTTGACGAGTTTGTAATATGATGGTGTGATGGTGTTTAAGGTGCCACCTGAAGTTTTGTTCGCAGATGATGTGGGAACTTCGCATCGTTTGAAAATATCGCTTTCCGAGACCAATGAGATACGCACAAATGAAACGTTTGTAGAAAAAGGTAACGAAAATCAAATTCAAACTGCTCATTCCCTTATCATTCCCATATGAAGCATAATATTTCTCAAATCAACATCCTTTTTTCTCAACATATACTGATACAGCAGGGATAAACGTGGTAACGTTGGAAAGGTTTTTAACGGGTTTCTAACACGCCCTCTCTATTTTACGCTAATACGTTCTATTGCTGGAAAATTTTTAGATAAAAGAGGCTTTTAACTATCAAAGTCAAGAAAAACGTCACGGATGCCCACCTTCATACCCATATTTTACAAAAGCTAACTCATTAATCACGAACAAGAGACTCCCTTTTCGTATTATCTAACTGAAAACAAAGTTTTATTTGTTTTAAAGTTATTAATTACTGTCATAGATAATAACCGAGACCACTGCAGTAATCCATTGTCTCTACTCGTCGCGTAAGTTGGCTTTTATAAACGAATACACTTTCCGAAACGATAAGTATATTTGTCATTGTCACCTTGAATTGTGATTTATCCATTGCTACTACGGCCTAACGTGTTTACTATAACTGAATTTGGTTAAAAATTATGTGCTTGGAAAAGTTTACACATAGAATGTATCATAAATTCATGATTATCATTTCATGTCATTCGATTCAATTTTGAAGATATTTTCTCTTCATTCCCCCCAATTATCCTTATCCCAATGATTACGCTTATTCCAAATACCATCATTATTTAAAACCTTAAAAGTGTGAAAGGTTCGCACCGGTGCCCTGCTTTCTTTCGTTAAGACTCTAAAAATGATGTCTTTAGATGAAAATGACAATAGCAGCTCCTTCAGCACATTTATATAGTATCGAAATAAGCACACTGACTAAACAACTACAATCGCTTTCATGTGGATATATTTCATCAAACTGCGAACCGTATGGTGTTACAGTATATGTGTATGTGTGTGTGTGTGTGTGTGTGTGTGTGTGTGTGTGTGTGTGTGTGTGTGTGCGTGTTTTGTACGTGTATCTGGACAGAGAATCAGATACAGAAGGACTGCATCGAAATTGAAATAACTTCGATGCTTCCACAAAGCTTGTTCATTGATTGAATAGTACGTGCGCGCTAAAACAAGTACTGAGATTTACGGACGAGAACACCAATGGAATATTTTACTTCAGAGCTTTATTTGCTTTGCGTGTGCGCTGCACCGTGGGCTTCCATATCTCGTTCAGTTGCGTGATTGTGTTCTGCCGCAGATGTTCTCACGGAATTGACGGGCAGAATTGAATTTACATAGAATCGCCTGGAAGTGACGTAATGAATTCCGTAAATTGTAAGTGTTAGGTATTTTTACAATAAACCATGGAAATAAACTTCATTTGCTTTGACCTCACGTGGTAAGCAAATTACTTCATGTTTATTTTCATAGTTCCTAGCCCACTGGTGGGAAAAACGGGGATTGTCGGTAAGATTTTAAAGCTGCTACCGGGGTCTGGAAAGTACTGAAATGTGTATTATGTTTTCATCGCCTTCCTGTATTACTAATGATTGTCCTGGGGCTCGTAACAGTTTCCATTTGCAGGTTGCCTATCGCACGGCTTCCAGAGACAACCAAAATTTTATATTCCATATTTCATATGAATTATGACCGAATCTAAAAGTTAAAATGCTGACGTAACATGTTTATTAAGAGGTATAATCTTACGTGAATGGTTCAACAGAGTACGAAACGTATTACAGTTGTAAACTGTGTACCGGCAGAGAGGACTTATGTGGGCTGTTATCGTACGACTGCGAAACTTATTACATATTTTAATTCGGTACCGATTCAGCCTGGAAAGAAATAGTTCCAATTTGGGCCACCCGCTACAAACCTGGCGCTGTGATGTAAGAGAGGCATATAGAAATGTTTCCGTATGTAATGGTTTAGGAACTGGACGTGGACATAAAAGGTCATACAAGTGATAAAGGCATAATCTTATGTTAGTAACACATCGTAATAACTGAAGACTGTAACATACCTGTTTATTTATATACACTACTGGCCATTAAAATTGCTACATCAAGAAGAAATGCAGATCATTAACGGGTATTCATTGGACAAATATATTAGAACTGACATGTGATTACATTTCCACCCAATTTGGGTGCATAGATCCTGAAAAATCAGTATCCACAAAACCACCTCTGGCCCTAATAACGGCTTTGATACGCCTGGGCATTGATTCAAACAGAGCTTGGATGGTATGTACAGGTACAGCAGTCCATGCAGCTTCAACACGATACCACAGTTAATTAAGAGTAGTGACTGGTGTATTGTGACGAGTCAGTTGTTCGCGCACCATTGACCAGACGTTTTCAATTGGTGAGACATCTGGAAAATGTGCTGGCCAGTTCAGTAGTCGAACATTTCTGTATCCAGAAAGGCCCGTACAGGATTTCCAACGTGCGGTCGTTCATAATGCTGCTGAAATGTAGGGTTTCGCAGGAATCGAATGAAGGGTAGAGGCACGGGTCATAACACATCTGAAATGTAGCGTCTACTGTTCTAAGTGCCGTCAATGCGAACAAGAGGTGACCGAGACGTGTAACCAATGGCACACCATACCATCACGCCGGGTGATACGCCAGTATGGCGATGACTAATACACGCTTCAAATGTGCGTTCACCGCGATGTCGCCAAACACGGATGCGATCATCATGATGCTGTAAACAGAACCTGGATTCATCCGAAAAAATGACATTTTGCCATTCGTACATCCAGGTTCGTCGTTTAGTACACCATCGCAGTCGCTCCTGTCTGTGATGCAGCGTCAAGAGTAACCGCAGCCATGGTCTCCGAGCTGATAGTCCATGCTGCTGCAAACGTCGTCGAACTGTTCGTTCAGATTGTTGTTGTCTTGCAAACGTCCCCATCTGTTGACTCAGGGATCGAGACGTGGCTGCACGATCCATTACAGCCATGCAGATAAGATGCCTGTTAGTGATACGAGGCCGTTGGGATCCAGCACGGCATTCCGTATCACCCTCATGAAACCACCGATGACTGCTAACAGTCATTGGATCTCGATCAACGCGAGCAGCAAACCGCAATCGCAATAGGCTACAATCCGACCTTCATCGAAGCCGGAAACGTGATGGTACGCATTTCTCCTCCTTACACGAGGCATCATAACAACGTTTCAACAGGCAAAGCGGGTCAACTGCTGTCTGTGTATGAGAAATCGGTCGGAAACTTTCCTCATGTCAGCACGTTGGAGGTGACGCCACCAGCGCCAACCTTGTATGAATGCTCTGAAAAGCTAATCATTTGAATATCACAGCCTCTTCTTCCTGTCGGTTAAATTTCGCGTCTGTAGCACTTCATCTTCGTCGTGTGGCAATTTTAATGGCCAGTAGTGTATTAACCGCTGGTTACATGATTTATTCAGAATGAGCCCCGGGGACGTCGATGAGATGCTTCATTCGTAAAACGACGTGATCAACAATTGCTCGCAGCACTTTGGTAAAGCCGAACAATGCATTCCTGTACACTGGCCTCCAGATAGGTTGGAGATCGAACGTGTTCCTGGTGAACGTCTCCTTTTAGATATCCCGCGAACCAAAAGTCAAGTGGATACAGGTGAGGTGATCTTACAGTACACGTGCCTGAAAAATCTCTGGAAATATTACATTCCTGGAAGGCTGCATTAAGCATATCTTTCACTGGACGAGCGACATGAGGTGTTGTACCATCTTGCATGGTAACAGTGGTTTCCACACAGTTGCGTTTTTCCGAAGCGCGAATTACGAGCTGAACAAGGTGGGCTTGGTAATCAGAAGGTGTCTCGGTACACTTGACAGCCCCTTTGGGTGTATTCTCTTGTAAGATGAACGGCCCGGGGAAAAGGTACTTGTGAATTCACATCACACGGTCACACAGGAGAGTTCAGTGGCTCTTGTCCACAAGATGGCGTTCAACAGTACCCTAATTCGGCAGATCTGTATATTCACTGCACCATGTAGTGTAAAATCTGCCTCATCACTCCATAGCATATTGCCCGGCCATAAGTCACGAACTTCGATCCGTGCCAGAATCCGAGCAGGAAAATTCAGAACATTGCTGTGGATCATGAGGTTTCATTTGCAGCACCGTCTGGACCTTGTATGGATTCCTGCTGGATATACACCACAAAACGTTCCATATTGCTGACCATGGGCTGGACAGTTTTCGTGATACTACACTACACTAGCACTAGCACTATCTGGGGCACGTGCTACATTGTAAGTCACAGCAACTGCAAACCTCATCAATAAATCACAGCTTCCCCTTCGAGGTGCCACACCAAGCTCATCCGTGTTTTCGAATTTCCTTATCATCTTCTTTAAACTAATTAATGACATCAGGCTTCTCCTCAGACCTTTCAATCGACCATACTCTATCAATGTCGCACTGTAATTGCACAGTGTACTGTTCTTCAACTCTATAACTATGCTGTTCTCTCAGGCTATGGCGTGTCAAATAAAATAACAGAGCAGATATCATACCGTCATACAAACAGTGTACAGTGCCAGATTTGCACTTGTGGCCAAAACGACAACTAATATTTTTCGAAGCAAATCGGTTCAAAATTAAAGCACTAACATATTTACAAAGTTTCGTTATCATACGATAGTTAGAGCCCACACTGGACCTCCATGGCTAGCTGCACTTTAATTTTAACCACCCGGTAGATACACTGAGGCAGTCTAAATCAATGCGCGCAGAACCCCAGAATATAAGCTATGTTATCAAAAGTATCCAGGCACCCCAAAAACATACGTTTTTTTAATTTCAGACGCACTGTGCTGCCACCTATTGCCTCGTACTCCATATCAGCGACCTCAGTAGTCATTAGACATCGTGACAGAGCAGAATGGGACGGTCCGCGGAAATCTCGAACTCCGAATGTGGTCAGGTGATTGGGTGTCACTTGTGAGAGAAGTCTGTACGCGAGATTTCCACACTCCTAAACATCCCTAGGTCCACTGTTTCCAGTGTGATAGTGGAGTGGAAAAGTGCACGGACACGCACAGCACAAAAGCGTACAGGCCGAGCTCGTCTGTTGACTAACAGAGACCGCCAACATTTGAAGAGGGTCGTAATACGTAATAGGCAGACATTTATCCAGACCATGACACAGGAATTCCGTACTCAATCGGGAGCCATTGCAAGTACTATGAGAGTTAGGTGGGAGGTGAGAAAACATGAATTTCATGGTCGAGCGACGGTGAATACTAAACAACACCTCGCTTGGTGTAATGTGCGTAAACATTGGATGATTGAACGGTGGAAAACCGTTGTGTGGAGTGACGAATCACGGTACAGAATATGGCGATCCGATGGCAGGGTGTGAGTATGGCGAATATCCGGTGAAGGTAACCCGCCAGCGTGTGTAGTGCCACAAATAAAATTCGAAGGCGTTGGTGTTATGGTGTGATGGTGTTTTTCGTGGAGAGGGCTTCCACCGCTTGTTTTTTTGCGTGGCACTGTCACAGCACAGACCTACATCAATGTTTTCAGCACCTTCTTGCTTCCTACTGCTCAAGAGCAATTCGGGGACGGCGATTGCATCTTTCTACACCATCGAACACCTGTTCAGAATGCACGGGCTGTGGCGGAGTGGTTACACGATGATAACATCCCTGTAATGTACTGGCCTGCACAGAGGCATGACCTAAATTCCTCTAGAACACCTTTGGGATGTTTTGGAACGCCGCCTCCGTGAGAGGCCTCACCAACCGCCATCGATATCTCTCCTCAGTGCAGCACTCCGTGAAGAATGGGCTGCCATTCCCCAAGAAACCTTTCAGCATCTGATTGAACGTATTCCTGGAGAGTGGAAGCCGTCATAAAGGCTAAGAGTAGGCCAACACCATACTGAATTCCAGCATTACCGATGGAGGGCACCACTAACTTGTAAGTCATTTTCATGCAGGTGTCCGGATACCTTTGATCACATAGTGTACTTATCCAGTAGTTGAGAATGAGAGGACGCATTGATTTGCAACTAAATTCACACATTAGTTCAAATCTACATGAAACTTTTCCTCCCTGGCACCATCCACAAAATGATGCAAGGTATTAAGTTTATGGTTTACTAAATTTTCGCTGTTCATTCAGTGAAATAGCCGCATCATGAATGACGTTTTAAATTATTTCTTCTTCACTACTAGCTATAGTAGCAACACATTTCGCAAACCCTGTCCACACATAAGTTTGCTAAAAAATTGAAGATTATCGTTGATCGGGCTAATGAGTGGGTGCTGTAAAACACAGTTTTGCGAACGAATATCTCCTTTTATTTTTAATAATGGTTTCAAGATTTAATGACGAAATTTAGTGACATCCCTTTCCAGTAAAACTTTACTATATTCGTTTGCTAACAGCGATATCGAAGGCACTGAGAACTGTTATAGGTGACGCAAGCCCACTCTCTAGCACTACGCTATTTAGTCAAATAATGGAACAATTCTCAGGTGGAGGTGGTTTAAATGGCATTAAAATCATCCCTAGAAAGATGGTCGTCATATATCGGGGATGAATGTTACAGAAACCTAAACTCGGATAAAATGCATCCGTTTCTATGAGAATTAGCAATAAAGTTTATTTTTTACCTCTAAAAATTAAGTTACATGTTTAATAAAGTGTTTTTCAAAAATATATTTACAAACTTCGGGAACAGTTTCCTTAAACCAAAAAAAGAAAAATAGATCGGGTAAACATATGTCCGAGAGTACTTTGGTTTAGGGTTATTAATGAAAACTGACGTTCAGCGGCTTTCCAGGTACCATCCAACAGCTTCACTTGCCTACACACGCTTAAGACTCATTGTTTTCTAGAGGGCGCTACCGGGGGAGACTTGTTTACATTCGTCATTTGAACGTCTTCAACGTCTAAAAATGGTTCAAATGGCTCTGTGAACTATGGGACTTAACATCTGAGGTCATCAGTCCCCTAGAACTACTTAAACCTAACTAACCTAACACATCCATGCCCGAGGCAGGATTCGAACCTGCGACCGTAGCGGTCGCGCGGTTCCAAACTGTAGCGCCTAGAACCGCTCGGCCACTCCGGCCGGCTTCAACGTCTCCATTGCATACATGTACTGCAGGTATGTTGGTACGTTAGTCTACTACGGGATAGAGAAACAAATAAGAAGGACTGGACCCCTTCTGTTATCACTCGTTTTATTTCACAATCATATAAACAAATTCCTTTACAACAACTATATCTTAATCTGCTACAAATGATTTTTTGAAACAAGGTCTATCTCATATATAAGCCAATTTTAAAACCACTAAGAATTATGCGCCTGAAGGCTTAAAACTGATTCACAATTGCATATTGCTCTTCAGGCAAAGTTTAGTAAATAAAAAAAATGACTCTGAGCACTATGGGACTTAACATCTGAGGTCATCAGTCCCCTAGAACTACTTAAACCTAACTAAGGACATCACACACATCCATGCCCGAGGCAGGATTACAACCTGCGATCGTAGCGGTCGCGCAGTTCCAGACTGAAGCGCCTAGAACCACTCGGCCACCCCGGCCTGTTTTAATAAATAATAAATGTAATAATTACCTGAGTACACATAATTATCAGCAGAATTAATTAGTGAGGAGTGGCGCCACGTCGCTCGAAGGCCTAACGAAAACTTAACTTGGAGAAGCCAAGGCAGAAGGCGAAAGCCGGCGGTTCGTACAAGACCCACTTCTCGAGCTTCGACCCGGAGTCACCTCCCGTTACTCAGGATTTCACAGCCCCGGTACCAGTAGGTGGAAAGGTAGCGCTTACTCCAAAACACCAGCCAGCCAGCTGTAACATTTAACAAGCGCACAGAACAGGTCCTCAAAAAAATGGTTCAAATGGCTCTGAGCACTATGGGACTCAACTGCTGAGGTCATTAGTCCCCTAGAACTTAGAACTAGTTAAACCTAACTAACCTAAGGACATCACACACATCCATGCCCGAGGCAGGATTCGAACCTGCGACCGTAGCGGTCTCGCGGTTCCAGACTGCAGCGCCAGAACCGCGCGGCCACTACGGCCGGCAGAAGTTAAGTCCCATATTGTACAGAGTCATTTGTCTCTTAAGTTTTTTTTTCTTGCAGACGAAACAACATTGGAGGAGATGGAATAACAAATTTCCACAGCCAACACATATGAGCTGGTCGCAATCCTCATGTTACACTACGGACTAGACATCAGCGTCAGTCTAAGAGTAATGTTTGAGCTGGAATTGTGAGAGACTGTCTGGTAGTGCCATACGTTCTCCCAGCACGCTTACAGGAACTATAATCAGAACATCCTCCTAGTCCTATTATAAGACGGACCCTTGCAATGTAACAGAAACGTGTTGCTAATGCATGATTGAGCTCTATCACATTTCAGTCTCAGCTTTAGAAATGTACTCCCTGGTATCTACCGTCACAGACGGACAAGTAGCGGAGGACCAGTTCTATGGCCAGCACGCTGCCCTGCCCTCAGTCCTTTCGATTATTATCGCTGGGGACACGATCCACTACCATGATCACTCCATAGAATATCGCCCGGCCATACGTTATCAACTTCGATCCGTGCCAGAAACTGAAGAGCAAATTCAGAACATTGCTGTGCATCATGAGATTACTGTTGGTGCACCATCTCGATTTTTTATGTGTACCAATTGGATATAGACCGCAAAACGCTTCAGATGGTTCAAAATGGCTCTGAGCACTATGGGACCTAACTGCTGTGGTCATCAGTCCCATAGAACTTAGAACTATTAAACCTAACTAACCTAAGGACAACACACACATCCATGCTCGAGGCAGGATTCGAACCTGCGACCGTAGCGGTCACGCGGTTCCAGACTGTAGCGCCTAGAACCGCTCGACCACTTCGGCCGGCCACCGCAAAACGTTCCGTAGACAATTGGTCTACGCAGCAGACGACCTGGATGCAGAAGCTCTTAATCGACTTGTCAGGGAGGCTTGCGAAACTTTTCTAAACCATCAAGGAGTAGCTGAATGGGTGTAACAGCCCATAATTCGACGAGTGCATGAGTTTTTAGATGCAAAAGAGGAAATTTCGAGCATTTATTAACACAAGTTATCTGTGATGAGGTATAATCACCTAAATCGTAAAATTTCATTAGTAACTCGAAAACCAAGCACATTTCAATGGCCTTTTTTTCGTCTTTTGCTGCAAGGAACCTGTCCTCCTTGTTAGTAAATTCTATTAATTATGTCCTGTATTATGTCTGTTTACGCCCACATGTCTCGCACAAAATCAAATCCTCCTACAACAGGTGAAAAAATAAAATGGCTTATCACACTGATACAATGAAATATCGCGCTTTAATTCGTTTTGTACCGTAAGGGTGTAGATCGATGTGGGCGTGAGGCTCTCTGGTGAAGCTGGGGTGCAGGTGAAGAAGTTGCGGGCAGCCAGTGATTGACGATATAATTGACTGACTTTTTTATTAGACCGGTGTAGAAGCTGCGCGTACACGGGAAGTGGATATGAGGCGAGGTTGAAATTCCGGCCTGGGAAGGCTGGTGTCAACACTTCTCGTACGCGCGGCTCTGCTCAGACGCGTCTTTCAACCTACCTCGCAGTGCTATGTCAGACATGAGCGCATCATCTCCAGCGCCCGGTGGTTGTCGGCGGCGTTGCCCAGTGTCATCGCAGAGCGGTGGCTGGAGAGAGGCAGTGGTGCATCCCAATGGCTCGGTGCTTCGAGGGTCATACCTGACCCCTGGTCCATCTAAGCTTCGGTTGTATCACCAGGCTGGCGGTCGCGTATAGGTGGCGAAATAGTGTTGGCGACCTCACGGCGGAAGAGTACACAAGGCAGACGCTAATTTCAAGCCCGGCTCCACCCATCATCAGCCCGTTCGGAGGCTATCTTTATATCCTACAGCATAGGTCTTAATTACAAGCATATTTGGAAGAACAAACACTGATGACGATCTGCAGCTGTACGAAATACCTCGAAATTAATTTACTGAATTCCTTGACACCAGCTGTATTAGGTATACATCTGCTACCCAATTGTGAAATATAAAACCTTCTGCCGGACCGGTACTCGATTTTGGATGTCCCGCTGGTTGTGAGCGGTAGTCTTCACCACTTTAGCATGTGTGCATGCTCCCCAGACGGAACAAGATTTCGTCCATCTTAGTGGACTACGATTTATGGGGTAATCGGTGACTTACGGAAGCCTGTGTGTTTCTGGGGAGCGTGCACGGATAGGCGAAGTAGTTAAGGCTACAGATCGGGATAAAGAGGAAATCCGAGTCATAGTCTAGCAAAAATTTTCATATGTCACTATTTAGTAGTATATCTATACCTAACGCAGGCCATGTCAAGGAATTCGCAGCCAACGAATTTTCGACTTCATACTGCAGATATCGTACAGACCTCTCCAAGAGCAATTGAAATGTCTCTAAGGCTTGTCATGGCCCGAGGGACTGTGTCGTGATTGAGGAGCTGCTGCCATGACGTTATGCTGAGCCAGCGCGTGACAGCAAGTGCTTATAATTCGGAATTCGTCCTCGAATGGGCCCGTGTCGTTACACTGCGCCTAAAATCTAACAACACTTCATCAGTTCATGCTGAGATGCTGGAAATGTATGGCAAAAATACATCATCATATGCTGGTGATTTGGTGTGACACATGTGAATGACGAAGGACGAAATGGAAGACCATCTGTATGTGAGGATGACTTCCCTATTCCGTCGCCCCTCCTCCCTCCCCATCCCTAACGCCAATGGGCGAGCTGCTAGGTCGATCACTGTAACCCCGAGACAAAGGAGCAATGCAGGCAGCGGCTCCTGATGTGTGGTTCCCATACCACCAGAAAAAGCGAACGTCTGAACGTGGTCAATCTGTTTTTCGTGACTGAGATGGTTTGGGGCCAACTAATTACGTTTGTAAGGCGCAAACCCTTACTGAAGGATTGTACCGAAATCTCCTGAGGAGATTTCGAGAGGCTGAGAAGACGAAACTTTCCAAGAGGTGGTTTTTGCCCTGGAACTCCACTCACTTCGCACAAGGCACTGTCATACACAATGCTTCTTTAGTCTATCAAATTTTGCCTAATTCCCTACATTCTCCATCTAGTGACGGCTTTCCCTTTCCTTCATTGTGTGGCTGGCATTTCCAGAATGCTGATGAGGTAATTTTGGTGGTGAGAGACTTCTTGAGCAGCTCGAAATCATACTTCTGCAAATGTCTCCTCCAAGTCATCTTTCGTTGGGAAAAATGTGTCACATTGAAGGGCGAATAAGTAACCAGGACTACACACTAACACTTTTCATGGTCCTGTCGGTTTCTTCGAAGGTTAATTAAAATGTTATGACCATTCCTTGTGTGACTATCACGCCCCGCAGGCAATCTAAAGCTTTAGAAAAAACAATCTTCCTAAATCGTGTCAGAATGGGTTGAAGTACACACTACGAAAATGAGTGTGTTTGTGTGGCCCCACAGGTCGTCTTACGTACGAACCATATTTGGAACGTCAATCGCTGAGGTTCTGGGGTATAGAATACACTAATATCCGTGTGTTGTGGCCAACGGTTGAGCGTAACGGATTGTAAAGGATCCTTAATTTTTCCCGGAGTCCATGTTCCACACATCGTCCTGCATCGCATTCATAAGGGAAATTAGTCTTATGACGCTTTAGTCGGTATACACTCCTGGAAATTGAAATAAGAACACCGTGAATTCATTGTCCCAGGAAGGGGAAACTTTATTGACACATTCCTGGGGTCAGATACATCACATGATCACACTGACAGAACCACAGGCACATAGACACAGGCAACAGAGCATGCACAATGTCGGCACTAGTAAAGTGTATATCCACCTTTCGCAGCAATGCAGGCTGCTATTCTCCCATGGAGACGATCGTAGAGATGCTGGATGTAGTCCTGTGGAACGGCTTGCCATGCCATTTCCACCTGGCGCCTCAGTTGGACCAGCGTTCGTGCTGGACGTGCAGACCGCGTGAGACGACGCTTCATCCAGTCCCAAACATGCTCAATGGGGGACAGATCCGGAGATCTTGCTGGCCAGGGTAGTTGACTTACACCTTCTAGAGCACGTTGGGTGGCACGGGATACATGCGGACGTGCATTGTCCTGTTGGAACAGCAAGTTCCCTTGCCGGTCTAGGAATGGTAGAACGATGGGTTCGATGACGGTTTGGATGTACCGTGCACTATTCAGTGTCCCCTCGACGATCACCAGTGGTGTACGGCCAGTGTAGGAGATCGCTCCCCACACCATGATGCCGAGTGTTGGCCCTGTGTGCCTCGGTCGTATGCAGTCCTGATTGTGGCGCTCACCTGCACGGCGACAAACACGCATACGACCATCATTGGCACCAAGGCAGAAGCGACTCTCATCGCTGAAGACAACACGTCTCCATTCGTCCCTCCATTCACGCTTGTCGCGACACCACTGGAGGCGGGCTGCACGATGTTGGGGCGTGAGCGGAAGACGGCCTAACGGTGTGCGGGACCGTAGCCCAGCTTCATGGAGACGGTTGCGAATGGTCCTCGCGGATACCCCAGGAGCAACAGTGTCCCTAATTTGCTGGGAAGTGGCGGTGCGGTCCCCTACGGCACTGCGTAGGATCCTACGGTCTTGGCGTGCATCCGTGCGTCGCTGCGGTCCGGTCCCAGGTCGACGGGCACGTGCACCTTCCGCCGACCACTGGCGACAACATCGATGTACTGTGGAGACCTCACGTCCCACGTGTTGAGCAATTCGGCGGTACGTCCACCCGGCCTCCCGCATGCCCACTATACGCCCTCGCTCAAAGTCCGTCAACTGCACATACGGTTCACGTACACGCTGTCGCGGCATGCTACCAGTGCTAAAGACTTTGATGGAGCTCCGTATGCCACGGCAAACTGGCTGACACTGACGGCGGCGGTGCACAAATGCTGCGCAGCTAGCGCCATTCGACGGCCAACACCGCGGTTCCTGGTGTGTCCGCTGTGCCGTGCGTGTGATCATTGCTTGTACAGCCCTCTCGCAGTGTCCGGAGCAAGTATGGTGGGTCTGACACACCGGTGTCAATGTGTTCTTTTTTCCATTTCCAGGAGTGTATATATCATTACTGTACATTTAAGGCGAATTTTGTTCTCAAGAAGCGAGGAAGCACTTGGTGTTCAATTGTGAGTCAGGGAGAGGGTAATGTGTGGAATGCTACTCGAACAAATGATCATTAAAGTTATTGCTAATTTTTGACAAGAACACAGACCACTTGATCTATGCTGCAAATAACATTTTGTAAGCAGTATGTGATTTTTTTTATTTTTCTCTTAGACTGTTTATTATTTATCACTGTCAATCACAGCCAACCCTGTATCTTATATCCGCCAGTCTAGTAGAACAGCCGGCCGCGGTAGCCAAGCGGTTCTAGGCGTTTCAGTCCGGAACCGCGCGACTGCTACGGTCGCAGGTTCGAATCCTGCCTCGGGCATGTATGTGTGTGACGTCCTTAGATTAGTTAGGTTTAAGTAGTTCTAAGTTCTAGGGGACTGATGAATTCCGATGTTAAGTTCCACGGTGCTCAGAGCCATTTTCTAGTAGAACAGTGAGATCGACTTCCTTGTTTTCCATCCCACCCCTTCCATTTCATGTCCCGATTATTCTCTGGCAGGAATCAATCTTTTCAAAATATAGGAAACAGTAATGGAACGAATCTCACATAAGTGTCACCTTATCTTGATATACATAATTGTACACAAACCAGTTGGATGACAGTACCTTCTCCATAATATTTTATCTTATTTACGTATTTATTGATCCATGAGAAGATAGCAACTCAATTAAAAAATGATCGTCTGACATTGGTGGTGGGGAGGCCACATCAGAGACAGTTCGGCCGCCGAGTGCATTTCAGCAGACGCCACATTAGGCGACTCTCGTGCCAGTGATGAGGATGAAACGGATGATGAGGACGACACAGCACTCAGCACACGAGCGGGGAACATTTCCAACCCGAACGGGAATCGAACACGGGGCCGCTGTTACTTGGGAGGCAAGCACGTTACCACTCAGCTAAGCAAGCAGACACAACTAAATTAATTGGTATGTAATTGGTCTCTTACGTCTCTCTCTGTACCCTCGTGTCCTCTCGGTCTCCCCTCCCCCATTCCCCGATCCCACCATCCTGGGGGTGGGTTGGGGGGCGGGGGAGGGGTCCAACAGCGTTAGAGTGTCGATGCATTTCGGCCAATGGGCTCCACGTGGAGCAGTAGTTCATACTATCAGATACCTGTGCAACACAAGGGCCACTTGCGTCGAGTACTTCGAGCAATAATCAGGATGAAACGCATTCAACACGAGCAAATAGCCAGGTAAGAAGATTACAACAGTCTGCGTTAGAGCTCCCAGACCTGCTGGCGTTCGATCGACCCCTGCCAGTAGCAGCAGCATAGAAACTGCACAAGAGTACTAATTCTATCAGAACGTTGCCAGACAGGGACTCTGAAACTGTTATCGACATCCAGAATGTGTAGCAAAGTTGGAACGAAGTGAGATATAAGTGATTAGGATTAGACTACCCGTGTGGCAGGACTGAATACATTGAAAGAAAACTTATTGATGAGTACTGTTCTCTGCTTACGCCAATTAAGTGATAAAAGGTAAAGCAGTAGTAGTGGACATGTATGGAGAGGTAATGCTGCAGTGATGGTGCAGCCAGATACATCGTACATTCAAGTGTAGTGCATTTATGTGACCTGTAATATACATTAATGACTGTGTCAGACAAACTGTGTCGCTGGCAGCAGCATGTTAGAGAAGCATTTGACGACTGTATTACGTATCTGCAAGCCAGAAGAGTGAGGTTGGACCAGCTAGATCTGTGTATCAGAACGTGTATTCCTCATGTGCCACGATCCATGAAAGCTGATCCTTTAAGTTTGGATGTGGAATTCACTGAGGGAATCTTAGTGTATGTAATTGCTCTGATAGGACTGAATGCAATCCAAGCTGAATTGAATGCACGTAAAACAGAAATGTTTGGTGTGTGTGTGTGTGGGGGGGGGGGGGGGCGGATGTCTGTTCAGAACTCGCTTCCTTATATTTTTGTGACTCCCGTCATCATTAATATATGAAAAATTTATAGGCATCGAAAGAGGATATTTCAAAAATAAACAGGAAGAAAAAGAAAATGAACATTTTTTATTAATCATACACATACTTTTTTTATTACATATTTACAATCTATATTTCCAAAAAGCTCTTTGTTATTACTTTCAATTACAATATATTTACAAAGAAATATTTTTGTAATTTCATTTCATAACTACATCATAGATTTATAAGTGATTGTTTAGTTATTTGCTTTCATTTAGATTGTGTATGCAGGAATAAACACTCATTAATCATTAATAGCAGAGAGAGAGAGACAGTGTGAGAAAGGTGATATTTATTATATATATTATATTTACAGAAGTAACAAGAGCAGCAGCAGCAACTGTAGGAACCACACACACACACACACACACACACACACACACACACACACACACACACACGCACTCACACACAGATTCATAAATACTTATGACAGGCAGACTCACACTGCCACTACTCGGCATGCAAACATGTCCCTCACTGTATTCACAAATAAATACCTCATCCACATAACAGGAATTCAGTCACATTCTGGTGAATAGAGTCTGAGAATGATAGAGCACTAGTCTCGTCTTCATGGACGAATAGCTTGTTGTCATGCCGTGAAGAAACAGACTTTCGGTTGCGAGTGGTGTGGATCACATGACCTCGCGATCGAAAGACTACTTGGCGCACCATATATACTGGCTTAGGTGCAGCACCACACTGAGGTCGCCTGCTGCACACCCTTACCCCGCCTTTGGGTGGCACAAGTACAGGGTGATAATTACAACTATATGAAATGAAATCGTCATAGTTTCTGACCGGTTTGCGTTATGACGTTCTAACTGCACGGTTGGCCGCGGGGCACGATGGGAATTAGTATGCGCATTGATGTTTGGTTTAGCGACAAACCCCACTTTCATTTGGATGGATTCGTCGATAAGCAAAATTGGCGCATTTAGGGGGACTGCATTTCGCGAGCAATAAGTCTCTTCACTCTCAACAGCTGACTGTGTGGTGTGCTATGTCCATTCACGGAATTATCGGTGCGATATTCCTTGAGGGCACGGTGACTACCCAACGGTACGTGAAACTTTTGGAAGATGATTTCATCCCCTTTACCCAAAGTGACTCTGATCTGGACAAGATGTGGTTCATGCAAGCCAGAGCTCGACCGCATCGAAGCAGGGGAGTGACGTCCTGGAGGAGCACTTTGGAGACCGCATTCTGGCTCTGGGGTACCCAGAGGCCACTGGCATGGGCCTCGATTGGCCATATTCTCGGGATCTGAACACATGAGACTCCTTTTTGTTGGGCTATGTTAAAGAAAAGTGTACAACAATAGTTCCAAAACAATGGCAAAGCTGAAAACAGCTACACAGGAGGTCATCGACAGCAACGACGTTCCGATACTTCAGCGGATCAAGCAGAATTTCGCTATTCGTCTGCGCCACATCGACGCCAATGATGGCGGAGGTTATCGAACGTAACATAACGTAAATCCGATTATCTGTAGTTATATTTACATGTCGGATAATGTGTGCGCACGCCATAGTTTGTAACTAAGTTGCCTTTTTCCATACAGTTCATTAATTGTCACTCAGTATCTATAGGGTATCCATACGCTATAGATAAGAGAACTGCAGACTTCACAATCACTCCAGCGTTCGCGCGGGCCACTGTGGCCGAGCGGTTCTAGGCGTTTCAGTCCGGAACCGCGCTACTGCTACGGTTGCAGGTTCGAATCCTGCCTCGGGCATGGATATGTGTGTTGTCCTTAGGTTAGTTAGGTTTAAGTAGTGCTAAGTCTAGGGGACTGATGACCTCAGATGTTAAGTCCCATAGTGCTTAGAGCTATTTGAACCATTTGAGCCGTTCGCCTTGTCTTTCTTCAGATCGATAATCTTACTATTTTGCGATGTTACACAGTAAGAATTATCACCCCGAATCCGGATTTGCCGAATTCCCCGGAAAGGTAACTAATTACTTCATACCGATAATGGTCATGCACCCAGCATATGAGACTTCACGTAACCACATAAAGTAACTTTGGATTATCAAGGAGCTGCTTAGCGAACTTTAAAAGAAAGTGGTACATGTGGAATTTAGAGAGGTCCAGCACACACATATCTACATAGATAGGCTTCGTAAATCGCACTGAAACTTTAGCTATCTCCATAGAGTCTAGTCCTTTATTGAAGATTATGATCAGCTCAGAATTTGGCCTGGCGTGATAATCTTGAGCGCCATTACGCCCCTCCCAACGTTAAACTAAACGTATAACACTGTATTCCCTAACATTTCCCATATACTATGTCAAGCTGCATTTCCCATATGCTATGTCAAGCTGCTCGAACAAATTATCCCTAAAGTTATTGCTAATCTTTGGCAAGAACACAGACCACTTGATCTTTCGTGCAAACAACATTTTATTAGCAGTATGTGAGTAACCATTTTCTGCAATGTAGTCAGATCTCTGTTGTCTGTGAGTTGAGAGCAGTCCTCTACCCTTCGGCTAATAGGTTGCTCAGCATCGCGGTATTTTAAATTTTACTGTTCTGTGTGTGTGTGTGGTTTGAGGTTTTCGGGTGCTAAACACCATGGTCATCAGCGCCCAAACGCATAGAAACAAGAACACATGCGGTGAAGGGACGAAGACGGACAGCGAACAAGGAGAACGGCTAAAAGACACAGACCTGACGCAGTTCCAAATCCTCACATACAGAGGCAAAACAAGAGGAGAAGGAACGCACTAAAAAGGAACACAAGGAAAAGAGAACAGAAATCTACGTGAAACAAGTAGGTAATCGTGACTGGCTGACCTCTTACCTAAAACCTGGGTGAGCCATTCACCCAGCAGTACAGTAAAAATCCTCTCCTTAAAATCCGAGGCAACAAATTGGACAGGACACAAAACCGTAAGACATTAACCACACTTTCGTTTAATGCCAGAAATAGAAAATCATTACAAACATTTTCAAGTTATTAAAGGAAAATATGTTGGGAAATTCGAATTGAATTCCTGTTATTAATTGCTGTGTAATGAGCACACAGGTTGGCTGACACTGCCACTGTAATTTGGCCATAACATTACACAGTTTGACAGATCTCTTCCGTCGTGAGGCGTGTGAATACACTGTTGATCCGAATAATGCAGTTCAAATGTGGTTCTGAGATACCCAGTCATATATTATCAAAACTCAATTGAAACCCACTCTAAAACTATATCGAAAGGCCGAAATATATATTGAAATTTTCTTCCTGTGTTAATGCGCACATGACTGTCAAAAATGTTGATAAAGTAGAATGGAAAATCTGCCTAATGCGAAACACTACTTTTCCTTCAGGTGTCCGTCTTCAAGGACATTATACGCTACCATCAGCGAGTATTTACTTTACCCTTTTCTTTGAAAAAGTTAGCAAAGGCTGTCAGATTTTGAAGATAATTCGTAAGGAGAAGGGAAACATATTTTTAAAAGCAGGAATGATAAATGTAGACCATATTGGAGCATATTTTAAAATCCTGAAGCACATTAATCCATTTTGTTGTCATACAAATTTCTATAAAATTGATGGCAAGCTCATAGATAAACATATTCAACCTCAGCCGATGCTTGCGCGTTGAGAGCCGTACGATTTTCACAGAATTCTTGTGGTGTTCTGGTATCGGAAAGAAATGAAATAATCCTACGGCATTGTTGGCCCCCATCTGGGGAAATTCGGCCGCTGAGCGCAAGTCTTATTTCAGTCGACGCCATATGGGGCGACTTGCATGCCGGTGATAGAGATGCATTCATTGTGAGGACAACACAACACCCAGTGCACGAGCGGAGAAAATCACCAACCCGGCCGGTAATCTAACCCGGGCCTGCTGCATGGGAGGCAAGCACGTTACCACTCAGCTGAGCAGACGTACATCGGAAAGAGAATTCCTAGCAACACACTTTTTTTTGCACATCGTCAGTAGAACTTACAAGCTGCTACTGTTCAACATCATTCCGCACTATTAACATGAGAAAAAAATACTCGTTATCTTCTGTATTATCACCTTTTTTGTCCTTCTCAGGCAACCTCCATTAAAATTGTTTTCGTTTCAAAATTTGCTCCAAACTTGGCTTCACGACTTCCTTGCCGTCCAGTAATCGGATGCTTTGTGTGAAACAGCAGCAGCCTGCTTACTCAATAGCCCCTGTCGTCCGGAACAAATAGATTGGTAACATGCTCCCCTCTGCCCCGTCTATCTGCTCCAATGATCCACAAAAGTCGTAAGAGACCTCAGTCATCAAGACAATCCTGCGCCGGCCGGAGTGGCCGAGCGGTTCTAGGCGCTACGGTTCGGAACCGCGCGACCGCTACGGTCGCAGGTTCGAATCCTGCCTCGGGCATGGATGTGTGTGATGTCCTTAGGTTAGTTAGGTTTAAGTAGTTCTAGGTTCTAGAGGACTGATGACCTCAGAAGTTAAGTCCCATAGTGCTCGGAGCCATTTGAACCAATCCGGCCATCGGCATTTGTCTCGAACAGACGGTACTTAGAGTACACCCATCTTCACTCGGAGGAATAGTGTCCCATCCACCGAGTATCCGCTATATGATAGCGATTAAATGTACGAACATCTCACAGTTTGCCCACCCTGCAGTTCTCGGTGAAACTGACGGCTGACACGGCGACAGACAAGATCACCTGTTGCACATACCACGGTGACAGGACCGCTGTCTTTTGAAACACGGGAGTTTTACAGGAGGATTCTTTCACTATGCAGTGCAGTACACACACTACCTGACCAAAAATATCGGGACACAATATGTGATGCCGAATTGAACGCCAAACGTCTCGAGAAGTGTACCGGCTAATATGAAAGAAGTAGGGAAGGAGCAACAGTAGAATGGGTCGGTCAGGAGAGCTCACAGGGAGCTAAAAAGATGTGCAATAATGGTCCACCTGCTCCTCGTAAACCGCGATGGTAGTGGAGGTGTAAAGTGTGAAGCCCATGGGTGGCTGGAAACAAGTGGTTTGGACTGACGTATCACGTTATAGCCGATGGAAGTGTTTGGGTTTGGCTAGCACCTGGAGAACGTTACCTGTCGTCATGTGTAGTGCCAACAGCGAAGCACGAAGGTTGTAGTTTAGTGGTATGGAAGCTTTCTTTAATGACTGGGATTTGGTCACCTTATTTTGTTTAAGAAACCATAAAATAAGGAAGGATACTGAAATGCCCTGCTTAACCCGCAGGACAGGACAGATAGAATAAATTGTGGGAAGGTGCCAAAATAACGGGCTGTCAGTTACACTTGAACATACGACTTTATTCTTTGATCAAACATTACAAGAGCCCAAAATTTTTTTTAAACGCACAGCTTTAATCCTTGGAACTTAATCAGCGCCTGAAAGCCACTTTAATTTAAAAACGACCGAAGGCCAATAACTTAAAATACAAGCATAATAAGAAATTTAAAAGGCAATCCTTATCTTAAAACAGTTCTTTAATTAGGCTGAAGTAAACAAGTTAAATTCAAATCAGCTGAAGGTCGAATACTTAAAACTGCAAAACGTTCATTTTTTTTAAATACCAAAGTCCTTATGTGAAACAGTTCTTTCATTTAGGCTGAAGGTCTTAAGAACAAACAACTGAATCTCTAACCGGCTGAAGGCCGAAGACTTAAAAATTCAATAGGTTGAAGTAAACAAGTTAAATTCAAATCGGCTGAAGGCTGAAGACATAAAAATTCAAAATATTTTTAAAATGCCAAAGGGCTTACATGAAACAGTACTTTAAACTAGGCTGAAGGCCTTAAGAGTAAAAAACTCTAATTTAAGACACAGAACCGGCTAGAAGCCGTACAAGTACCAACAACAAGAACGAATTAAAAAAAAAATAAGGCAGTACACACAGGGGCGTCCAGATGTTCGAGGGCCGACCTGTAATTCAAACACTAGCGCTCGCTTAGGTGAGACAGGCAGTTGGGCCAACCATTCACGATCCGACGACAACCCAACCGACCGACAGTCAGTGGATCAACCGACAAGATAACTTTCACTTCACCCGACCAGGGCACAACAGGGAGTTCAACGGAACAACGTAGAAGATATTGGCGCCCACAACCAATCAAACACTGAGCAGTCAAACTAGACACCGTGCTGGACAGTAACAACACGATGAGGAAACTACACTGCCTGAAATTTACGTCAACGCCCAGGGCAGGTAACCGGAACTTTAACGGTCCCACAAGGCAGAAGATTCCGCTGGTGCACTGCAGTTCAAATAACCGTATACAATGAAACACCACCGGAGGGTGGCTAGAATTTTCCAACTTGAAAACCATCTTGTTGCTCGCGGGAATATCCCAACAGTCGACAACGACACAATGTGAACAGTCTTGACTTGCTGGTAGGTTAAATCAAAACTCAACTTTCGTGTCCAGGGTCGGTGAGCTACGGACCTCGTGGCAATGCGAACAGCGCCACACTCTCCAACACCACGTAGAGACCGCCAGCGGGCCCCACCACACTACACCCCGCCGAGAATTCCTCACTGCTCCACGCCAACCGACAGACTCTTCAGAGCCAGTACACCGACAACGTTTAAAATAACTTGTCAGTCAAAATCACACAAACTACACACAATTTAATGAACGCTTGCACGAAGAACCAGACAATGTGACTGTACAATAACAGGGACGAATCACGAGTAGGCACACACAGCCAACCCATAAGCGATCGCCGGCCAAATACACGTCGTCCGGCAAGACGATCGACCGACGACCAACCAATGTCGTCGCCACTCCAATCATGTGTGTCGGAAGCCGTCGGGCGATTCATGGCGGTACGGACCTCACTGTTGCCGCGCCCTGACTGAACTTGTGCCAATTATGAACTCAAACACTGCCATGTCCGAACTGCTGGCGTGTTCCAACTGACTCACTACACACGATGACCAGGAAGTAATAGCAGTCAGTAAAGATAATACGGGAGGGCCTATATCGATAAGCGCTGCTGCTGCCACTCACGGGCAGGCATGGCAGTAACTCAGTGACACCAGTAATTGCAAATTAACATAATGAGGTGGTAGTACGGTAAAACACGGTGTTACATGAGAGATGGAACGAACACGAGCCACGCATGGCTCAGATACAAACATGTTTTGCACCAGTATATATTGCGTACAATAGAGGAAGAGCCCGGAAACTGTGACAATACACTCTCTCATTAAGCAGAATCCATGAGGCAATCGTTTGTGTAGAGTAACATTCCTGAAATGTACTGGCCTGCCCAGATTTCAGACCTGAAGCCCGCAGAGAACATCTGCGATGAATTAGAATGTCGACTTCGTTCAAGACCCTAGCGTCCAACATAACTAACTTCTCTTGTTTAATCTGTTGTAGTATGGGCTGCAGTTCCTCCAGAGCCATTCAGATATCCTTGAAAACGTCTCAGGCAAAGTTCAAGCCCTTATAATGGGGAAGGGTTGACACTTCATATGAGTGTGCATTAGTAGGCGCGCAGATACTTTTGATCAGGTGGCGTACGTTTTTTTGAAACATTCTGGCAGATCAGGCCTTTTGTGCTGGACCATAACTCAAACACAGAACCACGTAGGTCGCAAGAAATCATTTTACCGACTGAGCTATCTAGAACCAAGACGGCTCACCATCACAGTTTTACTTCCGCTGGGAAAATCTCTCCTACTTTCCTATCTTGTTGCGGGGACGGGTCTTGAGTCGTGCATTGATAGCACAGTAGTTACGAAATTTACTGTGACAGATAAGTTCTGCGTTCGAGTCCTGCTCCAGCACTTACACCTCCTTGGAAGTCCCAGAAAAGGAGATGTGTCTGATTCAATTGCTCATGAGTATTATGACTTGTTTGGCAGTGTTGGACTCAACTCTGTAGTCGAGATCGCTGACGCACGCTTATGCAGCGGCGTTTGAGTGGTGGGAAAGTCTCATTGCCAATATTTGACAGGCGAGGGGTGGAGGAGTGATGAATAGAGTTCCTGAACACCATTCTTTGCGCCAGTGTCCTGGATTACATTCCAAACTTCTCCGTAGTGTCACATGAAGTGAGAGCGTGTGACAGTGTTGAAGGTAATCCATCCTTAGGATGGGGACGTTACACTAAGTGGCGCCATTGGTGCAATACGAGAGGAGTAGTCTATGTGCCAGCTCCAGGATTCATCCTCTTTCTTCCCTTCGAGCATGACAACACAGACTCTTCACTGTCATCCACACGATACTGCTCCACACGTTACACGGCATAACGTGCATTATGGGCGAGGTTTTATAGAAGCTCGAAACTTAGCACGAACTTCAACGCGAGATGCTTTTAACAGTTTCCACAACGAAACTCTGTCTTAATCTGTCAGAAAACCGAGAGAGATTATGGTCATATACAAAGTACACCAGCGGCAAGACGCAATCAATACCTGCACTGTGCGATAATAATAGTGATGTCACTGATGACAGTGCCACTAAAACAGTGTTACTAGCTACGGTGTTGCGAAACACCTTCACCAAAGAAGGTGAAGCAAATATTCTAGAATTAGAATTTGGAACAACTGTCAACATAAGTAACTTAGAAACAGATGTCCTTCATGTAGCAAAGCAATCTAAATCTCTTAATAAAGGCAAGAACTCGAGTCCAGATAGTACACTCCTGGAAATTGAAATAAGAACACCGTGAATTCATTGTCCCAGGAAGGGGAAACTTTATTGACACATTCCTGGGGTCAGATACATCACATCATCACACTGACAGAACCACAGGCACATAGACACAGGCAACAGAGCATGCACAATGTCGGCACTAGTACAGTGTATATCCACCTTTCGCAGCAATGCAGGCTGCTATTCTCCCATGGAGACGATCGTAGAGATGCTGGATGTAGTCCTGTGGAACGGCTTGCCATGCCATTTCCACCTGGCGCCTCAGTTGGACCAGCGTTCGTGCTGGACGTGCAGACCGCGTGAGACGACGCTTCATCCAGTCCCAAACATGCTCAATGGGGGACAGATCCGGAGATCTAGCTGGCCAGGGTAGTTGACTTACACCTTCCAGAGCACATTGGGTGGCACGGGATACATGCGGACGTGCATTGTCCTGTTGGAACAGCAAGTTCCCTTGCTGGTCTAGGAATGGTAGAACGATGGGTTCGATGACGGTTTGGATGTACCGTGCACTATTCAGTGTCCCCTCGACGATCACCAGTGGTGTACGGCCAGTGTAGGAGATCGCTCCCCACACCATGATGCCGGGTGTTGGCCCTGTGTGCCTCGGTCGTATGCAGTCCTGATTGTGGCGCTCACCTGCACGGCGCCAAACACGCATACGACCATCTTTGGCACCAAGGCAGAAGCGACTCTCATCGCTGAAGACGACACGTCTCCATTCGTCCCTCCATTCACGCCTGTCGCGATACCACTGGAGGCGGGCTGCACGATGTTGGGGCGTGAGCGGAAGACGGCCTAACGATGTGCGGGACCGTAGCCCAGCTTCATGGAGACGGTTGCGAATGGTCCTCGCCGATACCCCAGGAGCAACAGTGTCCCTAATTTGCTGGGAAGTGGCGGTGCGGTCCCCTACGGCACTGCGTAGGATCCTACGGTCTTGGCGTGCATCCGTGCGTCGCTGCGGTCCGGTCCCAGGTCGACGGGCACGTGCACCTTCCGCCGACCACTGGCGACAACATCGATGTACTGTGGAGACCTCACGCCCCACGTGTTGAGCAATTCGGCGGTACGTCCACCCGGCCTCCCGCATGCCCACTATACGCCCTCGCTCAAAGTCCGTCAACTGCACATACGGTTCACGTCCACGCTGTCGCGGCATGCTACCAGTGTTAAAGACTGCGATGGAGCTCCGTATGCCACGGCAAACTGGCTGACACTGACGGCGGCGGTGCACAAATGCTGCGCAGCTAGCGCCATTCGACGGCCAACACCGCGGTTCCTGGTGTGTCCGCTGTGCCGTGCGTGTGATCATTGCTTGTACAGCCCTCTCGCAGTGTCCGGAGCAAGTATGGTGGGTCTGACACACCGGTGTCAATGTGTTCTTTTTTCCATTTCCAGGAGTGTATATCAGTCAGGTTCCTTTCAGAGTATGCTGATACAATAGCTCCATACTTGACAGTCATATACAACCGTTCGCTCCCATAGATCTGTACCTAATGACTGGAAAGTTTCACAGGTCACACAATTACACATGAAAGGAAGTGGGAGTAATCTGCTGAAATACAGTCGCATTACTTCGATCTGCAGTAGGATTTTGGAACATTTAATGTGTTAGAACGATTTATTGACAAGTAGTCATCACGGATTCAGAAAATTTCGTTCTTTTGAACCTTAATTAGCTCTTTCTTCTCATGAAGTAATCATCCTATCGACAGAGGATGAACCGATTCCATATTTTTAGATTTGCAGAAAGGCTTATAAGATGTTCCTCACAAGCGCATTCTAGTCAAACTGCATGCCAATGGTTTAACGGATCAGATGATTGCTTGATTCGTGATTTCGTGTCATAAAGGTCATAATTGGTTGCAATTTGCAGAAAGTCATCTAGTAAAAGAGAAGTAATATCTGGTGTTCCCCAAGGAAGTGTTACAGGCCGTCTGTTGCCCCCGATCTTCATAAATGATTTAGGAGACAATCTGAGCTGTTCTCTTAGATTGTTTGCAGATGATGCAGTCGTTTATCGAGTAGTAAAGACATCAGAGTATCAAAACCAATTGGAAAACGATTTAGACAAGGTATCTCGCGAAAAGTGGCAATTGATTCTAAATAATTAGAAGTTAGAAGTGGGAAGTCATCCACATGAGTACTAAAGGAAACTCGCTAAATTTCCGTTACACAATAAATCACACAGATCTAAAGGCTGTAGATTGAACTAAATACCTAAGGATTATAATTACAAATAACGTAAATAGGAACGATCACATAGATAATGTTGTGAGTAAAACAAACCTAAGGTTGCGATTTATAGTCAGTAACACTTAGAAAATGCAACTGCTTACACTACGCTTGTCTGTTATCTTGTGGCGTACTGCTGTGCGATTTGAGATCGCCTCCGGTGAGACTGACGGAAGGCATCGAAAAAGCTAAAAGAAGGGCAGTTCGTTTTGTACCATCGTGAAAGAGGGGAGAGAGTGCCACGGACGTGACACTTGAATTGGAGTGGCAGTCATTAAAACAAAGCCGTTTTTCGTTAAAGCAGGATCATCTCATGAAATTTCAGTCATCAACTTTTTCGTCCGATAGCGAAAATACTTTGAAGGTGCTCTCTTATATACACAGAAATGATCATAATCATAAAGCAGGCGAAAGCAGAGCTCGCACAGAAAGGTACAGGTGTTTGTTTTTCCCGTGCGCTATTCGAGAGTGGAATGGTAGAGAAATAGCTTGAAGTTGGTTCGATGAACCCTCTGCGAGGCACTTAATTGTGATTTGCAGAGCAATCATGTAGATGTATTTGTAGCAGTTAAAAAAAAAAAAGTAATGAGCACTCACCCCCTCTTATCATGAGCAGTCATGCAGGATTCGACATCTGCTGCCCTACACACATTCTCTGAGTGTGGGGCTAATTTGACTTTTGCTTTTTTCGATGTTGGGGCACCAAAAGCTGTGCTACTAGTGGTACAGCCCTGGCCACGATTGTTAAGTGCGCCTGTTGCTCTCTCCGCAGGGACGGCGCTTCGCACGTGGGCGCTCGAGGCCAGGAGCAGCAGCTATCGGCGTTGCAGAACATCACGGCGCTTCTGCGGCAGTCGTTCAGCAGCCAGTTCGTGTTCCCCGTGCTGGGTCACGAGGACGCGCCCGGCGCCTACCACAACCTCACGCAGCTCTGGAGCTACTGGCTGCCGTCCGAGGCGCTGCACACCATGCGCAAAGGTAAGGTATCGTGATAATTGAAGTCCGTAACGTACCTGGTTATTTATATAGTGGAATTGGCTGATGGAAAATTATTTTGTTACGTAGCCTGGTACGTTATTGTTGTTGTTTTCGTGGTCTTCAGTCCAGACACTTGTTTGATGCAGTCCGCAGCTCGTGGTCGTGTGGTGGCGTTCTCGCTTCCCACGCCCGTGTTCCCGGGTTCGATTCCCGGCGCGGTACCGAGCGAGGTGGCGCAGTGGTTAGCACACTGGACTCGCATTCGGGAGGACGACGGTTCAATCCCGCGTCCGGCCATCCTGATTTAGGTTTTCCGTGATTTCCCTAGATCGCTCCAGGCAAATGCCGGGATGGTTACTCTGAAAGGGCACGGCCGACTTCCTTCCCCATCCTTCCCTAATCCGATGAGACCGATGACCACGCTGTTTGGTCTCTTTCTCCGAAACAACCCCCCCCCCCCCCCCCCGGCGCGGTCAGGGATTTTCTCTGCCTCGTGATGACTGGGTGTTGTGTGCTGTCCTTAGGTTAGTTAGGTTTAAGTAGTTCTAAGTTCATGGGACTGATTACCATAGCTGTTAAGTCCCATAGTGCTCAGAGCCATTTGAACCATTTTCTTTGTTTGATGCAGCTCTCCATGTCACTCTATCCTGTGCAAGCTTCTTCATCTCCCACTACCTACTGCAACCTATATCCTTCTGAATCTGCTTAGTGTATTCACCTCTTACTCTTCCTCTACGAGTTAACCGCCCCCCCCCCCCCCGTACTAAATTGGTGATTCCTTGATGCCTCAGCGTCTGACCTACCAAAAGATCCCTTCTTCCAGTCAGGCTGTACCACAAATTTTTCTTTTCCCCAATTCTGTTCAGTGCCTCCTCATTAGTTACGCGATCTAACGATCTAATCTTCAGCATTATTCTGTAGCATCACGTTTCAAAAGCTTCTATTCTCTTCTTGTCTAAACTGTTTATCGTCCATGTTTCACTTCCGTACATGTCTATACTCCATACAAGGGCTTCCCAACCTTTTCAGCTGGTGGACCCCTTCTTCAGTCCAAAATCCATGGCGGACCCCTAGTCTGTTCCCAATGCCCCCCCTTCCCCCCCCCCCCCACCCGAAGTATCAATAGTCTTTGGTTTAGAGATGAATAAAAACAACTTGAAGGTCAAAAATGGACTTATGAAATAGGTAGTGCACTGACAGAGCAAGTTTAACATTTAATGATGCCTGGGGCCGCATACGTGCCAGCGAGTGCTGTGATTGGTCGACAAAGCTCGCTCCGCTCATGTGTAAAAGATTTCAGCGCATCTACCGCCATGAGCCGGCGCACAGACGACCTCCGTATTGTTGCGAAACAGTCGGATCAGAAAAGCCGCATTCTCCGGCACTAAACTGTGTATGCATTCTCACTTAGAAACCGCAAAGGCTGCTTGGGAATACGATCTGAAGTGAAAGTACACATTTTTTTCAAACGAATAAAAAGTCATGAATTTGATTTTCACAATTTTATTCAATAATTTTACTCATTATTTTACAAGAATTGGTGAAAGGTGGCCCCGAAACCCCTAGAAAGAGCCGGCGGACCCCTAATGGGTCCTCGGACCATACGTTGGCAAGCCCTGCTCCATACAAATACTTTCAGAAAAGACTTCCTGACATTTAAAACCAAACGCGATGATAAAAAAATTTCTTTTCTTCGGAAACGCTTTCCTTGGCATTGACAGTCTACCATTTTATATCCTCTCTGCTTCGACCATGATCAGTTATTTATTATATGAATTTAAATTGAGACTTAATTATAGAAGATATCTCGGTTCACTGCCTGAATTGACCTACCAAGCAACAACCTGAATGTTTGCTTGGAAAGAAAAAAACAATTAGCGGATAGGCCTCAATTCAGGAAAAATTAATGAAATTGTTATTGCTGAGTCTTGATTAATTCTGTAGGAAAATCAGATTGGGAAATGTTCGTAAATGTATTAAAAAATCATACAGGTGCTCAAAGAAAACTCACTCGAATCTGCACAAAACCCAGTGGCCTTTTGCTTAATATGACTACCGAATATTAAAACCATACACACTGCTCAAATTAGTTACACGATTTATATGGGAAGCTAATCACATTAATAGATCCATGTAGCCCTGTGCTCCATAATCATAGAGATAGAGAGCACAAAGGAAACACTGGTACAAATTCTAAAAATCGCGAAATTTTTCTGAACTCCTACCTACACAAGGTGTTCTTACCTATTCTATAACAGTTGAAACCTCCTAAGAAATGAATTAAAGACTCAATGAAGCTGAAAGTTATCCATTCATAAAATTACAGCACTAAGGACTAAAACTAGATGCTACCTGTTCGATGATTCTCAGAGCAGTGGGACTGCTCGCTTATCACCTACAGTTTCTACTGTGGACCGAAAGTTGGCACACAAACAATATGCATATTCTGCCTGTGCCAACGTAACAAGGACGACAGACCATCAGTCGCTGGTGTTTCTCTGACCCAGAAGAGTTCCCCGTTGCAAAGTGCTGCCGGCCGCGGTGGCCGTGCGGTTCTGGCGCTGCAGTCCGGAACCGCGGGACTGCTACGGTCGCAGGTTCGAATCCTGCCTCGGGCATGGGTGTGTGTGATTTCCTTAGGTTACTTAGGTTTAAGTAGTTCTAGGGGACTTATGACCTAAGATGTTGAGTCCCGTAGTGCTCAGAGCCATTTGAACCATTTTTGCAAAACGCAAACGTTGGCTAAGTGGTCCCTACATTCACAGAGACTTACCCCAAGTCCAGAGACACAGGTAGTATTGTAAGGCAATTTTGATATAACATTGATATCCAAATTAATTAAATTGGTCAATTAATTACTCTCACGCAGCCACCCCCACCTGGACCCCCTCTCCCCCTAAATGAAGTCATGCATTTTCCTCAGCCTCCACGAGAACCCCGCCCCTCCCCCTCCGTAACCCTCCCAATTCCCCAGATATGCTATTGGTGGTACGTTCGAATTTTGGCATAAATTTAGAATTTTGGCGGGAATTACAACTGGTGTTATCCTGGTTGGAGAAAATTTCACAATACTACCCTAAATTAGCGGCAGACGTACTCAAACACTACCCTTCACCTGCAAGCTGGTCGGGAAAAATAGGCTGGAGTGGAAGATACTATCTTTATTTGTGGCTGGAATTGTGTATAGCTGACGAGATGCTGGTGTTGGACAGAGAGGAGTTTGATAACTATAGTACCTTAAGCATACAGCTGAGGACTTTGTCTATTGCTGTTTTATGTCAGAGTTCGCTATACACACCTCACCCTGCGTTGCTCGACAATCACCCTGCAGTCCAGGTAATCAAGACCAATACGTGCTACCACAGCTGATTGAAAATGCTTCTCTGTTCTAATTAGGTATGGGAACTGTCGTGAAAAAACTGAAGCACTTGTAATCAACTGGTAATATAGCAACACATGTACTGGGGATTGGGAAAAATATTTGTAATACAAGAACTACCGCAAAAACCGTCCCCAGAAGATTATACAGTTTGTCAGCAGTTGCAGCTGTGTTTCCTCGACGGGCGGTCGTGAACTGACCAACTTGGAGGCAGTCTTACTCCCCACCACCCTACCACCCCTCATCTGTCTCTCTCCTCACTGTAGGTAGGGATAGAGGCCTGTTCTGTCTTGTCGCTGATGGTCCAAAAAGAAATCCTTTTGATGGCATTGATATACAGTCTCCAATCTGCAAAAATCAGTCGCAGGTAGGCAGAAGACAAGAACAAGATGCTTCATACAATCTATTAAACGTATTTCTCTGAAGGACTGGATCACTCCTGGAGCAACAACGAAAATTCGGAGAAATCTCTAGATCACTTTTTCAAACGTCCGCTGCTTGTAAACAGGCAGCTCACTGCCTATGCTAACCGCAGCCCCTGGAGCAGCCTCCCGCCTATCTGGTGGCGGAATCTGCAGTACAATGCTTCCCGGATGAGCATGCGACTGGGCAGTCAACGCTATCGATGCCGACAGAAGCTACGCTTAAAACAGACAGTCACACTGTCGTCCCCAGAACAAACGTGGGGTTAATGATGGTTACCCTGACCGCATGTTTTTGCCCAAAAGGGCAGCTGCTACCTCCTATGGAACACGCCCACCACACCTCTGGTACCTCCGCCAGCAAGCGCACGCCGTTCAGAGGGGGAAAAATTCACTGTAACAGTTGTATTTAACGTCAACGCGCCTCCGATAAGTGAGCCTCTATTAAAAAGGAAAACACAATAGCGACGACAATAAATATTATCATTGCATGAAATTAGGTGCAGTTCACTTTATTTTGGTTTTATGAGCAAAACCGGTATAGTTTTTACGTTCGACTGCAGGACACAATTCGCGTCATATTATATTGCGATCCAAGAAAATGAAGAAGACTGCTGAACCACCCCCGATTACGGATGATCAGACTGCAGAGGTCAGGGCTATACACCACCTATACATGTCCAACCTGCGTAAAATCGGGGAAAAGTGTCCACCATTTTGCCACGAAATCTATCGCTCACCTCAGAGGGACTTCCAGAAGGGGCACCGCCATTTTTACTTCCCCGACAATTCCTGAGTGTGTGGTGGTGGGGGGAGGGGCGGGGGAGGACGTCAGCACAGCCCTAGGACAAAGAAATTCCCACCATTTTCAAAACTCCCGCCAAAATTCGAAAATCCTGTCAGTAGGTTAGATGGTGGTCGGGGGAGGGTTTGGAAGGGAGAGACGGCAGGGAGCCACGTGTAGGCTGAGGAAAACACATGACGTCATCCTGGAGGCGTCAGGGGCGAGTAGAGGGTAGTGGGAACAATTAACTGATCAATTTCATTAATTTTCGTATCTATTTGACATCAAAATTGTGCTCATGCCCCCATTACCCTAGTAATGACATACAGAAACTGCAGCACACGACAAACACACTTAGAAGCAGACAACCGAAGGGATGGAACAAGGAAAACTTAGGGAGAAATTGCAAGAATATGGTTATTTACTGTTTTGTATTAAATGAAAATCTTAATATGCATGTAGCTAATGTGGAAAATGATTTAGATATGAAATATAATTGATATATGATAATTTAGTATTGAAAGGTCGGTATTCCTATTAGCTCATCTATCTTTCAGTGTGAATTCATAGGAGTGCCAACACATAATGGATGAAGAAATGTAGAATTGGACATCAACACTGGAAGTCTCTGAAGCAACTTTTATAGAGAAGTTTCAAGATTTCAAATAAAAAAAGGCTGTAAATTCCATAGTAAGGAATTTTGAGGTTTTGTCTGAAATGGAGCCTACATGTCAAGCCAAATAACATATAACAGGCACAAACTGCCACGAATCAAAATTCGGTACCAAATGCGATCGAAAGATGGTACTCCTCAGCGTTGGGTAAGATGTGAGCTACATCCTAGACGTTTGTAATAGTTTGCGTGGAAAGAAAGATGAATTAAAAGAGAAGATACTGTGGCAACAATGAGAAAAGAGATGAAAAGAGGAGGGAATTGATTTGTAAATTCAAGTAATAAACGTATTCCTGCAAAAGCTCGTCCAGCACAGAAGGTAAATTTCATTGGCGATCACTAACGAACATCATAACTCGCCAGAATATTTATTCATGATTTACCAAGTGTTTTGGTCCAGAAGATTTAAAGTACATGGTAAGGGTTGGCTTGTTTTGGAGGAGTAGACCAGACAGCTAGGTCATCAGTCTCATCGGATTAGGGAAGGATGGGGAACGAAGGCGGCCGTGCCCTTTCAAGGGAATCATCCCGGCATTTGCCTGGGGTGATTTGACATGATAAGCAATCAAGACAAATATCGCCATTTACCTTAGTAACATGAATGCGTATGACTTCGTAGATTTGAAGAAAGGAGTAGATCGTAATTTAAACGCAGAAAATAAAAAAAAAACGTATCTAAAGTACCGTGGTTATGGTTGAAGAAATGCTAGACTCATGTGGTTAAGACCAGGAGAAGCTTAAATGAAATTGAGACCTGGGAAGGTATCCCTATTTTGAGTAGAGTTTTACGATATGCAACTACCTGCCCTGGATGTAACAGGCCACATCTGAGAAGGAAAGAAGAAAGATTTGATTTAAATGTCTCGGTACCTGACAAATAATGACCACGTAAAGTTTTGCGAAACGCAGTGAATTTTTACTATCAATGAACTACATGACTTAGAGCTACTTATTGCATTTCCACGTCCAGTATGTTGTTCATTCAGTTGCAACACTATGTTTGTAATATCCTTTGAAAACTAGATCCAAACTACCCATAACTTTGACACAAAGCACATTAATACAGCAATTACGACCATTAACTACGTAGTATGCTTAAAAGTCATTTTCCTCAAATTCATGATTTTAGCACTTGGATCCATTTTTCATTTCGTATCTTAAATTCAGTGTGCACTGGTATGACCTTAAGAACGAATGTAACTTTGACAGGACAAGCCACTGCAAGTAACATAACTCAGTGAAAGTTGGACCGTACATGGAAAGAAATTCTACAGAAATACTGAGAGAAGTTAACAGAAAGAAATACGCAATGAGACAGTAATTACACTGGACTCACAGCAATTCACGATGGTCCCCTGGGCGTTACAAAAGGCGGGACATGGTTCTTAACAGGGTGTGTCATCAATACAGATGGTAATGCAAGCTCTGCAATACCCTTGTCTGCTGGTTGGTAGCGAATTCTTGTGGTAGGCAGTTCCATATCTCCACCGGCGCGGCTGTCAATTGCCGGTAGTTGGTGCAAAATCGACGTGCTGCAATAGTTCTCCGCAATGCATACTGAAAAGGTGCACGTGGGGAAGGAGTACAGCGTTACAATAATGTTGACCAGTGAGTACCATAATCAAAATATCCACGGGTGTACTGCCGGTCTACGGTGTCCAACGGGCACAATATTTCGGCGGTCATACATGTAGCCATCATCAGGTGAACTGACGGACTGAGCTCCTGTGAACGTGCCGGCACGGAGATCCGTACGCTATCGCTTCTCAGAGGGAACTGGGTTCAGTCGCGGCGGCGGCAGATTTAAATACCCTCCGCCCGCGGCGCGCTCCCTCCGCTGTCCGCGCCCCGCGCCACGGTCGCGTGGTGGAACAGATTGCAACGGCGCCTGAGATGACGTCGGAGTAATGGCTCTGTCCGCCGTGGTCGTCACAACTATACGTTTGTTCGATTTACTCTTGATTAACTCAATCGCTGGTTCCCAAGCCTTGCTAAGATTATAGCCACAGTCACGGTTTATAAGGTCGTCATTGGTGCGAATTTCGATGGCCTCTCTAACAACGCTGTCCCAGCATCTCGGCGTCTGTGCCAGAATCCTCGTGCGTTCATACTCCATAGCGTGATTTTCCGACAAACAATGTCCAGCGACCGCCGACTTGCTGGGATACATCAGTCGAGTGTGCGTCTGGTGTTCACGGCATCGATCCTCGACGGTACGCATCGTCTGACCAATATACGACTTTCCACATTGACACGGAATCTGGTACACGCCGACCTTCCTCAAACCGAGGTCATCTTTGGCGCTCCCCACCAGTGCACGAGTTTTATTCAGAGGACAAAACACAGTTCCGTCCTGGTGTTTCTTCAAAGTGCGGACGATTTTCCTCGAGAGTGCGACTGTCCCTCGTGATTTCATCCATCTCCACAGGTTGTGCTGTACTGATTCGGCGGAGAGCACCCATTTTTTCGAAATACAGTTCTGAGATGTTCCAATTCCTGGGGTAGACTCTCTGCGTCAGAGATAGTGCGCGCCCTATGTACTAGAGTTTTAAGTACCCCATTCCTCTGTGAAGGGTGGTGGCAGCTGTCTGCGTGCAAATACAGATCAGTGTGCATTGTCGTCCGATACACCCCATGACCTAGGGTGCCGTCAGCCCTTCTCTTGACCAAGACGTCAAGGAAAGGTAATTTACCCTCCGTTTCAGTCTCCATAGTGAATTTGATGTTGGGGTGTATGGAGTTTAGATGTGTAAGGAAGTCAAGGAGTTTATCCATACCATGTGGCCAGATGACGAACGTGTCGTCCACTTAACGGAAAAAGCAAGTAGGTTTCCATTCGGATGACGACAGGGCTACCTCCTCGAAGTTTTCCATGTACAAATTCGCTACCACCGGTGAGAGTAGTCTACCCATGGCGACTCCCTCCGTTTGTTCGTAGTATTCTCCATTAAAAAGAAAATACGTGGAAGCCAAGATATGCCTAAAAAGTTCAGTGGTCTTCTCCTCAAACTTCTGAGTAATCAATTCTAGTGACTCTCGCAGGGGTACCCTCGTAAACAAGCAAACGACGTCAAAACTCACCATGATATCTGACTCATCCAACCTGAAGCTATCCAGGTGTTTAACAAAATCCACGGAATTATGGATGTGGTGAGGGCATTTACCCACATAAGGACTTAATATTCCCGTCAGGTATTTGGCCAACAAATATGTAGGTGCCCTGATGTTGCTGACAATGGGGCGTAATGGTACCCCCTCTTTGTGAACCTTCGGGAGTCCATATAGTCTAGGCGGTACCGGACCTTTGGGTAACAATTTCTTAGCGTCACCCTCTGGTAAATCTGCGTCCTTGAGAAGCGACCTCGCCTTGTTCTCCACCTTCTTTGTAGGGTCAACGCTGATCTTCCGGTAGGAATCGTCATATATATCGTGGATATTTTGATTATCAAATACGCCGAGAGAAACTCAATAATCACAGTGAGTACCATGTTCAAATATTGGCAAGTAAGTACCGCCACGCAGTATAATGCCTCCCCAACTATTATCGCCTGGCCCATCAGAACATATTCGACAATATTCTTGGGTGCATTACGTGTCCCAACGTCTCGCCATGTGAGGGTATTAAAGGTGCCCAGAAACAGTGTCACACATTATCGTCTTAGTTTCCCGGTGCTTAGGTGTGGGGAGGCATAATGTTGCATGGGAATTCTGACTTCCAAATATATGAGTACGGTACTATCACCGGTAAACGTTGTTGGGACATTGTACTCCTTCCACATGTGTATCTTTCCAGGGGTGCATTCGGCTCTGACTTCATTTTCATGTATGACAGTGCGCGACCGCATCGAACATAGCAGGTGGAGGAGCTCTTGGAACGAGAAGGTACACTATGTGATCAATAGTATCCGGACACCTGGCTGAAAATGACCTACAAGTTCGTGGTACCCTCCACCTGTAATGCTGGAATTCAACATGGCGTGTGCTTACCCTTAGCCTTGATGACAGCTTCCACACTCGCAGGCGTACTTTTATTCAGGTGCTGGAAGGTTTCTTGGGGAATGGCTGCCCATTTTTCACGAAGTGCTGCACTGAAGAGAGGTATCGATGTCGGTCGGTGAGGCCTGGCACGAAGTCGGCGTTCCAGAACATCTCAGAGGTGTTCTGTAGGATTCAGGTTGGGACTCTGTGCAGGCCATCCAATTACAGGGACATTATTGTCTTGTAACCACACCGCCACATGCCGTACACTATGATAAGATGCTCGATCGTGTTGAAATATGCAATCACCATCCCCAAATTTCTCTGCAACTATGGGAAGGAAGAAGGTGCTTAGAACATCAATGTAGGCCTGTGTTCTGATAGTGCCACGCAAAACAACAAGGGATAAAGGCCCCTCCATGAAAAACACGACCACACCATAACACCACCGCCTCCGAATAATGTTAGTGTTGGCACTACACGCACTGGCAGATGACGTTCACCGGACATTCGCCATACGCACACTCAGCCATCGGATCGCCACATTGTGCACCGTGATTCTTCACACCAATGTTCAGTCGTCCATTGTTTGCGCTCCTTACACCAAGCGAGGCGTCGTATGGCACTTACCGGCGTGGTGTGTGGCTGTGGATCCTGATACAGTCTGGAATTCCTGTATGATGTCCGCCTATTACACATTACGACCCTCTTCAACTGTTGGCGGTCTCTGTCGGTCACCATACGAGGTCGGCCTGTACGCTTTTGTGCTGTACGTGTCCCTTCACGTTTCCACTTCACTATCTCATCGGAAACAATGGACTTAGGCATGTTTAGGAGATTGGAAATCTCGTGTACAGACGTGTGACACAAAGTGACACCCAATCACCTGACCACGTTCCAAGTCCGGGAGTTCCTCAGAGCGCCCCATTCTGTCTCTCAAGATGCCTAACAACTACTGAGATCTCTGATATGGAGTACGTGGCAGTAGGAGGCAGCGCAATGCACTTAATATGAAAAATTATGTTTTTTCGGTGTTCGGATGCTTTTGATGACATAGTGTATTCGGCGACTGGACTGGCCTGCCCCTTTTCAAAAATGGCTCTGAGCACTATGGGACTCAACTGCTGTGGTCATCAGTCCCCTAGAACTTAGAACTACTTAAACCTAACCAACCTAAGGACATCACACACACCCATGCCCGAGGCAGGATTCGAACCTGCGACCGTAGCTGCAGCGCGGCTCCGGACTGGAGCGCCTAGAACCGCACGACCACCGCGGTCGGCGCCCTTTCTCCAGACTTAAATCGCACCGAGCACGTGTGGGATGAGTGGGAGGTGTATTGTAGCAAATCGGCATCCGTGAATGGCCATCTAGCAGTTGTCAAAGCGCTGGTTGAGGAACGGAACGATATAAAAGAAGAACTACTTACCAACCTTGTGGCCAGCATGCCAGCACGACGAAGAGAGTGCATTGCCATCCGTGGTGATCACCCCCTCAGCCCCCCCCCCCCATTAATAACTACGTCCCACCTTTTCTAATGTGCAGGGATTATCATAAATCCCTTTGGCTTCAGAGCAACTATTGTCTTTGAATGAAAATGTCATTGTTTTGGTCTTGTTGCATATTTATTTAAGTTACCTTCTACAATACACTGTAGCAGTTCTTTCTGTATGTGCTCCACGTTTCGTCGCGCTATGTTACTTGGCAGTGGGACTTCACTTTCGCACAACAGTGTACTTTTACTTCTTGTTTTGTTTTTAGTACTACTGCGTCACCTTGATAAAGGGGAAGCGTCTTTGAATACGACGACTGTCACTCTAAAAGAAATACATAACATTTTTCTAAAAGTGCTTATTTTGTTCTACACCTTGGCTTCGCGCTTGTATTTAAATTTAATTCAACTTGTTTCTGGAAGCTGTGCTGTAGGGAAGCAGCCTACTCACGCTGTAGTAAATTCACATCAGTCTTTCCATTGTGTGCCAGCCAGTCCGCTGTAACTAGCTCTGACGTCATAAATGTTGCGCAATACATTAAAAATCAAGCAAATAACCTAAAACATTTCTAGCATGTCAGGAGTAATACTAAATTAATGTGTGTCGAATATCAGTTCGATAACTTTTGCCATTTTCGAAATTTGGACGTTTCTCTGTAAAAATCATTGGCGCAACAGAAAAGAGCTAGAGAGTTAAAAATTTATAATTAGATTCATTTTTCATAATTATTTAATAGAAACAGTCTTCTGGATCTCACAAATTAAGATTTTAGTGGAAATTCATGATTTTCTGGTTTTCGTCTCAAAACTTCAGGAAGCAAGATAGATTAAGTAGGCTAATAAATAAGGCTAGGATGTTTATATTTAAGTAGAATGGAGATCCGCTATCACCATAAGGATGTGAGAAGATTCATTTGAATACCTATAAAACTATAGCGATAGCGTATCTCCAAAGGGCCAGTTCAGAGCTCGTCTACTGCGTGCAGTGTAATTAAATTAATTCTCTCGCCCAAAATATTTAACTTAGCCACATCAAAATTTTATTATGATTACTTACCTGTGTGCTGAATGCACATTTAAATTGAGAGCTTCATCGGCCATCAGCAAAAGAAGCTATGATTTATTCGGTAACTTAAAGTGGTGCATTACTAGCCCAGCGGCTAGTCGGGAGAGCCGATTTGATCAGGCGTTCCCTTAGCCGTCCGCACCGCGGCTTTATATATAAGAACGCTGCACGAGGAAGCAAGGCCCCAGTTCTCTCCAGACGCTGAATAGCACGCCATCTGTGTCGGGAGTCGCGTCGCGTCGCGTCGGTATCATTGCTACAAACAGCCTCGGATGCCGTATTAAGTTACTCGGGATACGTGTAACCACGAAATCATTTTCGAGTGAAGTGTTAATTCTGGGATGACTTTAATCATGTATCTTCAGTTTGCGTATGTCGTATTTTCACGTGCCGCCGCGGGACAAACATTCTACCATTATTTAGCATGGCGTTTGATGAACCTAATCATCAAATTATGGCGAGCATTCATTTAAATATTTAATTTGGACAGTTATAGTGGCATCAGCGCATTAGACTCTTGAACTGCTCTGTTAGATGGTGTGGATTCTTTTGTTTTCATCTGTGACTTTCAGAATACAGAACGTTTTTTCAAGACCGTTTTTGATTATAAATCCTGGACAATCTCCTATTCCCCAGAGCTATAAGCTGTAGCTATAAGTGTATTCTCAGATGAAGTGGGCACTAGGAATTCTAATTACAGGCTTCACGTTTTGCTAATCACTTTCTGGTTGCCAATATTGTAGTTAGAGAGCCAGTGTTGAGAACGGCAAAAGACAGCATAAATAATAGGAACATTTAACATCAATCTTTCCACCCGCCGCCCCACATATGGTGCATCGGCTGGGAAATGCAGTGTTTCTACATTCAACATTCAAACATTTTATACAGCAATCAAAAATTCCACCCGCCGCCCCACAGTGCTGTGATACCGACACATCAAGGTGGTTGCTGCACTTAATGTTCGGCTGGACGTACTATAATTGTTTTCATGATATGAGAACGGGCAGTGCCTAATATTTACAAGAAATTGAAGGAGGTGTCTGGGGATGACGCTGTTGACTGCAGTACAGTTGCCGGTCGGGCAAGCAGTCTGGCGACAGTGAGCGTGCCAATACTCGGGACGTCCCCAACAGCGGCAGACTGAGCGCTTCATAGACTAGTGCCTTGATTCCTGTGCAGCGTATTCACCACATGGTGCTGGCTGACAGACAAATAGCAGTGAAGGAACTGACAGTCCGACTGGGAGTGGCAGAAACGAGTGTGTGTAGAGTAGTGAAACAGTTGAGGTTGGAAAAGTCTTGTGCCAGGCAGTTTCAGAGAATAATCCCGCCGAGATCACAAAGCTTGTGAGGACGACATTGAAACACCCACCCTACAGCTCTGATCCATCACCGAATCATTACTACCTCTTCGGTAAACTGAAAAAAACAAATCGCTTTCTGCAACAAGATTTGAAGATGATGACTCCCTTTAGAAAGGTTGCAAACAATGCTTCAAACTGTGCAGGTGGCGTTAACTAATTAAAAGTAACTAACGTTATGTAGAAGAATTACATTGTCTATCTTAAGAATGCATCAAGACATCGTAAAAAATATGGAAGGTGTGGAAAACTGTTTAAATAACACTGCGAATTTCTTTTAGAGTGACCCTCGTAACTATTCTAGTTGTATTCCATCAACCCCTTATTCCATCAAGTCCATTAAAATGAATCAGGTATACATATCCTGTAAAATGACTCGTTCCACATAATTTTGATAAGAGAATTGTTGGAACGATTAGCGGAGTCTGTAACTAACTAACCGATTGTTTAATCGGCAAAGATAACAAAATTATGAGCAGTCAGTCTCATTGTGTCAACGGCCTCGGTGAAAGAACCAAGAGAGTGAGTGGATAGGGATCAGGGTGCCCAGTTCCCTTTACGGTGGGTAACGGCTACAAGAATATCTGAAATGAAAACCGCAGCTTATACATCTATTGTTAATCCCCATGAAACGTGAAGTGTCAGGAAAAGATGACGGATTAGTTCCGCATTGGGATTCCGGTGGAAAGGATTGTGAACGCGAGTGAGTCCATAAGAGGAGTATAGGAGAATCAGTGAAAGGGAAAAATTCCACGACTCAGTCGCGGGATCTCGAAAGTCTGAGTGTGGAAGGGATGGGAAATACAAAGATGCAGTCTACATATAGTTCGGGTCAGTGAAGTGACACTAAAAGAAGGTAAGGATTTCTGTTCAGAAGAATATAGGATAATATCAACAAGAGCATAGGATGAATCAACGAGAGTAGGGTTCGTTATGTATAAGACGATAGTACGAAGTGGTTTACTGTGATTTCAGCGAAACGACAGGAAACTAACGCCAAAGAGAACAGTTTAGACATTACGAAGTCACAAACAGACGATGAAGAGAGAGAGAGAGAAAGAGAGACAAGAAAAGAGTAAAACAGAAAACGTGGAGTATATCACGATGAGACAAAAAGGTCGAAATCAGATACTCGATTGTAAGTCGCACCCTAGAACAGACGTAATATCAAATGAAACAATGATGACGTTTAAGAGAATCATGAGGAAGAATCAATGTGGAAATCCGTGATATACTGAATTAATGAGGGTGTGTGGAGCTCTCTGAGAAAATAGCTACTATGAAAATGAACACCACGGTCGCCAGCTAAGCTGGAGATGGTTCGTAAACCCCGTCAACAGGCCTTGGTGGACCCACTGGTACCAACCGACAGGCGAGTCATACTCTGTCAACGGCGTCATTTGACGCATTATGGAGGGGCGTGGAACCAATCCCGTTCTCCCGGCCGTGATCTGGTTTCCTGTAGTGGAGGAAGTTTAGGAATCGACATTCTTAAATATTGCAGGTGCAGAAGTTGGGGAGGACGCTAACAGCTAAGGAATGTGGGTTTACTCCAGTTTATGGCTGGACGAAGGATATTTACAAAAAATCCAGGAATAGATAGGAACATATCAATGTAAGTTTCGTGGAAATGAAATTAAACAGGAATTGTGCTGGTTTCCAAAGCGATATGGTAGCATCAAAAGTGTGTACTAATGAAAAATAAAACGATCTTTACAACAGATAAATTCAAACTATAAATAATTTAAAATATTCAGTGAAATTAAAAGCTAAGGCGTCAACATAAAAGAGTGAAAAAGGAAATCCACTATTAAACGCAGAGGAAAGAGCGGATAGGTAGAAGCAGCACACTGAGGGCTCTAGAAGGCAAAGGAACTTTCTGCTGACGTGTTAGAAGAAGAAATTTGGGTCGATTTGGAAGACGTAGATGATCTACTATTAGTATCTGTAGGAACTTTGGGCCACTTGAGATCGAACAACGGAAAAGCAAAGTACGGGAACCCTTGCGACTACACCGGCAGTCTTGGTGAGGAACAATCTACGACTTAGTCTACTATCTTTGTTCACTTCAGTGTCTTAAGAGTCGTTCGTGCTTCAGCGCTCTGAAACCCATGCATTTACTGAAGAACTGACTTTTAGACTGTTATAATTTAGTAGGGAGGTTGGCGAAATAATTCATAAATAGGTAAACTGTATGGGTAAATACCATTTGAGTGATAATGTAGTGGAAGCATCGTTTTAATGCAGTAAATGACTGTTGCAAATATTTCACACATGTATGAACGGTAGCGTTACAGAACTGCAGATTAAATTGGAAACAAAAGTAAATAACAAGTAACGCAGCGCAGCGGAGAAGTATATATGGAACACGTGCATGCAAATATTTCACACATGTATGAACGGTAGCCTTACAGAACTGCGGATTAAATTGGAAACAAAGGTAAATAACAAGTAATGCAGCGCAGTGGAGAAGTATATATGGAACTCGTGCATGCATTGTTCGCATAAAAGCTCTTCAATTACGAAATTCGAAAGCAAGCACTCAAAGTCGGACAGTACAGTTGCTCACTATTAATCGGGACGTAAAATTTACGTTCTTTATCACAAATAACCAATGCAAATCAAGCAGTTTAGCCCATTATACCGTATCTAAGTATTAACTGCAGCAAAATATTTAAAATCCTCATCTGCTTCAAGTCCCGCAAATAAAGCTCGTATCTGCACTAAAACTCGTTCTCCTAAAGCACCGTCAAATATTCTACCCCCGATCAAAAGTTGAAGTTCTAGCTTACTCTCACCATAATTATTCTAACGATTGATACCCGAACCTGGTTTTAGTAGGGCAACTGCTTAGCCGCCCAGACTATCTCGATGGCCGTCAAGCACAGCCGCCAACACAACACCAATCCAAAAGACAAAAGCCTCCCCTGACGAAAATCTCGAAACCAAAGACTGTATGTTTGCACTGCTGCTCGATCTTGAATACTTGATATAAATGTGAGATCACAAACTACTGACTACGTGTTAAATATTGAAACAATCACCAAGATTCTACAGTAAAGTCTCCACATATATACACATTAGTTCAATAAACCCACAATTATTGCTATCCTTTTGCGATCTTTCATCAGAAAAACAATACAGTGTTAAAAAAGTTATCAACAAATTTTCTGAATATGCTTACATCCAATTATTCAGTTTACATTAAAATGACCTACTACATTTAGCCAGCTTCAAGAAGGTTCTTTCATACAAATGAAGTACTACTTATTATTCTCACTTTCATCGAGATTTAATACAAGTTTTATTCAAGTCCACTTACATAAATAACAGTGTAATCTAATAGCTAATATAAGTAGCCATTACCTGGAATGATTAGGTGAGGAAGTTGGTAAAGTTTGCTGTCTTCATGTTGTGTAGGATCTGTAGCTGTGGCACATTTGCATATCTATTATTTATAAAATCGTCTGTAGCTTTCTGTATGCAGCAGGATTTAAAATGTATGTATTGTTGTGTTTGCTGATATCATATGAATAGGAGAATGAAAAAAATATATATTTCTTATTGTACACCCAAAAAGCTGAGAAAGTATTCTGATGCCATAAAATGATGTTGCAGACCTCATGACGGTTAAGAAAATAAATAATTTATTCAGAATTTTCAAAGTGCCATATCAGGAAACTGACTGGTTCTAAGTTCCAACAAGAAAGCTCTTCTTTCATGCGGCATTAACACAGAAGCACTATTTTTTATTTATGATATTAAAAGCGCAGAAATACGTCAGTAGTGGTAGGACTCTAGTCAACAAAAACCATTTCACATTTGTTTTAATCTGTTACAAGGAAATATCATAGCTAAATTTAAGAAAACAATATCTAAGTAGTAACTTCTGTTTCTTATAACATCTATTCTTCGGATCAGACGTTGCAAAGTTCACTGTAAAACTCCCCGTGGTATTGAGGAAAAATTGTCAACTTCTTCAACAGGCAGTTCTGTTTTGCAACTGATAATCATAGCTGGTCTTCCATACGATGTATTATTCGGTTCCAAAATATGAATTTTCATGTATCTATTTGTGATGGATACGTATAAGGACACATTTGCATTCACAAAAATGTTTCAGCAGCATCTTTAAAGTCAAGAAATTCTATTTTATTCACTGGAGTTGCATGGAATCGGTACACAGCTTCACATGATTTGCGTAAATTTTGCGAAACAAAAGTCCTTGTTTACCGTTCTCCGTTTCTCTATAATTGCAAAATCTCGGTCACGGTTCACGTGTTGTGTCTCTTCACCAAAAACTTAGACTATTTATTATCTTGTGAAACCATCCCAGGCTATACGGAGGAGAGCTTGACTCATGACATTTGAACCTTACTGGGAACCAAAGCTCTTCACAAAGACCATACGACATCTATCAGTTAATGTTTGGAACATTTTCTCCATCATTTGATATTTGAAGAAAAAAAAAATGAAGTGGTCGTATGGCATTGTTAGCCGGGAGGCCCCATTCGGGGGAGTTCGGCCGCCGTATTGCAAGTCCTTTTTAGGTGCCGCCACATCGGCGACTTGCGAGTCAGTGATGACGAAAATGATGATAAAGGACACACAACACCCAGTCCCCTGCCGGGAATCGAACCCAATTTGCTACGGAGGCGGACGTACTTGAAGTAAGTCTAGGGTCATGTAAGAAAGTACCGAGATCAAAATGGAACTGAAAACGTATTTTGTTAAAAAAAAGTCAGAGCGCTTTTCATTTTGATGCTTCATGTGAAGTGATGTCTCCAGCGATTAACTTGTTATTAATCTCGACTGTTCAGCGTAATACTCACAACTGAAAATAATTACAAGTTGTTCGGTACTTGCCGTAGTCTAGAGTTAACGCTAAGCTCGTCTCACTACCGCGATTTTTGTTGTGTTTTTGGTTTTATTGTGTTAGGTCATAAACGTCCTGAAAATGCCAGACCATCTCATATTTCGTTCACTGTAGTCGCCATTGTATCTTTTCCAAGCATGTAAGCCACGCCTGCGTGGATCCTCCGAGAAAAATCCACGTCCAACATTTCCAAATGTGAAATGTTGGTCCATTAAAAACAACCGACAGACGTTTGAATGCAAGTAAGTAAACGTGCTTCCATTGTGTTGTACAGGTTCTAGATGTCAGTTTGTGCGTTGGCGTTCCGCGTCTGTTCCAATTGGTCGGTTAATCCTACTTGTGGATGGCACTAGAGTCGTCGTCTGATGATGTCCCGTATGCGCTCGATTGGAGACTAATCTGGTGATAGTGCAGGGCAAGGCAACTGAAATATGCTCACTATTTTTATTCACTTAAATTTGGCATATGGTTACAAGATGATATTTGTCTTGGCTTCAGTTGTCTAGTGGAAGTATGATTCCACAATGCAGTTTTGTCGGCTGCATAAATGACCTGGTTCAATGCGTTTGCCTCATTTTTGGTGCTTCAAATACCATTCCTACGAATGTGGTTTCTTCTTAAAGTTTATATAAAAAAATAATAACACAATTCATTTCTTTCTGTTCACTAGCAAATTATTTATGACGGCGACCTGCACATTGTTCTACCATCAACACACACCAAGAGTTAACTGCCGACTGACTACAGTCAAAGACGACTCCAGCGTCAAAGACATTTTATACAACACACAAGCTTCTACTTGCAACCAGTCTCTTTGATATTCTTCGTCACATCTAATAATAGTAATCAATATGCTGTCACTCTCAAAAATATAAGTAAATTAAGATAAGATAAAGCAAATTACAATAAACAAATTCTGACAAAAATATAAGAAAACATTTACAATTTGGTATCGACAAATCCGGTAAAAAATAACATCTCCCAGATCCATTACAACTGCTCCCGAGGGCTTTTGTTGTTATGAACATATACAACAAAATCCCGACCACACTCAGTAATGGATCTGTATTACACAATTAGTACATTAATGAGGCAGTCTGATTACCTCTTCAAAATTTGGACTCTTTGAATCTGTGGACTTGTTACTGGCTGTTGTTGCAATGATCCTTCCCCGTCAATCTCATACACAGAAAATTCAAGTAAAAAAATTACTTAACATGACAAATATATATGGCATAAAACATACATGAGAAATGTTCTAAAATACAGCATACAGATTGAAAATAATAGTAAGGTAAAACTCACTTGCTAGAACAAGATTTAATTTTTTTTCCATATTAATGTTAATTTCCTTATTCTTACATATTGTACAATAAAAAATGATACTATATATATATATATATATATATATATATATATATATATATAGTGTAGTGTTTTTTTCTATATATTTGCCTTTTATATATTTTTACTTCTGATTTTCTTTTTGAATTTTTTTACTCATGTTTTTTGTTTTGTATATTTTTTGCTTATGATTTTCTTTTTAAATTTTTTTTATTTTTTTACTAATGGTTTTGTTTATCTTCTATTTTTTTGCTTATGATTTTCTTCTTTTAGTACAGCTAAAGATACATCAGTATTATCTAAATTTTTTGCAATTATTTATGTACACTTGCCTCTTTACTACAATATTACTACAAGTCACATTCTTGTGAAGAGTACTTTCGCTCCCACAACATCAGTATAAACAACAATAAATTGCAGTATATATCATGAGGCTTTATCTAAAATTGGTTTTGAAACTTATACTTTTGCATGCATGTCCTCACATGCATGCCTTCACCTACAGGGAAGACTTAGCTTCCAAAAATTAGAAAAATTCAGAAATGCTCACTATGGAGACTTTTTTTGTAAAAAAGTAAAAATAAACCTTTCTCTCATTCTTTGTTACAACAGTGTTTTTTTTCTTCAGTTTCAGTTAACATGTGACTTCAAATTTTTAATTTATACATGCAAATATGCATACTTGGTTGTACAAGTAGTTTTTTGTTCCAGCAAGCATATTCCAGTGGAGGACTTTTGTTTTAGATGATAATAGGTTATTTAAATTTTTGAAATTATGATTTTTGTTCATACAGTTTCAAAGAGACAACATTCCTGAGACCAAATAATTTCTTTGACTTAGGGAACACCAAACGATAACCATTAGGGTGTGGATTTTCTATGCCTTTTGGGCCCAATATAGATATCAAAGAATTTTTGTATTTCTGAAGTTAACATTTTTGATTTTTCATGAGATTTGTCCAGAACAAGATCCCCAATTTGGAAGTGGTTAATTTTACCCTATTGTTATGTCTTTTATTCCTCTTTTCCCCTTGTTTCCTCATAGTTTCCCTGACAATATCTTCTCTCTCTTGCATAGTTAAAGGTGTACATTTAAGAAATTCAGTAAGTTCTGATATAAGATTTGGAGGTCTAATATTAAACATAATCTCATATGGTGAAAATCCTGTGGAACTATGTTGTAGGCTGTTCATAATATCTTCAAAATTTCGAATGTGCTCAAACCAGGTTGTAAGTTTATGGGTACAATAGATTCTAAAAAGTCTCCCAATTTACCTCATATATCTTGCTGCAGGATTGGTGGATGGAGAATAAACAGATATATGTATATGCTTCAATTTTGATCTTTCAATAAACTTTTTCCAAATTTTAGAGGTGAACTGTGAACCATTATCTGATAATATAGCTTTAGGTTTACCCACCTGTGCGAAATAATCTATTTCAATTTTTATTATAATTTCATGGCTAGTAGCTGTTTTCACTGGATATAGTTTAATTAATTTTGAAAATACATCTACCATAACAAATATATAACAGTGACCACCTTTACTCTTTGGTAACATACCATATAAGTCCACTGTGATAAGATCTAAAGGTTTTTCCAGAATAATGTTTTGCATCTCTCCACCACATCTTTGATTGCTCACTTTATCTCTCTGACATTTGTCACAGGTTGCCAGTTCTTTTCTTACCTTCTTTCCAATATTGTAAAAATAAACGTTTTCTTGTATCTTTTGAATGCACTTTTGTATCCCACAATGACCAAAACTTTCATGTATGTTAATGATCAGCTTATCAGCATCTGCCTCTGGCCAACACAGTTTCAATTTATCAGAATCTACATCTGTTCTCCGAAATAAAATCCCCTTATGTAATTTGCAAAATTTATCAAGTTTCTCATACCCCTTCCTGCCTAAACATTCTTTGATTAATTTCCAACTTTGATCTAAATTTTGATTTTTCCTAATTTTGTTACACATAGCTCGAATTGTTTTCTCATTTTCCACCCCTTTCAGGTATCTAATTTTGAATTGCTTTTCCTCCCCTTTTTCAAAAATCTCCATTTCTCCCCCAATGGTAACCTTGAAATTGAATCAGCTACTACATTCTCAGAACCTTTTATGTGCTTGATTTCAAAGTCAAACTGTTGCAGAAATATTGCCCATCTGGTCAGTCTACTGTGGTATAACTTGCACTCTTGTAAGTAACTCAAAGCTTTGTGATCCGAAAATACTATGGTTTTATGTCCAATAAGGTAAATTCTAAATTTTGTAAAAGCCCAATGAACTGCCAAAAGTTCCTTCTCTGTGACTGTATAATTTTTCTCATGCTTGAGCAACATTCTGCTTGCAAATGCTATGGTACAATGTATTTTAACTCCATTCTCTACTCTTTCTTGAATTAACTCTGCTCCAAGCCCATAATTACTGCTATCAGTGTTCAAAGAAAATGGTAAATTAAAATCAGGTCTGTGTAATAAGTGTTGCTTCCTCAACTCTTACTTAATAGTATCAACCTCTTCCTGACAACTTTTATCCCAAACCCAAACAGTGTTTTTCTTAAGTAACTGACTTAAACATGGTGCATTCAGACTCTGATCACTTATATGTTTTCGGTAATAACTGCATAACCCAAAGAACGACTTTAATTGTTTTTTAGTCTTAGGAATAGGAATTTCTGAGATTGCTTTAATTTTTTCTGGATCTGCCAAAATTCCCTTGTCTGTGACAACATGACCCAAAAATTTTAATTCAGAAACTGCAAACTTACATTTCTCTAATTTCAATGTCATCCCCCCTTTTTAGGTTTTTCACAAACTGTCTTCAAAATCGAAAAATGTTCCTCCCAATTTTGCCCTGTAACCAAAATGTCATCTACATAAATTATCAGTTTAGATGCAAGTTCTTGCCCCCGTACATGATCCAAAGCTCTTATAAATTCGGAAACAGAAGAATTTAACCCAAATGGCACAACACAATATTGGTAACTCTTACCATTGTACAAGAAAGCAGTATATTTTCTAGAAGTAACCGAAAGTGGTACCTGATGAAAACCCGATGTTAGATCCAAACTTGACATATATTTTATATCTGTAAATTTATAGAGTAACTCATCAATATTTTCGGGATGGTCTGTCTGTCTGAACAAAATTTTGTTTAAGTGTCTAGAGTCCAAAATCAATCTTACTCCACCATCTTTTTTCGTAACTACTACTAGAGGATTATTATATGCACTGGTACTCCTTTCTATTATGTTACACCCCTGCATCTTTTTCAGCTCTTTCTCAACAGCAGGTCTTTTTGATATTGCAATACTGTATGGTTTTATGAAAAATGGTTCATGAGGTTTTACCTGAAGCTCACACTGATAACCCTTTACCCTACCAGGTATGTCACTGGAAACATCACTGTATTCCCACAGCAGATTTTCTAACTGTTGATTTTGCTCCCCAGATAAATTTTGTGTTTCTGAAATTTTCAAATTTACTAAATTCCCAAATTCAACTTCATCAGTATCAAATCTATGAATTTCAATATTCTCCAATCTATTTTCTTTTCGTAAATTGATACTGTCAAAATTTCCATTACTCTGATCACCAAGTGTGTTCACAAAATTTGTCTGAATGTATTCCCTTTCACTAGTTTCTATCAAAAGTTTTCTTCCAACCCAATCAAATGCTGTATTTACTTTTACTATCAAATTCATACCCAAAAGAAAATCCTCATTAAATCCCTGAATTACAAAACATCCATGTGTGAACAACTTGCCTTCAATTAAAAATGTCACTAAAGCCTGGCTTTTTACCAATTTACTGCTCTTCCCAGTAGCACCTTTTATCTTTACCCCTATAATTGGCATTTCAACAAAATCTTGCCCCTCTTTCAATTTCTTGCTTAACCTTTCAGATATTCCCAAGATCTCACTTCCTGTATCAATTAAACATTTACCAATCCATGACCCAATTTGAACTTTTATATAAGGACTGCAAAATTTATCACTTTTCTCAGAACCTGTATCCTCATGTAATAAATAACTTTCAATTTCCCAAAACCTATACTTATCAGAATCATATGGTATATCATTACATGTCACAGTTATAAAATTTGCACAAGATACAAAATTGTCATCAGTACTCTCTATTATCTCAAATAGCCAAGAATTTTCATCCAAATCACATTGTATACTATTGAAGTACTTATCCTTCAGCTTTTCAAAAATAAAATATCTCATCTCTTTCCACCACTCAGGACATACAGTTTCACATACATTAATAAGCATCTTTCTAAAGTTCTTGTCAAAAGAAATAGTCTCACTGTTCAGCCATAGATTATTAAGAAATGTGTGTGTGTCATTAGTATCTGTAAAAGTTTCAGTTAGGCTAGAAGTTATACATGTGTCATCATTATTTGTGAAGTCAGATTCCTTACCAACAACATCAAAATTCACACTATTACATACACCCTGCTTGCGAGCCTTATTCATCCTGGTAACATCCCTGGGAATTTCTATAATATTCTCACTATTTAATCCATTTTCAGCCATGTGTATACCCAACTCCCTATTTAAACTAATGAAACACCTTCCCTCAACATTATCATCAATACCATTACCATCATTATCAACTTTTTCATCAACATCATTATCATTATACATATTCAGATCATACACATTCAAATTATCCCCCAAATATAATTTCGCTTTTCTAAAGTTACCAGATCCCTTTCACCAATATTCTCATTCTCCCAGCATGCATTCTCTCTTTCTTTCACACACGTCTCTGAACTACTACAAATTACATCATCTGACAAAGTGTTGTTCTTTTCTGCCTAAGTGTAAAACTCTGTTAAATTAAATGAATCACAATTAATTGTATCTACTGTATGTTCTTGTGTACTGAAAATTTTATCTTTATCAATATCATCATTATTTTCCTCTTGAAATTTTTTCAATAAGTAACAACTAATAACCTCATGTCATAGCTTAGGTTTGGAACTGTGATGATTGGGTTTATGATAGTCACATCCATTGGTCCTTTCATCATGCTCACCTTCTGCCTCAACCTTGCGGACCTTCAAGGGGGCGTCTACTCGTTTTTTATTTCCTGAATTACAACTGGTTCCTGTTTGAACTGCTGATTGTTGTTCTGCCAGTGACTCTGATCAACATTTCTGTTCCCATTCCTATGCCAAACATTACCTGATTGTTGGTAGTTTCTATTGTAATGATCTCTAGCAAAAATTTCTGTGATTTTGATCCCTAAAGTGGTCTCTATTTTGTTGATCATTTCTGCGAAAATGTTGTTGTTGTTTTGGACGAAAATTATGGTCCTTCTTTTGAAAATTGTTAAATCCCCCTGAATTTTGACTGACACCATGATAATCGTTTTGTTCCCTTTTTTGAAAGTTATCATTTCGCCAATTTTGACCATTACCTTTCTGAGTAAACCCTCTGTGTGTTCTTGTTGTTACCCTGTCCAACTTTGCAATATAATTGAGAAACTGCTCAACATTACTATCAGGACAATGAACTAAACTCAACTGCATTGCTGATGGCAATCTTCTCTTTAAGGCATCAATTTTGATCAAGTCATCCTAAGGTTTTGTTAAATGCATATGTTTTTGAAGTTCACTTTTGCAAAATTGTTTCATGCTCCCATCTGATTCTTTATAGTTTCTCCCATTCAAAAATTCACTTTTGATTCTAGTTTGTTTAAGATCATCCCAAAAATTTTCCAGTCATTTTGATTCAAATTCTGAAAAGGTCATCCCCACAGTTACAATCTGGTTTGCCCAAGTCATAGCTTCCTCTTCCAAGAATTTTTTCACAAATTTAATTTTCATATCATCTGGTGAGTGAGGTAAAAAACAATCCTTACAATACTGTATAAAATCAACGGGATGTAAGGGTCCATCTACCGAAATGTGCATCTCTGGAATGTTAGATACAAGATTGCATGTGTTGACATTGTGATTTTTGTTTTGAAATTCAATGTCAAAACTTTCAAATTTTTCGCTAAGTTCTTTGACACATTTTTTGTTTTCTAAATCACTGCATTCTACTTTTTTTTCTAGAGTAACCAAACGATTGTCAGTTTCTTGTTCTAGATTTTTTTCTAAAACTTTTGTGTTCTCATCCAAATTTTTAATTTCCCCTTTTATCTCATTAAAATCAATTAAATTTCTTTCCCTATCTGCCAGTAACTCATTTTTTACAGTATTAATTTCATCGCTCAATTTAGCAACAATTTCATTTACTTTTGCTTCCACAGATTGAATTTTTTCCTCAACACTGCCAACTCTGTTCGAAAGATTACCCACTTGGGTATTGACTGCTTGGACTTGCAACAAAATGTTATCAATATTTTCATCCCAGTAAGTCTTATTGTCGTCAACTGATTGTTTAATTTCTTTCGTAAAATTTACAAGAAAACTTTTTAAATCAAATTGATCGGTTCTTCCTGTTTCATTTGACCTGTCCTGATTTTCGAAGTCTATTAAATTACTATTTTCTACTTTAGGCACAATACTCTCGAAAATCTCATAAGTCATTGTGAAGAAAAAAAACTTATACACAACAATACACAACAAGATAAAAATATTGTTTTAACAAAATACGAGGGTTTCGTGACTTATCTGGAACACTCTTCTACTGTTGCAAATCCACGTTTTCCATCCATGTGACTGTTGACCAAAATTCTTGAAAATTTTTCTTCTGTCGAAAATTATATTTTTTGCTGAAACATTTCTTCTCCAAAACTTTTACTTCCCGATGAACACAAATACTGTAACACACATTCTGAAAAAACTGGTATTAACACAAAAAATTTTCTTCTTCGTAGCACTATTCAAGATCACGTGGGCACAATATCCCGGCTACAGTCCCCAGTTTAAATATAGTATCCCGGCTGAGCCCCCAGTTGAAATATGCTCACAATTTTTATTTACTTAAATTTGGCATATTTCGTGACAGTACCTTTTCTGTGAAATGGTTACAAGATGATATTTGTCTTGGCTTCAGTTTTCTAGTGGAAGTATGATTCCACAATGCATTTTTGTCGGCTGCAGAAATGACCTGGTTCAATGCGTTTGCCTCATTTTTGGTGCTTCAAATACCATTTCTTCGAATGTGGTTACTAAAAAATAGTAACATAATTCATTTCTTTCTGTTCACCAGCAAATTATTTATGACGGCCACCTGCACATTGTTCTACCGTCAACACACACCAAGAGTTAACTGCCGACTGACTACAGTCAAAGACGACTCCAGCGTCAAAGACATTTTACACAACACACAAGCTTCCACTTGTAACCAGTCTCTTTGATACTCTTCGTCACATCTACTAATAGTAATCAATATGCTGTCACTCTCAAAAATGTAAGTAAATTAAGATAAGATAAGGCAAATTACAATAAACAAATTCTGACAAAAATATAAGAAAACATTTACAATTTGGTATCGACAAATCCGGTAAAAAATAACACATCTCCCAGATCCATTACAATACTCTATTGAGCACGTTGGATTACAACAGCGGTATGTGGGCGAGCGCTGGAATGCTGTTCATGAGTGGCAGTTTAACAGATCTAAGCCCCGGATGGATGTACAAATTTGCAGTCAGGGTGCGTGGGTTGAATACGAGAGTGCTCCTGCTGTCATACGAAATCACATCCCGGACCATAACTCCTTGTCATGGTCCTGTGTGCCTACCACTGGCCTCTAAGCAACACACGGCCATCACTGGCACAGAAACAGAACCAGTTTTCATCAGAAAATACATCAGACCTCCATTCTCCCCTGAAATGAGCTCTCGCCTGACATGACTATAGTCGCAGATGGCGGTGGTTTAGGGTCAGTGGAATGCACAATACAGGTCGTTGTGTCACTTTTGTACCAACCTCTGCTCAAATTGTCGCTGCAGATGCAGTTTGATGCACCAGAGCCATGCTACGAACACTGTGGTCTTCCCTCTCGCAGGTGCCACGTGGCCGTCCAGAGCCCAGTCATTTTACGATCGTACATTCTGGTGAAGAGCAGTCATGCACAATGACTACATTCCTGCCACTTGTTTCTGTTCCAGAAGGAACATCCAGCTTCTCGTAAACCTATTACACGACCTTGTTCAGACTAACAGAGGGGCTGATAATGGCGGATTTTTCGTCTTAAAAGAATTCTTGACCGACATCAACTCGCCACGTCAAGTCTCAGAAGTAACTACCGCTCACGACCGCTACAGCGTGTATTTAAAGCAAACCTTATTTACAGCATCATAGCCGGCCGGTGTGGCCGTGCGGTTCAAGGCGCTTCAGTCTCGAACCGCGTGACCGCTACGGTCGCAGGTTCGAATCCTGTCTCGGGCATGGATGTGTGTGATGTCCTTAGGTTAGTTAGGTTTAAGTAGTTCTAAGTTCTAGGGGACTGATGACCACAGATGTTAAGTCCCATAGTGCTCATAGCTATTTGAACCATTTTACAGCTTCATAATGGCGCTACTTACGCTTCTCCTATACTACTGGCGCTAAATTTGAACAGACATCATGAAACGTCTCTGTCGAGTCTTTTCATACATGTTTGCCTCATATGATTCAGTTACGTCTCATTTGATCCACTGCGTAATTGCGATTTTGCTCATTAACTCTCTCAGAAAGACTGAGCAGTGGCACTGAAAGTAATTCACTGTATATCCATCGTAAAATGCAAGCAAATGGTGCCTTGCACTAGTATTTCAATGTATTGTATTATAATTTTATGTTCTACGTGAAATCATGAGCCATATTTATCATGCCCCTCCGTCATGTTACCCTATGTGTGTGATTGTGAGTGAATGGGTGTTTCACGTATCGTTTCGGGCTCATTTTGTGGTGGAAGCCAGTTGGTTGCCCTCTGCTGGGAGCAGAAGATGAGTGCCTGTCGTTTGGCAGGGTTCACAGACTCACCAGTTTAGAATTGCCTACCTGAGCAAAGAGGTTCATCCGAAATTCATCCCTTTTGTCCCGAGATTTGTGTGTTTGTCAGGTTGGTGGCGGAAACGATCCCTCTGGTCGCTTCCGTCTGCCAGGGGTTTGCTAGGAGCCTTGTGCAGAGCAGGCACTCTTCTCCAGGCTGTTGGTGAGTACGGTTCGCAGCTCCTAAGTAGGGCTTCTAGTACTAATGACAAAGTAGGAGGTAGTGTTAATCGCGATTTTCCTATGTTAAATCCGTTGGAATATTTAAGTCGTTCAGCGTAACTGAAACCTTACGAATTTCTGCTCGGACTGTGGTACAATTGGTTAATAATAGGGCATGATCGTGTTTAAAAATAGCTGTGGAGGAAATTGGCTTTGTTCCTTTTGGGCATCGTCGTGTGGAGCATTCACTATTGAACATGATGAGGAACAGCTAGTGAACTTATATCTCGTGCCAATGTGAGACTAATTGTATGTTTTAGGTGAGTGGTTTTATTGTAATTTTTTTTTCAATTTTTTGTGGTTTCTTGGTGATAGTATATGCTTGTGTTCGTATTGTACTACGGGTTTGGTAAACCATGTACGTTTCCGCTTCCTACTGCATACCGATAGGTTTTTCCAGTGCTAATTTAATCTGTTTTGTGCGGGTTAAATTCGTTGAAACATCGGATTTTCGTTCAAATGGTTCAAATGGCTCTGAGCACTATGGGACTCAACTGCTGAGGTCATTAGTCCCCTAGAACTTAGAACTAGTTAAACCTAACTAACCTAAGGACATCACACATATCCATGCCCGAGGCAGGATTCGAACCTGCGACCGTAGCGGTCTCGCGGTTCCAGACTGCAGCGCCAGAACCGCGCGGCCACTTCGGCCGGCTCGGATTTTCGTGAATTAAGGCGAACTTTTCTAATGGTTTAATTCTTAACGGACCACGTGTACCTTGAATCATCGGAAGGCTTCTGCCATGGTGATTTAGTTTTCCGTTTTAGTGACAAATTCATTTTATAGTCGTTCCCTAAGAAAAGAAGCGCTTCTTGTATTTGTACTTTCCACTCAAATTCTGCTTTCAAACTATAAATGTGTGACCCAATTCACCACGTGGTGAACTGCGTTCTTTCCACGTGGGCGCACGGCTTCTCGTCTCGTGTACTCACGCTGACCAAATCTTGCAACGGAAATAATCCTCTTTGCAAATCAGTGCGTGTTCGTTAAGGTGGTCGGTTATTCCTGTGATTTTTCTCTGTCGTGTGAATCTAGATTAAATGATTGAGAGGATGTTTCCAGTTTCCCCTTCCTCGCCTTTTCCATTAATCACAACAATTAAAATGTACAACATAATTTCACTTATCGAAAAATAGATTAATGTAGTTCATGTTCAGGCACCAGCTAAGTGTACCCATAGAATGTGCACGCTATGTCAAAAATCTTTATTAACGAATAAATATGCCGTAAAGGATAATACTGTGTGTCCTGCTACTTCACTTCTATCCATTGAATTCCAAATTTGAATTAATTCCAGTTCAGTCATTCTTGTATGTTAGGAAGGGCTTCGGCTGGTGGCGACCCTGTAAATTTTATTGTAGAAAAGATTGTCTTTTGATGGTAGCTTAACCGCAGATATTTGCCAAGTGCGGATACAGTTCGGTACTTAATATGGTTCGATTCAGTCCATTATCATCGTTAAGGTTACGACGTGTAGCTTACACCTACAAATAGAAATAGCTCCCACTGTAGACCAGCGAACTAGCAGTTTACATAAGTAGCTTACAATCATCTTTCACACTGCGATTTTTTATTTTTATTTATTTTTTTTTGCCGTTAGTGTATTTCCGGATTCACTGTGTATTTTATAGACTTTATGATGAACTCCTCCCGTTTCGTATTGTTGTGCAACTTCAGCAATAATATGGTGCCACTCTTCTACCCTTGCCATCAGAATTCTATAAATAGAAAAATAGCAATGGAGTAGTAAAATGGCAAATCATTTTCTTCTAATTTAGCTGTCACAGTATGCCTTGCATCGTTGACAAAACATTTCTGAAAGTAAAATTGCGATTAACTAATTTATTGCGTGTCAAACATACGGGGGAAATTTCTCTTTCTGGTCGTGTACAGTTTCATTACTCAGATTTATTGTAACGCATGGCGCCAACTGTGTCGATTTATTTCTCTGTTGCAGGCGGCTACTACACGATCGAGCGCAAGGAGAGGAAGCTGCGACTGATTCTGATCAACACCAACCTCTACATAGGCGTGGGCGGCGCCTCCCATGGGTCCGACGACGACCCGGCGGGTCAGTGGGCGTGGCTGGAGAACACGCTCCAGAAGTCGCTCAACAACAGGGAGACGGTGCGTTCCCTAACGGCCAGCGCTTCCCATCATTGTACACTGAGGTGACAAAATCATGGGCTCGCGTACACGTGATATAAAACGGCAGTGCATTGACGGAGCCGTCATTTGTAATCAGATGATTCACATTTATGGTTTCCGACGTCATTATCGCCGCACGACGAGAATTGTCATGGTTTGAACGCGGAATGGTAGTTGGAGTAAGGCACGTTGGAAATTCCATTTCGGAACCTTTTGCGTAATTCAATATTCCGAGGTCCACAGTATCAAGAATGTGCCTAGAATACCAGATTTCAGGCATTACTTCTCATCACACAGTGGCCGATGGACTTCACTTAACGGTTGAGAGCAGCAGCATTTGCGTAGAGTAATTAGTGCTAACAGACAAGCAACACTGCGTGAAATAACTGCAGATATCGATTTGGGACGTACGACGGAAGCATCCTGTAAGACAGTGCGGCGGAATTTTGCGTAAATGGACTATGGCAGCAGACGAACGACGCGAGTTCCTTTGCTGACAACACGACATAGCCTGCATGTAGTGGTTAATAAAAAAGATAAAGAGAAGAAAAGAAAAGGTTGAAAATGTGGGAAGAAATGGTGAATAAAAAGGGGGTTTTAAAATCGTTAATGACCATGAAATAGGAGAAAGAATGAAATGCAAATCTGACTCTGTATTACAGAAAAGTTATCGGACTTCGTGATTTGGAAAAGCTATTGTTGGGGTGGTCCTTGTGGCGTTTCTGAGCAAACGTCAAACCAATTTCCACTACAAAAATTATTGAAAGAGAAAAGAGAATAACAAAATGTGATTAACAAGGGGAAGTGGCGTAGATAAAGAGTTCATCCTTTACCATGTTAACATGTCTTCTTTTCGTGCGGCGTCCAGGTCTTCAAAAATCTCCTACTTCATTTCTGCGTGAAAAATCTTGCAATCGTCCAGGAATCACTAATTTATACAAATCAGAATCATCTTGATACTGAATGCAATTTATTTTACGTTGCTACTTCCATCCTCCGAATTTCGTAACAACTTCCACAATATGTCTACACATTAAGTTGTTTCATCTTAATCAAATCAAGACCAGCTAGTAAGTTTTTTTACGTCTGCATTAAGCTTCCGCTTTCGAGAGACAAAAGACGGATAAAAAAAAGAGTTACATTTTTGTCGAGCGCTCATACAGCTGCGACGGTATAATTTATATCTGAGGGAACGAGTGTAGCGCGGCGAAATTCAAAGACCCGCTACATGCAGTGCCTCTCCTGGGCTCGTGGTCATATCGGTTTCATCCTAGACTGGAAATCCGTGACCTGGTCAAATGAGCCCCTATTTCCGTTGTCAAGAGCTGATGGTAGGGTTCGAGTGCGGCCCAGACCGCACGAAGCCATGGACACACTTGTCAACAGTGTACTGTACAATTTGGTGATGGCGCCATATATGTTCGGGCTATGATTACATGAAGTGGACTGGGTCCCCTGGTCCAGCTGAACCTATCATAGACTGAAGATTATTATATTCGGCTACTTGGAGCCATTAATGGACTTTATGAACCCAAACAACGGCGGAAAGTTTATGGGTAACAATGCGTCGTGTCAGCGGGTCATGATTGTTCGCGATTGCTCTGAAGAACATTTTGGCCAGTTCGAGAGACTGACTTGACGACCCATACCACCAGACATGAATTCCATCGAAGATTTATGGGACATAATCGGGAGATTAGTTCGTGCACAAAATGTAGCATGGAGAACACTTTCGCAATCATGGACGGCTATAGAGGTAACATGATTCAATATTTCGGCAGGCAATTACCCGCGATTTGTGGAGTCCATGTCATGTCGAGCTGCTGCACTACGTGGGGCTAAAGGAGATCTCCCATGACTTTTGTCACCTTGGTGTAGTTATGGAAATAAATGATATACACTTTTATTTTTTAATTTACGATTAATCATTGTAACCAATTTTGATTTGGTTCAAAAGTTGTGGCTTTGTAAGTCCTTTCATTAGAAAAAATTTTGGGCTAAAGATATTATACACCAACCAAATACAGTATTGAACGCCCTCAGGCATTCAGAGCAGAAGCATGCAGTACCTACATGATAATCACTGTGATTTTATACCTTTACTCGCAAAGAAAGCCACTGTTAATGTTTGAACACAAGCTGCTGGAAGCTAAATAAATCTGCAGTGCTACTCCAGTACAAACCATTAAGGTTTAGTATTCATTCTCGGGATTGTCATTGCATGGTGAATGTGATATTTCACCCTCGTTCACATCCTATAAATCATTTCCAACGTTGCTTGAAACAGCTGTGAAGGCAGGCATGTTGCAGAGATAAGGTTATCTACGAGTAAAACAGGTTCATTTTCATTCCAAATTAGCTTTTATTTTAGTGTGATTAAGTGTCCGGTTTAAAACTCTCGTCATCTAAGTAAATGTAAGGAAGAAGCTGATACAAAACCTAGACTACAATCGAATGCAGACAAACAGATGTAAATATTACGAGATATAGACTGACGAATAATTTTAGAAAGCGTAAAACCCAGACCTCGAAAAACAGGCAAGCTTAGCGCATGTTCTATAACGATTTTACAATAACAACTGTATCTTTAATGTTTTCTTTTTCTTGTTGACCTTCATTCTTTGGACTGATATTAAGCTCATCAGTCACTTTCGTGGCAGGGTTTTTCTTCTTTAGAAGATATAATCTTCTGCGATAGGCTCTTTTCCCTAACGGCTTTATTTTCTTCCATATTTATGGTGCAACATCTCTGTTTAGCGAGACTTTATGAAGTAATTGTAGAGAGCAGAGTCGGTTTGAAAATAAACTTACTAATGCATCAGCAGAGATGGCAATTACATAGTGGCATCGGTGAAAATCGATGATGTTCTATACGACGGTAGATCAGACCACTGGCTTACTAACGGCCCCAGTACGTGACAGAGATTTTATTCAAGCCTTCACGCCTCCAGAGATCTACTAACAATACGTAACACGATTTTTATCTTTGGGAATTAAATGCTATTTTAAGGTTGATTATATCAGAAAAGTTAGTAAAAATTTAATTATTGATGTCAACCTTTGTTTTTGTTAGCGGAATTTGTTACTTCTGAAATTAACTTATTTTTATTTAGAACAGTACCTAGGTCTCGCATTGGAATTTTAAGTAAGTAACCTCTGTATGCCACGACAGTTATCATCTTGGTTAATAATTTTGTCAAACTTAATTTTCTATGAATTCTTTTTTTAAGACTTCATTCTGATGAAGACATCCTTAGAGGTATCGAAACCTACGTCAATGTACCAAACAGTTATTTCCAAACGGTCGGCTGTGTGATTCCTCTACAGAAACTTTTACACAGCTGCTGAGAGGTAGCCATGTTTGAAACTGTGAGATTTACTGCAAATCCATACTCTTCAGTAGAGGGCTATTGGGAAATTAAGGTCGAATCGGACACGAAATGGAAAGCACAGGGAAAATCCTAAGAGGTTTTGCACAGATGTATTGGGAAGTGTCTCTGGCATGTCTATCGACCGAGTTACATCGCTCTTTCCACTTCTGAATGCACGGTGAACAGGTAAACATGCCAAGAAAATAGTGTCTCCCGCCAAATATGAGGGTCAGCCGTGATTTCACGCATGCTGCAAGGGCAATGAGACCGCTCCTGCATCGTTTATGATGATAAGACGTTCATCGTCCACCATATAGCACGGACGTGGCTACCTGTGATTGTCTGTCTACTTACACTAATCACTGACAACGAAGACAACGTTTTGGCAGGCACTTAACTGCTGACTGACCACCGTAGAGAACTAACGTAAAACACAGGCGGCTGCCTTCTACGACGAGGATATTGGAAAGTTGGTATAATGCAACGACGAAATTTTAAGTCGAAGGGACGAATTTAGAGAAGTAGCTGGAAGGTGTAGGTATCTGTTGCAAGTACAACATTATTGATATTCACAGTGGTTTCCATTACACGATCGACCAGACGTTACTTTCCGAATGGCCCGCGTACATCAGTCGTAGTTCCAGATCTTAATATTCCAATACTTCTCTTTGAGATGCACTGAGTGAGGCATAGGAAAAGAATGGGTACTTGTTCTCATTTTGTACTTTCACAGCCTTGAGGCTTGTCCATGAGGAGGCACCAGTCATTTGGATTCAATATGATTCAAGTTTCGTCAAACACACCGCTAATCTTTAGTCCATATTTCTAAATTTCCAGATGGCTTTTGACACCGTACCTAACGAACAACTTGTGATCTAGTTGTGTGCCTATGGAATATCATCTGTATCGGTGAATTCCTGTCGGAGAGGTCACAGTCCGCAGTAACGGCTGGAAAGTAATCGAGTAACACAGAAGTGATATCTGGCGTTTCCCAAGGTAGTGTTCCTTATCTATCTGTTCCTTATCTAAATAAACGATTTAGCAGACAAACTGAGCAGCCGTCTCAGGTTGTTTGCTGATGACGTCATTTATCGTCTAGTAAAGTCACTAGACGATCAAAACGAATTGCAAAACTATTTAGAAAAGATATTTGTTTGGTGCGAAAATTGGCAGTTGACCCTAAATAATGAGAAGTGTGGGTTCATCCACATGAGTCCTAAAATGAATCCCTCAAACTCTGGTTACACGATAAATCAGTCCAATCTAAAGGCCGAAAAATTAAGTAAATATCTAGGAACAACAATTACGAGCAACATAAACTGGAAAGAACATACATAAAATGTTGTGGGGAAGCCGAACCGAAGACAGCGGTTTTTTGGCAGAACACTTAGAAGCGCAGCAGATCTACTAGAAAGACTGCCTACACTACGACTGTCCATTCTCTTTTGGAGTACTTCTGCGCGATGCGGGATCCTTGCCAGATAGGATTAATGGAATCCATCGTGAAAGTTCAGAGAAAGACATCACCCTTTGTATTATCGAGAAATAGGAGAGAGAGTGGCAAGAACATGATACAGGGTTGGAGTGGACGCCATTAAAACTAAGGCGTATTTCGTTACGGCGGAATCTTCTGACGAAATTTCAATTTCTCCTACGAATGGGAAAATATTTTGTTGACGTCGACCTACATAGACGGAAACGATCATTATAATAAAATTAGGGAAGTCAGAGGTCGCACGGAAAGATATAGGTGTTTGTTTCTTCCTCGCGCTGTTCGCGAGTGGAATATTACAGAATTATTTTGAATGTGGTTCGATGAATCCTCTACCAGGCACTTAACTGTGGTTTGTAGAATACTCATGCAGATGTAGATGAATTTCATGACAAATGCAGAGACAATTTTGTTAGAAGGGAAAAATGCGGAGAAAGTTTCATAACGCTTCCTCTTACCTGCGACTTTTGCACTTGCATCTAACAGTTCCCATCGCTTCATTGGTTCAGTCTTGATATCAAAAGCTCGGCATTTGACTTGGTCAGACCTAGATCTCTGACCAAATCATTTATATCGTTTTAGCTGTAATAGTACTGATTCCTCTCCACTACAAAGTCGGAATCTGCAATGTTCACATGATCTGACTGTCTATTCTCTTATAATACAGAATCCCGATGTTTCTTCTCAACACAAGGAGAAACAAAAAGTTAAAATTTGTAACGTAGCGCAATGCAAAAAATTTAACCATAGATACGTATATGTCGCCGGTGCAGGGTGTTGTGCACGATCTAATCTCTTGATTATGTCCATAAATGTTCGATGGGATAGATGTCGGGGAATATGTGTGGTCAAATCATTCTCTGTAATAGTCCAGAATGTTCTTAAAACCGTTGAATGACACGTTAACTTAGCCGTTTGGGTTTATAAAGTCCATTAATGGTTCCAAGCAGCCGAACGTAATCATTTCCAGTCAATGATCGGTTCCGATGGGTTCAAAAATGGTTCAAATAGCTCTGAGCACTATGGGACTTAACATCTGAGGTCATCAGTCCCCTAGAACTTAGAACTACTTAAACCTAACTAACCTAAGGACATCACACACATCCATGCCCGAGGCAGGATTCGAACCTGCGACCGTAGCAGTAACGCAGTTTCGGACTGAAGCGCCTATAACCGCTCGGCTACCACGGCCGGCAGGTTCAGTTGGGTCAAAGGGACCAGTCCATTCCATGTAAACACAGCTCACACCATTATGGAACCACCAACAGCTTACGCAGTGCGTTGTTGAGAACCTGGGGCCATGGCTTCGTGAGGTCTCCGTCACACTCGAGCCCAACCATCAGCTCTTACCAACTGCAGTCGGGACTCATCCGACCAGGCTACGGTTTTCCAGTAGTCTAGAATCGAACCGGTATGTTGACGGGCCAATGAGAAGTGCTGAAAGCCATTTCGCGCTGTTAGCAAAGGTACTTTCGTGTTCGTCTGCTGCCGTATCCCATTAACGCCTAATTTTGCCGCATTCCTCTAACGGATACGTTCGTCGTACGTCACACATTGGATCTGCGGTTATTTCACACGGTCTTGCTTGTCTCTCTACGCAAACACCGCTGCGCTTGGTAGTTAAATGAAGACCGACGGCTACTGTCTTGTCCGTGATGAGAGGTAATTTGGTAGTCGCGACACTCCCTTGACACTGTGTATCTCGAAATTTTGAATCCCCTAAGGATTTCCAAAATGAAATGATCCATGCATCTATCTTCAACGAAGATTCCCCTTTCAAAGTCTGCAAAAGCCCGTCGGGGCGGCCATAATCACGTCGAAAACCATTTCACACTAATTGCCTGAGTACAAATGACGACGCCGCCGGTGCACTTCGCTTTTGTGCTTCTTGTACGCAATACTACCGCAATCTGCACATGCGCACATGTTATCCCCATGTCTTTGCCGCCTCAGTGTATGCCAGAGTGAATATTACATCGTGCTGTGCAGCGTTTGTGAGATCTGCGCTTCTCGCAGGTGTACATCGTGGGCCACGTACCTCCCGGCGGTGACGAGCGGACGAGCGGCCTGGTGACCCCGCCGGCCCGAGCCGTCTTCCGCGAGCGCTTCAACGCTCGCTACCTGGAGCTGGTGCGCCGCTACAGCTCCATCATCGTGGGCCAGTTCTTCGGACACCTGCATGCGGACTGCTTCCGCGTCGTCTACGACACGAGTGGTACGTAAAACGCGCGCTGCCACTTCATCAGTTGCCGCTGCACTGACAGGTCTTCGCCACCTTAACCTTTATGCGAAAACTGCGGAACAAGTGACTGTCAGACGAAACACAATCCAAGAACAAGAAGAACAACAAAAAGGTGGAAGATATTAGCTATCCCTCGAAGAAGCGAACTGTAGGCCTGGTGATGTGGCTAGCTGCAGTCACGTTCCAGTTTAGTGTAGAACGAGTTCTTGTCCCACTTTTGGATACTGCCGGCGAGCTGACTCTGTTCCCGCAGCACACACAAAGGGCAATTACTCGCAAAAGTTCTCTTAGACTGAAAAATTCAAACGTGTATACTTAGCTTGAGATAGTGGCGCTCTGCCAGTTTAGACGTGTAGACGTTAACCTACATCTCTCGAGAGCTGCTCGCGGTAGCTCTAAGACAAGAAAAACTATGCCAGCGTTGTAGAGAGAACTGAGGACTCGGGGAGCGCTTGAGAATCATATTGCGTCCCAGATTTGTGCTGTATTTCACAGTTTGTTCACTACCACAAATTAGAAATACATTTTGGTTCAAATGCCTCTAAGCACTGTGGGACTTAACATCTGAGGACATCAGTCCCCTAGACTTAGAACTACTTAAACCTAACTAACCTAAGGACATCACACACATCCATGCCCGAGGCAGGATTCGAACCTGCGACCATAGCAGCAGCGCGGTTCCAGACTGAAGGGCAATACATTTTGCCGTAGTCACACACTTTAGATAAACTCTCGAAACTGTGTGTTTGAACCACAATATGTAGGCGCGGCATCTTTCTAAGCGTAGAAAACGATTGTTTTATCTGCTAACCGAACACCACCAGCGGGTATCCTGTAACGAAAGTTGTAGACTTTCACAAAAAAATAACATATAAAAACTTCATAGACATGTAACATACAATTTACAAACGAAAATAAAAAAAAATGTCACTGACGAGACTCGATCCAACATTAATACAAAAATTTGATAATAGACTAGGGCGCAACATTAACAGTGAAAGAAGGCGTTCTATATACGCATACTACGAGTACCATTGCCAGGCAATTGAGACCAGACTGGTGATGGATACACACTAAAAGAGAATGTGTCAGGGGAAATAAAAGAAGCTGCCATGAAGAGAACCCAGGACGAAGTTGTTCATTAAATTAATTTGTACGAGGAAATGCCATCGCTATTAAATGTGCAATTACTGGACTACAGAAAATAAGATAAGCAAAGTTTGTTGGCTGAAATGGCTACAGTTTTTAATACCTCCAGTAAAGATATTTATCAGAATATCGATAATACAAAGAATCTAGCAAAGTAATTTTATGACATAGATTAATTAATATTGAGAAATTTATGCTTGAATGCAATCTTTTTGGAATTCGGAAAGCAATACTTCTGTATCTAGAACTTTTGAGTGGTATTTATTGATTGTGTTATTATACTGGGTGTTGGGATCAGATCTTCAGGAATTTGCTAGTGTTTCCTTAAGTCAATATAAACAAGACTTTCGAATAAATGTGTGTTCGGAAATGCTTCATTTATTGGATGCACACTCCATTCGGCTTTTGAACTTTTAAAGACATCATAATGAAACTGATGTAATATCGTATCATCGCAATTGTCACTTTACCAAGTATTGAAGAGAATAAACGTTCGAGATGGCAGCAAAATTTGTGAAGAAAGGATATTGCGGAGACATGGCTTAGCCACAGCCTGGGGGATGTTTCCAGAATGAGATTTTCATTCTGCAGCGGAGTGTGCGCTGATATGAAACTTCCTGGCAGATTAAAACTGTGTGCCCGACCGAGACTCGAACTCGGGACCTTTGCCTTTCGCGGGCAAGTGCTCTACCATCTGAGCTACCGAAGCACGACTCACGCCCGGTACTCACAGCTTTACTTCTGCCAGTACCTCGTCTCCTACCTTCCAAACTTTGGAAGGTAGGAGACGAGGTACTGGCAGAAGTAAAGCTGTGAGTACCGGGCGTGAGTCGTGCTTCGGTAGCTCAGATGGTAGAGCACTTGCCCGCGAAAGGCAAAGGTCCCGAGTTCGAGTCTCGGTCGGGCACACAGTTTTAATCTGCCAGGAAGTTTCATATCAGCGCACACTCCGCTGCAGAGTGAAACTCTCATTATGATAATCATTGCCTGTTATGTGCTGCACAGTGATTGAAAAAGTCGCAGCAACATCAGTGAGCTGTGATACATAAACGAAAGTTTGTAGGCGTATTTCTACGTCTCAGTATGGATATCTATTTACATTTCGCGCCTGTTACGTACGAGTGGCACTAGTCAAGCCTCGATGAATAGGGAAATCAGGCTTGTTTTAAGTACACGATGTAACGGTGTACCCATTGCCTAGGGATAGCGTCTTTGATTAGCAATTAAAACATTTTCGGTTCTGGGTTCCAACCCCCCAACGATTAAACTTTGAATAAAAATTAGCAATGGCGCCAAAAAAAAATTAAACGTGATAAGTGACCCTCATACTGCCAACTGTCTTACCAAAGAGCTCGGAGGAGCGAAAAGAGATTCAGGGCAGTTTCTCGCCTATAGGGTGGGAAACTCCCCGTAAAGGCGGAAGAATCAGCGTTGATCAGTGGCATGAGGATCCAGAAGTCAATGGAACCGCTGCATTAAGGACACGTAATGTGTATCCACAGGACACGCCCCCTGTAGTTGAAAAAGTGTCATGATGATCGCTTCATTGGCAAAAGATTCTGCAGTAACCCCTAATGCGGATCTCTGGGAGGCCAAAGCACAGGGGGAGGTGGCCAAGAGAAAAAGATTGAATAACCAACGAAAGGATAACGTTCTACGATTCGTGACTTGGGATGCCAGAAGTTTTAACGTGGTAGGGAAGCTAGAAAACGAAATGCAAAGGCTCAATTTGGATACAGTAGGGCTCAGTGGCGTGAAATGGAAAGATGACATGGATTTCTGTTCAGATGAGCATAGGGTAATATCAGCAGCAGCAGACGGTGGTATAAGGGAGTAGGGTTCTTTATAAATTTCAAGGTAGGGCGGAGAATGTATTACAGTGAACACTTCAGTGATAGGATTGTTGTCAGAATCTACAGCAAACCAACACCAAAAACCATAGTTCAGGTATAGATGTCGATGTCGCAAGCTCAAGATGCAGAGATAGAGAAAGTGAATGAGGATATTGAACGGGTAATTCAGTACGTAAAGGGAGATGAAAATCTAATAGTCATTGGGGACTAGCATGCTGTAGTAGGGGAAGGAGCAGAAGAAGAGGTCAGGTGAGGCTGTGGGCTTGGTACTAGGAATGAGAGAGGAGAAAGACTAATTGAGTTCAGTAATAAATTTCAGCTAGTAACAGCGAATATCCTGTTCCACAATCACTGGAGTAGGAGGTGTACTTGGTGAAACGCGGGAAATACTGGAAGACTGGAGTTAGATTACATCATGGTCAGACAGATATTCCGAAATCAGATACTGGATTGTAGGGTGTACCCAGGAGCTGATACAGAATCAGTTCGCAGTGTAGGAGTTATGAAGAGTAGGCTGGAGTTTACGAGATTGGTCAGGAAAATCAATGTGCAAAGAAGTGGGATACGGGAGTACTTATGAATGATGAGATACGCTTGAAGTTCTCTAAGGCTGTAGAAACAGCATTAAGGAATAGCCCTGTAGGCAGTACAGTTGAAGAGGAATGAACATCTCTAAGAAGGGCAACCACAGAAGCTGGAAATAAAAACACTGGTACAAGGAAGGTAACTGTGAAGAAACCACGCGTAACAGAAGAAATATTTCAACTGATCGATGATAGAAGGAGCTACAGAAATGTAGGGGAAAATTCAGGAATACTGAAATACTAGTACCAGAGGAATGAAATAAATAGAAAACACATGGAATCTAAGATGAAATGGATGTATGAAAAATTTGAAAATGATCGGAAAAGAAACGGTTGTCGGAAGGACTGACTCAGCCCACAGAAAAGCCAAAACTTCCTTCGGTGAAATTAAAAGCAAGGCTGGTAACATTAAGAGTGCAACGGGACATCGACTGTAATATGCAGAGAAGAGGATGGATAGGTGGAAAGAGTACATTTAAGGCCTCTATGATAGGAAAGTTTGTCTGATGTGATAGAAGAAGAGATAGAAGTAGACTTAGAAGAGATAGGGAATCCAGTATTAGAATCAGAAATTAAGAGAACTATCGAAGATTTAAGATCAAGTAAGGTAGGAATGACAGATAACAACCCATCAGAATTTCTAAAATCATTGGGGGATGTGGTAACAAAAAGACTATTCACATTGATGTATAGAATGGATGAGTCGTGCGATATATCAGCAGACTTTCGGAAGAACATCACCCACAAAGTTCCAATTGCAAGAGCCGACAACTGCGAGTACTATCTCACAATCAGCTTAACAGCGCGTGCATCCAAGTTACTGACAAGAATAATATACACAGGAATGGAAAACAATATTGAAAACGTATCAGGTAACGATCGGTTTGGCTTTAGGAAAGCAAGAGGCATGAGAGACAATTCTGACGATGCGGTTGATAATGCAAACGTGACTGAAGAAAAGTCAAGACACTTTCATTGGATTTGTCGACCTGGAAAAAGCGTTCGACAATGCCAAATGGTGCAAGATGTTAGAAATCCTTAAAGAATAGGAGTAAGCTATAGGGAAAGACGTCCGCCCCTATAGCTGATTGGTCATCGTGACGGATTACCGACCTACGGGCGCGGGTCCGATTCCCGGCTGGGTCGGGGATTTTCTTCGGCAAGGGACTGGGTGGTGTGATGTCTTCATCACTTCATCCCCATCCGGCGCACAGGTCGCCCAATGTCGCGTCGAATGTAATAGCACATGTACCAAGGCGAACGGACCTGCCCGGCAACGGGCCTCCCGGCCAACGACGCCAAACGCTCATTTGCATTTCCATAGGAAAAGACTGGTAATACATAATATGCACAAGAACCAAGAGGGAACAGTAACAATGGAACACAAATGATGAAGTGCTCAAATTAAAAGCATGTAAGACAGTGATGTAGTCTTTCGCCCCTCCTGTTCAGTCTCTATATCGAAGAAGCAGTGATGGAAATGAACGGAAGGTTCAGGAGTGGAAGTAAAATTCATGATGGAAATGGAAATGAATGATACGATTCGCTGATGACATAGCTGCCCTCGATGAAAGTGAAGAAGGGTTACAGGATCTGCTGAATGGAATGAACCGTCTAGTGAGTAAAGGATATGGATTGAGAGTAAATTGAAGAAAGGCGAAAGTAACGAGTGGTTGCAGAAATGATAACAGAGAGAAAATTTCATAATTGGTGATCACGGAGCTGACGAAGTTAAGGAATTCTTGCAACTTAGATAGCGTAATAACCAATACCAGATGGAGCACGGATGACATCAAAAGAAGACTAGCATGGCAGAAAGGACATTCCTGGCCAAGAGAAATCTACTGATATCAAACATAGGCCTTAATTTGAGGAAGAAATTTCAGAGAATGTACACTTGGAGCACAGCAGTGTATGGTGGGTGAAGCTTTCGAGATACGGTGCTAAGGACGAACGTCGAAAATCTGGTAGACTAATAAGGTAAGGAATGAGGAAGTTCTGCACAGAATCGGAAAGGGAAGGAAAATGTGGAAAACAATGACAACAAGAAGGGACAGAATGATAAGACATATTTTAAGAAATCAGGGAATAACTTTCATGGTACTCTGAGGAGCTGTAGAGGGTTAAAACTGTAGAGGAAGACAGAGATAGGTATATATCCAGCAAATAATTGACGATGTAGGTTGCAAGTGCTATGCTGAGATGAAGAGGTTAGCACAGGAGATAAATTCGCAGCGGCCAGCATCAAACCAGTCAGAAGACTGACGGCTGAAAAAAAAAAGGAAAACGGTCAAAAATACTTTTATGGTGACAAAGACGCCATTATCAAAAACTCACTCAGTCTGAACGAGATCATAGTGCTACGGGAAGCTTGATGTGGCTTCTGCTATACTGCAGAAAGACGTGGCAGGAATGTAGCCACTGTACATGATTGGTGAAAGCTGTGGTCACGAGAATGTGTGCTCGCAAGAAGACCGGGATCCGGACAGCCACTGGCAATATCGAGTGGGAGGACTATTGTGTTTAGCCGGCCGCGGTGGTCTAGCGGTTCTAGGCGCGCAGTCCGGAACCGCGCGACTGCTACGGTCGCAGGTTCGAATCCTGCCTCGGGCATGGATGTGTGTGATGTCCTTAGGTTAGTTAGGTTTAAGTAGTTCTAAGTTCTAGGGGACTGATGACCACAGTAGTTAAGTCCCATAGTGCTCAGAGCCATTTGAACCATTTGACTATTGTGTTTAGCGTATGGCTCTGACGTACTACACTGCATCTGCAGAAGAACTTTGAGCATCAGTTATCACCACAGTGACACAATGATCTGTTACAAATCGATTACTTCAAGGACAAATCGGAGCGAGTCGCTCTGTAACGTGCCTTCCACCGATTCCAAACAATCACCATTTTCTACTTCAGTGGTGTCAGGCGATAGCTCATGAGAGGGCAGGGTAGATCTCTTTTGTTTTCTGTTTAAAGCTGGGCCAGTGATGACCGTGTGTTGGTCGGAAAGAGGCCAGTTGAGGGCCTGCAACCAACCCCTCTGCCTGCTAGACACGCTGGACCTGCGCCTGGAGTTAAGGTCTAGGCTGCGATTTCGTATGGCAGCAAGAGCAGTCTCGAGGTTATCCCACACACCATGACTGTGTAAGGTGTCAGGCAAATCCAACACCTTCCATGAAAACCCTGACATGATAAGCAAATCCAGTAGTATGTCACATAGCTCCGAATAAATCGTGACATTAAATTAACCAAAGTAATACGAGTAACGAGTGAGCAAATGGAATACCACAGACTAACACAAGAATGCCTAAATGCATGTCATACCTTCCCACCGTGAGACAGTCGCAGTTCCGAGGGGAGAAACGAGAACAGAAGCCGAGGGCAGAACCGTGTTAAGCCGGAAGGCCCTACAATAAGGGACGGACACCCACGTCGCCAGCTAACCGCTAGAACCACCCCAGCTGCAAGTTTTAGCGTGAGACTTTTTCGCGTCTCTGTTACGTCAGGACCACCTCCCAGCCCATGTTAAAAGCTAGAGCCCTCCAGAAGAACAGTATAGATCTTACGATAACACAAAAAGGGCCACCCCAGCAGCAAGTTTTAGCGTGAGACTTTTTTGCGGCTCTGTTACGTTGCAAACTTTAGAAACATTGCCCCACCACGAAAAGTATAAAGTTTCTCATTGGATCGACAGAATTTTTGTAGGCGGAGCTTAAGGTTAACGTTGAGACCCTGATTGGTCAGATGAAAACACAGCCAGATAGTTTTTTTTTTATACCAACTTCGGTAAATTGCAGTAAGGAGGAGTTAGGAGAGAGTTGCTTCCGAGACGGCGAGGTGAGCGGAGCTGTGCTGCCCGCTGCCCCCTGACGAACACCGACAAGGTAATGAACGCACGCGATGCCGCATAACAGCGCATAAAGCTTCGCTCCGAACTGCCGAAGTCTCATCTGTTACACCCCCTTTTTGCGTAATACTAGTGTCGATCGTCAATTAAAGCTCATGGTGTTCACATTTGCCACTTGAAGTAAAAATGTGAAACGCAATGATTTTTCTGTTATATAGTTATTGAGAAGCCACATCAGCCACTGTAATTTACGACAAGTTAGATAAGTAATTAAAGATAATTGAGGGTCACTGTAAACCATTTTGATAGTTTTCTCTGTTGTGAAACTTAATATAAACCTATATTATAGATGTGATATGGCATAGGTCATCCTTCGATCCATTGTAGAACTTGGAAACCGCTCAGGGAATATTCTTTCACATTTTCGTTGATCGCAGTTGGTTTTTACCATCCTGTATTAAAATATTTCCTTTAAAAAAATGGCTCTGAGCACTATGGGACTTAACATCTATGGTCATCAGTCCCCCTAGAACTTAGAACTACTTAAACCTAACTAACCTAAGGACATCACACAACACCCAGTCATCACGAGGCAGAGAAAATCCCTGACACCGCCGGGAATCGAACCCGGGAACCCGGGCGATTTCCTTTTATTAATAGTGCAATTTATAAACAATGTTTTGTGAGTAGAATAAATTTCCAGTGGTAAACTTGACTGCTTTTTCGACGTTATTTTACCAGCTAACTAAAAATAGGAAAGCCTTGAACCCCTTCCACTAAATTTAGTTAGTATTAAGATTCTTTTACAGGGAGTGAAGTGGAGCTGACGCTGAAATCATTAAGTATTTGGTTATATCATCGCTAGTCTCACTGAACTCTTCTGAATTCTACATTTCATGTGTGGTCTGGCGTCTCCTTACCAGCAACAGGTCCCAGGTTCAAACTAGTCAATTCCCTAAAAAATACGCTCAGAGCGTCGTTGCGCGGAAGTGGTAGGGAGACACGATATAGAACAAACAGACACCACGCAGAATGTTAGAACTGCAAACGTGACCGATGGAAAGAGGAATGGGAGAGCAGAACAGCAGTAAACTGCCACAGTATGCCATGCATCTTTAGTAAACCAAAATGGTTTTATTGCCCTCGCAAAGTTTTGTCAACTCTTAATCGCATCAGAACCAACTGTGGGAGATGCGCCGACTCCTTACACAGATGGGGTAAACTTCCTTCCGCCGTTTGCGACTGTGGCGCTTAGAGACAGACGGTCAAACACATCGTGCAGGAATGCCCGCTAAGGGCATATGAGGGTGACCCACAGGATTTCATAATGGCGACCCAAGAGGCAATCGACTATATATTATCTAGGCTGGACGTTTGTTTCTGATTGCTCTTCTGTGAGTGTAAATTTACAATTGGGGGTGTCCTTATACACAAACTTTTATTTATAGTTCTGTTTATACATATGTGATTTTTTTTAAAATCGTGTTGTTTCTGTAATTTTTACTGTTGTGTTATGAGCCATACGCTATTTAAATAAATGTACGTCGGTATGGTGATTCGACCTAAATGCTGCCATTCGTGAACAGCACTCCAGGGCATGTTTTCCAATACGATAACGCTCGCCCACGTATTGCTGTTGTAACACATCTTGCTATTCAGCGTTTCGACAAGTCGCCTTGGCCTGTTCGATCACCAGATATGTCTCCAATCAAGCACATGGGGAATATCATCGGACGACATATCCAACGTCATCCACAAATAGCTTTAAGCGTCCGGGTGTTGACCGACCAAGTGCAACAGACATGGAACACCATCCCACAAACTGACATCCGGCACCTGTACAAAGCAATGTATGCACGTTTACAATCTTGCATTCAACACTCTGGCGGTTACATCCGTAACGGTATTTCACATTTGCAATGGCTTATCTCGCAATTACTTTAACGTATGATCTTGGACTATTAAGCACATAAATATTTACCTAGAAAAATGGATTCCCGAATTTCATTACTGTACATTAACTATTTTTTGGTGTTGCGATTTTTTTCGCGTCTTTGTCTTTTTATGAAACATAGAGAGGCTGTGTGCGACCTGAATGTTCGAAAGCAGTGAATTATCTGAGAATCTGTACTTTAGTCATAAGCTTTCAGTGATTTTAATTGCCTTTTTATGCACATCTAGTTATTGTGTCACTGTAAATTGTGTATTTCGTCTGTGATTGCTTAAGGTGTTGGTCGAAAGGAAGAGGGATGCCTCTGTGCTACCTTGTTGAGTAGAGTCGTAGGTTGTTTCCAACAATGAACAGCATGGAGACAGAAGTGATGACACTTTCTGCAGGACCTGACCATCGTTTTGCAGGACAATGCTCAAGCGCGTTCAGTGCAAGCTGTTACTGATCTGTTTGACTGATGGAGCTGCTAATTGCTATACCACCTGCACTCCCCTGACTTAAGCCCTCGTGAGTTCAGCTCGATTTCTAAACTGCAGAAAACACTTCACGGCATTCGCTTCAGAACTGCTACAAATTCGTAGGGCAATAGACCGCTCCGCTCGAACTGTCAACACAACTGGCACTGCTAAGAGTATCTTACGACTTCCACATCACTGACAACGGGTAATACACAGTGCTGGTGACTACTTTGAAGGTCAGTACAACTCTGAAACACGTATCTATTTTGTAGGAGCTGTAAATAAATAGTTTCCACTATTAAAGTTTCAACCCTCGTAAATGAAAGTTGAAGCGGAGAAATCCCGTGCAGCTCGCCGCTGTGGCCGAGCGCTTCTAGGGGCTTCAGTCCGGAACCGCACTGCTGCTACGGTCGCAGGTTCGAATCCTGCCTCGGGCATGGATGTGTGTTATGTCCTTAGGTTAGTTAGGTTTAAGTATTTCTAAGTCTAGGGGACTGATGACCTCAGATATTAAGTCCCATAATCCTTAGAGCCATTTGAACCATTTGAAATCCCGTCCACGCAAGTAGCCTTTGTTTTGAATCCACATTCAAGGATCCCATTATCATTGACACTTCACCACCTGTAACAACATTTTTTTCTGTTTAACACTCAGTGTATGGTAAAGGTTGCAATATAATACAAATTTACGCAGTAGTATTAGCAGTAAGTTGATTGTGCCAGACTGAGCTCTAATGCTCAGGCTGCTGTGTTCTACACTTTGCAGAATAAACCATACAAAATTTTAAGTACAATAAATCTTATTGGAGCGTTGCTTCTGTTCCATTTATTTGAACCAAAACGCTAACGAAAAGTTCGTCTGAGGTGGGAGTTCGCCTGTTTTGCTGTGGTTATACAAGCAATGAACGCTGTGAAATACTGCAAGTCTGCTCATAAATCCCAGATCCATCGTAATGCTATAAAGAATCCACCACCAAACATAGTCCCAGTTCACAGTGTAGGTCATCAACATGGAGGCAGCTGGCTTGTATTTCGTAAGCAAGTAGATCTGTAGACTGAATACGACGGCGGCATGTTGCCGCTGTGTGTGGACCTCTATCCCGCTCTGGAGACCACGGGATCAGGCCAATGTGGCGTGACGCGTTGTGACATGAGAGAGGAGGTCATACCCTAAGTCCGTTTCGTAGCGCTCGCTACCTTCTACGCGTATGTTGCGTCGCCGGTTATGGGAACGAGTAAACGAGCTCCGTATTTGAGTTGGTTTCTAGAGATTGCCTATCCACTATTTTCTTCTTAACGTGCTTTAAAGCCTTGACACTTGTTGTTAGTACCATGCCGAGCGTACCATTGAAGAGCGCTGAGTAGAAAACGAGAGATGTTTTCGTCTACGGTTTCCAGAGAAATCAGCTGTAGCAGAGCATGCATTACAAAACAGTCGTCGTATTGTATTCGACGAGACGTTTATTATCACACGGACCAACAATTTCTGATAAAAGAAGCGATCGAAATAAAAATTTGTGACAACACGCTCAATAGAGACGGGGTCCCGCAGATAAGCACAGAAATGGACCCGGCCATCGTAAGGCTGAAGCCGGCGCGGCGGCCGCCCAACGCAAACATTCCCATATATGGTGCTGGAGCGGGTACCAGTGACGTCACGGAAGGCAGTGCGGCTATACAAGGACGTCAGCACCAACTGGAAGACAGCCACCACTTGACAATGGCCGAGGAGTGCACGGCCGAAAGCTCGTGGATTTCAAACCACTTGACGTGGCTGGAAGCCCGAGAAACGTTTATTAGTACATATCGCCGTGAAACTATGCATTTTTATATAATGATTAACGGTTTTGTAGAAATAGTATATATGATTTTCTGCAAATGACAGGCATAATTTATTTTTTTTACTTTATTTGCACATATGCTGTCTGACATAATGGTTCAAATGGCTGTGAGCACTATGGGACTTAGCCGGACGTGGTGGCCGTGCGGTTCTAGGCGCTGCAGTCCGGAACCGTGGGACTGCTACGGTCGCAGGTTCGAATCCTGCCTCGGGCATGGATGTGTGTGATGTCCTTAGGTTAGTTAGGTATAAGTAGTTCTAAATTCTAGGGGACTGATGACCTAAGATGTTAAGTCCCATAGTGCTCAGAGCCATTTGAACCATTTGAACTATGGGACTTAACATCTCAAGTCATCAGTCCCCTAGAACTTAGAACTACTTAAACCTAACTAACCTAAGGACATCACACACGTCTATGCCAGAGGCAGTATTAGAACCTGCGACCGGAGCGGTCGCGCGTTTCCAGACTGAAGCGCCTAGAACCGCAAGGACACCAGCGGCCGGCTGTCTGAGATAGAATGACCCAAAGTACAATGCACTCACATAGAGAAATAAATGTTTATTTCAGTGGTCAATCAATAATATCTGCGAGATTCTTTTTCTTTTCAGAAGCTGTAATAATAATTTACTATTTTAATTATTCTGAAGTCCATTTCAGACATGCCACTACGTTAAGAAAAAGAAGGTATTTTAGTAAATTTCTCCCTAAAGTGAACTTAGTTCTCCGCTTTCTACAATAAATAGAATGTTGAAGTTCCCATAATGTTACTGGCTTTCTACAATAAATAGAATGTTGAAGTTCCCATAATGTTACTGAAGGATAACGTCAGATCCGCCTGTGAAATATCGAAGGAGAGTACAAACACATTTGTCCCGTGTGAGACTGTGAAATTAATTTTACGTTATCAAAATGTTGCTAATTCTGTCTTTCATATATCATTCGCACGATGTCCACAGAAATGATGCAGCTTGCAGGCTACGTGTAAATTATTTGTGTGTTGTGCGACTACAGGCTGGTCACATAAATGTTTCTAATTATCAAAAAAAAAAAAAATGGTTCTGAGCACTATGCGACTCAACTGCTGAGGTCATCAGTCGCCTAGGACTTAGAACTAATTAAACCTGAGGACATCACACACATCCATGCCCGAGGCAGGATTCGAACCTGCGACCGTAGTGGTCGCTCGGTTCCAGACTGTAGCGCCTTTAACCGCACGGCCACTCCGGCCGGCTCTAATTATCACAATGACCCTTACGTTACTGGCAAATATATTAGTTGGTTGGTATAGAAAAATTTACTGAGGCTCTCCCAGCTTTGTTTACATTAATTTTATATTCTCTTTCTTTGTTGACGTGAAGTGTTTAACAAGCACCATTCAGAATCTAAGTAATAGAAGAAATTGGGAGAAAATATTCCTTCAGAACAACATGGAACGAAATAATTACGTTAAGCACAGTACTGCTGTTTTTACAGTTCCAAATACATTGTTACGTAAACTACCCATCTTACACAAATATTTTCTTGTAATCTACGACTGATTAAGGGCAGTCTACAGAATTTGAAGCTTTTATCTCCGTCGAATGATTTTTTTTCAGAAAGGGAACAAATGTTGTGTAAGTTGCGTTCAGGCTATTGAGGCCGTTACCTGCTCTGATGCCAGAGATGCACGGTTGTTCTCGTAATTAATTGCATTTATGGAGCCAAATGATTTTAGCCTGTGCTAACCCCATCAGCAACGGAGGCAATTTACCGGCATATGATATGGCGTCCAGTAATTACGTGGAAGCTTTAGACCTGTTATCGATGCCGCGTGAACTCACTGTTGCTTGCCGCACAGGCAAGTGGATTACAGGGTACCTATATTTGGCAAATACTGTCAGAAAATGGATACTAGCATGTACTATATATTCCGGTGTTTTTCTTATAGTATGATTATTTATGGACAGAGAACAATACAAACAATCTACTAGTATCACCGCAGCTGAGATGAACTAACTTAAATTGTCTTTATCCTATAACTCGAACATTAAAAATTTCAACTGCTTTTCCAAATATGGTTGAAAAAAGTAAACAGTTTGCAGTTAGACAGTTGTAGGAAAATAACGTAAATACATGAAAAAAGCACATTACACATGGTATCTCGTTTACTATCAACGCGAGGAAAAATTTATGTATCCATACCTAAAATAATTTTTTTTTCTTTCGCTAGCCACTATGTGTTACGTTCAGTAGGTTACATCGAGTTACAAAATCGTTGCGTGCCTTACTTCGGTCGTAAACGACGTGCAGGATATGCATAAGCCATGGAGGTAAAATAAGCGGAAGTGCGCTGTACATTGCTTTGAAGTTGGCTCCGTCATGTTAATAGATCCTCAACAGTAGCAGTCTAGTGTTAAAAACTGCTTCTTGTTCCTAATTTCTATCGAGTCCATGTGTTCAACCAGAGCGTTCTTTGAGTTGTATTGAGAGGAAATCTGAAGTCCATTTACAGAAACAAAACTACTACAGTAAAAGCAACCAGCGCAACTAAAATTCATGTAGCTAAAGGAACATATCGCTTGAACGAGTCCGCTTATGAATGATACGTGATACCCTTATGACCAGTACACCTGTACATGATATAGGCCTTTTTCCTCTTTTTCTCAAAACACTACCACCAGAAGCTAATTCTCGACCATACTGCTATGGCGGACGTCTGCTTTGAGGTGTAATGGCGGCTCAACTTATTATACCTCCATGGCATAAGCTGAAATATTTCTGATTTTTGCATTATGGTCACTTTTTGAGTTATGGTCGGACGTGTATTGTGCTCGGCTATTCATTCAACGTGCGCTTTCTAAAATATTACCGTAAACCTACTTGTAGTGTATATGAACTTCAAGCATGCTGGAGTAGCTGCTGGTCAGCAAATGCTGTTAATCAGTTGAGCGAAAAACCAGTCAAAACCTGCAAATTTTACATTTTTATTCACTCTATGGCTAATTTCGGGCCTTGGTCCATTTTCAAATCATCGTAACATAGTCGAAAATGGCATTTCCGAAGGTGTCCAAACCTTGTCAAAAACGTGTATACATTTACTGTATCTGTATCCGCTGTAACTGTTAGTTGCACCTTCTTTACACGGTTTTCACATCTTCCGAAATGCCATTTTCGACTATGTTACCATGATTTGAAAATGGGTCTCGCCCCGAAACTAGTCATGGAGTGAATAAAAAAGCAAAATTCGCAACTTTGGACTGGTTTTTCTTTCTACTACGCATGGTGTTACACTTCCTTTACATCAGGGCCTACTCTCTGACTTAGTAAACAAAATTGTGTCAAAACGCTCAGTTCTTGTTTGAAACTTAACGTTGCTCGTAAGTGTCTCAGTATGAAAAGCAGTACTGAAGTACACATCGAAAAAACATTTTAGGGGCTACCACTTTGGCGTATGAAATACAATCTTCCAACCAATCTCTGTCCGGTTCCAGACTTCCGTACAGCAAATAATACATGGCGCAGTTCCTACAATTTTTATGTCATCCATTTTAACTCACTTCTAGGTATTTTACAGTGCTGACTTTCGCCAATAACCGATTTCTCATAATGATGCAGAGCGGGCAGCATGCAGTCAGTATGTAGATATCAACAAAAAATGGTTCAAATGGCTCTGAGCACTATGGGACTTAACATCTGAGGTCATCAGTCCCCTAGAACTTATAACTACTTAAACCTAACTAACCTAAGGACATCACACACATACCCGAGGCAGGATTCGAACCTGCGACAGTAACAGTCGCGCGGTTCCGGATTGAAGCGCCTAGAACCGCTCGGCCACAGTAGCCGGAAGATATCAACAGGACTCGGACTTTGAACTTAAAATATACTGCGCAACACAGATAAAGGATCACTATTTACAAACCACGTAACTACCCTACTGCAACGTACAAGTTAGAAACTTGACTCGAAGGTGTCTACAACCTTATTCGAGAATTGTCTACAACGTTATTATATAGAATAACACAAAAACGTGGGACCGTACGAGGTTACCTTAGGATTCGGCCAGCTTCAGACACCGATGTATCGACACATATGAAAAAAGTGGCCATAGCTCAGAAGTTCATGCTGAGTGTAAAGTGAGTTAATTTTGTCATATTGGCATCAAATTTTAGTATTATTCTGCCCAATGCCGCTGTGCATATATCACACGATGAGAAGGGCGTCACACCCCCTCTTACCCAAATTTTATTCCTTATTTTGACACCTCTGCGATGGAAGTCAGATCCGCGATGCCCAGCGTTGACGTCACGCCGTTTTCGTATGAAAATATTTCAGACACATCCGCCGCTCGAATCGACACAAAACGGCCGTCGGGAGTGGTATCAATAAAACCTCCCTCTCCCTTGGGGCGTTGATTGCTTCACATTTCGCGGTTGAAAACGATAGTTTGCATCGAGATGAACGAGAGGGCGATGTTCTTGACAGTCTTGGACACTGATTACACCCCTCCCGTACGTTCGAAACCTTCTCTAACCACCGTGTGTACAATACTCAATAACTGAGGTCGCACTGCAGTCCAAAGTGGTGTGGTTACATTCAACAGAGTTGCTGGCCCACGATTTGTAGGCCAGCGAACCTACTGATGTGATCGTACCGATTTGGAGTGCACTGCGACTCCAATTTTCAATTTGGTGTATTCGGTAGTACGACTTGGGACAGTTCAAAACCATTCGACGAAACCCGAACGTGATCGGAAGCAACAAAACGTGCACAGCCCTCTATGTTTCCAGCCCTCCTGTGACGTCATTGGGAAGGGGGCAACCAGGTGAGATTTGTGACATGACAAATGAATAATAAAACGGCAAAAGGTCCCTTTGAGACCAGCCACTTCAGCAACATTCTCGGTACCTGCCGCCCACCTTTATTGTTTAGGAATGTACCTGTATGGACACAGTGCTAGGCGTCTGCAGGGAGGCTACGATGCTTCTATAACGCTTGCTAGTAAGCGTGGCGATCAGAGTTGTCAAGGGGTTGCCTGTCTATAGGATACCATCAGCCTATACATTCAGGTAATTCTTAATATGCTCAACAAAGATGGGACTTTGACACGAAGCGTGTTTCCAAACTGCTCCGATCTTAGAGGGACCGACCGAGGTGCTGCAGTGGTTAGCACATTGGACTCGCATTCGGTAGAACGACGGTTCAAACCAGCGTGCACCCATCCTGATTTTGGTTTTCCTTGATTTCCCTGAATCGCTTCCGGCAAATGCCGGTATGGTTCCTGTGAAAAGGCATGACTGACTTTCTTTCCCATCCTCCCCTAATCCAATGGGACTTATGACCTTGCTGTTTGGTCTCCTCCCCCAAATCAACCAACTTCCAATCTTACAGAGAACCAATCGTCAATGTCTCAATACTCCATAATCTCGCCAAATCATGACACAAAACTACGGGACTGAAAAAGCATAAGCAACTTTTGTTGCCTTGCATCACATTCAAATTTCGTCGAATAGTTCAGAACGAGCACTAATGGTATCAACCTGTAAACCAGAGCAAAATTTGCTGTCGCTCTGCGCTAAAAAGTGGCGCGATCACATTCAGTGGGATTGCTGGTGCACAATCTGCTTAGAGAATTGTCGAACCTTCCTGGGGTGTCAGCTGCGTCAGAAGGTGTCAAGAACATCTTTCTGTTGCTCATCACACTGCCAACAACTGCTCTCGGCCATGAAATGTCTGGAATTTAATGCACCAAGAAAAAGGGTGGTTTAATTGACACCATTTATGCTACTCACTAAGGCCACTTCATTTCGATCCTGAGCGGCGGTCTATCTGAAGCGTTTACTTCGTTCTCATGTAAGACAACGTGCGACTTCAGTGCTTGGCGTCGCGTTTCTGACTTCCACCACAGAGGCGCCAGAAGAAGGAATAAGTTGAGATGGTCTGATGAGGGTAAGAGAGGGTCTGACGACCTTCCCAAAATGTGACAAGATCACGGTGACACTGGGTAGAATAATGGTGAAATTTCGTGCCAGTGTGAGGTCATTAATCCACGTTACAACTTACATGATTATTTGAACATTGACCTTTTCTTCCGACGTGTCGACGTCTTGCTGCTTGAAGTTTCGAGCAGGATGGTGACATCAAAGGGCCTCACGCTTCTGCACTATTAGAGATTAATGTAGGAAGCACGTTCGAGCCAAACATCAAACTTGTGCCCTGCAACGGTGATGAATAGGTGGTTCCGAGGAAGCGATCCTTCATTAATGTTATGTAGTTTATGTAAAATCACCCATTAACAGACATAATAGCCTGAATTATACACGAAATCTATGTTTACATATCTTGAAATAGTAGTGATCAGGATGGTATATCGCCAACGGCCTTGCCGCAGTGGGAACACCTGTCAGAACACTGAAGTTAAGCGCTGTTGTGCCGGGCTAGCACTTGGATGAGTGACCATCCGGTCTGCAGAGCTCTGTTGTCAAGCGGGGTGCACTCAGCCCTTGTGAGGCAAACTAAGGAACTACTTGATTGAGAAGTAGCGGCTCCTGTCTCGTAAACTGACATACGGTCGGGTGGTGTGCTGACCACGTGCCCCTCCGTATTCGCATCCAGTGACGCCTGTAGACCGAGGATGACACGGCGGCCTGTTAGTGCCGTTGGGGCTTCATGGCCCGTTCGGACGCAGTTTAGTTTTGTTGTGGCGTAACAAGCTAGTCACGCCACACTGAGAAGGAAGCCGAAAGGCACGCGTACACACACGCCGACTGGCGTCAAGTCTGGAACAGGATAAGTTATGACTGCTATAAAGAAAATACGTAGCTTTGGAATATACTTAACTTTTAATCACTCCTTGTGATACATCTCTCTTGACTATACAAATGAGACGTAAGATACATGCACTGTGACAATTCGCGCCTTGCTAAGTCGTAGCCATTAACTTAGCTGAAGGCTATTCTAACTGTCTCTCGGCAAATGAGAGCCAAGGCTTCGTCAGTATAGTCGCTAGCAACGTCGTCGTACAACTGGGCGAGTTCTCGTACGTCTCTCGAGACCTGCCGTGTGGTGGCGCTCGGTCTGCGATCACACAGTGGCGACACGCGGGTCCGACATGTACTAATGGACCGCGGCCGATTTAAGCTACCACCTAGCAAGTGTGGTGTCTGGCAGTGACACCACAAGTTTTTTAGTTTAAGATGGTATATCATTCCTCATAAAGAGGCTGTTCGTTCTGGAGAAGGCAAACTAACTCGTAATTGTTTTTGGAACGTTCCAAAGTCGTTTGATCATATTCAGATACGAATCTTTTGGAAGGAGAGGGAAGACTTATATCCACTATTGTTGAAGCATGAGAAGAGGACATTAAAGAGGAAAGGAACAGGAGAGACAGAGAGGCGAAGGAAGCGGTTTATTCGTTGCTTATCTTGTGAATTCGAGTAGCTCAGTTGTAATAAGTGGTTTCAATGTCATACCTTATTAGCTCAAAAGCTTTTATTGTGGAAATTATATCACAGTCTTCATTTCAAGCCCTGGAATCATGATAAAATGAATAAAGACATCAATACTCTCTTATTGGTCACGAATCAATCGTATCTAGAAGCAACTCAAAGCTTTGATCAGTAATAGAAGTAAATTACCTTTTGTTTTACTTTTTAAGTAGAGTGACGATGACTAAGGTACGTGAAGATGAAAAATGAGCAGAGTCGCCAACTTTCAGCAACATTAACGTTGATATTCCTCATTACGCTAACAGGAATTTTGGCCGGCCGGGGTGGCCGAGTGGTTCTAGGCACTACAGTCTGGAACCGAGCGACCGCTACGGTCGCAGGTTCGAATCCTGCCTCCGGCATGGATGTGTGTGATATCCTTAGGTTAGTTAGGTTTAAGTAGTTCTAAGTTGTAGGGGACTGATGACCTAAGATGCTAAGTCCCATAGTGCTCAGAGCCATTTAAACCATTTTCCAGGAATTTTAAATCACAGAGATCGATATTTACAGAATACGTAGAATGAATTGCATTTAAGCATGTTTTTATTTTTATTTTCAGTTTGGAGCTTATGTCATTTTATTCACTTATTGCCGTCGTCAATTTAAAGCCTAATTTTTTGCAGCTGTCCCTAACGGTTTCGGTTCTGCAACCAATATATATACATTGATGAGCGAAAACATTATGACCTCCTGCTTGATACCTTGTTTGTCCGTATTTGAGCTAAATACGTCACTGATTCTGTGTATCAGGGATCCGACACGTTGTTGATGGGTTAGTGGAGGTATGTGACATCAGATGTCTACTCACAGGTCATGTAATTTGCGTAAATAACGGGCCGGTAATTTGCGTACGCAGTGATGACGCCCCATAGCGACCCGGATGGGCTCCGTAGGACCTACGTCAGGCGAATTTGATCACCGAGACATCGACGTGAGTTCGCTATAACGCTCCTCAAATCACTGAAGCCCGGTCCTGTTTCCGAGACAACGGCATTTATACTGCTGAAAGATGACATCGCCGCCGGGGAAGTCATCACGCATGAAGGGATGCAGTGGTTCGTAGCTGTCAGCATGTCTTCAGTTGCTACCACAGGGCCCATGCAAGCGCAAAGGAATGTCTCCCACAGCATAAAACTACCCGTAGCCGCCTGCGCCCGTGGCGCACTGCATGTTTCGAGTTGCCGTTGATGGCGTTTGCGGAAACGACCATCGAGACAGTAGCAAAAATGTGATTCACCCGAAGAGCCGACACGTTTCCATCGATTGACGCACGAATCCCGATGGCCCCGTGTCCACTGCAACAGTAATTGACGATGTCGTTGGATCAATATGTGAGCACGTAGGGGTGGTCTGCTGCAGAGCTCCATGTTCAGTAATGTACGACGAACGGTGTGCTCCGAACCAGTTGTACGTGCACCAGCATTGCGCTCTTTCGGCAGAGATGCCACAAATCACCAACTGTCCTACTTTACAGAGCATGCTGCGGGGCGTGTTACACAGTCGTGTTGCCCCTAATGTTTGTTCACTGACTGTCGTCGTATTGTGCGCTACAAAAGTTCCACCTACCTGAGTACGGCATCTGATCACCAGCCCGTTTCTCATCATACGTAGATACTGTCCAGACGATGTTAAAAGCAGCATTAAAGAAAAAGACCGTCAATCCTTAAGTTAGCGAAGTCCGCGTAAACTCTAGTACCAAGTTATCCCTTAATACCTTATAATAAATTCCAGGTGGAAGGCGATTGCTTTATCTCTTTAGAAAAATGGCAAAATTCTGCAACAGGTTCTTTTATTTCTTTAGGTTCGAAAATAAACATTTGCCATCACCCCGAATATACTTAACTAACAAGTTCACTGTTCTCAGTTCACAGTCATGCCATACATTTCACACGCAAAGCAGCCAGAAATGCAACGAAGTCGGACCCGATTGAATACGTGACTTCACAGTCAATACTCAGCTACTATATTTGAATTTCACATTCAGTCCTTTTCAGAGGATTTCTTTAACAGAAACTGCTCTCCAAATATTCCATAAACGAATACGAAACATGCCACGCGGAATTTTTTCTAAGGCCGAAAGTTCACACGCGGTTCTCCTTCTAACATAACAATCCACAAACTTTCAGACTTCACGAAACTGTCCGTAAATTCAACTACTATTCTGGCCACACAATCTGGACGCGAGAAGCCAATTATTTCTTCATTTTACTCACACTGAAGAAAGAAGCGTTAAACATGATCTGCACGTCCGATCGCTGATTAGCGACTCCCTCACTGCCGATCGTTTCAGGGTCTATAACCACTTGCAGTGAGCGGGAAATGCTTAACGCTGATTAGTTGTTCAAAATAAACAGCAAATCAAAACAATACTCAGAGTTCTTTCTCGCCCTAAAACTGTCTTACGCCAATCAACATTTACAGATGCATTTACGTCACTTCATCATGCAAATATTAATAAAATGTTTAAAAAAACCAAGCGAAAAGATAACTAATCTTGAAATAACTTTAGAAAACTATTACTCTGCAAATGGCTATTCTGGCTGCCTTCTTACAAAAGAAAGTACCCTTGGACAAAGGTCAACAGCACGGTGGGGAAATTACATGTTTCATTGCAACTTGCTTGCTTAACAGTTTCCCATGACATAGTTATATTATGTTTAACATGAGATAATATTGAATTTTTGCGAATGTCCCATGTACACACTCTCACTCATTCTCATTTACTCACACAACAACACATTAAATAAATACTGATATTTTCTGAATTTTTTGTTACGAAAATGAAAAATAGTTAACGTTTTTAATTATGAAAATTCAAACAAATTGACCTTACATTTTGCGAACATCAGTAATGGTTCCAAATGATACTAAAAGACAAACTGTTGTGAACCCTTACTGACTTTAATCTTACAAGGTTTGGTTTGGGGTGTTTTACGTAATTTTCTCTAAGTCTGAAAGTATGCCAGCTAGAAAGCTAAGATTTTTACACAATCTTCTCTTTAAAAACAAAGGGCAGTAAATTGACTTTTAACTAAATTGAATAATATTTAATATAGTTTATTTAGATTCTTAGTGGCTTGAATATTCTGTCGCTCAAATTGACACAGGTACCGCTTCCCAGGCTAGCGACAGGTGCGAATGAGTCACGCTAAGATACAAGCGGCTGTTTCTATCACCACCAACAGCTAAAAAGCTACGAACCGTACTGCAAAGTAGAGCAAATGAATGCTACTGCGTATTGACTCGCGACGTTATGCAGAAGAGCCTCCAAATCCCAGGTTCTGTGAAGAGTCGTGGACGTCCAGCTGTTTAGCACCTAGTGGTAGTTTCACTGTCCTACTCTTTCTGTAAATGCTGACGACAGTAGCACGTAAAGACTGAACCACCTCCACCGTTTTCTGGGTACTCGTTCACAGGCTCTGCGTAATAATAATCTGCCCTTTGCCAAAGTCGCCTATCTCAGTGGATTTCAACATTTGTAGTCCATATCGTCGCTAGGGTGATCCCCGTCCGTGTCTGCTCCACTTACATACTTATGTTACCGCGTCACATGCACGCAACACCACCAATCGCCATACAGTATGGTGGACGGCACTGGACATCATGTTTTGGTTTATCACCTTCTCTGGGTAACCATTCCAACATACATCCATCTGAACCTCCGCACTCTAGTCAAGCCTTTGTTCTCCCTCTACAGTTTTACACATCACAGTTCCCTCCACAAGGAAATTAACTTGTCCTTAATGTTGTAGCATATGTACTATCAACACAGCCATCTTTTAGTTAAGTCGTATCACAGACCTGTTTCTGCCCGTATTAGATGCAGTACCTATTGATTGGTTTCCCGAACAATTTATTTAATCTTCGGCATTATTACTTAGCAACACTTTTCAGAAGCGTCTACAGATGTACCCATTTCATCATCTAAGTTCCGCTTCCATAAAGGCCACACTCCAGAAAAACAATTTTTGTAAAGACATCGTAACATCGAAATTTTCGTTCGATGCAACCGTGTAGACAGAACTGGAGTGGATACAGTGTAGTGCAGCGGTCGGAGTCACTGGCTGGCGTCTGCGAGCTGCCACTATAAACACGAGCCGCCAGTAATTATTTGTTATTTAGTGCCTATCATTTCTGGAAGTTTTTCCAGATATCTTTTGCCTGTAATGTTTGTATATTCTGATATACTCGATGTTTCTATAAACACCAAAACTAAGGAATGTTCGAGAAATACGTGCACTCCGCGTCCAGGTGGTCATTTCGGTTCTGGCTGTAGGTTGGTGCCTGTAATAGATGTGCTTTCTGCTTCTAAAAAAGTAATGGACCAACCCGTCATGTCGAAACCTAACCTGAAATTTCTCATACAGCTCGTGTATGTTATCGTTCACAATTCTCGTCTGCTCTAGAACTAACTCTTCAAAAGCAATTTCACAGGTAGCTGCAATTAAATCTGGCGATATTTCCTGCCTGCCTCCTACTTGATACATAGTTTTTACCAACGTATCGAGGATAACTTGAGACCATAAGCAGTTCCCTGAGACAGTTAACCATTCGAAATGTATTTCTTGTAGTCCTTCGGAATATATATTGCATGAAGCGGCGTGGTAATCGGTAGAAAGAACTAATTTCTAATTTAACAGCGTTAAGGGATATAACTTCTAGCCATACTAACTCATAGTGTTAGGGTTCAAATGGTTCAAATGGCTCTGAGCACTATGGGACTCAACTTCTGAGGTCATCAGTCCCCTAGAATGTAGAACTACTTAAACCTAACTAATCTAAGGACATCACACACATCCATGCCCGAGGCAGGATTCGAACCTGCGACCGTAGCGGTCGCGCGGTTCCAGACTGTAGCGCCTAGAACCACTCGGCCACCTCAGCCGGCCCATAGTGTTAGGGATTACTTACATCAAACCAACTAAGCTAAGGACATCATACACATCCATGCCCGAGGCAGGATTCGAACCTGCGACCGTAGCAGTCGCGCGGGTCCGGACTGAGCGCCTAGAATCGCTAGACCACCGCGGCTGGCAACCGTACTGCAAAGTAGTACAATGAATGCTACTGCGTATTGACTCGCGACGTCATGCAGACGAGCCTCCAAATCCCAGGTTCTGTGAAGAGTCGTGGACGTCCAACTATTTAGCACCTAGTGGTAGTTTCCCTGTCCTTCTACTCTGTGTGTGTGTGTGTGTGTGTGAGTGCATTAAAGTGCAGAACAAAAGTGCAGTTTCGTTGTCACAGAAAAGGTGCAATCTTTTAGATAACCAAGGAGGGAGGATACGCTTAAAGTTAGACAGCGTGCAAAGCCAGTTTCGTAAAATCTGAACTTTAATTGTATAAATGGAAGAAAGAAATGTTCTCTGTCATGATTTTAGTTAGTAAGGTGCACTGCAGTTAATTTTTAAAGAAAATTTTGGTCACCCGTTTTCGGCCGCACGAAGAACCGCTCATAACAGCTGTTTGTACAGCTCTCCCTGCGTGACGCGCGAGGCGGCAAGTAAGCAGACGAAGCCGGGAGAACAGAACGTAGTGCCACGTTGCTCCAAGTCGTAAGTGCACACACGCAGCTTTTAACCACTTAAACCATACCAAAAATGGCGCATATCTTTAACTCTTTGAATAACTTGCAGTTCGTATCGTCAGGTAAACTGTTGCACATGTAATTGATACACAAGCAACTAGAGGAGGAAAGGCAATAAAGGCACTGTATGATGTTACATTACAAACTTTTATCATTCGGGACTTTAATATGTTGGCATGAAATATTTTATAACAGTTTATCTAGCAGATCCCTTATGATAAGTTTTGAATAAGGTATATTTTACTAACAGTGAGACAAGTTGTTGACCTCTAGTAGTTGTCACAAAAATGCGAAGTTTCTATTGGATGACAAAAACAAATATTTTCTCTACATCAGGTGCACGTGGGAAAAGAAAATTTAATGCGTTTAGGCAAGGCACAGCAATCACTAGTTTTATTTAGACAGAGCTGGGATGGAGTAAGAAATGGTCGTTCTGCTTACAGTGCTGCCTACCATGCTTACTTCATCAAATTCGTAAAACCTGGTGATGCAGCCTGACAATGGACAAGTAACCGAAGTTTAACAGCACTATTCCGTTGATAAATCTGAAATTACAAAGCTCTAACAAAAATTATATTTTGCAACAATTTCCAGAAAATGTTTAACAATGACGAAAAATTTCTTAATGGAGTAGATGAATCTTTTCATACTCGTGCAGACAAAATTGATGTTATGACCAGACCAAGAGTCCAAAAAAAGCAATGAATTATTTGCTACAGCTGTTAAGAATACGTTTCGGGCATAATACTGAAAATTATTCTCTTCCATCTTCCAGATTTTGCTACGGCGAATTCTGCAAGTAAACAGTCCTTTTTTTAATTTTTGGTTCTAACTAGCCTTGAGGTTCCTGAATACAGGTGTAAGGCTGCAGAAAGGGTAATACCCTGATACTTATCATTGGCATTGTTGAAAACAAATGTGTCATAGCGTTCATCAACTGCACAAGCGAATTTTTCTTTCCCTCGAAATGATGAAGAGCGGTCTGCACGCAGTTGTTGCACAGAACCTGATTCATTGTCTTTATACAAAGCATTTTAAGGGATTAAAAAGATCGTCTATGTGTCAGCAACGAATTTTTCTATAGTGTTATCTATCAATCACATCTCCTCTACGCGTGTGCTTGGCTTGCGATTTTCTTTCCTGTATAACTGCATGAATCTGTGTAACTAGGTCGAAGAAATCTTCGTAGAAATCATTCTTCCACGTATTCAATTCAAGTTCAGATTTTACGAAACGAAACTGGCTTTGCACGCTGACCAACTTTAAGCGTACCTCCCTCCTTCGTTACCTAAAAATTTGCAGCTTTTGTGGGACACCGAATGCTATTACCGTTAAGTATTTTCTTCGAGCTGCGTTTCTGTTCTGTACTTTAATATACAGGGTGAGTCACCTAACGTTACCGCTGGATATATTTCGTAAACCACATCAAATACTGACGAACCGATTCCACAGACCGAACGTGAGGAAAGGGGCTAGTGTAATTGTTTAATACAAACCATACAAAAACGCACGGAAGTATGTTTGTTAACACAAACCTACGTTTTTTAAAGGGAACCACGTTAGTTTTGTTAGCACATCTGAACATATAAACAAATACGTAATCAGTGCCGTTTGTTGCATTGTAAAATGTTAATTACATCCGGAGATATTGTAACCTAAAGTTGACGCTTGAAACCTCCGACGTTCAGTTGCGTGTTGTAACAAACAGCTGCAACATACATCGCGTTTATACAGAATTATCTGCCAAAGTTGCTCGAAAATATCCCACTGGAAACGCGTCGACGTATGTGGTATCAGCATGATGGTGCACCAGCACATTCCGCAACTAACACTAGGCTGACCCTTGACAGGATGTTCGACGGGCTTTTCATTGGACGTGGAGGACGCATAAATTGGCCAACCCGTTCTCCTGATCTTACACCTCTGGACTTCTTTCTGTGGGGTACGTTAAAGGAGAATGTGTACCGTGATGTGCCTACAACCTCAGAGGATATGAAACAACGTATTGTGGCAGCCTGCGGCGACATTACACCAGATGTACTGCGGCGTGTACGACATTCATTACGCCAGAGATTGCAATTGTGTGCAGCAAATGATGGCCACCACATTGAACATCTATTGGCCTGACATGTCGGGACACACTCTATTCCACTCCGTAATTGAAAACGGAAACCACGTGTGTACGTGTACCTCACCCCTCATGGTAATGTACATGTGCGTCAGTGAAAAAGACCAATAAAAAGGTGTTAGAATGTGGACGTAATGTGCTGCTCCAGTCTCTTCTGTACCTAAGGTCCATCACCGTTCCCTTTGAATCCCTACGTAATTCGGTGGTCTCCGATACAAACAATCTTACAGCGGAGGAGTGGTACTCAAGCGTCAACTTTAGGTTAAAATATCTTCGGATGTAATTAACATTTTACAATGCAACAAACGGCACTGATTACGTATTTGTTTATATGTTCAGATGTGCTAACAAAACTAACGGGGTTCCATTTAAAAAAACGTAGGTTTGTGTTAAAAAACATACTTCCGTGCATTTTTTATGGTTTGTATTAACCAATTACACTAGCTCCTCTCCTCACGTTCGGGCTGTGGAATCGATTCGTCAGTATTTGATGTGGTTTTCGAAATATATCCAGCGGTAACGTTAGGTGACTCACCCTGTATATATAGAATGAAGTTGATGTAGGTAAGCCCTAACATTATGAGGTAGTATGGATAGAAGTTTATCCCTTAACTCTGTTAAATTAGAAATTAGTTCCTTCTACCGATTCCCCCGCCGCTTCATGCGATGTATATTTCGAAACATTACAAGAAAGACATTTCGAATGGTTAACTGTCTCAGACGAATGCTTAAGGTCTCAAGTTATCCTCCATACGTTGGTAAAAATTTATGTATCGACTAGGACGGAGGCATGAAATATCACCGGATTTAGTAGCTGCTGTCTGTGAAATTGCTCTTGAGGAGTTAGTTCCGGAGCAGACGAGAATTGTAAACGATAACATACATTGTCTGTTAGTGATAAACAACCCAAAACCAACAGACAGTTTCATGACAGGTGTGGCAAGTTGTAAAAGCAATCCTTATAACGAAATTGAATTCCCTAATATTCGGGCATATCACAGAGAAAAGGAAAATATGCGTGTTCAAAACGACACGTTAACGGTGTAGGCGTCGACTGTAGTACTTAAATTCAAAGAAATAGTGGTGGCCGTGGTCGAGAGATATATTCCTGCTTGGTCATTCCCTGTCAATTCATAGTTATTCACTTTTATGTTGCTTATTCTATCAAGTTATTCTATTCCTCTGCACCAGGCCAGCTTTAAGGTTCTTTATTTCAATGTAAGCGCATTTCGTAAGTCTTAGCTTTGTATAACGTGTGTATTTGGTGCACCAGTCAATCGCGATTTGACCTTCTGCTACTACTGCTCACCTGTCCAGAAGCTCAGTCTTGCAGCTGTCATCAGGCCATCTATAAACGCTACCACATCGTTCGTTGTTTTCCCCGTGAAAGGATTAACCGAACTAGAGGCAGGCGAATATAACGAGGGATTAGTGAAACTGGACAAGGCCAACTGATCTAACTATTCTACTAAAGATTTCACCGTCTCTTACGTGGTGATTGCCTGTGTTTCTGACTCTGCCATTGTAGAACCTCCATCGAATACACAAAAATACAGCAGCAAAACAAGACAGCAGCAACCGAACAAGAAGAAGTCAAATGACGAGAAAGACACTTAAGTGTTACACTATCATCACACCTGCTTTTACACAACTTCCGCACCTGAATAACTGCCCACATCTTACACACTCCAAAACGGTCACATTGGCCATACTGAGTGGAAAAAACTAGCATATATTCCTCTGAAAATTTATTGTACATGCCCTCAAATCATCATCTGACCATAACGCCACACACTGCGTTTCCAAACCGGAATCTGAAATGTGTAGGAGACTGATTCTTCATTGCAAAAAATTAAAAGAAATCAAAAAAAGTTCTCTGGTTCTCAGCTGCATCAAGGGATTAAAATTACACGAACTTTCGACCAACTCCTTGGCCATTGTCGAGTAGTATGACCGCCAGTGGGCTGTTGGTACGCTCAGCTTCTGGCTGAAATGTGTTAGTGCTTGGCGGCATATATGGATATACGTCGAGTGGACGATCGATATGCCTGCTTCATCCACGTGATCGCTGGATCCCACCCCGTTCTGAGCTGTAGGCTACCGTCTCTATTTAGGGTGGTATCGGTAATTTTTATTTCAACTAATTTTTTAATTACACAGTCCAAGAAGCTGTTAGTGTGAACACCGACGGATGTTTCATGAAATTTTGTCTGTTTTCTAAAGCACGCTCAGACACGCAGATTTCTCGGGGTAGTGCAGGCGATGAAACCACTCATGCTCCTTCGTGCATTGTTCCACTGTTCGTGCTCTTCGCCCGACGTAAGACTGGCCGCACACGCATGGTATCTTGTAGACCTCAGATATTCTGTGACCTGCTGAGTGTTTAAACTGGACTCACTAATTAACGAATTTTCCTCGGAGGCCTGAAGTTCGATTTCATCTTATCTTCTTCAGCGGTCGGCTTACGTTGCCCCTCACCGAGCCACAGAATGGCAAGAAAGCAAGTTTAATTTCCTGCTCCTTGTTGGTGGTCTTACTGCAACTCTTGCTTGAAATTGCTTCATTTATTTGACAAACGTCATGTTCCTGAAGACCTTGCGTAGGTTTTTAAGCTCATGGGGCAGGTTACCACTGTCTGACGTCATTCTCGCACGATGCACCAATATTTGTAACACAGTGCGCTAGTGTCCTGGATGATGATGGCTAATAGAGAAGAAATATTGATAGGTGTCGGTGGATTTTCAGTAGAAGATGTGGCCAAGGCATCTATTTCATATGTGGCGGAAGCAGACGTGACGCGTTTGCTCTGGTATTTAAATGAAGTATCAAAATTTGTAGAAATCTACTTATAAAAAGAATTTAGTTCCTTTCTCATTGATCAGTGGAGAAACAGTCATTGTTGATGGTTGCGTGGAATCTTTCTACTGCATCACATACGCGTCTAAAAACAATGCAGAGTTTTTAGATAAAAGGCGGCTCGTGAAGGTATTATTCTTTCCGAGTCATTGTCATTCCACACCACCATCAGCTTTGTGGTGCCACAATTATACGTAGATACCCCTTCCTCAAAATAATCGTTCTTTGTTTATAGCAAAATAAAATCAATGACTGAACGCGAACTGCATTCGGCCATTTCGTATGTTTCCTATGGGGTGCGGATCTCGCAGTTCCAGCTGTCTTTTCTAAAACACAGATTACAAAATTAAAATTAAAGTAAATATTAATATTTTTATAAATAATAGATTTCAGCTATCAGTCGTCCTTTTTAAATTTTATTGGCAGATCTAGATTTCAGCTAGAAATTAGCCATTCTCAGTGCTAAGAATGCAAGAGTTAGATGATGTCATAAAAAGTTGCAATTAATGGCTTAACTCATATGGTTTGTATATTACATACCAATATCAGTTTTGATCAATGCATGTATTGCCTGTTGATCGGGCTTCACACAGCCCGCCTTCCGCAAACAATACCATTGCGGTTTTTTTTTCCTACTTCTATGGTGAACTGGATAATACTATGCCTTAAAGTTGTTCCAGGAACTCGTGAATTTTCTCACGTCGTTGTCATCAACGCATCGAAACAAAGAACTAGGCTTTAATGGCGCCATGTCTAAAGCAGTATCCTCAAAATTTTCCGTCAAGAGGTTTGCCTGCAGCTTTTTAATCAATGTTAATGCCGCTAGACCCTGCATTTTTACAACAAGACGTTTTTGCATTCCCCTTACCTCTACATCTACATCTAAATCTACATGGATACTTTCCAAATCACATTTAAGTGCCAGGCAGAGGGTTCATCGAACCACCTTCACAATTTTCTATTATTCCAATCTCGTTTAGCTCACGGAAAGAATGAACACCTATATCTTTCCGTATGAGCTCTGATTTCCCTTATTTTATCATGGTGATGGTTCCTCCCTATGTAGGTTGGTGTCAACAAAATATTTTCGCATTTGGAGGAGAAAGCTGGTGATTGGAATTTCGCGAGAAGATTCCGTCGCAACATAGAACGCCTTTCTTTTAATGATGTCCAGCCCAAATCTTGTATCATTTCTGTCACACTATCTCCCATATTTTGCGGTAATAGAAAACGTACTGCCCTTCTTTGAGCTTTTTCAATGTACTCCATCAGTCGTATCTAGTAAGGATCCCACACTGCGCAGCAGCATTCTAAAAGAGGACGGACAAGCGTAGTGTAGGCTGTCTTCTTAGTAGGTCTGTTACATTTTCTAAGTGTCCTGACAATAAAACACAGTCTTCGGTTAGCCTTCCTGACAACATTTTCTATGTGTTTCTCCCAATTTAAGTTCGTTCGTTATTGTAATACCTAGGTGTTTAGTTGAATTTATGGCTTTTAGATTAGACTGATTTACCGTGTAACCGAAGTTTAACGAGTTTCTTTTAGCACTCCTGCGGATTACCACACCATTTTCGTTATTTAGGGTCAACTGCCACTTTTCGCAACATTCAGATATCTTTTCTAAATCGTTTTGCAGTTTGTTTTGATCTTCTGATGACTTCATCAGTCGATAAACGACAGCGTCGTCTGCAAACAACCGAAGACGGCTGCTCAAATTGTCTCCCAAATCGTTTATATAGATAAAGAAGAGAAAAGGGCCTATAACACTACCTTGGGGAACGCCAGAAATTACTTCTGTTTTACTCTATACCTTTCCGTCAGTTACTACGAACTGTGACCTCTCTGACAGGAAATCACAAATCCAGTCACGTAACAGAGACGATATTCCATAAGCACGCAATTTCACTACGAGCTGATTGTGTGGTACAGTGTCAAAAGCCTTCTGGAAATCCAGAAATATGGAATCGATCTGAAATCCCTTGTCAATAGCACTCAACACTTCATGTGAATAAAGACCTAGTTGTGTTCCACAGGAACGATGTTTTCTAATCCCATAGTGACTGTGTGTCAGTAGACCGTTTTCTTTGAGGTAATTCATGATGTTCGAAAACAATATGTGTTCCAAAATCCTGCTGCATATCGACGTTAACGAAATGGGCCTGTAATTTATTGGATTACTCCTACTACCTATATTGAGTATTGAATTCTGGAATATTTACTTCGTCTTCTTTTGTGAAGGCATTTCGGAAGGCTGTGTTTAGTAACCCTGCTTTGGCAGCACTGTCTTCGATAGTATCTCCATTGCTATCGCGCAGAGACTGCATTGATTGTTTCTTGCCGCTAACATACTTCACATACGACCAGAATCTCTTTGAATTTTCTGCCAGGTTTCGAGGCAAAGTTTCGTTGTGGAAACTGTTATAAGCATCTCGCATTGAAGTCCGCGCTAAATTTCGAGCTTCTGTAAAAGATCGACAGTCTTGTGGATTTTGCGGATGTTTAAATTTGGTATGTTTATGTCGTTGTTTCTGCAACAGTGTTCTAACACTTTTTTAAGTACCGTGAGGAGCAGCTCCGTCGTTTGTTAGTTTATTTAGTGTAAATCTCTCAATTGATGCCGACACTATTTCTTTGAATTTAAGGCACATCCGGTCTACACATATTATTAATTTGCAGTGAATGGATATTGTCTTTCAGGAAGGCGTCAAGTGAATTTTTATCTGATTTTTTGGATAGATATATTTTTTTGCTATTTTTAGAGGATTTGTGGATTACAATATTCAATCTCGCTACGACAACCCTGTGTTCACTAATCCCTGAATCGGTTTTGATGCTTGTTATTAACTCAAATTGTTTGTTGCTAAGAGGTCAAGTGTGTTTTCACAACCGTTTACTATTCGCGTGGGCTCATGAACTAACTGCTCGAAATAATTTTCAGGGAATGCGTTTAGCACAATTTGGGATGATATTTTATGCGTACTTCCTGAATTAAACATGTATTTTCGCCAATATATCGAGGGTAAATTAAAGTCACCACCAACTATTATCGTATGAGTTGGGCACGTGTTTGAAATCAAACTCAAGATATCCTTGAACCTTTCCGCAACTGTATTATCTGAATTGCGAGAGCCGTAAAAGGATCCAATTATTATTTTATTCCGGTTGCCAACAATGACCTCTGCCCATACTAACTCACAGAAAGTATATCCACTTCAATTTCGCGACAAGTTAAACTTCTTCTAACAGCAACAACCACGCCACCGCTTACCGTGTTTAGCCTATCCTTTCGGAACACCATTAGGTTCTTCGCAAAAATTTCGGCTGAGTTTATAACCGGCTTTAGTCGGCTTTCAGTGCCTAGAACGATTTGAGCATCAGTGCTTTCTATTAACGCTTGGAGCTCTGGTACTTTCCCAACGCAGCTACGACAATTTACAACGCTTATACCAATGGTTCTTATATCTACGTTCTTCCTGTGTCCAGCCTGCACCCTTTGTTACTGAAGCCCTTCTTGTGTTTTCCGGAGATCCTCTAACTTAAAAAACCGCCCAGTCCAAGCCACACAGCCCCTGCTACCCGTGTAGCCACCTCCTGCGTATAGTCGAGGAATCTGCAGCCTACACGGTCGCAGAACCGTCTGAGCCTCTGATTCAGACCCTCCACTCGGCTCTGTACCAGAGGTCCTTAATCGGTCCTGTCGACTATGCTGCAAATGGTCAGCTCTGCTTTCATCTAGCAAGCAAGACTGGCAGCCTTTACCATTTCTGTCTGCCGCTCGAAACCAGATAGAATCTCTTCTGATCCAAAGTGACGCATATCATTGGTACCGACGTGAGCAACCACCTACAGTTATCAGCAACCTGTGCTCTTCATCGCATCCGGGATAACCCTTTCCACGTCTGCAATGACTTCACGTAATATGCACACGGAGTGCACATTGGTTTTCTTACCCTTCTTGTCAGCCAAGTTTCTAAGGGGCCCCATAATGCGCCTAATGTTGGAGCTCCCAACTACTAATAATCCCACCCTCTATGACTGCCCGGATCTTGCAGGCTAAGGGGTATCCTCTAAAACAGGACAGGCGACAGTATCTGGCTCAGCATCTTGATGCTATACATTGCAACTACCGACGTTGTTCTCGATCCAGATGTCCATGGAAGGAACACTTCTGACGTCATCGTACAGGTTATGTTTGATTGACCTCTGCAGTGAGTGGTGGAGCTGGGCTACTAGTGGTCAGGAAGGCCATTAGCTATCCGCCCTGTTCGTTGTTGCAGCGGTGGGGTGGGTATGTATCCGGTGGATGACCGGGTGTCCAGGCATAAAAAAATATACTGTCAGAATACTTTTATTGCGAACGAAATATAAAACAGTGGTGATGCCAGAAAGCTGTCAGCGCCCCAAACGGGCATGCTGGCATCTGTTAGAGAAGAGTGCTAGGAGCAGCAAACAGCCTCCCCGTGCGTCGTCGCCTCACCCAGCCGGCTACCAGGTTATGTGGTTAGCAGTGTGCGGTTTAGTGCTGTATCAGCTGCCAGGCTGTCGGTCGGGGCTACGTTACTGCAGATTCTGCAAAGTCGGTCTCGTTAGCTGGGCAGAAGCGCGACACAGTGCGTGATGCGTAATGGTGTGCAGAGTCGAACCGTGGGCGCCAGTACGGACTGTAGCCAACAATTTGCACACACAGGGCGATGGAAGCTGGCAGTTAAGTAGCGCAGACACGGCCTGCGGACACCGGGGGTAGGCTGTCTGCAGTAGACGGAAGTTAGCCCGCAGATCGTCCTCAGGCTGGAAGGCAGCAAGTCAGCAATATTCAGACTCAGAGTTTCAAAAAAATGGTTCAAATGGCTCTGAGCACTATGGGACTCAACTGCTGAGGTCATTAGTCCCCTAGAACTTAGAACTAGTTAAACCTAACTAACCTAAGGACATCACACACATCCATGCCCGAGGCAGGATTCGAACCTGCGACCGTAGCGGTCTCGCGGTTCCAGACTGCAGCGCCAGAACCGCGCGGCCACTTCGGCCGGCAGACTCAGAGTTTCAGCTAGCGAATGGCATCTAGAAGCGACAGCTGATGATCCATTTCTGAACGTTGATCGGAATAGACTCTCCTCATAACCTGCTCCTGGTGGTGACTGAACCTGCCTGTTAAAAATAGACAGTATTCATGTGCTCCTGTCCAATCGCTATTTCTTAAACGTCCACGCATTACCTACAGGCTTGATCCTCGGGCCCAGTCCTTACGCAATGTCAGCGGTACTGCAGCGCACGAGTACTGCAATTTCGCTTTCAGGAGACCTGTGTGGCGGCTTCCTCAGTGTCAGCAAAGTCTGAATTCGGTCTAGCGGAAGAATATCTACCACTAAGGTTCCGAGCGCCACCACGCTATGACGTCTGAGTCGCTCAAGGGGGGCTGTGGGCGGAAAAGTTTATTGAAGTAACTAAATATTACAGTTTTGAACATGCCTGTTATTCGGCAACCATGTACTAGTTTAACTTGCGATTAAACAGCCAACCGGTTGCAAATAAAAGATGAATGCAATGACCGAGCTTTACTCCCACCAGTACCTCGTCTCCTACTTTCAAAACTTCACAGAAGTTCTCCTGCCAATCTTGCAGAACTAGCACTCCTGGACGAAAGGATATTGCGGAGACATGGCTTAGCCACAGCCTGGGGAATGATTCCAGAATGAGATTTTCACTCTGCAGCGGAGTGTGCGCTGATATGAAACTTCCAGGCAAATTAAAACTGTGTGCCAGACCGAGACTCGAACTCGGGACCTTTGCCTTTTGCTAGCAAGTGCTCTACTAACTGAGCTACCCAAGCACGACTCACGCCCCTTTCTCACAGCTTGACTTCCACCTGTACCACATATCAGCGCACACTCCGCTGCAGAGTAAAAATCCCGTTCTGGACACTGATCTAGGTTTCGACACCTACTAGTGGTGTCTTCATCAGAATGAAATGTTGCTAAATCGTAAAATTACAATGCTAAAAAGCATTAGTCAGAATTTGGAGTAGCTATCCTCAAGTCAAAAGTAAAATAAAAGTGCTACCTTTTACCACGTGCGTCCAGCTGGGAACATCAGACTTACGATTTAGCAGCATTTCATTCTGAAGAAGGCATCGCTAGTAGGGGTCGAAACCTAGATCAATGTACCTACCTTTTATGTGCAACCGGTTGGCTGTTTGAATATTAAATAAACTGAGGGGGAGGGACATGGACATAGGAAAGAAAAAAGACTATTGATGTCAGTGGCACCGTGACTTTATGTGGAATCAGCGGACGCGAGTGAAAATGTGTGCCGGACAGGGATCCATACACGGGATCTCCTTGTTACTAGGCAGTTGCGTTAACCACTGGGCCATTTAGATACAACGTTTATCGCAATTGCGCGGACTATTACGGCACATCACCTGGCTGACTCACTTTCCCACCTAATGTCACATATCCGCCGCCCCCTCCCCCATCCAAGTCTTCCATGCCTGCTACTTTGAGATTCCCACAGGAGGTCTAAGATAATTGTGCATCCACACTGAAGGTGGTGGATTCATTGTCCACCAAAGTGAATAAATTATATGAATGCGACCACGCAATGCTGTAGAGGTAACTAAAGTCAGTTAATAATGTCTTCTGGTCTACTTTGTGTACAAGTTTTTAGACATCACAAGCAGATGTTCGGTAAACGAAATATTCATGCGTAAAGAATGTGAGACTACACATAAATACACATATTCAAAATAGAAGCAATAGACAAGATATCCGTGATAGATGTACACAAAATCATTTGTTTATATTTCAGTACCTATTAGGGTATATAACTTTATTTGACCAACAGATGTACACAAAATCATTTGTTTATATTTCAGTACCTATTAGGGTATATAACTTTATTTGACCAACACTGAACACCCAGCTTAAACATTTTTATGCATGTTGATACAGTTCAATGTGGGCACCTTTTCTAGCTCGCCAGGTATCGAAACGGTACTCCACTTCTCGCCTGATATCTCACAACAAGGTTTGGGGTAATTTTAAGGAGAAACACATTGAAGGTGGATCCACAAATTTCGACATTTGTTATTTCGTGGAATACATTTTACTGATTATCAACATTTATTATGATTACAAATTAAAAAACTTCTCAAAAATTAATAACAACGCTCACAATAATTTAAAGAACTCGAACATGGTCAATTCATTAATGAAACACCTTAAAAATTTATACCAGTAAGTAAGGGGCTTAAAACCAGGAATATGCATAAGTCCCAAAATACAACTAAGAGGTCACACCTATTAGATGTGATTGGAACCTTGTTCAACAATCTGGGTTTTACCAGTAAAATGAATTACAAATGACTGCCATTAAAGATCTTAATAAGTCCCAAGAACTGATAAACTTTACACAATTAGACACGCCCATGCCACAGATTGCGACTGTTGAGAAACACCTATCAGTTTACAAACATTAATAACATCCTTTAAACATAAGATACACGATCCCTCAAAATACAAGAACAGCTGAAATGACATACAATTTAAATGTTACTCTCAGTTGGCACGCACCAGCAGAAACATTGACAATGACCCTTAAATAGTCGGCCGGTATGGCCGAGCGGTTGTAGGGGCTACAGTCTGGAACCGCGCGACCGCTACGGTCGCAGGTTCGAATCCTGCCTCGGGCATGGATGTGTGTGATGTCCTTAGGTTAGTTAGATTTGAGAAGTTCTAAATTTTGGGGGACTGATGACCTCATCACTTAAGTCCCCTAGTGCTCAGAGCCATTTTTAGCCAACCCTTAAATAAATATGAAGCTGCCCAAAATATAACGAAAGATAGTAAATTGCAGCAGATGGCTATGACAACCAACCGGCAACAAGGGGGCAAATTTGACAATGAACAGAGTTATCTTATTACTGTAGACAACAAGGAAAATATCAACAGTTCATACTCATAAGTAAAGGGCTAGGAAACGTAACATTCTCGAAAACTATCAAAAGGGCTGCATTGCATAACAAGTAGTTAAAGAGCAAATATAGTGACAAGGAACATGCAGAACACGCTTCAAAGCTTATGTGCTTGCTGAATTCACAATATTGAATAGATCAAGAGTTTCGGAATTATTTGGTGACACTCCGCTGTGGCACGTGTGAAATGATAAAATTTATTTAACTTGAGCCAACACGAGGCAGCTGGTAGATACGCCTCATCGCGGGCCAACATAGACGTCATAGGCTGCAGCACAAAGGAAACGCGTGTCTGCTCCGGGCCCAGGCAACAGGAAAGCGTCGTCTGCTGCCAGAATTACCCTTCCAACACACATCAGGAGGGAACAGTAATCTGCCCAATTAAGGCACCGAACGAGAATGTCTAGTATGTAGGCAATATTAACTTATTCTAGTATTTGTATACATATACAGGTTACAAGTTTAACGCTCGTTAAAGTTTCCTGAAAATTAACAACGTAATATAAGGAAAAAGAGGCGCTTCTCCTTTGGCAAAGACCGTGTCACAATTTCAATTTCATCAATTCAATTTACAAAAGAGAATGCTCGTACACTTGCTCAGAATATGGCCACGAACAACAAATAATTATCAGTTACACTCGCCGATGAACACCCATATAATCACTAGGAGGTGCGTTAATATGACAGGTCTAATTCCACATTAACACAGATGTGGCCTTAGGATAACAAATACCAATAAATAAAATAACACTTAACTCCTCTCAGGTGTGAAGGAGCCGCTGCTTCCAGGATTCCAAGCAGGGGTGTTATTGCCTCCAGTCCGAAAACGTTACCTTCCAGGTACCGTAAAATTTAAGCCTGCAAAGTTGGCTGAGTACTTCCTGAGCAAGTTGCACGTGGCATCCGCTGATCTTCCCACAACTCGCCGCTATCAGTCCTTAATCCAAGCGGCAAAGTTTGCCTCCAAACTATTTAACCCCTCGCAGCTTCTCAAGGTCTGTACCAGACAGCAGGAGTCGCCCAATACCAATAACTTGCCAGCTACGTACACCCCAGGTAACTGTTAGGACCACGGTCCGCCAAACCCAACAACACGCCCTAGCCCTGGCATATGACCAGGATCGATATCGGCTGTACAAGTAGTTAGTGGCGTCAGGCCTATCTAATAGTGGCGTCAGGCCTATCTAAACTAAAGCCACGCCTCCCCACTCCAGGAAGAGGCAGTGAGGTCAACTAACCAGCTTGACTGAGGTGGACTCTGAAGCCATTGGCAGTGGTTAATTCCTTGACCAGAAAGTTAACTGGCACCAGAACATTGACAGTGGAACACTGGCCTGTAAAGCTTGAGATGAATTTACCAAGTCAAACTTCACCTTGTGCTCACCCAGCGTAATTTCTAACAAAGATGTTATCCCCTACCTTTCCCTGAAAGGGACATCTACGCTTGTTATAGCGCTTTGCCTGCCGACGATGGGCCGATTCGATATTGTTCCTAGCCCATTACCAGTTTCCCTTCAGGGCATCAGGAGTGACAGATGGGGGCAGAAGGTCATTAATATTCCATGATTTAGATACTGGAGAATTGAGGGGATAAGACAACGTAATGGTGGCTAGAACCACATTCGATGCTTTGTGCTGAGCGGAATAAATGCAAAGATGAGCCAAGGGAGGGCAGATCCCATTTACTCGGGGACTTATTGTGGTACACAATGAAGGCCAACTTAGGCTTACGGTGCACTCATTCGACAAAGGACGCCTGAGGATGATATGACTAGGGGCCTGATGACCTCAGAAGTTAAGTCCCATAGTGCTCAGAGCCATTTGAACCATTTTTGATGATATGACTTGGTAGTGATGTGCTTAATGGCGTTGCGAAAACAAAACTGTTTCAATTGCTTAGAAACTAATGCCCCAGAGCGTTATCGCTCACGAGAACCTTAGTAGGCCCAAACCAGGAGAAGATGTTGGCCAGTCGTCGAACACTGATAGCGGTTGTAGCCCCTTGGCTAAGAACGAGCCAAACAAATTCGGGAAATGGCGTCAACGACCACAAAGACATAACGGTTTCCTTTCTTACGATGGGGAAGGGATCACACAAAATCAATAAAGATTTTATCCGTATGGTACTGTTCGTGCTGAGATTGTAATAGCCCCATCGGCAGGTTGTTATGAGGTTCCCCCCTTCAACACGGTCGCATCCATCAACCAGTCGACTGATATCCCCGTACAATGACGACCAGGTGAGGTGAGTTCGTATCTTCGCCAAGGTCTTGCACAGGCCCAAAAGGTCGCCCACCAACGAACTGCAGAAGTAATGACAGATGGAGGGGACTAACTCAAACCTGAATTTCCTAAGTTTGCCCACTTGTTTCTGCACAATATTCCATTCTGCATTGAAAACCTCGGCACCTCCTCCCCGGACAACAACTACCTCCTAATCGGTCAGCACAAACGGGCCCGGTTCTGCTTAATTTTAAGATCATCAAATAATTAGGGCACTTCGCTCAGAAAAGTACAAGCGAGATCATTGGAACCAAGGGCTCTATGTCTCTCAGTGGTATCTTCCTACTGAAATATGCAGCTGAGCGCGTCGGCTACCTGATTGTCGAAACCTTTAATGTGGCGCACCTTAAAATGAAACGCCGAAATCCAGACCACTTCTTCGCGACTCTACTCGTTTTCCTCGGTCTGGCCGGATCCACTTAGAGCATGAATATCGGTCTTTAAGTTGAACTCCCTATGTTCCAGACAGAACTGGAATTTTCCTAGGGCGAACAGTGCGGCCAATGCCTCACATTCATACACGAAATAATTCAACTTGGGGCCAGACAGCCTCCTTGACGCCTCTTCGACCTTGATGCTCACCAATAAAAAATAAATAAACACTTAACACCGCCCAGGTGTGAAGGAGCCGTGACTTCCAGAATTTCAAGCAGGGGTGTTATTGCCTCCAATCCGTACAGATGATCTTCCAGGTACCGAAAAATTTTGGGTTGCAGAGTTGGCCGGGAACTTGTTGAACGTGTTGCACGCGACGTCCGCTGCTATTCCCACAAATCCTAGCTATCAATCCTTAATCTAGTTGGAAAAGTTTGCCTCAGTTTAACCTCTAGCGGCTTCTGGAAACCCATAGTGGACAGAAGGAGTTCCCAAAACCAATAGCTCTCCAGCCACGTGCTCTCCAGCTAACTGCTACTACCACGGCCCGTCAAACGCAACAACACACTCCTCGATCACAGACCCTAACCCTGGCATATGACCGGGTTCGATGTCGGCTGTACAAGTAGTTAGTGGCGCCAGTGGAGTGGTATGCCTTCGAAACTTAAAGCCACCACGGCTCACAGCCACATTTTCATAAAAGTGACAGGTTTTATGCCCTCTACTGAGGAATAGCTCCATTGTATCAAATTTAACAGAACTCTGCCCTTATTTCTGTAAACTATTTGCTTGATAAACTCACATGGACTGAAATCCATCGGAGTCAGATTGGGAGACCGAGAGGCCAGGCAATGCGAAATCCCAATCCCCATCCGATCCAACGCCCAGGAAACATCTCATGGAGAAATTTGGTAACATTCCCTTGATAGTGGAATGGGGCACCATCCTGTTGGAAGATGACATTGGGAGGCATCTGCGGAGCTGCATAGTTCGCAAACATGTCGAGACAGATGTATGCGCCATGTGACTCAGCACTGTTCATGAAATGGTGACGATCACATTTTTGAAAGTGTCTATATAGATTTCGTATTTACTCATCAACATAAAATATCGAGTTATTTCTTTACGCGCATTTATTTGCGTAGGCCTCAGTCCAGACCCCCGGTACAATATTTAATCAACGACTTGTAATATGGTTTTGGAACATATCTCCTACTTATACGCTCATGTTCGGCGACTAGAGATAGGACATTCACACTCACAGGACATGTACATTAATATGTTCTGCAGAAATGATCAACGTTTTAACCATGTCGGCCTGCTTGTTCAAGGTCAACATCGGCGGACCACCATCTAATGGTAAAACGTGCCTGCGGCTCTCGTTGTCGCTATAAATTGAACGTAAAGAATTAGTATGACTTGAGCAGACGTGCAAAATGCCCCGCAGACGCATGCGTGAACTATACATTCAAATCAGTGAGTTTAAAAGAGTGCGCATGTACATCTACATCTACATCCATACTCCGCAAAACCACCTGACGGTGTGTGGTGGAGGGTACCTTGAGTACCTCTATCGGTTCTCCCTTCTATTCCAGTCTCGTATTGTTCGTGGAAAGAAGGATTGTCGGTATGCTTCTGTGTGGGCTCTAAGCTCTCTGATTTTATCCTTATGGTCTCTTCGCGAGATAAACGTAGGAGAGAGCAATATACTGCTTCACTCTCTGGTGAAGGTATGTTCGCGAAACTTTAACAAAAGCCCGTACCGAGCTACTGAGCGTCTCTCCTGCAGAGTCTTCCACTGGAGTTTATCTATCATCTCCGTAAAGCTTTCGCGATTGCTAAATGATCCTGTAACGAAGCGTGCTGTTCTTCTTTGGATCTTCTCTATCTCTTCTATCAACCCTATCTGTTACGGATCCCACACTGCTGAGCAGTATTCAAGCAATGGGCGAACAAGCGTACTGTAACCTACTTCCTTTGTTTTCGAACTGCATTTCCTTAGGATTCTTCCAATGAATCTCAGTCTGGCATCTGCTTTACCGACGATCAACTTTATATGATCACTCCATTTTAAATCCCTCCTAATGCGTGCTCGCAGATAATTTATGGAATTAACTGCTTCCAGTTGCTGACCTGCTATATTGTAGCTAAATGATAAGGGATCTTTCTTTCTATGTATTCGCAGCACATTACACTTGAGATTCAATCGCCATTCCCAGCAGCATGCGTCAATTCGCTGCAGATCCTGCGGCATTTGAGTACAATTTTCCATTGTTACAACGTCTCGATATACCACAGCATCATCCGCAAAAAGTCTCAGTGAACTTCCGATCTCATCGACAAGGTCATTTATGTATATTGTGAATAGCAACGGTCCAACGCAGTAGCGGCAAGAGAGAATTAGGCACATCCCGCCTGGAAATTGCTGCTCGTATGGGACGAAGTTTTTCGGCAGTGCTACGGGTGTGTGCAGAGTGGTTCACGGAAGGCCGTAGAACACGACGAGATGGGCCAGGTTGCACCATCCAGACCACCCCCGGGAAGATCGACACCTCATCCGAATGGCATTGCAGGACAGATTTGCGTCGTTCCTCCGCTCTGCCGCCAACAGTGGAACACATCGTACACCGTCAGGGGTGACAGTCCGTTGCCTTTTTTTACGGTCTGAGTCTTTTTATACATTTGGTGAATATGCAGAATTATTCTAGACTGCAGTGGTGTGTGGATCGACGTCACTGGAGATAAGAATAGCATCAGATAGAGTTTCTATTTGTTTGAAAATAGTGGCCGAATTTTGGTTCGCAGCAGACAGGGGTAGCGGCATCACAGCGACTGCATTCGTACAAGACATACAGCGCTAACTCAGGGCCTTATGGTGAGCTGTGCTATTGGGTACAACCATAAATCACAGTTGGTATGTGTCCAGTTGACTGTGACAAATGTGACCTACATGAATTACGTCCTGTGACCCGTAGCCATACGCTTTCTGCACAAAACCCCAGACACCATTTTTCAGCAATACAATGCATGACCACATTTTGCTGTACGAACACGTGCTTTCTTGGTGTCACAGGATGTGAGCCTTTTGCCCTGGTCCGCCAGATCACCAGACTTGTCGCCAATCGAAAATGTGCGGGATACTGTGAACAACGGCCGCAGTGCTGTGACTCAGTGCCAACCACCATAGATCAACTTTGGAACCAGGTGAATGCACTTTGGATGGCTACATCACAGGACGCCATTCACGCCTTATACGCTTCGATGCCATCACGCATTGAACAAGTTATCATGGCACATGGCGGAACCTTTGCCTACTAGGTAACAGGATACATGCGAAAAGAGGTGACTCAAGTGCTCATAATTTCCGCAGAACATGCTAAGTTCCATGCCCTGTGAATATCAACCTGCTATCTCTAGTCATTGAAGGTGTTTTGACATCTCTGAAAATGAATGTACAACAGGGTATCGCATAATGATGCAATAAGAATTCAGGAAACATCGTTGTTGAGAAGTACAGCTGTACGTCTGCTCGCACGACGTATACACTTCACACTTCACCTGTCTGTATTTTCTAAACAATTGTTGCTCGCAGTGGTATCCTTATGAGACAACATTAACGAAAGACGTCGGAAACGTTGAAAAAGTAAGCCTTGCTTTTTGTATCACAAAATACGGGAGAAACTGTCTCGAATATGGTAAGCGACTAAAAATTTAAATTAATATCTTTCACTTCAGGCAGACCAGACATTGTAGTGCTCCCACTTACTTAGGGACAAAGGACAGTTGAGGTAAAAATGAAAAAAGCTTGGAAAGACATGTTCATTCTTCCCAACTGCTGACTGATAGCGCAGCGGTGAAAACATAGATTGAAAGTGGTTTCTTGGACTCTTATACAAAGCATTTAAATGTGAACGGTAGAGTAATCACGTAGATGTAATCGAAGAAACAATGCATTTATAAAATTTGTGCCGCACAGGGTAGCCGCGAGGTCTGAGGCTCCCCCCGTCGGAGGTTCGAGCCCTCCCTCGGGAATGGGTATTTGTGTTGTCCTTAGCGTAAGTTCGTTTAAGTTACATTAAGTAGTGCATAAGCTCAGGGAACGATGATGTCAGCAGTTTGGTCCCATAAAAGCTTACCACAAAATTCCAAATTATACAGTTTGTGATATTTATTACGTTTGAAACACCGAGGTGTACTTGGGAGCTAATCACGCTTATAAAGAACAAACAGAATGTTCAGGATTACAATAGGCCGTGTGAGACAGTTCTGAAAGTAAATCGGATTGGGATGGCTCAAGTTACGCATCGATCACTGCAAATTGCTATGTCATCAGGTGCCGAAGCGGTCTACGACAAGGAGATGGACGATTTTACCCTGAAATATTTATAGAGATGATTGGTGAACCTTGGTTTATTGAAATAGAGCTCTCGCCAAATACTGTCTACGTCTGAAAGGTTAGTAACGTGAAAATACCGAAATAACCAGTAAGACTACTTATTATGTGATTGCTCATTCCCAGACGAGACTACGCTTCCTGTAGTGCTAGGAACAGACATGGAGATCATGAGGTAACAATGATGTTCCTCTGACGCGCATCATATAGTTACCTCAGTAGAAGATATCAGATGTTGTATTGACGTGACGGACATTACAAGCTGCACAGGAAACATAAATTTTAATTTTAAAAGCGGAAATTAGTGTAATGTTGCAGCTTCGGCAAAGGGTGTTGTAAGACAACGTAATACCCAGAAAATACGAGCGCTTGCTGAAAAGTAATGCCTCCGATTTCTTATGTGAAAACTCTTAAAGTTTCTTAAATAAAACAAAACATCTTAATCTTCATTCTCATGTCTACATATTTGCAGCTGTCTGCCGCTAGAGGTCTCCGAATTTTAGCGTGTAACATGACGGTGTGTAACCTAGCTATGTCGGTACGTGAGAAACAGCGTGTTCCGATCGAGTTTGAAGAGTTCATCCGCAGATGGAGCACTCTTGTCTTCAACATGACATGGCTGGACCATAAACTGACACATGCATGATAATACTGCAAAGGGTTTCTCTAAAACTGACCCCCAGTTAGGCAACAGCTTCGGTACCACTTGCGCCTCTTTGGTGCGTACTTAAAAAATTTAAATGTAAAGAGACATTGAAACCCTGTTATATGATTGGCGCTCTAGTGCCTGAGGGTATGCAAACCCTTCGACACACCTTCCAAGCGGCTATCTTCACACAACGCGCTACAGCAGCATCGGAGCGTAATTCAAGTGCTCAAAAGGCATAAATACCCTTTCTTACTTCGTATCACGTTCAGATTTTGCTTTCCACCATTACAGAGGAAGGTTTATAGATGATGGTTTCTCATAACTACATCTTAATTTAGTTTACGTCGTGGAACTTTACATGCTGTTGTTAACTGCGACAATCGTCTGGGTACCGCTGAACTCCCAACGATAGTCGCCAAGCTTAATGCAGCTACAGTGATGGCGAGGCGGGCATGATGAAGGGGACTGTCTTGGTCAACAGGTGTTCCCGTGTCGTGGATTATGGTGGCTCCGGCCGTCTCTCCTCGCAGGGGCCACGGCTCGGCGACCAACCCAGGGCTTCGCCTCTACAAGTTCGACACCGACACGGGGAAGGTGAGTTGCTGCTGTGCCGCTGTCGTGGTTTCCGTTCTATTTTATTTCATTTTTAATAACACAATGTAGGACGCAGTTTGGTAGAAACAGTACCAATACAAAACACTGAAGGGACAATACGAAAGAGTGTAGTCAAACTCTCTGGCAGGTTACAATTATGTGCAGGCCCGGTATTTGAACTTGGGTTCTTCGTCTTTCGTGACGAAGGGCCCTACCGACTGAGCTATGTGTTATTTTATGTTTTTAACTTTCTTTTTATTTATTTATTTTAAGTAAAGCTCATACCTTTACTTCTACCAGTACCACTTCTCCTACCTTCCAAAAATTCGCAGACGTCTACCTGGTTGCGTTATGGGAGTAGCACTCTTGGAAAAAGGATATTGTCGGGAAAGGGCTTAGAACCAGCCTGGAAGATAGTTACCGGAATTCATTTACGGTCCACTGTAGAGTGTGCGCTGATTTGAAACTTTCTGGCACATTAAAACTAAGTGAATTGGGCTTTTTGTGAAGTTTTGGAAGTAGGAGGAGAAACTATGAGTCCTGATCGAATAACCCGGACGGGAGAGAACTTGCCCGCAAAACACAAAGATCCAGACTCGAGTCTCGTTACAACAGACAGTTATAATCTGTTGAAATAGTTCACGGCTGAACTGCCGGATGTTAGTGTTTAACGAGTACAATATTTCGGCAAACTACCACGTTCCCATCATCAGGTACCTGAAGAATCGCAGTTTTAATTTGTTATGGAAGTGTAAGATAGGTACACACTCCACTTCAGAGTCAAAATTTTATTTTGGAAACACTGAGAATGTCTGACATATATTCTTACTTCGTTTAGTGAATTGAAATAAATTCGAAGTTCTTTGTTTGAATTCGTACGGGTGCAGGTGTAGATTGGGGGGATCATACTATTATTTCGACAGTAGCTAAATGTGCTTTATAGTAAGGAGGCCTGAAGTAAAATTTCTAAGACTAGCGTTTGAGTGAAGAAAGAATCGTGCATGCATATATAGACAGACAACATAAATATATAAATGGTATAATATAATAATTTTAGCGGAAAGGAAAAGAGGGTACAATAAATAACCTAATGATATCGTTTTTGCACAGAGGGATTTGAAAGACTGGTTACTTTTAATCGAGAATGGTGTTATCACACACAAGCTTATGCTTTCGACTCTGCATAATAATAACCTAATGATATCGTTTTTGCACAGAGGGATTTGAAAGACTGGTTACTTTTAATCGAGAATGGTGTTATCACACACAAGCTTATGCTTTCGACTCTGCATAATAAATCATGGAGTCTTCTAAAAAATTTCTCAATTTCCTATAAATACGAATTACCTTGAGCGGTTGACACAGTGACTTGGGTTTCAACTCTGAGAATGTGTTCCAGAGTTATGCATCGATCACATCCACGAGACCCAAAAATTTTAACAAAATGACTATTTTGGCGCTGTTAGGTCATCTGGCACTCACCTAACTCCTAGACACTTTGTAGTACGACTTTGGTTTTTCAGAGTGACGGGGAGCTGTATTGATGGATAAAATCGTACCCTATGGAAAAGACATCGTCATCCGTCAGTAGATGCTTACATTTTTGGTATGAGATTCACCTAAATGATGATTCCGTACATATTCTGATGCAACCAAAAGCCACGACTGGTGCTTGAGCTTTTCAAAATGATTAATTAGTCACAACAGTGCCACGCAAGTATTTCGCTGCAATTAAATTACTCCTACACAATCGAAACGACATTCGCTCTCCTTTTACTTGCGGTTAATGTCGAACGAGATACCGGACTCGTTTACATCTGAAAGATCGTGTAAGGCGTGGCAATCGACAGTCATCCATTGCATATAACAGTGTCGTATTGGTAGGATAATAGCTGAGACACAGAGCGTGGAAGATGAGGTAATCTGTAATAATAAAATGTACGCAACAATGTTGCAATAGCAAGCCGATGGTGGAGGCAAGAATTAACATTAGCGCAATTACGAATCTACACCTCCATTACAATGATCTTTACCTGGCTCCAAAGCCTAGGCATTAGGATGGCCTAACTTTCTTATTTGTATTCTGTTACAACTGAGAACTGCTTTTTTTGTTTTTGTTTTTTTTTTTTTTTTTTTTTTTTTGTTCCATTTGACGAATCATCTCCCATTACAGCTCCGTGACGAGAGACAGGTTTCGCCGAAGCCCGTAAGGATCCAGAATAATTGCATCCACTGTAACCACGCTAGATAGCAAAATTACATACAGTAGTAATGATTGAACCAATGGTGCAAAAAGTGGATTCAGCTTCTCTTGAGGCGTGTGCACAAACATTAACCCTCGCTATAAACTATATCCGAAAATTGATGTCTCAGTAGATATGACTTTTCACAATAAGGGTCGTAGTCAATGTTTTAGGTTCAGGACCCTACATACACATCAGCATCTCTTTAAAATACATGTAGTGAGTAAAAGTCGAGAACATTTATTCAAATTTGCATTTTTTTAAATATTTCCCCTCTTTGCCACAAAGTAAGACCCCCGTTTGTAGGGAGTATGCGTTGCTGGAAATACGTTGCCATTTCTAAGAGTGTGCGTATAGATATTTCCAAGTTCTGGGTCCCACTTACACATCTGTACATCTTTAAAATAGATGTTGTTAATATAAGCCAACAACAGTTAAGAAATTTTTAAAATTTTTCGTAGGGTTGGCACATACTAGCCTCCAAACTACAGCTTGTAATACACCTTACTGAAAATACGTAGGTACTGAGACGGTTAAGAAAGACATATACAGGGTGAATCACATAGAGCTTGCACCACAAATATTGACGTGCTGTTTCCACATATTGGATAGCCAGTAAGGTGCTCATATTTGTTGCCTTTAAACAGATTGTAACAATACTTATAAAATGTATTTTTGTGCATACAAACACTTTTTAAATCTACCAATACCTATTGACACTAACACACTGAAAGATGCGTAAATTACAATGTCAATAGTTTTTATTGCAGGATTCTAGTACGAGTCGTTTACGAGATATCATTTTGGAAGTTTCTACACTGACATTTGTTTTTTCTCTATAACCCGTAAAGTTGCTATATACGATGTTGTTATGTTTGCTTACAGTATGCTTGTGTGTTATTTGAATGCATTACGACTTGCTTGTCAGTTAATGTGTGACACCTCAAGCTGTAGTTCGTGAGTGGACAACGGTATTTACCAGTGTAGAATAAGTTGACTTGCTCATGGTCTATGGAGACTGTAGGAAGAATACAGTTCTTTCTTGTATAATGTAGGAGGCAACATATCTAATAAACGTCAATCATCTCAGCAGTTATTTACCAAACTCTTCAGGCAGTTACGTGAAGAGTGATAGTGTAATACCTAGACGACGTAACAGAATGAAAAAAATGACGACAGGAGAGTGAGAAATAAATGTTATAGCTGCTGTTGCAGCTGATTTGCATGTTATCTCCCATGAAAATGTATGAGGAGGTGGTATAAGTCAGGCAAGTGTCCTATGCATTCTCCGTCGACGTAGGTTCAACCCTCATCCCATATCTCTCCATCAAGAGTTGCGAAGATACGATTATGAGACTCGTGTTAACTTTTGTACATATGAATTAAGAGATAATACTCCGGATACATCATGTATCTCGTTTAGTGATGAAGCCACATTTACCCATCATGGCAGGGAAAACCGCCTAAACACGAACTGCTTGTCTGTTGACAGTACTCGTTGGCTTCGTCAGGTGGAAATTCAGCGTTCATGAAAAGTGTCATGGTGAACCATCAGGTCGTATGACCGTTTTTGGTAGACGGAACACTTATCGCACACAAGTATAGCAGTGTCCTAATAGATCATCTTCCAATGATGCTGTAAGACTACCCGCTAAAGACTAGGAGGAACCTGTGGTACCAACCTGAGGCTGTCATAGAATACGAAATACTACAGCATATCTTCGCGTATTGTTTCCAAATCGTTGTATTGGACGCAGAGGACCTGTACCCTGCCCACCCATTCTCTGGATTTGGCTCCTGTAGACTTTACTCTGTGAGGAAAGCTTAAAGACGCTGTCTACAAAGGCCGTACCAACGACATCCGATGAAATGCAACGACGTACTATTGCAGCCTGCGCGGACATCTCCGATCACATTCTGTCATATTTGCAGCAGTACTTCCGTATCAGACTGGAAGCGTCTATTGTCGTTACTGGTTGTCGTTTCGAATGCAACCTGTGATGGTCAACTGTCTCTTTACTGGTCAGGATCCACGTAATTAGTGTATACACTTGTGTTGTTCTTAGCTTAGTGTTACCATAGGTCTTGTAAAAGTGTCGGTGTGTGATCATTTGAAAATACGATACCTGGTAAGCGATTCGCACTGAGTACTGCAGTGAAGACCATTGACAATCTGATTTACCCTCTTTTAGTTTGTTAATGTCACTAGGCAGTGTTACATTTAAAAAAGGGTATGTAAGGACGAAAATAGACTTTCTAAGTACACACATCAAGAAACGTTTTGCATCACCCCGGTTCCGATAACTCCTAAAGATAGACGTCGACTGTGGATATTGTATCACAGACACAGTCCCTTCGACTGTTCAAAGATGTCACTAAACCCGCCCAAAGATGTAAACAACCATGCATGAGCAGAACCCATTAGACGGAGGGGCTACGACAGCAGATCAGTTCCCGCCATTCCACAAGGAAGGAGGTACACCGTGGGTGTTGTCTGTAGTTCAGCCATGCCTAGACGGTCAATACCGCGGTTCGATCGCGTACTTCAACTATGCCTAGACAGTCAATACTGCGGTTCGATCGCGTCCGCATTGATACTTCGTGCCAGGAAGGGCTCTCAGTAAGGGAAGTGTCTATGCAACTCGGAGTGAACCAAAGCGATGTTGTTCGGAAATGGAGGAGATACAGAGAGACAGGAACTGTCGATGACGTGCCTCTCTTAGGCCAACCAAGGGTTACTACTGCAGTGGATGACCGACACCTACGGATTATGGCTCAGAGGAATCCTGGCAGCAACACCACCATGTTGAATAATGCTTTTCGTGCAGCCACAGGATGTGTTACGACTCAAACTGTGCGCAATAGGCTGCATCATGGGCAACCACGAGACCACGCAGCGTGGTACAGATGGACTCAACAACATGCCGAATGGGCTGCTCAGGATTGCCATCACGTTCTCTTCACTGATGAGTATCGCATATGACTTCAACCAGACAGTCATCAGAGACGTGTTTGGAGACAACCCGGTCAGGCTGAACGCCTTAGACACACTGTCAGACGAGTGCAAAAAGGTGGAGGTTTCCTAATGTTTTGGATTGGCATTACGTGGGGCCGACGTACGCCGCGGGTGGTCATGGAAGCCACCGTGACGGCTGTGCGATACATTAATGCCATCCTCCGACCGATAGTGCAACCATGTCGGCAGCATATTGGCGAGGCATTCCTCTTCATGGACGACAATGCGCGCCCCCATCGTGCACATTTTGTGAATGGCTTCCTTCAGGTTAACGACATCGCTCGACTAGAGTGGCCAGCATATTCTCCAGTCATGAACCCTATTGAACACGCCTTGGATAGATTGAAAAGGGCTGTTTGTGGGTGACGTGACCCACCAACCACTCTGAGGGATTTACGCTGAATCGCTGTTGAGTATTCGGACAATCTGGAAAAATAGTACCTTGATGAACTTGTGGACAGTATGCCACGAAGAATACAGGCATGCACCAATAGGACGAGCTGTATTCTACTGGTGTGTATAGCAACCTTGACCACCACCTCTGAAGGTCTTGTTGTATGGTGGTACAACATGCAATGTGTCGTTTTCATGAGCAATAAAAAGGGCTGAAATGATGTTTATGTTGATCTGTATTCCAATTTTTTGTACAGGTTCCGGAACTCGGAACTGAGGTGATGCAGACTTCTGTTGATGTGTGTATTATTACAATCTGTTTATTGGCCAAAAACACGAGCCCCCGTCCTCTAAACCATTCTGCGAAAACCGCACATCAATAGCACTTTCCATTACCGCAATATTTACCGTACAAGTTTTAGGTGGTTCACTCTGTGTATTCCACTACATTCCAATGTACTATAGTGAATACGAAATTTTAAAGAATAGCTGTGTATATCACAAGAGTGAATTATTCTTTATAGTTGCATGAATCAGTATGAGACATCGTATGTATATTAGTATTATTGTAGTCCACATGGATTAGACATAGAGGGAAAAGTGAATTTTAGCATTTCCTAGAATTACGGTGACTGTCATCCATTGCACCTGCCCAAGACGCACAAACACCCATCGATAGAAAAGCACAGTATTAAATACAGAGGTGATAGGCAGCACTGATTGCTTCCTAGACTTGCAGGTGGTTGTTAAACGACATCTCCGGAAGCAGATACGCCTCGCGTGAGACCACCACACTACTAAGTAGACTGCGCATTGCAGGTGTTGGACTACGCACAGTACTTCCTGGACCTGCAGCAAGTGGCGGCGCGGGAGGCGTTGGTTCAGCAGCAGCAACAGCAGCAGCAGCACCAGCACCACCACCACCACACGCCACACGCCGACGAATGGCAGCTCGAGTACAACTTCACTTCCTACTACGGCGTCCACGAGATCTCGCCGGAGGCTCTCGCTGGCCTCGCCGAGGCCTTCCCGGACCCAGCACGTGCCAAACTAGCCAACAAGTAAGCCCAGACGTCCGTGCACACGGTGTTCCCCCACGTGCAGGTTTTACTACTGCACAACGGCAACAATTAATGAAACGTAAAGCAACAAAGACGTAACGGCGCTGCTTCTAGTCTGGTCGTTTTTCCAATAATTTTGATTTATTATTATTATTGTTATTATTACATTTCATTTCCTATCGTTAAAGGTAAAGTAGGCTGTTCGAGCACTGATCCACTGTAGAGTCTCTGACTTCTCAGCCAAATACCAGGCGAGTCTTACAACTAAGTAGAACGTTGGTCAGAAATTGGGGATCCGAATTTTTTGTTTCTAATCATCAGTCTTCTGACTAGTCTGATGCAGCCCGCCACGAATTGCCATTCTGTACCAACCTATTTATGTCAAACTAGCAATAGCAGACTACGTCCTCCATTACTTGCTGGATGCATTCCAATCCCTGCCTTCCCCTATAGGTTTTACACTCTACACCAACCTCTATTACCATGGTGTTGTTCATTGACGTCTTAACATATGCCCTATCATCCTGTTTCTGCTTTTCGTCATTGTTTACCAAATATTCCTTTCCCCGCCGATTCCACAGAGAACCGATTCTAAAGAGAACCTCATTGCTCATCTTATCAGACCATCTAATTTTCCACATCTTAAATGCTTCAGTTCTCTACTGATCAGGTTTTCTCACAACCCATATTTCACTACCATATATCACTATACTCCAGACGCACGTTTTCAGAAATTTTTTTCCTGAAATTAAGGTTTATGTTTGATGTTGTTGTTGTTGGTGTTGTGGTCTTCAATCCAGAGACAGGTTTGGTTCAGCTCTCCATGCTACTCCATCCTGTGCAAGCTTCTTCATCTCCCAGTACCTACTGCAACCTACTTCCTTCTGTATCTGTTTAGTGTATTCATCACTTGGTCTCCTTCTACAAGTTTTACCCTCCACGCTGCCCTCCAATGCTAAATTTGTGCTCCCTTGATGCCTCAGAACATACCGTACCAACCGGTCCCTTCTTCTTGTCAAGTTGTGCCACAAACTCCTCTTCTCCCCAATTCTATTCAATACGTCCTCATTAGTCATATGAACTACCCAACTAATCTTCAGCATTCTTCTGTAGCACCACATTTCAAAAGCTTCTATTCTCTTCTTGTCCAAACTATTTATCGTCCATGTTTCACTTCCATACATGGCTACACTCTATATAAATACTTTCAGAAACGACTTCTTGACACTTAAATCTATAATCGATGTTAACATATTTCTCTTCTTCAGAAATGCTTTCCTTGCCATTGCCAGACTACATTTTATATCTTCTCTACTTCGACCATCATCAGTTATTTTGCTCCCCAAATAGCAAAATTCTGTTACTACTTTAAGTGTCTCATTTCCTAATGTAATTCCCTCAGCATGTTTGATACTGGTAGAATTCACTTGGCCAGGAATGCTCTATTTCCAAGTGCTGCTCTCCTTTTCATATCTTCTTTGCACCATCCACTATGAGTTATGTTGCTCCCTAGGAAGCAGAATTCTCTAACTTCATTTACATCCTGACATGACGTTAAATTTCTCGCTTTTCTCATTTCTTCTCCTTCTCATAATTTCCGTCTTTCTTCGATTTACTCCCAATCAATATGCTCTATTTATTAGACCGTTCATTCCATTCAACCAATCCAGTAATATTTCTTCTTTCTACTGAGGATAGCAATGTCATCAGCGAATTTTATCACTGATACGTACCCATTCACCAAGAATTCTAACCTTACTCTTATCCGGCTTTACGTTGGTTCATAGAGTTATTGGATCTTCTCCTGAGGGATATCTTTCATAATTCTGACTAACTGGCGTGTTACATCGTCACAATTCCGAGCTGGTTGGAGGGCCCTGCCCGTAATGCTCCAAACGTTCTCAACTGGGGAGAGATCCGGTGACCTTGCTGGCCAACGCAAGGTTCGGCAAGCACGCAGACAAGCAGCAGAAAATCTCTCCATGTGCGGCCGGGCATTTTCTTTGCTGAATTTTAAGTCCAGGATGACTTGCTACGGCGGGCAATAAAGCAGGGCGTAGAATATCGTCGACGTACCGCTTTGCTGTAAGGGTGCCTAGGGAGACAAACATAAGGGCCCTGCTTGAAAAGAAATGGCAGACCATAACATCACTTCTTGTTGTCTGGTCGTATAGTTGGCCACATTTAGGCTGGTATCCCATCGCTGTCCGAGGCCTCTCCAGACTTGCTTCGGTCTGCAATCTCACTGATAAGACTAGAACTGTCTTTATTAATGAGTCCCGCTTAGAACTGAGCTCCCATGACTAGCGAGGACGTGTCTAGAGACACCCCGAAAAGAGGTGGGATAACAACCCGACTGTCGCCTATCATACGTTTTTACAACGAGGAGTGATGATCTGGGGTGCCATTTCTTTTCACATCGGTCATCCATAACATGCCTATAGTGCAGCAATACGTCAAGGGTTTGCATTTCAGCAAGATAATGTCCGTCCGCATACGGCGAGAGCTAGTACAGCTTGTCTTCGTGCGAGTCTCCGGATCTCTCCCCAATTGAGTACGTTTGGAATATTATGGGCAAGACCCCATGGCCATCACGGGATGTTGAAGATGCATGGCTTCAATTTGACAGAGTTGGGCACGATATTGCTCACGAGGAGACCCGACAATCCTGTCAATCAATGTGAAGCCGAACAACCGCTCGCATAAGGGCCTAAGGTGGACCAACAACCCTTTACTGACTTGCTTGATTTGTGGCGCTCTTTCTCTCGAATAAATCACTCAATTTTTCAGAAACTGCAATCATTTGTTTGTCAGCACATGTACATCACTGCCCCCGCTTTCCATCCAATTAGGGTAACTCCTCTTAGAATATTTTTCTTAATTATATTTTTCTTAGAGATTCTTCCAGCAATGACCCATTGAAGAAAAAGGACTCTTCAGCCAAATACTCAGAGAGGTGATAGTGGGGAAGACGGAATCCCATTTTGGAACATTTGGGAGAAGATTTACAATCGCCTTACAACAAAAGAAAAACCCCACAAAAACCCTGGATAGTACCGGTGGATGGGAGGTACGTTTAATTTACTTCCTCAGCAAGAATATGAAGGCTGTTGAATGTGAATGTGTTTTGATTCATGTGTACACTAAGTATTGTTGTTTAGCATATGACTAATACTCATAATTCTCGGAAGATACTTACAGCTGCATACATAGACACTGTATCTTAATTAATGGCGTAAACGCATACAGTTGAAAGTAGAAGATACAAAAAGCGAAAGAGAATCAGTAAACATAGGTCCGCTAACTAACTGTTGACGAGATAACTGAGACTTTGTGGTTACTAGTTGCCACTGACATGATTCTGTGTAAGCACCGCGTGCTGATCCGTAGTGTAGTTTTTGTTTACATTTTCGAGACGTGGAATTGTAAACACAATGGATACGACAGTGGAGTACACATGTTTGAGTGGCACTCATGGCAGATGTTTGTGGAGCGTCAGTTGTCTTGTAGCAGTTTTGGTGGTAACACTGATCGTTAGGGAGTATGCGGGTATGCATTTCATGTATGTTAGGGCTAATGACAATGCACGAGAGGCTGTACGCTTGTACCAAGAAGGATACCTTGTCCAAAGCCACCAGTATCCTTTACAAGGGAGCATTATCGCGTCTGAGGAAGTGAGAGCTTTGCATATGCTGTGGGAGAGGGTAGGGCAGCACGAATTACACATGTACGTGAAGAAGTGGTGCTAGAAACAGATGAAAACTCTCCAGGCATCACGACAGGGACACTGGCCACACAAATGCCTCGAATTAAACATCGCAGTGTTTGGAGAAGAATGCATTGCAAAGCAGTGTACCCGTACCAACCCCAAAGTCTTAAGCGTCTTAGTGAGGCGGTCTTCGGTCCTACACTAACTCTCTGTCAGTGGATGAAACAACAAGCTGTTGGCAACCCTTCATTTCACAGTAAAATTTTATTTACAGATAAAGCAGAGTACACTCGTGATGGTGTATTTAATTATTAAAATTGTAGCAATTGGAGTCATCTAGGCTCCAACTCACAAGCTATACCTAATTCTCTTATTGAATGTGTGATTAATGGTACTAAATGGTCGTCTGATTGGCCGTGAATATTACCAAACAAACTCAATGGACGGAATTACCTTTGGTTTCTGCGGGATCCTTGTGCAGGATTACGTGAGGATGTTTCTTCAGAGTGACGCTATATCATATAATACATGCATGGTCGAGCAGCGGCACATTTTGATGCTATGGTGAAACCATATCTAATGCGCTGATATGTCAAAGCTAGACTGGGCGAGGAGGACCTGTAACATGCCCTTCAAGATCACCTGACCTGAACCCCATGGATTTCTGTGTTTGAGGCCACCTTATAGGTGTAGTGTAGGCCACGCCGGTTACACGGTTTAGGAATTGGAGCACAGACTCGTCAGTGCTTGTCAAGCATATCGAAACAGGCGTATTTGGGAGGACTCGAAACTCAATGCGTCGGCGGTACAGGCCTGCATTCGGGTATAGGGACGACACTTTGAACACCTCCGTTCATTACGAGTGCAGTTATGTCAGTTATGTTACTGTTGTCGCGCTGTTGTGATTCTTCAAGTTTTCCCGGCGTACTGAATATTCTATGAGGTTCTGGGATTCCAGCTGCATATTATTGATTTCTTACCACAATATTTCGGCTGACAACCGTTCATCCATCTTCAGGTGTTCGCCAATAGAGACTATGAGTTCGCGGTGTCGGCTTTATAGCAAACATTTGTTCAAAAAATGGTTCAAATGGCTCTGAGCACTATGGGACTCAACTGCTGAGGTCATTAGTCCCCTAGAACTTAGAACTAGTTAAACCTAACTAACCTAAGGACATCACAAACATCCATGCCCGAGGCAGGATTCGAACCTGCGACCGTAGCGGTCTTGCGGTTCCAGACTGCAGCGCCTTTAACCGCACGGCCACTTCGGCCGGCTAGCAAACATTTGTGCTGCGACGCATGTGCATAGGCGGCAATCAGAAGAGCGTTTTCCCTCAGAAGAAATTGAAGAGTTCAACGGGTCCCAAGCCTTGTCCAGTTGAAAAACCCCGTCACACATTATAAGAAAAAAAGAGAGAGAGAGAGAGAGAGAGAGAGAGAAAGAAAGAAAGAGAGCCTCCTGCTCTCGGCGAGATCCCTTTGGGACTTAAAAACCGTGACGATTTGAGTTCTTTAATTTATTCTGACAGAAAATATTTTATTCATGTGAGCATCTTGCGACATCTTACGTTTGTTTCTTGCCCCGTTACCAAGAGTGCCGCCAGAGGGCTTGCACGTAGTTTCACCTTTACGTATGCGCCTGCGCACCAAAAATGGAACACTATTTTCGTAGGTCGTGGATTTCGATAGAGGACGTTCCTGTGACGGCCGCCTATGTCCATGTGGTGCCGCGCCAATTTTTGCTATAAAGCCGACTGTCTGCAGTGGCGGACACCTGAAGATGGCTGAACGGTTGCCAGTCAAAATATTGTGGCTAGAAGTCACCAAGATCCGTCTGCCCCGAAACCTCTTAGGATATGTCGTCGTGCTCATCCAACAAACCTACACGTCTACAAAAGTATCGATAGTAATTTTTGTTAATGTGGTACAATATTCATATTTTTACCTAAATGGGATGACGCTTACGAAGAATCAAGTCAGTGGTGGTTAGTAAACACAAAGTCCCTATTAGGCCGCAAACCCTTGCTTTGGAGACCTATGTTTACTGAAACTATTTTTATTCTATTATCATGTACAATCAATTGCACACGGTTACGCCATTACATATGGTACAGCCTGCACATAAGAATAAGAAACGATGAACTTTCAAAGGTTACATATGTTTAATAACAATGTCCAGTTCTTCATTTCAGTGCACTGTCTCCAGTTTTGCTAACAGGAAATTCTATTCAATACGTGGTTATCCTCGAATCCAACACTAGCTGGCAATGCGACACACAGCTTGGTGTGCAGCTCTGCAGTCACAATGTGGATGGGGCAGCTCGTCCCACCGGTGGGAGCGTCTTTGCACCTGCCGTGGCCCTTTGGCATTCGATCCACGGCAGCCCAGGCCTAGTGTGATAGGCGAGATCCAGTTGGGAGAGCAACACCTGAGAAGACGTCGGCAATGGGGTCGGTGAGGAGCAGTAGCAATAATGAACCCGCGTAGTATCTGCTCAGGTGCAGAACTGCTACTGTTACTCACTGACCCTACCATTCTTCGGGAATTTTAAAACCCTCTGGAAACCATTCAGAGGCATCACGCACGGTAGGATGTCGTGAGCGCAGCGTTTTAAGATTATGGGCCTACTACTCTTTTGTGTATTGCTCTCAGTACAATAAAAAATGTCTTTAGAAAAATGCCACGAATGGCTGTTCTTACACGAACTTTCGACTCAAGAAATGAATTTTTGACGCAGTGTGACTACGTTTTAAAAATATATTCAAAAGTAGTTAGTACTTACCTTGCTACGACAGATTCTTATGGACACAAATGAATTTTATGATCACGGTTACATAATGTGATCAAAAGTATCCGGACACCCATAAAAACATACGTTTTTCATATTAGGTGCATTGTGCTCCACCTACTGCCAGGTACTCCACAGCGGCAACCTCAGTAGTCGTTAGACATCGTGAAGCAGAATGGGGCACTCCGCGGAACTCACAGACTTCGAACGTAGTCAGGTGATTGGGGGTCACTTATGTCACACTTGCGTCGCCGCCGACAGTTGAAGAGGGTCGTAATGTGTAATAGGCAGACATTTATCCAGACCATCTCACAGGAATTCCAAACTGCATCAGGATCCGTTGCAAGTACTGTGACAGTTAGGAGGAAGGTGAGAAAATTTGGATTTCATGGTCGAGCGGCTGCTCATAAGCCACACGTCACGCCGGTAAATGCCAAACGACGCCTCGCTTGGTGTAAGGAGCGTAAAAACTGGGCGATTGAACAGTGGAAAAACGTTGAGTGTAGTGACGAAACACGGTACACAATGTGGCGATCCCATGACTGGGTGCGGGTATGGAGAATGCCTGATGAACGTTATCTGCCAGCGTGTGTTATGGTGTGGTCGTGTTTTACATAGAAGGGACTTACCCCTTGTTCTTATGCCTGACACTACCACAGCACAGGCCTACATTGATGTTTTAAGCACCTTCTTGTTCCCACTGTTGAAGAAGAATTCAGGGATAGTGACTGCATCTTTCAACACGATCGAGCACCTGTTCATAATGCACGACCCGTGGTGGAGTGGTTACACGACAATAACATCGCTATAATGAACTGGCCTACACAGAGTCCTGACCTGAATCCTATAGAACACCTTAGGGATGTTTCGGAACGCCGACTTCGTGCCAGGCCTCACCGACCTACACCGGGATCTCTGCTCAGTGCAGCACTCTGTGAAGAATGGGCTGCCAATCCCCAAGAAATCTTCCAGCACCTCATTGAATGTATGCCTGCGAGAATGGAAACTGTCGTCAAGGCTAACGGAGGTCCTACAGTCCGCAGCTCGTGGTCGTGCGGTAGCGTTCTCGCTTCCCGCGCCCGGGTTCCCGGGTTTGATTCCCGGCGGGGTCAGGGATTTTCTCTGCCTCGTGATGACTGGGTGTTGTGTGAGGTCCTTAGGTTAGTTAGGTTTAAGTAGTTCTAAGTTCTAGCGGACTGATGACCATAGGTGTTATGTGCCATAGTGCTCAGAGCCATTGTTTTTGGAGGTCCTACTCCATACTGAATTGCAGCATTACCGATGGAGGGCGCCACGAACTTGTAGATCATTTTCAGCCAGGTGTGCAGATTCTTTTGATGACGTAGAGTAGTTTATAATGTTTGCAGTAATGCCCGTTATTAACATTCCTGATGAAGAAATAAAAAAGATGAGAGCACATACTCGCAGTTGAGCGCAGAGAGCAAAATGCATACAATGCCACGAAAATAGTCGTATCTTTAGACATTTATTTATCATTACTGCATAGGCTCCTTGACCGTAGCCAAGTTGTTTTAACGTGTCATTGTGTAAAGTAATTTAACTATTAACTTAAGATAACTGTTTCGACCGTATCACAAAGGCCTTCCTCAGAGCAAGACTAGTATTTTATACAATTACGCGTTGCAGCAACCAGAATAATTTTGATCATGTTTAACACTGACGTCGGAATGAAAAGCAACGATGGATGGGTAATTTAGGATCAAATCAGTGCCACTGATAAAAGAGAGAATACACTTGTACACACCTAAAACAAGTGACATACTGGTTTGCCACGTAAGAGAGAACCGAACCACAAAAAATTCGTAGTAATTTTAATAAACTAGACTGGGATGTATTCAACAAACCTTCCTTTCGGATGGATTAATAAGATATCGGCTCTGTACTATGTGCATCGGGTGCTAAGAACCGCACTGTGCACCGAACGTGAAGTTTGAACACAATTAAAGGCAACTATGAACTTAAAAATACACGAGCAATATTACCCAAAGTTGCTAGATTTGAGCGACAGTCTCAGCACGTTTCTGTAACTTGTTGCATGAAGAGGATCATCGGAAAGTAACTTCAGCGTAAATTGCTATATAAGTCATCTATAACAGCAAACATGGAAGCAAGACACTCACATACGACCACCAAGAAACGCAGACAGGAACAGACAAATCAGATCAGTGGAGTACGTTGCGTGGTTTCAAACGGATACACTTGCAGAGATCAAGTGAGCCCACTGGCTTTCTATGTAGTCATCCGTTACTACTCACTAAATTACCTGTCGTGATGCATGTATTTTCAACCAGCTAAAGACTGCGACACCAGCAGTACTCGATCGCTTGGTATAGAACATCTTTGCAGTACGACTCCAAGAAAGAATAGTTTTGAAAGTTGATATTGTGATAAGCAACTTTCAATAATTAAAAGTAGCGGGTCCCCCTGCGTGGGTAGATTAGGTTTTCTATTACCACAGATCTTGTTGAATTCGCTTATAAGAACAGGAGATCAGAGCAGATCAGGTGGCATAATGTCTGTTAAGAGTGGAAGCCAGTGAACTAATGGCAACAGATATTATTCAGTTCAGTGTCGACAAGCCTAGAATGAAGGCTGTTCATCCACCACAGGTAAATTATATTCATGATGGTTGCTGAGCATCCCCAGGTAGTTCCATGTAACTGCTATAAGATATCCGAGCTAGGTTCATAAGGTGTTGCATGAAGGTCCGTGTTCAGTCCAAGACGTTGCCCGGATATATTAAGTAATACCGATGACTTCTCCGCCATGAAATGTGTGTCTGATAACTGGGAAATGAGGCGACCTTGTTATAGGAACCAGCACAACTTTCACTCGAGATTATTTAATGAAATCAAGCAATAGATGTATCAGACATTCTAAACTAGTCTCCAGAAAGGGAACGTCGTCAACTGTCACGCTATTCATTTGCTCTTTTAAAACTTGATGTTTTTTTATTTTCCTTTGTTGAATTTCGATTCCTCCCAAACGGCGGCGGGCTGGCAGCAGCTTAGTACACCACTTACACCAGAAGAAGAAGATAACAAACAATACAATCAGGCGATAAAAACGGTGGCTTAAATTGTAAAATGGCGGAAAACTGTTGAAGCTAAAACATAAAACAAAGGGCGATACTAATAAAATACACAAGAAGCAGACAGGTAAAATAGTACCCAACAATTAAAAAAAAACACGGTGACAGTCTGATTTCTGTTCGCAATATATAAAAATCACATCCAGCAACAGTACGATTTCTGTGCGCAACACTTCAGAAAAGATTCTCAACACTGAACAGCCACATAAAACACCACACTAAAAAGTTGGCACAAAAATGTCACACCAAAGCCAAGGGCAGATTGGGGGGGGGGGGAGACCTGGACAGAGGAGGGGAAAAAAGGGGGATGGAGAGGAAAAACAAAGTGCGGGGGAGGAGTCGACGGAGGGACTCATAAGGGGGGAGCAGGGCAGACATGGGAGGGAGTGGGGAAAGGCAGAGGAGGGGAATGCAAAAGTACTCGGGGAGAGAGGAGGGAGGTAGAGAGAGGGTAGGTGGGGAAAGACAGGATGGTAGGGGGGAGAGGGAGCCCAGGAAAAGGACAGAGGAGGGGAGGGGGAGGTGAGGATCACAGTTGATAGGAAGGATAAATGGAGGGAGAGAGGGCATCATTCAGGAGGGGTAGTCGACGGAAGCCACCTTAGGAAAGGAGATGAAGGTAGTAGAGGTGGAGGGTAGGGGGGACACAACAGGGATGGTGCGGCAGAGGGCGGGGGTTTGAAAGTAGGGGAGCAACCAGGGGATGAGGGGGATCAAGGCGGTGGAGGGTGCAGAGGACGTGGATATGTTCGAGAAAAAGGAGCATATGGGGGAAAGGAATCAGGTCATAGAGGATCTGCATGGGGGACGGGAGGCATATACGAAAGGCGAGGTGGAGTGCATGGCACTCGAGGATCTGGAGGGACTTATAGAATATGGGGGGGGGGGGGGGCAGGGTGGATATCCAGGAGGGACTGGCATAACAGAGGATGGGACAGATTAAGGATTTGTAAAACTCGGTGAATAATTTCCGTATATGATTAACTTAATACAATAGATTCGTTTATGATATTCTTCATCTTCAAAGTCATACTGATCTGTTACAGTGAGCAGCAAAACTTCATAAGAAATATACAGGGTGACCAGTGAAGGTGACCCTACTTTCAGAATTAAATATCTCGAAAAGTAAGAGCGATAGAGGAGTGCAACGAACGGTATGTTTATTGTTAAAGCTGTAAGAATTTTATACAGAAGTCATGAGGAAGTTTCGAAATAGCTCGAAAAGCTGATTACAGGTGGAGCTGTAGTCGCATAGCGACAACACATAGTGTGCCGCAGCTGAGAGTGACCAGTTCCACCACTGAAACGTGAAAGGGGGTTAGCGTACCGAAGGATGAGGTTAAAATCACTTATTCCATTTTCGCATGATTTAATGTTCCAAAAGGATCCGATGTGAAAACTATTTGCAAGCTCTTTCTAAATTCCAAAGGAGAGGCAACGCGATTGCGGGGAATGCTGGCCCTCGGCAAACCGTATTTACTCCTAAAATTTAAAAATGTTTTCTGGAATTATTCAGCCAAATTCAAGGAATCCATCCTGAGAATTGCAGCAGAGATTGGTCTGAAGCGTTCCAGGACGCTGAAACAGAGCTACACATGTTTTCATTCAAGATCATGCCTTTACGAGGTGTGCAACGAAGGGCTGACTGCGAACCAGATCGTCACTACTATTGTTAATGAGTGATTTGATGTTGGCTGCATTTCGGTGATAGACGAAACACACTTTCACCTGAATGAAGTCGTGAATAAACAAAACCGGCGATTTTGGGGTTTCGGAAGACCCCACATTGTGAAGCGAAACTACTGTATTCTCCCAAAATTGCTGTATGGGCTTCGGTATGCTGCAGAGGAATCGTTGGTCCTTTTTCGTGCTAGGAACGGTCGCTAGGGAACATTACGTGATACTTTTGGAACAATTCATCGCCAAATAGCTAGGATCGACCAGGCACTGAATGGTTCATGCAAAATGAGGCCAGGACACATCGCACTGAACAGATGTTTCGCTTTCTTGAATATTTCTGGAATAGAGCCACATCGTCTGGCTTATTGCAAATGTACTGGTGCAGGAAGAGATTTGCGACCATATTCACCCCGTCTGATTCCTTGTGACTACGTTTTGGGGGCACGTTGAAAGACGCTGTCTACTTTGACTAGTCCAGCACGCTCGACTAGCTTGAATCGGTGATCTTTCACGCATCTGAATCCATTTCCGTTGAGACACTATGGGATGAAATGAGAAATTGCGTTCTTCGTGTGCCCCACCTCAATACTGTGAATGCTGGCCACTTCGAAAAGACTGTGGTGTGACAGCGAAGACTGATTGCAGAGGACGAGTTTAATCGTGGACACGAACGCTGATACTGAATGAGCTGCACGGCCTACAGCTTTTTGAACTACTTATTAACTTTTGTAAAAATTCGTAATAAACATACCATTTTTTACACTTGTTATCGAGAAATTCAATTTAGAAATCACGGAATTCTGCGCTGAATACCCTTTATAAGTTGTATCATAATTACTAGTCGTGAAAATTGACGTGGGTATTACTCGGACACTATATCGTAGCAGCCGCCAGCGGGCATAAACAACCGAGGGCTAGGGCTGTAGAGTGGAGAAGAGAGGGGTGGGGGTCATGCCCCGCCTCTCTCTCTCAGGGCAGCCAGCCCACACCCGTGTTTCGCGCTTCAGTGAAAGCAGATTTGAAGCATGATGATAGTGAATGCCGAAACCAGTGAAGGAATCTACCGCTAAAAAGTTCGTAACAGTGATCAGAAATGATATAAATTACAGACAAAGACAATTTTTGATAGAAAAAAAATGTAAGTCAGTCTATGCAACATTTATATACTGCTCCAAACAGTTTGAAGAATTATTTTAGCCGCTTTCACCGTAGCTCTCGGCCGTGTCGGTACGTGAATATTATCAGCTGTGTCCGTGCACAGCTATGGCTGTATTAGATGAATCCTCCCTGGAGTCATTAGTACGTATAATGATGTCAATCGCTATTTCCATTACACCATCGTGTCTCCTGCAGTCATGCTCCGCCTCTTGCAATTTTCTGCAGTGCCCTTCCCAATCCTTTTCAGTGACCGAATTGAAGGCATTGGCCGACAGTCTTTTGAGAGTGGCGGCAGACGTCGCCAGAGACGTTCTGCTCCCTCACGTACTGTTTAATTTTCGCCCTTGCAAGTTCAGTTGCGTTCAGGTCACAACTGTACGGCGGCAGGCAAAGTACGGTGTGGCCTACACTCTTTGCCAGTTCGTCTACTACATACGTCTTTTCACTCGATTCGTTCGCCTGCACAAAAGCATACAGCTCCGCCTTTATCATGCTGTCATTGCATTCAACTTTTCTTCTTGTCAGCCATTCTATTATCGCCACCCTTGGAAAGCTTATTGATGGTTTTTTGTCCAACTGCCTTCAACGATGCGAAGCATTGTTCATAACAATAACGCCGACCACGGTGGCCGAGTGGTTCTAGGCGCTCAATCCGGAACCGCGCGACTGCTGCGGTCGCAGGTTCGAATCCTGCGTCGGGCATGGTTGTGTGTGATGTCCTTAGGTTAGTTAGGTTTAAGTAGGTCTAAGTTCTAGGGGACTGATGACCACAGATGTTGAGTCCCATGGTGCCCAGAACCATTTGAACCATTTTTTTTTTCATAACAATAACAGAATTTGGCGGAATACAGGGAGCAAATTCTTCGAAAACCACTTCTCGAAATTTTCTGAGTCCAGTTGGCCATGACAGTCCGCTTGCGTCAATTTCACCCGTCTTTCGAGCCAACACTTGCTACTGTCAGTCTTCTGGGAGCCATTTTTCCACGCCATAACATCCAATACATCTTGTGGCCTCTGCCACTATTTGCCGCAAATCAGATTGCTATCGATCGACGACTCATCAAGATAAAAAATATTTTTTTCAGCTTCCCTAATGCTCCTCATTTATGCTAGGAAACGAGACAGACAAACAGAAATGTCACCACATTCTAATAACGTATTTCGTTTGTACCTTACGGATTTCCGATCGACGTAAGTAAAGTTTTTAATGACTTACTGCCCCGTCTCCAATTTATCTTCTCACGCAGCAGTGGAAGAAATTTTGCCACACTAGGCTTTTTGATGCGTGTAGAACTACATGATGGTATATCTTATAACTAATTTATTGAATGTCACTACGTCTCTTCGTAAGTGAAGCAAAATAAAAGTAAAGTGATTTCAACCTAGCAGATGCGTAGTTGGAAACATCGTCAAATATAAACAGCTGTACACTTTTACAGTACAAATTACAACTAAGTCCTTTCCTTTCCTGGAACACCAGGCGTTTCTGACAAACTTTTCTGATCCTGTCTAATGTTCGTACACTTCTGTCGGTGTAAGTGGCAGCTTTCTTACGGGGCTGAGTGGTAGGGTGTAGCAGCTTTCTGCTTTCCTTTACCACCTCAAAGCATTCAAACATATTGTGCATCATTTTATGAGCATCGCTTCGTACTACAAATCTCCCTTTCCTCTGAAGGGTCGTGGAAGTCATACTGGAACCCTGTGATGAACCTGGAGCAGCGTCTTCACACATTTCAAAACATGACACGAGCAACAACCGACGCACAACACAAAGAAAAACAAATCGGAGAATACAGGAGGCATTCAGTAATGATAGGCACTGCTGTGAAAACGGTTTGACAGGCCCGATCTATAAAAAAAGGGTTCAAATGGCTCTGAGCACAATGAAACTTAACATCTGAGGTTATCAGTCACGTAGAACTTTGAACTACTTAAAGCTAACTAACCTTAGGACATCACACATCCATGCCCGAGGCAGGATTCGAACCTGCGACCGTAGCGGTCGCGCGGTTCCAGACTGAAGCACCTAGTACCTCTCAGCCAGGCCCGATCTCTGCCGCTAACTTCAGCGACCAGAGATCAAAACAACCCCACCCAAAACTCTCATGATACGAGCAATAAAAGTACACGACATTGAAAGCAGAAACGTTTCAGTAAACATAGTTCCGCAAATCATCCGCCACTGAAATATTTTCCTGGTTAGTAAAGGTGGATTTCAAATGTAGACTTTCTAATTAAGTGATCGTATATTTGGGCTCAAAATTCACGTGCAATAATGAGAAATACATAACTGTTTCAAGTACGGGGCATGGTGAAATTGCTCTAAAGTAATACCTGTTGAAGGATATGATGCAGCGTCGTCCTCGCATTTCTGTGGAACACTGTGCTAGTCTCTACAGTGGGTTACGAATTCTTTCAGACACTCTCAGATCATCTCGTAAATCTTGACCGTACTGTACAATTCGCTCTTCCAGTTGCTCAAATGTATCAATGGGAGTGGGTACACTTCGCTTTTAAGACGACCTCTGACATAAAGATGTAGAAAAAAAATTTGGCCAAGACATCTAAGAGCCGTAGGTACTGCCCTTTCTATCACATTCCTCAACCGTGAGACACGGGTGAATCTGCTCGTTTGGGGACCTATGTTTAATACAACATTTTTCTTTCTATTACGACATAATTTCACCCTTTTCACCTGCCTCGAGACGACTGGGTTTTGTGTTGTCCTCATAATTTCATCATCATCCAGGAAAGTGGCGAAATTGGGCTGAGCAAAGGTTGGGAAATTGTACGGGCGCTGATAACCGCGCAGTTGAACGTCCCCCAAACCAAACATCATCATCATCATCATCATAATTTCACCCTGTCTGTTTTCGTTATGAATTATGATAACCTCAGCATGTATGATACGTACGCTAAAAATATGACATTTCTCCCAACAAAATCTAATCTTACAATTTTCTTAATACCAGGCGCTAATCCATTTCACCAACTTTCATCCTGGGGCGTCATCTCAAAAGGAACCTACATGACTAATTCAAGAGATAAGTTTCTTACATTTCTATTTGCAACTTTTCTGTGCAAGAATCGTGATGGCCTGGCATAAACATTGTAGCAGCTGCTTTTGTAGCGTTCTTGCTAGCTTCAAATTACGTAGTAAGTATTTTTTACTATCGGTAGTTTTTATTGTTGCTGGGTGCCAGACCGCTGGATATAATAAAATAAAGATCCGTTTTGTAGGATGAGGAGAAGACTACACGAAGGAAAAGCAATGAGCAGAGCAACACGTACATTAAAACAAACAATTGCATTATTACTTTTATTTTCAATAAAACAAGATTCACTGATGTGTAAGAGGATTTTCGGCGTCCATAAACCGTCATTTTCGAAACACTTAAAAAAATGTCAAATATATCTGCCGTTTCTCAGCGTTTCTATTCTGTGGCACAGTCACAAAAATCTTCGTGGACTTGCTTTCCTTTCAATCATAGACACCAATTCTGGAAGCTCAAAGAAAGACAATAAAATATAATCAGTTCTTGGCGAGATTTCCGTAATGTTTTCCAAAAGTTCATGTACAAGGACTGCTACGGTAAGTTAATACCTCCTTTGTGTTACCACAGATAACGTGTCACTGATTTCGTTTGTACTAACATTGCAGTACATGTGAAATATCTATTTGCTCCCATCGTCCTGAGTACCAGCACAGTAAGGCCGTTTTGATTCATGTTACAAGGCCAGACCGGTCATCATCCAGACCGTTGGCCCTGCAGCTACTGAAAAGGTTGCTGCCCCTCTTCAGGAACCACACGTTTGTTTGGCCTCTCAACGCATACCCCTTTGTTGTGGTTGCACCTACGGTACGGCTATCTGCATCGCTGAGGCACGCGAGGTCCATGGTTTGTGGCTCATCCTTGTTGTAGTCTTTCGTGGGCACTAAATCTTAGTTCATTAAGTTGGCGGGCGACGATGTCTTCGATCGCTAGGGTCTTGTTCAATTTATTTTCATTTACAGCCGGGAGAATGAGTCAAAAACTTCATTAAAATCTCTTGAAACAGTAATAGCGTACGTAACGTAGCTTGACATCGTCGTAAATTGTTTATTCACAAGCCAGTTACTAAGCAAGCTAAGTCTAATTCGGTGAACAAACACTATTTGTTTTTAACTGGTATTAATTTCATGCACACAGAATTGAAAATAAATTTCTTGACGCCTTATATTCCTCCTAGTTTTAAGGTCAGATTACACGCTGAAAGTCAGAGAGGTTGCTATAATGTAGTCGGTGAAATTCTTCAAATAAATGACAGTCAGCCGATCGCTCTGAACTGCACTCGGAAGTTAACTTTTTCATGAAAATTTTGTAACTAATGTTGAATTGAAACTGACTTCAAAATTGTAGTAAGTGCAGTCTAGTATTTCTAAACCAATCAGCTTCAGACGTAGAATCGTAACGCTTCATTAACTGCACATATTGAAATCCATAAATACTGAAGATGAATCAGAGATTATTTTTGATTCTGTTTTATTCGTAACTCGTAAGGAACGAAACTTTCACAAATAACAGTTTTCAACAACAAACATAAATGTAACCGGGATTCTAACTGAGAGAGAGCTAACAGAACAGAAGATATCGCTACGGTCTAAAATATATAGTTATACTACTAAAAATAAAACATCGAACAATGTAACACGTATTTGCTATTCTGATGTCTTTAGTTTCCTTTAAAAATCTAAATTATTTTTTTTACATTAATAAACTTATAAATTTCGAACAAAAATTGACAATTTCAATTACTATACTACGTAAGAGTGGCTTCAGGTTGTATCTAAGAATAATCTGTGGGTTCCATTACGATATCATCACTTGAGTATCAATGATACCTCACAACCTTTGTATTGATGCCATTGGCAGAAATGTAACCACCGCTTCTTTGATATAAAAATTTTTAATTTTAAACTTTACTATTGGATGCGCATAGAAACACCAAACATTACCAGTAAAGATACTACAATTAGCAAATCCTGGTGACTAAAGTGAATTTTTCTGTTATGAGCAATTTAGTTCAGAGAAAGTTATGTTCGTTATTCATTCTTTTAATTTTTATTCGTGCTTCGTATACGTGACACATTGTAGCATCAGAATCATTTCATCAGACGATGTTTTAAAAATTAATACAACATATTAGTGAAATATAGGACTGAATTGTGTCTGTGTTAGTTTAGAGGAAGTCACGTTCGTTACTGTGTATTTTTATTTTTATTGGATCTTCGTGTACATGATGATTTTCAGCATGAGACATATGTTATGATACGATATTTTAAGAATATATACATCATATTTCTTTAAACATAGGACTAGATTGTCTCTGCGTTAACCCTAAATTGTTGCCATTTACCTGCATAAAGTGAAGTACAGCATTTTCGTATGATCGTTAAGAAATCCTCTGATTTGAGGAAAATAACTCAGAAACGCGTCTGTTATGAGAGTAATGAATAAAAAGTTAATCTAGAATACTTAATAAATAACATGATTTACGCCTACCTTCTCTGTTACTGGCCCGACGGACTTGTGGACTTGTGACAGTCTTCAATCGTCTACCTCCACCTGTGCCGTATTTCTTAGATTCTCGCTAGGAACGGGCAATACTTAGTTCGGCTTCACGGTTTTTTCTTAGCCACAATGAGTACGCGCCCGCCATGTAACGACAACGTGAAGCTTAGGGGTAAGATTTACATACATGACAACCAGATCATTCGAAATTTCTGTTTTTCTCTTTTTCCTTAGCAAAAAGGAACAAATATCTCAAACTTTCATCTTCGTAACTCGGTCGACATAAGAGATCTTGTATACCTTCTGCAAAGAATGGAACGGTGAACATAAGTGACGAACCTGGTCGGGGGAAGGGGAAGAGAAAGGAAAAGGAAGGAACTAATGACATCAGCTGCATCGGGGCTTAGTGTGGAATCGACGGCGACGAGTGAAAATGTGTGACGCTCCGGGACTCAAACCCGCTGTTTCAGCGTGAAGTCCCGATGTAGTTGATATCATCCTTTCCTTTCCTTTCTCTTCTCCCGCCTTCACCTTCAATGGAGATTATATGTATCACAGCTGCAAATTCCACGTGGAACCTGTCAGAAAGAACAGAGATCACCCGTTCCTATGCAGTATTGCCCATAAGCCACAGTCCTGACATACCAATCCAAGTGAAACGATAATTTCGTTCTTCAGCAAACCCTACGAATGTAGTGGATGTGATGTAGGAAAACACATATCTTAAATTGATACATTTTGAACAGTTTATAGAACTGTAAATGTTTTGTTGATAAATTATTTCGTTTAAATTAGTGGTATTTTACGGAGCTGTACCATAGTGAAATAATTTTCCATTCCGACTCCCACATATTGTTTCACTGTGGCTAAATAGCATAACCAACGAAGTGCCCGTCGTGAGATGTATTCGTGTAAAATAGCTTTTATTTACAGAAATATACGTCTATTTGCGACTGAATACAGTGTGTGAAAGTGAGTTCACTGGCTGTTAAGTGCATCCAATTAATTTTCACATTTTCGTGTGGTCGTAAAACGGAGAAAAGTTGTTTTATTTGCTTATTCGCTTAGCAGTTCATTTCTGTAGCATCGCAATAATATTCCTCGCATGGGCCAATACTGTAGGAAGTAAAATGCGACAAATCAGCACGGCGGAGGACTGAGTTCACAGAATCCTTGATTCACAGAACACAATGGTATAAAGGGCGGACGCTGTTTAATACAAAGTGAAGAGTGAGCGATATGAAGCCTCAGTAATACATGATACACGGTTGAAAGATACATATTCAATTGTGCTGGACGACCAACTGGAACTGCAACCATATAAGTGACGTATTATATTAATAACACTGGAGCAAGGTGTGCGAAGGAAAGAAAAAAAGGCTGTTCATATTGTTACCTCCCTGCAGAATTTTGAAAAATATTTAAATGTTAATGGACATCGTGCTAAACGTAACCTCCCACCAGATTTTTACAAGACAATATAAATGTTAATGTGAATAGAGTCAAATGTTGTTGAGCTCCCACAAAACATCGTTAAACTGAAATAAAAGCAACTGTACCTTCGCTACAAAAATATTGAAAAACAATGTCCTAATGTAAACTCGACACAAAAATTGAGAAATGAAGATTAATCATTAAACCCACAATAATAGGGCAGCATCGCTGACCTTAGGCCCTGTGCAATAATTAATCTGATAAATTGATTCTGGGAGGAAAAGCATAGGAAATATTGTTTCAATTGGAATGATTCTTTTCTTAAAAACGATTGCTTTGAAAACAAAATTATTATTGGGGCATTTCTTGAACAAATTAATTACAATTAACATACATTACATTATGAGATGTGCGCAATTCTGCTTCATTACCTTATTTAACAATTTACCTCGTCCCGAACCTTGACCAGAGACCCATGTCGACGCCTGCCGACTCCTCACACACAACTCCGACCGAGTCCAACTCGCAACTGAACTCTCGCGCAGTCAAGCGCAGACTAGCCACGATAAACAACTCTCTGGTCAGAGATTCTGTCATGCCTCGCCATCGCTGGTACTGAATACATACGCGTTTCATAACCGTCCACTGGGGGGGGGGGGGGGGGGGCAAAAATTTGGCAGCGATGGTGAGTCATTTGGACTTGCCATGAGCAACAAATTTTTTAACTAACTTTACAATCACAGAATATTCAGATGTAGAACATGAAGTAAATGTGGTGCACATGCACCGAGTACAAAACACATTAGGCAATAACAAAATGTGAGTACAAAACATATTAACAAATGAAATAAGTGCACACGCACTGAAAAACTCTTTAGCATTTTCACATCAAGTAAATATAATGGTAAAAAAATCATGTTGACAAGTGACATAAGTGCACATGCACTGTAGTTCAGAATATATCAGCAAATCAAAATGTACATACAATGAGTAGTAATCATGTTAGAAAAATGACAAAAGTGCACACGCACTGTAGTTCAGAATATATCAGCAAATCAAAATGTACATACAATGAGTAGTAATCATGTTAGAAAATGACAAAAGTGCACTCGCACTGTAGTTCAGAATATATCGAAAAAAATGTATAGGCCATACAAATCTCATTGAGAAATGACATAAGTGCACATGTACTGTAGTTCAGAACATATCAGCAAATCAAAATGCACATACAATGAGTAGAAATCATGTTAGAAAAATGACAAAAGTGCACACGCACTGTAGTTCAGAATATATCAGCAAATCAAAATGTACATACATTGAGTAGTAATCATGTTAGAAAATGACAAAAGTGCACTCGCACTATAGTTCAGAATACATCGAAAAAAATGGATAGGCCATGAATATAAATCATGTTAGCAAAATTGATTTTCACTATGTTACAAGAATTAGGATAGGAATGGGAAGGATTGCATCATGGTTGTAGCACTTTAGGTTGCACGCAGCTGCACTGGAAGTCCATATCTTTCCACAGACGTACAACACCAAGTGAGACAATCTGAAGTTCTTTTCCCAGAAGTGTTTATCAGCGTAGCCAAGACACTGAAATGTCGTAGTAATATTCCATGTTATCATTTTGGCAGTACATCAGGTACACCAAACAGTGGGAGCATAATAACGTCTCCATCGCTTATGGTGGTGGACAGCATGTCGTGTCAACACCACGCTCTTACAAGGCACACCAACGTAGAATTAGTGCAAAAACCAAATATAGTGCTCCATGATCAAGAGGATATACAGGACAAATGGATATTGCAGTAATTCAGGGTAGTTAGGTCAGAAGGTGAGGGACATTAAGTCACATACTAGTCTTCATTGGGAATTACATTAGTAGTTTGCGGCAGTCATAGCCCAGTTTTTGAACATTTCTGTACCATGTATGTAGTATTACAGAAAAATGTTCATAAATTGTTTTACAGAGAACATTGGCATTCATTGCCTAATTACAAATCATCAGTAGTCATTTGTTTTACAGAGAACATTGAAATTCGTTGCCTAATTACAAATCATCAGAAGTCACTCGTTTTACAGAGAACATTGAAATTCGTTGCCTAATTACAAATCATCAGAAGTCACTCGTTTTACAGAGAACATTTTACAGAGAACATTGGCATTCGTTCCCTAATTACAAATCATAGAAGTCATTCGTTTTACAGAGAACATTGAAATTCATTGCCTAATTACAAATCATCAGAAGTCACTAGTTTTACAGAGAATATTTTACAGAGAACATTGGCATTCATTCCCTAATTACAAATCATCAGAAGTCATTACTTAAAACAGGAGGTAGTCAATAACGTAGTATTACAGAATAATGTTGGTAATTAATTATTGGTCACTCCAATATAGTGATCAGTAGCATTCATTTCCCAGTTACAAAGCATTATCAATTAATCATTGGTCATCCCAATACAGTAATCAGTAGCATGAGCATTCATTTCTCAGTTACAAAGCATTATTAATTAATCATTGGTCATCCCAATACAGTAATTAGTAGCATTCCTTTCCCAGTTACAAAGCATTATTAATTAATCATTGGTCATCTCAGTACAGTAATCAGTAGCATTAGCATTCATTTCTCAGTTACAAAGCATTATTAATTAATCATTGGTCATCTCAATACAGTTATCAGTAGCATTCATTATTCAGTTACAAAGCATTATTAATTAATCATTGGTCATCTCAATACAGTAATCAGTAGCATTCATTTCCCAGTTACAAAGCATTATTAATTAATCATTGGTCATCCCAATACAGTAATCAGTAGCATTCATTTCCCAGTTACAAAGCATTATTAATTAATCATTGGTCATCCCAATACAGTAATCAGTAGCATTCATTTCCCAGTTACAAAGCATTATTAATTAATCATTGGTCATCTCAATGCAGTAATCAGTAGCATTCATTTCCCAGTTACAAAGCATTATTAATTAATCATTGGTCATCCCAATACAGTAATCAGTAGCATTCATTTTTCAAGTGACATACTATTCAGAGCTAATCAGTATTACTCAGAACTCTCTTAAACTGGTATCATTATTTGGGACTGGTAATACATTTTTTTTGTTAGCAATGCATTGCTTTGGGTAATTATAGGGGAAAGCAAAAAGAAGAAAAAAAAATTTGCTTCTGGGTTGTTCCTGTAAATGAAAATGTGTAACGTCATTCGTCATGAGTCAGCTGTAGCAAGGTTATGAAACAAATAGAGTATATGTAATCACATTCATAAATGACATAGATTTAATGAACAACTGCTTATAGCACATTAATTTCATAAGTAATTTCTCCTGCAAAAATATATAAAAATAGATTATTAAGCTGAAAGAAGAAACGCATTTTATGCTGAAAAGTAGTGAACTTCGAATTAACAGGTAGTGAAATGTGTATAAAAATGTGTTGCATAGCTGTCCTTTCCGAAACCTTCAGTCATTATACTATGCAATATAACACCTGCTGTCAAAGCGAACTGCAACAAATACTTAAATAACTACATAGCATGAATACATAACTTCCACATTATCCTCATCTGTAAAAAAAAAAAAAAAAAAAAATTCATTATCCATCACTTCATTATCTATATTGTCATAACTCCATTATTACCATCACCTGTAAAGAAAAACTTCATTATCCATAGTGGCATATTCTTCATCATTATTCATCAGCATTCATTATCATCTGCAAAAAAAATCACTTCATTACTCATTACATAACTATTCCTTATCTCTAGCATATTCCATCACTAAAACTAAGATGTGTAGTTCTGTCTGACAGCCTGCATCAATCGCCTTGTATTCAGAAAGAAGAAATTAGTTAAGACTGCTATTCTACGATGTGTATAGTATATTCTTGTTAATGCTTGTTAATACTGATCCATTTACTCTTCCTCACGAGGTTTGCATCTTCTTTCGATCATTCCGAAGGTGAAATTCCCATTTCTGTTTATTTCTTTCACGCATCATTTCTTTCTGAAATTGATGAGTAGAGATTAATGTCTTGCATTTAAATCATATACTCACTAAATAATGATTGGTTTATGGCAACATAATTAAGCATAAAGCATAACATGACAGAAAACGTGATATGTGAAAAACTTATATAATGTTCAGAGGCAAAAATGTACTCAGTGTATCACAATGTAACAGTAAAGTAGTCACGATGTTGAGATATCATAAGGCAAAATGTCAAAGTCAACTGGTGTTTGCTGTATCTTAACTATTTCATAGTGCATACAAACAAAACATGAAACAATCGTATATACCTAAGAAAGACAAAAAATGTGACGTTCGTTGTGTTCAGCTTGTATGTTGTGTAGTTAATAGAGGCGAGAATTAAAGACTTTAATGGAGAGAAAATTTAATAAAATTAATATGTCACTAGATAACATTGCATAATTATTCATAAGATACGTAAGTTTATCTGGAAAAATGTGCACAGTCTGATATGTAACGACAAGAAGAGCGACCTGCTAACCTTACCTTGCCGGGCACTTGCCAAGAAAAAATACGATAATCATCAATAAGTAGTCATGTGAATATAATTGCAGAAATGATCATAAAACTAGCAAAATGGCATTATAGCATGTTAAATCATAAAGTGTCTTCATTCAATAAAAGGTTTGATGTTTGACCAATGGTGGTTGCCTTTGGATTTTCTGGTTCTCAAAGTTTCGACGTGTACAACATTGGGGTGAGGAATGCAGCGAATCCGATATGGACCTGCGTATAGTGTGTACGTACTAATATTTTCTGTCCAATGTGAAAGTCACGGCGTATACAAACCTGTTTTTGCTGTCTTCTCTGGCGCTCTGCGGCACGTTTGATGTTGTTCAGCGCAATGTCGATTATTTCGTGGTGTCGTAATCGACGAGATGTAGGAAAGTTTACTAATTCTGTAATTTTGTTAGGTGGTTCAACATTTTTCAGTACAACAGACGGAGATAGCATAGTGGATTCATTTGGAATGGAATTAATTACATCTTGGAATGAGAATATGTGTGTGTCCCAATCAATATGTCTTTTGTGGCAGTATATTCTACACAGTTTACCAATTTCTTTCATTAATCGTTCACAAGGGTTCGAAGAAGCATGGTACTTGGATATATAGATCGGAGAAATGTTTCTAGCTCGTAACGTACGTGTCCATATAGCAGAACGAAATTGTGATCCATTGTCAGAAATTACTTTCAACACATGCCCTACATGAAATAGAAAATGTTTTACAAATGCTTTCCAAACAGTTTCAGCATTAGCTTTGCGTAACGGAGTGAAAGTAACAAATTTTGAAGTGAGTTCAACAGCGACAAAGATGTAGCAAAAACCTCTATTAGTTCTCGGAATTGCACCAAAAATGTCTACAGCGGCCATATGTCTTAATTTAACAGGTACAATGGGATATAATGGAGGAATATGTGAAGTTCTGTCTGACTTAGCTTTCTGGCAGATTTTACATGACGCTAAAACTCGTCGTATACGTTTCTCCATGTTGGCAAAATAACAGTTCTGTCTCAGTGTAAGAAAACATTTTCTAGCTCCGTAATGTGCATAACTTAAATGAGTATACCATATTAATTTGTTAACCAGTTCGTCAGGAATGCATAATAACCAACTGTTGCTGTCAGGATGAGAGCGGCGAAACAGAATGTCATTGCGTACAGTGTAATGGTTTCTAATCGTAACATTATTCCTATCTTGCCAAAGGTGTTTAATTTCTTTCCACACGTTGTCTTTATTTTGCTCTCTTGCTGTGTCCTGTAATGACGACGAAATAAAATTTTCAAATGCAACTTGTTGAATGTACATATCGCTGAAATTTGCTTTGAAGAAGTTGGTTGCGATTTCTTGCTGATTGTTGCTGACAGAACGAGATAGTGCGTCTGCTACAATATTTTGTGTGCCGGGAATGTGAACTATTGTAAAATTAAATTCCTGCAAGTAAAGTTTCCATCTGCTTAATCCGTCGTGAGTGAATTTAGCCGAAAGTAAGAATTGTATCGCTCTGTGGTCTGTGTAGACGGTGGTATGTCTTCCATAAAGAAAATGTCGAAATCTCGTAAAAGCCCATACAACACATAACGTTTCCAGTTCTGTAACAGAATAATTTCGTTCAGCAGGTGACAGAATGCGACTTGCAAATGCGATGTTTTTAATTACTGTTGAGCCATCTTCTTCAATATCCTGAAAAATATGTACGCCTAAAGCGGTGTTGGAACTGTCGGTGGCAATGGAAAAATTTATGGTAAGATGGTGCGATAAAAGTGGTGCATTCAACAAAGCATGTTTCAGATTCATAAATTCAGAATGTGCTTGCTTATCCCAGGACCAAATAGTGTTTTTACCTGTCAATTGGCATAATCTAGGTGTGTCTAAAGCAGAGTGATGAATAAATTTACGAAAAAAGTTAATTAAACCCAAAAAACTGCGTTGTTGTTTCTTCGTCGTAGGAACAGTAATGTCACGTAGAGCTTGAAGTTTTTCCGGATCAGGCGCAATGCCTTCTGCTGAAATTACATGTCCAAGAAATTTTATAGAAGTTTTTCCAAAATGCGATTTACTGAGGTTAACTGTGAGTCCTTGTGCACGAAAAGTTTGTAACAGTTGTTCTAGAATCAGATTGTGTTCAGTCCAGTTAGCTTCTGCAATAAGAATGTCATCTACGTACGTCGTGATTCTGTCTTTAAGTTCTGTCGGAAGTATTGTGTTCAAACCGCGAATAAAATCTGCAGAAGAAATAGTTAAACCGAATGGTAATTTGCAAAATTTATAACAGTCACCAAAACAGAGAAATGCTGTGTACTTTCAGCAGTTCGGATGGAGCTGAATTTGCCAACATCCGGATTTCAAAAAAATGGTTCAAATGGCTCTGAGCACTATGGGACTCAACATCTTAGGTCATAAGTCGCCTAGAACTTAGAACTACTTAAACCTAACTAACCTAAGGACATCTCACACACCCATGCCCGAGGCAGGATTCGAACCTGCGACCGTAGCAGCCTCGCGGTTCCGGACTGCAGCGCCAGAACCGCACGGCCACCGCGGCCGGCCCCGATTTCAAATCTAATGTAGAATAAATAGCAGTACCATGAAATTTCTGTAGAAGTTCTTCTAGTGTCTGTGGTCGATCTGTTTCATTAATAATTATGTCATTGATGTGACGTGAATCAAGCACGAGGCGAAGTGAGCCATCCTTTTTCTTAATAATATGTAGCGGGTTTATGTACGGACTAACTGCCGGTTCAATAATTCCTTGGTCAAGCATATGTTGCAGTTCTTTCTTAACTTGTTCTCGGTGGATATACGGAATGGGATAATGATTAGCTTTAAATGTATCATGCTATTTGACTTGAAATTCATACATAAAACCGGACATAGTGCCAGGAATGTTGTCAAAAACTGGAGCTTGCTGTAAAAGAATTTTGTGTAGTTGCGTGCGTTCGTCGTCTGTATTTGCACTGCTCTGTTTAACTTTATCATAAATCGTCTGTATAACGTCATGCTCGGCTTCGTCTGGAGTATTATAGTTATGTACGTACGTATCCGTGAACAATGTGGAATTACAGTCTATGCTACGTGATACGGAAATGACCTCTGTGCGATTACTTGTCTGTTCTTCTGCAGATAATGAGTGCTGAAATTCCAAAGCCAATTGTACATTCTCGTCCTTCAACATTAAATAGGAATTTTGAAAATCAATAACTGCGTCGTGTTGTACCAGAAAATTAGTACCTAAAATAACGTCTGTTGTCAATAAAGGAAAAATCAAAAAATTTGAGTGAAAAGTGGGACCTGTAATGCAAAATGATAAATGTGTCTGTAACTTAACGTCTACTCCTTTACTCGATACTGCTCCTTTTACTTTCGTTTTGCCTAATGGTAATGTAGGATAGGTATTCTCTTTGTTACACTCGTTGAAAGTTTCTTCATTTGTTACTAACATAGGTGATCCAGAATCAATTACTGCTGAGAATTTCGATGAACCAATTTTAATTTCGATGACAGGGTGTGAAATAGTTTTTTGAACGATTGGTATTTCCTGTAAAAGAGTGTCTCTGATGTCGTCAAAAGTAATAACATTTTCGTGAACAACATTCTGTGTGTCAAAGGTAGTGCTTGTGTTATTGGAAGATGCGACCTGTACAGTATCTAGTCAGATTCTATCTGACGTGTTATTATTTTCTGGAGGATGTTGTGGCATTTCTACTATTTGAACTGTTCTACTATTTCTTCCAGACGTATTACGCTCTGGATGATACCTACTGTCGGGTTCATTCATGAGAATATGTTCTTGTGGATAATTTTTCTGTTGGTAAGACCGACTGTTGTTAGATGTACGCTGAAAATTGTCCTCATTATTTTTACGTCTGTTGTAATAGTCATTCCAATACGGTGCATTGCGATAGGAATTGAAATACTGTGTTTTCTGTACGTAGTTGTTCCTTTGCTGCCGTGCGTTACTATTTGTTGTACCAGGGACTATACGTCCACGCGGCGAAACATTAAAGTTTGGTTGACCTTGTGCATTACATTGTTGGTTAGGTATGCTAACCGGCTGGTTTTGTTGCTGTTGTGAAAAACCTCTATTATTACTAAAATATGGTTCCTGCTGCTGATAATTTTGACGATACTGATAATTAAAATTTTGTCTGCTATTAAAGTTCTGGTGGTTGTCGTTCCTGAAACGTCTGTTACTTTTACTATTGAAATTACGTGGTTGATCGTAATTACTGTAAGTTTGCTGGCCTTGGTTATTATATGAAAAATTTTTGTTTATAAAGGAATAATACGATTGCTGTACTTCTAAAAGCTGCAGCAGATCCCTGAATGCCGAAATATTTTCTTTTTGCTGACCCGTTAAAAGTGACACTCTTAATGATCATGGCAATTTAGAAATACATAATTGAATCAGTCCAGATTCACTATATGGTTCACTTAAGTACTGGTTTTGTTGGACCATATGCTCAAAAAATTGCGTGACACTGGGAAAATTTGTGTTCTCATAATTTAGTAAACTAATTAGTTGATCTTTAATTCCGCGCTGTGTCGTCTTCGACCAATATGCTGATAGAAAAGCATTCTGAAACTCTTCTACCGAATAGCATTGTCTCGCGATCGGTCTCATACGAGTTGCCAGTTCGCCTTCTAAAAAACTGCAAATAAATTCAAGTTTATGCGTTACGGGCCAAGTCGGTGGAAAAGCAAAACTAAATTGTTGTATCCAATCCAGTGGGTCAATCTGTGTTCTGTCATTTTTAAACACTTTAAATTTTCTCACTGACAGAAAATGTTTGTAATCAAAATTATCGTCTCTGTATGATGGAACAGGTTCAGGATTGTAAGAGAATCTGTTTGACTGTGACTGTTCTGAATCTAACTCACGTACTCTCTGTAGATTACCTAAATTATACACACTGCGTGAGTCTGACAAATGTTCGCAAAGTGGCGTCTGCTGTGATGTGTTATTAACTGAAATATTTTTTATCTCTGTTACCTCTTGCTGTAAACTTGACAATTTTCTACGCAATGTGTTATTAGACGAATCGATCTCATTGATTGTCTGCTGTAAATTTTGGAATTCAGGTGTTTGGTTAAACGAAATCGGTGCAGTATCGTCTGATTTGTTGTCATTATTACTTTCAATAATATCAATACGACTGGACAATTCATCACATTTTTCAGTCAGTATTTTTACCTGATCATCGGTTTTAGTGTCACAGGCATTAATCTGTTTTTGCATTTTACGTGTGGTTTCGTTCGGTTTTTTAACGTCAGCTTTGACGACATCGGAATCCTGTGTTAATTCTAATTGTTAGATTCTGTCGGTCACTGTTTGAAAATCTGTTGTGTATGTGTCTGTTTTCGATTTAAGATCGGAAATTTCGTTGCGTAATTCTGTGTTCGACTGTCTGATGGTATTAATTTCATCGGACACTGCAGCAATATTGCTGTCTACGTATGTTTTTGCCTTCGCGAACAATTTACGTTTGTCTTCTTGTCTCTGTGCTGTGATTGTTTCCATTACTTGTCGCTTTACTTTATTTTGATCCTGTATAAATTTGCGGAAACGCGTATCACTGTTTTGTATGTGGTGATTAAAACGTTCGTCAATTTGAGTGTTCTGTTGGTCGAATGTCGCGTCTATCTTTGCATCCATTGTGCGCGAAAGTTCTGCTGTCATTAGTTTAAACTCGTCGCGTAATTGTGTAGCTTTTTCAGAGCATTGTTTACCGACTGCACTTATTTCGTCTCTTAAGTGTTTCTGTTGTGGCTGTTTGCATATCCCTTAATTCCTGAGCAACAGACCTAATTTCTTCGCTACTTTTCCTAGCACAAGCCTCAATTTCCACACGTAATTGTTCCTTAGTATCATGACACTGCGCGGCAACGGCTGTAATCTGCTCGCTAAGCTGTCTGGAATTGTTGTCTAATTTTTCACTAAGTTTGTCTTGTTTTTCATTCTGTTGTCTGACCTGTTCATTAAGTTGTTTGAAATTTTCATTATTGTTGTCTAGTTTATTACCCTGTTGTAGCAATATTGCCATAATTTGTTCCAAGGCAACATTACCTACTCTATTCTCTGTACTGTTTGATGGTGTATCTGCAATTGTCGCGTTTTGTGTGACCATTTGGTCATTCTGTAATTTACAAAAAGGTTTGCCAGTCGGATGTACACTGTCAGTCACTATTTCGGAATTAAATAAATCTGTCCTACTTTGAGTATACTGTTCATTTTCATTAGAAAAATTCGTCTGTTCGTTACGTGAATTTTCCAAACCGGGTGTGTTAAGCTGGGCAGCGCTCATTGCAACAGAACGCCCCGCGTCATCAGTTGTCGTTAACAGACGACCACATTGAATTTGTCTGTTCATCACTAAGATCAAAATCAACATTAGTGGTTGATACGTACTGATTGTCAGTAAACGGAGGATTGTCATCAATACACTGTGTGTCACAAGTACTATCGGTGAAGTTATTTAAATCGGTAATTTCATTCATTACGCCTCGCGATGTACTGTTAATAGTTTTTCGCGGCATTTTTACACTAGTCACAATTATTCACAAATGAGACAAAGACAATGCAAAATCCAACAAATACAAATACAACAAAGAACAACGAATTGCCGATGATCTGAGGAAAGAAAGTCACAAAATTAGTAAAAGCGTTGCGCCAAATGCTAATTATATTAAGTAAATAAGAGCAGATATCTGACTACTTTTCAGAAGATTCTCAAAGAAATACGATCCTGGTCCGGATGTCGCCAAGTGTAACCTCCCCGCAGAATTTTGAAAAATATTTAAATGTTAATGGACATTGTGCTAAACGTAACCTCCCACCAGATTTTTACAAGACAATATAAATGTTAATGTGAACAGAGTCAAATGTTGTTGAGCTCCCACAAAACATCGTTAAACTGAAATAAAAGCAACTGTACCTTCGCTACAAAAATATTGAAAAACAATGTCCTAATGTAAACTCGACACAAAAATTGAGAAATGAAGATTAATCATTAAACCCACAATAATAGGGCAGCATCGCTGACCTTAGGCCCTGTGCAATAATTAATCTGATAAATTGATTCTGGGAGGAAAAGCATAGGAAATATTGTTTCAATTGGAATGATTCTTTTCTTAAAAACGATTGCTTTGAAAACAAAATTATTATTGGGGCATTTCTTGAACAAATTAATTACAATTAACATACATTACATTATGAGATGTGCGCAATTCTGCTTCATTACCTTATTTAACAATTTACCTCGTCCCGAACCTTGACCAGAGACCCATGTCGACGCCTGCCGACTCCTCACACACAACTCCGACCGAGTCTAACTCGCAACTGAACTCTCGCGCAGTCAAGCGCAGACTAGCCACGATAAACAACTCTCTGGTCAGAGATTCTGTCATACCTCGCCATCGCTGGTACTGAATACATACGCGTTTCAATATTACATAATGTTGAGTTCTATTGTCACATTTAATTCTTCAGGTTCGTTTCTCTCATTCCTGAGAATGAAGAGGCTGTTGTTTCTGCGAATGAAGTCTATGATATTAACTGTTGGCCCCACATTGGATGACTGATATACTATCCCCATTCCCCTATCAGATATATTTTTAATGGCTGGACATACGATCACTGTAGGTTAACACTGTAGGTAACAATTTCTGCAGGCAGTGCTTCAAAGCTCTCAAATTTTTCAAGAGTTACATCTTCAAATTGGCAAAAAGCTGCTACAATCATTTTTAAATTTACGAATCATAGATCAGAATCAGTCCGAAATAATTTAAGCTGCTTTCATTGAGAAATAAGAAGTGAACATTTGACCTGCCAACGAAACTGGCTATATGACTGAACTATTGATGTTTCAGCTTTTGAAGGTGACATTCTTGAATCATTTGACAGCTGAGGGGCACTGCATAAATAATTATTTAGAACGTTGTCTGGACAGATAAAAAGTGGAATTTTGTTCTCCTACCGAAATATTCTTAAGACACTATTTTTTAATTACATATAAAAGATTTTGGCCTTCATTTTGACGTTTGGAACATGTCGCTATGAATCAAATTTATAAAATGATAACACGGTTAATGAAGCCACGACGTACATTAAAACAGGCAAATTCATTTATTTTCGCTTTTAACCAAACGCGGATATTAGCGCGTCAGTTGCCCGATAAACAGTGTTTGACTTGTGTGGCCGATTAACTGAACGTTATTTATGCTTTTGTGGTCGGCGATTTCAATCATAAAAATATCCCTGAAGCTTGGGGTGATGCGCAACGTCGCACTGGGCCCCTACGATGCAGGCTGTTCACTGCCGTTATGCCATCGATCGTCAGGCATGTGCCGCTCGGCGTCTTACATCGTACAGTGTGCGTTCACGGATCATGCCAGCAATTCAGCTGGTCAAGCGCACCAGTGAATAAAAGCACCAGCAAAAGTCTTAGACCATTGGGTAAGACAGTTCAGTGCATAGGCGACCTCAGCCCTTGCATGTGAATCACCTTGTTCGGTCTCCCTTCTCCTGCACCTTCCAGACACTACAGTTCTGTAGTTTTTTGTCAGTAGTCGGCATTAACGTATCCTCCAATAAGGGATGGTCTTTGTTTCCTCCAAGTTTGTCACCAGTTCTCTTCCGCACTTATGTATACAGCTAGTTGACGAAAAGAAAAAAAATGTACTGTAAATAGTTTTTATAATTTCACAGGCATCCGTTACTTTCTCACACAGAAAAATGAACTGTATTCTGTATTGTCTCAGGCAACGACATGCTGGCGTTATCATCAGGTACAGATGTCGCTGGGCGTCAATAAGTCACCAGATCGGTCTATTTTTTTCGGTCATTAGCCTTCTGACTGGTTTGGCGCGGCCAGTTTCTCCATGTTAGAGCAGCTCAAGCACCCGAAGTCTTCAGTTAGTTCTGTCTTCCCCTACAGATTTTATCTCTACAGCGGCCTCAATTACCATGGAAGCCGTAACTCGATGTATTAAAAATCTCGAAACATGCCGTGTCTTCTTCTTGACAATGTTTTCCGAAATTTTTTCCTCTTATTAAGGACAAAAATACTTCAATTGACCAGAAGAGACTCTTTGCCTGTGATAGTCGGCAGTTTATACCCCTCTTTCTGCCACCATCACGTGTCATTACTACTTCACACACCAAGAAAAGTTTTGAACCACCTCGGTTCCGAGACTTCCGGAACCCGCACAGAAAATTGGAAAAGTTTCAATACAAACATCATTTCCACCCTTTTTATTGCTCATGAAAACCACACATCGCATGTTGTACCACCATACAGCGAGACCTTTGGAGGTGGTGGTCCAGATTGCTGTACACAGGTACCTTCAAATGGTTCAAATGGCTCTGAGCACTATGGGACTTAACATCTGAGGTCATCAGTCCCCTAGAACTTAGAACTACTTAAACCTAACTAACCTAAGGACATCACACACATCCATGCCCGAGGCAGGATTTGAACCTGCGACAGTGGCGGTCGCCCGGTTCCAGACTGAAGCGCCTAGAACCGCTCGGCCACTCCAGCCGGCACACACCGGTACCTCTAACACCCAGTAGCACGTCCTCTTGCATTGATGCATGCTTGTATTCTTCGTGGCATACTATACACAAGTTCATCAAGGCACTGTTGGTCAATATTGTCCCACTCCTCAACGGTGATTCGGCGTAGGTCCCTCAGACTGGTCGGTGGGTTACGTTGTCCATAAACAACCTTTTCAATCTATCCCAGGCATGTTCGATAGGGTTTATTTCTGGGGAAAATGCTGGCCACTCTAGTCAAGCGATGGCATTATCCTGAAGGAAGCCATTCACATGATGTGCACGATGGGGGCGGGAATTGTCGTCCATGAAGACTAATGCCTCGCCAATATTCTACCGATATGGTTGCACTATCGGTCGAAGGAAGGCATTCACGTATCGTACATCCAATACGGCGCCTTGCATGACCACCAGTGGCGTACGTCGGCCCCACGTAATGCCACCCCAAAGCAGTGGGGAACCTCCACCTTGTTCCACTCGCTGGACAGTGTGTCTAAGGCGTTCAGCCTGACCGGGTTGCTTCCAGACAGGTGTCCGAAGATTTTCTGGTAGAAGGCATATGTGACACTCATCGGTGAAGAGATCGTGATGCCAGTTCTAAACGGTTCATTCGACATGTTGTTTGACCCATGTGTGCCACGCTGCATTGTGTCGTGTTTGCAAAGATGGAGATCGCTATGGAAGTTGGAAGTGAAGTTGCCCATCATGCAGCCGGTTGTGCACAGTTTGAGTCGTAACACGACGTCTTGTGGCTGCACGAAAAGAGTTATTCAACATGGTGGCGTTGCTATCAGGGTTCCACCGAGCCATAATCCTTAGGTAGTGGTCATCCACTGCAAAAGTGGCTCTTGGGCGGCCTGAGCGAAGCATGTCGTCGACAGCTCCTGTCTCTCTGTATCTCCTCCATGTCCGAACTGCATCGCTTTGGTTCACTCTGAGACGCCTGGACACTTCCCTTGTTGAGAGCCCTTCCTGGGACAAGGTAACAATGCGGATGCTATCGAACCGCGGTGTTGACAGTCTAGGCATGGTTGAACTACAGACAATACGAGCCGTGTACCTACTTCCTGGTGGAATGACTGGAATTGATCGACTGTCGGACCCCCTCTGTCTAATAGGGGCTGCTCATGCATGGTTGTTTACATCTTTGGGCGGGTTTAGTGACATCTCTGAACAGTCAAAGGGACTGTGTCTGTGATACAATATCTACAGTCAATGTCTGTCTTCTGGAGTTATGGGAACAGGGATGTTGCAAAACTTTTTTTGATTTGTGTACAACTATTTTCGGTCATGAATCGCATATGCACTTTATTTTGACTATCGGTTTCACCGTTAGTTACCCTCATATAACTTCTTCCCACTTCTCAATACAAGTCTGTGTCTTGCTCTTAATTTTTTTCTTTTCGTAATGTACGTTGGGACGTATTCAAGCTATACTGAAAATATTCCAATACACATATACGAAAAAAAAGTCGCAACATCAAAAAGGAGTTGTGCGTCATAAACGAAAGTTGGTAAACGTGTTACTACATCTGAAAGATTGTGTCTATTGAAATTTCACGCCAGTCGCATAAGACTGGCTGTAGTAGCGCCTCCATGAGGAGGCAATTCAGGTATCTTTTAAATACACGCTGTAACGATCTTGAACGTCAGTTTCCTTTGAGATTGGACTTGGTGAGCTAACGTTAGTCGAGAGTGCCTTTAAGGTGACAAAGACACCTTACCAACAACTCATTCAGTTTGAGCGAGGTTGTGTAATAGGGCTGCGATATGCTAGGTTTTGCTTCTACAGCATTACAGGAAGTCTTGTCGGGAATGTACACTACGTGATTAAAAGTATCCTGACACCAGGCTTAAAATGACTTGAAAGTTCGTGGCGCCCTCGATCGGTAATGCTGGAATCCAATATGGTGTTGGCCCTCCCTTAGCCTTGATGACACTTTCCGCTCTCGCAGGCATACTTTCAATCAAGTGGTGGAAGGTGTCTTGGGGAATGGAAGCCCATTCTTCACGAGGAGTGGTATTGATGTCGGTCGGTGAGGCCTGGCACGAAGTCGGCGTTCCAAAACATCCTAAAGGTGTTCTGCAGGATTCAGGTTAGAACTCTGTGCGGGCCTGTCCATTACGGGTATTTTATTGACGTGTAACCACTGCGCCACAGGCCGTGCATTATGAACGGGTGCTCGACCTTGTAGAAAGATGCAATCGCCATCCCCGAATTGCTTTTCAACAGTGGGAAGCAAGAACGTGCTTAGAACATCAATGTAGGCCTGTGCTGTGATAGTGCCATGCAAAACAACAAGAGGTGCAAGCCTCCTCCATGAAAAACACGACCACACCACCGCTTCCGAATTTTGCTATTGACGCTTCACACGCTGGCAGATAACGTTCACCGGGCATCCGCCAAACCTGCACCCAACCATTGGATCACCACATTGTATATTGTGTTTCGTCACTACACACAACTTTTGTCCACTGTTCAATCGCTTTTTACACCAAGCGAGGCGTCGTTTGGCATTTACCGACGTGATGTGTGGCTTTTGAGCAGCCGCTCGACCACAAAATCATTTTCTCACCTCCCGCCTAACTGTCGTAGTACTTGCAGTGCATACTGATGCAGTATGGAATTCCTGTGTGATGGTCTGGATAGATGTCTGCCTATTATACATTACGACCCTCTTCAAGTGTCGGCGGTCTCTGTCAATCGAGATCGGCGTGTACGCTTGTGTGCTGTACGTGTCCCTTCAGGTTTCCACGTCACCATCACATCGGAAATAGTGGACCTAGGGATGTTTAGGAGTGTGGAAATCTCGCGTACAGATGTATGAAGAAGTGACACCCAATCACCTGACCACGTTCAAAATCCGTGAATCCCGCAGAACGCCCCATTCTCTTCTCTCACGAGTCTAATTAGCGAGGACGCTGATATGGAGTACCTGGAAGTAGATGGCGTAAAGGAAACATTATCGCTAACAGAAATTAGAGTATGGGTTCAGGTGTAAGTATATGTTAGCAAAAATGAAAATCGTCAATTTTTGTTATTAAGGTTTATTTTTAATCTAAGTATGACTTCATGGTATTAAAATGTTAGCAAAATTACGTACTGGATGGTAAAATATTAATAATGGGTGTGCACAACTGTGAAGCGAAATTCCTAACTATTATAAGGTTCTTTAATGGTAAGATGGTTGATGACATTGTCTGAGGGGTCGATAAAAATACAAACAAATTGGGGCCAAAGAATAAATGATGCAAAAATGCACAATGAAAATACGCAAAATTGAATGAGGATCGGTAAAGAGTAATCAAAAAGAAGTACACAATTAAGACAATTAATAACTCTACAGTGGCTGATCAGTACTTTTCGTTAGATTCGACATCTTGCATCCTGCTTCAATTAAGCTCGACAATCGTGAATATGTTTAACTACAGATCATGGTTGAATGCACGAAAATTAGGAGAGATGGAGACAACTGCAGTTCTAAGTATCAATTGAAATCACTGGAGCAGCATGAGCGCGCGTGATTACCTTGCGTCGACGGCGACAGTGGCGGCTGACAGCACGAGGTGTCAGTCTGAGAAACTGTTCTTTGTAAATCTCTCTCGGCTGTTAAACACCCGCTACGGTCGCAGGTTCGAATCCTGCCTCGGGCATAGATGTGTGTGATGTCCTTAGGTTAGTTAGGTTTAATTAGAAGTTAAGTCGCATAGTGCTTAGAGCCATTTGAACCATTTTTTTAAACATCAGCCTGATAAATTTCTTATGTCTTCAGTGAAGCCGAGACTCATATTTATTCAACAGCTACGTTAGGTGGCATGGTACACGCCATTTGGCTGGAATAGCATGTACGTTCAAATCACTCGCAAGCGTTAACTGACAGTGCTTGGTGCAACTCTCCATACTAGGAGACTTTGCTGTTAAACTCCTTACGACGGGCCTGAGAACGAGTGTTCACATAATGACTCTCGAAATCGTCTCAGCATGGTGCGAGTCGCCTTGCTCAAACACTTGACCATTTTCTGCAAGAGACGAAGCCAATTACTCTATCTGCAATTTGCCTGTATCGAAGCTGGTGGCCACGCGTTTTCTTTCTGCCCATTCAGATTAGATTAGATTAGATTAATACTAGTTCCATGGATCATGAATACGATATTTCGTAATGATGTGGAACGAGTCGAATTTTCCAATACATGACATAATTAGGTTAATTTAACAACATACTTAAGTTAATATAACAACTTTATTTTTTTGTGTTTTTTGTTTTTATTTATTTTTATTTTTTTAATATTTTTGTTTTGTTTTTTCTTTCTTTTTTTCTTAATTTATATCTAAAAATTCCTCTATGGAGTAGAAGGAGTTGTCATTCAGAAATTCTTTTAATTTCTTCTTAAATACTTGTTGGTTATCTGTCAGACTTTTGATACTATTTGGTAAGTGACCAAAGACTTTAGTGCCAGTATAATTCACCCCTTTCTGTGCCAAAGTTAGATTTAATCTTGAATAGTGAACATCATCCTTTCTCCTAGTATTGTAGTTATACACACTGCTATTACTTTTGAATTGGGTTTGGTTGTTAATAACAGATTTCATAAGAGAGTATATATACTGAGAAGCTACTGTGAATATCCCTAGATCCTTAAATAAATGTCTGCAGGATGATATTGGGTGGACTCCAGCTATTATTCTGATTACACGCTTTTGTCCAACAAATACTTTATTCCTCAGTGATGAATTACCCCAAAATATGATGCCATATGAAAGCAATGAGTGAAAATAGGCGTAGTAAGCTAATTTACTAAGATGTTTATCACCAAAATTTGCAATGACCCTTATTGCATAAGTAGCTGAACTCAAACGTTTCAGCAGATCATCAATGTGTTTCTTCCAATTTAATCTCCCATCAATGGACACACCTAAAAATTTGGAATATTCTACCTTAGCTATAAGCTTCTGATTAAGGTCTATATTTATTAATGGCGTCATACCATTCACTGTATGGAACTGTATGTACTGTGTCTTATCAAAATTCAGTGAGAGTCCGTTTACAAGGAACCACTTAGTAATTTTCTGAAAGACAGTACTGACAATTTCATCAGTTAATTCTTGTTTGTCAGGTGTGATTACTATACTTGTATCATCAGCAAAGAGAACTAACTTTGCCTCTTCATGTATATAGAATGGCAAGTCATTAATATATAGTAAGAACAACAAAGAACCCAAGACTGACCCTTGTGAAACCCCATTCTTGATAGTTCCCCAGTTTGAGGAATGTGCTGATCTTTGCATGTTATGAGAACTACTTATTTCAACTTTCTGCACTCTTCCAGTTAGGTACGAATTAAACCATTTGTGCACTGTCCCACTCATGCCACAATACTTGAGCTTGTCTAGCAGAATTTCATGATTTACACAATCAAAAGCCTTTGAGAGATCACAAAAAATCCCAGTGGGTGGTGTTCGGTTATTCAGATCATCCAAAATTTGACTGGTGAAAACATATATGGCATTTTCTGTTGAAAAACCTTTCTGGAAACCAAACTGACATTTTGTTAGTACTTCATTTTTACAGATATGTGAAGCTACTCTTGAATACATTACTTTCTCAAAAGTTTTGGATAAAGCTGTTAGAAGGGAGATTGGACGGTAATTGTTGACATCAGATCTATCCCCCTTTATATGCAAAGGTATAACAATAGCATATTTCAGTCTATCAGGGAAAATGCCCTGTTCCAGAGAGTTATTACACAGGTGGCTGAGAATCTTACTTATCTGTTGAGAACAAGCTTTTAGTATTTTGCTGGAAATGCCATCAATTCCATGTGAGTTTTTGCTTTTAAGCAAGTTTATTATTTTCCTAATTTCAGAGGGAGAAGTGGGTGAGATTTCAATTGTATCAAATTGCATAGGTATGGCCTCTTCCATTAACAGCCTAGCATCTTCTAATGAACACCTGGATCCTACTATATCCACAACATTTAGAAAATGATTATTAAAAAGCGTTCGTACTTGTTGTCGTCGCTAGGCAATGAAAACCTCATAACTCAAATTGGTCGAATTTTACAGGAGAAACAAAAAGCTAATTATAGAAATCACATGGGGACCTGATTAGTCAAATGTAGTGGTTTCTGCTGTACAATATGGATCCGGTCATTGGTACATAAGACTTTAATATGCACATCAAATTGTCTGCCGGTTTTTGGAGTTACGAGGTTTTCACAATTATTTTTTTTTTTTTGTAGTGATGGAGATAAGAGGCTTGTAACGAGTGCACGGTTAAGAATTGAAATGAATGAATGTTTAATTTGTTTTTAAAAAAAACTTACTTAAACTTTGTATTATTTGTGTATTACGAAACATCTGTAAGGATACATTGTTACAGATATAAAGTGGAATGAATAATTTCACATTGATCAAAATATTGGAATCTTGATGTTAATAAATTACAGTATTTAAAAACATAGAAACAATGTCGTTAGCTTTAATTAAACTTTTATTACTGTATACATCTGTGCAGTTTATTAACATTTATTATTGTTACTATTACTGCTACTATCACATTCATAGATGGCTGTAAACAAGTTTATTTTCGGCTGGATTTTTTTAGACACGGACATGTTCTCTCAATACAAATGTGAGGCAGTGTGTCATAAAATGAATGCACAGCCTTAGGAAGGACCAGCTTTAGTTGTTGGAAATGCGTAAACTTTTCTGCGCTGATCTTTAGTGGTGAAATGTAGAGACGGGGCACTGTAAATGAGCTGGGTATGTGTGACATCCTTCTTGGAAGTGGTTCCCATGTATCGCTGAATTTCAATTTATATTCCATTTTTACGGAGGGATCATACTTGAGACACCGGATATCAGTCACTGTTGGATCCCCAATTTTGGATCCTGGCCGAATAGACGAATACAGCGAGAGTTTATCATAGGATTTGAAAAACGTGTGGTCCAAATAACTGACAAGATAAGGTCCAGGACTTTGTCTTGCGGTAGCACAAACTTCTACATAGCCAGCAGGAGTATAAATGTGTCTGTTACTTCCTTTCTATGGTGTAGTGCATAGAATCACACTCCATGTGAGTGTGACTTTTATCCAGAAATTTTTGCGCTATTTAAATGCCTCTCTGATTGGCGAGATGAGCCCCGCATTACTCATGACTGAGTTTCGATTCTGGTACGTGCATCCGTCGCTATAGAAAATAGCTTCTGAATCATTTTGGACGTACGTTTCTATAAAATGCACGAGTATACTGGCAAATTCTGAAGCTGTTGGTCCACCTTCACTCTCGTGTCAAAGGTAACAATAACCATCGTTACTTTTTAAATCATAGATGGTAAAGTTGTGGACCTTCAGTTTGCTTTTATAGTACAGTGCAGATGCTTTTAGTCTGGGAGAAAGCAGAAGTGCTTGAAGGTTCATTGTAAACACTCTAGCTGATCCTAATTTATCACTATTTTCGCTTCCCTTGCCTCAGTTTTTCGGGCCATATGCAAAGAGTATTCATTGTCTGAGAGATTGCCAGTCTGGTGAGAACAACAAAGATCGCACTGGTCCTTTTTAGGCGAAAATAAGTTAAGATTATTTTCATAGAATATCTCGCAGAACTGTTTGTAAGCAGCTGGGATTTGTCCTCTTTTCTTGCAAAATTGTATATATTCCTTATGTAGTGCTGATTTACTCTGCCAGTTAGGTACCAAGTAGAGTTTTGTGGAAGAACGACGGCAGTAATGTGATTCCAGTTTCGGCAACTCTACAAAAAAATCTGATGCTGATTGTCGTCCACCTGAAACTTTCGTTGGTCTCTCCTGCATTTGAGGCCCTTCTGTAAGCGTTCTTCCTGATGCACTAGATGCCCATGTTCTGACTCTCCATTCGCCTAAGCATAAAGTATTCAGAAACATAGTCTTGCAGACAGTTTTTCTCTGTCCTTCTATTACAGAATTGTAATATAGTGTGTTAGATCGGTGAGATTTATTAGATTCTGAATTCTTTCTGCGTCTTTTAACTGGAACGTAGTAGACATGGCTTCTAACAAAAATTTTTCTTTCACCCCAAGACATATCCTGCCAGAAATGATTTAATATTAATTGTCTCTGCTCTTCTGTAATATCCTTGCAATTCCTATTCCGATTTAAGGAAGAATGTTTACAAGTACATCATGGTTTCATTTCCCTCCTACTTCTGCTCATTGTTGGTCTCTTTTTGCCAAACTCATCTTTTTGCATTCCTAAGTAATCCTGTCCCCTGATACGTTTTTCTTTCAGCAAACTTTGAAGTGATTGATTGCTTTTCCTTTTACGGCGCTGCTTAGTACTTTTTACTCCCACATCAACTTCGTCATCGTCGTCTTCCGTGCTGCTGTTACTGCTACGGTCATTTTTGTTTTTATGTGGATCATACACATCACTACTGCCACTGGAGATATCATCCTCGCTGCTGTGTTCGAAAAGACTTTCAAACTCAGAAGTAGAATTCGCCTCTGTATTGGCTTCTTTTTCCGCATTATCTGTAGTGTGAACAATAATGTCATCAATAATATTTAAATAATTTAATCACCGCAACTCCCAACAAGGATCTTACTTGAAGTTACAACAATATGAACTACGGTTTACTTTCATTTTGTAGGTCTACTCTTTCCTTTGGTGCAGGACATGGAGGAACCTGACTAGAATCTTCTTGCGGTGATTTTATACGATATGATCCGTTGTCGGCTTGTTTCACAAGGTGAAGTGTGAATTTACTCTTTTTACCCATAGCTGAAAACAAAGTTTCTTTCGTAGGGCAGATTTTAACTTCTTCTATGTAATACTGTGATAATCAGCTTTTCCTTTCATGTGAGTTTTAACGACGGTGGCTACAGTGAGTCACCATTGTTTTGAGCTGGGGTTCTCCAGACGTTTATCTGTGATCTCCTGCCATGTCCCTATAGAAACCCTTCTAAAGGGTCTCCGTTAAAAGCAGGGACCAGAGCTGCTTTTGCCGGCTGCCTACACAGTGGCTGTGGCGTCTCATTGTATTCGATAGGTGTCCCGTGGCGTGGGTTTTAGCTGCTTGAGACGGCATGCCATTGTAAAATTCTCCTTTCCCTCAGAACTGTGTCTCATAGCTCGGGTCAAGGAAATTATTTGCATGTAATTACTAGTGTGTGTTAGTGGTTTATATTCACGAAATGTCATTTTGTTTATTCACTTCGCTTTGCTTATCAATAAAATTCATACATTTTCACGTAGCTATGGCGTGTGAGATATCGAATTAACCAGAATTGTTTCAGGAATTTAATGTAAGGTGTGTTATTTGTTTAGCACCTTACAACAAATATAACAGTAAGTATGACCATTAACAAAATGATTGGCACTTCACAATGAAGCTGATATACATAGCTAAACATAATGTAAAATTAAATTTTTTGTAATGAATAATTTCTTTTAACTTGTGTGATAAAGAGTACATAGCTCACACATGTACATGACATCGTACTTTGCAATGGGACTGCTGCAGCTTGATTAACAGGCTATCCAGCATTCATTGTGTTCACCTGTGAGCATGTACAGCTGCACTGGACAGCATGTTGAGCCAGCACACAGGCTACTGGCTTTCTTTCAGTTCTTCCACCAAGACAATGGTTCTTAAAATAGCCTCGCCCACTCAGACTCCTGAGCTGCACCCAATGTGACTCCTTTGCAATAAATTAGAAATCGGCAGCTTCCATTTCTATCACCTTTTCTGCTTTCAGTTACTAAGGATGAATGGGTTGTCATTGAAAATATCCCCAGCAGAGTTCAAGTCGCCATGTAAACGAAGGGCGAACAGAGCCTATATGAATCTCTGAGTGGACAGGTCCAGTTTAAGAACCATTTTCTTGGTGTAAGAACTGTCTGTGTACCAGCTCACCATGCTGTCCAGTGGAGCTATATATGCTTATGGGTGTACACAGCAAATGCTGGACAGCCTGCTACGTCTGGATACTTTCTATCAGATATTGTATACCCAGTTTGTCAATACACTGGTGACAATACGAGTTTCTAAGTTAAAACACTCAGCAAACAAAATCGAATACTCACTTTAAATATCTTGGTAGTTTTCAAACGCTCTAAAAACGCCATTTAAATAGATCTAAGCGCACGTCATCATACTAAACAGTAAAACGCTAAAATACTAAAATGTCCGACATTTTGGTCGTGTTGCAATGGCCATATTCATGGCGTAACTACATATTTATTACTGTAAAAACAGTGTTCACAGAAAGGAAGTTGGTTTCCTGCACAGCATGTGCCACTACCAGCGTCTTACCTACTGTGGCAGAACACAATGGCCACCTGGTGACAGCGACAACTGTTACGGACCCATATTTACCTGCGAGCCAGAATGTGCACTTTTTCTACTCACAAACTGCCTATTGGCTACTGTCTCGGGTTCTTCGGCCGACGTTCATCTAATGATTTTTCTGACGTTTCGCCAGCACGAGTGGCTGGCATTGTCAAAGCCTCACCCTCCATTGCCGGTGGTGAACTGGAGCCGAGCTCGCGGCCGCAGACTATATGTACCTGGCGCTTCAACGTCCGAGGGCTTCTCCTCGGTCATTTCCGGTGCGGTTCTCATCTTGCTACCTGCGACGGTCATTCGCTGCAGTACGGGAAGCCAGGATCCGTTTACCTTAAGGCTTTCCTCTTTCTTGTTGTAACTGTTCGCGTGTTTTTGTATTTCTACAGCTTCTCTGAACAAGCGCGTGTGATAGTGCTTCTCTACAGCCAGAACTTCCGTGTCAGCGAATTTTATTACGTGGTCGGTCTCATTCAGTGCGTGCTCTGCCACGGCCGATTTCTCCACCTGCACTGAATGAGAACGACCACGTAATAAAATTCGCCGACACGGAAGTTCTGGCTGTAGAGAAGCACTATCATACGCGCTTGTTCAGAGAAGCTGTAGAAATACAAAAACACGCGAACAATTTCAACAAGAAAGAGGAAAGCCTTAAGGTAAACGGATCCTGGCTTCCCGTATTGCAGCGAACGACCGTCGCGGGTAGCAAGAGGAGAACCGTACCGGAAACGACCGCGGAGAAGCCCTCGGACGTTGGCGCGGCAGGTAAATATAGTCTGCGGCCGCGAGCTCGACTTCAGTTCACCACCGGCAATGGAGGGTGAAGCTTCAACAATGGCAGCCACTCGCGCTGGCGAAACGTCAGAAAAATCATTAGATGAACGTCGGCCGAAGTACCCGAGACAGAAGCCAATAGGCAGTTTGTCAACAAGTGGCCACGAAAGCCATAACAATTTTGTATTTTCTACTAACTTCCAAAGTGTCGGTTGGCAATGTGCTGCGTTGCCAGAATGAAGGTGCACACTCTGCAATTCCTTTCGAACGATTTTAAGCAAAGTGGTTGATAAAAAAATTTTTCCTATAGCTTTGTATCCCAGCTTCATGGTGAAGTGCCCATCATTTCGTTAATGATGAAGTTACTGTTAGATTTTGCGTTTAACTGAGAAACTGTGCCAAATTCGAAAACATTCAAGGAAGAATAGGGGATGCAATGATTTTGCATTAGCAGCATGCTCCATTACCTATTGGTGAGTATGAGATTTAGGTAACATAATGAATTTCACTTCATATTTGGAAGCAAGTCTCTATCTGTCACCACCCTCGATAAAACTGATTTTATGTAGTTCACTCTTATGCTATCGCGCTTCCACGAATAGTGCCAGAACTAAATATTCATAACATCACTCATATTTCATATATGGTTTGGGATATTGCAGCGAGTTTTTGGGAAGTGATAGTATACAAACAGGAGAGTGTTTTGTTCTATGGGTAATATGCAAAACTTTATTATCTGCTGATTTATTTAACACATTACAGATTTTTCAATGAAACAATGCCATTTTAATGGTGACTTACAACTGCTCAAACGAGAATTGCCGTGGGTTTTCCTACAACATAAGTGAAGATTTTACATGTTTGCTTTTTGACCGAGGATGTGCTTTTCATAAGGTCAGCCTCTCACTTAGAAAACAATTGTTTCATGATTCTGTCGCAGATGCATCTGCTAAACATGTTACTAAGGTGAAATTGTGTAAACTCCTCTGTATTTTTGCACTAAGAAGTAGATTTTAACATTTCATCTGTTTTACTCAAAATTCACCACTGATGACACTTTCCTGAACATTAAAAACGGTTAACAATTCAGATTACAGTAAATCGTTTCTTTTGTCGCATTTTCAAAGGATTTCTGTAAGCTGGTGTGTTTGTAATAATGAGCAGTTGGTGCTAAAACGTACCAAAGCACTTCACTTTTGTTCTAGTTATCAGTGCTCTGAGAAAAATTAGAACAATTCACTGTTTCTATCCCCATTCAGAAAAAAATAATTCAGCTCCTTCACCTCAAATATCTTTTGATATGCTATTCATACGGTCTAACAGCTCATAAATGGAATTATACACGCTGTTATGCGTTGAACTATTCTCCTTTTTGGCTCTGGAATAGGAGTTCCTGTAGAGACAATATATTTTATATCTCTGAAGCTGTGGTCACTCTGACAACTTTCAAAATTGTTTTGAAATAGATGATCAGTATCTTTGATGAACTGTAAGATGTCTGAGGTAAATAAGTTTAGTATCTCACTCATAGAACTGAAACGATGGTGTGCTATTTGGTGCTAATTTTTTTTTTTCATATTTATCTGGTCATTGAGGTGTGGAAAGAGATTTCTTTGTTGAGTTTCACTACTACATGATAATTATTATAATCAAACTGGGTTACATGATTCCTAAGAAGTTGCAACAAATGGAACGCTTTAATTGTCCCAGATTTCTTACTTCCTTCTTTAAACAAATGTCATAAGTAGCGCAGTTCGACTAAAAACCTTAAGTTTTCTGGTTGCAATGTTGAAATTTGCTATGTTTCCAAAAGTACAGCAGTGTTTAGACAATGTTGCCTCGTTAACATACTAGTACAGACACATTTGTGCAGAATCCTGAAACAGTTATATATTAACTGAGACACTGTGGACAAGTCAGGTCAATAGCTTACGAGAAAGCACATCCTTGGTATAAAAATTAACGTTGTTGCAAACCCCACAACAAGTATCGTTTACCAGATATCGATAACCATTAAATATTACACTGTTTGAGTGAAAAGAGTTGTAATGTGTTGAATAAAACAATAGATATTGAAATTTTTCATATTGAACATATGGCAAAATACTCTCCTGTTTGTCTACTATTATTTGCCAGAAAACTCGTTTCTGTGTCTCAAACTGTTTATGTAATATGTGTGGTGTTATGAATATTTTATTCTAGCTTTATTGCTCAGAAAATATTGTGAATGTCCATGAAGGAAGACATCGTTAAAAAGTTTAATTAATGCGAAGTTATGAATGAAAGCATACACCCAATAAATATTTATCTTCCAGAATGAGATTTTCACTCTGCAGCGGAATGTGTGCTGATATGAAACTTCCTAGCAGATTATAACTGTGTGCCGGACCGAGACTCGAACTCGGGACCTTTGCCTTACGCCGGCAACTGCTCTACCAACTGAGCTACCCAAGCACGACTCATGCCCCGTCCTCACAGCTTCACTTCTGCCAGTACCTCGTCTCCTACCTTCCAAACTTTGCAGAAGCTCTCCTGTGAACCATGCACAACTAGCACGCCTGAAAGAAAGGATGTTACGGAGACATGGCTTACCTACAGCCTGGGGGATGTTTCCAGAATGAGATTTTCACTCTGCAGCGGAGTGTGTCCTGATATGAAACTTCCTGGCAGATTAAAACTCCTGAGCTTCTGCAAAGTTTGGAAGGTAGGAGACGGGGTACTGGCAGAAGTGAAGCTGTGAGGAGGGGGCCTGAGTCGTGTTTGGGTAGCTCAGTTGGTAGAGCACTTGCCCGCGAAAGGCAAAGTTTCCGAGTTCGAGTCACGGTCTGGCACACAGTTTTAATCCGCCAGGAAGTTTCAGATATTTATCTTAGGGTATACATTATCGAAACATAACACGAGCATTACTGCATGACTGTAACTATGTCTTAGATACTGTAAGGTGACACCAACCTTTAAATTTCAAGTCCATGTAAGAATCGCCAGAAACAAGGAGTAGTACTGTAATATAAGGGGCAATCAAAAAGTTTCCATACGAAGCCATTGCATCTCAGAGTCGGTATGCCATCAGGCAAAATCGCCGTGAGCTTCGAGGCAACTATCCAACTGATGCGCTGAAAATACTCATTAGGTAAAACACAATGTCCCGTTGCGTGAAGAAGTCCATAACTGCCTGCCACACAGGATCAACCAGCGAACTGTGTCGAATCACCAGTAGCACAAAAGTACGTGCACCATTTCACAGTGGTAGTTTTCGGCAGACATAGTGCCCCATACACATTCTTCGTTCTCTGATGGATATCTATCGCTATTTGCCCTTCAGCAACCAAGAAAAGAATAACAGCATACTGGTCCTGTTTGGACGCATTATGTGATTACTTCGCTATAGTCCACGTTTCCGGATTTACACCACGCACATGGGAAAATCTGAATGCTATACTAAACCCTTACATAATTATGCATCGCAGCCACACTAAATTGTATATACGCTGCTGCAACTTCCTCAAATTGATACATTTTGGTCGCCCCTTATAGATAATTGGTGTAACACTGTCTCTCATTCTATTGTTTTTTTTAATATATGGGGCATATGTACATCCACAGTAAATTATCTGACATTTGGAAAGGGGTTGGGTGGGTGGCGAGAGCCTGGATACTTTGTTGGTTCTGAGGTTGATAGCTGATGTTAGCTATATCAGTATATTTTCTTCTTTTACGTCTAGACCATTGTGTTTTCAACTTACCATGTGGTGTGATGACATATTGTGCCTGATAGTAGCCATAATTATGAATGTGTTACATAGTTTATATAATGTTAAAAGAGTTATTCTTACTTTTAGAGTTGAAAGAAAGACTGACTTTTATTTTACTATTTTACGTATTTTACATAAGACGCTTTATAGTATTTTAAGTATTTTATGTACATATACTTTACGTTTTGACCTTGTAATCTTTGATATCTTCAATTATGTTACATCCTTGTGTTATCTTTGTACTCCATGATGCTTGACCATCATAAGTGATTACATGTGTTTCTGTTGTTAAGTACTTTAAGCCGGTTTAATGTCTTCCTTTGGGTATTAGTGATTAGCGCCTACATTTCAGACAATTATTGTGTTCAGAATTCTTCTACTTTACTTCAGTTATGTACCTGGGGTTTTCGAAAAATGTATGATATGTAATGTTGGTTTTATAATTGCATATTTGACGTAAGTATCATATGAATCTTTTTTTCGTAATGTTTTGATCTTGCAGGTCATGTTGGTCACTGTATTTTACCGCAATGTTCGTTTTGTTTTTGTACAGCACCGTGAACATGGTCCTGGACTGAAACCAGTAGGTAAACTGCATTAAAGACAGCATTTGTGTTAAGCTTTTCCTACAGTGTGTGTAAAGCTGACGGCAATGTATGGGGAGAACCATTTCCAGTAATGTGCCAAATGAAATTAAAATGTTCTGGGTTGTTAGGCCGCATCGTATTTCTTCAGGCAGCCGACATTTCGACTCCTCTGCTGGGATCTTCTTCGGGATCTTGTGGTGTTTACAGCAGATTAGCCACTGTCATGGTTCTTGTACTGGAGAAGTTGGATTACAGGGTAAAAAGCCTAGGGCTTACATTGGTGGGCCGTCACCATTCGATATTAAGAGAAGTCTCCCTGCGCTAATGCCGAAGAAGGGGTTTATTGGATAAAAGTCCTGTGGGTGCCATTGGTGGGCCAGTGTCGCTGGTTAGAGAGGGATTTTTCCCGCTCTTTTGCTGGAGAAGAGTTATTGCTTAAAATTCCTCCTGCTGCTATTGGTGGGCCCAAATATCATTGGCTAGAGGCGAAACGGACAGAACATGACAGGGTGAATGTTCATCCAAAATATTATTCTCTGCGGAGGAGGCTTCCAGGGCGTCATTCGTATTAAGGAACTGCCACACGCTGCTCTATGCATGAAATCGGCGGCAGAGGAATATCACGAGAGTTGTGGCCTTGACACATATTTCAACGACATTCGTGTACTGGCTAAGGAAACCTATATTTGCAGAAGAAAAGTCCGAGAAACGAATGAAATTTCTAAGAAAACATGTAACTTCAATAGAGAGGATGGCTATAGGTTTCCGACATCGTGGCTCCCAGCTATCAGAGAAGTGAATACGCGGCCGCTATGAACGAGCAATAGAAACAACGCCCTGGAACCCACCTCTACGGACAGTTATAGTTTGTATAGTTTGGATGAAAATTTCCTCTCTCGTGCTCTGCCAGTTTCGCTTCTGGCCAATGATGTGGACCCACCAATAGCAGCGGGCGGAATTATAACCAGAAATTCTTTTCCAACACAACTGCGAGAAAAATTCCTTTCTAACGAAAGACGTTGGCCCACCAATGGTAGCCACAGTAGTTGAAGCCAGAAATCCCCTTCTTCAACTTTACCGCGCACAAACCTCACTAATTATCCAGTGACGACGGCACACACCAATGTCAGCCCAAGGTCCTTGTGATGAACGTGTGAGGTTGCTATTCTGTCATTCTGCGCAACAGATTAATCTGAGATGTACCCTGTACCTTGTGGCTCCTCACCCCCACACTACTACAGAAGTCAGACAGACACTCCTAACGTTCTAAAGAGAAATGCCTGAAAAACTTTCAGCAATAAATAACTTCTGGAGTCGTCCGCTGTAAGGAAATGACACAAAAATTCACAAAATTTCTTATGTAACTGGTGGGATACTTGGGTACTGGAGTAGTGCTAGTTAGTGTAAGACAATCATGAAACTAACGAAAATTATTATTTATTTTGCAAAAATTCTGCGAAATCACAATAGCACTTTTAGTTATGAACTGAACACGTTATTTCCTGGTTCTTTTCGGAATGTGAAGTTACCTCTGAAGGATACGTTTCGCTAATGAAATTTCTGTACAAAGTTTAAGAGAGCCGCGCCTACTCAACTTGAATAATTATCCGTTAGAATGTTGCTAGGTATGGTCGAGGCTGTGGCATGTGAAATGCAGTGAAGTGTACTGTTGTGGAGGAAATATGGGTCTCGCAAGGGCTGTAGTGCACAATACCGTAAGCTGCGATGACTGCTGTCTGCGCCGCTCGCTGCTGACAAATAAGATAACTCTCGTTCATTCTGGACTGACCTTCACCAATCAAACTCTCCCTACGCCTTGATGAAGTCAAGGACTCCTATTCACCCCTAGTCTAACTATTGGCGTGGTACAATGGTCAGATAACCAGTCTACCGCGATGCCACTCAAAATTCGCTCTCAGGCGTTTAACTATAACTCTGTCCATTCACACCGCACAATAAGTGTGGCTGCCAACACAGTGAACAATGCTTAATCACAAGGACTCATAGAGTGGCACTTCGACTCACTCTCGACAGAGGTGCTCTCCCAGTGAAGTACTGAGGAGAATCTTGTTCCTCGCTCTTTGAGTACACGTACTAGCGCGCACGCTCTCGTTACGTGTCCTCGCTCCAAGAGCGATATTGGAATGGCCCCTCTCCACGCCAGACGTGGATGTCCTTTGTTCTTTCAGCTCAAGGCGTCAGAAATATCGTCTGCCAATCAGCACTGCTCTTCTAAAACGGGAAAATGACGTTTCATTTAAGGCGACCAATCCCGAGAGCTGTAGTATCGACGTTTGGCGTTTGCTGTCTCCCTGTGAAAATCTCTGCAACTGCATGCTCTGTGTAAAGAATGCATAGGCTGGTCGCTCCCACACAATGTAGCGGAATTTGCTTTTAAGTTGAACCCGGGGTCGTCCTTTCCCTCGGGTAAATGGTGTCTGCTCTATGGTCGGTCACCAGGCGACGTAGATGGGTTGGGACCGGCCTCCACGTGTGTGGTTGCCTCTCTCGAACTAAAAGCTCCTGTGACTGTCGTGTCTGGAATGTATGTGAGTACGCCAGCCTCGAGTATTTCAACCACGGTGCGCACTTGCGATTTATTAGTTATTAGCGTACCGTTTACATGAATTCATACGACATTGACTTTATCTCGTATAGTTTAGGGTCGAATGAAGCGTCTTGATTTGTGGAATATGATTGTGAGGGCGGAATATGTAAGCTATGAAGGTCTGGAGACCACGACGTCTTACATTCTTTGCCCACTAATCCAACTTCTCCAGTACAAGCACAGGAAAGTCTTCTTTATAAGAAAAGGTGACACCACCACATCTTGAAGAAGATTCCAGCAGAGGGGTCGAAATGCCGACTCTTTGAAGAAATATAATGCAGCCTAACAACCCAGAAGAGTTCAAGATCAGTGAGAATGGCCACGAAAGACTGCAAACTTATATAATGTTGAAATGTTGGGCCATGTATGCACAAAACTTACAACTGTTTTCCGTCAACCCCATTTCTGTCAAGTTTCGCTCCTTGATACGATTTTTGGTCCACCTTTTCCAACTACTGACAATAAAGTAGAGCAGTTATCACAGCAACAGCTGATATATCGTCCAACACCTCGAACAACAGTACTATTGCACTATATTATTGACAGTGTAATTGAAGATATTATTGAGCAGTCTAAGGCGAACGTCAGTATTTTTGCACAGTACTACTGTGCAGTATTCTTGTCCGTCTCGGGGCCGCTTTATAGTGACGCCGTTTCGCAGGTACGACAGGGCGGCATCAGTGAGGTACACTGGCGCCGGCGGCGGCGGCGCGTGGTGCGACTCGGCGTGCGCTCACGCGCACTTCTGCTCGGCGACCAAGCTGGAGCGCGCGGCACTGCGCCGCTGCCTCGCCGTGGCCGCCAGCTCGCTGCACTCAGCGGCGGGGGTTCCCCGGCCACCAGCCGCGCTAGTTGCTCTGGCCGCCGCCGTGCTGGTAGCGGCGCTGCTGCTGTGCGTGTCCGGCACGCCGTCGTGACACCGAGAGCACGTGACGCAAGCCGCTTGAAGCACGCCGCTCGAAGCACGCGGAGGCCTCGGATCATCCAGTGCTACTGGATGATTACTTCCGTAGTGCTCGTTCAACTGCCGGAGTTAACAAGAAGACTGGAAGAGTAACAGCGCTACGAAATATGTGCACCTGAAACTGTGCCCATGTAGACGGCTTTACATGCGAACTTAACCTCCAGAAGTCGAACATTAATATAACCCTCCCATTGCCTTGTGAACAAAACATTTAACTTCACATGTTCCAACGTATTCAATCAGTAGCAATGGACATGCTACCCAGTATATGTATTATATGAAACTTGCAAAGTTCATGGTGTACTCGATACTGAAGTAGACTTCTTACACTAAGAATGACTTGAACAGGAAAAGTATCTGTTGTACTCTTTCTCGGAGACTGCTTTTCCCAGAGCAAGACTTTTACAGCCAATATAACGAAACTATTTCAAAGTGACAAGCCGGCGCATTTACATGCACCATTAATCCTAGGAAATAATCTGTGAACAACATCGGAATATTTTGAAACTTGGTTGAATTTAGTAACGTGATAAACATTCTTTTTATGTTTGCGTCACCGCAGATAATTTTTCTACGCCTGCCGGCTATGAATACACTTCCAGTTTCGTCTGCCACTATTCATTCTCCGAGTAGGCTGTCTTCCAGCCTTTGACGTGTTTTGTTGCGTTCCACAATCTAGAATATTTTGTGACTGTTGATGTTGCGGCACCTCGAAACGCCGCTCATATAATCGACAGTGTTAACTGGGACTTAGGTTCACAAATTCCATAGGTCCGTCTCGCAAAGCGCAGGAATAAAACTCGTTCTGCATTGGAACGATAAGAACAACAGTCATGATAAATGTACATTTTCTTCCATAGAACACTACTTGTCTTTCCTCTTGTTCTACATGTCAAAACAAATGAGGCACCACAACAGAAGAACGAAGCTCTAAGTATCTAGCGAGTACGTGGATATTGTCATCAAAGAATTTCCACTGCTTTAATGGTTCTCGATCAATGAGACACTGTATTCTCGTGAACCATTGTCACTGGACTGATAAGCTCAGATATCGTATACAGTTAATTCCCGTAAGTGAACAGTTCCTCACAAAACGTTTTCAATCCTACTTCTGGCAATAAGAATGCCATCTAATTCAATACCTACATCACGCTGCCGGTATGTTAACGGCCAATTAGCGTATCTTTGTCAAGATTTTTGTTTTATTGTGTAGAAGACTTCTATGTTGTAAGTTTCGGCGGTCTAGCAACAAAAAATTGATATGCTAAACGTTCAAATAATTTTCCTTATGCAGCCGGTGTGCTGCTGACTTTTCTACAATAATGACGAAAATATCGGACAAGGTTCAATTTTCTACATGTTGTTGCTTTGGTGGCTACTGCATATTTGCTCGCAATTGCTTTCCCTGCCCTTACTTGATGACCAACTTACTACAGCAACAACTGTGATAGAATGTTTGCTCTTTCTTGAGGAATAACTAAATTAAAAATTTCTTCACGCTGTCATCTGTATAACTGTCTTGTTTTGGTTTTCGCGAGGTTATATTCAGTATCCAGGTCTGTACCAAAAAATTTTAATTGCGTGACTGTATTTGTCGTTACAAGCTTTTATTTTACTTTGTCTTTAAATTTATAGGTTAGAAGTTACGGTAGTTACATAATAAAACTATATTACACTGGAGAAATGTCATGTTGATTTGAACTCGTACTTTCAGTATCACAGAGAAGCATAGTTGAATCTCATATTGTTTGATGTATGTGCAGAATTTTTGGTATATTTAAATATATTGATGCATAACACAATACATTCAAAATGCCAAACCGTTGTCTTGATTCACATATCTCAACGAAAACTGTCTCCTAATAATTGTTAGGACAAAAATAATTAAAATGTTCTTCTCAGTTAGCCATTCAACAGTGAAATTGTAGATGAGTGCAATGTTTCCCCAGACTAATAACGTTAGTTCTTCACTCCACTGATTTTCAGTTATTTATACGTCTGTGGTGGGAGCATGCTTCTGGTGCCATAGTTTCAGTACAACCAGAAACAAGTGTATCAAGCAATACGTTTTTGTGCTATTTTTGTAAATACGGTTATTATGCTTCAAACTTCAAACACAGCGGTGATTTATGGACGTGTATTATTATTTGCAGTCGCATTACGATATAAAGAAGCAAATAAAAATCCTACCTGTAGAAATTTACAGTTATTTAGCAACTGTATTATTATTATTGGAGAGACAGAGAATCTCTTCCATCAAACTACGGAACAAGTTGAAAGTATTCTTACAGGTGTCGAGTAGACGAAGACGCTATTCTACTGATTCTGACACGAAGGTGTAAAACAAATAATCATGATTAAAAAACCATTACACAAACCACCACAATTTGTCTTGTCACTGATAAGTTGTCGCAGACCTCGCAGGCACAAGAGAAATATCAAGAAACTTGAATGGTACAATATAACTTAACGATAACTGCATTTAATGAAATCGAAAATCTCTTGAAGAGTTTTCGAGGTTTCATTGTCTTTCTTAACAAAACGTTAGCCTTCGACTTAAAAACGCTATATTTTCTTCTATCGGTCCTGGGAATGAGCTTTGGGCATTTGCGTCTTTTGTTACATATAGCTTTTATTTTGTTACTTACAGAATTACTGCCTCGACATAGTAACTGATATTTGTATGTGACAGTATTACCTGAAATTTACTCACTGGTTTAATTACTAACATTTTTACATCTTTCACACGGCATTGTCTAATTCTCAGTCATAAACTACTGCTGAAGAGTTCTATGTGACGCTGCTGGTAAATTATGTGTGACCAATGATATACGAATATACACAGGTTAATTGAAACTGTGATAATTTTTTAAGTGCAGCTACCGTCTGCTTTAATCTCATTGATATAGATTACAAATGTTTTTTAAAGTGTATGTTATTATGTAATTGGTGTGAAGAAATTTTTGAATGTCTATTTAATAATTTTCCAGTGAAAATAACATCTATCATGAGTGTATTAAGTTTGAAAGAGAAACCTCTGAAAATATTTAAATACGCTAATATTGTTCCTATCTTTGAAGATAATATTTTATACCCAACGATATTCGTGAAACGTATATTTCTGTTCAAATTGATGTCAAATTGTGAATAAAAATAAATTATAAAACATGCGTAGCTTAATTCCATCCTTGACGAACATCCTAGATTACTGTTGCTATTTAATACTCCTGACAGGAATACCACACAAGGCTCGAGGAGGAAGTCTAGTAAAGGAACCGCCAGGTAAAATTTCGCTCGATATTTAGCAGTCCCTTCTCGCATCATAACGATGTTTCTCCTCAAAATCGCCAATTATCAGTTCGTTTATCACAGATTGTTCGAACTACGCTGCATTAATAATTAATGAAACGTTCGAAATTAATGTTGACGAACACACGTCTTCAGCAATGTAGAGCTCTTTTCCTCAGCTAAATCCATCAGATATTTTGGGCTTAGTTTTGATAGTATCACCGTAATGGAGGACAATTAAATGACAGGTTATACATCACCTACGACACACATGGCTTACACTCAGTTTATCTTCCTGTGGTTTCATTTCCACAATTTATCGTTGCAACATCGGAGCAGTTCGCAATGAAGAAAATAAATGAAACTTCCTGGCAGACTAAAACTGTGTGCCCGACCGAGACTCGAACTCGGGACCTTTGCCTTTCGCGGGCAAGTGCTCTACCATACTGGCAGAAGTAGAGCTGTGAGACGGGGCGTGAGTCGTGCTTCGGTAGCTCAGTTCAGTCTGCCTTCGGCAGGGCAACAGAGCGGACGCGTACGTGTTGACTTCGTGCGGCGCGCGAGCTCGCCTTGTTTACTTTCTGACGGCCGTTGCTTAAGTGCCGGCTTACCTTGTACGATCCATGGCGAACCGTTACCGTAAATCAACACTCCGATTTACTTTCTGCAAAGATTATGCCCGACCCAAAGCACTCGATGTGGAGCGTTTTCTGCGAGAGGAAGTGAAGATCCCGGCGACCGATATTATCGGCATACATTTGTCCATCGTGAGCAGCACGGTCTATGTGAAAATCATTAACGACGCGGCGTGCGAACGCATACTACGTGAGACCAAACAGGGGCTCCGCTTCTGTCACGCTGATGGCAATGTGGGGGAGGTAACCGTCGACCACGCAGGCTTAGGTATGCGAACGATACGCATTTTCGAACTGCCATTCGAACTTCCTGCTGAGGAAGTCGTCGCGGCACTACGCCCATACGGCACAGTCCATGGCCACACTGCGGAGAAGTGGACACAGTTTCGGACGTATCCTGTCCTAAACGGGGTCCGACAGGTCACCATAGATCTCCGAAGCCACGTCCCGTCCTATTTACAGATTGGCGGATGCCGTGCAATAATTATATACGACGGCCAGCCTCGGACCTGTTCCGGGTGCGGTAAAGAAGGCCACCTTAGATCCGAATGCCTACAACGGCGTATTACGCAACTTCCAGCTGCCGAAGAACCACCCACGTCGCAACCTACGGTGCTACCGGTGACCTATGCCGCTGCTCTAGCTTCTCCTACCGCTTTGCAACGTCGCCCGGTCACCACAAACGACGCCACCAACGAGCCCGACCCGACACCGACGGAGAGCGCCTCGGACGACCCGCCGCCTCGGCCGGCCATCGACGCCGCTCCGACGATGCCGGCGCAACCAGACGCTGACCTTGGCCTCGAAAACACGATGGAGATCGACTCGCTCATCGTTCCTACAGCGGCCTTTCTGCCAGAACGACGCGACTCCCTTGCGTCGTCTGACACGGAGGGTCGCACAAGGAAACAACGTTCCCCGAAACGTCGCAAGCGAAGACGTCGCACCGTTTCCGGCCAAGAGGAGACGTTACAAGTCGAGGAGGACGTAACCGTCGACCAGCACGAGGCCTCAGCACCCGCTACTGCTGACGAAGACGTTATTGGCGCGGAGACATCTATCGGTGTGCCTGCGCCCCGTGCTGACGCTGAACTAAATCCTGAACGTAACACAGGCGATACTACACCACGCACAATTACAACATCTTCTGCAGGCGAAATGGACGATACACCAGTTTCCGCTTCCACGGCGTGGCACGAGGAGGAGGTCGAGGAGCAGGACCCGTTACGGGACCCTGCGCCGTCACGGCCTCACCACTAATCATACTCTCCCCAGACTCCCCTGCGGGCCAGCGGGATAATGTTCCGCTGCGACGCCCACACCCTCGCGCGGACAGCGGAGTGGACCAGCCTCCAGCAATCCGACACCAGGCCTACAGGATAGCAACCATCAACACCAACAACATCCGTTCCAGGGTGAAAATCCGCCTTATGCAGGAGATGTTCTGGGCTTCGGATATTGATTTCGCCCTTCTGCAGGAAGTTCACATGGCTAGTCTCCCGGATATCAATGGCTATACCGCCCACGCCTCCGCGAGTGATCCTATGGGCCGCGGGGTGGCCATCTACGTCCGCCACGGGATTTCTGTGACCGATGTCGCCTTCCTTCCATCAGCTCGGGGCATGGCACTCACTGCCATGGGGACACGCATCATTAATGTCTACGCTCCCTCAGGCACCGACCGACGGCATGAAAGAGCCCAGTTTTATAGCGAGGAAATCGCTCCCCTGTTTTTAGGGCGGTATGACCATTGCCTACTAGGAGGTGATTTTAACTGCGTTCTGCATCCTAAAGATCAGATTCCCCACTATACTACATGCCAGGAGCTACGTATAGTGGTGCGAGACCTCCTGCTTCACGATACCTGGGAAGTTCAACACGGCGACCTTTCTGGCCATACCTTTCTTACCAGTCATTCCGCAAGTCGACTAGACAGAATATATGTCTCACAAACTCTTAGATCTGCGATACGGGGCGCCGAACGATGGCCGCTGGCGTTTTCCGACCATTGCGCTTACATCTGTACGGTCCTCCTTCCGCCGCAATCAGTATGGCGCAGCCGTGCGCCATGGAAACTGAATACCTCACACTTGCATGACCTGGCTTGTCGCCAACAAGTCATTGAAACGTGGACAGCCTGCGAACGACGCCTTCCCCGCTACCACTCGACATTGACGTGGTGGTTGGATTGTGCCAAGCCGGCGATCCGGAGGACACTGATGAGATACGGGAAGGACATGGCCGACTGGCATCGCACCACTGTTGACTTCTATTACGCGATTCTCCGAGATCTGGATGCTCAACCGCCAACTCCGGACAACCAGTTGGAACGGCAACGAACTAAGGCGAAGATAATTGCGCTGGCACGCCGGAAACTGCACGGGGTCGTGATAAGGACGCGGCGCCGCGATCACGCGGATTTAGAAATTCCATCCATGCATGATATAGTGTCCGACAAACGAAGGCGTCGTCGGCAGATCATCAGCACTCTGACCACGCCTCATGGAACGCAGGTGACCACTCAGAATGACATCGTCCACGCATTCGTCGAGCACTACCGTCGTACTTATAGTGATGAAGACGCTGGAACTGCAGCAGACGACTCCATTTTGCATTACGTCACGCGCACCCTCCCCCACATGGAGGCGGATGCTTTGACAGTGCCGGTCACGCTAGACGAAGTCAACCATGCCATCGCCAAGGGTGCAGTCAACAGATCGCCCGGCTTTGACGGCTTACCGATTGAGTTTTACCGTACCTTTCGGGACCTCATGGCACCACGGTGGACGACTATGTACGAAGAACTGATGACATCTGACCAAGCAATCCCACCCGCCTTTGCTGAGGGCATCATTATACCGGTCCACAAACCAGCCCGAGGTTCGATGGTCACGAGTTACAGACCGCTCACCCTACTCAATGCCGATTACAAGATTTTCGCGCGCTTACTGGCAATGCGGCTCCGAACTACACTCCCTCATATCCTCTCGCCAGAGCAAACGACGCCTGGCGGACAGGTTAACATACAGACTGCCACAGGGGAATGCCGCGACTTAATTGCGATAGCGGCGGCCTGCAGACTCCGGGCAGCGGTTGTCGCTATAGACTTCGACAGCGCCTTCGATAAAGTGCGTCATCGTTTCCTGTTTTCGGTGGCAGCCCGAATGGGCATCCCCCCTCCGTTTCTCGACGTCATCCGGCGTCTTTACGACAGTGCCAGTTCACGTGTCCAAGTCAATGGACGTTTAGCAGGGCCGGTACCTATCTGCCGTTCGATACGGCAGGGGTGCCCCCTCTCTACCCTCCTGTATGCCATTGCCCTTGAGCCCCTTCTTGGTGGCTTGACGACCAAGCTCTCTGGCCTCACCCTACGCCAACACACTTTTCGCTGTCGGGCATATGCTGATGACCTCCTCCTCCTCATTCGCTCCGGCTCTGAGATTCGGGAAGTCCTCGAATTGATTACCCGTTATGGGGCTGTCGCTGGCAGTGCCATGAATGTCGCCAAATCTTCTGCAATGCACATTGGACGAGGCCTCCTGGAGGGTGAAGTTGCACCCCTGCCGCTTGTGCGGACTTTCCGGTACTTGGGCATTACCTTTACCCCCACGGTAACACGCACAGCGGCAACGAATTTCCGTCGCCTGTTACACGTCATCCGCAACGACGTCCGCCAGAACCTCTTGCGCCGCCAGGACACACTTCAACGGGTTGAGTTTATTAATCTTTATGTGGCATCAAAATTGGTTCACATCGCGCAAGTTCTCCCTCTGCCAACTGCAATTGGGCGCAACCTTCAGGCGGCTTTTGGCTATTATCTCACGGCTGGTTCGATGTTTAAAGTCCGTTATGAGACACTTACCCTGCCCTCACGGTATGGTGGCGTCGGGCTCGTCAATGTCCGTATGCGAGCTGCAGCCTTGTACATGAGTACCATGAGAAAACAGTGGATGGGCCAGGGTACATCTCTAACACGCAGCCTGCTTGAAGTCCTCCTACCTGCTTCCACCTCACCACCGGTGTCTGTCGGCCATATCGTGCCTTATTTGTCCCATATTTCGACCTTTTTCGTCGACTACAGTTACATACATACCAGTCTCCCAGATACACGCCCACCTAGGACTAAGGATTTTTACAGCCTGTTGCTGCGCTGTGTTCCCCGGAATGTGATGGAGACCAAACATCCCTCCATCCAGTGGCCCATAGTGTGGACTACCGTCCACCAGCCCTTCCTCCCTACGAACGTCCGGGCACTGTGGTATCACATAGTCAACAGGAAATTTGCCACGAAGCAGCGCCTGCACAACATTGGCTTGTCAGAATCCCCTCTTTGTCTCCTTTGCCAGCAACTGGACACTGATGAACACCGTCTGACATGCGCCTCGTCGCAAGATGTATGGCGCTTCGTGCAGCAAATCATTGCCTGCTATCTCCGGGTGCCACCCGACACAATCGAACCTCGAATGTTTCTATACCCGGAGGACCGACATTTTCCCGCCGCCAAATGTCATGCTATTACGTGGGTCAAAGGATGGGCGGTCGCTTATCTCTTTCATGAGGGACCTAAATCCCGCCTCGACTTTTGGACCTATTTACGAACAGCCCATGCAGCTCTCGAAAACTCGCCACGATACCGAACATTATTTGCTAACTATCTTCGAGCGGTCTTTGTTAGACCTCCACTCAGTTGGGGGGTGCCTGGCTCCTCCCCTGGCGGTGTCTGAGTTTCAACCGCCTACGATCTATTCTACTTCTGACCTCCGCGGATGGGAGAGCACGTCGCAGATTGCGCGGATTTTATTTCGTTTTGCTTTTCCTTTTTCCTTTCTTTTTCTTTAACCAGAATTTATATTTCTTTTCTTTTTCGCCGATGTGTTCCCATAATTTCATGATATTAGTGAATCTTATAAAAACACATGCAAATAAATAAATAACAACGCCTTCCACTACTGTTGATTCCTGTGTCTCCTATTTCCCTAAACACCACAGGCTCGGTGGTGGTGGGGGGGACACTGTGGCCAGGCCTCAGGTTTCGACCCCTGCCCACTTTGCCCCCCGCGCCCCCACCGTCGCCTGTAAAAAAAAAAAAAAAAAAAAAAAAAAAAAAAAAAAAAAAAAAAAAGTTGGTAGAGCACTTGCCGCGAAAGGCAAAGGTCCCGAGTTCGAGTCTCGAAAAAAAAAAAAAAAAAAAAAAAAAAGTTGGTAGAGCACTTGCCCGCGAAAGGCAAAGGTCCCGAGTTCGAGTCTCGGTCGGGCACACAGTTTTAATCTGCCACTCCGCTGCAGAGTGAAAATCTCATTCAAGAAAATAAATGTTGAACCAATAAGGTGGAACATATTCGTATAACAATTAGCGTAACGCTTAATTGGTACAATTTGTTTACAACACTTCCAATCACCGAGAAAATGTATTTATCAGGTTTTCAGTTAGGAGTTCCTGTTATTTGTATTACTAAGCGACTATCTCGGAACTCAAACCCGAAACCAGGCATTAGTTTCCGCCTACCTATCTAGCGGCTGCTGGCGGCAACAAAAATTTGATTTTCAATATTTCGCGTGATTACAGAAGGAATTTAAAAATTTAAAGTGCTGACTTTATTCATACAATATTTGTGAATGAGAGTACTTGGAGACTTACAACAAACTTTACACGTAATTTCCTATTTTTATGAAACTGTTTCTCGCTGATGTCCCCCACAAAACTTATTTGTTGTTGTGGTATACATTCTGAAGAATGATTTGATGCGGTTCTCCATGATACTTCATCCTGTGCAAGTCTCTTCATCTGCAAATGACAACGGCAACTTACAGCCTTCTGAATATGATTACTGTATTCATCTCTTAGTCTCGCTATAGGATTTTTACCTCCTGCGCTTTACTCCAATATTAATTCGTTATTACGCGATGTCTCAAAATGTGTCCGATTATTCCTTCTAATCAGACGGTGCCAAAAATTTCTTTTCTCCCACAAAATGATAAAAGGGAAAAATTTATCACTTACTACATTTCCGTTGTTCATACGATAAAACTTCAACATCAGACATGACATTTTAATGTATTACTTAATTATTGTCGCCTCTATTCGCAACACACTTTGCATACCCTGTCTACACACATTTATGAGACAAAGGTGATGAGGTGCCGCCTAAAAAGGTGTGGGGCCTCCTTTTGCCCGACGTAGTGCAACATCAAGACGTAGCGTTGACTCAATGTGGCATGGTCCCAACTAGCTGCTGTAAGTCCCCTGCAGAAATATTGAGCCATATTTACGAAAATGTTGCTTGTGTAGGATGCCGTACATAAATTGATCTCTAAAATATGTCCCATAAATTTTCGATGGGATTTATATCGGACGGTCTGGGTGGCCAGATAAATCGCTCGAAATATCCAGAATGTTCTTCAAACCAAATGCGAACCATTGTGATCTGGTGACATGAGATCGATCTTTGGGAATATGAAATACATGAATGGCTGCAAATGGTCTCCACACAGCTGAACATAAACATTTATAGTCAATGGTCGGTTTAGTGGGACCAGACGACCGAGACCATTCCATGTAAACACAGCCCACGCCATTATGGAGCCTCTACCAGCTTGCACAGTGCCATGTTGACAGCCTGTGTCAATGGCAACATGGGCTCAGCACCACACTCGAACCCCGCCATCAGCTCTTACCCATTGAAATCGGGACTCATCTGACCAGTCCACGGTTTTCCAGTCTCACATAGAGTCGGCCGGATATGGTCACTATTCCAGGAGAAGCGCTTCCGACTATATCGCGCTGTTAGCAAAGACTGAGTGGCGGTCTGCTGCCATCGCCCAGTAACGTCACATTTCACCGCATTAACCTAATGAGTACGTTCGTCGTACGTCAGTCATTGACTTGTGCGGGTATTTCAGGCATTGTTGCTTGTCTGTTAGCACTTACAACCCAACACAAACACCACCGCCATCGCTCGTTAAGTGAAGGCCGCTGGCCACTGCGTTGTCTATGGTGAAAGGTTATGCCCGAAAATTAGTATTCTCGGTACACTCTTTACACTGTGGATCTCGGAATATATAATTCCCTTCTGATTTCCGAAACGGAATATCCCAAACGTCTATTTCCAACCACCTTTCCGTTTTCACAGTCTGTCAATTCCCGTCGTACGGACATAATCACATTCGCAACATCACCCATAAAATCACCAACATTTTCAAAAGACAGGGAATAAACATAGCATACACAACAGACTATTCTATACAAAAATAAACCCCAAAACTGAAAAAAACAGAGACATATACCAGAAAGCATGTATATACCAGTTACAGTGTAACACTTGTGAAGGCACATACATAGGGTAAACATGGAGAACATTTGATGTCAGATACAAGAAACACATGAGAGCATGCAAATACGGGACAAACCACTTCACACTTGCAGAACACCTAAGAGAAAATGACCACAAACCAACCACTAGAGAAGATGATATGAGAATAATTAGAATCAACAATAAAAAGCATCTTCTGATCATGCAAGAAAATTACCGCATACATAAAACCAAAGCAGAGCGGAAAATCTGGTTGAATGACCAAGTACACATGCCAAGCAATTCATTATTTACACTAATAGATAAAATAACAGAATAATGTTTGCAAAAAAGATAAATATAATAATACTGTCCAATGTAATAATAATAGAACCCAACATCATTACACCTCACTCATACACACACACACACGGTATAAACATCATAAATGGAAGTTAGTAACGAACATATACTTCGTTAGGCTGGCAACAAATAGGTAAACATAACAAAGAAGATGCAACACGTAATGGAGTCGCAATATTTACGCTGTGAAAAGAAGTGTACGACGAAATAGTTGTATCGAGTGACAAAAGAACGATAGTCCACCACAAAAAAGAGTGAGAAACGTGGTGAACAGTGTGTGGATGGCGAGAACACAAAGATGTGAATATATGGCAGTGATAAAAGTGGTAGTGTTATCTCCAGACCAGATGCGATTAAACGCAGATCAGAAAATCACAAGTAATCAATTTTTTTTACAAAAAATCGCGAAGTGAATTCTTTGATTATCTATAACTAACAAAACTGTATCGTTATATATCACACTGATGATGCCTTAGAACAGGAGAAGGAGAAACGCGTATGGGATAAATAAAGTAATCAGCAGCAGGAAAAGGCAGTTTGATTTGCAAAACAAGTATTTATATAATTCCGTAGGCTTCCGCGGCCAGAGTCAGTCGACATAAAGATTTTTTGGGTATAGTACCGCGTCATAATGTAAAAACTACTGCTGCTGGATAAAAACCACCGTTTCGGCCACAATTGCAGCGGCCTTCTTCTGGGTCTAATGGTGCGTTCTAGCTATGCAGTGTCCTTTATATTTTGTAGTTAGAGTTCACTGCGCATGCCATTACGCCTAAGTGATGCTCAAAACATCACACCTGAGCTTAAAAGGTTACGCACAACGTATCTAGCCAGTGGCTACAGCCATAAGTCGATAAACACAGCCTTGTCGACGAACACAAGCCAGAAAGATAAGCAAGAAATAGAGAAACTGCAGCCAACAGTGCTCTTACCTTATATGGAAAACGTTACTGACCGAATGGGCAAACTCCTTCGCCGCGTTGGGTTGCAGCCTGTCTTCTATAGTGGTCGTAGGTTCCAGGACGTGCTAGGCTCCACTAAGGACAAGGTGGATGCATTACACACTACAGGCGTTTACAAGGTGGAACGCGAATGTGGAGAGGCATACATCGGCGAGACTGGTAGGCCAATAGCAACGCGCATTCGGGATCACGAGCGTTATATTCGTCTAGGGCAGCACAACAAATCCGCAGTGGCAGAACACCAGCAAGACTGCGGAAAAGAAATAAAATTCAGCGAAACCTGTGTGTTGGCCAAGCAGCCAATTATGACGAAACGCAAAATCGGAGAGGCCATCGAAATACTTAAACACCCTAACAATATGAACAGGGAGGATAGACTCAGGCTTGCCCCATCTTGGCTGCCAGCAATCGGAGCCAAACAGACCGCACTGTCAACACGAGGCACGAGCACCATCGACGAGTAACTGCCGCCGCGCGCCCGACGTCCAGCAGTTCGTAAACAGCAGCAAACCTCTCATTCGACGGTGACCACCAATCTTGGTACATAACACAAGAGCCAACAGACAATAGAGCTCACGTTCTCCCTCCATCGCAATAACCTATTAAAATAAAGTTCCCTCTCCTTCTTCCTTAAGTGACCAATGAAACTAACTACCTTTTTAAAATTATGACGTAATGGCATGCGCAGTGAACTCTAACAACAAAATGTAAAGGACACTGCTTAGCTAGAACGCACCATTAGACCCATAAGACGGCCGCTGCAATCGTGGCCGAAACGTTGGTTTTTTATCCAGCAGCAGGAGTTTTTATATTATGACGCGGTACTATACTCAGAAAACTTTTATGTCGAAGTATTTATATGCTTGCTGCGGAGGATGTCCACACAAACAAACTTGTTGTACATCGGGAACATTTTTACAAGAATCAGCCGAGTACAAGAGACCGCTCCGCTTCGCCTTCTGTGCCCTGTGTACGCAATACTACCGACATTAGTATATAAAGTATATCGCTACTGCATTATCTTGAAACGTCCGCTTCAAAAATTAAGAATTACTGTGCTGGTAAACTTCTAAGTTATTTGGTTTTCAAACAGCTGAGCAAAACAGAACGCACTCAGACAGTTATCTCTTTATTTACTCTGATCATCACTAAACTGACACGCAATATTTTTTAGCGGAACGCAGTCTGACTTTCAATAATCCCTACAAAAGAATGGCCCTGACAAACAATAACCTATACCTTTCATGAATCACTTTCCTCACAAATATCTTCGTTACTTGAGCGACTGCAATACAGCGAGCGCCAATACTGCCAGCTAAATAATAAAAAAAAAATGGTTCAAATGGCTCTGAGCACTATGGGACTTAACACCTGTGGTCATCAATCCCCTAGAACTTAGAACTACTTAAACCTAACTAACCTAAGGACATCATACACATCCATGCCCGAGGCAGGATTCGAACCTGCGACCGTAGCAGTAGCTAAATAAAAGATTCTAACTACTGAAGGCACTAACTACTGATAGGCATAGTTAGCAAATGAAAGATTTTGATAGAGAACAAACAGTGTATTTACCTTAGTAGTTCATGAGACATCCAGTCTCACAAATTTCCTTTTTCTGACGGACTCACGTCCAGCTCGTCCGCTCTCATAACTCCGCCATCTCTCTCCCCACATCCAGCACAGCTGGCGGCTCACCTCCAACTGCCAAACGCTACGCGCTGTTCGCATCCAACTACCCCACACAACACAAGCGAGTATTCCAACAATGAGTCCAAGGAGCCACAGACTGCACACAGCGCTGTCAGCGATTTTTCATAGAGCACTACGTGGCGTTACCAACATGAAAACCTTAACAGCCTACCTACAACCTCTGTGTTCTCGGTGTATATCATTGAATGTATCAGCTAATTAACATCACTGTACGACACATAAGTCAGGGGATATGCTGTCATAAACATTGGGATCAGTGAAACACTAGTTTTGCTTAAAATGAAGTTCAAATCACCCAGAATATACACTCCTGGAAATGGAAAAAAGAACACATTGACACCGGTGTGTCAGACCCACCATACTTGCTCCGGACACTGCGAGAGGGCTGTACAAGCAATGATCACACGCACGGCACAGCGGACACACCAGGAACCGCGGTGTTGGCCGTCGAATGGCGCTAGCTGCGCAGCATTTGTGCACCGCCGCCGTCAGTGTCAGCCAGTTTGCCGTGGCATACGGAGCTCCATCGCAGTCTTTAACACTGGTAGCATGCCGCGACAGCGTGGACGTGAACCGTATGTGCAGTTGACGGACTTTGAGCGAGGGCGTATAGTGGGCATGCGGGAGGCCGGGTGGACGTACCGCCGAATTACTCAACACGTGGGGCGTGAGGTCTCCACAGTACATCGATGTTGTCGCCAGTGGTCGGCGGAAGGTGCACGTGCCCGTCGACCTGGGACCGGACCGCAGCGACGCACGGATGCACGCCAACACCGTAGGATCCTACGCAGTGCCGTGGGAGACCGCACCGCCACTTCCCAGCAAATTAGGGACACTGTTGCTCCTGGGGTATCGGCGAGGACCATTCGCAACCGTCTCCATGAAGCTGGGCTACGGTCCCGCACACCGTTAGGCCGTCTTCCGCTCACGCCCCAACATCGTGAAGCCCGCCTCCAGTGGTGTCGCGACAGGCGTGAATGGAGGGACGAATGGAGACGTGTCGTCTTCAGCGATGAGAGTCGCTTCTGCCTTGGTGCCAATAATGGTGGTATGCGTGTTTGGCGCCGTGCAGGTGAGCGCCACAATCAGGACTGCATACGACCGAGGCACACAGGGCCAACACCCGGCATCATGGTGTGGGGAGCGATCTCCTACACTGGCCGTACACCACTGGTGATCGTCGAGGGGACACTGAATAGTGCACGGTACATCCAAACCGTCATCGAACCCATCGTTCTACCATTCCTAGACCGGCAAGGCAACATGCTGTTCCAACAGGACAATGCACGTCCGCATGTATCCCGTGCCACCCAGCGTGCTCTAGAAGGTGTAAGTCAACTACCCTGGCCAGCAAGATCTCCGGATCTGTCCCCCATTGAGCATGTTTGGGACTGGATGAAGCGTCGTCTCACGCGGTCTGCACGTCCAGCACGAACGCTGGTCCAACTGAGGCGCCAGGTGGAAATGGCATGGCAAGCCGTTCCACAGGACTACATCCAGCATCTCTACGATCGTCTCCATGGGAGAATAGCAGCCTGCATTGCTGCGAAAGGTGGATATACACTGTACTAGTGCCGACATTGTGCATGCTCTGTTGCCTGTGTCTGTGTGCCTGTGGTTCTGTCAGTGTGATCATGTGATGTATCTGACCCCAGGAATGTGTCAATAAAGTTTCCCCTTCCTGGGACAATGAATTCACGGTGTTCTTATTTCAATTTCCAGGAGTGTATTTATCAAGTGAGCAAACCTAACGACGCCCAGCAGACTCTAAGCATACTTTCAAAACTTCTCCAGTTTCCCTCGCCTACATGCTTAACGTCACATATTTAACGCATTACACATTAATTCAGTTGTAAAGTAATCAGACGTCTGAAGCTGTTTTCTTCCTGGGAGTTCGATCCTTTTAAAGAAGTGGGGGTTTTCTGGTGCATTGATAATTAAGGATGCCAGCACATGCCCGAGTATAGGTCGTTACTCGTAACTGTGGCAGCTGCTCGGGAGTGGGGTAGCGAGAGCGCAGGAGCTCAAGAGCCAGGTGACTCGAGCGTACTCGTTGCGGAAGGGGCACCGGCTAACTGTGGTAACGAATGGCTTGCACGAAAACGGCACGCATGATAACTACTGTACACGCTTAATGAAAAAATTACTACACCGTAATAAATTTCTGAACTCTGCTTTCTCTTTCCTACTAATGCCCTGGTACCAGGAAAGAGGCATACGTTTCGTTTCTTGAACATGTGACTAGCAGCAAAATGTTTGTTGCCTATAATCTTACTGAGTTTATTCTTTCTTGAGTGTTGAGCGAAAAAAAATTAATTCTCTAAGATGTGGCATACGACCAACACTTCGCATCCCTGTGTCTGGCACACTTAAAGCAGCCCACAGGACTACCAGTATCTCTTTCATTTAGCATGCACCTGAGACTAAAAGAAATATTAGAAATTATGTTTGCTGCTGAATACAACTTCCCATCACATTCTCCTACCACTTCAAAAAAGTTTCAATAAATCTTTCGAAAACAGAGGGCAAGAAAAATGCAAGAACGAAAATACTGAGCTGATAATGCACATAAAATCAGAGGGCAAGAAAAATTCAAGACCGCAAATAATGAGCTGATAATGCACATAATAGTCCCAACTTCAAATCTGGTGGATAGCTGCTGGAGTAAATAAGAAACAATTTTAAATTATTCGATGAAATCTGTAGCTTGTTATAAACGCATCACCATTTATTTTACGTCGCATATTCGTCTCAACTTATTTAATGCGACATCTGGCGATTTTCCTGGACCTCCATCCATAAATTGAGCTTTTATGTTAATGTGGACATAGTCAAATAAGATGATGCGCGAGAGAAGTACGTTGAAGAGCCAAAGAAACTAGTACACCTACCTAACATGGTGTAGGGTCCCCGGGAACACGCACAAGTGCCCAGCACGAAATGGCGTGGACTCGACTAACGTCTGAAGTACTAAAAAATGGATCAAATGAGTCTACGCACTGTGAAACTTAACATCTGAGGTAATCGGTCCCCTAGACTTAGAACCACTGAAACCTAATTCACCTAAGGACATCAAACACATCCATGCCCGAGGCAGGATTCGAACCTGCGTCCGCAGCAGCAGCGCGGTTCCGGACTGAGGCGCCTAGAACCGCTCGTCCACAGCTACCGACTGCCAGAAGTATTGCGGGAGGGAACTGACACCATGAATCCTGTGCGGCTGTTCAAAATTCCGTAGGAGTACGAGGAGGTGGAGATCTCCTCTGAATAGAACGTTGCAAGACATCCCAGACATAACCAATAATATTCATGTCTGTTGAGTTTGGTGGCCAGCGGAAGTGTTGAAACTCAGAAGAGTGTTCCTGAAGCCATTCTGTAGCAATTCTGGACGTGTGGGGTGTCGCACTGTCCTGCTGGAATTTTCCAAGTGCGTCGGAAGGCGGAATGGACGTGAATGGATGCAGGTGATCAGACAGGGTTCTTATGTACGTGTCACCTGTCAGAGTTGTATCTAGACATGTCGGGGATCCTATATCACTCCAACTGCACACGCCCCACACCATTTCAGAGCCTCCACCAGCTTCAACAGTCCCCTCCTGACAGCAGGTTCCATGGATTCCATTCGCTCCGATCAGACAACACGTTTCAATTCATCAAGAGTACAATGTCGTTGTTGACGAGTCCAGGCGAAGCGTAATGCTTTGGTCTTGCAGTTAATAAGGGTACAGGAGCAGGCCTTCGGCTCCAAAAGCTCATATCGATGATGTTTCGTTGAATGGTTCGGACGCTAACACTTGTTGATGACCAGAATTAAAATGTGCAGCAGTTTGCGGATAGGTTGCACTTCTATCACGCTGAACGATTCTCTTCAGTCGTGGTTGCTCCTATTCTTTCAGGATCTTTTTCCGGCTGCAGCGATTCGGAGATTTGATGTTTTACCGGACGCCTAATATTCACGGTACACGTGATATGGTTGTACAGGAAAATTCTCTTCATAGCTACCTAACAGAAGCTGTGTCCCATCGCTCGTGCGCCGACCACAACACAAGGTTCAAACTCACATAAATCTTGATAACCTCACACTGTAGCAGCAGTAACAACTGCGCCAGACATGTCTTGTCTTATATAGGCGTTGCCGACCGCAGGGCCGTATTCTGCCTGTTTACATATAACTATATTTGAATATGCATGCCTGTACCAGTTTCTTTGGCGCTTCATTGTACATTATATTTTCAGAACTGTTGGATGCCGCTGTTCAGAAACTAGAAGAGATGCGAAAATAAATTTAGGTAGTCTCTTTTCAAATGATTGTAAGAATGAACAAGCAACAACAAAAATCAGGAAAATGCTGTTATAACTGTCTTGGGCTCCTCGTTGTTCTCACATTAAATGGCGTAAATTGCTAATAAAGTTAAACGAATGGTAGGTTGAAATTTTCCCAACTGGAGCTACACTAGGTTATTTTGGGTCTGACCAGCAGGATGTATTCGTAGAGCGCCCTATTCCGTCGTCACAGTGCTGCGACTAACGGTACTAGATTGTCATTGAGTTGTACGAGCAGTATGTGCAACAGTGGGAGCTCGCAGGTAAGCCGTGCCAATTGTCTGCTGCCGGCATCTGTCCCACTGCTACTGTGGCTACGAGTGTTCGACACGGCAGAGCCGAGTTTACGAGGCAGTCTGAAGGCGGAGGTGGTCGGCTATATTTAATAACATAGTGTCTGAGCGTAGCAGATCAATGTCCTTTATCTCTTCATATAAAGGAAATGAAGCAGACGAAGACGTGACGAGCAGCTTGCCAGAGGTTCACATTTAATTAAAGCCATGTTCGACGTTGGTAATTTTTTTTTTTTTTTTTTTAGAAAGACGACGTAATAACTGCTGTCATTAAAAAGTTTCCTTGAATTTAGTAATTGAGCAGCAATCCACAGTCGTGAACGTAATTTTGTTATGTCTACATATCTTTCTCTCCGCTCACACACACAAATCCATATACGCGCCCGCACGCATACGTGTAAGCAACCAATATATCAGCGTAATGTTCTCTTTTCTCTCGCGAAGGGTTATTGCTCTTGTCGGAGGCCCTATAAAGAAACTCTAATTTGAATTCACCGACAGGGAATTTATATGTAAACGATTGATAAATTTCATCCCAGTGCACGCATGATAGTCACATTAAAGAATACAACTGTCAGTCGTATTAACCTTTATGAAATGTGGCGGTAGGACACAAAACAGATTTCGGCACTGTGGAATATGTATCTTAATCAAAATCGGTAAAGAAGCAGTAGTGCCCTCATTGAGGCATTTGAAACTCGTAGCTAAGGACAGGAGGATGAGGAAGAACCATTGCTGAAACTTGAAACAATAGTTGATCGTGAACTGGGTAGATGGATAACCAGTGGAACACATCTTTATGGGAAGGACCTCCATGGTATACAGTCACTCTATAGGAACTCTTGAAGAAACAAGAGAGTATTGCACAATAGGTGTAAAACCCGAGAGCTACAGATGGAGAGAAGTTGAGTGATAAGCATTTGGCTCTCAAAAGAACAATGAGTGAAGCTTCAATCATTAACACAGCAGAATATTATTGTACAATGATCCTCCACGATCACCAAAGAATTTATAGTCCTATTTAAAGAGAGGATATTTTCTGACTAAGGTAATGCGCCCTCATTTATTTGCTGGATGTGGATGTGTTGCAGTTTCCGTCTTCGTCTGCAGCTTTTGTCCTCTGTGTTGTTAGGGGTTACCAAAGTTTGTGCCCAGTCACTCACGGACCATATAGCAACAGAAATTGAGGGTAGCAAGGGAAATTTAGTAATTTTTAACTCCATTTCCAAAGGTCCCTTTACAAAGTAAAACACAGCATTAGTGTCCCAATTAAACCATCGGACCACTGAAAAGATGAGTGAAATTAGTTTTTATGCCTGCGGAGTTGAGAAACAGCTAACAATTTAAACTGAACAAAACTTTAGGGCCCTGTATAATCCCCATCAGTTTCTATACTGAACTATCAGCAGAGTTACCCGCTATTTTAATTATAATCTACCATAGATCGCTCGAAAAAAAGCCCTGCCCAATAAGAAGGAAGCACAAGTCATATCCGTCTGCAAGAAGGGTAGCACAATATCCTCGACAATCATTTTCAGTGCCGGTTTTGTGGCCGAGCGGTTCTAGGCGCGTCAGTCTAGCACTCTTTTCACAAAACATACCGAAGGCCATGTACCCTTGATTTCCGGCCGGCCGCGGTGGTCTCGCGGTTCTAGGCGCGCAGTCCGGAACCGTGAGACTGCTACGGTCGCAGGTTCGAATCCTGCCTCGGGCATGGATGTGTGTGATGTCCTTAGGTTAGTTAGGTTTAAGTAGTTCTAAGTTCTAGGGGACTGATGACCACAGCAGTTGAGTCCCATAGTGCTCAGAGCCATTTGAACCATTTGAACCTTGATTTCCGGAAAGTATTCGAGTCAATACAACGTCAGTGCGTATTATGAAAGGCACCCTTCATGGGGTATCAAGCGAAATTTGTCACTGGATTGAGGATTTTTTGTTAGGGAGGACGCAGTAAAGAGTATAAGATGGAGGGTCATCGACAGATATATAAGTAAATTCGGGTGTGCCACGAGGAACTGTGCTGATAATATTAATAGTAACCTCAGATATGTTGCAGACGTTGCACATATCTGTAACGAAGTATCATTTGAAAGAAGCTGGGCTAACATTCAGGCTGATCTTGATAAGATGGATGGCAACGTGCTTATAATTTTTGGTGACGTAAAACTGTGCATTTCCCAAAACGAAAAAAGCATTGTACCCCAAAACTATAATAGCAGTGAATCACGGCTGGAATCAATCAGCTCATACAAATACATGGATATAACGATCTATGTCTAAACATTCTGGGTGGTGTCTGTTTGTTCTATATCGTGTCTCCCTACCACTTTCGCGCAACGACGCTCTGAGCGTGTTTTTTAGGGAATTGACTAGTTTGAACCTGGGACCTATTGCTGGTAAGGAGACGCCAGACCACACATGACATGAGTTCAGAAGAGTTCAGTGAGACTAGCGATGATATAATCAAGTACTTAATGATTTCAGCGTCAGCTCCACTGCACTCCCGGTAAAAGAATCTTAATACTAACTAAATTTAGTGGAAGGGGTTCAAGGCTTTCCTATTTTTAGTTAGCTGGTAAAATAACGTCGAAAAAGCAGTTAAGTTTACCATTGGAAATTTTATTCTACTCACGAAACATCGTTTATAAATTGCATTGTTGATAAAAGGAAATGTTTTAATACAGGATGGTAAAAACCAACTGCGTTCAACAAAAATGTGAACGAATATTCCCTGAATGGGTTTAAAAGTTCTACAATGGATCGAAGGATGACCTATGCCATATCACATCTATAATCTAGGTTTAAATTAAGTTTCACAAGAGAGAAAACTATCAAAATAGTCTACAGTGACCCTCAGTTATCTTTAATTACTTAACTAACTTGTCATAAATTACAGTGGCTGATGTGGCTTCTCAATAACTATATAACAGAAAAATCATCGCGTTTCACATTTTTACTTCATGTGGCAAATGTGAACACCATGAGCTTTAATTGACGATCGACACTAGTATTACGTAAAGGGGTTGTAACAGATGAGACTTCTGCAGTTCTGAGTGAAGCCTTATGCGCTCAAAAATGCGGCATCGCGTGCGTTCATTACCTTGTCGGTGTTCGTCAGGGGGCGGCGGCAGGCGCAGCTCCGTCCAGCTCGCCCTCTTGGGAGCAACTCTCTCCTAACTTCTCCTTACTACAGTTTACCGAAGTTGGTTTAAAAAAAACTATCTGGCTGTGTTTTCATCTGACCAATCAGGGTCTCAATGTGAACCTTAAGCTCCACCTACAAAAATTCTGTCTATCCAATGAGAAACGTTATACTTTTCCTGGTGGGGCAATGTTTTTAAAGTTTGCAATGTAACAGAGAAGCGAAAAGGTCTCACGCTAAAACTTGTGGGTGGTGTGGCCCTTTTTGTGTTATCGTAAGATCTATACTGTTCATCTGGAGGGCTCTAGCTTTTAACATGGGCTGGGGGGGGGGGGGGGGGGTCCTGACGTAACAGAGACGCGAAAAAGTCTCACGCTAAAAACTTGCAGGTGGTGTGGTCGTAGCAGTTAGCTGGCGACGTGGGTGTTCGTCCTTTACTGTAGGGCCTTCTCGCTTAACACGGTTCTGCTCTCGGCTTCTGTTCTCGTTTCTCCCCTCGGAACCGCGTGTGTCTCACGGTGGGAAGGTATGACATGCATTTAGGCATTCTTGTGTTAGTCTGTGGTATTCCATTTGCTCACTGGTTAATTTAATGTCACGATTTATTCGGAGCTATGTGACATACTACTGGATTTGCTTATCATGTCAGGGTTTTCATGGAAGGTGTTGGATTTGCCTGACACCTTACATATGGTGATTGAAATGGAACGTTCACATAGTCTCTCACGCGTTTGTTGGCGTCTTTACAGGAGAAAGTAGGCCCCGCAGAGTGGCCGCGCGGTTAGGGGCGCCATGTCACGGATTGCGTGGCCCCTCCCGCTGGTGCTTCGAGTCCTCCCTCGGGCAGTGGTGTGTGTGTGTTGTTCTTAGCACAAGTTAGTTCAAGTAGTGTGTAAGACTAGGGACCGATGAACTCAGAAGTTTGGTCCCTTAGGAATTCACACACATATCTTGGTGATGGTAGACTGTGCTGTCTAATGCAGCACTGTTGTGGCTGCAGCCGTTGCTATAACTCTAATGATCGCTGTGAATAAACGTGTGAACTGAAGATAGTGTACTGAATAGTAAATCAAGCAGGTGGCAGATTCCTAGGAAAATCACTCAGTCTACGAAGAAGACACTTGCAAAACACCGGTGCTCATTTGAGTGGGACCGATAGTAAATAGGACTAAAAGGGGATATGCAACGGATAAAAAGAAGGGCTGCACGAATAGTCGTAATTCTGTTCGACTCACGGGGGAGTATCATGAAGACGCTGAAATAACTGAACTGGCAGACACTTAGCGAGATGTGAACCCTCCCGTGACAACCTATGTAGAAAACTTCTAGGATCAACTATGCGATGAATCTGGTAATATATTACAGTTGCCTACGTACCACTTCCGTAGTGATCGCGAAGACAAGCTATGACTAATTACAATAGCCATCTAAGCAGACACTCTTTCCGCACTCCTTACGTGAATGGATCGAAAGGAAACCCTAATAACGGACAATATGAGACGCACCCTCTGCTATGCATTTCACAGCGTTTTGCAGAGAGTAGCTGTAGAATCAATGTAAACGCAGTCTTCATTTCAGGCTGTATCAACCACTGATTATTTCCACTGCCCACAGCTAAATGTTTTTATGTAATACTGGGCAATGGATGGTGCCGTAAAAGTACTGCTGTTTGAATCGCTGCGATTTAGTTGTACAAATAAACAGTGATGGACAGTACGCAAACAAATATTCAGAATTCAGAAAGTTGATTTAAAATCGGAAAAGAATGTTCACTGAGATTCTGAGGTGCCGACCATTCTGACGGATATCAGCGTCCTTCATGCACAACATTTCGACAACGTGATTAGTTATCTTTATCAGGTGATACCGTCACCTCGAGATGTAAACAGATCGCCGCGAAAGCCTGAAGAACTGGAGAATGTTCACTAATACGAAAGTGTGACGGACGTGGCTGGAGGTGAAGACCGCGTAAGAATTTTCATTTGTGGCTCCGCTACAATCATGTCAGATTATTTTAAGTAAATAGAAAACCAAATTAATGCTGTAATTATAGGTCCTCTTAAAATTGGTTACATTATATCGTGTAGCATACGAATAATAAAATGGAAAATTAGTTCGTTATATTGGCAGAGTTAACGAATATCTACATACTGATATGAAACGTCTTATAAGTTAAAGCTGTGTGCTGGGTTGGGCCTCGAACCCGGTAGCAGTGTTGCTATCGCCGAAGCTCTTTTTTGGGTCATGAGTCATGTGATTGGTTCGATGTGGTCCGTCACGAATTCTTCTACTGCGCCACTCTCTTGATACTCAAGTAACGCTTGTACCCTGATCACTTGTAACCTACATCATCAGTTATTTGTTCGATATATTTCAATCTACGCCGTCCATTAGAGATTTTAGACTTCACGGCTGCCGCAAGAAACACGAAAGTTACAATTTATTCCTTCATGTTGTGAAACATATCCTGTTATCCAGTTTCTTTTCCTTGCTAACAGTTCATGTTAGTATAACTGAAGATTCTGCGGTGAGCCTCCTCATTTCTTATCGGTTCACATAGTTTCTAACATTCTTCTACAATATCACATCTCAAATGCTTCGTTTCCCTTCTTTCCCGATTTCCGCAAGGTCCGTGATTCGCTTGCATCAAATACTGTCCTTCAAACTTACATACCTAGAATTTTTTTCCTCAAATTAAGGCCGCTGTTTGACAATAGTAGATTTCTTTTGTCCAGGAATGCACTCTTTCCCTCTCTCTGCTTTTTTATGTACTTTCTGCAAGGAAACAGACCTTCAATTTCTCTACCACATAGTCCCCAATTTTGTTGTTAACGAAAGAAGGGAAACATACTATGCTTCTGAGAGTGGAATGTCAGAAGTCTGAAGGTGCTAAGGAAGCTAGAAAACCTGCAAAGGGAATGGAAAGGCTGAATCCTAGATATATTAGGGATCAAGGAAATGCAACACAAAAAAGATAAGGATTAAGGTCAGACAATGTAAGGGAACATCAACAGCAGCAGAAAATGATAAAACAGGAGGAGGATATGTTTTGAATAAGAAGGTGTGTTTATTACTACGGACTCACAGACAGACTTGTTCTCCGGGCTTTCAAATAACTACGCACCCTCAGACTCAGGATTCCAGTATTAAAAATTTTGGCTGGTTTCGTTGTCTAGGGGCTGGGATACGTAGTTGCCGCATTACAGGCCAAATACTGCTTTGTCTACAGTATACGATAAGAATACACACATGAATCGAATGGTCTAAGGTTTCTATCACTCGACAAGTGCGAATTACGAATGTAACATATAAATTTATAAATAAAAGATTGCAATTAAATAAAATCTTCAGATACTATCTTAACGACTTTAAATGATGAGTACGATAGTAGAAGTACTTTTGCGAATGAGGTATATTTCTGCAAAACACTTATTGGTATCGATGGTCGATGGTCCAGCAAGTTGAATAACAGGAAAACAATAGATTCCTACAGCAGATAATTAGTGATGAACACCGCTCGCGAAATGTTCACTTCTAAACGCACACTACGTCTTCACTGTAGAAGCCACGGAAATCTTATAAGTGCACAAGTCGGCACTCCAAAGTATGTCTACCTGCAGCATCCACGCGCAAACCGCTCCACACTCTACAAGTCTCTCCGCCGACCGAACGTACGTCACGCCAATCCGTCCAGCACCCCCGTGTCCTGTGCCGTCCTCTCCAGAACTGCTTCACTGCCAGAACTACCTCGTGTCCTCCCCGGACGCAACCGCTGTGTTTGGCTAGAGCGCTCCCGCCCTGTCTTCAAGCCATCGCCCACTCACAACCATAATGAAACATACGAAATACAGGCGTTACATTTAAATAACATGAAGTTAAATAAATATTCCTACGGCTGGACCATAAACACGCTCTAACACACATTATTAGATAGATAAACAAATTAAATAACCATATATCAAAGGAATAGAACAAAAGGTAGGCCAGTAGCCTAATGTCTCTGTCCTTTCTAAAACACAGTAAATATTTAACCAATTTCTTCATGAATGGTATATATCGGATATAAACAAAGACATAGATGAATAAACATATTTATAAGTATGCTGCTACCGTTTTTTCGTGTAACTGTGGAGTACTTATGGCCTGACGGGATCGATAGTAATCCGCCACTTTGACCTCCTATAACTCATATACTATTCAAGGTACATGCCTGTAATTTATGCCAATTTAGGTTTACACTAATAGCTTTCTAAAGACCCGTCGATCGACGAAATCGGATGAAGCGTTTACATTTTGGAAAATACGTTGCTGGGTGTTACTTGTCTAATTTGCAGCCAGATACTAAACGTTAAACTAATAAAGATATTAAAAATCTGAATCGTCGTGCAAATAAAAGTTATGTACGTGTTTCTTTTGAGGTATCATGATACCTCTGGCTACTATTAACTTCTATATGAACTGTGAAATGTCTGCCATTAAGGTTTCACAAAGTCCGCCACCTTTGGCCCTCCCGGCGCACAGCGTCACCAAGGAATTGCCAGCCACGTGCTCGGTCGACCACGTGTTCCAGCCGTTGTGAGGCACCAAGCGGATGCCGCGTGGCCCGAGTGGTGGCCGCCAACTCTGAAGAAAATTTCCAGGGCGCCGCAACTCGCCCGTTACCTCACAGTTCTCATCAGAATAGACAGCAAATCAATGTCGACAATAATAATTCATGTATACATGCCGATGTCACAAACAAAAGATGTAGAGTTACAGAGAGTACACGAGAGCACTGAATGAGTAAATCAGTTTGTAAAGGGAGACGATAATCTAATAATCATGAGGGACTGGAGAACTGTATTAGGCGAAGGAATGGAGAACAGAGTTGCGGGAGAATACGGGAACCGTAGTAGATATGAGCGAGGAGAAGAACCGATAGAGTTCTACAGCAGTAGCAGCAAATGCACTGTTCAGAACTCATAAGAGCAGAATATATACCAGGAAAAGGCCTGCAGAAATTGGAAGGTATTCGCTGGATTACATCATGGTGACAGAGATTCCGAATTGACATACTGGACTATAAGACGTACTCACACAGCTATACAGACTCAGACCAGAATTTAGTAATTATGAAAAGTGGGCTGGAATTCAAAGGACATGTCTGGATCCATAAGGTGGGATACTGAAGTACTGAGGAGAGTTGTCTGTTTGAAGTCCTCTGAGGTTACGATGGCAGTTCAGTTGAAGAGGTATGTACATCTCTAAAAAGGGCGATCAGAGAAGTTGGACAGATAAATATAGGTACAAGGACGGTAGATGCGAGGAAACACTGAGTAATCAGGAAATGCTTCAGTTCATCGATGCAAGAAGGAAATAGAAAGTAGATAAGTGAGAGACAGAAGTACAACAATATAAGTCAGGAATAAATGGCAGGGAAGCTAAGCAGAAAGCATACAGGAAATAATAGAAGAAATCGAAAGAGAAATTGTCGACGGAAACGACAGGTTTAGTGCACACAAAGTGTAAACATGCGATAAGATCTAAAGCAAAGGAGAGAAGAGAGCGAAGCGGTGGAAAGCGAACACTGAAGGGCTGCGAGGGGCAGTTCAGCTGTAGGATGGCGGGGTACAAGAAGCAACTGAAGTTGCGGAAGACATAGAAAATCACCACCTGCGACATAGACGCGTATATGAACAGTGATCCAATACTGTCAATTTTTTTTCTATCCAGTCTTTGACGATGACCGATTTTAATCAGTAAAGACCATCCTCAGATCTACAATATCAAAATACACTCCTGGAAATTGAAATAAGAACACCGTGAATTCATTGTCCCAGGAAGGGGAAACTTTATTGACACATTCCTGAGGTCAGATACATCACATGATCACACTGACAGAACCACAGGCACATAGACACAGGCAACAGTGCATGCACAATGTCGGCACTAGTACAGTGTATATCCACCTTTCGCAGCAATGCAGGCTGCTATTCTCCCATGGAGACGATCGTAGAGATGCTGGATGTAGTCCTGTGGAACGGCTTGCCATGCCATTTCCACCTGGCGCCTCAGTTGGACCAGCGTTCGTGCTGGACGTGCAGACCGCGTGAGACGACGCTTCATCCAGTCCCAAACATGCTCAATGGGGGACAGATCCGGAGATCTTGCTGGCCAGGGTAGTTGACTTACACCTTCTAGAGCACGTTGGGTGGCACGGGATACATGCGGACGTGCATTGTCCTGTTGGAAGAGCAAGTTCCCTTGCCGGTCTAGGAATGGTAGAACGATGGGTTCGATGACGGTTTGGATGTACCGTGCACTATTCAGTGTCCCCTCGACGATCACCAGTGGTGTACGGCCAGTGTAGGAGATCGCTCCCCACACCATGATGCCGGGTGTTGGCCCTGTGTGCCTCGGTCGTATGCAGTCCTGATTGTGGCGCTCACCTGCACGGCGCCAAACACGCATACCACCATCATTGGCACCAAGGCAGAAGCGACTCTCATCGCTGAAGACGACACGTCTCCATTCGTCCCTCCATTCACGCCTGTCGCGACACCACTGGAAGCGGGCTGCACGATGTTGGGGCGTGAGCGGAAGACGGCCTAACGGTGTGCGGGACCGTAGCCCAGCTTCATGGAGACGGTTGCGAATGGTCCTCGCCGATACCCCAGGAGCAACAGTGTCCCTAATTTGCTGGGAAGTGGCGGTGCGGTCCCCTACAGCACTGCGTAGGATCCTACGGTCTTGGCGTGCAACCGTGCGTCGCTGCGGTCCGGTCCCAGGTCGACGGGCACGTGCACCTTCCGCCGACCACTGGCGACAACATCGATGTACTGTGGAGACCTCACGCCCCACGTGTTGAGCAATTCGGCGGGACGTCCACCCGGCCTCCCGCATGCCCACTATACGCCCTCGCTCAAAGTCCGTCAACTGCACATACGGTTCATGTCCACGGTGTCGCGGCATGCTACCAGTGTTAAAGACTGCGATGGAGCTCCGTATGCCACGGCAAACTGGCTGACACTGACGGCGGCGGTGCACAAATGCTGCGCAGCTAGCGCCATTCGACGGCCAACACCGCGGTTCCTGGTGTGTCCGCTGTGCCGTGCGTGTGATCATTGCTTGTACAGCACTCTCGCAGTGTCCGGAGAAAGTATGGTGGGTGTGACACACCGGTGTCAATGTGTTCTTTTTTCCATTTCCAGGAGTGTATATACATCTAGTGAGCAGTGTGTCTTTCAACACAATCCAGCACTACATATCACAATGTATTACCATACAACCAGGAAAATGTACACATAAAATACGGTAAAACGTATCTTTTCTACACCATGTCCTAGAGTGATAAGGAAAATAAATAATATGCAGACCCGCATTAATATAGAAAAAAGAAATAATAAAGAAAACCTGAAAACTATTCCAATGAAATTTTACGGAAAAATGACCCAACAAATATAAAAGTATTTGAGTAAATCTAAGGTTAGATTTGGTTTATCAAGTTAACAACACTCTGAAACTCCATGTAAAACATAGTTTGAGTAATGATTCTCATAAATTTGACGTTTCTGGGGTTTACAAGATCGTTTGTAGTAGTTGTGTCAAATTTCATATCGGTCAAACTGGCCGCTCTTTTAAAATAGGATTCAGGGAGCATTTGCGGGCACATAACAGAACTGAATTGGGAATACATTTGGCAGAAACCGGTCATACTGTAGGCAATATTGAGAGTGGTGTGCGTATTCTACAAAAGGCAGAGACGGGTCGCGTTTTTGACTTGTAGGAGATCTACAAGACCAAAAAGCAAGACTCCATTAGCATACACAATGGACATACCTATTTTACGCCCAACACCTACTTTGCTTTGTTTTAATCAAATATTGCCTTGCGCATTTGTACCTAGCCTTGCTTGATGATTTATGTTGAGAACAGTAGGCATTTGCCTTACTTCCATACATTCGTCGCTCTGATCCTGTAACTGATTATGTCCTACCTATTCATGGATTGTATGGCCAGACTATATAATTTTATTTTTTGACTGTTAATATGTCGTTTGAACGTTTTCTGTGGGAGACATATCACGATGTATGTAAAGCCTTCTAGTGGTTAAGTTCTTACGATCGGTGCCCGCCTACGTAACGCCCTGGCGAGCGACCCAACAGAGGGCGCTGATTATTGATCTACCTTTTCTTCAGCTGCCATATACACATTATATCTTTCATAGGTAATTTATAGGTTGCTACAGGTAATGTATTATGTTTATTAATTTTTGACAGTAAATTCACCACAAAAGTGTCAGACCTTTTGTCTTTATATATTTCCTTGTAATAATTTTACATGGGTAACTGTATTCGTCTTTTACTGTATCACAACTGGTTTCTATAGTAGTTATCAATATTCAAGAGACTGCTACATGTATTTTACTTCTCCAGCAGACCTTGTCTGAGGCCATGGAGGCCCACGTCCCTACTGTCGCCATCCACCCCCACCGTCCTACCTTACCCCCACAGGCCGTCCTCCTCCGTGAATTCCGCCGTCTCTACCGTGCCTTCCTCTGCACGCGTGACCCGGACACACTACGACGCCACCGGCAACTCCAGCGACACATTCGTAATTTGCTCGCAGCTAAGAAACGTCGGGACTGGCGACAGACATGCACCCGTTTAAATGCTACCCTACCTATCAACTCGTCCAAGTTCTTGTCAGCCTTCCGTCGCCTTACCGGAACTAAACCCTCCCCCTACTGTCCCCTTCTCCATGATTATCACCCCTTCCCTGACACCCTTAGTAAGGCCAATCACTTTGCCTCTTACCTCTCCAATGTCTTTTCCATCCCCGATGATCCCCAGTTCGATTACTCCCTCTTCCCGGATGTCCGCGATCGAACTGACACCTCTGTCCCTCCCCTCGCACCTGGTTTCCAGTACTTGGACAACATTGCACACACGGAACTCAATGCCCCTATCACTACACAGGATCTCATTGCTAAACTCCGCACGAAACGCAACACCGCTCCTGGTCACGATCGTGTCACCTACCGTCAGCTACGTGAAGCTCCTGTCTCTTTCCTCTCCACACTGGCCAGGCTCTTCAATGCAGTCCTGTCCACCAGTTACTACCCTGACCTGTGGAAAACCTCCCGTATCCTGATGTTCCTTAAACCTGGCAAACCGCCGTCCGCCGTCTCCTCCTACCGTCCCAAGAGCCTTACCTCGGTATTCAGCAAGGTCCTGGATTCTATCCTCAACTGCCGCATCTACCAGCATCTCCGCCAGCACCGCCTCCTTCCCGTTACCCAGTGTGGCTTTCGGCCGTCCTTCTCTTCCGACGATCTTCACCTTCACCTCACTCATCTCCTTTCCGACCAGCTTAATTCCCGTCGCTCTGCAATCTTCCTCTCCCTGGACCTCGAACGAGCTTATGACCGCGTATAGCATTCTGGTCTCCTCTTCAAGCTCCAAAGCATCGCCCTTCCCATTAATTACGTCTGTCTGATCGGCTCCTTTCTCTACCACCGTCCTTCCTACGTCACCATCCATAACACCGACTTCTACACCTTTTTCCCCTCCGCCGGTGTGCCCCAAGGCTCCGTCCTCTCCCCCGTTCTGTACCTTTTGTATACGGCGGACATGCCGCCGCCGTCACCCCCCGTCCACCTCCTCCAGTTTGCCGATGACACCGCCTTCCTTGCTCTTGCCCCCACCCTGCAGCGCTCCCAAAACCTTCTCCAATACCATCTTGACCGGTTCACCGCTCGGTGCAACCAGTGGTTGCTCAAGGTCAATCCCTCCAAAACCCAGGCGATCATTGTAGGCAAAACCACCCCTTCCTTCCGCCTCCTTGATTTCTATCTCACCATCTATGGCCGTCCTATCGCCCTCACTCCCACCCTTAAGTACCTTGGCGTCACCCTCGACCGTCACCTCTCCTGGACTCCCCATCTCTGGACAATCCAAGCCAAGGCACACTCCCGACTCCGTCTCCTCAAGCTCCTTTCCAGCCGTACTTGGGGTCTGGACCCCTCCACCATCCTCCACACCTATAAATCCCTCATCCGCCCTATCCTTTGTTACACCCATCCGGCCTGGATCTCGGCCCCCCCTACCTTTTATGAATCCCTCCAAATCCTTGAACGCCATGCTCTCCGCCTCGCCTATCGCATCCGTCTCCCCTCCCCCACACGGATCCTGTATGATCTCATCCCCTTCCCCCACCTGCTCCTCTTCCTTGAAAGGATACGGATCCTGTACATCTCCCGCAAACTCGATCCTCCTCATCCGCTTGTCTAAACCATCCTCTTCCACCCCCGCCCACTGCTGCGCCTGTATTCCCACGTCCAACCTGGTCTCCATCTCTCCACCCTCCTTACCCTCTCCCAAGGTGGCTTCCGCCATCTCCCCCTCTCTAATGATGTCCTCCTCCCCTACATCTACCCCTCCTATCAACTTTGATCCTCCCCCACTTCCTGTGTCCTTTCCTTTAGGCACCCACCCTCCCTTCTCTTCCCTTCCCTTCTCTTTCCTTTTCCCATGTCCCCTCCCTCCTCCCCTCTTCCCCCAGGGCTTCCCCTCCCCCTTCCTCCCTTCCCCCTATCTCCCCTGCCCTTGGCATCTGCTCTCCCCTCTCCCTCTCCCACCCCCCCTCCTCCTCTTTGGCAGGTCCCTGGACTCGTACACGGTTAGTGAACATTCGCGCGCCGGAGATCAACGCCTCGTGTTCTGTGTGTGTCGTCGTTTTGTGCTTAAGTGGTTCAGTGTTATTCGTTTTTGTGCACCTACGTTCACGTGTGACACTATTCGTCTCTGTCCAAGTGTCTGAACAAATTTTATCTTGGATTCTACGCCCGTGAACGGCTCCATGTCTTTTAAAAAGTGCTTGTCTCCGTTTCTATGTCCACCATGTTTTTTCTCTCGATGTCTTCATTTGTATCTTGTGTGTTCTCTGAGGCCAAAGAGCGGCGTAGCATGCTGATGCTGCCCTGCCTGTTAACAGGTTTGAAAATAACAATAAAGAAAAAAATGTATTTTACCTAATATGTTTTATCAGATTATTTTTCTTACCTAAATGATGACTACATCTAAACCCATAGTAGCGACATCTATGTAGGATATTGGCAAACATACTTCTGGTAGCTACTGTACTTCAGTAGCCAGTTGCAAAAATGACTGTGTGGACGATGTGGTCTATTCTACACCTTATTTAAGATCTATGTGACGGTGCTGTGCTGAGTGTATTTATATGTTTTGACGATGCCATTACGGCCTTATCACTTTAGGACGTGGTGTAGAAGAGGTACGTTTTACCGTATTTTATCTGTACATTTCCCTGGTTCAAAGACACACTGCTCACTAGGTGTATATATTTTTATATTGTAGATCTGAGGGTGGTCATTACTGACTAAAATCGGTTATCGTCAAAAGAATTGATATTGTGATCGAAGACTGGAATCGAAAATATTTGACATAGAAAATCTATTGCTACACCTAGAGTTTTTACAGAGACTTTGATGACTTGCAATCTAATAAAGTAGAAAGTATAAATAACATTCCTTTAAAAATATAAAAATCCCTACGGAGGGGGAGGAGCGGGATGGCAAATAAACGACTACTCGAGTTGGTATGTAGGATTTATAAGACTGGAGACAGACTATCAGACTTTCGGAACAATGTCACCAACGCAGTTCCGAAGATAGCAAGGGCACACAATCAGCTTTACAACATAGGCATCCAATTTGTTGACAAGATGAATACACAGGATAACTGACAAAAAGTGAATAATTCAGGATGAATATCTCTGCTAAGATTCGCTGATGACATTGCTGTTCTCAGTGAAGCTTAAGAAGAAATAAAGGCTATACTAAACGGAATGAACAGTCCACAGAGCCCAGAAATACCACGCAAAAAGATTTCTGAGAATATGCGTTTAGAGTAACCAGCTTTTACTGCTCGGAACGCTGCTATGCGTGCAGGAAGAGATCAGTGGGGGAGTTATCGACGGGAATGTGGAGCCATGCCGACTCCAGGGGGCGAACAGCAGACTTACCCTGGTGACCTTCAGTCCACGCACGTGCATTGCGAGCTGTGTGACACGTTCTACTTTCCGGCTGGCAGAATGCCACCGTGCCGAGGAAAAACAAGCTGCCTGGAGAAACTGACATGGACCCCAAGAATAGATGCGTACTTCTGTTGAACGAATGTGCCTTCCGGGATGACGAGATCACCCAGAGAATGCCATTCGCAAAACTTAACGCTACCTCCTCCTTGTTGGATCTTTCCGGCAATAGTTTGCTTTAAGAGTTTCACGCCGATGGGACAAAAGACGTGAGCTACCTGAAAGGCCCACCTGTCGCCACTCAGTGGACGCCCAGTTCAGGTATTTGCAAAAAAAATGGCTCTGAGCGCTATGCGACTTAACTTCTGAGGTCATCAGTCGCCTAGAACTTAGAACTAATTAAACCTAAGGACATCACACACATCCATGCCCGAGGCAGGATTCGAACCTGCGACCGTAGCGGTCGCTCGGCTCTAGACTGTAGCGCCTAGAACCGCACGGCCACTCCAGCCGGCGGTATTTGCATGCCATTTGCAGTTTTTGTCGGCGATGAACAGTAGTGAGGATGGGTGCAGAAAACAGGTGCCTCCTATGGAGGCTCAATTGAAGCCACATTCGCTGTTGGTAGCTCCTTGATTCATCTGGACAGCCAATTCTTCGACAGCTGCTCGTCTATTCGACTCTACAAATCTCCGCAGCCGTCGCTCACCCCTGTCACCTAAAGCTCTTGGTGCACCACCGTTGTCTCTGCACCAAGTCAGGATAGCGCCATCAGTAATGATGGAATTCAGTATGGTGTTAGTCCACCCTTAGCCTTGATGACAGCTTCCTCTCTTGCAGGCTTACGTTCAATCAGGTGCCGGAAGGTTTCCTGGGAAATGGCAGTCCATTCTTCACGCAGTGCTGCACTGAGGAGAGATATCGATGTCGGTCGGTGAGGCTTGGCACGAATCGGCGTTCTATAGGATTCATGTCAGGACTCTGTGCAGGCCAGTCCATTACAGGGATGTTATTCTCGTGTAACCACTCCTCCAAAGGCCGTGCATTAAGAACAGGTGCTCGTTCGTGTTGAAAGATGCAATCCCCATCGCCGAATTTCTCGTCAACAGTGGGAAGCAAGAAGTTGTTTAAAACATAAGTCTCGGCCTGTACTGTGATAGTGCCAAGCAAAACCACAAAGGTGCAAGCCCCCTCCATGAGAAACACGACCACGTAATAACACCACCGACCTCGACTTTTACTGTTGGCACTACACCAGCTGGCAGATGACTTTCACTGAACATACCCACACCCTGCCATCGGATCACCTCATTGTGTACCGTGACGTCATTATCACATCGGAAACTGTGGACCTAGGGATGTTTAGGACTGTGAAAATCTCGCGTACACACGTATGACACAAGTGACACCCAATCACCTGTCCACGTTTGAAGTCCTTGTGTTCCGCGGAGTGCTCCATTCTGTTGTCTCACGATGTCTAATGGTTACTGTGGTCGCTGTTAAAGAGTACCTGGCAGTAGGTGGCAGCACAACGCACATAATATGAAAAACGTATGTTTTTGTTGGTGTCCGGATACTTTTGATTACATAGTGTATTATATAGCTTTTCGATTTTTGTCCGTAAATAAGTTCTTTCTGGCTTTCAAAATAGCTAAACTGATAACATAATTACGTATTAAATACTTGACAAAAATCGCATGCAAAATGATTTGAGGGTTCTTTTATTCCAACAGAGCTCAAGGACGTAGCACTCCATAAACGCGTGTTGGATTCATTGCCACGAAATAAGCTTTAATTACCATCGTAGGAAAATAAAGGACCCCTCTACATCCAAATCCACATCTATATTTCGCAAACTACCGTACGGGAAGAAGCGGAGGGTGCGTCACGAGTGGTTCGCAGGAATAGAAATTTCTGGTAAAAGTCTGAGGGGGTGGGGGCGGGGGGTGCTCGATTCTTTATAGTTTTATCTTAAAGGTCTTTCCACGAGATATTCGTAGAGGGAAGCAATATATTGGTTGACTCTCCCAGGAACGAATGCTCTTGGAACATTAATAGCAGACCATAACGTGATGCAGAACGTCTGTCTTCCAGCGTCTGCCACTGGAGATGGTTGATCGTAACTGTGACACTTTCGTGCCTACTAAATGAATGTGCTGCTCTTCTTCGGATACGGATCTCATACTTACGGGCAATATTCAAGCATTGGTCTAACGAGTGTTTGTTAAGCTATTTCCTTCGTTGATGGACTGCATTTTCTGAGGATTCTTCCAATGAATCTTGGTCTGGCCTCTGCCTTACTCGGTATTGATTTTATGCGGTCGTTATACTTAAAACACTCCGTACGCATACTCCTAGATATTCTGTGGAAGGAACTGCTTCCAGTGATTGTTCTACAATTTTATAGTCATCCAGTGAAGGGTCTTTCTGTCAGAGTATTCGCAATTCGTTACACTTGCTTATAGTGAGTGTCAGTTCCCACTCCCTGCAACAAGTGTCGATCCTTTGCAGGTCTTTCTGCATTTCACCACAATTTTCTGACGTCGCAGCTTCTCTGTATACAACAGCACCACCTGCGAAATGCCTCATGGAACATCTGAAGTTATGTACTATCTCATTTATACATACTGTGAAAAGTGATAGTCCTATAAGAGTCCCATGGCCACCCCCGAGATTACTATTACGTTCGAGGACTTCTTTCCGTTCTGAAAAACAAGCTGTGTTCTCTTTGCTAAAAACTCTTCAATTCATTCATACCTATGGTATAATGTTTCACACGGTCGTATTTTGTTCATTAGGTGGCCGTGTGGAACATTATCAAATGCCTTTTGGAAGTCAAGGAACACGATATCTACCTGAGCGCATTGTATCTACTGCTTTCTGTATCCTGTGGACCAACAGAGCGAGCTGGGTTTCATACGATCGTTGTTACCGGAGCCCATGTTCTTGGGATGATATTCATCTCACGAACATATATACACAAAAGACTTGCAGTAAATAAAAACGAAAATCGAAATAGAAGCAAAAACCTTCAATTAAACGTTGGTCGCCAAATGAGAAGACTAAGAGACAGCTGTGAATGTGCGGTTACGTGCCATCACTGACTTTAGCATGAAATATTGCTCCAGCTAGTGCAAAATGAAAATTTCTCGATTCAGTTATTTAACATAGCTCATGACTCCCATGGCCTACCTTAAAAAATACGTTGCTGCAGTTTACTGTATGCTCGTTCCTGATGCTGGAGGTATTCATCGTTTTGTCCTCGATCTTTTTCTTTTTTTTCCAGAAGAAGTAAGTTTAATTTCCTGTCGACGACGTCGACGGAACAGATGGTGCAAAAGCTAGACTTGGATAATGATGGGGAAGGTAATCGTCCGCGTCTGTATCAGTGGAAGTAGCTATAATTTTACAGTAACAGATTCAGGGAAAACCAAATTTTGACGGCGGGACAGGGATTTGAATCGCGATCTTTCCGATTATGGAAGCAATGTCTTCATCACTGTGTCATTTCACTCTGTTAGGAAGCAGTGCCGTCATTTCAGGAGTGCACCACTCAACAGCGAAAACGGAGAGAGAACTGTCTTCTTTCACGGGCTTTTAGGGGGCTAAGTGATTCCTAGCGCTATTCCTAGAGAGACAATTCGCTAAGAACTTTTGTTAACTAAGTCTGCGCGCAGAACGTGCAGTCAGACCTAGAAAAATTCTGCAGTTGTGCAGATGACATTAAACTTGGCGATAAGTCTGCAATCCAAGGATGATGCATATTCCTCTGGGGCAGACATCTGATGACAGTATCAAGGAGCAACTGAACTTGTGGACTCTGCTGCTTCGTCTTCATTGATGAGTTTCAGTTTAATCGAATTAACTGATGGCTACGAATGTTCAATATTGACTTGCAGACTCAGAACAATTCAGACCCTAAGACTTTCGAACGCCCCTGCTGTCTCTCTCTCTCTCTGTCTCTCTCTCTCTCTCTCTCTCTCTCTCTATCTCTCTCTCACCTCTCTCTCTCTCCGTAACGGTCCTTTAACGTGTTCCAAATTATATGAACTAGCACTCTCATTGAATACCTAGCTCATGACCTCTTTATAAAGTTGTCCTGTTATCATACAGTCGGAGCTAACTGTATTACTTGTAACAACTCTTCAGCTATATGTTCCTGCAGTAACAATAACTATTCAAAACGACCTATGTAATTAGTACTGTGCAAGTGACTGACTGGTTGATTACTGACATTTAATTTAGTGAACGGTTGCCTTACGAAGTAGTTTTAAGGAAAAACATTTGTTACTAAAAGCAAAAAAAAGTTGCAATTACTTCAGATTTAAGACAGTGTCTACCGCGATCAACACCGAGACAGTTCCGATGTGCCTCAACCGCGACCTAATTCAACGTTAAAGGCAATCAGCATACGAAGACACAAAGGCACATTGACTTATGGATTTTGCTAAACAACGAAACTTCTTGAACTACAGCTCATTCTACTTTAATATAAGTACGTTTTTTCGCAGTATAGTACTTGCAGTTGAGCCGGAAGCTAGTACTTACTACGAAACAATCAAATGTTGTGATTTTTAAAAATAATTTGAAAGCTTTGGATTCAAAACTTTCAGAATCTGAGTACTGTATCTAATTATTAATTTTGAACCGTACTAAACAAAGTATTAACAATCATTAATCCTATTATTGCGCATTATATTGGAGAAAGTAGAATTACTGTGTCCAGTGGAAAATCTAGTACCGTGTAAGCTCTTAAATTATTTTTTAGCGTGACTAGTTAAAGTAATCATGCTTATCAATAAAATCTGAGACCTTTCTTTTATTAGCAATGGCAGTAGTCATTCAAATCTCAAGATGCCTTTCCACTTGCTGAGCAATTAAATCAAAAGGTATTTCACTTATTTCCAACTACAAAACTGTGATCACTCAGTTATTGTTCCGTTACGCAGACTTTAAGACAGAGAAATCATCAACAGTCGGGTTATCCATTATCTGATGATTTTTGAAAGTTGCTGGAGCTCTAACAAGCAGTGAAGATGAAAGTAAGTGCACTTAAACAATATCCCTTCCAAACTGCTTTTTAACAAAGTATAGGTTACTGTACTTGCTGTTAGAATATGAGGCAACTGTTTTAAAACAGATACTTCCTACTCCAACGATTTTAAACAAAACTATTATCGTACTGCATATCTGAAATACATTAAGATTTACGTCAATCGCAAAAGAGCAATTTTAACTAGTCACTTTGAAAATGTACATGGATACAAATAATTTGAAGCAGTACTGGTAATCACACGTTGATAAGGAAAATATTCGCTATATTTTGCATTCAAATATAAATTTATACTCTGTGGCGGGCCTAGCAAAGTAACCTGGACTATTAATATACGAGTACAACAAATTTTTAGTATCTGTACAGTCTATTGTAAAAGTTAGTGAAAATATGAATGTTGATCCTGTTACATGAATAATATACACAGTGTTTCGATGTTACCTTTGTTGATCGAATTCGATGAATTCTCTGCAAAATTTGTGAGTGCTCATGGGCAGGTCTCCATGTGATACATACCACATATTTTGTTGAGTGTTCTACTGCTGATGCACCATTACCTGCTATTTGTATTCCTCCAGGTGTACGGATGTGAACTGTTGGTGCTTAGAGCAGAAAACTTCTATAAGTCATTTGCTCTAATATTCTTCTTGCCTCACACCACAAAATAGCCACACCGTTGCTAAAGCATCAGCCACTGTCCATTCTATCACTGTACTCATACGAAGCCTATTACAAAATGACTTTATACTAATAATTATTATCTCAGGACCTTGTTCTGTCTTCCACTGTATGCTTACGGCCCACTTCATACGAAGACTACGACAGACTGAAAAATTGTTCACATCTAGCTCCTTAGTGAGACCACGGCTACCAACTGCCACAAAACTAAGCTTTCTGGCTCCATAGGCCGATCACGATTGCTGCTACTCAGACGTTTCGGCATGCGTGCGAGCTTACCGCGTCCTCCACACCATGAGTGCATCCCCGTTTCACAGATACATATATGTCGATCTTAACTGTGGTGCGAGTCTACATAATTTCTTACATTAGCAATTTCTTTGACACATTGCTACATAGTTACACCGCTGCAAATTTAAACAGAAGCATGAGAAACAGTAAGAGAACAACTAACAATCATTACATGACTTGGAAATTATGTAAAATAATATGTGCAAATCTTTATAAAATACCTAGGAAAAAAATATATACACGTAGTTATGTTTGTGTGTATTAGTATGGATACGGTACAACTAATGCTTTAGGAGTCAACAGATACTATACAAAATGACCTCTGTTACTAAGCAGACTGCACAAGGGCGTGTCTTTGACCACCACGCAACTGCTCATACAGCTCGGAACATTCGTCTGATAGAAATCGTCTCTTGAACAGCGATTCTGATGGCATTATCAGTTCACAATTCTACGGCGGCAAGAACATCATCGAATCCGTTGTCATTGAGAATCCACACACGGGTAGCTACACTCACATGATTGCTAGAACAATTGTGTAGTCTCACTTTCACTCAATTCGCATTTTTTATGATAAATTCTAACCCACATTACTGCACCTACCAGCCCTGCTCTAAGGAGTTGGCACTTTTCGCTTTCTCTATCTCGCACTGTATTCACTCAAAACTGTTTTGTTGTTTTGTTGCGGTATATGATTCTAATGCCCTGAATGAAGAGTGATTGTATGGGTTATATCAAACATATATGGAATGAGCACGGCTATTAATCGCTTTGATATGTAATTCTAATTCTTTCAATGAATAGTGGTTCTATTGTTTGCTTCAAGTGTACGTAAAAAGAACTTAATCCTTCATCTCTTTCACTTTACGTGTTATCCATTGCCCTTGCAGAATCTTGATTCTGAATGCAAAAAAACTGTTATATGGAAAATTTTCTTATTGTGTAAATGTGTCCATTGTAAAACTCTGTTCTGCAGACACTGAAATATTTCAAAATATTCTAACGAATATAATTGTTGTGTACGACTGATCGGCTCTCTGGTGAAATACGCAAAATAAATAATATCAGATCAGTAGGGTGCACTCCTCTCATTGTCACTCATAAACCTAACAGCTGTCCAGTTTATAGTTCGTATTATTCGAAGAGAGGAATATAACCCGAGAAGATCATCTAGTTAGCCAACCAAGTGACCTCGTCACAGAGTGACGCATTTATTCCTCCACGGACTGAGCTATAGCAGTGTAATATTGAATGCAGCATCGGGACGCAAGCCCGGTTACTTGTATTATAGAATTTTCAGTTGAGTAATAGTTTCCGTGGAGTATCCCAGCGTAATGAGCTAGCCAGGGACGAGTCACTTACCTATTTCCTACTCTGAAAATTGTTTTACTCTACCAGTTAGCAGTAAACAGCGCACACATTGGTGTAAAGTTGATATATAATCCTAATAACAATACTTAAGTAACTGATAAGCATTCCTCAGCCATTTATTTCCTTCCGGGAGGCTAGTTCACCCTGAGAGCTTCTGTGAAGTTCGCACGGAACGAGAAAAGAACTAACAGAATCGCTGTGCCAGAATAGCTTAGAATGGAAGTACGAGAATTAAATGCTGGTATTAGGAAGGATATCAAACAGTTTCTAACGTTTAACAATCTATGCATCGAAGAAGTAGTGATGGAAATAATAAAGAGCCTCTAGAGTTGGACTTACGTTCAGGATAAATGAATATCGAAGAAAATATTCGCAGATACTAATTCTATCCTCAATGAAAGTTAGGAAGTATTGCACAGTCTGTTGAATGGAACAAACAGTGAATAATCACACGCTACGGGCTGAGAGTAAACAAAGAGACACACAGAAGTAAACTGTAAATTATCTCCTTCGTTACATTGCTTTGCTGGAGATCCGAATGGAGAATTTATTAGTATTTGTTCCCAAAGAGGAAATCGTAACGCTACTTGTTCACTTACAGGCCACACAGTTTATGGGTACATATTAAATGCCTTTTATACAGGGTGGTCTTTTTAAAAATAGGAACCCCGATTTTTATTACATATTCGTGTAGTACGTAAAGAAATATGTATGTTTTAGTTGGACCACATTTTCGCTTTGTGATAGATCTACATCTACATCTACATCCATACTCCGCGAGCCACCTTACGGTGTGTGGCGGAGGGTACTTATTGTACCACTATCTGATCCACCCTTCTCTGTTCCATTCACGAATTGTGCGTGGGAAGAACGACTGCTTGTAAGTCTCCGTATTTGCTCTAATTTCTCGGATCTTTTCGTTGTGATCATTATGCGAGATATATGTGGGCGGTAGTAATATGTTGCCCATCTCTTCCCGGAATGTGCTCTCTCGTAATTTCGATAATAAACCTCTCCGTATTGCGTAACGCCTTTCTTGAAGTGTCCGCCACTGGAGCTTGTTCAGCATCTCCGTAACGCTCTCGCGCTGACTAAATGTCCCCATGACGAATCGCGCTGCTTTTCGCTGGATCATGTCTATCTCTTCTATTAATCCAACCTGGTAAGGGTCCCATACTGATGAGCAATACTCAAGAATCGGACGAACAAGCGTTTTGTAAGCTACTTCTTTCGTCGATGAGTCACATTTTCTTAGAATTCTTCCTATGAATCTCAACCTGGCGCCTGCTTTTCCCACTATTTGTTTTATGTGATCATTCCACTTCAGATCGCTCCGGATAGTAACTCCTAAGTATTTTACGGTCGTTACCGCTTCCAATGATTTACCACCTATGGCATAATCGTACTGGAATGGATTTCTGCCCCTATGTATGCGCATTATATTACATTTATCTACGTTTATGGAAAGCTGCCAGCTGTCGCACCATTCATTAATCCTCTGCAGGTCTTCCTGGAGTACGTACGAGTCTTCTGATGTTGCTACTTTCTTGTAGACAACCGTGTCATCTGCAAATAGCCTCACGGAGCTACCGATGTTGTCAACTAAGTCATTTATGTATATTGTAAACAATAAAGGTCCTATCACGCTTCCTTGCGGTACTCCCGAAATTACCTCTACATCTGCAGATTTTGAACCGTTAAGAATGACATGTTGTGTTCTTTCTTCTAGGAAATCCTGAATCCAATCACAAACCTGGTCCGATATTCCGTAAGCTCGTATTTTTTTCACTAAACGTAAGTGCGGAACCGTATCAAATGCCTTCCTGAAGTCCAGGAATACGGCATCAATCTGCTCGCCAGTGTCTACGGCACTGTGAATTTCTTGGACAAATAGGGCGAGCTGAGTTTCACATGATCTCTGTTTGCGGAATCCATGTTGGTTATGATGAAGGAGATTTGTATTATCTAAGAACGTCATAATACGAGAACATAAAACATGTTCCATTATTCTACAACAGATTGACGTAAGCGAAATAGGCCTATAATTATTCGCATCTGATTTATGCCCCTTCTTGAAAATGGGAACGACCTGCGCTTTCTTCCAGTCGCTAGGTACTTTACGTTCTTCCAGAGATCTACGATAAATTGCTGATAGAAAGGGGGCAAGTTCTTTAGCATAATCACTGTAGAATCTTACGGGTATCTCGTCTGGTCCGGATGCTTTTCCGCTACTAAGTGATAGCAGTTGTTTTTCAATTCCGATATCGTTTATTTCAATATTTTCCATTTTGGCGTCCGTGCGACGGCTGAAGTCAGGGACCGTGTTACGATTTTCCGCAGTGAAACAGTTTCGGAACACTGAATTCAGTATTTCTGCCTTTCTTCGGTCGTCCTCTGTTTCGGTGCCATCGTGGTCAACGAGTGACTGAATAGGGGATTTAGATCCGCTTACCAATTTTACATATGACCAAAACTTTTTAGGGTTCTTGTTTAGATTGTTTGCCAATGTTTTATGTTCGAATTCGTTGAATGCTTCTCTCATTGCTCTCTTTACGCTCTTTTTCGCTTCGTTCAGCTTTTCCTTATCAGCTATGATTCGACTACTCTTAAACCTATGATGAAGCTTTCTTTGTTTCCGTAGTACCTTTCGTACATGATTGTTACACCACGGTGGATCTTTCCCCTCGCTTAGGACCTTAGTCGGTACGAACTTATCTAAGGCGTACTAGTAATAGTCACAAACATATAACTCGCAATTTTAGACGACAGGTGGGTTTTTTAAATTAAAATACAGAACGTGGGTACGTTTGAACTTTTTATTTCGGTTGTTCCAATGTGATACATGTACCTTTTTGGACTTGTCATTTCTGAGAACGCATGCTGTTACAGCGTGACTACCTATAAATACCACATTAATGCAATTAATGCTGAAAATGATGTCCGTCAAACTCAATACATTTGGCAATACGTGTAACGACGTTCCTCTCAACAGCGAGTAGTTCACCTTCCGTAATGTTCGCACATGCATTGACAATGCGCTGACGCATATTGTCAGGTCTTGGCAGTGAATCACGATAGCAAATATCCTTTAACTTTCCCCACAGAAAGAAGTCCGTGAACGTCATATCCGGTGAACGTGCGGACCATGGTATGGTGCTTCGACGACCAATCCACCTGTGATGAAATATGCTATTCAATAGCCCCTCAATCGGACGCGAGCTATGTGCGGGACATCCATCATGTTGGAAGTACATCGCTATTCTGTCATGCAGTGAAACATCTTGTAGTAACATCGGTTGAACATTACGTAGAAAATCAGCATACATTGCACAATTTAGATTGTCATTGATAAAATAGGGGCTAATTATCCTTCCTCCCATAATGCCGCACCATACATTAACCCGCCAAGTTCGCTGATGTTCCACTTGTCGCAGCCATCGTGGATTCTCCGTTTTCCAATAGTGCATATTATGCCGGTTTACGCTACCGCTGTTGGTGAATGACGCTTCGTCGCTAAATAGAACGCGTGCAAAAAATCTGTCATCGTCCCGTCATTTCTCTTGTGTTCAGTTCAAAGTCGTCGCCATGCAATTCCTGGTACATAGAAATATGGTACGGGTGCAATCGATGTGGATGTACCATTCTCAACACCAACGTTTTTGAGATTCCCAATTCTCGAGCAATTTGTCTGCTACTGATGTGCGGATTAGCCGCGACAGCAGCTAAAACACCTACTTGGGCATCATAATTTGTTTCAGGTCGTGGTTGACGTTTCACATGTGAGTGAACATTTCCTGTTTCCTTAAATAACGTAACTATCCGGGAACGGTCCAGACACATGGTTGATGTCGTCCAGGATACCGAGCAGCATACATAGCACACGCCCGTTCGGCATTTTGATCACAATAGCCATACATCAACAAGATATCGACCTCTTCCGCAAGTGGTAAACGGTCCATTTTAACACGGGTAATGTATCGCGAAGCAGATACCGTCCGCACTGGCGGAATGTTACGTGATACCAGGTACTTACACGCTTGTGACTATTACAGCGCCATCTATCACAAAGCGAAAATAGTGGTCCAACTAAAACATTCATATTGCTTTACGTACTACACGAATATGTAATAAAAATGGGGGTTCCTATTTAAAAAAAAAAAAAAACCTCAGTTGATATCCGTTTGACCTATGGTAGCGGCATCTAGCGGGCCAACCATAGCGCCATCTGGTTTCCTCCTTCAAGCTAGACGAGTTTCGTTATTTGTAGTTTTTTCGTGAGATATTTGGCCCGGTCACTACCAATGGACCACCGTCTATAAAAGGCATTTATTGTGTACCCATGACGCTTATTGGCCCGTTCGCGATCAATGGACCACTCTGTATACAAAACTATCAACAATACTGATATCAAAAACACCAAAAACACATCACCGTGCCTAACACGGTGTAGGAAACTGGTTGGTACTCTAAAAAAGTTTCCTGTCGGCACGAAATGGATAAATGCTGCTGTTGTATTGCTTTCAGTGAAATCTGACTGCATTCTTCCCGCTAGGTAGTGACACGTTCATGAAACGATGTTGGAAGTAAATAGCTGTCAGGCACCGTTCTCTGCGAAGACGGACAAGTCGTCTTGTGTCTCAGTGCGCGACCGACCAACCGAGCGATCCAACCGACATTGACCATTGCCTGAGCAAACTGGAGCAGACTGGCGGCCTAACGTGCAGACTCAGATGCAGGAACTAAGCCCCGACCGGGCGACCACTCGCTGAGTTCTCTTACTGGCGGAGTGGAAAGACTCTCGGCTTTATAGGTTGATCCGAACGAGAGACATACTAGCACTCCGGACGACAGACAGACAGTAACTGCCTAACAAATGCGGACGAGAGACAGACTAGCAAGCTGGGGACGAGAGACTGACCTAGACTGACCACTGGCGAGCTCAAAGCGCTCCTTCCCAACAGAGGGAGACACCAAAGCTGCGATTGTCACAACGGCGCCATCGCCAGAAACGGAGGGCGACTGCTTCACACTACGCACTGCGGCGCGCTCTTCAAAATAGCAATTTTTACCACGGCTCATCAATATTTGATAGACTTACTTTTACTTTTTCGTGTCCGGAAACTACAATTTGTTTGGCCAGTATTGGGCAATGTCCAATGCTTTTTCTTTAGCCAGCCATAGATCGTCGAGGGTGCATCTGTGCGGGCAGGCTGGGCATTGTAGGAGATGTTCCATGTCCCGTCGAGTGCCGCAGTCGTATTTGTCGTCATTTTCGTCCAACAAACCCCATTTGATCAGATTAGATTTCACAGGAGCCACCCCAGTTCTGATGCGGTTAAGCATTCTCCAGGTTTTCCAATCACCAGAAACGCCACTTGGTGGGTCCTCTCTTAGTGGATAGTAGATGGGGGGCTCATCTAAGGCGCAACTTAGGAAACGCCGTCTGGAGTTGAGTCTGCTGGGGCCACACTCTAGGCCAAATATTGAGTGACGAGCATCAAAGGTTTGTTTTAGCTTCTCGGTATGTTCATGGGCTTTCCTACGTGAGTCAGGGTTTGTGAAACCTGCGGCCCTGTAAAGATTTTCTATGGGGGTAGGTTTAATGCAGCCTGTCACTATCCTGCATGTTTCATTCAAGCTAATATCTACCTTTTTTGCGTGGCGGATCTGCACCATACCGGGCAGGCATATTCGGCAGTTGAGAAGCACAAAGCTTGGGCTGAAGTTCTGACCACGGTAGGTTTGGTACCCCATTTGCTGTTGGACAGCTTTCTTATTAGGGAATTTCGTGCTTCTACTTTTTTGCGTGTTTTTTCGCAATGATATTTGTATGTCAATGTTCTGTCCAGCACGACGCCAAGGTAGGTGGGAGTATCTGTGTGTTCTAGTAATGTCCCATCCCAGGTAACATTGAGCCTGTACTTCGCCTGCCTCGAGTTCAGATGGAACGCACTCGCTTGAGTTTTGGAGGGGTTGGGTTTTAGAGAATTCTTTTTGTAGTAGGTTGACATTATAGAAAGGGCGGTTTCTAGTTTCTCCTCGATGGCTTCAAACCTGTTGCTTTAAACTGTTATTGCCAGGTCGTCTGCATATACAAAAGTTTTGGTTTTATCTGGAGTTGGTTGGTCATTTGTATATATGTTGAATAGGATTGGCGCCAACACGCTCCCTTGGGCGAGCCCATTTTTCTGATTCCGCCATCGACTCTTTTTCCCCTCAAGCATTACGAAGAACTGTTTATTTTGGAGCAGACTAGGTGGTAGTCTTTCTGGGTCTCGTAGATTTTATGCAATAGTGTCCGGTGATGTACTGTATCATAGGCGGAACTTAGGTCGACTAGTGCCAGCCCGGTGATTAGTTTATTCTCAAACCCATCCTCGATATGTTCCGTCAATGCTAGAATTTGACTGGTACAGGACTTTCCAGGTCTAAAACCTGCTTGGTGTGGAATTAGCTTCGAGTCAACGATCTTCTCTATTCTGTTGAGGATCAATCTTTCATAGAGCTTAAACAGATGGCAGAGAAGGGTTATGGGTCTTTCCCGGGTTTAAGGAGAGCCACCACTTCTGACTTCCTCCACCGTTTCGGGATTTGAAAGGTTTCACGGCACACGTTAAAAAGTCCAAGTATCCAGTCCCTGGCGCCAAGGCCGAAGTTTTTAATCTGTTCCACGCAAATATCATCAAACCCAGTGGCTTTCCCATTCTTCATGGTATTTATGCCATTGTTCAACTCTCTCATGCTAAATGGTTTCTGGAAGTTGGTGTTTTGCGTTGGCAGTAGGCGTGTGATTTTAGTTTTCTGACGTTTGGAGTTGAACTTGCCGTTTAGAAGGAATTGGTTGGCCACCTGGTTTGGAGTTACGTTGGCCGGGGCCTTGCTTAGCCTTGGGTCACAATCCAGATTTTTAATCAGGTTCCACGCTATTTTGCTACTGTGGGACATATCCATTCTTTCTAGGGTTGCTATCCACTTCTTCTCGCGTGCCTCGCTGAGGGCTGACATTAAAGCTGTGCCACAGGTGATGGTTTCGTCGCTGAATGGGTCTTCCGCGAACAATACTTGATACTTCTCCAGGATGTCCTTTGAGGCATTTGAGAGCCCTGGGATATAGTGTTGTCTGCAACCCCTAGGAATATATTGTCTAGATACCTTTCGCAAAGTCTCAACAAAGGTAAGATAATTATTTGGTGTTGGGGTCAGACTGGCTAGTTCCTCATCCAGCGCTTGGGAATATTCTGACCAACTTGCCTTTTTAAAAGTTGAATCTCCTACGGAAAGGTATTTTGGTTGTTTTGATTGTTGAGTAGACTTGGATTCCAATAGGTCAATGTTGTGTCTTTGGGATTGCATCATATACTCTTTTGCAGCAGGTGTCATAGATGTTCCGGCTGATGAAGCAAATATCGGGATTGTAACCTCGCTTACAAATTTTGCTGTTGAAGGAGCAGAGGAGCTTGGGGTCGTGGAGAAGTGAGAGGTTATTTGCCTCAGCCCATTGTTCTAGCAGCTGACCATTGGCGTCTGTCTCGTCGTAGCCCCAGGTGGTGCTGTCGCCCACAACGAAGTGTGTCCTTTGGTTGTTGAAGCTTTCTGGCGTTGAAGTGTGTAAGTTCTGGCCGGGGGGTTTATGTACGGAGCATATTGTAAATGATCCACTCTCTATCGCTAACACTTCAATGTTGTTGGTGGTTGTCTTACTCGTGGAAGAGAGCAGCATCTCGGGTCTAGTAAATATTGCGCTCCCATACCTTCTGTGAGGTGCTTCTACTGCCAAGCGCATTCCTTTGATATTGGGTCTGTTTGCTGTTTCACCTCTATGTGTTTTCTGGAGGCACAGTACGTCCCACTTTTCTGATCGGCATAGTTGCGATATTACATCCTCCTTATTCTTGGTGATTCCCTCGACGTTCAGGCTGACGATCGTCAGGGTTGGCCCTGAAGAGGACCTGTTTTTGTTTTTGGCTTTCGATTGCATTGGTTTCCGGTGGTGGAAGGTTTGGCCGTTGTCCCATTGGGCAACGTTTCCGGGGAGCGCCGGCATTTTACTTTCTTCTATGTAGCATGTAAGTAAAATGCACACGTGGAGGCACCTTCCTTGCTCCCCATTTGATAGACATTTATTAATTTTAAAAATTCGCTTTTGTGGCTGAGGAATTTCTTCATCCCACCCCAAAACAGGTAAGAACCAGTACTCACAGCTGCCTGTGAACACTACTGCCGACTATATTCAGCCAATGTGACGAGGTGGTTAAGTGTTGACCGACGTCATTGCTCGTCATTAGTGTGTCCCTTTCTCGCTGCCGCTTGACCAGTTACGACCAGGCCCACGTGGCTGATGCCCCGGTGGCTCGCCTGCCGCTAGTGTCCGTGCTTCATCCCCCGCAGGTCCTCAGCGGGCTCGTGTGATCCTGCGCTGCCGGGCCAGCTCTGACCGCGCTGCAAATTACAAGTATCGACTGGCGGGCGGCCGGCTGCCTCTGTCCGTAATTGCTCTCCATTGTGCGTGGCTCGGTGTCCTGTCGGTAAATAGGGGCCATTTGCGGAATTAACGGCTGTCCTGCCCCCTCCACTCCCCCCCCCCCCCCCTAGCCCTATGCTACCGGTCAGGCGACTTGCTGTTTCCCTCGTGCGCCACCTGTTTGGAACTGAATGGACCCAAATTACTTAGCCTGCAGCCGCAATAAAATTCTGCTACGTGAGCGACATTCGTCCATTATAGGTCTTCTATTAGTCTGATAGACGTCCCGGAGATGTAAATGACAAACACATGTCAGGTCTGAAAACTATTTTAACCCGTCCTGTGCGATCTCATCAGAAAGGCTTTCACACAACTGACAGTTGCTGCTCCGTGGAATCAATCGGAACGGTGATTGACTGAATTTTCCTGTGGCTTCCTGTTCAGTGTTGCATTTTTGTACTGTGGTATGACAGAGTGACACAAAAAAGGGAACTTTCGAAATTCGTTGTGACAGCCGCAAGCATTTAGCGTTCGCAGACTGTTGTCAAAACAGAGACTACTGCACTCTTGCTGCAGAAGAGACTGCGTACAAAGTGAGGGAGAAAAGCTAAAGGCAACTCGAACGACTGTAAATATGACCGTGTGTGAAGCCTACGATAATTTTCACCGTTTTTTCGTATGGTGTCAGTTTATTGAAGGACAAAGGCATGGTTCCATATCATCTCCTGTTGCTTTATTTGCAAGAACACTGAAGCAGCAAAGGAACCGGTTCAGGCACGCGTATTCAAATACAGAGATGTAGAAATAGGCAGAATACGGGGTTGCGGTCGACAACGCCTATATAAGACAACAAGTGTCTCGCGCAGGTGTTATCTCGGTTACAGCTGCTACAATGACAGCTTATCAAGATTGAAGTGAGTCTGAACATGGTGTTATAATCGGCGCACGAGCGATGAAGTGAGGATTTTTCCGTAGGACCATTTCACGAGTGTACCGTGAATATCAGGAATCCGGTAAAACATAAAATCTCTGAATCGCTGAGGCCGAAAAAGAGATCAACGATGACTGAAGAGAATCAGACAACGTGACAGATGTGGAATCCTTCCGCAAATTCCTTCAGATTTCAATGCTGGACCATCAAGAAATGTCAGCGTGCGAGCCATTCAACGAAAGACCATAGATATGGGCTTTCGGCGCCGAAGGCCCACCTATGTACCCTTGATGACTGCACACCACTAAGTTTTACGCCTCACCTCAGCCCGTCAACACCAGAATTGGTCTATTGATGACTGGAAACAGGTTGCTGGCCGAAAGAGTCTCGTTTCAAATTGTTTTGAGCTGATGAACTTGTATGGCTATCGAGCCGATGAACTTGTATGGGTATGGACGCTAAGCGTCAGCGGGGAATTGTTAAAGCTGGTGCAGGCTCTGTAATGGTGTGGGGCCCCTGCAGTTGGAGTGAGATGGGACCCCTGTTACGTCTAGATACGACTCTGACAGGTGACACGTACGTAAGGATCCAGTCTCATTACGTGCATCCATTCATGTCCACTGTGCATTCCAACGGACTTGGGCAGTTCCCGAAGGAGAAAGCGACACCCCACATGTCCACAATTGCTACAGAGTGGCTCCAGGATAGTCCTCTGAGTTTAAACACCTACCATGCCTCCAAACTCCCCAGACATGTACATTATAGAGCACATCTGGGATGCCTTGCAGCGTGCTGTCCAGAACATCTCCAGCCCCTTGTACTCCTACGGACGTATGGACAGCCCTGCAGGATTCATGGTGTCAGTTCCCTGCAGCACTACTTCAGACATTAGTGGAGTTGATACCATGTCGTGTTGCGACAGTTCTGCGAGCTCTTGGGGCACCTACAAGGTATTAGTCACGTGTACCTTTTTCGTTGGCTCCTATGTGTATTTTATTTACTTTCTGCTTCGCCTGGTAAGAGAGCATCTCGATCATTTTCTTCACAGCCGCGAATTTAATGATGGCTAGAGACCTGGGCTGTTACTGTAGTACGAATGTGTCTTTAGCAAGATGTTTATAGCATTAACGATGGCCGGAGTGTATACTAGTGACTGTTGCTTTTAAATTTGACACTTGCGTGAATATGCTCCCGTCTGCGAAACGACAGCGTCTGTTACTTGTAATCGGATACACTGATGTTCTTGATTCCACATCACATGGTGGATATTGAGAGCTCTTAGATGAGTATACCTCCACTTGTCAGTGGTTTGGTAGCTATATCAAAATAGAAAGGGGTGTAAAAAGCGCTGAGTAAAATATTCGCAAATCAAGCAGCAACATCCGAGATTGAATCATATTTCTTCTCCGTAACATTCTCAGCCAAATCCTGGCGATATCAGTAAATCCTAATAAGATCTGATCATACGTAAAGCCAACGGACGGGTTCTAACATGCCATCCAATCTCTCGCGGGTACGTCCCGAACAAAATGCATTTAATGATATCCCCCCAGAGCTGCCTTTCTATACATATTTTTTATTTATTGCTATCAGTTTCAAGCATGGTTCATTTTCAAGAGATATCTAAGCATAAACAAGCTATTATCAGTATATACATTTGTATAAAGATTGTTAGGTGTATAAAAGCAGATAATGTGACCGTTTTTATTTTACTATATACCCACCTCACAGTGTTCATTGGTTTTTTTCTACGTCTAATGGTCTTTTCATCAAAGTATAAGATAATTTACTAGCTGACGTTTTCTACACAGTCATAGCTGGGGCAGTAAGTGTACTACACGTGCCAGTGTAGACTTTCCGTTTTACTTACATACAACCACAGTTCAATAGCTGACCCGCTGCCCAGCCGGCCGCTGTGGCCGAGCGGTTCTTGGCGCTTCAGTCCGGAACCGCGCTGCTGCTGCGGTGGCAGGTTGGAATCTTGCTACGGGCATGGATGTGTGTGACGTACTTGGGTTAGTTAGGTTTAAGTAGTTCTAAGTCTAGGGGACTGATGACCCCAGATGTCCAGTCCCATTGTGCTTAGAGCCATTTCAACCATTTGAACCCAGTGCCCAGGAAAAACAAGCATTAATGGCTTGCTCTTACCACACACACTTGAAGGCATTAATCAGCATCTCTTTCTTTTTGAGTCACCAGTCTTCATCCTGAGTTGATCCGTTCTAACAGGAATTCGTCTCCTAATCAGTCTAAAAAAGTGTTATTTCTTAGTCTACAATTAAAGTAAATGCTGATGTCATGTTGTTCAGAGGACTGTCCTCAGTAACCAATGAAAATACATGCATTTGTAACATAACACGCTGTATACACGTACAAATGTGTAATATTTAATTGCAATAAAACATTTTTCTTACAAAATAAGATAGTAAATGCTATCTTTCAACTAAGATGTACTTTTCTTTGAAATGATAATGAAATAAAGACACTACGCTGCCGACAAGCGTTGATATACATCAACGGGGACCGTGGAAAATGGCGGCCAGGGTGGCCGAGCGGTTCTAGGCGCTTCAGTCTGGAACCACGCGACCGCTACGGTCGCGGGTTCGAATCCTGCCTCGGACATGGATGTGTGTGATGTCCTTAGGTTAGTTAGGTTTAAGTAGTTCTAAGTTCTAGGGGACTTATGACCTCAGCAGTTGAGTCCCATAGTGCTCAGAGCCATTTGAACCATTTTTGAACAGTGGAAAATGTGTGCCCTGACGGGGACTTGAACCCGGGATCCGGGATCTCCTGCTTACATGCAGACGCTCTATCCATTTTTTTATCTCGTTTTGTTCTATGTTGTTCGTTGAATTTGTTTGTAGCGGACGTCCGATGACACCCGTTCAGGTTGTTCGTTGATCAGTTTTTTTTATTACAGAGGGTAGAGGGTAGTTAAACCCTCTGAGCGAACACGCTGAGCTACTGTGCCGGCAATCATGTGAGCCACCGAGGGCACAGAGGACAGTGCGACTACAGGGAGCTATCCCTTGAACGCTCCTCGTGAGACCCACATTCCCAACTTAATGTCCACACATTACATTCGTAGTGCCCTTGCCCATTACAGTCATTACTCGCGGCAGCAATCTTACCGAGTCCCGCAAGAGTTCGGGCAACGCTTGTGCATCCACACAGAAGAAGAAGGTCAGTGGCCAGTTAGCCTTAACTATATGTGCAAAAGAACAGATACCATCTTCACGTAATTTTCTTTTGTTACATTTGTATATGGACGTTATATTGTCGACCTAAGTGTTAGACATATAGTTTATCTTTAAACTGTTATCTTTGATGAAAATCGATTTGTATCATACACTCAATTTAGGAATTTGTTTTATGCTGACTGGAGGTAGAGGGTGGAGAAAGGGAAGAGAAAGTATTACTTATGTCAGCTGCATCACGACATTAAACGGAATCAGCGGCGACGAGTAAAAATGTTGAACGAACGGGGATTCGAACCCGGGTCTTCTTTTTACTAGAATAGCTGCGTTAAGCACTGCGCCAGCCAGCACACAGCGTTAGCACAACTGCGTGGACTATCTTGGCCGACCCACACTCCCACCGAGGGCCACCTATCCGCAGTCCGGCGTGGGACCTCCTGTGGGAATCTCACAGCAGCGAGCATGGAGGACGTGAGCCGGGACTGCGACTACGCGGTGCTCGGTCGCAGTGTGGGTCTGCCATGAGTCCTGGATGGTGCAGTTGTTAACGCACCTGCCTATCAAGCAGGAAATCCCAGTCCGGCACACATTTTCACTCGTCGCTGCTGATTCCGCGTTATGCCTCGGTGCGTCTGACATTGGTAAGCCCTTCCCTTACCACACTACTCCCCACCATCTTCAATTTACATATAATGTATGACAGCTGCGGACTCCGCGAGGTATCTGTTCTTTCGGACATGTCTGGAAGATGAGATATCACACATTCATATGGTTCAGAATTACCTGCCACCAACACGAATTTTGTCGAAGTTCTCAATATGTTTTTAGTTCTGAGTACTATTTGTTAATTTAGGGTGTTATGGATTTTTTGAATATGTGTGTGAATGTATACGGGGTGTTCAAAAAAGTCCCTCCGCAGTGCCGTACGATTGTTAGCCGCGCGTGCCGTATGATTGTTCGCCTGCCTGGGTTACTTCCCTTCAAGTGGACTCTCCCAACATTCCACTGTTTTCGTTTACCTCAGCCAGCGTCAGTAGTATCGTCGGTGTGTGTCCTTACGTGTCGACGTGAAAGTTTAAGTTTGGTTCCTTTCTTCGTTTGTTTTGTTTTCGTCACTGTTAAAATGCTAACAATTGAAGAACGTGTGTTTTTGGTCGAACAAGAGTTCAAAGCTGGCGGTAAATACACAGTTTTAATTCGTCAAACATTGAATTAAGTTTCGCGGAGACAACATTCCCACATCGCGGTACTGTGCGAGATTTGATTAACAAATATCGAAGTACGGGTTCAGTGACAGATGCACCGAAAAGTGGTCGTTCTAGCGTTTTGTTTGAGGATAAACTACTCGATATTTCCGATAAACACGTCAGTAAGAAAACTCGCCCAGGAAATCGATGTTTTTGTCGGAACGGCCCACACAGCTGTAAGGAAAAAATTAGAACATTCCCCATACAAAGTGACACTCGTGCAATGACTGAAAAATGCTGATCATGGCAAGAGACTGCATTATTGTCAATGGTTCAAAAATTTCGTTCAACAAAATGGAAGGGAAATTGTTAATGAAACGTTTTTCATTGATGAGGCGAGGTTTGTTTTATCAGGGTACATGAGCTTGCAAAATTCTCGTATGTGGAGTACTGCAAATCCATTGTGTATTCATGAGGAACCACTTCATTCTGTGAAAATAGGAGTTTCGATTGCAATTTCTAGACGTCGGGTTGTGGGTCCCATATTTTTCAACGAAACAATAATCGCACAACGATATTGCAGTGATATTCTGTACCTATTCATAGGAGAACTTGTGTTAAGTGAAATACTGAACGGTTATTTTCAACAAGATGGTAAAACCTCGCATGCAGCTCGCGTTTCAATGCTTGCTGATGTTTCAGGTGATCGCATAATTTCACAGGGACTTTGGCCTCTACGATCGCCTGACCTAGCACCACCTGACTTTTTCTTCTGGGGTGCAGCGAAAGCAACTGTATATAAAAGCAGTCCAAAATCCGTCGATGAATTGAAAACGGCAATATCCACTATGACTGCTTCTGTTACAGAAGCCGGCCATTGTGGCAGACCGGTTCTAGGCGCTTCAGTCTGGAAACGCGCGACCGCTACGGTCGCAGGTTCGAATCCTGCCTCGGGCATAGTTGTGTGTGGTGTCCTTAGGTTAGGTAGGTTTAAGTAGTTCTAAGTACTAGGGGACGGATGACCTCTGATGTTAAGTCCCATAGTGCTTAGAGCCATTTGAATCACTTTTATCTGTTACAGAAGAAATGTTAAAGCTTGTGTTTGCAAACACGATTAGACGAATTGAATTGTGTATTCATCAACAGGGGGGACACTTTCAACATTTAATGTGAAAATATGTAATTAAAAATGAATATTTAATAAATTAATAGCTTGTATTTCACTGAGTTTCATTTCGGTATATTCACATCAACGTACGATACTCGCGGCTAACAATCATATGGCACTGCGGAGGGAGTTTTTGAACACCTCGTATTTCCTCCAAAGTGGTATGTAGCTTCGTTTTTCGGCTCTGCGAAGGATAGACAGATTAGTGTTTATATATACTGTAGACGTTGATTTACTATGCATCTTAGAGGAAATCAACGCTCTAGGAGGGTTTAAACACTAATCTTTTCGTTCGTTTCAGAGCCATAAAAGGAAGCTACATGAACATTTCGGAGGAAATACATATCTGGCAAAATATCCAACTAACGTCCTGAATGACCGAACGGAACTCAAAAATACGAAACACATTGAGAACTTGGACGATGTCTTACTGGAGACACATAATTCAAGCTAAACACAATTCTAAATTTTACGTGTGACATAAATCGATTTTCATCGAATATAAAAATTTATAAACAAACAATATCTCTGACACACAGATCGATAATATAACGACCATGTTCAAATGTAGGAAAACAAAAGTGTATATTTACTGGTTATAGATTATATTAAAGTTCCGCTAGAAAATGAGCTATCCTCGAAACTGATAACAATAAATAAAAGAGATATATTAAAAAGCAGCCCTGGTGGAATATCACTGCAATGTATTTCATACAATTTGTAGCTGCAGAGAAGCATGCACTCCGTCTTCAGGCCACGAGTGGCCTACCAGGACCGTCCGACCGCCGTGTCATCCTCGGAGGAGGGTGTGGGTAGGAGGGACGTTTGGTCAGCACACCGCTCTCACGGTCGTTATGATGGTATTCTTGACCGAAGCCGCTACTATTCGGTCGAGTAGTTCCTCAGTTGGCATCACGAGGCTAAATGCACCCCGAAAAATGGCAAGAGCGCATGGCGGCCGGGATGGTCACCCATCCAAGTGCCGGGCATGCCCGACCATGCTTAACTTCGGTGATCTCACGGGAACCGGTATATCCACTGCAGCAAGGCCGTTGCATTATAGAGTAGCATGCACAAGATATATTCGATACGTTTGGAGCTCGAAGACAGCAGACAGAAAGCAGACAACTTAAATTTCGCATTTAAAAATGTATTCATGCAAGAGGAGGCCAACGTGCTAATGTTTAAGGCCGCACAGACACAAAACTGACAGCTACTGATAATAGGCAACCCCAGAAATAAAAAACGATTGAAAGGATTAAAGCGAACAAGACTCCATGCTGTACTGATATTCCAGTTCGATTTTACATTCAGTATCTTACGCACACCACATCGTGTAAGTATTTGTGTATACCACCAAGAAGTGTGGTCAAATAGAACGGTCACTTGAGATCAGTATTAGAGAAGGTTAATGGAGTACTTAGATTCGTTGGAAGGGTTATGCAAAAATGCAGTGCAAGCAAATAGCACACATGATGCTAAGGTTACCAGTTTTAGAGTATTAATCTATTGTTCTAAAATGGAATCTGGTATCCCATTACGTTATCTGACACTCCTGTACCCAGAAGAATTAATTTCTCACGTACAAAAATCGCCAAAAATGTATTTTGAACCACCAATAATTAGGAGGTCATCGAAACAAACTTACTTAATATCAGGTTCTGATACTACGGCACAGTGTACTTCTAATTATGACCGTTTTAAGGGAACACGTCCAAAAGCGCTTTAATTAAAACTGTGGTTCGCCACTGTGGTTACCGCAGTAACAGGTTAGAATTGTGATGCAGATCAGCGCCAGTAAATAAAGATTTGATTTTGCCTTTAGATATAAAAAAGGACCCTAAACGAATCCTATGTAAGATCTTGCTGTAGATATTGAGAGGACTCACTTAAAACGCTTTATGTTCAGAATTGAAGTTTCTAATACTTAGTAATAGAAACTTCAATTTTGAACATAAAGCGTTTTAAGTGACAACGTTAACTGGATTACTCTCTTTCAAATTCTGAAGGTGGCAGGGGTAAAATACAGGGAGCGAAAGGCTATTTACAATTTGTACAGAAACCAGGTGGCAGTTATAAGAGTCGAGGGGCATGAAAGGGAAGCAGTGGTTGGGAAAGGAGTGAGACAGGGTTGTAGCCTCTCCCCGATGTTATTAAATCTGTATATTGAGCTAGCAGTAAAGGAAACAAAACAAAAATTCGGAGTAGGTATTAAAATTCATGGAGAAGAAGTAAAAACTTTGAGATTCGCCGATGACATTGTAATTCTGTCAGAGACAGCAAAGGAATTGGAAGAGCAGTTGAACGGAATGGACAGTGTCTTGAAAGGAGGATATAAGATGAACATCAACAAAAGCAAAACGAGGATAATGGAATGTAGTCAAATTAAATCGGGTGATGCTGAGGGGATTAGATTAGGAAATGAGACACTTAAAATAGTAAAGGAGTTTTGCTATTTAGGGAGTAAAATAACTGATGATGGTCAAAGTAGAGAGGATATAAATGTAGACTGGCAATGGCAAAGAAATCGTTTCTGAAGAAGAGAAATTTGTTAACATCGAGTATAGATTTAAGTGTCAGGAAGTCGTTTCTGAAAGTATTTGTATGGAGTGTAGCCATGTATGGAAGTGAAACATGGACGATAACCAGTTTGGACAAGAAGAGAATAGAAGCTTTCGAAATGTGGTGCTACAGAAGAATGCTGAAGATAAGGTGGGTAGATCACGTAACTAATGAGGAGGTATTGAATAGGATTGGGGAGAAGAGAAGTTTGTGGCACAACTTGACTAGAAGAAGGGATCGGTTGGTAGGACATGTTTTGAGGCATCAAGGGATCACAAATTTAGCATTTGAGGGCAGCGTGGAGGGTAAAAATCGTAGAGGGAGACCAAGAGATCAATACACTAAGCAGATTCAGAAGTATGTAGGTTGCAGTAGGTACTGGGAGATGAAGAAGCTTGCACAGGATTGAGTAGCATGGAGAGCTGCATCAAACCAGTCTCAGGACTGAAGACCACAACAACAACAACAATACTTAGTAGCCGTATAAAGGAGTTCTGTATCAGGGCTGGTTTAAGCAGTATACCGCTGGTAGATAGCATTTACTTTTGACACAATTTGTTTGAGGACATGAGAAGAGATACCAGTATACACTTGATAGTCACCAAATAGCAGTCATATAATGATTTTGATAAATAAGTGCTCGTAGTTACGTAATTCTTCCACCATCTTGTCGTAATGTTTCCATCTCTTATAGAGTTATCGGCTTTAAGAGAATTACTTTGAGAAATTTTGATCGCGAATTTATCTGACTATTATCTTGGAGACGTAGTGAAATGATTTTATAACTCGAAATTATCTGTTTCGGTACCGAAGTTACTGATATAAACTGGATCAGAATTTCCTAAGTGCACTTCATAAACGACAGCTGAACAACCTGTAATGTTGCTCAATTATAACTATGAAAACCAAATAAACCTGCATTCGGTCATGAGTACGCTGTTACATGACGGTCTACTAAATTTAAACGAAGTCTGCGGAATTATGTAGCTCACATATTTAAAGTTCCTGCCGAGTTACTGCCCTGCATCAGTAGCAAGAAAGTAGCGTTTCTACTGTTGGTCGGTTCTCGGAAACTAAAAGTGGACGCCACAGATCGCGCAGCCTGCGACATACCACAGCTTAACATGTAAATGTCCCAATATAAAAGCTGCACACCTAGGTAAAACATATCCTTTCAAAACATTCGTAACAACACATGCAATAACAGCTACTACAAAATAAAAACTGGTAAATAGTAACGACTTTATCTAATAGGTATATCTACTATTTTAACACAAATGTTGTCCACTGTCTCCGAAAAACTACATTTAGTCACAGAAAAACCAGAAGCAAGAAATTTCACCTGAAGCTCTTTAACTATTTTAGTAGTGCTGATTGAGCGAGGGCTTTGCATTCCATCATATCTCTTCGTGTGGTCGGTGAGTTGCGACGTTGACGGCCGCTCCTCGCTGGTGGTGGGGGAACAGAAGTAGATCCGTCAGTTGTGTATTGCGATGTTTACATCCTGTAGCTTAGTATATGATTCTCCTGGTGATGATTTCCTCCGTTTGATCCCCATTGGTCAAAACGCGTCGGACATATTTAATTATTGACAGATCCAAGATCATACGTGTAGAGCTACGATTATAACGTTCCTGCCACGATACTCTTAGTAACGTTCCAGAATCAGTTTCAAACGGTGTGAAATTCACTTCGGCTTGCCGTTCACGAAGGTGGTTTGTCCATTTTAGAGTGTGATTCACCTTCACTAATTCACAATTTCGCCGAACCAGTTTCACATGTAGTAAACCGTGGAAATGTTTCCACAGCGACGGTTAATGTGTCAACGCGCGCGATAATTCAAGAAATTACAAATAAAATCAGAGCTGTAATGTGCATAAACTTATGCACAGCGCAGTTCGAACAGCTATAAACCATTTGGTTTTAATGCCGACAGTCAAAATTTACTCACTTGTGTATCTTTAATGCATTCATAACACTCTGAGAAAATAGCAGTACTCAGCCTACCAACTGCTATTATAACGTTTACGTTAATATCTAATTCAAATTATATGCGAAATAAAAGAAACCGCTCGTAAATTTTCCCTGAGCTTTTATGCGGCGCGATACCAGCACGTAATACAACGTACATGCGCACACGAGACTGCACACACACTGACTTTCTTTGTTCGACTACAGCCACCGCTGAGCTCTCACATCACTGTTCGTATAACAGTTCAGTTCAGCGCATTACATTTAGTTTTACTTGGTGTATTCACAAAAGCATTACAAAGAAGATCAAAACGAAGTTTAAGTGGTTAAATCTTTAATTAAATGTTAATAGCAGATTCGTATAACAATACAGATAAAATAAAACACTGTTACTTTAGGTAGATGGGCTGTACGCGGCTATGTTTAAAAAAGAACCATTCGATGTTGTCATGGAAACGAGCCGCACACGTCTGCTTTCATGTCCCGCAGCTAATTCTGTGCAAATAATAACCCGTAGCTGCGATGCTTCACTTAAATAATGTACGCATTGGCTAGAATTGCCAGTTAATAAAATACACAGAAATAAAAATAAAAATTAAATGAATAATTTAATAGCAAGGTCTCTATTCTAAAGTCTGTACTTGATGTACACGGCAGAGAATTATGTTGAATAACAGGTATTCAAGAAAGGATAACTCAAATACATGGGAAGTCACCCTATGATATTCAATGAAAATACAGGCAGAGGATATACTTATCAAATGCAGTAAAGTAGCACTGACAGCGTCACGAGAATGGTAGCAAAGTCCCCAAGCTAAAAAATCATCAAAGATACGTTAAGACGAAGTGCATTTCGTGAACACATTGCACGACAGATTCACCATCTCAAAACAGTCCACATTTCAACATGACGTATTACAAATTAGCACACGCGTTAGAAAGAATAGTGACTCATAATCTGTCTATCCTCAGTTCCGTAAAGCAAGCGGAAAAATTTCGAGTCCTACTCTGGAGCACAATGAGACCTCTAGATACAAAAATCCCTTTCAGAAGTTATTGTAGTGGCCGTTCACCACACAGAGTACATCACCTAAACGACCGAATATCTTTTGTTACCAAAGGCGGGAAGCCTTCTTCCAAAACGAACCTTTAAGCGTATAGAATCATTCTCTTGAGCTCCTCTTTAGAATAGTCCCAGTCTCCACTTGGTTCCTCGTAATGTTCCGTCCCCACCAAATATACATCGTCCTTAAGTTCTACAGACATGATTTGCCACTACTTCACCACTTTCCGGATTGAACAAATATATTACAACAATATTTAAATAAAGAAATGTTAAAAACATTCCGTGTTAATCAGCCAATTCACAATAAATATAAATGCACTTGTGTTCATAAATAGATAAGCCAATCTTCTTGCGTAAGAAATAAAGATATAAAAGATTTCATAAGTGATTAAATAAAATAGATACAGATGGTTGGGTTTCTGGGATGATATATATTGTGAAATGCTATCACCTTAGATATCGTTTGATGACATTATACACACCAAAAAAGTTTTGCATCACCCAGATTCCCAGAACTCCAGAAGATAGACGTTGACTGTGGATATTGTATCACAGACACAGGCCCTTTGACTGTTCAGAGATATCACAAAACCGGCCGAAAGATGTAAACAACCATGCATGAGCAGCGCCTATTAGACAGATGGGGTCTGAAAGCTGATCAGTTCCAGTCAATCCACCAGGAAGGAGGTACACGTCTCGTGTAGCCTGTAGTTCAACCACGCCTAGACGGTCAATCCAGTGGTAGATCGCGTCGGCATCCTTACTTTCTGCCAGGAAGGGCTCTCAACAAGGGAAGTGTCCTGGCGTCTAGGAGTGAACCAAAGCGATGTTGTTCGGACATGGAGGAGACACAGAGAGACAGGAACTGTCGATGACATGCCTCGCTCAGGCCACCGAAGGGCTACTCCTGCAGTGGATGACCGCTACCTACGGATTGTGGCTTGGGGGAACCCGGACAGCAGCGCCACCATGTTAAATAATGCTTTTCATGCAGGCACAGGACATGTTGTTACCACTCAACTGTACGCAGTAGGTTGCAGGATGGGCAGCTTCATTCCCGACATCCATGGCGAGGTCCATCTTTGCAACCACGACACCATGCAGCTCTGTACAGATGGGCCCAACAACATGCCGAATGGACCGCTCAGGATGGGCATCACGTTCTCTTCACCGATGAGGGTCACATATGCCTTCAACGAGACAATCGTCTGAGATGTGTTTGGAGGCAACCCGGTTAGGCTGAAAGTCTTAGGCACACTGTCCAAGGTGGGGGTTCCCTATTGTTTTGGGGTGGCGTTATATGCGGCCGGCGTACACCGCTGGTGGTCATGGAAGCCACCGTAACGGCTTTACAATACGTGAAAGCCTTCCTCCGACCGATAGTGCAACCATATCGGAAGCATATTGGAGAGGCATTCGTCTTCATGGACGAGAATGAATAGGATAACGACATAAAAAAAAAAAAATGGCTCTGAGCACTATGGGACTTAACATCTGAGGTCATCAGTTCCCTATAACTTAGAATTGCTTAAACCTAACTAATCTAAGGACATCACACACATCCATGCCCGAGGCAGGATTCGAACCTGCGACCGTAGCAGTCGCGCGGTTCCGGACTGCGCGCCTAGAACCGTGAGACCACCGCGGCCGGGGATAACGACATCGCTCAACTAGAGTGACCAGCGTGTTCTCCAGACATGAAACCTATCGAAGATGCCTAGGATAGATTGAAAAGGACTGTTTATTGACGACGTGAACCATTCTGAGGAATATTTGCCGAATCGCCGTTGAGAACTGGGACAATCTGGACCAACAGTGCCTTGATGAACTTGTGGATAGTATGCCACCACGAACGTAGGCATACATCAGTCGAACAGGACGTGCCACTAGGTATTAGAGGTACCGGTGTGTACAGAAATCTGGATCACCCCCTCTGAAGGTCTCGCGGCATGGTGGTACAATATGCAATGTGTGGTTTTCATGAGCAATAAAAATGGCGGAAATGATGTTTATGTTTATCTCTATTCCAATTTTCTGTACAGGTTCCGGAACTCTCGGAACCGAGGTGATGCAAAACGTTTTTCGTGTGCGTATGAAGCGTTTAAATGTTGTTAATTCAGACGTCCATTGTGAAAATTTTTATTTAGTGAAAAATATTAACTTCCGTAGTTTTAAAGATATTGAAAATATTGTGTCACTGAATGCAACTCATTTTTCTGAGATTGTGTCCTTGGATGCGTCTCATTTTTGTGAAATTGCGCTACAGATTTCCTTTCAGCTATTACGCATTCTCAAAGAGTTGTGAAAAGCCATCTTTCAGTTTGTCTGACTGGCCGTTAGTTTTCGTGGAACTCCTGCATTAAGGCCATGCGAGTAACAGCCATCCAAACTCCGGCGACACTGTTCGTCTCTGTACCTGAACTCACCCATACCAGTTAGCTAGCCAGACTTGCTGCATTGCGCCCTGAATTCTGGGCTTGCTAGCTTTCAGCCGTAGAATAAATTCACCTTGTTGTTCTTGTGGTCTTCAGTCCAGAGACTGGTTTGTTGCGCCTCTCCATGCTACTCTACCCTGTGCAAGCTTCTTCATCACCCAGTACACACTGCAGCCTACATCCTTCTGAATCTTCTTAGTGTATTCATTTTCTGGTGGTCCTCTGCGATTTTTAAACCTCCACACTGCCATCCAATACTAAACTGGTAATCCCTTGATACCTCAGGACATCTCCCAACCGATCTCTTCTTCTAGTGAACTTGTGTCACAAATTTCTCTTCTCACGAATCCTATTCAGCACGTCCTCATTAGTTCTACATCTACATCTACGTGATTACTCTGCTATTCGCAATAAAGTGCCTGGAATAGGGTTCAATGAACCACCGTCAAGCTACTCTCTTCCGTTCCACTCTCGAACGGCGCGCGGGAAAAACGAGCACTTACATTTTTATGTGCGAGCCATGATATCTCTTATTTTATCGTGATGATCATTTCTCCCTATGTTGGTGGGTGCCAACAGAATGTTTACGCAATCGGAGGACAAAACTGGTGATTGCAATTACATGATCTATCCATAAAATCCTCACTTACCTTGTACAAATAGTGAGCGGCCAATTAGCACGCCTAAATATGGGTGACCTTACAAGACTCAGATCACAATTTATTGACAAAGAGTAGGCTGAAGCTTAAGAGACCAGTCAAGAAGGATCAATGTACAATTCAGTCTGATACGGAGACACTGAGGAATTAAGACTACGTCTGAAGTTTTCAGAGGCTATGGATACTGTGGTAATCAATAGCTCAGCAGGCCGCTGAACTGAAGAGGAATGGATATCTCTAAAATGGTCAGTCACAGAAGCTAGAAAGGAAGGTGACTGCAAGGAAACCATGGGAACAGAGGAAATACGTCAGCTGATCGACGAAATAAGAAAGTACAAAACTATTCAGGGATATCCAGGACTACAGAAATACAAGACGCTTAGGAATGAAATAGATAAGAAACTTAGGGTAGCTAAGGCTTAATGGTTACATGAGGAATGTGACGACATCCAAAAAGAAGTGATTGCCGGAAGGAATGACGTTGCATATAGAAAAGGCAACTTATGTTGAAATTTAAAAAAAAGGGTGATAACATTAAGAGTTCAAAGTGAATTTCATTGTTAAATGCAGAGGAGAGAGCACATAGAAATATTACGTTGACAGCCTCTATGAGGGGGAAGATTTGTCTGATGACCTAATAGAAGAAGCTGGAGTTGATATGGAACATATAGGGGTGTAGTATTAGAATCAGAATTTAAAATAGTTTTGCAAGCCTTAAGATCAAATAAGGCACGGAGGATAGATAACACTACTTCGGAATTACTAAAAATATGGGGGATTTGGCAACAAAACGACCATTCACATTGATGTGTTGAATGGATGAGACATTTGGCAAAACATTAGCCATACAATTCTGAAGACTGCAACAACTATGAGAATTATCGCAAAATCAGCTTAACAGCTCATGCATACAAGTTGCTGACGAGGTTGTTACACAAAAGAATGGAAAAGAAAATTGAGGATGTGTTAGAAGACGATCAGTTTGGCCTTTAGAAAGGTAAAGGCACCAGAGAGGCAGTCCCAATATCGCACTTGATATTAGAAGCAAGACAGAAGGAAAGTGAAGAGAAGTTCAAACGATATATCCTCTTGGAAAATTTTACTTATTTTATATTTTTGGGGCTAAAATTGGTGGTAAATTCAAATTCTTTGTGGGAAACAGAACTGCCAAAAATTCTATAGCTTTGATGTGTGAACTATTTCACAATACCACTCAACATTCAAAATTTTGGCAGTACATACTGGCCTGTACGCTGTTTAAAGACCATCAAGTATATGATTCAATACATGGCCCAACAAATGATGTTATCCCAAGATAAAATGTTTCAAAACTCTTGGGAAGATGTCCTGTTCCAATCACACAATGAAACTGACAGTAAATCATATATATAAGGAAAAATGCTAGGTAAAAACATTATCACAAGGAAAAAAATCATGGGAAACTGAACAGACATATCTTTAGACGGTTCACAAGCGCAGAATTTGTCAAGAAACGACACATACCACGAAAAGAAGTAGTTAAAAACATCATCATAGGTAAAAATAATAGCAGGAAACTGAACCTGACAATAATGACACGCAAAGGAATTGACAGCAAATCACACATGTATGTAAAAGCGTCGAAATACACAGTGCTAAAGGCCCCAGTTACAAACATATCCAATACACGGTGCCAAAGATCCACTACACAGTGCTAAGGTTGTCTTGCATACCTTGGTTAACAAAACAGGAAATGCATCGCTGGCACCAGCTACCATGCATGAGATTGTGCTGATGGCGCTGCACCACATATGATGTGTTGCACCTGGAGTGATCCACCTAGGTCTTATCTTGCACACTGCCAGCCAGAATGGAAGCAGCTTCTTGAGGCCATTGGATCAGTCTCAATTTGATGTGGTCTGTCAGCTTGTAGCAGCAAGTGTCTGGCGCAATTATTAGATCGGTTACTGCTGCTACAATGGCAGGTTATCAAGATTTAAGTGAGTTTGGACATGGTGCTATAGTCAGTGCGCGAGCGATGGGACACAGCATCTCCTAGATAACAACGAAGTGGGGATTTTCCCGTATGACCATGTCACGAGTGCATCGTGAAAATCAGGAATCCAGTAAAACATCAAATCTCCGATATCACTGCGGCGGGAAAAAGATGCTACAAGAACGGGACCAATGATGACTGAAGAGAATTGGTCAATGTAACAGAAGTGCAACCCTTCCACACGTTGCTGCAGATTTCAATGCTGCTCCACTAACAAGTGTCAGTGTCAACGAAACAGCATCGATATTGGCTTTCAGAGCCGAGAGCCCACTCGTGTACCCTTGTTGACTGCATGACACAAAGCTTTACTCCTCGCCTGGGTCCATCAACACCGACATTGGACTGTTGATGACTGGAAACATGTTACCTTGTTGGACGAGTCTCGATTCAAATTGTATTCACCGTACGGACATGTAAGGGTATGGAGACAACCTCATGAATCCATGCATGCTGCTTGTCAACAGGGAACTGTTCAAGTTGGTGGAAGCTCTGTAATGATGTAGGGCATGTACTGTTGGAGTGATATGGGACCCCTGACACATCTACATACGATTCTGACAGATGACATGTACGTAAGCTTCCTGGCTGATCACCTGCATCCACTCATGTTCATTGTGCATTTCGACGGACTTGGGCAATTCCAGCAGGACAAGTCGACACCTCACACGTCCAGAATTGCTACAGAGTGACCCCAGGAACACTCTTCTAAGTTTAAACACTGCCACCGGCCACCAAACTCCCCAGACCTGAACATTATTGGGCATACCTCGGATGCCTTGCATCATGCTGTTCAGAAGAGATCTCTATCCCCTCGTACTTTTACGGACAGCCCTGCAGGTTCATGGTGTCAATTCCCTTCAGCACTACATTAGTCGAGTCAATGCATATCAGTTGTGGCACTTCTGTGTGGTCTTTGCCTCTCCAGTGTACTTCCTGTATTCTGTGTGAAAGATGCTTTTCTCTTGTGAACAATCCTATCCAATAGCATGTATGAGCCAGCAAAGCTGAATGACTGCCAAAGATCGGTGCATTTCTTCTCACCACACACACACTCACACACACACACACACGCACTCACTCTCACACACACACACACACACATACACACACACACACACACACACACACACACGTTCAAGAGATGTCTTGGAATGTTTTATGGTAAAAACCAAGGTGCTGACATTGTCTTTGATGTAGCAGACAACTGGTTTCCAGGGTGTACTTGGTGAACACCACCAACAGAGACAATTCTTGAACGTTGCCCTTGTTAACAACACTTGTTCCAGAAGACTTTGCTCCAGCTTTGATGCAGCCCACAGTAGGTTTCCTGGAATGTTGACTGACCTTGATCGGCAGCGGGAGGTAAAGGGATGCCGGCTGATGAGTCTGTACCAACCCCCGAAGCAGCCTCCAGTGATGATTCCACCTTGAAAGTACATGTTGAGTTAATTTTTTTTGTAGTGTTGTAATTAGTGTATATCTACATATTTTTAAATCGATATGTTATTGCCGTTTTAGGGGATTTTAAGGAAGTCTAGGGTAAAGTTACGCCAGCCCCAAAGAATTGCAGATGTCTTGCAAATACATTTCTTCTTTTAAATTTTTTCATAGTGCTCTATACATTTTTTGGATCAGTATGTTGCTGTTGTTGCAAATTATAATGGGAGCTGAACCAGTGGTTCGATGCCAGTACAGTCAAGGAGGTGCTGCAGTGAGTGAAAGAAGTAGAGCAGGAGCTTTAGCTGCATGATGTCCAATCACCAGTGCCAGACTGGATGGAGACAGTGCCTGCTGACTTCGAGGATGTGGTGTCATTATAGAGGAAGGGTGACATTCGGGTAATGAGTGCCATGCTCACGTCGTATCCTGAAAAGACCATATGCAGCATTGCCATTGGTTCCTGCTAATGTTTGCACCCATACCATAACGATTTTGAGCTCACTCTGGTTACATTGTGAATTATACAAGGCAGGGTAGGGGAAGGGAAAAAGCCCATGACATCATCAGTGGGCAGGATTTGGAGAGAATCCGCCATCTTGAATGAATTTGACAACAATGCAGACTGCCAGAACCCCCATTATCCTTCTACTAGTGATGTCAAAGGTAAGATTCACTAAAGTCTGTGAACAGAATGAAGAGTGTATTAAGTACAGAATATGGACTGAGAGTATATTGAAGGAGGACGTAATTAATGAGAAGTAGCAGATATGACTACGAAGAGAGACTTAACAAAAAAATGGTTCAAATGGCTCTGAGCACTATGGGACTCAACTGTTGTGGTCGTAAGTCCCCTAGAACTTAGAACTAATTAAACCTAACTAACCTAAGGACATCACACACATCCATGCCCGAGGCAGGATTCGAACCTGCGACCGTGGCAGTCGCACGGTTCCGGACTGCGCGCCTAGAAGAGACTTAACATCTAAATTGGTGATCATGAAGTAGATGAAGCAATTCAGCTACCCACAAAGCAAAATAACCCGTGGCGGATGGAGCACAACGGACAGCACTGGCAATAGGGGGATTCCTGGCCAAGAGAAGTCTGCTGGTATCCGACGTAGCCCCTAATTTCGAGAAGAAATTCCTGAGAATGTATATTTTGAGTACAGCATTGTATGGTAGTGAAAAAATGGTGGGAAAACCGGAGCAGAAGAGAATCGAAGCATTTGAGATGTCGTGCTACACAGGAATGTAGAAAATTAGAAGGACGATAAAGTAATCAATTTGGAGGATCTCTGCAGAATTGGCGAGGAAAGGAATGTGTGGAAAACACTGACAAGAAGAAGGGACATGAAGGTAGGAGACAGAAAGATCGAACATCTTTTAAGACATCAGGGAATAGCTTCAGTGCTACTAGAGGGAGCTGTAGAGGGTAAAAACTGTACAGGAAGACAGAGATTGGGATACATCCTGAAAATAATTGAAGACGTAGGTTTCAAGAGCTATTCTGATATGAGATTATCGGCACAGGAAAGGCAGGCCACACCCAAGCAGTCAAAAAAACGATCTGACTTGAAGACGTCATCGCCATCGAGTAAGACATCGAGTATGATGAGACTCATGTGGTCCAGAATAATAATCACGTTGTCCAGAGCGATTATGAAGACTTCATTACTAGCAGAGGTTGGAAGGAAGTGCCGGTTGAGTGTTCAACCTAGCATATTACTATCCGCATGGGACTGCATCTGCAGATCAGAAAGTTTGTCGGGCAGCCTTTAGCTTGGATAACAGTGCACCCAGACACGATCATCGATCCGTTCACCCGACCAGGCAACACGTTTGCATTGATCCGCTGACTAGTTTCTGTGAGCCGGCCGCGGTGGTCTCGCGGTTCTAGGCGCGCAGTCCGGAACCGTGCGACTGCTACGGTCACAGGTTCGAATCCTGCCTCGGGCATGGATGTGTGTGATGTCCTTAGGTTAGTTAGGTTTAAGTAGTTCTAAGTTCTAGGGGCCTGATGACCACAGCAGTTGAGTCCCATAGTGTTCAGAGCCATTTGAACTAGTTTCTGTGATTCCATTCGTGTTGCAATCTTACTTGATGTTAACGCTGGGCCAACATACAAACACCATTTTCAACTATGTATTCTGAAGGGTGAGTTACGAAACATTTCTGCCTCTACTAGCATTGTACTTTGTGGTCGTATCCGCTACAGATGATCGCCTATCCTACTTTGCAGGACAGGCAAGCCTCCGACTTGCACGTTCTGCGATGAGGCGTGGACCTCAAACACCTTGTTGTCTCCTCATGGTTTCATCTTCCTTGACCTCACTTTTATAGGTGCAGTAACACCCAAACAGCAGATCAGCTTCCCGTTTCCGATATGGTACTTCCCAGGCGCTGATTTGTTGTTAAACTTATGCTTAAGATGCATCAAAATAAATATACATCTATAGTCATTGTATCACTCATCACGCCAGCTTTGCATTGACATCTCAATGAAGCACTGTTAGAGCTCTGTAATACCTTACCCAAGACGATGTCATTATGAGTAAACTAGAGAGCACATGTTGCCCTTTTTCTTTTTCTCAAATATAGTGATTTTATTACGTGAGTTTTTTTAGAGAATTTGGTCGCGTCTGAGGAGCAGATCAACCTTCCTACGACCTTGTCTGTCTTACATAGCGCCTACAAGCGTATTCGCGAACCCAAACCACACTACTTGCGCTTTGAAACACTATATTTAACTATAATGCGTTTTTTACCACTCTTGATCGCGTGGTTACCACACTAAGTGTTAATTTGGCTGTCGAAATTCTTCTGTTTAGCTGTTGGGTCGTTGTATTTGGCGGCCAAGTATTTGAAGCACTTCAGTGCTTACCATGATTTCTGTTTTCAACTAAAAATATGACTGCATGCGCCACTAGAGAAGGAACTGTGACTAAATTCACCCTGAGAAATTTCGCCTTAAAATCGATGATACCATTTGCAATACACCGTCGGCCCTTTTGAATGAACCAATCTGGAAGTTAAAACTGTTCATTTAACTTGGAACAGTCATTCAATTTAGTTTCTGCTACAGTTAAAACTTGTTCTTGGGAACGAGAATGAAACCGACACTTTATTTATTGACTTCCTTCCAGTACTTCATTTAAAGATAATACTTGTCATTTGAATACGATAATATACTTCTGAAACTTTAAGAAAAAGACTATGTGAATGAATCTTACTCAAGTGACGTAGGAAAGCGACGCATCAAAAATGCGTGATACGCTGACTCTTTAAATTTAAGAAAACATTGCAACTACTGTAGCTATTTTTGCAGTCACCATCATTGTATTAGAAGGTAAGGTGTAAGAAAAATGAAATGGATTTTGAAATCAAACAGAAACACTCCGTAGCTGTAAATGGCAATACATTCTCTTCAAAAACTTATACTTCTGTCACTTTTTCACTGCCATGCCTCATGGCTTACATACGAGTATACACATAGTTTAGGAAAACGAACGTAGTCTCTCCTCCTATTACTTTCTTTTTAGTTCCTTAATCTGCACTCTGAACTTCGAACTGAGTCACGTCTGATGGTTTATGACGAATTCGTCTTACTCATTGTAAAGAGCATCAAAAATACTCAAGGCATAGGAACATTCTCGAATATACGAGTATAAAACTCGGAGGTCGAGTCCGGTTGCAGCACACATTCCTGGCCTGACAAGAAGTTCCACTCGAGCAGTATTCATTAAACCGAGCTAAATTCTCATTTTTTGCCTGACTGCTTTTCTGCTTCTGTTTCATAGGTTTCTCACGCTAAGTCTAAGTAGGTTATTAACCGAACATACAACTGATGTTCCGTCCACACTTGATGTTGCTTTGTAACGACTATAGTTGTAGCCCACTGTATAAGAACTTGGCAGATTCAACTTTCCACTACGCTGTCGTGTTCCAGTCTCTTCATCTCTTCACAATTACTAGAATCTAAATTAGTTTGGACCTGCTTACGGCAGTCACTTTCTCCTCCTACAATTTTTACTGCACATTCTTCCCTCAGTTACCGAATTGACGACAAATTGATGCTGGATGATGTGTGTTATCAGCCAATTTCTTCTTTCAATCAAGTTTTGCCCTTATTTCTTTCACTCCAACTCAGTTCAAAACCATCTCATTAGTTAGCCGATGTATTCAATTAATTTTCGGTATTCTTGTATAGCACGACATCTCAAAAGACTTTATTCCTCTCTTGTCTCAACAGTTCATCATACTATTTTCACTTCAACGCACCGCTACATTCAACTCCTTTCAGGAAAGAATTCCTAACATTTAAATTTACGAACGGTATTAACAAATTTCTCTTTCCCAGTAATACTTTTGTTGCTGTTACTAGTCTACATTTCACAACGATATTCATAAATTCATGTAATTACTGACTTTATTTATGTTCTTTTTCAATTTAAATTCGAACCAGTGTGTTATTTATTCCACGAAAGTCGATATTATGTCCAAATCATTTTCAGTATGTTTATAGCTCCCAACGAGGTGACATTCCGTTAAGTAACTGAGTGCTTACGTTTCTCAGTGTACTGTTTTCTTTATGTGCGAGGTCACTTACATAGATTCAGAACAATAATGGTTCTATAATGTTTCCTTGAGCCATTTGTCTACAATAGTCTCTGGCCGTACACCAGTAAAACATTTGTCGCGTCAATCGCATATTTACTTTTCTCTTGATGATAACACGAAGGTGACGATTAAGGAATTTTTCAACATGTTGCGCCTGAGCACGGCTGTTGTTCAGTTATTAACGTGGGAAAATTTCTTGAGCTAGTAGAAAATTTTATACATTTCATTTCAATGGTAGTAAGTCACAGTTAGTTTGGTGCATTACCACTATGTGCATATTTGCATGTCGATATAATTTAAATTATCTGGTTATTCGGAGTACTTTCACGTCAGATATCTTTGCATGCTGAACACATGAGCGACATGCAGTCTCCGGTTTTCCAAGGTTGGGCTGTTGAGAAAAGCGCGTGTAAGCTAGTAGATATGAATCGAGTCAAGTCGCAGCCTTGTACGGTAGTAGATGTGTAGCGTTGGAGAGAAGGTGTTGCGTTACGGCAGAATGAGGAGCTTAGACAGCAGGGGTGTCGCACAGAGATTGGGATTTGAGAGATCCCATGATGTGAAACCTGAGAACGATGGATAACTTTTAGATGACTGTATAAAGAAACAGCGCTTCAGAGAACGGTAACTTACTTTGGTTTGTTAGCGGTAAGTGCGAATTCAGTTATTATTGCTGTGCAAAGATTTCATTGTGTCCAATAATATCTACATGTTAGCAATCGGGGAGAACTATCAACAACACGTCCAGTATTTTAATTAGCTCCCGTATTAGATTAGTTACATGATATTGTACTAGGAATTCAATATAACAAATTCTGTAATAGAAATATTTTGTAGAAGCAGACAGTATAGAGTACAAAGGGAGAGAATGCTGATTGTTCGTATCAGCTGAAGTGCACGTTTGTGTCATTAAAAGAATTTCAGTATCGAAGTACTTCCTTTTGTCTTTTATAAATATTTCACGAAGCACATCCGCACTGCTCAAAACAACATGTTTGGAAAAATTTGATTTGTTATGCCTCGCACTTTCGCTTGGACAGCAGTTACTGGTTTGGAAAAGAGAATCAAAGACTAATTGGCTCAAGTTTCAACTTAAAAGAAATATCAGTAAGATATTGTGGTTTATTTCAGATCATCATACACAGTGCAGTGACGGTAATCAAGTTAGCCGCTGCAGGGTAAGAATTTGTTTTAGGTCCTAAAGGAACATTTTTTACACAATATTGGTAACAGTTTTCATTTAGGTAAATTTTATGTACATTGAACAGATACACCAGAATTACGAAACAGTTAGTTGTACAGAGTATTCTCGTGAATCATTCTTTTATGAAATTTAAAATACAGATACTCAGAGGCATTTCAGGTTAATTAAAATAACATTCCCAAGAAGTAGGTGGCACAAATGAGTTCATGTTCAAAAGCAAGGCAACTATGCAAGTTTTAGATCTGAATCTGTAATTGGAATTTAGAAATTAGACAGTTGTCATATGAAGGGCTTATTTAAATAGTGGTACAAGTCCATTACCTCCACTTTTCTGCCTATAATGCTTCTAAAATTAATGATCCAAACAAACAGAAAGAAAGGTTCATGTCTAGCAAAAAGCCATATGCTTGAATTTTTCTGGTATCTCAACTGCAGATTTTTAAGCGCTCATTTAACTTTAGGATTCTGTATCTCAAAATGAACAAAAATAGACTTGTACCACTATTGAAATTAGCGCTTCATATCGTACCGAGTAATTCACACAGTTTCAGCGCTCCCTATGTAGATAACTTCCATTATCAGTCGTCAAGGGGAAACAGTGTCAGTTTGATATCAAGACCTACAATCAAAATTACCTGCGTAATAGAACGCAACTGCTATACGCGAGTGTAAGGTAAACCTGAAGATGTGGATCAGACAGAGTACCTTTAGATTTCTGTGCCCAGAGCTGACATTGGTCTGATAGCGGTCGAAACTACTAGCAGCCGCCGTTTCTGGGAGTTGCCGATAGTCGTCATTAGCGGACGTCTGTTCCTTTCCGTTATAGACATTTTTGAGATTTTTGCTGAATTTTTCTTCGACCATGGATCTTCCTGGAGATGTGTGTTGAAGAGATGCACTAATTGGTTGGTGGTAAGTTCCTATGGGACCAAACTGCTGAGGTCGTCGGTCGACGGTCCCTAGGCTTACACTCTACTTAATCTAAGTGAAACTAACTTACGCAAGGGACAACACACCCACTCATGTCCAAGGGAGAATTCGAACCTCTCCGACGGTGAGGGGAGCCGCGCCAACCGTGATAAGGCACCGTACACCTCGCGGCTACCCCGTGTGGCGGGCACATGAACTGACAACAAATAGGTAAGTAACTTTTCCTCAATTAAGCGTGTATTTGAATGTTTGTATGATGCACATAATGTGAATACTAACTTTCCAAAGCCATATTTCTGTCACTTTTGCTGTTTGTGACAAAAATTGTCTGCACTAGATGGAACAAAACCGGCCAGCCCGACTTCAACCGTGCTTTAAAGAAATAAAGAGAACCACACAGCGAAACCAGACAAAGGGCGTGCTTTAAAGAAATAATGAGAACCACACAGCGAAACTCCACAAAGGGATATATCAGAAGCTAATACGATGCCCCTGGAGTAAATTTTCTCCAAGACAAAGTTTCACTATCGTCTACTGCTCAAATGCTTTCAGAACTACAAGATGAACTAATAAGTGCTCCCTGGACTTCGGAAACGACATCGTGTAGACTTGATTTCGGTTGCTGGTGCTTCAGGTACATCGTCGTCACTCTCTGTGTTATCAAATTTTCTATTGCCTCCAGCAAAGGTTGATTTGGTAGAATGTACAAAGAAAATCACCTACAAGGACAAAACAGTAATATCAAAATCCTCTCCGTACAAGACTGATTTGGTAGCTGAAGAAAAAGCCAGGAAAGGGAAAGAAGAAAAATTCAAAATGAACGCAGATGAAGCATACACACACTTTCACATTTTGTAATAGGATACATACAGACTCATTATAGAAGGACTGATTGATCCAGTGTCTATATGGTCGCTCTGTACTTACGAACAATGTTCCAAAGTTGAGGGAAACAACTACTTCCTCTGCGTTTACTGTTCTCGATAACTTGTTTTTAAACTTTTTACTAGCTAGGGTACCTGGCTTCGTTCAGGGAGTTGATACGAGATTATGGGGTAGTTGGAATAAAATTTACTTTAAAGTACAAGAGGTAAAAGAATTTTTATTGAAAACATTCTATTTACGATACTTACAAACATCATTTTTCATCTTGTTGCCCGAGTTATATGTGTACAAATTTTTCGAATTTTCTACACGAGAGTAAGCTACGTATAGCTGACCATGAGAGAAGCAGGAGTCTTCGTGGTTGATGCCGCAGTATTTTAAAGTTTGTCTGCGCTTTGTTAATTGTAAAACTGTAGGCTAATTCGATTGGAAATTGCAGTCTTTTAAACTGAAATGGCACTTCAGCAGAAATCAGAAGTGTTCTTGGGATATTAGTGTGTGTCCTCTATTCTTTCCAGTCATACGTTCGACTTCGATGACGTTGTTCGATAAGTCTTTGAAGACCATCCTAGTACAAAGTTTTGGTGAGCTGAGATTTCTGGCGCAGTGAATGGCATTTCCGCTACTTGCAAATATTTTAGACATTTTGTATGGAAGTTCACACTACGAGGGTCAGTCAAAAAGTAATGGCTCCTATTTTTTTTTCTACGTTTAATTGTCAGGAAATTTAAATGCAATTACATAGGTTGAAAACCACAACATTGAGGATCATTTTGTCATTTTTCAATGTAATCTCCGCCCATCTCTACAGTTTTGGTCCATCTTTGAACAAGGGCATGTATCCCAGCACGGTAAAAATCACAGCTCTGCTTCCTAAGCCATTGACGCATGGATGTTTTGACGGCCTCCTCATCTTCAAAATGAATCCCACGATGAGCTTCTTTTAGTGGCCCGAACAGATGGAAGTCTGATGGTGCCAGGTCAGGGCTGTATGGGGGATGAGGCAAAACTTCCCATCCAATTTTGACAAACTCGTCAGAGGTGTGACGACTGGTGTGTGGTCTTGCATTGTCATGCAAAAGAAGAACATCTGCCATTGATTTTGTTGGGCGAACTCGCTGAAGACGTGCTTTAAGTTTTTTGAGGGTTGTGACGTATTGAACAGAATTTATTGTGCATCCCTGCTCCAAAAAATCAACCAGAATCACACCCTCTGTATCCCAGAAAACTGTTGCCATAACTTTCCCTGCCGATCGCACAGTTTTGAATTTTTTCTTCCTCGGCGAGCTTGTGTGACGCCACTCCATTGACTGCCTCTTTGATTCGGGTTCAAAAAAATGCACCCATGTTTCGTCCCCGGTCACAATTTTTTTCAGAAACTCATCTCCCTCCAAACGGAAGCGCTGCAAGTGTTGGGAGGCTATTGTTTTCCTTGCCTCTTTATTCTGATCGGTTAACATTCTTGGAACCCACCGTGCACAAACTTTTGAGTACCCCAATTGTTTAATAATCGTGATCACACTGCCTTTACTAAGAGAAATAATGCGACACACTTCATCCGCAGTCACCCGACGGTCACCACGAATGATGTCATCAACTTGCTGAATGTTGTGTGGAGTCACTGCACTCACCGGCCTACCGCTCCGCTTTTCGTCAGTCAACGGTGTTTGCCCTTCAGCTTCCTTACAACGACGAACCCATCGTCTAACAGTGCTGACATCCACTGTCACAACACCATACACCTTCTTCAGTCTTTCATGAATGCGTATGGGCGTTTCACCTTCTGCATTCAAGAATTCAATCACACAACGCTGTCTCAAACGAACATCGATGTCGGCCATCTTACAAACTTCTGCTGTGCTGCCACCTGTTGACACAGAAAGTTACTACTGCAGTGGATTGCAGAAGAAGGTTTGAGGAATGGCGCCAAATTCAAATTTTTCACTTAACTTAATTTCTTTAAGTAGAAAAAAAATGGGAGGCATTACTTTTTGACCGACCCTCGTATCTTCAACGCTTTACATAGTATGTATTGATTTGTATGTTCTCTCTTCAGCGGGAATTTTCTTTTGAACATTAAAGTTGATGTCGTCGACAATATTATTTCTAGTTGCCAAAATTGATTTTTCAAATGCCAGTCTGGATTGGTATGGTTGTGAACAATGTTTGGGTATATTTGGTCGATGAGTTGGTTTTTAGCAGTGGTTGTGCAACAGAAATCACTGTTGAGTTCAATATGGCCGGTCGTTTGGTCAGTAGGGTATGTTCCTTCGAGTATGTGTAACTCAGTTGTTGAGCAAAATGTGCTGTTGTTTCGGCTTTCGATAGGTCAACTCTCATTTTTTTTAGTCGCAGTATCTGTATGTTCGAACAAATACGTGAGCTTTTTAAGAATTAATCGCACCTGCTGGTGTTGACTGGGGGATAGCTGGAAATGTTTGTCGAAAATCTGAGAGTATGAGTAGAATTCCTCCCATCACTTCAGAGTTCCCTCTCAAGTCTTGTAATGTGTCATTGTCTATTCATCCCAGGAGATAATTTTAACAAGCACGTATTTCCACCAACAACGTTATAAATTTACTTTTGGTTGTCATTGTGGATTGTTTGTTGTGAACGATACGTTGAAATAATTCATAGTTTTGTAGCATTTTTCCTTTGTAATTTCGATGTTTAGCACTGTGATAGCATCTTTTCGTGGTTCTTGCACCCCAAGTCGTACCAAAGTTTGGTTGCATGTTACTAAACATTTAGTCATTTATCTTCTAGGCGAATGAGTATTTCATTGAAGATGTCGTCTTTCCGTTCGATGAGGTTGTCGTATTTGGTAGAGTATGTCATGACTCATACTCTCTTTGAAGGAATCGTATAATTTATTTGGATTCAATGGTTTCAGCGTTAGAGTTGTGGCGAATGTGTCTCTTATTTGTTCAGCTGAAGGCGCGAGTGAGGATTACTGTAGTGTTAATTCCCAGTGATTGCCGTTCTCCAGTAATCCTAAGCGTTAACATGCTGCTCTGTACGTCTTGAGATCTGTGAAACTTATTTGTCCCTGTATTTCGTGCAGCAACATCCGGAGATAGAAACATTTGGCTTTTTTCGGATGTACGATGTGTACTCGGCCTAGTGGGCCAGATTACGTGATTCCTGGATGGTTTTTATAAGGGAATTCGTTGTTTCAGTCGGTGAAAGATTTTTCTTGTTTTCGGTTCCTATCTTCGTCACTGAAAAGAAATTGACGTTCGAACCCACGACGGGTCTTGATTTATAAACCCCTACCAATGGGTAGTCCAGAGCATAGCAAAAAGGCTTCAAATGGTCCACAGTGTTCCAGAAAATTCCACAATATTCGAGACTATTCTGAATTATTACATAATGCTCTGAGACGTTCCAGGATGTTCCCGAGCGTTCTGGAATCATCCCGAATGTTCTAGACTATTCCGGAACATTCCAGAACATCCCGGATCATTGTAGCACATGCCGAAACATTCTGGAATCTTGTGCAATGCTCTCCAGTACTCTCGAATATCCTGGGATGTTCTAGAAATTTCTGGTGGGAAACTTCCCGGCCTTATATCTTCAAAACCACGCTCCTTACTTAAGAAAGGGAACCTTCTTCTTCGATAGGGGATAGAGGGCTACCAAAACACGTAACTCCCTTGATTGTACAGAAACTCGTTTCTGAGCCCTAGCGGCAATCACATTGCACCTTACCTCTATAAAATACAGCGTGTCCCACTCAAACATCCCTGATTTCAAAGACCCAGGGAAAAAAACCACAGTAGATACGACAATGTAAAATGCACCACATTGTTGAGCATCGCAAAGAATTTATTTATTTATCATCAATACACCTCTACATGTGAACCATTTGTAGCACGAAGAATATCGAATCTATATTCAATTTATTGCCTAGTTCTTTGTAACATTTCTTCTCTTATTGTTGCAATCGTATTAGTGATACGATGTCGAAAAGTAGGAATAACGTCCACTTTGGTCGCATACAAGCGGCCTTCACGAATCCCCACATGAAGAAATCAAGCGGCGTAATGTCGGTTGATTTGGTGGCCAGACAATGGGTCCTCCGGGTCCGATCCAACGATAGGGAAATTGCCTATCCACGAACTTGCGAACAGCCGTTGACCAATTTGGCGGAGCTCCATCTTGTTGGAAAATGATGTTGGATTGTAAGTATTGTATCTGAGGGTACACAAACTGCTCCAACATGTCCAGATACACTGACCCATTCACTGTTAGTTCCGAAAAGAAGAACGGTCCAACAATCCTGTCCTGCATTAGCCTACACCAGACATTTAGTTTATGGCTTTCAAGAACATGTTCAATGACAATGTGCGGATTTTGCTAACCCCAAATCCGAACATTATGCCTATTAACCCTACGTGATAGACGAAAGGCTGCCTCACCTGAAAATAAACATCTTTCCAGGAAGCTGGCATCCATGTCAATATGCTGCAGCTTATCCGCAGCAAATTCTTACGGCGTGATTTGTCGTTCGTTGTCAGCTGTTGCAGAATTTGCACTTTGTAAGCACACATACGAAGGCGTTGGTGAACTAGACGAAGCAATGTTGATCGAGGTATATCATATTGCCTAGATGCTTGACGAATTGACTTACGTGTGCTTCTGAGAAACGTTTGTCTGATGTCCTCCACTGTCTCTTCTGAAACTCCGTAACGTGCACCGCCTGAATGTTTCAGAACACTTTCTGTTGCCGGAAACTTCATATACCACTCCTTAATTGTTTTCACATCTGGTGGGTCACATTCATACACACGACGATAATTTATTTGCTCAGTAATCGGCGATTTTGTTACTGCAAACCACACTATTGCTTGCGGGCGCTGCTGTGGAGTCGCCGTTTTCACTTCAGGCGACCACGCTGCACTCTGGCCACGATACTTGGACATCTGACGTGGGAAAATAAATTCTTTGAGATGCTCTACAATGTTGTGCATTTTTCATTGTCGTATCTAGTGTGGTTTTTCTCTCCTGGGTCCTTGAAATCAGGGAGGTTTGACTGGGACACCCTGTATATTATTGATTGGGACCAATTATTTAGAATTTTCTTTATATTAGTGTAATACTTTGAAAAGGTTTCGATACATAAAATTGTTTTATCGTATTCACTGGTAGTCTTTTCAAAGATTTCTATACGTGATCATATATTTTACGCAGTAAAATAAAACTTCTTTACGTTTTCAAGATTTCACAGAAATTTAAATGGGAACCCCATTTACCCCACTGGTGGGGGAAAACTGGGTACTTAGTGCCCAGCAAGGTTCCTACTTTTTATTCTGGTTTATTTTAAGCTGAAACCTGACTACAATAACATCGTTGAATATATAAAAGATCCGAATAACCTAAATATGCAGACTTACTGATCACTGAAAAAAAATTGTATGATTTAAAAGTTAAGGTACCCCGTTTTGCTCTACATTCCCCTACAATGTCTGAACAAGACTGCACAGTGGCACTGATGCTGGCCCGGTCTGCGCAGCCACGCCAGACTGCGGTGCGGTCTGGTGATTGCCACCTACTCCCCACCAGTACCCCATAACGAGCGGCTGGTAATGAAGCTCTTGTGACATCTCGTTAAGCGGGCTCCAAGCTGCCTCGCGGATCGCGCCAAAGCCGCTGTTCCAGAGAGCTACCTGTCGCTCGTAACTCCTCCGAGAGTCCCCCCTCTCTGAGAACTGCGAGACATCCGCGGGTTTACGCCACCTCGTTTTATGCTCTAAGAACTCCAGTTCAGGAGCTTCGAAACGTCTCGAAAGGCCCAACTACTGCGAATAAGGACATTCGTTCGTTATCAGTACGGAACGTAAATTTCTTCAGTAGTAGCGGGGCATAATCGGAAGTTTAGTGTTATCGGGCGCCACATACATGTCGTTATTCCCTGCGATATTGAACACAGGAAGTTGTGATGCCTTATCTATACTACACTATGCAGACAGTTCTTCGTTTAACTTTATACCAAAAAATCTCGAAAAGTTCTTTAGCAATTTACATCAAATTTTTACACAATACTGTATAATGAAGATTCTCATGAATATAGGCTATATATATTTTCATGTTTGTAATACATAAAAGTTCTTGACGGTTTTACATCAAATTTTTACACGCCAGTCTAATGAACATTCGGATGCACTCAGGCTACTAATTTAAATATATATCTCAACTGGTACACGCCAACAGAACACAGAAAATGACCCTTAAATAAAGGATTGCCCAAAATACATGATACATTGGGAGTACATTCAATTAAAATGTAACTCCCCACTGGTACAAAGGAGCAGAAACGTTGACAATGACCTTTAAAAATTGCCCAAAATTCCAGGTAAGCTGAGAGCTGCAGCAGACGGCTATCACGGCCAACAAAGGACGAGCAGCCATGTTTCAGAATGAGTGGAGATAGCTATTGACTCTGGATCAAGGTAAGGTTCGACAGGCAGTAATAAGGGCACAAGTTTTAAACGAGTAGTTAAAGAGATATCGTGAGGAGAACTTCGGGTTGGCCAAACACATCTTAAACCTCATGAGCTCGCTAAATGCACCAAACAGAGCAGACTACAGTTTCCCGCTTAATCGGCGACGCTCCGCCGTGGCACGCATCTAACGATCACCTTTGCTTAACTGCAGGATCCACGAGGCGGCTGGCAGAGGCACCAGAATGGCGGCCAACTCGCCTATGCTCCGAGCCCAGAAGAACAGGAAAGCGTCGTCTGCCGATAAAGCTACCCTGCCAAAAGACATCAACAGGGACCAGTAATCTGCGCAAATAAGGCTACACACAAGAAATCCTAAGGACTAGAAAATCTGAAGTAATCGCACAAGCAACAACCGATACAAGTCACCAGTTTAACACTCCTCACAATTAATCTTATTCAGAAGCAAAAATATCAGCGCCTGCTGATGTAACAACTCGTGCTTACCCTTCCACGAGGATTGCTTTGCCTCCCACACAGATTATGTTACAGTTTAATTCCGTCCATGGAACTTGTAACACGGAATACTCGTACACTTACACGGCATGTGGCCTGGAACACAAATTGCTTCCGCGCGGGATAAAAAAAATAGTTCAAATGGTTCTGAGCACCATGGGACTTAACATCTATGGTCATCAGTCCCCTAGAACTTAGAACTACTTAAACCTAACTAACCTAAGGACATCACACAACACCCAGCCATCACGAGGCAGAGAAAATCCCTGACCCCGCCGGGAATCGAACCCGGGAACCCGGGCGTGGGAAGCGAGAACGCTACCGCACGACCACGAGCTGCGGGCGTGCGGGATAGCCGCGCGATATACGGCGTCTTTCCGCCGTTCGCGCGGCCTGCTCTGTCGTAGGTTCGAGTCCTCCCTCAGGCATGGGTGTGTGTGTTGTCCTTACCGTAAGTTAGCTGAAGCTAGGTAAGTAGTGTTTAAGATTAGGAACCGATGACCTCAGCAGTATTGTCCCATAACACCTTACCACAAATTTCCAAACACAATGACCGATGGTCATGCACTCTATCTCTCGTAGGCGCGTTAAAGTAACAGGACCAGTTCCACATAACACAGACATGGCCTTAGAATATCAAGGACTCAAAAATAAGAAAAGAACATTTAACTCCACTCAGATGTGAAGGAACCGTGAGCTCTAGGATTCCAGCTGGGGTGTTGTTGCCTCCAATCCGTACAGGCGGTCGTCGAGGAACCATAAAATTTAAGCTAGAAGAATAAGCCGGGAACTTGCCGACCACGTTGCACGTGACGTCTCTTAGAGTTCCCGCGTCTCACCGCTACCAATCCGCAAGCGAGCCGCCCAAGCTTGCCCCCGACTGACTAAACCATTCACTTCTTCTCGAGACCCGCACCGGACAGCCGCAGTCCCCCGAGAGCAACAACTTGCCAGCCACGTGCCCTCCAGCCAATTCCATCTCGAGGCCCAGGCAAACCAACCATACACACACCTCGCCCAAAGACCTTAGCACGCGATATGCGATCAACTCGGCTTCTGCAACTCAAGTAATTAATGGTGACGGTGGAATGCCATGCCACCAAGATTAAAGCCGCCACGACTCACCTTTAAATGTTTTTATGAGCACAATCGGATGTGTATCACAGCGTCCTGGTGAAAAAATATCAAATTGTCACTATCAGACAATGTTTTCCTCCATAAAATATGTAGGAAGACATGGCACTGCTCCTAAACATGTCCTGCAGGGTTGATCCCACTTTGAGTCCGACAGCAGTGCACGGATTGTCATTGTTATTTTGGGGGACATAACTGCCTACTGTCCTTTCACGGACTGCGCGGCCCCTTCCGCCAGAGTTTCGAGTCCTCCCTCGGGTATGGGTGTGTGTCTTGTTCTTAGCATAAGTTAGTTTATGTAGTGTGTAAGCCTAGGGACCGATGTCCTTAGCAGTTTGGTCCCTTAGGAATTAAAAAAGAAAAAAAAATTGCCTACGCTGTATGCATCATCTACATTGAATGTGGACATGCCGGCTTAAAACAGTTTGAAACTGTTGTTGATGTGTGTAATCACGTGATGCATGGATTTCATACCTTTGCTTATTCTGTCAACGTGATCGCGGTGACAACTATTAATTTTTTTTAACCCTTCCATGAAACTTCTTAAACGCGTACCTAGGTCCTATGACTGCTTTCTGAGTTCCGTTCTGATTTCGGTATTTATTTGTTTACCCTCCTGTTCACTCCACTGCACAATTGAAGCTAGCTCTCCTGAAAAGAAGTTTTCTTCGGTGGTCTCTGCTCCTTTTTGTTTGTTTCGGTGAGCGGTCCAGTCAGACATTTGTGTTTGCATTGAAGTAATGTCGTCGCAACCATTACTTCGATATGTCGATCTATGGCGACCGACATAACATCTATTCAGTAATATAAAGCTTCAACAGTGTTGTCTGATTACGCTCTGTTCCTTAGATAAGCGGTTCTGCTCAACTATGACCTGGTTATTGTACTGTATGTTAACCGGGGACCTAGAAACGTTCAGTCTGGAACCGAGAGACCGCTACGGTCACACGTTCGAATCCTGCCTAGGGCATGGATGTGTGTGATGTCCTTAGGTTAGTTAGGTTTAACTAGTTCTAAGTTCTAGGGGACTAATGACCTGTGAAGTTGAGTCCCATAGTGCCCAGAGCCATTTGAACCATTTGAACCTAGAAACGACGGAGAGGCTCCGTCCCCGCCGCAGCCGCAGTGGTCCACAACCCCACGACGACTACCGCAGTCCACCCTTCCGCCGCCTCACACCGAACCCAGGGTTACTGTGCGGTTCGGCACCCGGTGGACCCCCCCAGGGAACGTCTCACACCAAACGAGTGTAACCCCTATGTTTGCGTGGTAGAGTAATGGTGGTGTACGCGTACGTGGAGAACTTGTTTGCGCAGCAATCGCCGACGTAGTGTAACTGAGGAGGAATAAGGGGAACCAGCCCTCATTCACCGACGCAGAAGGAAAACCGCCGAAAAACCATCCACAGACTGGCCGGTTCACTGGTCCTCGACAGAAATCCGCCGGGCGGATTCGTGCCGGGGACCAGGCGCTCCTTCCCGCTCGGAAAGCCGTGCGTTAGACCGCACGGCCAACCGGGCGGGCAGGACCTGGTTAATTGATTTTATTTGATTCAGTTGTGCTGACCATTTCGGCGATGGAATCTAAAGAGTTAATTTTCAACGCAATGTGCGTCTGTTTTTCAAGAATACAATCTATTCAGTTAACCTTATCTGCTGTGTGGGCCTGCTCTTTACTAACAAAATCTAAAATGTTAACTTTCCCCAGAATAAACTGTGTCTATTTTTTCACCAAGCCTGTCAAGCGTTCATGCGAGTTACGACACCTACAATGGTCTTCAATTCCGCTGACACGTGAGTCATTATTGGTTCAGTGGTTTAAATAGTTGCGCTCTCAGGCGCAGCTTTATGTTCATAAGCTGCTGAACGCACTTCACCCGACTTACCCCAGAGGGACTACGCAAATCCAATGTTAAAATTGAAATACTTGTTAAACCACAAAGTTATTGAAAATAATTACTCTCGGGTATTTGAAGTACTTAGATAAATGCAACAGGGCAACATGGATGGTCCTGAAAGTTAGTTGCACACAACAATGGCTGATAAAATTTAGAAAAACTTTCTTGTAGCACAACAGGCAGCATTGCTACGTTCATGCTACGTATTATAAATAATTTACTTGAAGTCAAAGAAAAGGTGCATATTACTACTGAGGCTACTAATCTGCACGTTATAGTTATTTCCAGATATTAATGGAGCGAGAAGAGATTATCTACTGGTAGTACTCCGTGTAAAATTTGCTACCCCGAAAGTGAGAAAAATTTGGTCAACTTGTGTGCCGAGTCCATGTAAATGGATTTCTGGACAGCATTTTGAGTTTTACACCCCGGGCCGTTATCCGTTGTACACGTAACAAAATTCACAGGAAAGAGAATAGTTTCTCGATCCACAATAAAATACATATAAGACAAATAACTAAGGTATGTAGGTCAGTAGGTCAGTTGGAAACGTAATTTCAGCGACCGTTGACGATGTCACAATTTCTAATATCTTGGCAAAAAATCATTTTTATACTGCCCGACCATCGAAAACTGATAACAATTGATACTCTATGTTATTTCTTTGGACAGCACGTAAGAAATACGAGAACAATTAGTTTTTCTCTGATCTTGCGCCACTGTTCGTCAGCAAGCTCTACGAAAATAAATTTCTGAAGGATTAATAGTTACCGTTAAATGATGAAAGAAAGCATTTCGTGCCTTGTTTTGTAATTTTTTTAGCAGTGCTGTTGTTAACTTACAACATGCACTCAGTACATTCTAATGCGATTGTGGTTAAAATTTCGTATACCGAAGTAATATTTCATTAAACTATACTTTCATAATATTCATATCTCGTAAAGTGCATATTCCTGAACCTTCTGGAAAACCTTCTAGCTTATTTGACTAATGAAGCAGAACTACCCACCGATATTGTCTGCGTCTCCACTGAGTGGAAGACATGTGAGAATCCAGAGGTCATAACTGCAAATAGCGGCCTTGCTAAAAATCTCAGAGAACAATTTTCTCAAAATATATCGCAAGGAAAATGTACTTTTTACGCTGGAAATGTTAAAATGAAACTGAGATATACAACCTGGGCTTCTATGGGATTATGGTAGTAATCCGTAAGCAGGATGACAGTTATTCATTTAATTTGTTATTATTATTCAATATTATTATTCATTGCCTAACACCTGTGTCCCTACACTCTTGGTATTTTCTTTGACACCGAAGGCGTATTTCATCAACATTATTGTTCTTGTCACAAGGCCCGAATCATGCTACAATGATTTGAGGAGCATGGTAGTTAATTCACGTTGACATCTCGGCCAGATCCTGTTGATCTGTAACCAATGCAATACATCTGGTGCGGAAGTTGCATGGCATGTGCGAAAAGGGTCCGTCGACACATATTTCCGAAAAACTGCCGATTTGACGATACCGTGCCACACACAATCACTACTGTATTGAGTTTCATCGGTGCACCAACTTGCTGTTAAACCGGTTTTCATGTTTTAACTCTTGAGCGTATATTTGAGACAGTGCAACAGCAATTGCAAAGAGTATTCATTACAGCTGATGCACTGCAATGTTAAATTTCTGTGGTATCGCATGTTACTTGGCTCTACGACATGGATAATTCGTTTTAGATTTAGCCAACAAAAACAGATTTTCATGTTGCTGAACCACGCGGGAAACATTGCGCATGAAATCTTCTGAAGGAAGTTTCTACATTCACTGTTGCAATGTATATTAAATGTTTGGATCTCTTCGGTACCTCTTGTAACGGAAAGTGCTAATAATTACTTTTTTGAGTGTTGAACACACACACACACATAAACACATTTTTACGAGAGAGATTATCCAACGTGCAAGAGAAGAGACCAGTACATGTACGTATTTATTTGTGTTATCAGTATGATCTGGAAAACAAGTCTTTAACTCTCAGTCGTGGGTATATATGACATGACGTAATGTGTTGCATGAACACTGTGTAAGCAACCTATGTACCACACTGCCTGTCTTAAAGCACCTTCGATTGTAGTCGTAACAGCATTTCTGTAACGCTCTTATATCCTTTATGTTTTATTTATTAATCATACTATTTATACCACAGACGACCTGTGCTCAGCAACTAGTGAACGAGGCTGTAGTAAGCTATTTTCATAGTTGATAAATAACTTTTCACTCAGATTTTATGAGTAAATCGGTCTGACTCATACCGAATCTGTTAATAAAGTTGTGACGTCGTTTACCCACAACTCTTCTGAAAACATTTTCATTCTTACGCCTCTTTTTGTTGGTAATTAATAACTTTTGTGCCATCCACCACATTTCTCTTTCCAATAACTGTCTCTTTCTCTCAGAATAGCATATGATTACAGCGTCCTCAGCTATTTTTTTGGGTACGTAGAAATCTCTATTATTTCTAACAATCTGCTTCGCCGTCAGTGACGTCTTGACGTAAGTGTTATAGTGTCATTTCTTCCAGTTCGTGTTTCCTATACATTCATTTTCGCACCAATTCATTGAAATCCACTTGGTACCTTACCTTAGTAGTCCACTGCAATTTTAACATTCCTCAGTAACAAATCTCAAACGTTGTAATCTCTTTTCTGTTTCTTTCCTACAGTCCATTATTTACTTCCTAGCAATGCTATAATCCAAACGCGCTCGGAAATGTCTTTCTCAAATTAAATATATTGTTTGATACTAGTAAACCTCTTTCACCTGTGCTATTCTGTTTTATGTCATCCTTACTTCATTGGTCAACGCTTATGCATTGGATGATTCCTTAATTCCGTATAGAACATATTCCCTAATTTTGATGTCTAGGTTGTCACTAAGCTCAGTTATGGTCGTCTTTAATGTTTCGTATTTCTTTGATTTACTTTCAAATCATATTTTGTGTTAAGTTAGCTGCTGAGCCCATCCAGTAGTTTTAGCAATTCATCATTACTTTCACCGAAGGAAGCAAAGTCATCACGGTAACTTTTCACTGTTATTCTTCAACTTGAAGTTTACTTCTACATCTGATCTGTTCTTTAATAGTCATCATTTGCATCATCGATGTACAAGTTGAAAGATAGTGAAGAAAAAGCTGAATATCTGCCTTACGTTTTTCTTAATCCAATCATTTCTCTTTCACATCACTTTATGTTTTACAACGTTTCTTCCATGTCGGTAGAGCTTACGAATGTATCTTAAGGTTTCCAAGTCTTCCTTCCATTATTAAATTCCAGGTCAGAACAGTCCTTTTGATGCCAAATTGTTCCTAATCTAAGTCTCAGTTCTTTCTTGTATTCTTCCGCTCATTACCCTGGACAGCAATATGATTGCATGACCTGTAAAGCTAATTATGTGATAGTTCTCACATGTTCCTGTCTCCGCTACTTTCGTGACGATGATATGCCCCTCACGATGCCGTGATGTTACCCACTAACTTCAAAGCTGTTTGGTAACCATTTCCTCCGAAATATTTCAGAAATTTCGGAACACGATATGTGTCCTGTGTCATGCATTTCGAAATCCATTATTGCACTTATCTGGTCCTCAATGTACACATTCTGCCTATCGGTATTAACGACTACAATACTGACGTATTTGTTTTCTCTTAAAACTGCTGAATCCGTCCTACAGCTGATCTTTTTATTTTCATTTTCTTTTTATTCCTGCAGCAATTTGGCTTTAGCTCTATTGCAATCCTATTGATTTCGTTTCGTAGTATTACGTATTGTCATACTTTTTTCTTAGCTTGAACATTTTTAGTTTTCCTTCTTATCGATGAACTGAATTTTCCGATGCAAATAATTCCTTTCAGGTACCTCTCTTATAGCAGTATTTGTGTGTTTGACTTTAATGACTGCTCTTTCCAAATGCGTCCATTCCTCACAAACTAAATTAGTTTTTCCCATGTCACTATTAACAGCCTCAGAGATATCATTTCTTTCACAATACCTCCTTCCTGATGCATTGATTCTGCCTGGCGAGTCTCTTAAACTTCAGCCATTTCTTCATCATTAGTCAATTGTGATACGAGTCTATATTCGTGGTAGGACTTACAATCCAGTGTCTGATTTCGCGGTGTTTGTCTCAATATGATGTAATCCACTGTGTATTTTTCAGTGCCTACCTGACCTATTCCAAATATACTTCACCCTCTATGTTTTTTTATTTGTGTATTTTCTATTACTAGCTCCAATCTATTGTAACGAAAACTTGTATTTCTCGTATGTCATTCGTACTACTATGGATCCCTGTTCTATCATAAATTCGTCATCTTCACCTAGTGACACTATTGTCTTCTATTGACTCATCATTTTCAGATGTTCATTTCCTTTTACATACGTCATTACTCATTCACTTCCGTCATGTACTCTCCCTACATCAACGTTTTCTGCTTGCGTCTTTGTCATGCATACTGAGAACAATTGTTGTTGCAGTAGGGTTGGTTTCCCCAAACCTTATAGCACAGTAACTTCTCTATTCCGGTTATTCTATTTCCTGTCTCTATTTGCATCACCCATGTTCATCGAAACATATGTTATTATACTTTTTTCGATCCTTTGACTCCTACAACATCTAAACTTAGTTATTGGTCAGAAGAAGTGTAATTGTAATTGTGCTGAGGGGTAACAGGTAATTACCTGATTGCTCCAGGCGTCGGTTTTTTACACTTTCTCCTGCATTTAACCACAATTTTCTGTTTTGTTTGTATCGTACAGTCCTCTGGAGATACCGACTTTTTTCTGTGTGGTTTATTCAGTCCCCTATCAGCCAAATGTATACACAGTTTATATTAAAAAAAAAGTGCTGACGAAGGTGACGAGTTTGTTTCAAACCTGTAGCTTGCTGCCACCTGGGCACTGAAGATCTCAGCTTCTGGCTTCTGATAAGCAAAACTAGTCAAATAAAGCGACCTGTGGTGATTTATCTGTATACTGAAACAACTGAGATTATTATTGCGGTCTGATGGATGTTTAAATTTAACAACGATTAAATTTACATCTAAATGATACTGATACCATGATGTGACTGTGGTGATGGTTTACCAAAAGACACATGCTCACGAAGAAAATGGAAACAGCCGGCCGAAGTGGTCGTGCGGTTAAAGGCGCTGCACTCTGGAACCGCAAGACCGCTACGGTCGCAGGTTCGAATCCTGCCTCGGGCATGGATGTTTGTGATGTCCTTAGGTTAGTTAGGTTTAACTAGTTCTAAGTTCTAGGGGACTAATGACCTCAGCAGTTGAGTCCCATAGTGCTCAGAGCCATTTGAACCAAAATAGAAACATATTTACTCTAGTTTGAATCTGAAACGTACCAATAGGCTGCTAATAGTGAATGTAGGAGGAGCAGGGATAAGAAAGAAAGGGAAAGTCTACGATGAGGCTAGGATTGAGCATTGTTGTCTAGGAATGGCGGGGACATAATATGTTCGTACTGTGGTGGAAGTACACAGTTCAACAAGGTACTTCATTGTTCGTAATGTTTATATACGTGCAACGCTGATCAGCTGCAGTTGTGACCTATTCCTATATGGTATGCCATCTTGTCCCATTCAGGAGTGATTATACACTGTATTCCTTCTTGAATTTTCGAGAACAATCTCTGTGTTGAGTATTACCAATACAAAGGCCATGATTGTCCAGGTCTAAATTGTGAACATGTATCAAGATAGTTGATGGAGGTCTGCCTGCTAACAAACAATGGTCTATGTGACAAGAATTAATGCCTCAAAACACAGTTCGGCTCGGTTTCAAATGGCTCTGAGCACTATGGGACTTAACATCTCAGGTCATCAGTCCCCTAGATCTTAGAACTACTTAAACCTAACTAACCTAAGGACATCACAAACATCCATGCCCGAGGCAGGATTCGAACCTGCGACCGCAGCGGTCGCGCGGTTCCAGACTGAAGCGCCTAGAACCGCACGGACACACCGGCCGGCGGCTCGGTTTGATTGCTCGTTTCAGTAAGGTTTGTTTTTCCTATCATCTGTTTTATTACGTAAGAACGTAACTCATCATTCTTGCGTAATGGCTAATGGTTCTATCGACGATGTTTGCTTACAGTGTTACTCATTACGTCTCACGTCATAACGGAGAGTACGTGTTAACTGTACTACCAGTGTAAAATTTATAAAACTTACCTTATTTGATCAATGTTCTTCGCCGTGTGAGGTTTGCGGATGAACATTTTCAGGAGGTACTCACCATGAGCGAAGGCTTTGAAATGCGACGTACATAATCACTTCTCATGTAACATAAGCGCGATTCTGCGATACGCACAGACGGTTAAATATCAATTCTGTGCGTGAAGTGCTCTGTGTTGCCTGCTTCTATGAACTGGCTACGGTGTTTACCCAGTTGCTGTTAATATCAGGCAGAAATTGGCTGGGAGAGGCGACCTGTTGACTCACATCACGTGGAGCAGTTAAAAATGATACTGAGATGCATCGAACTGTCCGCTTTCGTGGAGGCAGTCAAACGTCCAGATAAAATTAATGTTGCATAAGCGCGCTGCAGATTCAGTTGATCTGAAAACGCATTTTTGGAAACGTTTCCATCATGTACTGACGTTGGCAGTGTTAATTGCATGCCTTTAGGCCATTCACGCTTTCATGCCGTTAATATTCCTTGTTTGTGTTATCACCTCTTGGGACTATATTTTCAATGTAACTACCACAGTCCAGGGACTATGCATTCATTAGACCTTATCAAAACAAGTAGAGTGATGATGAAGAACTGTTAATATTTCCTTAAACAGTTTTTCTTGTTACTTATCACAGTCATACAGTAACTTTTAAACAAACACACTCCCATTTGACTGTGTTGCTTAATTACGATCTAGGTTGCGACATTTCACGCCATTTTCAAGTGATTGAGTTTATGTCACTAACATATGTTGCAGGACATTGAGCTCAAAAATGGTCATGAATTAAAAAAAAAATATTGGCGTGTCTTGGGGAGCCAATATTTTTGTTAAGTTATGGCCAATTTGGATCTTCATGTCCTCCAATATATGTAAATAACATGAACCTGAAAATGGCATAAAATGCCGAAACCTAGATCTTAATTAAATAAACTACAATACAGTCAAATGGCGATGGGTTCATTTTAAAAAATTATATTTTATTGTACGATCTGTTGCATGTCTGACAAAATGAATCTCATCTGCTAAAGCAGACCGACTTTCCTCTTGACGATGCCAACCCCCACTCCGTGATACCGTTTCCGAGCTGTCCTGTCTACCGGATGTCAAACTATATCAACGGCTATGTACCCGGACAATACCGTGACGCCGCAAGCCACGCTGTTGTGGGCATTTGGAGAGAGTTTCCCCACAACTACCGGACTAATACCATGGAGAAGGAGATCCTGCCCCAGGACATAAAGTCAGTTCAACACTCAACAACCTGGCGTAGTCAAGAACCCAAGAAGAAATATCGTAAACACACTGTAAATACAAAGACAGATAACACTGAGGCAAACTTCCAATCAATATAATAAAAGCAAACATAAATAATACCTATTCAGTGCTAAACTTTCAGCAGAAAAACTGAAATACATAATAATTGAAAGCTGAACATATTTCCAAACCAGCATACACTCTAGGGCAAATGAATATGAATATGTACCTTTGTGTATACTTATGTAACCTGTATATTACTCTGTGCGTCATTCTCAAAAATTTCACTACTAACTAATCAGTGTCACATCGATTATATAACTATATACAAGTGTAACAAGTTTGTTTGCGTGGCCATCCTCCGCAGGAAGCACAGAAATACTAGTTTTGTAAATAAAACCGCTGGCATCTCCACATCTACATCTACATCCATACTCCGCAAGCCACCTGACGGTGTGTGACGGAGGGTACCCTGAGTACCTCTATCGGTTCTCCCTTCTATTCCAGTCTCGTATTGTTCGTGGAAAGAAGGATTGTCGGTATGCTTCTGTGTGGGCTCTAAGCTCTCTGATTTTATCCTCATGGTCTCTTCGCGAGATATACTTAGGAGGGAGCAATATACTGCTTGACTCTTCGGTGAAGGTATGTTCTCGAAACTTTAACAAAAGCCCGTACCGAGCTACAGAGCGTCTCTCCTGCAGAGTCTTCCACTGGAGTTTATCTATCATCTCCGTAACGCTTTCGCGATTGCTAAATGATCCTGTAACGAAGCGCGCTGCTCTCCGTTGGATCTTCTCTATCTCTTCTATCAACCCTTTCTGGTACGGATCCCACACTGCTGAGCAGTATTCAAGCAGTGGGCAAACACGCGTACTGTAGCCTACTTCCTTTGTTTTCGGATTGCATTTCCTTAGGATTCTTCCAATGAATCTCAGTCTGGCATCTGCTTTACCGACGATCAACTTTATATGATCATTCCATTTTAAATCACTCCTAATGCGTACTCCCAGATAATTTATGGAATTAACTGCTTCCAGTTGCTGACCTGCTATTTTGTAGCTAAATGATAAGGGATCTATCTTTCTATGTATTCGCAGCACATTACACTTGTCTACATTGAGATTCAATTGCCATTCCCTGCACCATGCGTCAATTCGCTGCAGATCCTCCTGCATTTCAGTACAATTTTCCATTGTTACAACCTCTCGATACACCACAGCATCATCTGCAAAAAGCCTCAGTGAAGTTCCGATGTCATCCACCAGGTCATTTATGTATATTGTGAATAGCAACGGTCCTATGACACTACTCTGCGGCACACCTGAAATCACACTTACTTCGGAAGACTTCTCTCCATTGAGAATGACATGCTGCGATCTGTAATCTAGGAACTCCTCAGTCCAATCACATAACTGATCTGATAGTCCATATGCTCTTACTTTGTTCATTAAACGAGTCAAGAAACACGGCATCTACCTGTGAACCAGTGTCTATGGCCCTCTGAGTCTCGTGGACGAATAGCGCGAGCTGGGTTTCACACGACCGTCTTTTTCGAAACCCATGCTGATTCCTACAGAGTAGATTTCTAGTCTCCAGAAAAGTCATTATACTCGAACATAATACGTGTTCCAAAATTCTACAACTGATCGACGTTAGAGATATAGGTATTTAGTTCTGCACATCTGTTCGACGTCCCTTCTTGAAAACGGGGATGACCTGTGCCCTTTTCCAATCCTTTGGAACGCTACGCTCTTCTAGAGACCTACGGTACACCGCTGTAAGAAGGGGGGCAAGTTCCTTCGCGTACTCTGTGTAAAATCGAACTGGTATCCCATCAGGTCCAGCGGCCTTCCCTCTTTTGAGCGATTTCAATTGTTTCTCTATCCCTCTGTCGTCTATTTCGATATCTACCATTTTGTCATCTGTGCTACAATCTAGAGAAGGAACTACAGTGCAGTCTTCCTCTGTGAAACAGCTTTGGAAAAAGACATTTAGTATTTCGGCCTTTAGTCTATCATCCTCTGTTTCAGTACCATTTTGGTCACAGAGTGTCTGGACATTTTGTTTTGATCCACCTACCGCTTTGACATAAGACCAAAATTTCTTAGGATTTTCTGCCAAGTCAGTACATAGAACTTTACTTTCGAATTCATTGAACGCCTCTCGCATAGCCCTCCTCACACTACATTTCGCTTCGCGTAATTTTTTTTTGTCTGCAAGGCTTTGGCTATGTTTATGTTTGCTACGAAGTTCCCTTTGCTTCCGCAGCAGTTTTCTAACTCGGTTGTTGTACCACGGTGGCTCTTTTCCATCTCTTACGATCTTGCTTGGCACATACTCATCTGACGCATATTGTACGATGGTTTTGAACTTTGTCCACTGATCCTCAACACTATCTGTACTTGAGACCAAACTTTTGTGTTGAACCGTCAGGTACTCTGTAATCTGCTTTTTGTCACTTTTGCTAAACAGAAAAATCTTCCTACCTTTTTTAATGTTTCTATTTACGGCTGAAATCATCGATGCCGTAACCGCTTTATGATCGATGATTCCCTATTCTGTGTTAACTGTTTCAAATAGTTCGGGTCTGTTTTTCACGAGAAGGTCTAATATGTTATCGCCACGAGTTGGTTCTCTGTTTAACTGCTCAAGGTAGTTTTCAGATAAAGCACTTAAAGAAATTTCACTGGATTCTTTGTCCCTGCCACCCGTTATGAACGTTTGAGTCTCCCAGTCTATATCCGGCAAATTAAAATCTCCACCCAGAACTATAACATGGTGGGGAAATCTACTCGAAATATTTTCCAAATTATCCTTCAGGTGCTCAGCCACAACAGCTGCTGAGCCCGGGGGCCTATAGAGACATCGAATTACCATGTCTGAGCCTGCTTTAACCGTGACCTTCACTCAAATCATTTCACATTTCGGATCTCCGTCAATTTCCTTCGATACTATTGCACTTCTTATCGCTATAAACACGCCTCCCCCTTCACTGTCCAGCCTGTCTCTGCGGTATACATTCCAATCTGAGTTTAGGATTTCATTACTGTGTACGTCTGGTTTCAGCCAACTTTCTGTCCCTAGTACTATATGGGCGTTGTGACCATTTATTAATGAGAGCAGTTCTGGGACCTTTCTATAGACGCTCCTGCAATTTACTATTAGCACATTAATATTGTTATTCTCTGTTGCATTTTGCCTACTCCTACCTTGCCGCGTCTCAGGAGGCGTCTTGTCGGGCCTAAGGAGGGAATTCTCTAACCTAAAAAACTCCCATGTGCACTCCACACGTACTCCGCTACCCTTGTAGCCGCTCCCGGCGTGTAGTGCACGCCTGACCTATTCAGGGGGACCCTACATTTCTCCACCCGATAGCGGAGGTCGAGAAATTTGCATCCCAGATCTCCGCAGAATCGTCTGAGCCTCTGGTTTAAGCCTTCCACTCGGCTCCAAACCAAAGGACCGCGATCGGTTCTGGGAACGATACTACAAATAGTAAGCTCTGGTTCCACCCCGCGAGCGAGGCTTTCCGCCTTCACCAATTCCGCCAACCGCCTGTACGAACTGAGGATGACCTCTGAACCCAGACGGCAGGAGTCATTGGTGCCGACATGAGCAACAATTTGCAGTCGGGTGCACCCAGTGCTCTGTATCGCCGCCGGTAGGGCCTCCTCCACATCTCGGATGAGACCCCGGCAAGCAGACTTTAACGAAACAATGAAGAAACTACTGACTATTTAATGTATTGTGAAGAAAAAACTGTGAGAAAGCTATAGTGCTGTCTTTAGCGTAAATATTTGTGTAATGTAGCTTTTCTTCCCATACATGTGTTTTAATTTCAGTGTATATGTGCAGCTTACTATTCCAATGCACTGTAATCTTCGATCGAAGATCTGATGGAAAATTATTGTTAGTGGAAAACATAAAAACCGTTAACTATATGACATATAGTGTAAATAAAAGAGAAAATACATAGCTTGGGTCCCTCCTGTGGTTTTTCAGGCTCCATTTCTCAGGTGTTTGGATGATATTTGCAATTTCGTTTTGGCAACGTTACCTGGACTTAGGCCAAATAATCCATTATTGGAATCAGAGTGGCCGGCCGGAGTGGCCGAGCGGTTAAAGGCGCTACAGTCTGGAACCGCACGACCGCTACGGTCGCAGGTTCGAATCCTGCCTCGGACATGGATGTGTGTGATGTCCTTAGGTTAGTTAGGTTTAAGTAGTTCTAAGTTCTAGGGGACTTATGACCACGGCAGTTGAGTCCCATAGTGCTCAGAGCCATTTGAACCATTTTTTTGAATCAGAGTTTAAAAGAATTTTGGACGACTTAATCTCAAATAGGACAGAAGGAATAGACGACTTTCCACCGGAACTTCAGAAATCAGTGGACTGGAAGAACTGGCAACAAAACGACTATTCACGTTAGTGTGTAGAATGTTATCAGACTCGCGGTATACCGTCAGATTTTCGCAGAAATACCATCCACACAGTTCCGAAAATAGCAACAACTGACAGGTACAAGAACCATCGCACAATCAACTTAACAGCTCATACACCTAACCTGGTGACGAAAATAATATAAAGAAAAATGGAAACAAGGTTGGGGATCTGTAGACGAGAATCAGTTTGGACTGAGGAGAGGTAGTTCTGATAATGGAAGTAAGACTGAAGAAAAGTCAAGATACGTTCATAGGATTTGTCGATCAGGAAAAGAGTTCGACAATATTAGAAGGTACCATGTTTTCAAATTTTGAGATAAATAAGGGTAAGCTATATCGAAAGACGGTATTACAGAATATGTGCAAGAGCCAAGAGGTGGAAGGGTGGAAGACCAAGAACGAAGTGCTCGGATTAAAAAAAAAAAAAATGTATGGCAGGTGTGTAGTCTTTCGCCCTTGCTGTTCAATCTGTACATTGTAGAAGGAGTACCAGAAATAAAAGAAAGGTTCACGAACGGGATTAAGGGCAATATTAAAGAATATCAATGATAAGATTCGCTGATGACACTGCTATCCTCAGAGAATGGGAAGCATAATTAAAAGATATGTTGAATGGAATGTACAGTCTAATGAGTATAGTATGTAGACTGAGAATAGATCGAAGGAAGGTGAAAGAGATTAGATGCAGCATAAATGAGAGCATGAGGAATTTAACATAAGAATGGAGAATCACGAAGTAGTTCAAGTTAAGGAATCTAGCTGTCTTGGCAGTAAAATAGCCCATAACGGACGGAGCATGGAGGACATAAAAAGTGGACTAGCACTGGGAAAAAAGGCATTCTTGGCCAAGAGACGTTTTCTGGTATAAAACATGTATAAAAAGAACAAAAAAAACTTTACGATTACGTTGAATGAGAGCTTGAACAGTGAAATGGATACAAAACTCGAGTTATCTTGTAGCGTGTTGTAACTGCAAGTGGTGTGCTTACTCTGTGTTATTGTTAGCAAAACAATATACGAGCTGATGGGGCAATGCAACTCCCAACACCGATAAGGAAATACAGTCACTGAAAAATACATTCAACGCCTTAGGCACTGAATCCTATTGCCCTGTTCAAAACTGATAACGTTGGTCCCTGTGCACATAACAAATAAATTGTCTTACCTCTAAAGCAGCAACGGTGGAACGCGATGTATTCTGGTCTCTCATAAAATAACATGCTAACCACAGCCTCAGCGATGTGAATGCTGGCTGTAATACTTTGAAACGCACATGAAATTGTTTCGGCTGAAAAATGAAAACGTTTATGAAAATCCAACTTCTTTGAAACACATGTGACTTGGAAAGGGAAGCGGTACTGATTGTGGTGAATTACTAACAATGATTTCTTTTGCAAAATTATTTTGCAAGTTAAGTTTTTCTTTTTAAAAACAGGTGACAATAGAAGTTAAATTACTCACAATTGATTCACAATCAATGAGATTTAAACAGTAAGTATTATCTAACCTCACTAATCCAAAATAAATGCAAATCATCAAATCACGCATAGCTTTTCTTTAGGAAATCATAGATACATTACAAAAGTGAAATATCTAACTAGCCTTTCATGTCACATCATTTTACGTACATTCTGGGGTTACTTAACAATTGACAATTATCAGCCAACTCATCAATACTAAAGCGCTGGGAAAAACAAAAATCGTAATTATTTAAAGTATTTACCTTGGTGGCATACCTATATTAATCCAACACTTGGTGGCTTCACACAGCACACCACAAAAACTGCCTGTTCCATCGGCTTTCGCTCACCGACAGCTACCTACAACTGTGCGAACAGAGTTCTCTTACTCCAACACTACAATAATCTCAGACCAGAAGCTGTATCTCTGGGTCTGCGGTCTTACACAGTCAGCGAAATAAGACCTGTCAAAGACATACACCGTTAATAAAATCATATTCGGGTGCCAGTTCTGCAAGGTTCGCAGGAGAGCTTCTGTAAAGTTTGGAAGGTAGGAGACGAGGTACTGGTGGAAGTAAAGCTGTGGGGACGGGGTGCGAGTCGTGCTTGAGTAGCTCAGTTGGTAGAGCACTTGCCCGCGAAAGGCAAAGGTCCCAGTTTTAATTTGCCAGGAAGTTTCAATTAGGAGATTCTCTACAGAATTAGTGAGGAGAGGAACGCGTGGAAAACTCTGACAAGGAGAAGGGACAGGATGAAAGCACATTTGTTGAGATATTAGGGAGCAACATCCATGGTTCTAGAGGAAGCTTTAGAATGTAAAAACTAGAGGAAGGCAGAGGAATGCTGCCGCTGCTGGAGTATTGGTTATTCTTATTGTCCTTGTTAAGACAGAGCGATAAAATGAGTATCACCCTGAACTAAGTTTGGACCTCTCTGTTGAATGGGTGCTTGAAGACTCACTTTAAAAATCAAAGCAACGCTTTGCCTCGACATTGGGCGTCGCACGAAAGACGTGATGTGGAGGACTTTTTCGGGTTGAATCTAGCTACTTGTTGCTTGTTGCCAAAACAAGTTTTCAAATATCTGCCGAAAAAGCTGAGAAAATTAACCCTAAATTGGGGACACTGTAATATCTCAGTTTTATTTTAATGCCTTACAATCTATTTTAAGTACGTCGTTCTCTGCGATTTTAGCAAGACAGCGATAAGCATTTCTACTTGTGGGCTTCCAGTTGTCTTCCTCTCTGCGGAGATGCAGACAGTAGCGGAGATCTGGTTCATTAGCCAAATAAGCTTAAGGTTTATTTTTCAGAAAGATCACATCACACCATATTATCAAAACAGTGTTTAGTGAACTATTACTGCGGCATATGGAGTATTAAACACAATCATATTGAACTGTAATGAGTGCATGTTGGGAATTAGCGTCTGCAGTTCTCGAAAATGAGTAAAGAACACGTCACGAAATTCTCTCTTTCGTCATTAAACAATAACAACTAATACTTAAAAAATTTATGTTCGCGGAGCTAGCTGCCGAACAGTGACGGAAGGTCGAAGACAAAATAATCGTTGTACGTAGAGTCCAAAAAGACGGTACCTTAATTATTACCAGTTGACGAAGCGTGGACCATATAAAAACATTTTTATCGAGATATGAGAACGCGTATGTCCCGTTTAGCAGGTTTCATTATCCAGCGTTCTTCGCGCGATGCGTGTTTCGAACAGCTGTTCACCTGGATGACGGGATATTTGGACATTACCGTCGACCTGGTATAACAAGAAACGTGATTCATCCTACCAGACGACCCGTTTTCATTTTTTCGCGGTCGCATCTCGGTGATGCTATGTCGATTGGGTAAAGGTGCGAACACATATGGATCGTCTGTTACGGAGCCCTACGTTCAACCAATTGCCGCAAACGTTTGCACCGCAACTCTTGTGCCTGCACCAGCACTGTACCTTCACTCTACAGGATCGTACAAGTACACCGTCATTTCAAAAGCGGACAGACGACATAGCAATAAGTATACCAAGCAGAGAAATACAACTGAAATACAGGGTGATTCAAAAAGAATACCACAACTTTAAAAATGTGTATTTAATGAAAGAAACATAATATAACCTTCTGTTATACATCATTACAAAGAGTATTTAAAAAGGTTTTTTTTTCACTCAAAAACAAGTTCAGAGATGTTCAATATGGCCCCCTCCAGACACTCGAGCAATATCAACCCGATACTCCAACTCGTTCCACACTCTCTGTAGCATATCAGGCGTAACAGTTCGGATAGCTACTGTTATTTCTCATCAATGGTGGCTGGGAGAGGTGGCCGAAACACCATATCCTTAACATACACCCATAAGAAAAAATCGCACGGGGTAAGATCAGGGCTTCTTGGAGGCCAATGATGAAGTGCTCTGTCACGGGCTGCCTGGCGGCCGATCCATCGCCTCGGGTAGTTGACGTTCAGGTAGTTACGGACAGATAAGTGCCAATGTGGTGGCGCTCCATCCTGCTGAAATATGAATTGTTGTGCTTCTTGTTCGAGCTAAGGGAACAGCCAATTCTCCAACATCTCCAGATACTGTATTCGCCGGCCGCGGTGGTCTCGCGGTTCTAGGCGCGCAGTCCGGAGTCGCGCGACTGCTACGGTCGCAGGTTCGAATCCTGCCTCGGGCATGGATGTGTGTGACGTCCTTAGGTTAGTTAGGTTTAAGTAGTTCTAAGTTCTAGGGGACTGATGACCACAGCTGTTAAGTCCCATAGTGCTCAGAGCCATTTGAACCATTACTGTAGTCCAGTTACAGTAGCACCTTCGAAGAAAAAGGGACCAAAAACTTTATTGGCTGAAATGGCACAGAAAACGTTCACCTTAGGCGAGTCACGTTCATACTGAGTTGTTTCCCGCGGATTCTCAGTGCCCCATATACAGACATTGTGACGGTTGACTTTCCCGTTAGTGTGGAAAGTTGCTTCATCACTAAACACAATCTTTGAAACGAAAGATTCATCTGTTTCCATTTGAGCAAGAATAAAATCACAGAGCCGGCCGAAGTGGCCGTTCGGTTAAAGACGCTGCAGTCTGGAACCGCAAGACCGCTACGGTCGCAGGTTCGAATCCTGCCTCGGGCATGGATGTTTGTAATGTCCTTAGGTTAGTTAGGTTTAACTAGTTCTAAGTTCTAGGGGACTAATAACCTCAGCAGTTGAGTCCCATAGTGCTCAGAGCCATTTTTTTAAAATCACAGAAATCGATTCTTTTAATCTTATCAGCTGCAGACAGTGCTTGAACCAATTTCAGACGATAAGGTTTCATAACTAACCTTTTTCGTAGGACTCTCCATACAGTTGATTGTGGAATTTGCAGCTCTCTGCTAGCTTTCTGCTGAGCGGTCGCCATCTTAGCATCAACTGACGCTGACGCCTAGTCAACAGCGCCTCAAGCGAACAAATGTACAACTAAATGAAACTTTATAGCTCCCTTAATTCGCCGACAGATAGTGCTTAGCTCTGCCTTTTGTCGTTGCAGAGTTTTAAATTCCTAAAGTTGTGGTATTCTTTTTGAATCACCCTGTATATTGAAAGCAAATAAATCACCAGGTCCGGACGGATTTGTTACCGGTAGATTCGAACAACACGTAAGAGTTAGGGATATGCTTCGGAAACTCAAATGGGAATCCCTGGAGGAAGCGCGACGTCTTGTCGAGAAGCACTATTGACAAAATTTAGAAAACCAGCATTGGAAGCTGACAGCCGAACGATTCTACTGCTGCCAACATACATTGGGCCCAAGGCCCACGAAAATAAGATACGAGAAATTAGGGCTCATACGGAGCAACATAGATAGTCGTTTTTCCCTCGTTCTATTTGCGAATGGTTGGTTGGTTGGTTTTTGGGGAAGGAGACCAGACAGCGTGGTCATCGGTCTCATCGGATTAGGGAAGGATGGGGAAGGAAGTCGGCCGTGCCCTTTCAGAGGAACCATCCCGGCATTTGCCTGGAGTGATTTAGGGAAATCACGGAAAACCTAAATCAGGATGGCCGGACGCGGGATTGAACCGTCGTCCTCCCGAATGCGAGTCCAGTGTCTAACCACTGCGCCACCTCGCTCGGTATTTGCGAATGGAACAGGAAAGGAAATGACAAGTAGTGATAAAAGGTACCATCCGCTGTGCACCACCCGGTGGCTTGCGGAGTGTCTATGTAGATGTAGACGTATCTTGTCGTAATATATGCCACAGATCGTTGCTTATTCCGTTATGTTATGAGGGGGCAAGCCTTTGACGTCCACGTTCTGTCATGAGGCAAGGACGCCTTAAACCTTGTCGCCTTCTCTTTGTGCCTCCGCTTTTCTGTGGACGCTCACCACGTAGCAAGTGAATAGTTGAGCAGCTTCGCGGTTTTCGAGATACTAGTTCCCAGACATCAGGCCATAATAAAAAAATGGTGCAAATGGCTCTGAGCACTATGGGACTTAACTTCTGAGGTCATCAGTCCCCTAGAACTTAGAACTACTTAAACCTAACTAACCTAAGGACATCAGACACATCCATGCCCGAGGCAGGATTCGAACCTGCGGCCGTAGCAGTCGCGCGGCTCCAGACTGTAGTGCCTAGAACCGCTCGGCCACTCCGGCTGGCAGGCCATAACAGCAGGCTTTTTTTAAAAAAGAAAAAAGTTATCGCGACGAATTTCGGTCCATATAGTCTCTAGAATGACATTCATCTCTGCTCCGCTTACCAACTTTTCCTTACCGCGTCAAGAGCCTGCAGGACCACCAGGCGGGATTTAGTTCCGCTCTGGGCACTGGTCGAAGGACACTGCTTGAGAGATAAAGTGCAATACTCAGAAGGGGAGAAAGAAACGAAATGGATTGAAATTATACTATATTAGTGATTATAAAATCGAACAAAATTCACAAAAAGTTAGGATGTAGCCCACTTATCAGTATTCTCTGGCCCGGAGGCATCCACTGATTCCCTTGAGAACGTCCGCTTAATCTTCTCCTGAGTCAAGTTGGCCCATAAGTGCTGTGACTGGTCCTTGACCTCCCGGATGAGATAAAGTTCACTCCCTAGCTGCTTTCACGCATGTTTTATCGGGACAGATCTCGGGATTTCGTGACCGCGAGGGTCCCTCAGCACAATATAGACGCTTGTGTGGACAAGCATTGACCTGTTCAAGAATGACAACACGGCACTGTAGCTCGAGAGGAACACAAGGGTAAGGACGACATCCGTGACGTGCATTTGTGTCGTCAGAGTTCCCTCAGCGATTTCCAGCCGTGACCATGACGGCAGAAGTAAGAATACTGTTCCTTTCCGAAACAGTGGCAAAGCCGTCACCATGCTCGACGGCGATGCTCATCCGAGGTAGCTGAGAACTGCGACTCGTTGCTAAACGCCGTGCTACACCATACATCAGAAGTTCATGTTTCCCACTCGTGGAACCACACCAAACGCAGCCGTTTTATGTTGTACTGTTACCGGCAGCCTACGTATGGGACCTGCCGGCCGGTGTGGCCGCCCGGTTCTAGGCGCTTCAGTCTGGAACCGCTTGACCGCTACGCTCGCATGTTCGAATCCTGCCTCGGGCATGGATGTGTGTGATGCCCTTAGGTTAGTTAGGTTTAATTAGTTCTAAGTTCTAGGCGACTGATGACCTCAGAAGTTAAGTCGCATAGTGCTCAGAGCCATTTGAACCATTTTTTTGAACCTACGGATGGGACCGTAATTCCCTAGTCCGACATTGCCAGTCTCTGACCAACGGTGAAGAATGACACACAATGTTGCAAGGAGTCCAGTGCTTATTCTTGGACGGCTGGTGCAGATGTGTGGTATTTGGTGCACTACAGGTCGGTCCCCCCACAGTGGTGGTCAGACGTGGTCGAGTCGAACCATGACGCTGAGCTCGAGCTCGCTTGTAGTCCAACATCGGGCCACTGTCGCATCCGAATGCCTCACAGAAATCTGTATTGCAGAATTCGGTCAGCCGGCCAAATTGAGACCTATAGCGAGGACTCATCAAATTCTGTGGGGTGCTTATAACGCTGACTCACATGAGTAAGTGGCATTTTCGTGTCCTTGACAGTGATCTCTCAACACGCTGCTCTCTTCCATTATGTATCATGCCAGGCCAGGCAGCAACGCTAAATATGATCAGCGCTAGTGCACTCTGGTCGGCGCTCTACCTGTCACAGAGAATAGCAACTCCGATCATTTAGATAAGCGCTGATGGTACGTATGTGTACGAAGTTACACTACCATTTGACCGTGTCTTCTGGGCACATCACATTTTCTCAGGCTGTGTTTGGCTTGTCAGTGCATATGTTTCTTCTTTCCTCAGTACGAGCAAGGTAGCTGATGCGGCTTTTTTCAGAGCGTTACCCCGTCCTTATCGACGTCTTCCATTTTAAGGTTCCTCCGACGCTTCCTTGTTTTGTTTCAGGCGAATATGTCTACAATTGATGTGAGAGTGGTTTACGAACCAGCAGTATCACGTTCCAGGAAGAAAGATGCACTGCAGCGGTGCCAGCGTATCGCTTACGTTTATTACGAACGTTGTTGATTTATTGTGTGCTTTGCTTGCTGCAGAAAAAGTTTCCTCTTACACGGTACGGTCAGCGATACCTGATGCCACACGTCAATAAATCCGACGTATTTTAAAACGGCTCCCCAGGCGTTCGCTGTAAATTTCTTTTTAATTTGCTGCAGACCACTTTATCGGTTTTGAACTTCGGTGATACGGATGAGGAGCCTGCATTTTTATTGTTCATGCCCACAAACTACAAACTGTCAGATTAAACTTATACTGAAATCTATTTTTTAGTTACGTGTTTAACATTCCGCCCGCAGTAAGATTATCGGAGATACAAAAACTGTAAGTGACATTTTTAAATTTAATTTGATAAACTGACGTTAAGCAAACACTATACTCTATGTTTGTCTTGCATACACCCAATTTTTATTAAACATATTTCTTTCTAGTCAGACAGTATTTTCATATCAGATCTCTTCAGATACAATTCCTCTATTGATAAATCTTCCTAAACCGATAAAACGAATGCTGATAAAAATGAGATGTGATCGCTTATGCGATTCTTTTAGGTAACTATGTTTCGTTTTGCTAATTGCCTGTCGTTGTGGCCGAGCGGTTCTAGGCACTTCAGTCTGGAACCACGCGGCGGCTACGGTCGCAGGTTCGAATCCTGTCTCGAGCATGGATGTGTGTGATGTCCTTACGTTTGTTAGGTTTAAGTAGTTGTAAGTTCTAGGGGACTGATGACCTCAGCAGTTAAGTCCCATAGGGCTCAGAGCCATTTGAACCATTTTCGTTTTGCTAATTGCAGTTGGAATGTAATACAACGCAGCGCATCTATACTAAACGACGCGTTCGTAGTAGGTCGAAAGACAGAGCAAACTATTGAATGTGACTGCAAAGGAACACTGGTCCCACCAGTGTATAAAAGAACAGACGGGCAGATGCATAGAGCAGCTAGATGAGTACCCAGCTTTTCCTAGGTATAATCATCTATAAGTCGATCTACCTGTTGTCCGAGTCTATTCACCTTCTTCTCGCACCTTCTCTGTCCATCTGCTCCACCCCCCATCTGCCCACCTCCGCCTACCTCCCTCCCACCTCTTCCTTATTTCTCTCTATTTGCTTCTCAACCCTTCTAAGTTCATTTCCTGTTTCCCTGTCTTAGTCCATCTCCTGTTCGCCCCGATAGCTCAGTCGTCAGCCGTCCTACGGCCCGGGTTCGATTCCCGGCTGGGCCGGAGATTTCTCCGCTCAGGGATTAGGTGTTGTGTTGTTTTTATCATAATTTCATCTCCATCCGGCACCCAAGTCGCCCAATGTGGCGTCGAATGTAATAAGACCTGTACCAAGGCATCCGGACCTACCCTGCAGGGGGCCTCCCGGACAATGACGCCAAACTCCCAGTTTTAGTCCACCTCCTCCTACCCCTCCCTTGTCAATGTCTTCTTCCCCTCTCTCTGTTCTTCTCCTAGCCCTCTCTGTCCATCTGTTTCTCCTACGCCTCTTTGTCCATCTCCTCCTTCCCCTATCTGTGTCTATCTTCTCCTGCGCCCTTCGCTTCCCACGATATCACCACTACCCGAATAGGAAGTAATAAATTTAACCACACAGTATCTTTTTCTAGAGAATAAGGAATAAGGGGACTAAGTTTTGCTGAAACTGACCCAGGGGCACAGAAGGACCTTTCTAAATTTGGAAATTTGTGGTAAATTCCTGTGGGACCAAACTGCTGAGGTCGTTGGTTCCTAGGCTTACACATTACTTAATCTAACTTGAACTAACTTACGCCAAGGACATCACACACACCCTTGCACGAGGAAGGAATCCAACCTCCGACGAGGCAACCGAGTGAACCGTGGCTAGGAGCCTGAGACTGCTTGGCTACCCCGGGCGGCGTACCATTCTAGCCTTGGCTTTACTCGAGTGCGTACGTATCACATATAATTCACATATATTTAACATATTTAAATCATATTTGTACACAAAGTTCACCTGTTACCCTCGTGAATTTCTGAAATTTCGTTTCCATGCAGCTCATTGTTTATGACGTCGTATATCCTGAAATATCTGTCACATAAGGACATAATTTTGCAGGCAAATTCAACAGCGTTTGTGGATACAATCTGCGACGTGTTACGAATACAATCAATAGCAGAGAAGTAATAAATTTAAAAGCCATGCGTAATCCGGTAGTTTTTCCCTCATCTCAGTGTTTATGACGTCGTGTCCCCGGAATTGTGTCGTGCAATGACATAATTTTGCAGGTGCATTCAGGGGTGTATGTGGACACTGTCTACAAAGTGTATGGCGAATACAGTTAGTAATAAATTAAAACACTCATGCCTGATGAGGCAGTATTAGTGCACGAAGAGCGAAAATGTAGTAAGCTTTCATCACTTTGCGGATATTGTCATCAAGAAAAAAATCCCCAAGTGTTTGAAATTACGTGTAAGGTTTTTTGTAAGTCATAAAGTACAGTGCGAATAACTGGGTATTCGCTCATCGTGGGCTACATCTCTCCCTTACTCCCATCCCAACCCCTTTGATAGACAGGTGGTTCTTACACCGACAGCGATTCTTTCCACACAGTATGTGACTCGTCTACCGACCCTGGTTGAAATCGATCCAGCGGTTTAGGTAAAGATTTGGTACATACACACATACACATATACATATGTGCGTGCGAATAGTGGTAGTAATTGGATGATTGTTTGACGGTCAACAAGGCAGGTAAGGCACGTGTCGCGCTGGAATGTGCGTGTTCAGTACGGACTAAGCGCCAGTGCAGGTTGTTTACGAGTAGCGCTCACTTCGAATCTGCATGCAGAGGCCGTGGTCGACGAGCAATGAAGACCTAACAGAGTTGCGAAGAGGGAAGACTGTGGAGGCCCGATTAGCTGGAGCATCAGTAATCAAGACTTATTGAAAGTTTCAAGAGCAACTGTTTCAACAGTTATGATAGCCAACACAAAACATGGAAAGGAATCATCGTGTAAACGTAATAATGGGCGCAAATCAAAACTAAATGACAGAGATCGTCGTACGCTAACACGAATTGTATCAAAACAACATAAAACTGCGGCGTCTAAAGTGACTGCGGAGCTCAATAGCCATCTTCGAAACCCTGTATCTATCGACACTGTCCGTGAGAACTGCATAAAGCGAGTATTCATGGGCGAGCTGCTATACCGAAACCATTAGTGACGGCAACCAATGCAAAGAAGCGAAAAACAGGGTGTCAGGAGCATAAATCCTGGACGGCTGATCAGTGTAAACAGCCGGCCGAAGTGGCCGAGCAGTTCTAGGCGCTACAGTCTGGAACCGCGCGACCGCTATGGTCGCAGGTTCGAATCCTACCTCGGGCATGGGTGTGTGTGATGTCCTTATGTCAGTTAGGTTTAAGTAGTTCTGAGTTCTATTGGACTGATGACATCGGCAGTTAAGTCCCGTACTGCTCGGAGCCATTTGAATCATTGGAAACATGTCATATGGTCTGACGAGTCAAAGTTTCCGTATTTCCAACATCGGGCCGAGTTTACGTCGGGAGAACGCTAAAAGATGCCTACAATCCTGATTGCTTGATTCCAATGGTTAAGCATGGAGGTGCAAGTGTGATGGTGTGGGCAGCCATATCATGGTATTCTGCTGGTCCCATCATTACTGTCAAAGGCCGTGTTACAGCCAATGCTTATGTGAACATATTAGGTGACCAGGTGCACCCCAGGATTCAAATATTGTTCCCAACAATGATGCCATATTTCAGGACGATAATGCACACACTCACACAGCCAGGACAGTACAATTGCGATATGAGGAGCACGGAACTGATCTGCAGCGTCTTTCCTGGCCAGCGCAGTCGCCGAACTTGAACACTATCGAACCCTTGTGGGCGGTATTGGAGCGCAGACTCAGGGGCAGATTTCCGTCTCTCTCGTCATTACAGGAGTTAGAAGAGGTTCTGAACGAAGAGTGGCATAACATTTCACTGGAGACTGTACAATTATACGCCAGTATTCCAAAAATAATAGCAACTGTATTACGGGCAAATGGGGACGACCCTCTTATAAATAAACCGTTCCAAAGTAAGTACAGGTGTTCACATTATTTTGCCTATCCCCTGTACATATTTACATTTTCATAATTTGCATGGATTAACGTCCCGCTCAAGGTGCGCACAGGCAGCGCAAAACACATCTACAGTCAGGCAACTTATCACCAGTAGTGGAAAGACATTATACACAAATATTTCACGTCAATTAGTCTGTTTATTAGTGAAAATCATATCAAAATCCTTACTGCAGTTCCTCAGATATACCTTCACCCGCAGACAGATACGCTAAGCGTAAGACTGTAACTAATCATAATTCAGCTATATCCACGGAATATTTATGGGTTATGTACATTAGCCTTCTTCGTGAATCCGCCTATTTGTTAGTGAAAAGTTATATACACTTATCGATGTCTCTTACGATTGTCTTTACACGTTCTAAACCCGACTATGATAGAATCTTCCCGGAGAGAAACGGGATCCCTGGAAACAATTTCTTCGGTATGGGAAACATCTGCAAGTAATATTCAGGTTCAGCTTTTAGTAGATAATACCTCAAAATTGTAGACGCAAGTGATCAGGTAGTCTCATGCTTCCTAACGTCTCGGAAGCTGTTAATCACTGTACCATTCTGTTGACTGATAACCAAGATTCTTCGTAAACTAAGCCCCGAGGCCGAAGAATTGTTGACTGAAAAAAACTATTTCGCTATACCACATACGTAGAGAAACAGAGACAGCATCGGATCTGACGGCAGGATTCGCACCGGAATCCCTAAAGGTTACCGATATCAGGTGTTTTGCGCGATTTGTGGAAAGAGATCAGTAGCGCCATCAGGTTTTCAGCTATCGATGGTACTTTCCATTTGAAAATAGCGTCACTGCATAATCATAGTAAATCCATGACGACTTAGGTACTATTTCTACATGATGTACTGAAGAGAATTGAGATAAAAGTGAATAAATGCACTATGATAGCCACTTTAATGCTCGTCTACTACTTGATTTCTAATTTAAGGCATTAGTGCATTAACCAGATATGTTAAATTTTGGTCAAAATGATGTTACTACCATCGCATAGTTTGAAAATCGCTCCATCCTATTACGCAAGAATGACACCCACCTATGGAACAAGTTTAGTAAAACATGGAGAATCAGCTTGAATAAATCGTCTGTTTGGAAGAACAAGACATATCTTAGCATTGCACCGGACTGTAGTCATATTCTGGTATTTCAAAGGAATAGAATAAGCAGGCATTTCTGCAATGACACCTGTGTACCGAATGTCATGCTTAAGCAAAACTACATTATTGAATGTATGTAATGTAGCATGTAAACTGTTTCTAGACCTGGTAGCAGTTACTTCTACCTGTTCGATGAGACTTATGGGGAGAAAGGGCCAATAGAAGTCAAGAACTGTATGCACGGTGTCATTAATAATGTACTTGAAAACTATGTAACATTTGCATGAATATACTGTATACTGACAATTGCAATGCACCAAACAACAATCATAGTATAATGCACTATCTGTACACACAAGTTTTCCAAGTAACTTTCAAGACAATAAACCGTGTAATTCCTGTCCAAGGTCACAGCTATTTACCGCGTCTTCGCAGTTCCGGTTTGGCTGAAAAGCAAAGACGTAAACATGCTTTGTTATCCTCTAGGCCAGGGCTTAACAACTGGCCGGTTTTCAGCGCGAGTACTCGCGTCTGCTCAGGCACGTGCTCGCGAGCTGGTGCAAGGTCGTGGAGTAGGGAGGGATGGGAGGGAGGGGAAAGCGCGCGCACGATTCAACAGGGCCGCAGCGTGCCTATTGAATTCGCGCCGACTGTGTAACGTTTAAAGTACTACGATCATCTCAGATAACAGTCACTTTGCTGGTTAAGAATCATGTCAAGTCGCCGTTGTGTAACCCCAACCATGCTTTCGCAGTTCAATCCCCATTGGGATGAATTGTATCCGTTTACAGAAAAAGATGGTGTTGCAAAAAGTTTAGTATGTCACAAAATGCTGAATTCTTTTAGGAAATTTAATTTGCAGCGACATTATATATCGTACCACGCGAAAGACCACGGAAGTGGAAAATGTGATGGACCAGATCGTGCACAGGAAGTTATTAAACTTAAAAGGAAGCTATCCGAAGAAGATCTGGACGACGAAGAAAAATTAACCGAGGCAGCTCTCAGAGTGAGTTACAAAATTGCTTTGCTTTTAGCAAAAGCCCTGCGCCCCTTCACTGATGGCGATTTAATAAAAGAATTTTGGTAGCTGCAGCGGAACATTTGTGTCCATCTCAAGTTGAACAGTTTCGGATTGTGCCATTATCTAACATGACCATTATGTGTCGCATACAGGACATGGCACACGACGTCCAGAGCCAGCTTTCAAATATCTGTAAAGATTTTATGGCGTATTCTCTAGCTCTGGACGAAAGTGTTTATATCACTGGAACAGCACAGCTTGCCATATTTATTAGAGGTGTTAAAAGAGATCTTCAGGTGAGGGAGGAGCTCCTCGATGTAGTAGCCATGAAGAACACTACAACTGGAGGTGGTATTTTAAGTAGTGTTGAAGAAAGTGTTGAAAATATAGGATTGTCGTGGAATTCTTTAGTTTCAGTGTCTACAGACGGTGCACCAGCGATGACAGGGAAAAAATCAGGTTTAGTTTCACTGTTGAAGGAGAAAATGCAAAAACTGACCGTGCCGAATGAAATAAGGGGCGTTCACTGTGTGATCCACCAGGAAAAACTATGTGCAAAGAGTATCGCTCTAAAAAATGTGATGAGTGTTGTTGTTCGTACAACCAATTATATAAGGAAGCATGGGCTACAACACAGGCAATTTAAAAGCTTTCTTGAGGATGTAGAAAGCCAGTATGGTTGCCTGCCTTAATACAGCGATGTCCTGGCTTAGTCGTGGCGAATTATTAAATCGATTTTTTTGCCTATTAGATAAGATAAATATGTTCATGGAAATAAATAACATGTGTGTTCCTGAATTGAAAGAGCCTTCATGGAAATGTGATCTCGCGTTCTTAGCAGATTTAACTAGCCATCTGAATGCTTTGAACATTTCACTACAAGGTAATTACTCATTTCATAGATCGAATACGAGCTTTTAAAATGAAATTGACACTTTGGGTGAGTCAGCTGTAAACAGGAAATCTAGCTCATTTTCCTAAATTATTATCCATGCTAGATGTTCAAGACTGTGAACGTTATTCACATAGTTTAGTTGCCCTTAAGGAAGAATTTGATCAACGCTTTCAAGATCTGACAGCACTAGACAGTGATTTTGAACTGTTCTCCTCTCCATATTCGGCGAATATTGAAGAGATTCGTCCTGAGCTGCAACTAGAAATTATTGACCAGCATTGTGACAGAGAATACAGAGACAAATTTTAGAACAAGAAAAACATTTTGGAATTCTACAGACACTTCCCTCAGGATAGATTTCCTCGTTTGCACAAACTGGCGGCTACAATTACATCAATGTTCGGTTCCACGTGTGTTTGTGAACAACTGTTCTCTGCAATGAAATGTAATAAGACGCGCCTGAGAAACGCATTGTCTGATCGAAATTTAAACTGCACGCTGCGCCTAAAATGCACAAGAACAATTACTCCAAACATAGACCCAAACAAGATAACCGAGAATCCCACACTTCAGTGACACCTTTTATTGTGTAACAGTTCACAAATTTATGCGAATGTAGAGGCATACACTAAGCTAATAAAATTATGTGGCACGTGTACAGTCTCCTTTATTTGTTTCATTTGTCGCAGTAGTAGTTCGTGAGTGATATCCCTGCAGGTGGCCGCGGATTTACATTGACTGGCGGCAGCTGTTGTGTGCCCCACGTGACTTTCCCCACTCTCCGCTCTGGTCCGGTAGTGGGGGTAGCGTGCTCGCGCTGCTCAGTGCTCGCGCCTTGCTGCTCACAGCTTGCTCCGCGAGCACGTATGTTGTGAAGCCCTGCTCTAGGCGAATGGAAAAAATTCGACAGAAATAAATGAAAAAGTTGATGTTGTTGATGTTACACAAGATCTATTTTTAGTATATTTTCAGAAGGTGGTGCTCCGCAGCTTATAAATACCTGAAGATCGTCATAACTAACTTTTGGTATGTCCAACCTTTTGACTGGAGGTCTTGGGGACCACGGCCGTTCACTATTGTAAGAAAATGAAACGCCTACATCCATGGCTCTGAGCACTATGCGACTGAACTTCTGGGGTCATCAGTCGCCTAGAACTTAGAACTAATTAAACCTAACTAACCTAAGGACATCACACACATCCATGCCCGAGGCCTACATCCATCCTTATGATCTTATTTATTGTTTAGCTACCAGTTTCAGCGCTTCAGTGCACCATCTTCAAGCCGTAGTTGATAATAATGATGATGGTGTTTGGTTTGTGGGTCTCTCAACTGCGCGGTCATCAGCGCCCGTACACATTCATAATCTGCACACAGTCCAGTCTAGCCACTTCCATGAATGATGATGAAATGATGAGGCAACACAAACACCTAGTCCCAAGGCAGAAAATGCCCACCCGGCCGGGCATCGAACCCGGGACCCCGTGATCCAGAGGTAGCAACACTAGCCACTAGACCACGAGCGCGGACACGTAGTTGATGCTGAAGGGATTTTCACGATCCATGTATACACTGCATCAGTGGTCAACGTAAGTAGTTTACACAGACTACCTGTAATGTTGTGTCAGCACTCCAACTTGTTGGCAGTTGATGGTTGGGGTGCTGACACCACGTTACAGATAGTGTGCGTAAATCAGTTAAGTGGGCCACTGATGCAGTGTTTATATGGATCGCGATAGCCCGTTCAGCATCAACTACGGCCTGAAGATGGCGCATTGAAGTGCCGAAACCAGTAGCAATAAATAACACTATACGGTCGACTGTCGGCGTTTTATTTTCTTACAACAGTCATAATCAACGGTCAAGAGCTACTGCTACAATTTCATATTGAATAACCTGCTTCAGTCCAGGGACCGTCATCAGGTTACCGTACGCCAACTGAAAGAACATATGAACAGCATTACAAGATTAAACAGTCATAACTCTGATGACTGGCGTACGTGTTAACGAGAACACATACGAAAAATGTCACACACAGACATAAAATGATTTACGACATCATACTAGACGATATAAAATCGATGGCGTTAAGTAATAAAATCCACGAGTTCGTCGCTTGAAATAAAAGTACGGCAAACAGGATAATAAAACCGACGATAAACAAAGCATATCACAAACCACAGACACATTTATGCAGAGAAACCTGTTCTCGCATAATAACATTAATTACATCGTTAATCGTAAAAAAAATGCCACACGCTGCACTCATTTTTGTTACGTGAACATTTAGCATTGACGCTACGAATGGAGTCAATCTGCATCTGCCGACTACTCCGCTGATCACTGTTTACCACTTGAACAAATTATGATATAGAGGTTTGCATACATCGTGATACTAGGGACTAGTGTCTAACGATTTTATGTGCTGTGGGTCATGTGTTATAATGAGTAAACGTGGCAGTCCTCCCGACGGAAGTTCGAGTACCTCATCGCGCATGGGTGTGTGTGTTGTTCTTAGCAGAAGTTAGTTTAAGTTAGATTAAGTAGAGTGTAAGTCTAGTGATCGATGAACTCTAGTCTGGTCCCATAGAAACTTACCACAAATTTCTCAATTCCTAAACGTGACAGTCATAACAGTTGAAGAATCTGTACTTTGCATCAGCAGAACTTTCGTGTGTTTCAAGAACAACTACGGTGATAGAAACAAAATACGGGTGGCTAAAATTAAACTTTCCCTGTTTAACATGTTATAACGTGGAAACTAATTACCGTACGAGTACCAAACTTGGTAGAATTAATGTCCAGAGTATGGGTTGCATGATTTCCGCGAGTCACAATGCCACCGTCCAGTTCTAACTATGGCCACCAGATGCCATGATCAGTCGTGATTCATAGTCGCACACACCTAACCAATCAAAGTGCCCTTGTTGGCGTGACAACATGAGCTTGTGCAAACGGAGCAGGGCATTATTGGTGAAGCTCTGTTATCAGAACCACAATAAGTCTGCGGCTGCACATCGAGAATATCGCCGGATGAAGGATTACGGAAGACTCCTCGTTCCCCATCTGCTGTGGGGAGCATGATGCAAAAGTTCGAATCAATTCGAGAACTGGGCGTCGCTTCGGGAAGAGGCCGACGAGAAGTTGCACCACAGGTGGTTGATGAAATCGCTGTTGCCATGGTAGACAACGTTCCGCGCAATTCCAGGTAGCCAGGCAGTGCTGTATCACTAAAATTAAACATCCCGTGGTCCACTGTACGGAAGGTGTTTCGAACCATTTTCAAATAGTATCCGTACAAGACCCGTATCATGTAAGTCTGCAGGCTTTCGTGGCCGTTGTCACTGAAGTTAAAATCTTCTGTGTTATTAGGCTGCGTCATGTTTCTTTTAAAATGATCGACGTTTCGAACCCTCTGCTGGGATCCTCCTCAGGATCTTCTGGTGTCCACTACTTCTAGCAGTAGTGGACTGCAGAAGATCCTGAGGAAGATCCCAGCAGAGGGGCCGAAACACCGATAATTTTAGAAGAAACATGACGCGGCCTAATAACGCAGAAGATTTTAACTTCAAGACCCCTATCGTACAGCAGCTTGCACCACAGAACGCACAACGACGTGTTGGCTTCGCTCTCTACTTCCTCGCAAAGACTTAAGTTGACGAGGGCTGGTCCCGGACCATCCTATAGACAGACGGAGTTCATTTGTCCCTGACGGGTGAGGTGAATACACAGAATTGCCTTGAGTGGGTATCTTCACCCCCAGTCACTCTGCATAAAGTTACTGTGTATGGTGAACGTGTCACCGTACGGTATGGCTTCGCGGCTACATTCATCATTGGCCCATTCTTTTTGAACAGCTTGGTGCTCAAGGACCAAAGACGTGCAGAGTGCCTAGCCAGCGTTACTGCGATGTGCTTCGCCAGAATGTCATACCTGCTCATAGACGCATAGACGGAGTTCATTTGTCCCTGACGGGTGAGGTGAATACACAGAATTGCCTTGAGTTGGTATCTTCACCCCCAGTCACTCTGCATAAAGTTACTGTGTATGGTGAATGTGTCACCGTACGGTATGGCTTCGCGGCTACATTCATCATTGGCCCATTCCTTTTGAACAGCTTGGTGCTCAAGGTCCAAAGACGTGCAGAGTGCCTAGCCAGCGTTACTGCGATGTGCTTCGCCAGAATGTCATACCTGCTCATAGACGCATTGAACTCAACAGTTTTCATGCAAGATGGCGCCCGATCGTTTCCAAATGCCTGTCTGGCACGATCACCTGATCTCACTCCCTGTGATTTCTCGTTGTGGGGCTACCTGAAGGACAGGGTTTACTAGGGGAACATTTACACGTTCTGATCTGAAGCACAGCATATGAAGAGAGGTAGCCAGCATACCTACGGACATGCTTCTTTCTGCTGTTCAGAATGCAATCCTGCGCTTTCATATTCTTCTGGACACTGATGGTCGCCATATTGAGCTTTTGTAGCCGTAGTATCACCAGTATGTAATGGTATGATGTACCGTGGCAGCATATTAAAAGTCTGCAATTGAACTGATTCTGCATTATATCTCTTCCCCATGTCCTTGACATTAATGCTGACAAGTGTGGTCTTCGTACGGTAATTAGTTTCCGTGTCAAATAGGAAAAGTTTAATTATGACCACCCGGTACACATAAGTAACCTCACACATACGGGGGTGGTTTGATCAATTTGGAAAATTTCCATGAAAGAATGGAACACTTCTGTTGCACATTTATAGTTGGTATGCTTTATCATTCCGAAGATAGTATAAGGAATTTCAACAACGTACAGTGTACAGCTCTGTGCTGGCAGCCATCTGAATTGATCATGTGTGTCGTGAACTGCGATTGAAAAAACGGAAAACCGAGTTTAGTGCTGTTTTTAAATATTTTCATTTGACGAGATGGACTGCCCCACAATTCAAAACTGAACTGGACGAAGTTCACACAGACTCTGCACCATCATGCATTTGAACGTGGTCGGGCAAACACCAAAGACGAAGAGCACTCGGGCCGTGTAATTGAGGTCACCGCAAAGGAAATCATTGACTACATCCATGATGTAATAATGAAAGACCTCCGAATAAAAATTCTTGAAATTTCTGAGACTTTAGGCAACTCAACTAAAGCGAATGCGTAAAATGCTACATGGAGAATTGGCTATGAAGAAGCTGTGTGCGAAATGGCTATCACGATTGCTCACCATTATTCAAAGTCGATTAAAGCGCATCCGGTATAACATTTAAACACAATGTCTGGCGATGTTTAATCGCATTCCGAAAGATTTCAGCGCCGACTTGTGACTTTTGATGAAACCTGAATCCCTATTGCACACCTGACAAAGGCTACTGCAAGTGCACCGAAGAAGGCGAATGCCATTTTGTAAGTTGGTAAGGTGAAGGCCTCTGTTTTTTGGGATCCCCAAGATTTAATAGTAACAGGTTACATGGATAAAGGGAAAACCATAACTGGACTCTTTACGCTTCTATGATGCTTGATTTGAAACTTGTGTTGGCTGAAAAAAGACCAAGTTTGGCAAGCAAAACGTGCTCTTTCACTAGGATAATGCACCATCCCACACAACGGCGAAAGTGCGTGAATAGAGTTTCGAACTGTTTCCTCATCCACCTGGTCCAGCAGATTTAACCACGAGTGACTCCTTGCTGTTTATTAACTTGAAACTTTGGCTTGCTGGGAAAACATTTTCACCACATATGGATGAGATAGTTGCAGTCAACAAGTATTTTGAAGATTTGGACAGAACCTAGTTTTCTGATGAGATGAAAAATTTGGAGGATCGCCAGACTAAGTGTATATCCCTCAAAGGAAACTATGTCGAGATGTAAGGTGAGCTGATTGCGAAATAAACATTATTCTTGCATTTTTCCCAGAGTTATCAAATCATTCTCGTACACGTATATATGAAACAAGTTACAGCTTCCGTACCCTGTACCCGTCCAACAGACACCTTGAGTGACAAACGTTACTTTAGCCAACAGGTATAGGGGCAATAAGAAAGCAAATTTGATATATGGAATGACGCCGGCTCTGCACTCTACATAACACAATAATTATAGGTTACAAAAAACTGATAACCTAGGAAACTTAACCGTGACAACGGCTTTGCCGCAGTGGCTACAACATTTCCCGTGGGATCGCCGAAGTTAAGCGCTGTTGGGCGTGGCCGGCGCTTGGATGGGTGACCATCCAGCCGCCATGCGCTGTTGCCATTTTTCGGGGTGCACTCAGCCTCGTGATGCCAATTGCGGAGCTACTCGACCGAATAGTTACGGGTTCGGTCAAGAATACCATCATAACGACCGGGAGAGCGGTTTGCTGACCCCATGCCCCTCCTATCCGCATCCTCACCTGAGGATGACACGGCGGTCGGATGGTCCCAGTAGGCCACTCGTGGCCTGAAGACGGAGTGCTTAGTAAACTTAAACAAAACAATATGACAGTATATAGGGCTTTAAATAATCTACGAGTATGTTATTATGTTAACACTAAGAGTCACATCTATTGGAGATGGATATGGTTAGTGATAGCTGAAATACTTTACATTGTAAAATAACAGCTGCTTAAATTGTGTGGATTCCGTGACACAATGTTTAACATTACAAGTGGATAAACTCACTGGTTCAAACAGCAGATACAGATAATGTATGCCTAAAAGAACCATCTGAATATATTACAAAATAAGAGCTGTAGATCTCTCACTTATATAGACAGATGTTCGATCAATATCCGTCGTAACTGATTATAAAGTCTGTTACGTCTAATGTACGACCAACAAACAAGTGACACGATCTCCTATGTGGAGAGACCGAGCACCAGAACGAACCTACCAACAGATAACCAGGTACAAATGGCAGTCTAGCCTACCAGTTTTCAACATGTCTTAAAATAAGTAACATGGCGACACACATACTGTAGTTATTTTTAAACTCATTTAAAATGAATAAAAAATACACAAAAAGTGCTTTAAAAAGTGCTTTTAACAAATCACTGAAAAAAATGAAATGAAATGACGTGTGGCTAGGGCCTCCCGTCGGGTAGACCGTTCGCCTGAATAGATGGTATGGAAGGAACTGTCAGACAATGTGAAACCAATGTAAAATTATGAGAATTCGTAGAAATATATCTATTTGAAACATTACATATACCTTAGTACGAGTATATCTAACTCATTTCGGCTATTTTCATCATGGAGAGGGGGCTTAATTAATCTTTCGACAATCGTACTGAAAAAAGCACGTTTCTTTTTTTTATTTTTGTATCCATGGGTGGCAAGGAGATTGTTATACTATACCGTTAGTAGTTCTTCCTTTTGGGAATATAATGGATTCATGTTTACCAATAGCATTTACTTTTCTCATAACTAAAAAGAAAATTCCATTGTTTTCCTTGATTTTATCCGTGAACTTTCTACGCATTTAATTGAAAATTTTATAGAGTACATCTTAAGATGGACCTGAAAAGTTTCGAAACCGGTCCATGGAAAAAATAAATAACTATCCAAAAAAGTGACTAGCTGCAGTTTTATGCATTTACATTCAGTTATCAGTAATGAATGGGTTCTAAAATATCCGTAATGGATAAGCTTAGTCTTGATCTACATATCTTCTGTAGCGTACCATCATTTTGCTAGCTGTAATTTTTCTTTAAGGAATTTATTTTCTATATGATCTAAAATATGCTGGCAAGTGTGCCTGGGAGGCAACAACCCATCGTTAGATCTTTATTTTGCTTGTAAATCCTGTAGAAATAATACTAACGAAAGGAAGTCGTTTGTACAAGAGAGATAGAGAGAAAGAGGGAGATAGAGACAGAAATACAAGTCACTTTCTTAATAATTCAATACATATCGTAATAAACTTTGTCTTGTAATGTAATAAATTATTACATTATTCTAGTGATTGAAATAAAGGTTGGAAAAAGATGGGACCGGCTACACGTTTTCAGCAAATTGTGGACAGTTTTTTGTAGTTTACCCGAAATTGTAAAAACGTGACATATGATTATTGAGCCATTGTCTTCCATTTAGGTGTCAACTTTGGTACTAATCTCATTTCTACATTATTACTTTCGTCATTCTTTGATTTACTGTCATTTCGCATTTTGTCCTCATGGGGCTGTTCATTCACTTCAAGTGTGTAACATAGCTCTCATAATAACGCCAAACCTACAAAGCACTGATAACGGCCAGTTATTTTTTTTTAATTTCAAATGTAGTCATGTCCATATTTAAATAATTGTTATCTGCTACTTGGTTAGTCTTCATGTTGCCGTCGCTGTCTTCTTCGGTATATGACTTTTACGAACTTTTCCTGTACGAAAAACTCTGAAACTTTCGACGATTGTAACGGTTCGTTGACTGACTTAAAATGCGAAATAATAATAGCTCATCCCCTTTAGATTGTGTATTTTAAAACACCCAGATGACTGGCTCATTGTACTTTTACAACTTCCACATTAATACGATTTTCATCTTGTGACGTGAGATAGAAAATTCATACTACGTCTGCACAAAACATATCTGACTTTTTCAGCTCACTCCATAAGATTATTTCTTGTGTGTTCTTCTCGTCAACCGAGAAAAAACAGAGATTACACTAGTAGCCAAACGACCAGATTATTTACATCGCTGGAAAACAAGTGTTTAGAATGAATAATACATATCCTTTATGTAACATTAACAAAATAAACTACTTTATAAAATTTTCTTAGTTATGATTATATTCACATCGAATGTAAGCAGAATGCACTAAATATAACATTTGTGTATAGTGAAATAGGTACATGTAACGAAAATTGAAAATTTAACATATTATCGAAGAGCATAAGCGATATATCGGTTACAAAGATGTATGTTTGAAAGAACTCTGCGAGGCAGCTATCGATGACGTAGAGTATGTGTAATAAGGAGCTTATGTTAGGTCGCGCAATAGTTGGCAGTTGTTGCTTGGGAGTAGCTTGAGTAGCGCGTTAGAGGCTGGCCGTGTCTGTTGCGATGCTCCGGAGAGGGCAGTCGCTCGGTATTGAATATTTAGTGTAATAATTTCAATATTGAGTATTACTGATGTATGGAAGAAATAACATTTGAAGTAAAATTAATTAAGAAAATGCTACAAAAATTATGAAATTTTAATGAAGAATCGTCCTACATATTGTCACATTGACCTACAATAAGATAATCAATATTGATATATTTATGCGCTTTTGCTGAAGAACGAATTTGAATGAGACCAGCTTTGTATGTAACCCTACGTTTTTTATTGTATTTTTTGTAAAGATCATTTGTTTGCATAAATGTAATTTTTGTGATATGGCTTAACAGTTGCAAGTTAGTTTCATAATATAGTAAGAGTCTGAAGTATGATATAACAGTCATTTTCCTTAGTCACGTTCCGCCTCCCAATTCCACGTCGTTTTTACTTGAACAAATTCTAAATGTGTCTCTGTCAGATATCTTCCATTTTGGCTTTTACAACTGTAGTTAATTTAGTAATGCTGAGAGCAGAACAGCGCGTTATCCAAGGCGACACCAATACGAGGTAAGATACTTTTTTCACACATTTTATGGATTTTCCCAGAGGGACCACTTCTGTACTTATTCAGACTTACAGGAACGTAGTAAGATCGAGTAGATCTGAATGTACATACCTCTAATTTGTTGTAATCGGACACAGGTTTTAATTAGTTTGGGTTTACTGGTATTTCTCTCTTGCTAGTAGACAGATTGCTTAAAACACGGCCAGGTAAATAGACTGATACACGTAATCAAATATGCAGTCAGCACACCACTTGATATAACTGTCCTTTGTTAGACATAAACGTCACATCTTACTTTAGACATAAACGTTACAACAGATAGTTTTCATGGTGTTATTGTCGTACAAATGAAATGATCTATACACAGTGGTCTCAGAGGGTTCATAACGTGCATTACGATTGATTCCGTCACGACAAGTACTGTAGTTCTTCATCAGTCTCACGTAGTTGTGAGTAATGGGAATGAAACGAAGTTGGGCAGGACACAGACTGTAGGTAGAGGAAACGCTGGTCGGTGCGCCAGCGGAAAGAGGTGCACCTGAATTGCACGAGGGACGGAAGGAAATTTTCCCGAACACGCGGAGATGGAGCCGGGCGACGGAGCCTCAAAGGGGTGGTCCAGCGGGGTGTCCCCGGCTGCAGGACGTCTCCCGCACTAATTCACGATGAAAAGAGCGAGCGGGGCCAGCGAAAGGTCTGTCAATAGCCGGGGGAGCGCAATTTGATTAAGCGCGCTTTCAGGTAGCAGTAGCCCTCCTGAATGTAACCGGCGCAAGATATTATCGCGAAAGGCACCCTAACTGCGACTGCTTGAGGAATCACTCGCGGGACTGAAACTGTGTGATATTGGGATGACAGCCCACTCATTCTCTGTAATGCTGTCACATTCATACGGCAGTGCTGTTGCTACAGTAAGCACAGATTCCTTCTCTCAAAAATCTGTGTAGCTAAAAGATACATCTACCTCTTCGAAGATGACCGCAACAATTCGGTCAAAATGTCGGAAATTTAGCGGTTTTTGTAGCTGCAACGACGCACATTACCCAGAATTATTTTATCCCAAATGTTACTATCTTTACCAAAAGGCACAACAAATAATTAGAGGTTTTTAATCATCTGCTGAAAGCACCATTTAAATTCTGCCAAAAAATTTTATTGTTCTAATGCGCTCGGATGGCCGAGGGCCTTAGCAACCCCTTTCTTGGTTTTGGGGAAGTGTGTCGATCTCCCGTCGAATCTGCCCGGCGGATTAACGACGAGGGACGGTGTGCCGGCCAGGCTAGATCTTTCTAGGCTGTTTCCCTCGTCGGACTAGGTCAGTGGTTCCCACCCTGGGGGTAATTACCCCCTGAGGGTAAAAATGTAAGTTTCTGAGGGATAAAAATGATAGGACTGAATTGTGTTTCAGTCATTACACTAAGTTATTTTTAAAATCACTACTTCGTTAGACTGTAAAACGGATTACATAAGTTACCAATAATTACATATTGTAATTTGTGACATAATGTGGTATATACATTGAAGAGAAAGAAACTAGTGTAGAACGCCGGCGAGCACGGCGAAAGGCCACAAAACGACGTGGCATGTACTCGACTGATATCCGAAGTAGAGCTGGAGGGAATTAACACCATGAATACTACACGGCTGTCCGTAAATCCGTAACAGTACGAGGGAGTGGAGATCTCTTTTGGATAGCACGTTGCAAGACATCCCAGATATGCTCAATAATGTTCATGTATGTAGAGTCTGGTGGCCAGCGGAAGTGTTTAAAATCAGAAGAGTGTTCCTGGAGTCACTCTGTAGCAATTCTCGACGTGTGGGGTGTCCCATGGTCCTGCTGGAACTGAGCTCCTCCATCATATTCAGCAGTGCCCTGCTGATATACAGGGCCCACGGATTCATGAGGTTGTCTCCAAACCCGTACACGTCCATCCGCTCGAAACAACGGGAGTCGTCCGACCAGGAAACATGTTTCCAGTCATCAACAGTCCAATGTCAGTATTCACGGGCCCAAACGAGGAGTAAAGCTTTGGGTCGTGCAGTCATCAAGGGTACACGAGTGTTCCTTCGGCTCCAAAAGCCCATATCGATGATGTTTCGTTCAATGCTACGCACGATGACACTCGTTAACGGTCCAGCATTGAAATCTGATATTCACGGTACACTCGTAAAATGGTCGTAACCACCAGTTCGTAGCTACCTCGGAGGTGTCCCATCGCTCGTGAGCCGACTATAACACCACGTTCAAACTCACTTAAAACCTGATAACCTGCCATTGTAGCAGCAGTAACCGATCTAACAACTGCGCCAAACACTTTTTGTCTTATACAGACGTTGTCGACGGCAGCGCTGTCTTCTGCCTGTTTACATGTCTTTGTATTAGAATAGTACGAGTTTCTTTCGCACTTCAGTGTATTACAGCTAGTCAAATGAATGTATGATCAACATCCTCTTCACAAAGCCTATCCACTTGATACATACTTTGTGCCTTGCATCTATGACTTTAAAATTGACACGTATAGGTCACCTAAGATTTGATATGCAATGATAATAATTCGTCAGAGCTGTTATTAGTTCCCACAATACACGATAAATTGCTTCTTTATTCCCTTCATAAAAGTGAACGAACCAATAGATGGCACTACACAACAGTAACTACGTAATGGCTGCTAAGCTGTTGTAGGTCATACACTGTATTAATAATAATAACAATCAGAATAATATAAGTGGGCCGGCCGTTTTGGCCGAGCGGCTCTAGGCGCTTCAGTCTGGAACCGCGCTGCTGCTACGGTCGCAGGTTCGAATCCTGCCTCGGGCATGGATGTTTGTGTTGTCCTTAGGTTAGTTAGGTTTAAGTACTTCTGAGCCTAGGGGACTGATGACCCCAGATGTTAAGTCCCATATTGCTTAGAGCCATTTGAACCATTTTAATATAAGTGGCAGTGGTCAGGCACAAAGCATGGCAGCTTGATGTCTTCCAGTTTCTGCCAGTTTGGAAGTAAGGAGTCCGGCAATCAAGCGACGCACATAAAGCAGGCCTGCGTATAGTCCACACATCTTACTTTGGTTGATTTTAGAAGAGAGTACAGAGAGTGGGTCAAGTGTCGCTAGGAAGAGAAGTGGAGCAAAGGAAGTATGTTTTGTAACAAGTGGCAATCTTCAATGTGGATAGTTAGTTATCTCTACTAAAGAGTTACAGGTAACGCTCGTGATGCACTGAAACTTGCTTCATCATTGTTTAAAAAAATGTTCTTAGGAATAAATAAAAACATTTGTCTCACTGGATCATTAATTCACTGTTTAATAAGACACTTATAAAAGCCGACCGAAGTGGCCGCGCGGTGCTAGGCGCTGCAGTCTGGAACCGCGAGACCGCTACGGTCGCAGGTTCGAATCCTGCCTCGGGCATGGATGTGTGTGATGTCCTTAGGTTAGTTAGGTTTAACTAGTTCTAAGTTCTAGGGGACTAATGACCTCAGAAGTTAAGTCCCATAGTGCTCAGAGCCATTTGAACCATTTTTTTTTGACACTTATAAAAACCAAATATAATTTATCTTCAGTTATTTTAAAAATGAAAGCGTTAAAAAAATACTTTTTCATTCTATAAGTAAGTTAGGCGGTAATGTTGTAATGGTGGGAGAAGTCCTGGTTACACTCAGGGTTACTGGTCTGAGAAACATTGGTAACCACTGAACTAGATAATACCTTACTGGTACCCACGTACCACATCAGCCACACGATTCGTAGGCAATTAGAAAACGTCCCACGCTTTGACACAGCTAGAATAAAACAGATGGTAAAGGGTGGAGATGGGGTGGGGAAAAGGGTGACAACAGGAATGTCATCTGGCCACCCTACAACAATAGCATTGCCAAATCCAGATTGAGATGCCGACCACGTAAAGATACGGTATAAACGCCGGCAAAAAGAAGAAGAAAGGAAACGTATTATTGTACTAGGTTTACTTCGGTAAGCTTTACACTATTCATACTATACATAGAGCAAACAGTAAAGTAGGAATTAAAATCGATAGTTGTTGTTGTTGTGGTCTTCAGTCCAGAGACTGGTTTGATGCAGCTCTCCATGCTACTCTATCCTGTGCAAGCTCCTTCATCTCCCAGTACCTACTGCAACCTACATCCTTCTGAATCTGTTTAGTGTATTCATCTCTTGGTCTCCCTCTGCGATTTTTACAATCCACGCTACCCTCCAATACTAAATTGGTGATCCCTTGATGCTTCAGAATACGGCCTACCAACCGATCCATTCTTCTAGTCAAGTTGTGCCACAAATTTCTCTTCTCTCCAGTTCTATTCTATACCTCCCCATTAGTTATGTGTTCTACCGATCCAATTTTCAGCATTCTTCTGTAGCACCACGTTTCGAAAGCTTCTATTCTCTTCTTGTCCAAACTATTTATCGTCCACGTTTCACTTCCATACATGGCTACACTCCATACAAATACTTTCACAAACGACTTCCTGACACTTAAAACTATACTTGATGTTAAAAAAATTTCTCTTCTTCAGAAACGCTTTCCTTGCCATTGCCAGTCCACATTTTACATCCTCTCTACTTCGACCATCATCAGTTATTTTGCTCCCCAAATAACAAAACTCATTTACTACTTTAAGCCTCGCATTTCCTAATCTAATTTCCGAAGCGTCACCCGATTTAATTTGACTACATTCCATTATCCTCGTTTTGCTTCTGTTAATGTTCAACTTATATCCTCCTTTTAAGAGACTGTCAATTGCGTCCAGTTGCTCTTCCAGTTCCTTTGCTGTCTCTGACAGAATTACAATGCCATCGGCGAACCTCAAAGTTTTATTTCTTCTGCATGGATTTTGATAACTACTCCGAATTTTTCTTTTGTTTCCTTTACTGCTTGCTCAATATACAGAATGAATAACATCGGGGATAAGCTACAACCCTGTCTCACTCCCTTCCCAACCACTACTTCCCTTTTGATGCCCCTCGACTCATATAACTGTCATCTGGTGTCTGTACAAATAGTAAATAGCGTTTCGCTCCCTGTATTTTACCCCTATCACCATTAGAATTTGTAAGAGAGTATTCCAGTCAACATTGTCGAAAGCTTTCTCTAAGTCTACAAAGGCTAGAAACGTAGGTTTGCCTTTCCTTAATCTTTTTCTAAGATAAGTCGTAAGGTCTGTATTGCCTCACGTGTTCCAACATTTCTACGGAATCCAAGCTGATCATCCCCGAGGTCAGCTTCTACCACTTTTTCCATTCGTCTGTAAAGAATTCGCGTTAGTATTTGGCAGCTGTGACTTATTAAACTGATAGTTCGGTAATTTTCACATATGTCAACACTTGCTTTCTTTGGGATGGGAATTATTAAAAATGGTTCAAATGGTTCAGAGCACTATGGGAATTAACTGCTGAGTTCATCAGTCCCCTGGAAATTAGAATTACTTAAACGTAACTAACCTAGGCCATCACACACATCCATGCCCTAGGCCGGATTCGAACCTGCGACCATAGCGGTCGCGCGATTCCAGGCTGTAGCGCCTAGAACTGCTCGGCCACTCCGGCCGGCTTGGAGTTATGATATTCTTCTTGATGTCTGTGGGTATTTCGCCTGCCTCATACATTTTGCTCATCAGATGGTAGGGTTTTGTCAGGACTGGTTCTCCCAAGGCTGTCAGTAGTTGTAATGGAATGTTGTCTTCTCCTGGGGCCTCGTTTCGACTTAGGTCTTTCAGTGCTCTGTCAAACTCTTCACGCAGTATCGTATCTCCTATTTCATCTTAATCTATAATCTATAATATTGTCCACAAGAACATCGCCCTTGTATAGACCTTCTGTATACTTCTTCCACCTTTCTGCTTTCCCTTCCTTGCTTAGAACTGGGTTTGTATCAAAGCTCTTGATATTCATGCATGTGGTTCTCTTTTCTCCAAAGATCTCTGGTGAGATAAGCCTTTACATCCTTACGTTTGTCCTCTAGCCATCCCTGCTTAGCCATTTTGCACTTCCTGTCGATCTCATTTTTGAGAAGTTTGTATTCCTTTTTTCCTGCTTCATTGCTGCGTTTTTATATTTTCTTCTGTCATCAGTTAAATTCAATATTTCGTCTGTTACCCAAGGATTTCTTCTAAACTTCGTCTTTTTACCTACTTGATCCTCTGCTGCCTTCATCTCTTCATCCCTCAGAGCTACCCATTCCTCTTCTATTGTAGTTCTTTCTCCCATTCCGGTCAATTGTTCCCTTACGCTCTCCCTGAAACTCTCTACAACCTCTGGTTTAGTCAGTTTATCCAGACCCCATCTCCTTAAATTTCCACCTTTTTGCAGTTTCTTCAGTTTTAAAGTACAGTTCATAACCAATACATTGTGGTCAGAGTCCACATCTGCCCCTGGGTATGTCTTACAATTTAAAACCTGGTTCCTGAATCTCTGTCTTACCATTATCTAATCTATCTGATACCTTCTAGTATCTCCAGGATTCTTCCATGTATACAACCTTCTTTTATGATTCTTGAACCAAGTGTTAGCTATGATTACTCTCTGCTCTGTGCAAAATTCTACCAGACGGCTTCCTCTTTCATTTCTTACCCCCAATCCATATTCACCGGAATATTTTACCCAAGAGGACGCCATCATCATTTAACCATACAGTATAGCTGCAGGCCCTCGGCTGTAGTTTCCCCTTGCTCTCAGCCGTTCGCAGTACCAGCACAGCAAGGCCGTTTTGGTCAGTGTTACAAAGCCAGATCAGTCAATCATCCAGAATGTGGCCCCTGCAACTTCTGAAAAGGCTGGTTACCCTCTTGAGGAACTAAACGTTTGTCTGACCTCTCAACACATACCCCTCCGTTGTGGTTGCACCTACGGTACGGCCATCTGTATCGCTGAGGCACGCAAGCCTCTCCACCAACGGTAAGGTCCATGGTTCATGTGAGGATTAATACTTAGAGAGAACTGATTTTTTATTATTTGTAGGAAGAATTATTATTTCCTGTTTGTTGCTCTCTATCAGAATAACACCTTCCAGCAAATGTTTGAATACTGTGATGTCGCAATACTGGTTTTTACAATACAGACTGTATGGCTACATATTGGAGTCCATGATAACGATAATAAGAGTTTCACTAGATAGCCTAGAAGCTTTCAGAGAAAAAATAAAAATAACGTTAATATTTCCAGAGATAAAGCTTTACACATTTCCTTACGCCTGTTGTCATAATAATCATATTTGATAATACAACTTGACCAGGCTAAGAATAATGATAATTTTTGATAGTCAAACTTTCACCTGGATTCTCCCAGGATTTTGTTTCGTTGGATAATTTCTCAGTTAGAGATCATTCGTCTTGTTACTGAATTCGCAAAATTTTATGCAATAGTAATCGGAGGTTGGTAAGTAGTTATTACGTAGCTTTTTTGTTGCTTGCGCACTGCCGTGCATTAATTCAAAATTCTGGATCAGAAATTACCTATTTAGTTCGTAACGGTGAGGTTAAAAGTTTTGTGTTAAGACATTTGTCTTGGATTTTTGTGTCATTTTCTTTACTGGTACAACGACAATGAATGGAGAAGACTGTAGAATAGTTCCAAAAGAAGTTTCGGAAAATTCGAGACATAGTGTAGAAAATTCTTCTCCGGCTGATGAAGTCAGGATATTTTCGAACAATACTGTGAATAACTATAGTGTAGGCTAATATTTGCCAACAATGTGTGATGAACTGCAGGGAACTACACACAGTTCAAGAGATCAAAATAACGTGACAGAATCCAATTTTGTTATGAGAGATTCAGGTATGGTTTCTACTTCTGCAAAGCTAAGTAATTTTGCCTTCCCCTTTTCAGTAATAATGTTACACAAGTAATACTAGCTTTACTTCATGAGATTAGAAAATGCAATAACGAAACTTGACAATTACGTATTGAGATTAAAAGATCTAATGAGAAACTTCGTGGCGAGATGAAAGACTCTAGTAACAACAGGAACAAAATTTTAATATACAAGAAGAGAACACATTTTTTCGGGGCGAGATAAATGACAATTTAAATCGTTAATTCCAGGAAATTTCAGGAAGGTTAAAATTAAGTACGTGAGGAACTCTCAAATCCGATATTAATAATGTCGTATTGAGTCTGTAATATCCAGGCCAAATCTGCGCCAGTTCGATTTGTGTTCCTCGTTTATATTTTTCAAGCTGACCCGAGCGGCTGACGGTCCAACGAAGCTAAAATTGATAAAATACATCGAGTCAGCGCATTTCACCTTCGTGAGGGATGCGTTTACTCTGAAAAATAGATCTGCTCCGTAGTGAGTGGTAGGCTGTAGCAAAAATTCAGCGATATTGAAAAGCACTCACCATAGAGAAGTGTTAATGTGTGGACCTATGGGACTCAGATGCGTATAATTGTTGAGCAGAGAAATTGCTGAGCACCATTTTCTAAAAAATAAACTGTTATGGAGTTGTATAAAGAAAGGGAGAGATATTTGAGATTTTGTCATTGCAAACCTATGCGAGAATATATGGAATTTCTTTTAAAGGTAATTGAATCGGTCTCAATTATTTTCTAAGTTAATTTTGTGCAAGTAAGTTGTGTTAAGCTCCTAGACGAACTTCAGACGTTTGACTGAAGGTATTTCTTGGTGGATCTGCAAGGATAGTCGAAGTAGTTTATTAGTGTTTCCTGTTTAACAGAAATCTGTGAACGGCTACGCATCATAGCATCAAATGTCGACTGATTTGTACAGAATCAGTATCCGAGCATCCTTTACAAGTTCCTATTTATGAACAGTAAAAGTTTTACAAGCGTCCGGAGGATATCAGCAGTTGCTCCTGCATCGAGATTTCGCCACTAGAGATTTAAGTCTTTCTAGGTAAAAATCTTACCGCCGGACACTTTCTGACGAAGACTGAATCATATGTGCTCAAGTTCTGTAATAGGAACAGTAATTAGTGCTCTACTAATTGAGACTTTCCAGGATTCATGACGCAAAAATTCTCAACGTAGAGCATTAGAGACAGATTTAGACATTGGTGCATCTCTGTTAGCTTAAAGTTGTAATTACGTCGAGTTTTATTGTTTTTTTTTTCACGATTAGTTGCACCTTCAGTACAATATATCCGCACATACCTACAACAATATTCACAGACATAATGAAGGATATACTGTTAGTTGAGACAACAGATGTCAGAACAAGAATTACAAATGGGGAATTAGCATAAAGGTTCGAGTCATTATACGTACAGACTAACACTGAAGTTCCAATGGTGCAAACTCATTTGATCACAGTTACAAAACGAATCGTACAAATATCCGAGAGGGCGACGCAAACGAACAATGAAGCAGATAAAAGGTCAGACGATACTAAGCCGCTTCCGTTCGCTTATACTGAAGGATTTCATTCTGTGCAACGTTTTCAAGAAGGTCAGATGACAATTAATCAACAAAATAAAGAAGACGTGCAAAGGATACAAGAAAAGACTGCGAATATCGAAGAAAATATGCGTCGCGGTAACAATGATGGTAGGTTCAATAATTGTCATGTTGGAAATCACAATGAAATTAATAATTTCGGAAATGCTGATCAATTCTCTCGTGAACGTGATATGTTTGCAGAACACGATGGCTGGAATGTGAGTTATGGTATGAAAGAAAAACAATGGTTTTGATCCATACATTTTCCCACAGTTAGGTAATTTAAAATTTTTCGTAATGCCAGCAATAAAATTCACCCTAGGGCGTGATTACTACAATTTGATTATTCTTTACCACCAACACGGCTCATTGACCACAAACTAGAATTCAGCTACTGTTATCTCGAACGAGAACCTGAGACAACAATGAGATCCAGAGCACGTGAATGTCACACGTACGGCGATTTTTATCACGCGTTCTTGTACGGTCACTGGTCTGAAACAACTCAAGATCGCTTGAAACATAACATTATTATGAACAAGCGAATTTCTCAGTACTTTGAGTACGTGACGCACATGAATAGATATGTAACTAATCCGTATAGTCTGTCGGAATTAATCCGCATGGACTTTGTGTGGATGACTTGGAAGCTTACCATATCTTTTGCAAGAACTTGAATTTGACAATAATGATCATACACACAGAAACAATAATAATCAACATTGGAAAAATGACCGTTCGTGGCGTAACCGAAACGTGTGATAAGCGACGTGATGTAGACGGATATGATGTGACACATCAGCCCTACAATACAGAGTACAGACGCTTGAGAACTGATTTCTTGTGACAGTCGGAATTATCACTACAGGAATAGAGATCGCGGATCGCCTGAACATAAACCTTATGGCAATCAAGAAATTTGAGATGCAATGATACTGGCGGAGTACATCGAAATCGGCGTGTCCGCGCAAATGCTGGTTCCTAAAGTGGTGCTCAGGCAGTGGAAATCGGGGCATGGAGTGCATATGACAGTAGTACTAAACAAATATGTAAAACGAAATAATTATGATGGCAGATCAAATTAAATTTGGCGTGATAGTAGAAATTCAAATTCTGAGAAATCCTTCAGTAGAAATCTGACAGCCCAACCAACTCAACAATTCTAGGCAAAACAGGCCGACGCAACAATGACTAGCAGTCACCCTACAAACGAACCGTTTGCAGTTACCGACAGTCTACGTTGGAACCATATTAACTTCATTTATTGCGATGACATTAGGGACACATTGTTACGAGAAAATGACGACTGTGAAAATAGTCTTGTACATCCAATTGAAAAACTTCTGCTGTACCTGATTCTGGTAGCCATGTTAATGTGATTAGTGAGACAGTGTTTAGTAAAGGTGCTCAAGCATCCGTTTGTCCAACTTTGCCACTATTAAGAACTAGATTGAAAGGAGTGATTCAAGGAAAGAGTGTTGATCTAGATATTCAGACTTCGTTAGTTTCCATGTGTCAGGGACAAAAGTTTCCTGTGAGTTGTCTGATCGTTTCTCTTTTGTCAACAGAAGCAATATTTGGTATAGAGTCTCTACGTGAATAAAAAACCATGTAAAATTTTTGCGATACTGAAGTAATGTTACAAATAAACCATGTACCAGTAACACTTGAATTTGAAGGCTGGTTGACAAAGGAAGTTGAAGATGTGAACTGTATGCGATTTCCCTCTCCGCTTGAGGGACAACACTCACTGCATTTGTCTGACAGTCGCATGAACAACAGAACAGCTTTTCATTGTGAAGCTGAACAGTCTATTAGCACAGAACGATTAATAGAAAAGAAAGTACACAGAGATGAAGTAGATTCTGATAGAGACACACATGAATTATTCGAAATCTTAAGGTCTCGTTCTGAAGTTTTTCTCAAAAGACAAGAACTATAAATAATTTTATTTATCAATTCAGCAATCGTTTTTTTGTACTACCTTACGTTATTCCGTTGACATACAGAGTGAAAGTCAGACAGGAGATGCAATCGATGCTAGATAACGGGATAGTCGACCATGCTGTGAGTTCATGCAATAGTCTATTACAAGTTGTTAAAAAGAAAGGTGATTAATTTGATTTGTTCTCGATTCCAGACAGATCAACACTACGATACAACCAGAAACTGATCGACCACGAACACCAGAGGAATAATTACAGAAATTTCGTGGTGTAAATATAATGCCATCTCTAGATATACGATACACATTTTAGCAAATCGAATTACATCCTGAATGAAGGAAACACAGCTTTTCTCTATTTTGGAAGCTGCTACCAGTTTCGAAAACTGGTGTGTGGTCTCATTGTTTCATCATCTGCATTTATCCACGGTCTGAGTGATATTTTACCAAAGCATTTGAACGACGGGATCTACGATTATGTTGATGACATTTTGATTGCTGAAAATTCGTGGACAGATCACAACCAAGTACTGAGTGAACTGTTATAGACATTTCTTGAGCATAGCATTACAGTCAATTTAGAAAAATCAGAATTTGTTAAAACATAAATTAAATTTCCTGGCCACATTGTCACTATGAAAGATACCTTACCCAATCCAGAAAAAAAAAAATGAAAGCAATTGAAGAAATACCTGTACCAACAAACAATCGACAACTTAGAGGATTCTTAGATCTTTTGAAATGTCATCGACGTTGCACCAGTTTACAGAGCTTGTCTACACCTACACTATTTCGACTCACAGGTAAGAATACAGAATGAGACTGGGATGATGATCTAAATACAGCACTACTTAAAGCACCTTTACTATCACGTCCTTTTTTATCTCTTGATATTTGCCTTTGGATGGATAGCTCAAAATCTGGTCTTGGTGCACACTTGTTTCAAGATTTGTAGAAAAGGGAATGCTTACACAGAAAAGTATAGCTTCTGCCAGCCAAGTCTCAAAAGCCGAATGTAAGTATTCTTTCACCGAGGTCGAAGCATTAGCCATTGTCTGGGCACTTGATAAATTTCGTTGCTTTCTACAAGGTAAACACACTAAGGTATATACCGATCATCGGGTATTTCAGTTTCTTATGACAGTGAAACTAAATCATGATCGTTTTAGACGTTGGGCTTTTTTCCTTCAGGAATTCAGTTTCGTTGTGATTCACGTACTGGGTTTGAAAATGTTATTGCTGGTGCCCTTTCACGTACATCTGTTGGTTGAGTCCAGAGTAATCAGGAAGACTGCCAAGAAAACGGTTTTAGTCTGTTATATACGCAAAAAGTAGCCTTTGAAAACTTATTTCATCTTCATTATGTAATACTGCTCATGAATAGCAGAAAGATCCAATCTGGAAAGACCCACGAAAGAGAAATGGGAAAACAAATCAAATACAGTGATAATACAGTTTTACCTTGTATGTAACAACATTTTATTCAGATGTGGATATCTTGGCAGTTCCATTTTGGTCTTGTGCAGCCCAGAGGGATTCGTCAACAAACTCATTTGGTACACACATCTCAGTCACGCACACTCTGGTGATAAGAAATGCTTTCAGATATTACGAGATACATGTTACTTCAACAATATGGAAAACCAAATTTGTACAATCTTGACTTATGCAGTCTGTGCCTAAAAGTAAAACCACCTACCATTACGTAGAGAACACCAATATTTCTGATTAGTCCCGTGAAATGAAGAGAATGAGCTGCTGTTGATATTTTCGGTCCAATTACAAGATATAAAAGTGGTCATTCATTTGTTAGTGTAGTTGTTGAGCTTACCTGTAAATTTGTGTCATTCACACTTTTACAGAAGGTAACTGAAAAATCAGTTCCACTGCATTCGTAAGGAACTTCCTGGACGAAGTAGGCCGTGGAGACAAAGTAATTTCTAATAATGGCTGACAATTTCGTTCTGATACTCGTACATGGCTAAGAACTCTGAGTCGTAGAAAAATTAAACCAATATTTATATCCGGTTTTATGCCATCCTGTAGCCCCTCTAAACGCAATATGGAAGGATTAGATAAATTTTGAAGATTGGATTGTCATCACCAACACAAAAACAGGGATTTGCAGTTGTTGGGTTTTAATAATATCATTAACAAACTGCGAAGTGATTCTGTAACTTTGTGTCCACTCTCCGTATTGAAGAATAAAGCACCATCAGGTCGTATAAAACAGTTAATACACTTCAATGCACAATGATGTTTAGTAACCAATTTAGCATTACAAAACACAAAGAAAACCGCAGAGGAAATGAAGAAGCTTCAAAACCCACGAAAAAATATCAAAAACTTAGAGGTAGGTCAGAAAGTGTTGCTCAAATCGCATCGTTTATCGCATGAAGGAAAGTCTATAAGTAGCAATTTTTTCTGCCGAATTTCACATGCAAATACTGTAGAACTTGAAACCGTACGCCCACACTGTATCACGTATCTGAAAGCAAAGAATACACAGAATAATGCCCTAGACGTTTTACTATTCTGTAGTAACCATGTGCAGTGGCGAGCATAGTTTCACCAGCTGTTGCAGTGCATTTTCTTAATTTAGCATTCATCACTGCTTTACACTCTTTAACTAAACTGTATATCTGTTAATATCGCGTTTATTGTCAATCTGTTTGGTAGGAAAATTAGTAAATAGTGACTATCTACTATTTGTATTGTCTGAAGAGAAGTACTTTGAATTTGCTAAGCATAGTCTGACAAAGTGATACACATTGAAAGTAGAACATTTTTTTGTATCTGTATTTGCACTGTGACAATATGGAATGTTAAACCATCTGCGAGCAATTTGTATTCAGTTCGTATCATTCTGAGTAACAAGGTGAAGAATCTCATTGAAATCTAATAATCTTTATCTTATTTCATGAATTTGGAATTTTTCTTTTGAGATATTGCTATAGCAGAGCAGGCTTGCTTTTGAAAATCTAAGATGATCATTTGTTTTTTACAGATAGCTAGTTTGCACACGTAATGAAGTTTTTGTGACTTTCGAAAACTTATGGATTTTCTGCTTTACCTTTACCAGATAGAATACTGTGCTGTTTTTGAGTAAAGTGCATGAGGTAACACTTTATGTAAGTACATTTTTTTCTGAAGTAACTTGCGAGTTCTAGAGGTGTAGATAACAGCTGACTTTATTTTGGATAAGAGATTGTGTGAGTGGTTTTGAACTGAGAAAGGTATTTCTGATGGGCAGTAGTTTAATTAGGGAAGTTTCTGATGGATGCTTGTTCTGCTATTTACTAAGTATCTCAAAGAGTGATAATTTCAGAGTTGCATACATACACATGGTGAATCTATGGAATATTGTGTGATATGGATTTGGAATATGATGAGGAATTTTTCTTAAGGACTGCCATATGAGGATTATGATGTTATTATGACTTATTATGGTGCAGCGATCTTATATTAGCTATAGAGCAGTTTTGGTATATAATGTGAAATTGATTACGATTTGTAAGACATTATGCTGAAGGATAACGAAATATGTTATTCTGAGGAAGACATACAAGGCATTATAAATAATTTAGTGAGGAAGCTTTTATGGAGCTATTTATGGAATCAGTCAAGGTAAGGAATGTAAACTCTTTAAACGAAGCAGCCCAGAGTTGTACTACATACATGGAAATTCTGTTTATGCGCACTTTGTTCAAAAGTACTATCACAGTGGTATTTTCAAGGGAGATTTATTTTATCAAGAAAAAATTTCCGAGAGGATGCATGCACATTTCTGAGAGGAGTTGCATGCACACTCACATATGCTTTTTATTAAACATCTACCGCAGAATTGGGATTATATGAACTTCATTTTTTGATTGTTTACTTGCAACTCTTACTTTGTTGGTGACCACATCTTTAAAAAAATGCTAATTTTCTATTTGTATGATAATATGAATCAGATGTAATTACTATGGACATACCAACACTGGGATCTATAGTTAATTGTAACATTTTTAAATGTGTTGCCATTAATGCGGTTGGATAAACCAGTATGTTATTCAATAATGTCATATGTCACATGTTTTCCATGCTCTGGATCGACTCATGTACTTCATGGTATACTCTATATCCTACCATAGGAAAATGAATTTGTGTAGAACAAGTTGGCCACCATGTGGTTGGCCTGAACTTAACATTTGCAACTGTACTTCAAGAAACTTGACACACTTATGAAATCAACTGTGACCACATACATTTTGAGTCTTTTACTCAGGACTGAGCGTAAGTGTCTATTCACTGATGTAGATTTCATACACGGCTGTATATACTTACTATTTTATTTATTCACAACAATTCGTTTCTGTTATTATCTGATGTATGAATATTTGAACTTCTATATCAATTACGAGAACCTATTTTCTGAAAGAGATACAACTTCAACTATTTTATGATTTTACAATGAATTTTCTGGTATTAAACAAGCTGTACTTGTGTTTTTACTATTACTGCTGATTCTGTACTGTATCTTTATCTAGATATGTAAAAAAAGAGTGACACACTGAAACATTTTTTGGTGTGGTTGTCAGTAGAGACTGAATCAATTTACACCTCAAACTGATGTGTCCTCAAATGAATATATTAACACCTTGGCGCGGTTTTCAGTGGAAATAGGGTACACAACTAGTCGCATAGTCTGCTTACAACTCAAAATTGTGTGTCCTCACCTGAATATATTAACTTTTCGGTATGATTGTGAGTGCACTCAGTGTGAGCTTTCTCTGAGTATTTTTATTCTATTGAATTCTATTGAAGAATTGTCAATAATGTTTTATTACCTTGTCAAATAAACTACCGGCAACAAAACGCAGATAAAAGTGCTTACCTGCGAAATGATACCTGTAAGATAGTAACTGTTCTCGAAAGAACAGATACAATTGATGACAGTGCAGCTTCTCTAGAATAAATGATTAATGATTGAAAACCATCAGCTGCCGACAGGTGTCGTTGATATACCTCGATGGGGAAAGCTGAAGATGTGTGTCCCGACCGGGACTCGAACCCGAGATCTCCTGCTTACATGGCAGACGCTCTATCCATCTGAGCCAATGAGGACACAGATAAATAGCGCGACTGCAGGGACTTATCCCTTGCACGCCTCCCGTGAGACCCACATTCCCAACCGTCCATAATCTACATACATAATTTTCATTGTAGGTATTTGCCTATCCACCCATTACTCGCGCCAAATAAGGTGACAATTCCCATAAGACTTCGGGCAACCTGTGCGCATTTACACAAACTAAGGTCAATGACCGGGTAGCCTTTAACTATATATTAAGATAGTAACTGTTCTCGAAAGAACAGAATATTTATTATTTTCTCTCTCCACTATTTGTAGTTCTATGTAATATTTGTATCTGCGCAACTGAAGGTCGTTATCACACACTTGGAGAACTGTAAGTGGCACATTATTATACTGTTAAATTAAGTACTGTCAGTGTTTTGTGGATACGAGTACATAAGATGTCACTCGTATAGTATTTTTCTTGACCTATTACGTAAAATTTTTATATAATCTTATGATTTGTTTACGTTTTTATCGCTTCTTTTTATGTTAGCTGATCCTATTTTTCTTAGTTTTGTTATGTAAGAATTTTGCGATTGCTCCTTGCCAGCATGTTGGACAAGAATGCTTCCACAAAATTGATAAAAGTGAGGATGGATATTAAGAAAATAGGACGTTTCTATCTTTCTTTGGAATGTGGGCTATTCAATCTGCTTTTGAGTGCATACACAAACTCAGAACCTGAGATATTATTATCGCGAGTGGGACCGAGTGACCAATTATTGAGCGCAGTCGGACGAAGCCTGGCGTGGAGAGAAGCTACGCATCAAGGAAGGCCGTAGCCTGCGCTGACCGTGCTAGTGATACCAGAGGAGAATTTTGTATTATTCTGGGACTTTTGGTCATTTGCTTTTTTCATGCACGTAGTTTTGGCTTGTTTGCGCAATGGAGGAATTTTGTCAGATTTTTGTACGCATACATTAAAAATAATATTCGTGTCTTTATTGTGATCAAATACGTGATTATTGATTAAAGACATTGTGGAATAAATTAAGTGTTTGCTAATCAGACTGGCCAAGGAAATGAAGGGTGTGAGTAAAGGTTGTCAGTGTGTGAATCGTCAGTTCTCAGAATATATTAAATTAAAAGTTTTATTGATTCTTTTCATTTTTATACCACTTAAGGCTTGTTAACTAAATATCACCTGATAATTTGCTTTCTATAAAAAAATGGGAGTAGTAACATCAGCAGTTGTGACCATGTACTGCATTCTGCAAGAATCGCAGAACTTCTTTTGAATTACTTTAGCATGTTACTGGATTGCAGAATATTCACGCAGTTACAGTAGTAAGAGAACTAAAATTGTCTGTTGCGTACAGGGGAATTACAGTATAATTGTTAAAAAATCTTAGAAAATTTTTAATGTCACAATCTGATATAAGAAAACTGGTTTTTCGTGATTTGTAGAAAGAGTAATTAATTTCTGTTTTTTGTTCTCTGCCAGAACATTGACATGTCCAATAGTAGGACGTTCCAGAAAATGTTTGACCACTGACATGTCAGAATACGGGTTTTCATAATACAGGTTGTATGGATACATATCAGAGTTTATAATAAAAATAATAAAGTTTTAATAGACCGCCTAGTAACTTTTAGAGAAAAAGTATAGAAGACAATGATATTGTTAGAGACACAGCTGTACACACTTGCCATACTGATAATGTTTTATTATAAAACTTTCACCAGGTTGATAATAATAATAACTTTTTATAATAAAACTTTCAAGGACTTAATGTTGCCGCTGTGGAGGGAGATTTACCTGCGATTACTGTTCCCTACGACGACGCCGGCACCGGCTTTTATGAAAGGTGTAATTTTTCGGATACCCAAACCCTCTGGAGGTAAGATTTTCACGCTCCTCCTGGCGATGTGTCTCAGACGAGTACTGTAGTCCTGCACCAGCTCCAGTCGCCTGAACAGATGTCCTTCGGCGGAGAAAACAATATACAATAGACGCTATGTGATTATAGACACTTTATAGTCATTGCAGGGAACCAAGGTTTTTGGTGATTTGGATCAGGCCCTCGATCGAGTGAACCACACCTTCCTCGCGATGCGGGTGAATCGGATGGCCTTCCACCTGCCTTAGTCCTCTTTATCATGTGGCTACTTCGTGAAGCTTCGTCGCGGATGTCGGTCAACGGGCGGATGGCAACACCCATATCGATTGCACGCTTAGTCCGACAGGATTGTCCTCTTTCAACCACCATGTACGCCATCGTACTAGACACCAACTTCTACAGCCAGCAACGGCGTTTATCAGGCATCACCCTGCGAGGACACACATTCAAATGTCGCGCCCATGCAGACGATCTAGTCTTTATCGTACGTACCAACGAGGAGCTGCAAGAGGCAACACGGCGGATCGAACAATTTGGGAGAGGTGCGGGCAGACGTATGAACGTCGCCAAATCCTGCGCGATGACCATTGGAAGGGGACTCTACCTTTTAATCATGGCTCCATTCAGGATGATGGAGGCTCTGCGCTGTCTACAAATCAGCGATCAACTTCCGGCGTCTTCTTCAGAATATCAGGACTGGCGCTCGAAGTCAGTTATTGCAAGCAATGGACGTGTTACAAAAGATGCAGTTTATTGACTCTTATATGACATCCCGCATAACGCATATCACACAAATTTTATCTATCTCTACAGTGATGGCGCGTCGGATCCAAACGGCCTTCGGTTATTTTGTCAGTACCGGTCATATATTCAAGGACAAGCATGACACCCTCACACTCCCCAAGCGAAGAGGGGGTCTCACCCGGATCAATGTTCACCCAAGCTCTACAGCACTTTAAGTACGTACGATCCTGAAGTTATGGAATTACAGATTTGACAGTATCACTGCACTTTTGGTCGACGAACTCGCACCTACTTCACGTCAACCACCGACCGCCGTGTCCCACACTGCACCAGCGCTATCACATATAAAACTTTTCTTTCTGTAATTCAGTTATGTCCATTCAGACTTACCTCGTAGTCTGTCTCCCACTGCGCAAGATGTTTACACCTCTTAATGCAGACTCATCCCAGGAATGCTGTCGAAGAACATCACCCTCAGGTTAGGTGGCCGCCGGTGTGACGTGCAGTTCATCACCCGCGCTTCACCATGGAAACGAGCAGCACCGGTGCATCGTCGTTGCCGGTAACTACCCGACGCGGCACAAACTCTCATGCCCCTCACCCTGGCCGACAGTCCTTCTTCCTGGGGTGAAATAAGGACGGCACGGATGAAAACCGTCTCCTCTGCGGCTTGGCGGAGTACGTATGGTACCTTCTCCAACAGATACGAGTCCTTTATCTCCAGCTGCCAACGCACATTATCGTCCCCATTATGTTCCCGTGCTCGGACGAGACGTATTTTCCACCATGAGAGACGTACGCGGTCAGCTGGATAAAGGATATGGTCGTCCTTTATGTTTTCCGAAATGGCGCCAAGAACGTGATCGATTTTTGGACGTTTTTTCTGACACGACACCACATAAAGAGGCGACACGTTAAATACCAGCCCACCTTTGCTTACATTCTAGGGAGAATTTTCTCCAACACGCCTCGCAACTGGAGTCTACACGATGAGCGGGGTTGACAGATGAAACTCTATTCTCATGACCAATGAAAGGTTCGGCGTTCGATTTCCGAAGGCATGTCTCGAACTGGCGTCTTTAAAACGACCGGTCACTCATTCGTTTTCGCAAATTAGAAGCATCTTTAAATTATTTTTTTCTGCTTCCTATGCTAAATAAAGAAATTTTCTGTTATCCTTTTTACACTGTATAACTAAAAACGCCCCACACAAAACTGTTTCCTCAGTTACCTGTATACTGTAATTTCTAGTCAATGGATAATCGTTAATTTTAGAGGTAGTGGTGTTTCATGTAAGGACTATGATTATTACTTTTATGTACGTAAATTTATTTTGTTGTCAGCATTCCTAACTGGGGTATTGAATTTTGTAATGCTGGAAACTGCCTTGTAAAATTTAATTGTAAGTAAAACAAATTTTTAAAAAAATCGGCAGGGCGCACGCTACCGAGACTGGAAGGTGAGTTAGACAGACCTGGAAAAAAAGGAGCGGTTAAGGTCACCGTTCAATAAAAAAAAAGTGGTAAGACGACCGCTCGCGATAGACAAGAAATCTGAGTTCGAGCTCTTTCGGGACAAATTTTAACTGTCGTCATTCCATTACACAGCTGACGGTTGCCCATATTCGCAACTACGAATATATTTCATACGTTTCATCACGGCTTTAAGCGTCGCAGTGCCTGTTCCTTTGGACATTCATGCGTGTTCGAAGGTACATTGCATCGTAATTCGGAATAACACAAACACTCCAACATCGTTTTGATCTGCCGACACCGAGTATGCTACTTTCAAATGAAACGTCTCCCCTTTACGGGAATATACATAAGGGATTTACGAGTAGTGGTCGTAGATAAATGGTTGCCAACATATTGCAGTTCGGGTCTGTCTGTGAGTCGTGGTCGGATACCCAAATGGTAAGGCGAAACCTAGTGACAAGCGGAAATTCCGGCTTAGAGTCTCAGTAGTGCACGAATTTTCACTCTCGTCATTCCATCATAAAGTTGATTGTTGTCCATATTAGCAATTGCGATTCCATTTCTTGTAATTCTCTGTCATTTTTCCTGAAGTTTGTGGCTGCACACACTGACAGTCGTTATAAGAGATTTTGCGTTTTAAAAAAGTACATTCTTCATTTACGTGCCTTGACTATTTCAGTATCCTGGCAGATAAAAACATAGCTACAAGCTTTAACAATTCACACATGACATGTTTCTAATTATACTTTCCTCTTTACTGAAACGTGACCAATATTAGACATAAACCTAAAGGAAATGATTTTTACCTTTGTAACCTCGGTGTTAAGTAATGAAAATGAAAGTATAGAAGCAAAGGAATTGATATTACGATGATTCAAGTCAGTATCTTAGTAGGATAATCTTATTTTCTGTTACTCTTGTGACTCATCATACACCGTATTCTACACGTGTTTTATGTGACGTAACTTCTTAATTTATGTTCTAAAAGACCGGAAAATCATAGTGTCAAGTTATATTTAGCAGATATATCACCGAGGATATTAAAATGTGGTGTTGTGTAAACTGACAGATGAAGTCACAGACCATAAATGGAAACATATACGGTATGAGGCAGACACTCACGTCTTGGTGTTGTTTCCAAGAGATTTTGTTAGCAAGAGCCTAATAATATGTGGAAACTGTTTATGCCGTTCGAAAAAGACAGATCAAGAAACAACAGAAGCTAAAATTTGCTTAAAGTGAATGAAGGAATAGTTCACGTTTAAGTCTTGTTGTGTTCTAGTCGGTAAGTTTGCTATTTTCCACATTTTTAAATAAATATTATAGAGTTTCAGACAGCACTAATTGTTTAGCATATTGGTATCAAGTTCACCATGAAATGTTTTTCGCGCGAGAATGCAGAACAATCGCCCAAACCCCTCCTTGTGCATACTCGTACGTATACGAACATCAGTGATAGAGCAATTTCCCGTGAACGGTAAAGGTTCTGGTTTCAAGTCCGGCCCTGCAGGCAGTCGTCATCTGCCAGAAAGTATCGAATCAATAATAAGCCAGAATGCTGCTTTAATCTCTCTCCTTAGACATTGATAGTAGAGTCGGAAGGAATGTCTCAATAAAAAAGGAAGTGGCGGAACGTTACTTGCCAAGTTTGAGACGAATTGTATCAACCTCGAGATGCATGAGGTATAATATTTCCTCTTCATCGTCACCGTCTTCAGAGTTGTTCACTCCATCTATTTCAGGCTCGTACAACGTTTGTTTCCTATTGAGCTACATGGTATTGCACCTTTAGCTAACCATTTATTAGACATACGTGGAACATGGTTTGCCCAGTTCAATCTGTACTTTTAATTTACAGTTTTAGATGGTTTTACATTTATTTCTAGCCTAATATCGATGCTTCTTTTATGATTCAGCAATTAATATCCCACTAGAAAACGAGGAAACTTCCTCTCTGATTATTCGATCTGATATTAAGGTCCAACATTCGCATCCATACCGAAGCAAAGGCAAGGCTGTTCTTCTGTGAAGTCTACTTAATATTTTTTTGCGTACTTCATGTTTCAGTGTACATTAAATGACACCACAGAAAAATCTGATTCTGGCCAATTTTAGCTGTACATCATCTGGCTTTGGAAATTTAAACTCTCTTACTGTTTCGATTATTTTTCCATCTGTAACAATTTTTGATCTTATGGGTTCCAATATCAGAAATTCCATCTCTTTTGATTTATCGCTTGATATTTTCATTACGTGTGAAGCGGCAATTTGACTCAACTTATGTACAGCAAATTGACTTTGTCTTCAGATTTATCCTACTACAAGCTGACCATCAACATATAACAGCGTCATGAAATTTTTCCTATCACCTCCTAATTGATAGTTTATTGTAATCAACCATTTATGAATGATATCGTCAATATAAACTTTTAAATGGGTGGGAGCTGAATCTAAATAACTGATTATTATCTGCAAATTCTGCCCCATTCCTTACAGTACAGATCTTTATTTTATTACTTTTGTATATACACTGAGTTGCTGTAATCAGTGGTGCAGGAACTCCCATTTTGTTTAGCGATTTCCCGTATTTTCCGTTTTACCTCGTCAAATGCCTTTGCATAACACTGTTCGACATGGGTTCTATTTCTCATATTAAAGTATGTGCTTCTAGACCATTTTACCATGGGAAATTCAAATATGTAAACAAAATATCGTTGTCAGGGATACTTTTTATGTAATCTGTACATGTATATGTATATTCACAATTCATGGCAAACACAGAGACGTTATAGAGAGATACGGTTATGTTGCCGCATCCAGTAGTGATAGAATGTGATAATTTCTTGTGCAACAGCAGGTGGGAAGAATCAGACATCATTAGGTTATCCCCCGCCACACCTCTGTCATTAAGACCACCTGAAACATCTCATTAACTCGAACGGCGACAGCCGGTCGCTGCCTCGGCAGTAAAGCTTCAAGCCTCCTAGGGGCAGGTGCATCGAGTTTACAACGGTGGTGTTAGCCGCAACTTGTGTCAGTCTTAACGAGTAGGTTTTTTTTTGGCTGACAAGTAACTGTCTGTCATATTTCCGAGCACGGTTGAATTTTTTAGTTCCTATGTGTAAACTGATTGAGCCTGGTGCTGAAGGTAAAACGACTGCTTGTTTTTACACATCAGCGTTCCTCTAGTTCCCTACTATTAATTTAATACAGGTGTATTACCAAAGTGGTATTTTTAAATGTGCAGAAATGCCACGTCGTCGTGGATGTCGATATAAGCCGGACAACTCCTGCTACATCTGTGGGAAGTTCACTTTTGCCAGAAATAGGAAGAAAATTTCTTCAGTCATAAAGAAAACATACAAACATTACTTTGGTGTAGAGGTAGGAGACCAAGATAAAGAATGGGCACCACATTTCTGTTGTGCTACCTGTTATTGCAAACTAATTCAGTGGTGGAAAGAATGTGGCGTTGTTTGCTGTTCCCATGGTGTGGAGGGAGCCTAAGGACCATGTTACTGATTGTTATTACTGTCTAACAAAAATTCAGGGTCTTACAAACAAAAAGTCGAAGAGGCATATTGTTTACCCAGATCTGCCTTCAGCGAGAATGCCAGTGCAGCATTCCGACAACCTTCCAGTACCTTCAAGAGCTTGAGGTCAAATTCCGAGTGACAGTGAAATAAGTAGTACTGAAGAAATCACAGATGATGATTCTTTATATCACTACACAAGTGAGTCATCGCCACATTTGTTAACACAGGCAGATTTAAATGATTTAGTACGTGATCTAGGGCTAAGTAAACAAAAGGCGCAGCTGCTTGGTTCAAGATTACAAGAGTATAATCTACTGCACCAAAGTACTAAAATCAGTGTTCAGGCACAGAGAACATGCCTTTATTTCTTATTTTTCAACTGACGAAGCACTGACATTTTGCAATGACGTTTCTGGCCTGATGAAAGTGCTGAACTTCACTTATATTTCACAGGAGTGGAGACTTTTCATAGATGCATCGAAAACAAGTCTGAAGGGTGTTTTGCTCCATAACGGAAATAAAATACCCTCTGTTCCAGTAGCTTACGCTAGTTTGACAAAAGAGAATTACGAATTCTTACAAAGGATGCTAAATTCATTAAAATACAATGAACACAAATGGAAAATATGTGCAGATTTCAAGATAATTGCTATGGTACTGGGAATGAAACAAGGCTACACAAAGTATGCCTGTTTTCTTTGCAAGTGGGATAGTCGAGACCGAAATTCTCACTACGTGAAAAAGAAATGACCTAGGCGAAGATGGAAAGTTGGCGAAAACAATGTACAACGTGAAAGTTTGGTAGCCCCTGAATATATACTACTTCCACCGCTTCACATCAAACTTGGCCTGATGAAACAATTCGTGAAGGCCATGGATCCAACAGGATGTGGGTTTGCATATCTAGCTACCAAATTCCCCTGTCTTTCAGCTGCAAAAATAAAGGAAGGTGTATTTGTGGGCCCACAAATCAGGGAGCTGCAGAAAGATGCAAATTTTGAAGTATGTTTAACTGATAAAGAGAAAACCGCATGGGACTGTTTCAAGATGGTGTCGGAAAACTTCCTCGGAAGAAGAAGAGCTACTAACTACAAAGCAATGGTGAAGGATATGATCAAAGAATATCAGGATTTGGGGTGCAATATGTCTTTGAAGGTACATATGATGGATTCTCATCTGGACTACTTCACAGAGAGTTGTAGTGACGTATCGGATGAACATGGGGAAAGATTCCATAAAGACATTTCTACCATAGAAAGGCGCTATGAAGGGAAGTGGGTATCTTCTATGTTAGCAGATTATTGCTGGAATATCATTCGAGAGAAGAAAGATTCACCATACAAGAGAAAAAAGTGATGTGCATTACAAGGCAGTGGCTCATTGTTTGTCAATTTTCTGTAATTTCTCATGTCAAATAAATGCTTCAAAGTGTATACACAAAGGTTACTGTGTTATATGTTAGATCCCACCCTCCATTAATGTGATGAACTTATAACATCATAAAGATGTGCATTTGTTTGTCGAATCTGACCTCACGTTTGCTGCACTATACCAGAAACTGAAAAGAGAAATAAAATTGCTATTACTCATAAACTATCCCTGACAGAAAAAAAACAAAAACAGTTTTCAATTCAGCACTCAAAATACAACTAGGATCACAATATTTTTTATCAGAAATAGAAAAAAAGGTTTTTTTTGTAGAACAGTGTTATAATCGATAAAAACATAGGGAGTTGGTAATTAAAAAAATTTTCTCAGTTATTTGCACCAAAGTGAAAAGACAACCAGAACATTATCATTAGAACCATGTTGTACCTCTAACATAAATGTCACCACTACTGGTATTAATCTGTTTATTATAATTTTAGTACACAGTTATAACAGAAATATGGCAGATTTACTCCTTGGTAATTTTGCCGTTGTGATTTAGCACCTTTTTTTGTAAATAGAGCATATCAAAATTTTGTTTTGTGCTTCTGACACATGTCGGCTCAACTACAAAACATTTTCGTAGACAATAGTGAGCATGGTACTGCAGTATAGCAATTGGTGAAGACCGATGTGTTATAACCCCGAAGGTACTGGAACTATTTAACCTGTCTGCGCTACTGGAACTATTTAACCTGTCTGCGCTTATAGCACAAACAATTGCGCAAAGATCGTTACAGTATGGTACCACTTTGCTGTATAGGCAAAAAGATTCATCGTGCCTTTTAGTACAAAGGAATGCATTAAAGACTCGAAAGTAGTTCACTTATCCGTATGAAAGGTACTGCTACATTGGATGAAACGAGGATTTGTTACACCTTTCCTTCGATACAAAGAATGAAGTAATATATTTTTGAAGACGAGAAGAATGCTTCAGAGTCCTGGAATTAGCTGCCTGGCAATAAACGACCGATGGTTGCATCCATCATCGTAAGAGAAATTTTGTCTCCATCTGCTGCGTTGAAACATAAGATGGGTGAGATGTAGGAAATGAGTTTAATACCACTCATTCACTATCTAAGACGTCATAGCAATATACTAAGTAGGAATTGATGATTTAGCTCGGGTATGCTACGCATTTGTATTGATGAGACTCTTTACGTAAGGAGAAATTCTTCCGGCAGGAAATGACTATAGTAAATAATAATTGATAATATTTTTCAAAGGAGAATGAGATTCAAGGATCTAAAAAATAAAATAACTGGTGATAAATTCTCCAAGTGCCTCTGTAGAGCTCCGATAGAGTTTGCCGATTTCATTGTGCCTCATTAAAGACTAATGGAGTGTACAATAAATATACCTACAATTATACTACTTTACTAAAAGTGTTAGCGAATGGTAATTTGGAAGCGAATTTGTAAATTCGGTTACAAGATTCTGAGAACAGTTTCCAGTACGGTTAGACTTCAGCTGTTGGACTGAATCAGAAAGAGAGGAGCCTATCGAACGTTAAGTATCAGAAAGAGGAAACCGAGGACGAAACTTTTCCATTTGCTCTCAGTTTACGCGCGGCGAGAACAGTGCAACGCTCCTGTGACACTTTTCATGTTCGGCTACTTCTTCTTTTTTTACTACAAACTCTTCTTCGGTGTTGCTTCCGGAAGCAATTAAATTATTCGTCACGGTCTGAAGTTGAAATATTCTATGCTGCGATCAGCGAGATATTCAGTTAATTATAAGTTTGGGCGTAAAAAGTAATAAAATTGTTCCGTCCAGAATATTCATCAAGCCACGAGAAAATAATTTTTTAGCTCCTCTCCCTCGGAGCTTGCCTTTAATTACGAGCATAACCGAATTAAGGTCGTTTAAGTATTCCCCGAACGTATTACCGAAATTATCTCAGTTTTTGATTTCTGTCTTTTCTGTCAGAACGACCATACTCGTATGACGACTTCCGTTTGCTGTTACTGTTACATGCCCTACTTCCTAATGTATTCGTCTATGGCTAACACATCACGTTATTTTTGAAAATGAAAATGAGTCACTTAGCGACAAGTACCCCTTTTCGATGTCCCTCAGTCGAAAATTATAACCTATTGTTTACAGTGAGAGAGAGAGAATACCTAATTTCGTGCAATAATGAGATGATCAAAAGGAGCCCGTCTCCGCAGCCGAGATCACTAACGAGCACTGTTACGGTTGAAGTCGACGCCGAGGTTAACGTCCTGAGGAAGTATTCTGCAACTCCGTCGAAACGTTGGCACATTCTAGTATTTTAATTACTTTATAAGATGACGCTTCAGCACACCCAGAAAGCTACGTATTTTATCTGACGTAAGGGTTCGAAACCTTATGTAGGAACGAACAGCGGTAGGAGAGAGAATTCAGAGAAAAATCTAGTCTATGCTCCAAATTCTTGAGGAGGTGTCTGACAGTGCTGATTGAGATCGGTCTGTCAGGTGGGAACGTCAAATTCGACGAGCACTTAGCTCTAATTCGAGAGGAATTGGCTATGTGGAGGCTTCGAGTTTAATTCATGCCTTTGTTTCACTCTTTACTTATCCATGAAAGGATTTTCACCCTGTGCGAGACATGAACTTGTCATGGTCACCCACAATAAAGGGATACACATATAAAATGTGGTCAACGAATAAGAGTATCTCACTCGATCGAAGGCAACGGAAAATTTGAAATAATTTCAAGGTGTTTCTAACCTTTCTTTCTTCATCATTATTCTGACTGGTTTCACGTAGCACACTCTGAATTCATCTCCTGTGTCAATGTCTTCATTTCACACTTGGACTTTCAACCAACACATTGACATAATTCTTGGTTATATTCTTGTCTCTGGCATCCTATACAATTTTTAACTATCTACAGCTTCATCAAGTACCATGGAAGCTATACCTTGACGTCATAACACATGTCCTATCACTAAATCCCTCATTCTTGTCAATATTTTCCTTACGTTTCTCTCTTTGTAGGTTCTGCGGAGAGCCTCCTCGTTCCTTGTTACTCCATTTAATTTTTGAACATCCTTCTATAGCACCACAAATCACACAATTCGACTTTCTTCTTGTCCAGTTTTCCCGCACTCCATGATTCATTTCCATACAATGCTGTGCTGCAAACGTACATTCTCAGAATTTTTTTCTTGCAATTTAGATCCATTATTGATACTTGTCGAATTCTTTCCACCGTAGGCCTAAATTCCATTTTTACCTATTCTAGTCTGCTCTTTATATTCTTACGTCGTCCGTCGTGTGTTATTTTGCTTAAAAGGTAGAAGAAATCTTTCGGTTCTTCTACATCGAGATCCCCAATTTTGATGTTAAGTTTATCTCCAATCTTATTTCTGCTACTCCTCGTAACTGTCTTCTCTTCCCCGGTTTACTCTCGGTTCACGGTAAGTGCTCCTTGGACTACTCATTCCACTTAAAGGAACGTCCACAACTACCTTACCTTCGAAGAGGATAGCAGTGCTGTCAGCAGATATTCTAACTGATGTCTTTCCACACTCTATTTAATCCATTTATCCCTATTTTATTTACGTAGACAGAGCAAATAGGACGCAATTCTACATACCTGTCTTACACATGCTATATCGATAGGAGAAAAAGAAAGACCCGAGTAAAAATAGGTCGTAAGACTGACTGACTGCGAGATAATTCCGACTTTATCGTTATCAACCACTACTGATGTGATTCTCTATAAGCAGAAAATGCCTGTGCATTGTGTGGTTTCTGTTTACATTTTTGAGGCACTGCGTCGTAAACTGAATAGAAACGACAGCACAGTACACAGGACGAGTGCGACTCACGTCAGTTGTTTGCGGAGCGGCAGTTGTGTTTTACGAGTATTGGAAGTATCATGGAGCATGACAGTAACGAAGAGTATGAGGGTAAGCGGTTCATGTATGGTAGAGGTAACAGCAATGCCAGGGAGGCTTCACTCTTGTACAAAGAAGCATACCCTCACCGAAGGCATCCCGAGTGTCGAACGTTTACAATGGTGCATCGCTGCCTTCAAGAAACGAGGAGCTTTACACATCCTGGAGGAATGGGCCCACGACAAGGACACCTTACACACAAATCCTTTAAATGAGCCACAGCAGTGTTAGGAGAATAATGGAGCGCAACGCAATGTACCGGTTCCAGCTCCAGCGAGACCAGTGTCTTATAGAGGTAGTGCCAGTCAATGCAGCAACGAGCGGCTGACAGCCCTACGTTTGATGATAATAACATTTTATTTACAGCTACAGCAGGGTTCACTCGTTATGGAGTGTTTAAGTATCACATTTCTCATGTTTGGAGTCATTTAAGCAATAGTCAACTAGTACCAAACGCGGGCCTTAATGGTGTGGCCGAGCGCTTCTAGGCGCTACAGTCTGGAACCGCGCGACCGCTACGGCCGCAGGTTCGAATCCTGCCTCGGGCATGAATGTGTGTGATGTAATTAGGTTAGTTAGGTTTAAGTAGTTCTAAGTTCTAGAGGTCTGATGACCTCAGACGTTTAAGTGCTGTAGTGCTCAGAGCCATTTGAACCATTTTTTTGGGCCTTAATTTGAGGAATAAATTTCTGAGAATGTACCTTTTGAGCACAGCACAGTGGTGAAATATGGACGGTGGGGAAATCGAAACAGAAGAGGATCGAAGCATTTGAGATGTGGTGCTACAGACGAATGTTGAAAATTAGATGGACTGATAAGGTAAGGAACGAGGAGGTTCTGTGCGCAATCGAAGAGGAATGGAATGTGCGGAAAACACTGACAAGGAGAAGGGACAGGATTATAGGACACCTGTTAAGACATTAGGGAATTACTTCCATGATACTAGAAGAAGCTGTAGAGGGAAAAACTGTAGAGAAAGACAGAGGTTGGAATACATCCAGCAAATAATTGAAGACGTAGGTTGCAAGTGCTACTCTGAGATGAAGAGGTTGCCGCAGGAGAGGAATTCGTGGTGGGTCGTATCAAACAAGTCAGAAGACTGATGAATAAAAAGAAAAAGGCGTTAGTCTACAAATCAGAGACATTCCAGACTGAATGGGTGTTTTGGGGTACCAAGTGATCGTCTCATTGGGTTGAACATGTTACAAAACAAACTCAATAGACAGAATGACCTTCGGTTTCCCTTCCATCATCTTGCTGCTACATGCACGATGAAACGCCGCACATTTAGCTGCTATGGTGAGACAACACGCAACCGCCGATATGACTTGAGCTGAAGTGGACGAGTAGGACCTGTACCGTGGCCTCCTAGATCACCTGATCTGAATTCCGTGGATACCTGTGTTTGCGGCATTTTAAATGTAAGCTACTACAAACAACACAGTGAACGTATTATAGTGGCCAGGATAGACACGAAGCCCATGCCTACTACAGTAGTACAAGTCTATATGCCAACTAGCTCTGCAGATGACGAAGAAATGTATGATGAGATAAAAGAAATTATTCAGGTAGTGAAGGGAGACGAAAATTTAATAGTCATGGGTGACTGGAATTCGACAGTAGGAAAAGGGAGAGAAAGAAACATAGTAGACGAATATGGATTGGGGCTAAGAAATGAAAGAGGAAGCCGTCTGGTAGAATTTTGCACAGAGCATAACTTAATCATAGCTAACACTTGGTTCAAGAATCATAAAAGAAGGTTGTATACATGGAAGAATCCTGGAGATACTAAAAGGTATCAGCTAGATTATGTAATGGTAAGACAGAGATTCAGAAACCAGGTTTTAAATTGTAGGACATTTCCAGTGGCAGATGTGGACTCTGACCACAATCTATTGGTTATGAACTGTAGATTAAAACTGAAGAAATTGCAAAAAGGTGGGAATTTAAGGAGATGGGACCTGGACAAACTGACTAAACCAGAGGTTGTACAGAGTTTCTGGGACAGCATAAGGGAACAATTGATAGGAATGGGGGAAAGAAATAGAGTAGAAGACGAATGGGTAGCTCTGAGGGATGAAGTAGTGAAGGCAGCAGAGGATCAAGTAGGTAAAAAGACGAGGGCTAGTAGAAATCCTTGCGTAACAGAAGAAATATTGAATTTAATTGATGAAAGGAGAAAATATAAAACTTCAGAAAATGAAGCAGGTAAAAAGGAATACAAACGTCTCAAAAATGAGATCGACAGGAAGTGCAAAATGGCTAAGCAGGCATGGCTAGAGGACAAATGTAAGGATGTAGAGGCTTATCTCACTATTGGTAAGATAGATACAGCCTACAGGAAAATCAAAGAGAACTTTGGAGAAAAGAGAGCCACTTGTATGAATATCAAGAGCTCAGATGGAAACACATTTCTAAGCAAAGAGGGGAAAGCAGAAAGGTGGAAAGAGTATATAGAGGGTCTATACAAGGGCGATGAACTTATGGAAATGGAAGAGGATGTAGATGAAGATGAAATGGGAGATACGATACTGACTGAAGAGTTTGACAGAGCACTGAAACGCCTGAGCCGAAACAAGGCCGCGGGAGTAGACAACATTCCATTAGAACTACTGACGGCCTTGGGAGAGCCAGTCATGACAAAACTCTACCATCTGGTGAGCAAGATGTATGAGACAGGCGAAATACCCTCAGACATCAAGACAAATATCATAATTCCAATCCCAAAGAAATCGTGTTGGCAGATGTGAAAATTACCGAACTATCAGTTTAATAAGTCACAGCTGCAGAATACTAACGCGAATTATTTACAGACGAATGGAAAAACTAGTAGAAGCCGACCTCGGGGACGATCAGTTTGGATTCCGTAGAAATGTTGGAACACGTGAGGCAATACCGACCTTACGACTTATCTTAGAAAAAGATTAAGGAAAGGCAAACCTACGATTCTAGCATTTGTAGACTTAGAGAAAGCTTTTGACAATGTTGACTGGAATACTTTCTTTCAAATTCTAAAGGTGGCAGGGGTAAAATACAGGGAGCGAAAGGCTATTTACAATTAGTACCGAAACCAGATTGCAGTTATAAAAGTCGAGGGACATGAAAGGGGAGCAGTGGTTGGGAAGGGAGTGAGACAGGGTTGTAGCCTCTCCCCGATGTTATTCAATCTGTATATTGAGCAAGCAGTAAAGGAAACAAAAGAAAAATTCGGAGTAGGTATTAAAATTCATGGAGAAGAAGTAAAAACTTTGAGGTTCGCCGATGACATTGTAATTCTGTCAGAGACAGCAAAGGACTTGGAAGAGCAGTTGAACGGAATGGACAGTGTCTTGAAAGGAGGATATAAGATGAACATCAACAAAAGCAAAACGAGGATAATGGAATGTAGTCGAATTAAATCGGGTGATGCTGAGGGAATTAGATTAGGAAATGAGACACTTAAAGTAGTAAAGGTGGTTTGCTATTTGGGAAGCAAAATAACTGATGATGGTCGAAGTAGAGAGGATATAAAATGTAGACTGGCAATGGCAAGGAAAGCGTTTCTGAAGAAGAGAAATTTGTTAACATCGAGTATAGATTTAAGTGTCAGGAAGTCGTTTCTGAAAGTATTTGTATGGAGCGTAGCCATGTATGGAAGTGAAACATGGACAATAAATAGTTTGGACAAGAAGAGAATAGAAGCTTACGAAATGTGGTGCTACAGAAGAATGTTAAAGATTAGGTGGGTAGATCACGTAACTAATGAGGAGGTATTGAATAGGATTGGGGAGAAGAGAAGTTTGTGGCCCAACTTGACTAGAAGAAGGGATCGGTTGGTAGGACATGTCCTGAGGCATCAAGGGATCACAAATTTAGCATTGGAGGGCTGCGTGGAGGGTAAAAATCGTAGATGGAGACCAAGAGATGGATACACCAAGCAGATTCAGAAGGATGTAGGTTGCAGTAGGTACTGAGAGATGAAGGAGCTTGCACTGGATAGATTAGCATGGAGAGCTGCATCAAACCAGTCTCAGGACTGAAGACCACGACAACAACAACCGTAGCTACAACTACACCGGGAAAGGGGTGGGGTGGTTCTGTCGAGAGGCCAGACAAAGGTGTGGTTCCTGAAGAAGGGCAGCAGCCTTTTCAGTAGCTGCAGGGGCAACAGTCTTGATGATTGACTGATCTGGCCTTGTAACACTAACCAAAATGGCCTTACTGTGCTGGTACTGCGAACAGCTGAAAGAAGAACTACAGCCATAATTTTTCCTGGGGGCATACCGCTCTAACGTATTGTTAAATGATGAAGGCAGCCACTTAGATAAAATATTCCAGAGGTAAAATTGTCCAACATTCGGATCTCCGGCCGGCGACTACTCAGAAGGATGTCGTCATCAGGAGAAACAAAACTGGCGTTCTATGGGTTGGAGAGTGGAACATTAGGTCCCCTAATCGGGTAGGTTTAGAACATTTAAAAAAGGGAACGGATAGGTTGAAGTTAAATAGTGGGAATTAGGTGGAGTTTAGTGGCAGCAGGAGCAGTGAATACAAGGTTATAAATACAAAATGAAGTAGAAGTAATGCACGCATATGTTTGATAATGGAAAAGAAAACGGGAAAGCGGCTAGGCTACTAAGAACACCATAGTGAACGCATTATCATAACCAAGACAGACACAAAGCCCACACGCACCACAGTAGTAGTACTTTATATGCGAACTAGCTCCGCAGATAATGAAGAGAAGTGTGTGACGAGATAAAAGGAAGTATTCAGATATTAAGGGAGACGAATATTTAATCATGCTGGGAGACTGGAACTCCATAGTAGGGAAAGGAAGAAGATGAAAAATTGTAATTGAATATGGACTGGAGAAAGGAATGAAAGAGGAAGGAACTAGGTAACATTTTGCACGAAGCATAATTCAATCATGGCTAACGCCTTAGGAAACAAGATATAATTTCGTATACGTGAAAGAGACCTGAAGTTGATGATGATGTTTGGTTTGTGGGGTGCTCAACTGCGCGGTTATCGGTGCCAGTACAAAATCCCAATTTTTTCACATTCCACTTTTTTTCACAGTCCTGTCTCGCCGCTGTCATGAATGACGAGGATGATAATGAGATGACGAGGACAACACAAACAGTCATTCCCCAAGGGAAGAGAGCTGGAGACACCGGAAGTTTTCAGATTTACTATATAAAGGCAAGACAGAAATTTCGGAACCAGATTTTAAATTCTAAAAGATTTACAGGGCTAGGTGTGGATTCAGACTACAATTTATCCGTTGTGATCTACAGATCTGTAGATTAAAATTAAATAAATTGGAAAAATGTAGGAAACTGAGGCGATGGGAATTGGACAAGTTGAAAGAACCAGAGATTTTAGAGAGTTTCAGAGGGTGCATTAGTAAACCATTGACTAGAACAGGGGAAATGAATACAGTAGAAGACGAATGGGTAGCTTTGAGAGATAAAATAGTGAGGGCAGCTGAGCTTGAAATAGGTAAAAAGGCAAATTCTAGAAGAAACGCTTGGTGACGCAAGAGATACTGAAATTAACTTATGTAGGCAACATTTCTTTAAAAAATATCAATCCTATTTAGGTCGCATAAATTGAAAGTAGCTTTTTAACGAACAAAAATCTATAACAGAAATTAGTGGACACCGTTATAATAATTATCTTGTCCTGTTTTCCTATTGCAGTGAAACAACGAAAAGACGACTGCAGGGCAATATATGCCGACCAACATACAGACAATCATCACACCAAATAGGTATGTAAATATATATCTTGAAACTTCCTGGCAGATTAAAACTGTGTGCCGGACCGAGACTCAAACTCAGGACCTCTGCCTTTCGCGGGCCAGTGGTAGAGCACTTGCCTGCGAAAGGTAAAGGTCCCGAGTTTGAGTCTCGGTCCGGTACACAGTTTTAATCTGCCAGGAAGTTTCATATCAGCGCACACTCCGTTGCAGAGTGAAAATCTCATTCTGAATATATATCTTGTCTTTGAATAAATTCTGGAAATGCGTCATGCTAAGGCTGAAGGACTACATAACTGGTGCAGCGTCTCATTATTTTAATAATGAAAGACCGTAACAGACCTTCAAAAACTTCAACTATGATGAATTAAATTAAAGTTATTTCCATCTCTACTACAAAGTGTTGTTATTACCGTGTGAGTGATTTCATAGCGTTTAAAATGCATTTCATAACTAATTACGTAGCTTAAAGCATTTAAACATTCTTATCGAGACGGAAATAAATCGATGGTGCACCTCTGCGATATTATCAAAATTTAAAATTTGTAATGCAGGCAGGACTAGGTATTTCTTTTTAAAACCGCTATAAATGCTGAAAAGAGATTTTAAGTGGAATATGTGATGGTAAGTTTGCTAGCTAATTTCGGAATACGTGTGTTTCTCGGAAGATAAAAAAAAAGAACTCTAAGGTGCGGTACTGATTGTAGGTAAGCATTAACGGAAACAGTGCTTCTAGAAACAGTCATAATATTCAGTGTCTAGAAAAGCTTTACACAAATAAAGTTTATAAAGCAGGGTTAGTTCATTTTGTAGCTTTATAATGAGAACCACGATGCGTATATTAAGTTAATGGGTGTCTGTAAATAATTGGCTTAGTAGTATGTGCTTCTCATCATAGCGCAGAAACTGGGTAACGTGTTCGTTCAACGTTCAGAGGAAGGATAAGTGAAGTGCATTGTTACTACTTTCTTTTGTCAAATGCTGACAAGTTTCACTAATTTAAATTGATATCATGTTTTTAAGTAATGATTGAGCTGGGATCATAAGTGACACCAGCGCTTTCATTCCTTGTACACAATTATACAGCCCGATGGTCCATTTGTGTGGAAACTCTCCCCTAAAACAACAAAAACATGATAAACTGAAATTTATAATATGAGTAGGAGAGGAGAAAATGCTGAGGGGCTATGTTACCAACACGGCCACCATTTTGGAAGCCGGTATCGTCGGTGCAATAAGTAATTTGTTTATGGAAAGGGAGTCAGGTGACATATCTAACGTAAACGGAGTTACCGGAGAAAAACAGTAGTGCCTTCAATTTGAGGATTGTGCAAGGAATGTGAGCTAATTTTTGTAGGAACTTTTGTTGTTGCGAATGTCTGAAATAGCACTCATATGGTCTGAATTGCTTAGACATGCGTGGGCAGCCTCGTCAGAGATGCAGCGCTAGGCAGAGATGACAGAGATGATCTTTCCTCTGCGAAGATGCGCGCCAGATTTATATGTTGATCGGGAGGAGAGGAGAGGGTCAGTGGCGCTATGTTGTCAGCTGTGAAGAGCAGAGATTAGGTTCAATAGCAGCAAGGGACACACAATGGAGATTTTAGGAACTATATTATTAATCAGTAGAAGAGTTATTGCGGAGATAAAAAGAATTGGTTTTACATGGGTATGATAATATTTCTCCAAACTGGATTACAGGAAACGATTAATTTTTTTTTTATTTGTGGTAGTGATTTGATAATGCAGCATTCTTGGTTCTTCAGACACCCAAATCAGAAATATTTTTGTTCTTCATTTTTTTTGCTAGGATCTACCGATCATTAAGAGATAAATGGATTCAAGAATTTGATTTTTGAATTTTATTTAAGGAGAGATTATGCATGTGAGGTTCAGTTCTTAATATTTCAATTTTTGTAACTCTTGTATTATTGTTACGTGATTTCAAGAAAAGCTTAATTATTTCTGAAGTTTCATTAAATGTTAGTATGTCCAAGGAAATGAAATTGGAGTTGAGTCCATTTACCAGAAACATTGTCCACATCCCAATAATCAATCAATTTTCAATTAATTAGAAACCATTATCAAAAAACTACGAACCAAGAATGGTAGCAGTGTTTTTAAGTACGCTTAGCTCTTGTGCGTATCTGTGCAGTTAGATTTTGCTGCTCTGTTATTGAGACGCGCTGCAGATGGTTGCTCACGTCGGTACCAATGATGTGTGTCACTTTGGATCAGAAGAGATTCTCTCTGGTTTCGAGCACCTAACAGAAGTGGTAAAGGGTGCCAGTCTTGCTTGCAAGATGAAACCAGAGCTGACTATTTGCAGCATAGCCGATAGGACCGATTGCGGACCTCTGGTACAGAGCCGAGTGGAGGGTCTGAATTAGAGGCTCAGACAGTTCTGCGACCGTGTAGGCTGCAGATTCCTCGACGTGCGCCATATGGTGGTTGAGTTTCGGGTTCCGCTGAATAAGTCAGGTGTCCACTATTGGCAGGAGGCGGCTACACGGGTAGCAGGGGCTGTGTGGCTTGGAAAACACAAGAAGGGCTTCTGTCACAAAGGGTGCAGACTGAACAGAGAGGAACGTAGATACAGGAACCATTGGTATAAAAGTTGTAAATTGTCGTAGCTGTGTAGGGAAAGCACCAGAGCTCCAAGCGCTAATAGAAAGCACTGATGCTCAAATCGTTATAGGCACTGAAAGCTGGCTAAAGCCGGATGTAAACTCAGCCGAAATTTTTGCGAAGAATCTAACGGTGTTGCTGTTAGAAGTAGTTTAACTTGTCGCGAAATTGAAGTAGATAGTTCCTGTGAGTTAGTATGGCCAGAGATCATTGCTGGCAACCGTAATAAAATAATAATTGGATCCTTTTAGCAACCTTCCAATTCAGTTGATACATTTTCTGAAGGGTTCAAAGAAAACTTGAGTTTGATTTCAAACACGTACCGACTCATACCACAATAGTCGGTAGTGACTTTAATTTACCCTCGATATGCCACCGAAAATACATGTTTAATTCCAGAGGTACGCATAAAATGTCATCAGAAATTGTGCTAAACGCCTTCTCTGAAAACTATTTCGATGAGTTCATGAGCCCACGCGAATAGTAAACGGTTGTGAAAACATGCTTGACCTCTTAGCAATAAATAATCCTGAGTTAACCACGAGCATGGAAACCGATTCACGGGTAAGTTAACACAGAGTTGTCGTAGCGAGATTGAATATTGTAATCCCCAAATCCTCGAAAAATAAGCGAAAAACATACCTATTCAAAAAAGCAGATAAAAACTCACTTGACGCCTTCCTGAGAGACAATTTCCACTCATTTCTAATTAATAATATAAATGTAGACCAGATGTGGCTCAAATTCAAAGAAATAGTATCGGCAGCAATTAAGAGATTTATACTAAATAAATTAACAAATGACCGAGCTGATCCTCCTTGGTACACAAAGCGGGATAGAGCACAGTTTCAGAAACGAGGAAACAACATGCCAAATTTAAACAGACACAAAATCCCCAACATTGGCGATCTTTTACAGAAGGTCGAAATTTAGGGAGGAGATAAATGCGAGATGCCTGTAAAAGTGATGCCTGGTCGTATGTGAAGTATGTTAGCGGCAAGAAACAATCAATGCCTTCTCTGCGCGATAGAAATGGAGATACTACCGAAGACAGTGCTGCAAAAGCAGAGTTACTAAACACAACCTTCCAAAATGCCTTCACAAAAGAAGACGAAATAAATATTCCAGAATTTGAATCGAGAACAGCTGCCAACATGAGTATCATAGAAGTAAATGTCCTCGGAGTAGTGAAGCAACTTAAGCACGTCTTCTGGTCCAGACTGTATACCGATTAGATTCCTTTCGGTGTATGCTGATGCAATAGCTCCATACTTAACAATCATATACAACCGTTCGCTCGACAAAAGATCCGTACCCAAAGACTGGAAAGTTGCACAGGTCACACCAATGTTCAAGAAAGATAGTAGGAACAATCCACTAAATTACAGGCCTTTATCGTTAACGTCCATACGCAGCAGGTTTTTAGAACAGATATTGTGTTAGAAAATTGTGAATTACCTCGAAGAAAACCGTCTATCGTTTTTGTGAAACACAACTAGCTCTTTATTCACATTAAGTGTTGAGTACTAGTGACAAGGGATTTCAGATCGATTCCGTATTTCTGGACTTCCGGAAGTCTTTTGAACTGTACCACACAAGCGGCTTGTAGTGAAATTGCGTGTTTATGGAATATCGTACCAGTTGTATGACTGGATTTGTGATTACCTGTCAGAGAGGTCATAGTACGTAGTAATTAACGGAAAGTCATCGAGTACAACAGAAGTGATCTCAGCCGTTCCCCAAGGTAGTGTTATAGGCCATTTGCTGTTCCTTATCTATATAAACGATTTGAGAAACGATCTGAGCAGCTGTCTTCTGTTGTTTGCAGAATAAAATCATCAGAAGATCAAAAGAAATATCGGAATGGTTCGAAAAGTGGCAGTTGACCCTAAATTAAGAAAAGTGTGAGGTCATTCACGTGAGTGCTAAATGAATTCCTTAAACTTCGGTTACACGATAAATCAGTCTAATCTAAAATACCTAGGTATTACAATTAAAATTGGAAGGAACACATAGAAAAATGTTGTGGGGAAGACTAATCAAAGACTGCGTTTTATTGGCAGCACACTTAGAAAATGTAACAGACCTACTAAGGAGACTGCCTACACTGCGCTTGTCTGTCCTCTTTTAGAATACTGCTGCGCGGTGTGGGATCCTTAACAAGTAGGACTGATGGAGTATATTGAAAAAGTTCAAAGAAAGGCAGCCCCGTTTTGTATTATCGCGAAATATGGGAGAGAGAGTCAAAAATTATACAGGATTTGGGCTGGACATCATTAAAACAAAAGCGTTTTACGTTGCGACGGAATCTTCTCACGAAATTCCAATCACCAACTTTCTCCTTACTGGCCGCGGTGGCCGAGCGGTTCTAGGCGCTACAGTCTGGAACCGCGCGACCACTACGGTCGCAGGTTCGAATCCTGCCTCGGGTATGGATGTGTGTGATGTCCTTAGGTTAGTTAGGTTTAAGCAGTTCTAAGTTCTAGGGGACTGATGACCTTAGAAGTTAAGTCCCATAGTGCTCAGAGCCATTTGAATTTGAACTTTCTCCTCCGAATGCGAAAATATTTTGTTGACGCCGACCTACATAGGGAGGAACGATCACCACGATAAAATAAGGGAAATATATATGGGTCCAATTTTCCCGCTCATTATACGAGATTGGAATAATGAACCCTCTGCCAGGCACTTGAATGTGATTTGTGCAGTATCCATGTTGATGCAGATGTAGATGTAACTACCAGAGCAGTTTGCACCAAAGTGGGTCAAATTACATAGAAATCAGATGCTTTCTTAATTAAATGTCACTAGGACCAACATTACTTTCAAAGTAATCAGCTTTCTTTTACCGAAGTTTCTAGTCGGATTTTGTGATTACAATAAGTTTCACACATGGCATAACATTCTTAAGATTATCGCAGTTAAGTGTATCTATGCATTCTCGCACTTGAACTTTGTCACTAACAGTCAGGATTATGTTATCTACTGATTCACTTTCGGATTCACTTTCACTCATTAAAACAAACCGAAACGGCTGACTTTCAATAGCTCTGTTCATTGTGGATCTGTGACGGCTACTACTTCTTCACCTGTGACGTTAGTGCTGGTGTTAACATAAACCAAACACACTGGTTCATCCTGATATCAGGAGCACGGAGCACCTGTGTTATCGCAGAGGACTTCAACCAACGTCTCCCAGACAGACCACCCATTATCCATCTTACAGTGGTAAAATTATCAAGAATTTCTGTGGAATTGGCACTGTCGCAGAGAAGCCGAAAGGAGTAAAAAACGAAAAGAGCTAGGTGACACAACAACGGCTACTGTTCTGGCATCGTTCAGTATAAGTGCCGAGTGCAGGTCTCTCAACAATTTGCAGAAAAAGGTGATCATCCGTGCATCAATAACGAGAAGTTCGGTCGGAAATAGACGGCATCCGTACAAAGTGCAAGTTTTACATCTCACCGAGGACTATCTTGATCCTGAGGTTGAGTTTGCAGATTGGGTGACACGTAAGCAGGACGTAAACAGTCGCCTCCCCTTATGTACTGATTACGGGTGAAGATTATGCACTTTTGCTTCCGAAATTCGTTGACGCACGCCCCCCATATTTGCCATGTAATTACTGACAACCTCTTCGTAAGGATGGGAGCTACATGTAAGGATTGTCGGAGTGAAACGTTTATGTTCTTACATCGTATTTTCAATGTTCACAATATTACAGTAAAGCATACAACCTATTAACTGAGACATGTTCTTCAATTTGTAAATCGACCAGGTGAAGAATCACAAGTTCAGTATTCATATTATTTTTGCTCTTTTCTAACAAAAAATAAATATCATTCGTCTGAAATGGGGAAACGAGTCTTGATTTGTCATTAAAGGTTGTGCACAGTTCTTATACACATGACCTAGCAGGGCTGATAATGGAGAATTTAACTTCAGAGGTCACATATCTACTAATTATACACACCTGAAAAAGGCCTCGAACTGATACATAATCTTGGGTGATTCAAGTCCGTCAGCCAATGTGTTATAGGTACAGTACAAACATTATCTACAGTTGTTAAAAGAAGATGTCCTGTCCTCGTTGCTGTATGAAGACCGGTCACTTCCAACTTTCTTTTTGCAGTAGCTTTCATCATTAGGGGCTATCTGTGCGTGTATAACGGGATATCTTGTTTCCACAGATGAGGATAGATCGAAAAAGTCCGACGAAGTGGTCACCACAGCCTTCGGATATGTGTCTGCGGGAACATGTGAAGGCATTTGTGTGTTCAGTGATGACCAGAGAGCATTTACACCTTACAGAGCGGATTGTTGATGCTTCACCTCGAATTCCTGTACATTCGCTGGTTAAGGACCACTGGGAATGGGAAATTGGATTACAACAAACTTACAACGTGCTAGATAACAAGTCGAGTCCATCCTCTAACCTCATCCAGCACTAGCGTAGTTACGCAAAAAACGTGACACAGTTCGAGACTGAATAAAGCATTGTTCAGTTGTTTTCCTGTTTCATATGTCGCATGACCCTATTTGTGCCTGAAAATTATGAGAACGAAAACTTGGTCAAGAAAGCTGTAACCCCTTTACCATCCACGTAAATGGCTGTTTTCAATCGTGGATCATTTTTAAGCACCTGTAATATATAAATTAAGGTTCACGTTTCATTTCACATTCTGTCACAACATTGGTAAATGTGGACAGGTATAAATCGCATTTCTGTGCGCCTGTGGCACAAAAACAACAGAAGAGTGTACGTGATTACGTCCATTACCGACAAAATTAGCTAATGAACATAATTATGTACACTATTTGCCACATACGCTCACAAATACGATGGTTATCTCTTCATATGTACCGGTGATGTAACAGAATGTGAAATGCAACGTGAAGCTTACACAAAGTATTACTGGTGTTCAAAAATGACTCATGGTCGAAATGGGCCAGCTGCAAGGATAATGAAGAGATCCCCTACTTGGACCACGTTTTCAAAACACGTTAAGGCTATGGACAACCACATAAACTGAAGTTTGAAAGTTTGGTCACCGTGTTGGTAAAACAGCCTGAAGGGTTTTCCCCTGTCCCACCCCATCGTACTTGACTAAAAATTTCTGTTTAGCCGCCGGTCTATTCGCCTCTCTTTATTTTATAAGGACGTCTCCACATCTACAAATCATCCCGTAGCTGGAGTTAACCATAAAGATAATATTCATATAGCTTTCGTATAGCTTAGCCTTACGCAGTAGAGGGTGTGACAGCTGTTAATTTAACAAAACCCACTTAGGATTTAGAAGGGCTGTTGCAATGCGATACTTAAAAACATTTTTTCATCTTCACTCGCTCTGAGGTAGTCGAAATTGGAAATTTGTAGTAAGTTACTATGGGACCAAATTGCTGAGGTCACCGGTTCCTAGGCTTACACACTACTTAATCTAATTTAAACTCACTTACGCTAAGGACAACACAAACACTGATGTCCGAAATAGGACTCGAACCTCCGACGGTGGGAGCCACAAGATAGTCGAGTTTGAGTTTTTCTGCATACATTCTATCCTGAACTGACGCGAATTGAAGGTGGTTCTGTGAACTGTAAGAGGAGTGACAGACATCAGTTTAGTATCAAATGCGCGATCACGTTGTTTGGTTGCTGACAGGCAGGTCTGAATCCAATATCACGTACCTCCTTCACGTCATGCAGAAGGGGCTCGACTGACAGGCATAGGGCGCAGGCGAGGCGGCTGGGGGAGTCAGATGGTAGCGGCAGGTGCCAATACACTGCTGGCTGCCACCAGCCGTGGCAAGTGGGAGGGGCTGTCGGTCGAAAGGCAAACTGACGAGGTTCCGACAGCAAGCAAGCTGCCAGAAGTGGAGAGAACAGAAGCTGAGAGCCAGCTGGGCGCTATTTCCTCAAATGCGAACCCTAAAATTCGTGTTCTGCCAAATGAACTAATAACTATAATTATCAAAATATTTTCAGTCACAGCTCGTTTCCTACGAAGTTCAGAACCAGAACAAAGAAGAAGAGATTTGTTTAATACTATTGGTTTTACCAGGAGAACCAGTATTTTGAGCATAAGGAATTCAAATTTTTGAGACTGATGCGCGGATATCGAAAATGAAGTTGTGAGATTATCAACTTGTCATCTGTGACGAGATTTGTTCAAGTATTACCTCACACAAATGTCATGAGAACTACTAGACGGCTACACATCTGTTGTTCGATACCGAAGAAGGATACACTACTTGCTATTAAAATTGCTACATCAAGAAGAAATGCAGATGATAAACAGGTATTCATTGGACAAATATATTATACTAGAACTGACATGTGATTACATTTTCACGCAAGTTGGGTGCATAGATCCTGAGAAATCAGCACCCAGGACAACCACCTCTGCCCGTAATAACGGCCTTGATACGCCTGGGCACTGAAACAGACAGAGCTTGGATGGCGTGTACAGGTACAGCTGCCCATGCAGCTTCAACACGATACCACAGTTCATCAAGAGTAGTGACTGGCGTATTGTGACGAGCCAGTTGCTCGACCACCATTTTACCAGGCGTTTTCAATTGGTGATACATCTGGAGAATGTGCTGGCCAGGGTAGCAGTTGAACAATGTCTGTATCCAGAACATGCAGTCGTGCATTATCCTGCTGAATGTAGGGTTTCGCAGGAATCGAATGAAGGGTAGAGCCACGGGTCGTAACACACTTGGAATGTAACGTCCACTATTGAAAGTGCCGACAGTGCGAATAAGAGGTGACCGAGACGTGTAACCAATGGCACCCCATACCATCATGCCGGGTGTTACGCCAGTATGGCGATAAAGCATACACGCTTCTAATGTGCGTTCACCACGATGTCGCCAAACACGGATGCGACCATCATGATGCTGTAAACAGAACCTGGATTCATCCGAAAAAATGACGTTTTGCCATTCGTACAGCCAGGTTCGTCGTTGAGCACACCATCGCAGGCGCTCCTGTCTGTGATGCAGCGTCAAGGGTGACCGCAGCCATGGTCTCCGAGTTGATAGGCCATGCTGCTGAAAACGTCGTCGACCTCTTCCTGCAGATGGTTCTTGTCTTGGAAACGTCCCCATCTGTTGACTCAGGGATCGAGAACGTGGCTGCACGATCCGTTACAGCCATGCGGATAAGACGCCTGTCATCTCGACTGCTAATGATACGAGGCCGTTGGAATCCAGCACGGCGTTCCGTATTAACGTCCTGAACCCACCGATTCCGTATTCTGCTAACAGTCATTGGATCTCGACCAACGCGAGCAGCAATGTCGCGATACGATAAACCGCAATCGCGATAGGCTACAATCCGACCTTTATCACAGTCGGAAACGTGATGGTACGCATTTCTGCTCCTTACATGAGGCATCACAACAACGTTTCACCAGGCAACGCCGGTCAACTGCTGATTGTGTATGAGAAATCGGTTGGAAACTTTCATCACGTCAGCACGTTGTAGGTGTCGCCACCGACGCCAACCTTGTGTGGATTCTCTGAAAGCTAATCATTTGCATATCACAGCACCTTCTTCCTGTCGGTTAAATTTCGCGTCTGTAGCACGTCATCTTCGTGGTGTAGCAATTATAATGGCCAGTAGTGTAAAGCAGTGGAGACATAACTGCTAACTGCTTCAAGGAGGAGTTAAAAATATTGGCGAAAATATGGCAGCAGTCAATGGATGTGGATTTAACAGGTCTGTACATAGTAGAATACAGATTACTAAAGTGTGCCATTTAACACAAAAGAACAAACGACTGCCTCAAGTAACTATCAAATTTACTAAAAACCTGTCTCATTAGGAAGCAAAAATCACAGTGAACATGTGTGGAAGGAAGACTGGAACCACAATAAATAGTGGAGATAAGAGGAAAGGGTTTAGCTTATCTTCCAGTTTTTTATATCTATTTGGAAGACGTCGTTAGGCAGTATGAGACCAAGCTCTCCCGGAGCATTAAAATTCGCTGACGGAAATAAAATCGCAGAACCAGGAACAAGTTGTGCGACATAAACGAAAGTTGTTTTAAGATGTGTTTCTACATCTTAAAGATGATGATTAAAGTTTCGCACCCGTCGTATATGAGTGACGCTATTAGCGCCAATATAAGGATGCAAATCAGATTTTCTTTAAATACACGCTGTAACGATCATGAGCGTTAGTTACCTTTGAGATGTTAGTCGAGATTGCCTTTAAGGCTATAAAGACGCCTTTATCAACACCTCACTGAGTTTGAACGGATTCGCGTAGTAGGGTACGAGAAGCTGGACGTTCCTTCTAAGATAGTGCAGAAATACTTTGTAGGAATGTAGCCACTGTACATTGCTGCCGGCCTCCGGACGGCTATATGGCACTACCGACAGGGAAAACTATTGTGTTCGGCGTGTGACTCTCTCGCATGGAATTGCATATGCAGCAGCAACCTGAGCAGCAGTTGGCACCACAGTGACACAATGAAACGTTACAAATCGGTTGCTTCGATGACAGCTCCTAGCCAGATGCCCTGTAGCATGCATTCCACTGACCCCAGCCCACCACCAATTTCAACTTCAGTGGTGTCAATCGAGAGCTCATTGGAGGGCAGGTTGAAGATATGTTGTGTTTTCTGATGAAAGCTGGTTCTGCCTGGAAGAATAGCGTAATATTCGCTGACGACCAAATAATTTTACGACGATCAGGTTGGCCAAGACAGTAAAGGACTAAAACTTTAATACTTTTTATTTTAAAGATCGGAAATCCTCGAAGTCAAGATCGCAAATAAGTTTTAGTTTGATAACTAGTTTCAGCTACACACGAGCCATTTTGCGATTATAAAAACATTCTTGATTAGTGTAAGTGCCGTAATGGCTCCACAAACAATTAATTTTGTTTAAATGACAATATTCATACAGAGTACAGAGGTAAAACAGCTTTACATCGTTTGTAAGGAATCAGATGTAACGAAGGGCATAAAACTAAAACGTTACGTCGTTAGAAATTAGTAACTGACGCAGTGGTTTTTACGCCATAAAGTCTTTGTTTTATCTCCTTTGTCTACTTGACTGGTTAAGAACGATATGAAGTTATTTCACCTATACGGTCTGTATGGTTAATGTAATTAAAGAAAAGGATTTTAACGATGTATTGGAGCATTACGATAGTTACACTAATCAAAAAAGGTTTTATGACCTAAATATGTTTCGCATTTAGGTGAAACTAATAATGAAAATGAAATTTATTTGCGATCTTGACTTCGAGGATAGCCGGCCGAAGTGGCCGTGCGGTTAAAGGCGCTGCAGTCTGGAACCGCAAGACCGCTACGGTCGCAGGTTCGAATCCTGCCTCGGGCATGGATGTTTGTGATGTCCTTAGGTTAGGTAGGTTTAACTAGTTCTAAGTTCTAGGGGACTAATGACCTCAGCAGTTGAGTCCCATAGTGCTCAGAGCCATTTGAACCATTTGAAATTCGAGGATATTCAGTTTTGATACAAAAATTACGACGGATCGCTTGTCTCCATTGTTGAGAACGTCAGCATACATGATATAATTTCAATGTTTGTCACAGAGAGATTAGTATTGTGAATTTCAAAGATAAGAGACCACTAACGTTCCAAATAGTACTGTAATACTAAAAGATTAAATTTCCCAACAAGATTCCCATTTTAAATTCCTGGGCGGCGACGTAAGCTACTCGTTTTAAAATGAAATGCAAAATAAATTAAATAGCTTTCAGGTAAATAGTGGTATAATAAACAGAAGACTAGGCAACAAAGTGCGGAAAGAAACGAAAAGTAAATTTGTATGTAATAATGGCTGCGCCTGTTTGGACATACAGCCCAGATTCATTGATATTACGAAAGCAAAACAGAACACGTATACAAGCCGATGAAATGAAATTTATAATACGTACAAAGAATTCAGTTTGAGAAATCAGGTAAGAAATGTAGATACCGGGACTGAGAAGCAAAGTTATTCAGCTAAAAAAATAAATAAATAAAACGAACAACATGGTTAAAACACGTCTCTACGGTGCCAGAAGGAAGGTCAGAAAACAAATGTGGTACCAAAAACCACAGGAAAAGTAACGAACAGATGTTGTACTAGAACCCACAAGAAAGATAGCGGAAGAGAAGGTTAGAGTGAGACAGGAAAAGGTGACGTGGCCTGCTACTTGAGTGAACAAGAAAACAAGAAGATACAGCAGGTGTATTACAAACTGGAAGGAAGGCGTACGGCGAGGAGTTAATCATGACAACAGAGCTCACATACTCCACTCTGTATCCAGTGCTACCTCGTCGTTCGAAGTTATAAGCGCGAAGCGTCTTTTGCACTATGGATACAATTGCGTACACCGATAAAACTTATACAAACTGTCATCTGCAACATTGCTTATAAATACAGGATCCAGTGTTACACAACTGGAGTTTAAGGCGGCACAAGTTTCAAGTGCTAAAATTCTCTCGATAATGTATTTTCCCAGAGATTTTGAGAGTAAACTGCCAAGATGAAGTCACACTTCATTTTAAATAGGTTGCCGTAAAGAGAATACTACAAATCAGAGATATCCCGCCATTTTTTCCATCAAATGTCTCTAGTCTAATGAGGAGTTGAGTTATACCTGATCTGTTTTCTAGCACGAACGTACAGTGTAATGGGTTGATAAAGGAGAAAATTCTAGTTATAAGTCGGAGGGAAGATTTACCGAAGATATTAATTTTTGCTGATTAATCCAATGAATTTTACATACGTTAGGTACTAAATGGAGTGCACATAAGTATTTCAGCACAAACTGGAAGTACATAATTCACCGACTGCTGGATCAGACCTCACAAACACTATTTACACACTGATGCTGTAATATCACCAATATAACAAGGTTTCCTGCTCGGCAGGAAGAAAAATTTGTTCAGCAAATGCTAGAAAATGTACTGTGCTTTTACAAGATAATGTTGAGCATGACGCAATTCTCGATATTTTTACACATTTTCGTATTTGGTAGTACTAGCCGTGCCTGGTTACCTTCCCATCTTGTGTAGATTCGTTCAGATTAGAAAACTAGTCGACTTCACCCCTCCAATTTGCGAAAATGACGAAACAGTCTAAAATACCCGAAAGTACCGTTGCTGGGACTCCATGTCGCTTTTATGGAAAACTGAACATGAGGATTTCGCCAGAGCTCACTTATCTGGCTACATGTTACTTTCGCTTTCGCTTTCACAGATAGGACGTTTTATACTTTTAAAGTCTGTCATTCATGTTAATGTCACTTCTAAACGCACAGTCTGTATGTTATATTCTCGCTGAATAACAACATCGAAACTCAGTATCGACAATATTTTGATTGCAACACTCCCAATTTAAGCTGATACGCAGGTGAAAGCACTTCACGCATAAAAATTTAAACAGTTCGTGTCGTGATGTGAGAACTGCGTCACATACTTGTTATCCTCTAATTGCTTCCATCTGGACAGGTTTCATGTAAATGTTAATAAATCACCCTTTCTGAACATTATCCGCAGACTGCTGTTCCATCTCATAAAAAATTTGATGACATGCATTAAACAGCAGCCTGAAACGATAGGTAGACTGTAGACAGGGCATACGTATCTCTAACAACACTTCACGCGATAAGTCATTTAGTCTGTTATATGGTCATAGTGTCGGAGAGATATAAGCGAATCCTTACGGTGCTAATCGAAATTAGCAGTTATTAGAGATTATAAAACTACTCTTTGCATTTACAAGAAACGGGGCTGCGAAGGTTACTAGTTACATACAACAGAAAACAGAGTGATGTAACGTACGGTGTATTATATCAGGAGTTACAGTTAACACCGGTGGTATACTGTACGATAAAACACCAATAACACCAAAGCGTTTATGCGAAGATCAAAATAGCTTTGTCGATTTTCTCTTATAGCTCGAAGGAGTCTGAACACAATTGCTATTTGGTTAATATCTGATACCATCAACATAATAATAATTTCAAATTAAAAGAGCTACCTGCGTCATTTACTTTTTTGTTCACTCTCCTAAAGGATTTTGCAGTCATGCTGTTTAAAAGTTGTCTATTATAATTTCGCAACTTCTTTAAACTACGTTATACGTGTCTGCTAACTCGCGAGCAATCTTTGCTGTCATATCTGCGCACATCGATCGATTTTGACGTATACTTACTGTTGCTTCTACTGCACTAGTTCATTTTGGCTAGGATGTTTGCACTAGGAGTGGGCTCAACCAGTGGGAATTGATGGTGCTGTTACGGGCCGCATTGCATACGAGTTTGAGCGAGAATAAGGCGTTATTCTTCATGGTATTTAATTCGACTGTGCTCTGAAGGTGAACCTATGCTTGTGTGATATAGTGTCCTAATCAGCGTGGCTGCATATACTGAGAAAGACGAAAATGTATATGAAAGGAGCCCAGTATATATTAATGAAGCTGTACTAAGCATTGTGCACAATATTTCACCAAGCGTCAATTGTGGAAGACAAGGTAATGTTTTTTGTACATAAATGAACTCAGTGAGCCGTATTGAAAAAAGTAATAATCCTTAGCTACTAATGCAGAAAGAAGAGCATTGAGGTATTCGTGTTTACGATTAATGTTGGTCAGTTCCCGATCAATTTGCATGGTGTATTTGATCGTAATCAACTTTGGGATTCCAGTATTTCTTTTTTTCATCAAAGGCTTTTTGCCCTTTTTACTTTTTCTTCTCGATTGCTGTGAAGCTTAGGTCTCTGTATGATGGTGGCGTACTCGCCACATGGCTTATAGTTCTAAGTGAAATATATATTCTTTGGACTTTAATAATCACATTTCAAAGAACGTCTCATATTTTCGTTCAAATTTCGCACCTACAGTCTGCTTATTTAAATGAAATATGATCTTTCATGAAGGCAGAACCGGTTAAATATGAGGCCTTTTCTAATGTCTTGCACAGGTATAGTAAGAGATGTAATCTTGTGCCTTCAGCTCAGTTATTAGTTCGATGAGAACCACTTCTCGCGTCATACACTTCTCACATTGTACAAACAGAAAGCAGTTCTGATGCTACAATAATTTGTTTTCAGATTCCAGAAGGTAACTTTTTCCAAATCAGCAGTGATTCCGCTATATTGATACAGCGTACTGTGGGAGCGATATATTATCAGACCCGAACATTCAAGTGCTGTAAGCCATAACTGAATCCATAATTATATATTTTTACGTTTCAGATACATATTTTAACGGTTTTTGTGATAATATTTACTTTAGCTGTGTTTACATACCCGCGCTGACCAGTTGCAGCTGTAGCGGCGCACCGAAAGCTAAGTACTGATTAATTGTTTGTGTATAGTGGTTTATTTAGGAAATTTAGTAGTCTTCAACCGGTGTTTTTTGTGTTTTCTGTGGTGTCACTGCCAGACACCACACTTGCTAGGTGGTAGCTTAAATCGGCCGCGGTCCATTAGTACATGTCGGACCCGCGTGTCGCCACTGTCAGGATCGCAGATCGAGCGCCACCACACGGCAGGTCTCGAGAGACTGACTAGCACTCGCCCCAGTTGTACGACGACGTTGCTAGCGACTACACTGACGAAACCTTTCTCTCATTTGCCGAGAGACAGTTAGAATAGCCTTCAGCTAAATCCATGGCTACGACCTAGCAAGGCGCCATTAGTAACTTCATGTATCTACAGAGTAGCATTTGTATCTTCAAGAGCGATGTACAACTATGATGGAATAAAGTTAAGTATTACTGCAGCTACGTACTTTTCTTTATAGCATTCATTACGTATCCTGTTTCAGACTTCACGCCATCCTTCGTGCGCTTATAGCGTGCAAATCGGCCACCCTCAAACACACTGTCGGCTCTCGTGTCGACACAACATTTTCTGGTGAAATAATTTCAGAAGAACCTTTTGGGAACTGTTTTCAGCTTCGTTACTGTGTCATTAGACGTTTGATTCTCTTCCTGTATTAGTCTTTTGCTATATTCACATTTGTTGTTTATTAATACTGGTAATAGTAGTTACTTCCCTTGTAGAGTAAGTTTGTGATTATTGTAGTCAGCCGGCCGCGGTGGTCTCGCGGTTCTAGGCGCGCAGTCCGGAACCGTGCGACTGCTACGGTCGCAGGTTAGAATCCTGCCTCGGGCATGGATGTGTGTGATGTCCTTAGGTTAGTTAGGTTTAAGTAGTTCTAAGTTCTAGGGGACTAATGACCACAGCAGTTGAGTCCCATAGTGCTCAGAGCCATTTGAACCATTATTGTAGTCAGGTTTTTAACATCTTCTTATTGTAGTAGCGGAACTTAGAAAAAGTAAAATTTTACCATGAGTGAGAAGTGTGGGCTTTGCCGTAGGTTCGTGAGTAGTGCATTGTGGTGTGAGACTTGTTCGAAGTATTTTCACTAGGGGGAATGCAGTGGGGAAGCCAGTGGGCATTCTGGTGAGATCCACTCCTGGAACTGTAGGTTATGTAGCAAGAGTAAGTTGATAGAGGAGCAGGAGCGTAAGATTTGTGCCCTTCAGGTGCAGTTGATAAACGCACAGGAGGAGCTAGATAGGATGAGGAGGGAGAAGGGGGTTGGGGAATGGGAGCTGGCTGTTGGCAAGAGATCTGCTAGCAGAGGAAGATTTTCAGATATTGGTGTTTACAATAGATATGACCAACTGTCAGAGTCTAGTGGAGAGGAATCTCTAGTAGCTGTAGATGTGGGAAGTATGCAGCAGACCTCAGTAGTGGCTAGAACAGTTGCTAGGTCGAAGAGGAAGAAGAAGGTTCTGCTGTTAAGCAGTTCTCATGGCAGAGGTGTAGGCCAGCAGTTGCAGGAAGTGCTGGGGAGTGAGTACCAGGTCACCAGCATTGTGAAGCCTAATGCAGGATTGGCTCAGGTGACTGTTAACATAGGGGGGTTATGTAGGGATTTTACTAAAGAGGATCAGGTAGTGATTGTGGGTGGGCCTGGTAATAGTATTGATAGGGATGGGGAGTATGACATAGATGGTGACCTGGAAAAAATAGCCACTCACACTGGGAACACGAAAGTGCATTTCGTGGAACAGTTTCAGCGTCACGATCGGCCTCATCTTAATACAGCCGTCAGGCGTAATATCATGAGACTTAGGGGTGCGCTGATGACAGAAAGCATGGGTCACATTTCAGTGGTGTCGGTGGAGTCTATCAGCAGGACGGGTTTCACTAGACATGGCCTGCACCTCAACAGGTATGGGAAGGGAAGGTTAGCAAAGCTTATAGGTGACAGCATAGGTGGGGTTGGTGGGATCAATCATGGGAAAATTCCTGCAGTAGTGGGTGTTACAGCTGCACCTTTTTTAGATTGAAGTCAGCCGATAGGTATTCCTGCTTAAGGGAAGTCTAACAAAGGAACCACTTTTGACAAAGCTCAGGTATCCGAGTAATGAGGGAATTAGTATATTTCATCAAAATATACAAGGTATTAGAGATAAAGTTAGTGAACTGCTTATAGATGTTGACTCTGAAATTATTGGTATATCTGAACACTTCTTAAATAAGGAGATAATTCAAAGGCTTCCTTTACCAGGATACAGGTTGGCTGGTAGCTTTTCGAGGAGCTCTTTGCGGTGTGGGAGAGTAGCCATGTTTGTGAAAAACGGAATCCCATTTGAGTCAATTGATGTTTCAAAGTACTGCACTGAAAAGGTGTTTGAATGTTATGCAGGTGTGGTTAAATTTAATGGAGCTAAACTTCTAACTGTTGTTATTTATAGATCCCCAGACTCTGATTTCACAACATTTTTGCTAAAGCTAGAGGAGGTTCTTGGTTCACTTTATAGGAAATACAAAAAGTTAGTTATATGTGGTGACTTCAATATTGATTGTATAAGTGATTGTGCAAGGAAGAGGATGCTGGTAGACCTCCTTAATTCATATAATCTTATGCAAACCGTATTCTTTCCAACGAGAGTGCAAGGGAACAGCAGAACAACCATAGACAACATTTTTGTTCATTCCTCATTACTAGAAGGGCATTCTGTTAGAAAAAAGGTGAATGGCCTTTCAGATCATGGTGCACAAATTTTAACTCTAAATGATTTTTGTGCTGCAACACGTGTTAAATATAGTCATCAGCTGTTTAGGAAAGCTGATCCAGTTGCTGTAGGGACCTTTGTAAACCTCATCAAGGATACAGTAGACGATAAATATAATGCTTTTCTCAAGACTTTTCTCGTGCTCTTTGAAAGTTGCTTTCCATTAGAACGTTCAAAACAGGGTACTAGCACAAACAGGCAGCCTGGGTGGCTGACTAGAGGGATAAGAATATCTTGTAGAACAAAGTGGCAATTATATCAAAACGTTAGAAACAGTCAGAATCTAAATGCAGCAGCCCATTACAAACAGTACTGTAAGGTGCTTAAAAATGTTATTAGGAAGGCAAAAAGTATGTGGGATGCAGATAGAATAGCTAAGTCTCAGGATAAAATTAAAACCATATGGTGAGTCGTAAAGGAAGTGGCTGGTCTGCAGAGATAGGTCGAGGATATAGAATCAGTGCGTAGTGGGAATGTCCGTGTTACTGATAAGTCGCATACATGTACAGTATTTAATAATCACTTTCTGAATATAGCAAGTGAACTAAATAGAAACCTAGTCCCAACAGGGAATCATATAGCGCTCTTAGAAAAAAGTGTTCCGAGACTGTTACCTAAAATGCTCCTCCATGATACTGACAAGAGGGAGATTGAGTTAATAATTAAATCACTAAAGACCAAGAACTCTCATGGACATGACGGGGTATCTAGCAGAATACTGAAGTATTGTTATATGTATGTTAGCCCAGTACTTAGCCATATCTGTAACTTTTCCTTTAGGAGTGGTCGGTTTCCTGACCGATTAAAGTACTCGGTAGTGAAGCCACTTTATAAAAAGGGAGACATGGATAATATTGACAATTATAGACCTATTTCGATGCCATCGGTGTTTGATAAAGTTATCGAAAAGGTTGTATATGCAAGATTACTGGAGCATTTAAATTCATATAATTTGCTGTCAAATGTTCAGTTTTGTTTTAGAAATGGTTTAACAACTGAAAATGCTATATTCTCTTTTCTCTGTGAGGTTTTGGACGGATTAAATAAAAGGTTGCGAACGATAGGAGTTTTCTTTGATTTAACGAAGGCTTTTGACTGTGTTGACCACAAAATATTACTGCAGAAGTTGGACCGTTATGGAGTAAGGGGAGTAGCTTACAATTGGTTTGCCTCTTACTTTAAGAACAGAATGCAGAAGGTAATTCTCCGCAATATTGAGAGTGATAGTGATGTTCAGTCCCAATGGGGCACTGTTAAGTGGGGCGTTCCCTAAGGGTCGGTGCTGGGGCCACTGCTGTTTCTTATTTATATAAATGATATGCCTTCTAGTATTACAGGTGATTAAAAAATATTTCTGTTTGCTGATGACACCAGCTTGGTAATGAAGGATCTTGTGTGTAATATTGAAAAAGTATCAAATAATGTAGTTCATGAAATAAGTTCGTGGCTTGTGGAAAATAATTTGATGTTAAATCACAGTAAGACTCAGGTTTTACAGTTTCTAACTCACAATTCAACAAGAACCGATATTTTGATCAGACAGAATGGGCATATTATAAGCGAGACGGAACAGTTCAAGTTCCTAGGCGTTCGGATAGATAGTAAGCTGTTGTGGAAAGCCCATGTCCAGGATCTTGTTCAGAAACTAAATGCTGCTTTATTTACCATTAGAACAGTATCTGAAATAAGTGACACTTCAACACGAAAAGTAGTCTATTTCGCATATTTTCATACACTTATGTCGTATGGTATTATTTTTTGGGGTAATTCTTCTGATTCAGAAAGGGTATTTTTGGCTCAAAAACGGGCTGTTCGAGCTGTATGTGGTGTAAGTTCGAGAACGTCTTGTCGACCCCTATTCAATGGTGTGGGAATTCTGACATTGCCCTCACATTATATATTCCCTTTAATGTCGTTTGTTGTTTGCAATATTAGGCTATTCCCAAGAGTTAGCAGCTTTCACTCAGTTAATACTAGGCAGAAATCCAATCTGCATGTGGAATGCACTTCCTTGACTGTTGTGCAGAAAGGAGTGCAGTATTCTGCTGCATCCATTTTCAATAAGCTACCACAAGAACTCAAAAATCTTAGCAGTAGCCCAAACTCTTTTAAGTCTAAACTGAAGAGTTTCCTCATGGCTCACTCCTATTCTGTCGAGGAGCTCCTGGAAGATCTAAAAAATTAAGCAAATTCCAGTGTTACATTGTTTATTTTCTTTATTTAAACTTACTTGTCACCTGAATATGTTTTTTATATTTCATTTTATCTGTTTCTAATATCGTGTTATAATTTCATGTATTGACTTGTTCCATGACCATGGAGACTTCTCCTTAATTTGGTCCCACGGAACAATAAATAAATAAAAATGATACATGTCTCTTACTAGGCGTAATCTAGATGAAGCTTGTGGCATCCAAGGTTAGATGCTGTGCTGAGAAATCTGTTGACCTAACTGTAGGAAAACCGTGCCAGGTGCCTACGTATGTCCGTTGTGCTAAGCATGTAAGTCTGTACCGAATCAACCTGAGTGGCAGTCAGACGGAGTAATAAATTGCGTATTTGCTCTTTATTCATTCAATAAAGAGGGTGTCTTTAATCAGGACAGTTTTATGTGAAATTTATTGACCACTACTACTAGAAGAGCATTTTATAGTCACCATACAAATTGAATAAGTGGTGTAAATGCGTATTTTTGCCTGCTGCTACCAGCAGACTGTTTCTGCTTTTATTTTGTAGTTGCAATATGTTGCTTACAGCAGAGTATCATAATTGAATACGTCACGTCTGAGGGAATGATGGCGACTTTTACTATACTGAAGAAATGTAGTTCAGATCACGAACTTCGAAATTTAGTTACATCTCATACCCAGATCCATATCTTATTATTACAAATTGCGGTGGGTCAGGGGAGCGAAATTCAGCTAAACTACAGGAGTTGTGAACCATTAATGATTGGGACTGTCTGTGCGCTACTGAAAACAGGTAAAATCTTTTTATCATTGCCTGACGTGTTCCGCCACAGTTTCCTAAGGCGCCGTCTGTGGCTGTGTGCAGATATTATTGTACCCATACTTTTGCTTTACTGCTGTGTTGCTGATTTTCTTCGCTTATTAGTTAGTGCTCAGAAAATGCGCGTTCTAAGACCCTTCAGAGCTCCGATTCTTGTAGGATATAGGGTGTTCTTCATCTGGAAACGATATTGTCTTCTCAAACAGCAGTCCTCATATTTTCGTTATAATGATAGTATATGTGCATCATATCGTCCGACCCTCAATGGTGAAAAGCTCGTCAAAGCTACAAACAAGCGCCATACTAGCAAATTACTCTATCCTCAGTGAAAATGATCATTAATACAGAAACAGAATTACTCTTCAGTACTGAAAGATGAAGCAACAGTGATAAAACAGTTCTTTTCAGTAGTATTTTAAATATATTTTCATCACTTATCAACAAATTACTGTACTCATAATTCCCAACGCAATTCCTGTCGTTATTCTTCGCGAAGGACGATATCACCGACACATTTTCCACGTAATACGTGACTTCTCCGCCGCACAGCAGTACAGTTACGACAGTGCAAAACACAGCATAGGTCTTTCTCTTTTTTGACGGTGGTGACCCCACATATTTCCACTATTTACTTTGCTTCTTTCTTTTTGGTCATAGTTACATTGCCAGAATTCATCCATGGATCTTAGGTAACAAGAAGCCATATGAACTGGTCGGACGTAGCAGTAATACATCCACTGCTGTCTCTATATTCGGCGGGCTTTTTTTAATAGGTATGAACAATTGCCGCAGGACCTAGTGTGTGATCTTTTCTATATTCGAAACATGATACTGATAACTGACCCACGATTGATTTATCTTAGCCGGCCGGTGTGGCCGTGCGGTTCTAGGCGCTTCAGTCTGGAACCGCGTGACCGCTACGGTCGCAGGTTCGAATCCTGCCTCGGGCATGGATGTGTGTGATTTCCTGAGGTTAGTTAGCTTTAAGTAGTTCTAAGTTCTAGGGGACTGATGACCGCAGATGTTAAGTCCCATAGTGCTCAGAGCCATTTGAACCATTTGATTTATCTTATTTCCACTATTGCCTGAATTGCGCTACATCAGTATTCGATCATGTGTCTTACAATTCCAAGTTCCTAACACAGAGATGAAAAGCCACTTCTTCGTAGTTCAGACTTGTTTGATCATACTCGATTCGCCTGTTCTTGTGACTTCCAGTTCTTCACAAAAAGATTAGTTGCCACATCGTTGTTTGTCATTCAGACATCTCTGATCCTCTTGGTTCACATGGCTCTGAGCACTATGGGACTTAACATCTATGGTCATCAGTCCCCTAGAACTTAGAACTACTTAAACCTAACTAACCTAAGGACAGCACACAACACCCAGTCAGCACGAGGCAGAGAAAATCCCTGACCCACCTAAACATTTTTTTTAATGGGACTGAACTGATGAGGTCATCGGTCCCTAGGCTTACACACTTCTTAATCCAACTTAAACTAACTTACGCTAAGGACAACACACACACACCCATGCCCAAAGGACGACTCGCACCTCCGACGGAGGGAGCCGCGCCAATCTTGGCAAGACGCCTCACCTAAATACTTTTTCGTATGCTGTTCCTTTACAGTTTCACCTACTCTGCAGGGATTGCTACAGCATTGTTCTCTTTGAAGTACAGAAAAGGAATTACTGATCCATACTCCACTATAAAAATGGACGGCTCAATTTTGTTTTAGGTCCTGTAGCATAGTGCTACAGTACTGCGATATGGGAATTTCAATATGTACCATTACTGCAGCGTTGTAGAAGCAAATAAAGTAAGAAATGATTATGTTTTAGACGTGATAATTAATACTTTATGACTTTCTCTTACATAAGTAGAGCGTCCGTTGCACACAGGTGTGACGACAGTCACTTTGCATGACGTGTCATTGCCAAGTAACATAGCTCGATGAAACTTCGAAATGCTTCAGTATAGTACAAAGGGTAACTGAAAGAAATACACAATCAGACCAACATAAATGTCACTTCCCAAAAGAAAATAATTACACTCAAGTTTTCTCATTCATTGTGGTTCACCCTACATCACTAACTGCGGGACATGGTTCTCAGTAGGTTGTGTGATGACCATGTACTTTAGTGTATGTTCTGCAACGTGTTTCCATGTTGGCCACAACGTTGGTAAGAAATTCCAGCTGCTGGAAGACCGTTGATGCACTTGGACGTGCTGCGGCATGTTTCCCCAAAGTATCCTACACGTTCTGGATGGTGTGTAAGTTGAGAAATGGGTGGGCCAATACAGTCGCCGAATAACCTCGAGTTCCACGAGCTCCTCCCCTGCGCTGTTCGAAGCGGTCATGCACTGTCAGCTACAAAAATAGTCACATCCGAATGCACCCTGAACAGACGCACATCAGGAATTAGTATACAATAACGTTGACCATTGAGTGAAACATGTTCAAAGATATGGCGGTCATTACGTCGAGGCGAAATTATACCTCTTGTAACATATAATTATGACTCAGTGTCAAATATTTAAGTGTGCTGTCGACAGTTCAGTTCTGATGCATTTTCTACCACTGAATGGAATTTCGTTTCTCTTAAAAAACGTGAAGACGATGTAAAACTCACTCACATTGTAAGACGTCATGGTCTCCTGACCTTCATTGCTTACATATTCCGCCCTCACAATCATATTCCGCACACAAAGACGCTTCATTCGAACCCAAACTCGATAAGATAAAGTCAATGTTGTATGAACTCGTGTAAACAATATGCAAATAACAAGTAAGCGCACCGGAGTTGAAATACTCGAGGCTGGCTTACACACATACATTCCAGACACGACGGTCACAGGAGCTTTTAGTTCGGGAGACACAAACCGCACAACGGGACGCTAGTCCCTTCAGAGGATGAGTCAATGCCAAACGCCGAGGTGACTGCCCATGAAGCGGACAGTGGGTGTCCGAGTGAAAGGGGGAAAGCCCCCGTGTTCGGCTTAAAAGCAAATTCCAATACATTGTGTGGGAGCGGCCAGTCTACGCATTCTTTACACACAGCACGCAGTTTCAGAGATTTTCACAGGGAGACAGCAAACGCTAAACGCCGATACTACAGATATCAGGATTGGTCGCCTTAAACGAAACGTCATTCTCCCGTTTTAGAAGAGCAATACTGATTGGCAGACGATATTTCTGACGCCTTGAGCTCAAGGAGTAATGGAAGAGACCAAAAGATATAACCCCTTCACGTCTGGCGTGGAGAGGCGCCGTTCTGTTGTCGCTCTTGGTGCTAGGAACAAGTCTCTCCTCAGTACTTCACTGGGAGAGCACCTCTGTCGAGAGCAAATCGAAGTGCGACTCTCTATATTGAGTCCTTGTGATTAAACTTTGTTCACTGTGTTGGCCGACACTCTTATTGTGCAGTGTGAATGGACAAAGTTATAGTTAAACGCCTGCGAGCGAAGTTTTGAGTGGCATCGCCGTGGACTGGTTATCTGACTGGTGTACCACACCAATAATTAGACTAGGGGCGAATAGGAATCATTGACTTCATCAAGGTGTAGGGAGAGTTTGATTGGCGAAGGTCAATCCAGATAGAATGAGAGGTATCTTATTTGTCAGCAGCGAGCAGCGCAGACAGCAGTCATTGCAGCTTACGGTATTGTGCACTACAGCTATTGCAAGCCCCATATTTCCTCCACAACAGTACACTTCACTGCATTTCACACGAGACAGCCTTGACCATACCTAGCAACATTCTAAAGGATAATTATTCAAGTTGAGTAGGCGCACCTCTCAGCCATTCTTCCAAGTCAACAACAATCTTAAATTTTGTATAGAAATTTCATTAGCGAATCCTATCCTTCAGAAGTAACTTCACATTCCGAAAAGAACCAGGATATAACTTTTCCAATTCATAACTAAAAGTGCAATTGTGATTTCACAGAATTTTTGCAAGATAGAGAATAACTTTCGTTAGTTTTTGTTTTTCTTACACTAACTAGCACTACTCCAGTAGCCAAGTATCCCACTAGTTACGTAAGGAATTTTGTGAATTTTGGTGTCATTTCCTTACAGTGGATGACTCCAGAAGATATTTATTGCTGAAAGTTTTTCAGGCATTTCTCTTTAGAACGTTAGGAATGTCTGTCTGGCTTCTGTAGTAGTGTGGGGGTGGAAATTGCATCTTGCAGGGGCCACAGGGTAAAGGGTACATCTCAGATTAATCCGTTGCGCAGAATAACAGAATCTCAGATCAACCCCACGCTTACAATATCTTTCTCTCTCTCCCTCTCTCTCTCTCCATCTCACTTCTTCGAGTTTCCACATGACTAAGTCCTGTATACGAGGGTTGTCCAGAAAGTAAGATCTGATCGGTCGCGAAATGGAAACCACTGATAAAATTCGGCAAAGCTTTGCACAGATTTGTTGGGCAGTGTCTGCACTATGCCCGTTGATAGTGTCGCGTTGTTCTTTTCAGTTTTGAGTGTACAATGAGCAAGTAAAGATGCGTAGAGAATACCGTCTCCCGCCAAGAATGCGGGCCTGGTTAGAGATTTCGCCTGTGTTATACAGCCCGCACAACACATCTGTCGAGCAGTTCCTTCTTCATGCCAATTCTCGGCCGCACACTGCAGGGGCAATGAAGACGCCCCTGCAGCGTTTCCGATGAGAAGTGTTGGATCACCCACAATACAGTCCGTAATTGGCTCCCCCTGAGTCTCATCTCTGCTCGCAAGAACCGTTGGCTATGAAGAAAAAATTTTTCCACAGACAACGAGCTGCAGACCAGTGCAGATAACTGGCCGAAAGCAGAGGCGGCTGCTTTCTATGACGAGGATATTGGAAAGTTGATACAACACTACGACAAAACTCGAAGTTGGAGCGGCGACTACATAGCGAAGTAGGTGGAAGGTGCACCTAACTGTTGCAAATAAAACGTTTTTGGTTTTCACTGTAGTTTCCATTTCGCGACCTATCAGAACTTACTTTCTGGACAACCCTCGTATATTATAGAGTTCTTCTGTGATGATGATAATATAAAGTTGTTGTAGTGCATTATGTTTCAATTTGTAGAGGAGTAAGTTAAATCCTACAACACTAATATAAACTTCATTATATATTTTTCAGCCTTTTAAATAGGTTGGAAGTGGTCAGTCTGGTGTCACACTGATGGCGTGCTGTTAGCACATCATCATAATCAAACTACTACGTACATCACCCGAGTCGGCAGTCTATGTATTTTTAACGAAGTCCGTTTCTCATTCCTACTTTCATGCAAAGGTGACGTTTTGCGTTTCCGGCAGGAATTAGACGGTTAGGTGTCACCAAGCTCAGTTTTCCAGTTACGACCTATCGCTATAAAAATCTCGATATTCCGACGACAAAAGTTATTTAACGCCACCAAAGACATTCTTCCTCCTTACCACTGAATTTGTTATTTTCTTGTAACTCGAAGTATACGATTATACTCTGCACAGGGAAACACCTGGACCACTAAAAGGAGCCTGTTCGACAATATTCCTGGATGCATTACGCATTTGCACCTCTCACCAGATGCATTATTTAATAACGTCCAGTGTATCAGCAAAAATTTCAGTAACTTCAGAGTAATTATTGTCTTTGAATAAAAGCGTCTTTTCTGTTACACTCATTCCTTATTCGTTTGTTACCCTCTGGACTGTACTGTAGTATTTCGTCCTATGTAATGGTCAATGTTTCATCGGGCTATCTTAATAGGCAGTGACACATTATGCGAAAGTTACTTTCATCCTTACGTTTAGAACACCAGTGTGCTTAGAATTGTATTCAAAATGCAGCGTTATACCCTGCTACTACTGTCATGCTGACAGTGACAATCATCCGATTAATGAAGTTCGTTGATATCGAAGTGCTTATTTATCGGTCGATCTATGTACTTGTATACAGAGGGCAACATCACGACTAACTTGCTCATAATCACCCAGCCCAAACCGCAGAGAATAGGAACTTAAAATTTGGAGGGGGTGTTGATATTTTGCAGTAGGAATCGTTTAAGAAAGGTTTTTCGAAATTCTACCCCTAAGGGGTGAAAAATGCGATGAAAATGTTTTTGAAAAATGTCACGCTTTAAGGCAATTTTAAGCTACGCGTACGAAAATTGGTATTTGGTTTCTCGATCAGGAATAAAGAAATACGTATTTCAGCTTTCGTCGAGATTTTATTCTATGGTAGCTTAATAGTGGGTGAGAGGCTGTTCCAAAACAAATCGTTACCAAAGTATTAGTAAATGTTATTTATGCTACATCTATAAAATTTGGTATTTGGTGTCTCGGTTACAAATGAGAAAGTACCTTCTTCGGTGTTTTTGGAAATTCAACCCCAAAGATGGTGAAATAGGGGATGAAATGTTTCATGAAAATATTTCATTATGAAAGCAATTTTGAAGCTAATTATATGAAACTTTGTATTTGGCTTCTCGGTTAGAAATAAGAAAATACGTGTTTCACTTATTTCGGAAATTCAACCTCAAACTGCTTGAAAAAGGGTGTGAAATATTTTATGAAGAAAATTCATTTTGTTAAAGCTAAATCTTTGAAAATTGATGTTTGGCTTTCTGGTTGAAAAACTAGGTGTTTCACTGTTTTGGGCAATTCAGCCGCTAATGGCGTAAAACAGGGTCAGTCTAATTGACTCTCATTATCGCCTAGCCAAAACCGCCAAGGATAGAAACTTGAAGTACGCAGAGGTTGTGGGTCGTATACTGTAGGCATCATTTAAGAAGGGATTTTCAAAATTCCACGCCTAGGGGCTTGAAATATGGGATGAAAGGCTTTTTGAAAAGGGTACGCCGCGATTTTGAAGCTAGAACTACGAAAAGTAATAATTAGTTTCTCAGTCAGACTCTGAAAATATATGTGTTCGGCATTTTTGGAAAATGAACCATTTACGTGGTAAAACAATGGGTGAAATTTTTTTAATAAATCGTTGTTGAGGAACTACTAAAGGGTTTTTAGAGCTACATATATGAAAATTGCTATTTGACTTATCATTGATTTGTTATTTATTATTTCAGCCACCGAAGGGAACGAAATACGGGTTAAAAAGTTTCATGAACTTATTTCATCGTGAAAGTATTTTAGTAGCTAAGTCTATGAACATTGGTATTTCAGTTCTCGTTGGATATAAAGAAATACATGTTAGGGAACGAAAAATTGTGTCGAAATAACACCACAAGAACGCAAAAGGTGTGATTAACAAAAATGTTGGAAGTACATTCGGAAACGACTAAACTTCTAGGGCGTTAATTAGCGTGAAATGTTTAAGTGTTGCAATTTGTGAGCAACATAAAAAAGTCGATTAACGGAAAAGAAAATCAGACCATGCAGTCTACACGAGCGAAGCAGTGCGCAGTAAGACAGTCGGTGTATCAAAAAAATGGTATCATGTCCTACATTTTGTTTAAGCCGCCAATCAATACGTAAACACTAATAACTGCGTGTACCTCAGGCAGCACCATACAGCGGATCTGCTCCCCTGCTGGTGGTTCCAGCTGAACTTTCCTGCCACCCGCTGGAACGAACGAAGCGCCCCCAGGTGACACTGGAGCGGCGGTCCCGCTCTGCAGGGTTCGCGGGTTGTTTACGTGTTGTGTGGGGCGCCCGGGGCTGTTCGATAGCACCCACACCCTCGCCTGCCATCGGCTCATCCCACTTTCATTTTGCCGTCACCCTCATCGCAACGCATCCGGCCACCAATTCGGAAAGTTGGCCCTTTTTGCCTTCATCCCACCCTCCCGCCCGTAATGCCCCGCCGGCCTGCGCCCTACACCGTTCTCTGTCCCTCGTTCGTTGTCCTCCCGGAGATATATTGCCGCTGTAAAACTTCCCCCGACGAGCACAATAAACGCACAGCGACGAAAGGACGCCTTCAAAATCTGTTTCTAGATTCTCGTGAATACGAAATGAGACGTTATCCAGAATTTTGCGCACTGCTGAAAATTTTGAACGACAAGGAGGCGGGGAGATCTGATAATCACTTGTCACCTGTTCATTTTTGGCTCCCCTTCGTCTGGAAGTCAGGTATTTTGGTATCTGTATGCCGAAAAAGGGTGGGGGGGGGGGGGTGAAGTTGGAGAAGGCAGGCGCGTCACTGGGAAGACATTCACGTCCTAAAATTAAATTCTTCCTCTCTTTAGCTGTTCACTTCCATATTCTACACGACATATTGCATCAGAATGTCATAAAACAAATAACTTTACAGATTTTCCTATAGTTCATTATTTTGTACTATACATCGACATCATATCGATTTATGACGATAACGGTCATGGTAGAGCCCGGAATACTGAGGTCGTTAACACCCATACTAAAATGGGATGGGATGAGTGTCATAAAAACGGTTGTAAATACTTGTCCCTGTATCATTTCTTAATAGGATGACTGAAAATGACATACAAAAGTAATTAAAAGATTATTGCAGATTCCGGCATAAGAAGTCAGCCTCATTCTGCCAACGGCCTTGTCAAAGAGGGCGGAGGAGCGGATAGAGGTTCAGGGCGCTCTATTGTCCTAGGGGTGGGAAATTGCCCCTAAAGGTGGAAGAATCAGCAATGATCAACGACATGAGGATGCAGAAGGCAGTGGAAACCACTGCATTAAAGACACGTAACGTGTATCCACAGGACATATGGCCTGTAATTGAAGAAGTGTCATGATGATCTCTCCATTGGCAAAAGATTCCGGAATAGTCCCCCATTTATATCTCCGGGAGGGGATTGCCAAGGGGGAGGTTACCATGAGAAAAAGATTGAATAATCAACGAAAGGATAACGTTCTACGAGTCGGGGCGTGGAATGTGAGAAGCTTGAACGTGGTAGGGAAACTAGAAAATCTGAAAAGGGAAATGCAAAGGCCTAATCTAGATATAGTAGGGGTCAATGAAGTGAAGTGGAAGGAAGACAAGGATTTCTGGTCAGATGAGTATCGGGTAATATCAACAGCAGCAGAAAATGGTATAACAGGTGTAGTATTCGTTATGAATAGGAAGGTAGGGCAGAGGGTGTGTTACTGTGAACAGTTCAGTGAGCGTGTTGTTCTAATCAGAATCGACAGCAGACCAACACCGACAACGATAGTTCTGGTATACATGCCGAGGTCGCAAGCTGAAGATGAACACATAGAGAAAGTGTATGAGGATATTGAAATAGTAATGCAGTATGTAAAGGGGGACGAAAATCTAATGGTGATGGGCGACTGGAATGCAGTTGTAAGGGAAGAAGAAAAGGTTACAGGAGAATATGGGCTTGGGACAAGGAATGAAAGAGGAGAAAGACTAATTGAGTTCTGTAACAAGTTTCAGGTAGTAATAGCGAATACCCTGTTCAAGAATCACAAGAGGAGGTATACTTGGAAAAGGCCGGGAGATACGGGAAGATTTCAATGAGATTACATCATGGTCACACAGAGATTCCGAAATCAGATACTGGATTGTAAGGCGTACCCAGGAGCAGATATAGACTCAGATCACAATATAGTAGTGATGAAGAGTAGGCTTCTAAAAGCACGTAAAGTTTCAGAACTGTATGGCAGACCTCAGCTTTTCAAATTGTTCTATTTGCCTCGCAAAATTACAGCAACTTAACATGAACCTTTGTTGCTCATTGTCCCAATTGCATTGCCAAGCAGGGTCCCTTCCTTTTCCGAAATGAACCCGAGTGTCGTTGAAATTCAAACGCCAGCATTAAAATAATATAATTAGATTTCACTGCTTTAATTTCAAAGTTCAGCTATTCATAGCTGGCTACAATATTTAGATTACACGAGCACAAATTAAGAGTGCGAGTTTTGTTAGCATATTTTAGCTTACCTGTGACTGCAGCTCAGCTTGGTACGTACTAAATTTTACTATTGTTAATTGTTCAGAATCGTTTAATTCAAGTTCAAAGTTAAATCTCTTCTTTCTAAAGTGCGTAGATTCAAGTAGCTTTAGAAATGATTGTTGAGGTAGTCCAAGACTAACTGTATTTCGATGTGCTTCGGAAAGAAAGCTCACCATTAACTTCAGTCACTAAATTAACTTTCGATTTTCCGGTTTCATTAATTCTTTTGCTAAATTAAGTCAGAGTGCAGCGAAATTTATTACTTCTGACAAACTTTCAGTTTTCACGCTACACGTGTCAACCTTCAGTTGCCACGCTTCTAGTGCTAATTATATGTGTAATAACCTTTCTTTTTCAGTTACTATAGTAATTGTCCATAGGACTGGCGGCCGTAATTTCCCCCAAATCTCAAATATCTAATTACCGCTAGTTGATTGTTAACGTAACGGCCGCACATTTACTTTCTTTATTAACTTTACCCCTTTTCAAAATTAATTTCCACCAGTTTCATTTGCATTTTTCCTTTCATTTAGATGTAACCCTTTCCTCCCTCTTTACCGACAGATTAACTTCGGTGACGATTGCTTTTCCAAAATTCCCATTAGGCACACGCGGTTTCATTTTTCACTGTCATTAAGGTCGATAACTGAGGGGGAGGTTACAGGCTGAAGTTCAAGACATTAGTCAGGAAGAATCAATACACAAAGAAGTGGGATACGGAAGTACTAAGGAATGACGATATACGTTTGAAGTTCTCTAACGCTATAGATACAGCAATATGGAATAGCGCAGTAGGCAGTACAGTTGAAGAGGAATGGACATCTCTGAAAAGGGCCGTCACAGAAGTTGGGAAGGAAAACATAGGTACAAAGAAGGTAGCTGCGAAGAAACCATGGGTAACAGAAGTTGATTGATGAAAGGAGGAAGTACAAACATGTTCTGGGAAAATCAGGAATACAGAAATACAAGTCGCTGAGGAATGAAATAAATAGGAAGTGCAGGGAAGCTAAGACGAAATGGCTGCAGGAAAAATGTGAAGACATCGAAAAAGATATGATTGTCGGAAGGACAGACTCAGCATACAGGAAAGTCAAAACAACCTTTGGTGACATTAAAAGCAACGGTGGTAACATTAAGAGTGCAACGGGAATTCCACTGTTAAATGCAGAGGAGAGAGCAGATAGGTGGAAAGAATACATTGAAAGCCTCTATGAGGGTGAAGATTTGTCTGATGTGATAGAAGAAGAAACAGGAGTCGATTTAGAAGAGATAGGGGATCCAGTATTAGAATCGGAATTTAAAAGAGCTTTAGAGGACTTACGGTCAAATAAGGCAGAAGGGATAGATAACATTCCATCAGAATTTCTAAAATCATTGGGGGAAGTGGCAACAAAACGACTATTCACGTTGGTGTGTAGAATATATGAGTCTGGCGACATACCATCTGACTTTCGGAAAAGCATCATCCACACAATTCCGGAGACGGCAAGTGCTGACAAGTGCGAGAATTGTCGCACAATCAGCTTAACAGCTCATGCATCGAAGCTGCTTACAAGAATAATATACAGAAGAATGGAAAAGAAAATTGAGAATGCACTAGGTGACGATCAGTTTGGCTTTAGGAAAAGTAAAGGGACGAGAGAGGCAATTCTGACGTTACGGCTAGTAATGGAAGCAAGGATAAAGAAAAATCAAGACACTTTCATAGGTTTTGTCGACCTGGAAAAAGCGTTCGACAATATAAAATGGTGCAAGCTGTTCGAGATTCTGAAAAAAGTAGGGGTAAGCTATAGGGAGAGGCGGGTCATATACAATGTGTACAACAACCAAGAGGGAATAATAAGAGTGGACGATCAATAAGGAAGTGCTCGTATTAAGACGGGTGTAAGACAAGGCTGTAGCCTTTCGCCCCTACTCTTCAATCTGTACATCGAGGAAGCAATGATGGAAATAAAAGAAAGGTTCAGGAGTGGAATTAAAATACAAGGTGAAAGGATATCACTGATACGATTCGCTGATGACATTGCTATCCTGAGTGAAAGTGAAGAAGAATTAAATGATCTGCTGAACGGAATGAACAGTCTAATGAGTACACCGTATGGTTTGAGAGTAAATCGGAGAAAGACGAAGGTAATGAGAAGTAGTAGAAATGAGAACAGCGAGAAACTTAACATCAGGATTGATGGTCACGAAGTCAATGAAGTTAAGGAATTCTGTTACCTAGGCAGTAAAATAACCAATGACGGACGGAGCAAGGAGGACATCAAAAGCAGACTCGCTATGGCAGAAAAGGCATTTCTGGCCAAGAGAAGTATACTAATATCAAATACCGGCCTTAATTTGAGGAAGAAATTTCTGAGGATGTACGTCTGGAGTACAGCATTGTATGGTAGTGAAACGTGGACTGTGGGAAAACCGGAACAGAAGAGAATCGAAGCATTTGAGATGTAGTGCTATAGACGAATGTTGAAAATTAGGTGGACTAATAAGGTAAGGAATGAGGAGGCTCTACGCAGAATCTGAGAGGAAAGGAATATGTGGAAAACACCGATAGGGAGAAGGGACAGGATGATAGGACATCTGCTAAGACATGAGGGAATGACTTCCATGGTACTAGAGGGAGCTGTAGAGGGCAAAAACTGTAGAGGAAGACAGAGATTGGAATACGTCAAGCAAATAATTGAGGACGTAGGTTGCAAGTGCTACTCTGAGATGAAGAGGTTAGCACAGGAAAGAAATTCGTGGCGAGCCGCATCAAACCAGTCAGTAGACTGATGACCCACAAAAAAAAAAAAAAAAAAAAAAGCAGATATAATTCACTGGTTGATTCAAATGGTTCAAATGGCTCTGAGCACTATGGGACTTAACTTCTGAGGTCATCAGTCCCCTAGAACTTAGAACTACTTAAACCTAACTAACCTAACGACATCACACACATCTATGCCCGAAGCCGGATTCGGAACTGCGACCGTTGCGGTCGCGCGGTTCCAGGCTGTAGCGCGTAGAACCGCTCGGTCAACCCGGCCGGCTCACTGGTTGATTACTGAACAAGATAAAGATGAATCACCCACCCTAAGACACGCTAAAGCCTCCAACTTAAGACTTCACTTGCGACAGTGACTTAATGCATACAGAGAACTGTTGTAGTTGAGTTCTAGCAAGTAGGTATTTTGTCCTTTTAGATTAAACACGCCACGTGTTTCTAACCCAAATATGTATTGCGATTACGACAGAATTTCTAGGAGGAAGATTTTCTGTAAAGTTGTGCTGTGACTCTCAAAAGAGCGTTGAACTGATACAGAAAATCATTTTCTGTTACTCCGTCACGTGATAGGCTACTATAATTACAGGAACTGATCGTGTTCGTAACACTATTAGTCACATCTTGGCTATCTAATGCATTACCAGCACACAAAAAGGACACTTTTTTCAACCTGCCCCAGTTTAACACCTTATTTCAGATATTTTGTGCACTGTAACCATAGAAACTATTTACGCACTAAAATTATTCACCAAACCGCTTTTTCCAAGTGACTGCTAGCAACTCACCATCCTGTCGCTTGCTTTTTTTTCTGTTTTTGTTACAGGTCATTCTCTATACGTTTATTAAGGTGCTATGACCATATACAGGGTGTTTCAGAAATACGTTCAGAAACTCTGGAACGAACACTCACTCCAAAACAAGGGAAACATCCGCATCAACCTACGACCGTAATCCTTCAAGTAAACTTTCAACTATTTTCGATGTGAAATGGTTCAAATGACTCTGAGCACTATGCGACTTAACTTCTGAGGTCATCAGTCGCCTAAAACGTAGAACTAATTAAACCTAACTAACCTAAGGACATCACACACATCCATCCCCGAGGCAGGATTCGAACCTGCGACCGTAGCGGTTGCTCGGTTCCAGACTGTAGCGCCTAGAACCGCACGGCCACTCCTACCGGATTTTCGAGGTAAATTCCAATGACTGATTTGTTTTGTAAATAAAAAACGCCTTCTCTTGCTGCACTATATTTTATTCTGCCAAACGCATTTCGTCTTTTTTCACATTAAGGCATCATCCGTTGGATATTTCTTCGCGTTTTTCTGCGTTTCCTCTCATATGGCCACATGCTGGAGGTCGTACTACCTCTCTGTTTACGAAACAGTTGCATGTTTTTATGTTCCGAACATTTTTCTTCCTACTATTCATTTTGTTTGTTCTCGCTGCTGTGATGCACCATCAGTCTCCTGTCACTAATACATAAATTTTATCGAAAACTGTGACTTCAAGAGGTATGTGCGAACAAAATGAGAAGTGGCAAGAAAAATGTTCGAAACATCATGCTTATGTTTCGTAAACAGGGCGGTAGTGCGACCTCCAGCATGCGACCAGATGGCAGGAAACGCAAATGTCAACTAAACACGGGAGGAACTATCCCACTGCTGGTGCCTCAAAATGAAAAAAAGCGAAACTCGTCTGGCAGAATGAAATACAGCGCAGAAAGAGGAGGGGCTTTTTATTTACAAAACAAATATTTCCGTTCTTGCCGCGGAGGATAGCCACGCAAACAAACTCGTCCAAAGAGTTTCGTAACCAATATATAAATTCATTTAGTTAGGTACTCTAATAACGTCTAAAGAATGCAAATCCTCGTGATATAGATCAAACGAGTCCATACGTTATTCCTGCACGTGTTGCAGGAGAGATCTACGTGGAGTTTACAGAGAACAGTACTCCATACCTATACTACATACAAGACGGTCGTACTGTTTGATGGGACCCCAGCACTTTGGTCGCATTGTCTGAGATGCAATAGGTGATATGTATAACTTGGATGGATAAATACAGGAGGACCACTTCCGTGGTACACGCTTACCTCATCCTTACCCCTTAGTTATATTATGTACGGCCAAGTCGCTTGTCTTCCCTGCAGAATTACGTGGTCCTCTGTACAGCTGAGAGCTCTTGTTTATTTTCCATGAAATTTGACTGTCATTTCAAAGTTATCCTCGGTTTCCTCGACTGCTTGTTAAATTTTCAGATTGACGAACATCGAGGACAGGGCATATCACTGTCTCACTCCTTTCCCAATTGCTACATCCCCTATGCGTCATTTAGATCATAACTGCAAACTGGTTTCTGTTATAGTTGCAAGCAACATTTCATACTATGGATTTTATGAATTTTAAAAATTCCTGCAAAACCTGTAAACATACGTGTAAGTCGTAGCCTACGTATTATTTCGCACTTTCCTACATTTCTATGGATCCATAATTCCCTGTAGACGACATATTCGTCTCGTGTGCGTCAGCAACAATATTCATATTTAAGACTATTATCATATATTGTTCCGTCTCAGTTACATGAGATATTTCGGTCACTCAGGGTCATCTTCAGATCTACGAAGTTGCTCCAGTACTGAGTACTCTGATATTGGGTTCTGGACAGAGAAGACTGACTGCTGATTGAAACATGTCATATAAAGAAAAATGTGCAACTGAGACTGAACAATAAATGAGAATTATGTAAGAGGACGCCAAAGTGATCTACCCCGAGACTGGCTTCTACCACTTTCTCCATTCTGAAAACAATTCGTGTCAGTATTGTATAACTATGACTTCTTAAATTCATGGTTCGGCAATATCGCAAGTGTCTGCACCTATCTTCTTAGGAACTGGATTTATTACATTATTCTTGAAGTCTGCCGATTTTTCTCCTGTGCGTACACTTGTCAGTGCTACCAGATAAGCAACACTGCGTGAAATAACAACAGAAATCAACATGTGACATACTACGAACGTATCCGTTAGGACAGTGCCGCGAAATTTGGCGTTAATGGGCAGTGGCAGCAGACGACCGACGCGACGGCGTTTGCTAACAGTGCAACATCGCCTGCAGCGCCTCTCCTGGGTTTGTGACCGTATCCGTCTGACCCCGGACGTCTGGAAAACCGTGACGTGGTCAAATGAACCTCGATTTCAGTTGGTAAGACCTGAAGATAGGGTTCGAGAGTGGCGTAGATCCCACGAAGCCATGGCTCACGGTTGTCGACAAGGCACTGTGCAAGCTGGTCATTGCACCATAATGGTATGGGAGTGTTTACATGGAATGGATTGAGACCTCTGGTCCAGCTGAACGGATCGTTGACTGGAGATGGTTATATTCGGCTACTTGAAGACCATTAGTAGCCAATCAACGGTGGAATTTTTATGGACGACAATGTCACCGGACCACAATTGTTCGCGATTGGTTTGAGCAACATTCTGGACAGTTCGAGCGAATTCGAGACTGCAGTTACCGCACAAAATTCTGCACTGGCAACATTTTCGCTATTATGGACGGCTGTAGAGGCAGCAGGGATCAACACTTCTCCACGGGACTTCCAACGACTTGTTTAGTCCATCCCACGTCGAGTTGCAGCATTACACCGGCAAAAACAAAATCCAAAACGATATTAGGAGATATCCTGTAATTTTTGCTAACTGAGTGTATTATTTCAAAGGGTCGAGAACAGACACATTAACTTTTTAGTTTTTATTTACGAAGCAATGTAATATGGACGGATTGTTTGAGGGAGGAGGCCAGACAGCGAGGTAATCGGTCTCATCGGATTAGGGAAGGACGGTGACGGAAGTCGACCGTTCCCTTTCAAAGGAACCAGCTCTGTTGCCTGGTATAGCGAAATCACGGAAAACTTAAATCAGGATGGTCGGACGCGGGACTGAACCGCCGTCCTCCCGAATGCGAGTCCAGTGTGCTAGTCACTGCGCCATCTCGCTCGGTGATGTAATATGGAATAATGTCGCATTTAGGGAATTCGAACCTCTAGGAGAGAGATTACTGGTAGATTTCATGTAAAATGTTAGTAATTACTACATGCAAAGTCTCCTATGGAGTACTATTAATCTATGTTCATTCGTATACGATAATGCAGTCGTACCAGCGGCGCACGATCTTTCAAAATCTTGGCTTCAGCTAGATATTCTGACGAACTTCGTGGCTTCAAGATAGGGGTAGAGCTTCATAAAGTGAAGAGGCTATATTATGATCCAGCATGAGCGTGGGTTCCATACGTGATTGACGAACATTGTACGATGGATTTCTTTTGAGTCATCAGCTTGTAGACTGGTCTGAGGTGGCCCGACACGAATTGTTGTGTTGTACCATATCTTCAGCTCAGTGTAGTATTGAGAACGTGAGATGCAAACCTTACGTTCTCATTTATATGTGGGATATATTTCAGTGTCTTACCCTATAGATTTCGTCCTCTACAGCTCCCTGTAGTACCATGAAAATTATTTCCTGACATCTTAACGAATGTCACATTACCCTGTCCCTTTTTCTTGTCACTTTACTCCATATGTTCCTTTCTCTACCGATTCTGCAGAGAATCTCTTCATTCCCTACGCCCTCAGACCACCTATTTTTCAGCGTCCTTCTGTGCCAAGGTTGGCGCTATCTTCCGTAAGCACTTTGTCAAACATGAAAATAGAGCGAATGGTGAGTTTCGGCTCATCTCGAGAAGATAAAGGCCGGTTGAAACGATTGCAGGCGGAGGTTTTTGGTGGACACTTGGGAGACACTTCCGAGACTGCTGCGGCTGTGGTGTATTGAATAGGCGTTTACGTGTAAAACTGTGTGCTGTGTCCTTCAGGCATAGTGGACCCCTGTCTGCGAGGAAAAGTCTTGTGGCCACGTGGCATCAGTAGCCATTAACTAATAGCTGCGCAGAACGATGAGCGTACTCTGATTAAGGAAAGTGGCATCGGGTTATGATAAGCATACGCTTTGTCATGTGAGTAGGATAATCAGCGAAGTGCGCCATTGGCGTGAATGCTGTATTTAAAGTGTTCCCTCTATACGCCTGCTTCTGTTTATGTTGATTTTATGGTAGGTCTTCGCGATTATTTGAGAAGTCACTGTATCTGCATGGTAAATATGCTAGCCGGATAACAACCGCCTATCTGCGCATTGGTTTTTAATGTAATATGCTACAGGAAGTAATTCTTGGATAGGCCACCTTACCGTGAGGCGCTTACATTTATATTTTATAATAGAGCAATGTTTCAGGGGAATATCTGCAGTTTGCCAAATCGATTGTTTACATTTTAAGTTTTTTTTAACAAAAGAAACTTTGAATAAGTTAAATGTTATCTATTGCAACTGAACCACGAATCGGTAGATTTCAAGTTGCTAAGCAGTGGTCCTATTGGAAGCTGTTTTAAGACCTACTAAAGAATTACTTAATGTTAAGAAATTTTTCAGATGTCGTCCGTTTTACATGACCCATGCTGTGCCACATGTTAACGAAGGTATGAGCATATGGAGTAAGTTCACAGATACGTGAGTGGCTCGAAGACTTCTTAAATAACAGAACCCACTATATTGTTCTCCACAGCGAGTGTTAATGGGAGACAAGGTCACCGTCAGGAGTGCCCCAGGGAATTGTGATAGAACCATTGTTGTTCACTGTATACATAAATGATTTGGCTGACTGGGTGGGCAGCAATCTGCGGTTGTTTGCTGATGATGCCGTGGTGTGCGGTAATGTGTCGAAGCTGAGTGACTGTAGGAAGATAAAAGACGACTTAGACAATTTTTCCAGTCGGTGCAATGCTTGGCAGCTAGTCCTAGATCTGAAAAATAAATGTAAGTTAATGCCGACGATGTAGGGAGATCAAACGTGTAATGTTCGGTTACAGTATTACTAGTGTCCTGTTTGACGCAGTCAAGTCATTTAAATATCTTGGCATAACATTGCAAAGCGATATGAAGTGGGAAGAGCAAGTGAGGATTGTGATAGGGAAAGTGAGTGGTCGTCTTCGGTTTATTGGGATAATTTTAGGAAAGAGTAGTTCACCAGTAAAGGAGACAGAATGTAGGACGCTGGTGCTACATATTGGTGGGAACTGCTCGAGTGTTTGGGATCCGTACCATGTAGGACTGAAGGAAGACATCGAAGCAATTCAAAGACGGCTGCTAGATTTGCTACCGGTAAGTTTGAACAACATGTAACTGTTAGAGAGATGCTTCGGGAATTCAAAGGCGAAATCCTGGAGGGAAGCGTTGCTCTTTTCGAGGAAAACTATTGAGAAAATTTGGAAATCCGGCATTTGAAGCTGACTGCCGAAGGATTCTACTGCCGCCAGCATACATTGCGCGTGAAAACTACGAAGATAAGATACGAGAAATTAGTGTTCATACGAAGGCATACAGACAGCCTTTTTCTCATCGCTCTATTTACAAGTGGAACAGGAAAGGGAACGACAAGTAGTGGTAAAGGGTATCCTCCACCAAGCACAGTATGGTGGCTTGTAGAGTATTTATGTAAATATAGATGTAGACTAAATAACTGTCCGGATTTAAAAAAAAATATTATTACTTTTTAATAGGTTTAATTGTTATCAAACCCGTATGTGGAGATTTTTTTGTAAAATGATATCTGTTTGTTAAAATAAACTAGTTGAATATTAATTGTATGTTTTTCCAACCAAATAACTCCTGACCATTTAGAAAAAGGTCCAGTAGCGCCATTTTTATAAAGTAAAATATTTCCAACGCTTCGATCTCTTCTGTTCCAGTTTTCACGCAGTCCATCATTCGCTACCGTACAATGCTGTGGTACATATCTACAGTCTCCGAAATTTCTTCATCAAATTAAGGCCTACGTTTAATCGTAATAGACTCCGGATTGCCAATAAATACCTCTTTGCCTGTCCTGTGATAGTCTGTCAATTATATCCTTGCTTCGGACGTCGTGTGTTGTTTTCGTTCCTAGATTCTTAACTGCGTCTACTTCGTGAGTCCCGGTTTTGGTGTTAAGTTTCGCGCTATTCTCATTTCTGTTACATCTCATACCTTCGTTCTTTTCCAGTTTACTCTTAGTACTTATTCTGTAAACATTAGCGTTTTCAATCCATCGCACAGATCCTGTAATTCATCTTCAGTTTCGCTGAGGACTGCAGAATCATAGAGAATCTTACCAGTAGTGTCTTTTCACCCTGAATTTTGATCTCGCTCTTGAAGTTTTCATATTTCCGTCATTGCTTCTTCGATCTATAGACTGAGCAGTCGAGGGTGAAAGACTGCATCTCCATGTTACATCCATTTTAATCCGATGCTCTTCGTTCCTGGTCTTTCATTCTTATTGTTTACGCTAGGTTCTTATACATACTGCATATTATCCGTCTTCTATTACAGCTTACTCCTATTTTTCGCTGAATTTTGTTTATCCTGCATCATTTGTTTGGCCCTTCCTCTGGAAGTTTGAGTCCTCCCTTGGGCATGGCTGTGTGTGTTGTTCTTAAGTTGGATTAATTTAGTTTAAGTAGTGTGGAAGACTAGGGACCGATGACCTCAGCAATTTGGTCCCTTAGGAATTCACACACATTTGAACATTTTTGAACCTTTTTTTCTTTTAAAAAATCCTATGAACATTTTCAGATTTTTTAAGTTCTGTTTCCAGCCTCAGGAACAACGGCAGAACTGCCTCTTTGGTGCCTTTATCCACTGACCAACAAACAGATCGTCAGTTTTGATTATACGGTGCTAGTCAAAAAATTTTGAGCAGTCACATGGTCTGTAGGAATTTAAATGAATGTTCACTGGTTGAGAGGGTACGTGACTATAAATTCGAATCAAAATTTACCAAGCTTATCAGTATGATGTTTTACCCCTCTGACGGAGGAGCCATCAACCGGTTCTGTTGTGAAGGGTGACATAAAACTTCTGAGTCATCCTGATCCAGAATTGTTAAGCCTGGTCCTTGATTTTTTTATTGAATACTAGCACTGGGACGGAACTGACATCCAAGCTGGTGTCACACATGTTCTATTGGCGAAATGGAGTTCCTCAACATCACATGTGTGGAGGAGCTGTCCTGTTGAAAAAAGGCAACATGATACTGTTGCATTAGAGGTAAAACACAAGCTTGCGATACGTTCGTGACGTACAGTTGTGCCATCACAGTTCTGTTGATCTCTACGAGTCGTAACCTGACGTCTGGCCCGGTAGCTGCCTACCTGACGCCACGTGCAGCACCGCTGACGCTCCTCGAAACCTTGGAAGAATGGGACATATCCACAGGTCGCCACCACACTCAACTTTGACGGTCATCCGGGGTACTGCAGAAACGTAATTCCCTGCTTAACAGAATGCGACGCAGGTCATCAGCAGCTAGCGCTTTCCGGTCACTGCACCATTCCAAATGCAGCCGTTTCTTTGTGGTATTAACGGCAGCTTGTTGTTGTTGTTGTTGTGGTCTTGAGTCCTGAGACTGGTTTGATGCAGGTCTCTAAAGCTGCATGTCGGCAGCTTATGCTTGGGATATTTGGGATGGAAATTACCACGTCCAGCTGCTTCTACTCTGGAACCGATGGTAGGGGTTGTAACCTCTCCGCAAAAATGTTGAAAAATTACATTAATTAAATGTTAATGGGAATAGAGCCAAACGTAACCTCCCAGCAAAAATAAAAGAAAACTCAATGATAATGAAAATGTGCAAAAATGTTAAGTCCCCACAAAATTAACGTTAAGATCAACCTGATAAATTTTATAAGGGCAGCTGCGCTGACCTTGGGCCCTGTGCAGCAATTAATCTGATAAATTGATTCTGGGAGGAAAAGCATAGGAAATATTGTTTCAATTGGAATGATTCTTTTCTTAAAACGATTGCTTTGAGAACAAAATTATTATTGGGGCATTTCTTGAACAAATCAATTACAATTAACATACATTACATTATCAGATGTGCGCAAGGCTGCTTCATTAGCTTATTTAACAATATACCTCGTCCCGAACCGTGACCAGAGACCCATGTCGACGCCCGCCGACTCCTCGCACACTACTTCCGACTCGCAACTGTTCCTGCCGACTCGCTACACGCAACTGAACTCTCGCGCGGTCAAGCGCAGACTACCAACGATAAATAACTCTCTGGTCAGAGATTCTGTCATGCCTCGCCATCGCTGGTACTGAATACACTGAATACATACGTGTTTCATAACCCTCCACTGGGGGGGGGGGGGGGGGGGGCAAAAATTTGGCAGCGATGGTGAGTCATTTGGACTTGCCATGAGCAACAAATTTTTTCTTGACTAATTAACTTTACAATCATAGAATATACAGATGTAGAACATGAAGTAAATGTGATGCACATGCACCGAGTACGAAACATATTAGACAATAACAAAATGTGAGTACAAAACATATTAACAAATGACATAAGTGCATACGCACTGAAAAACTCTTTAGCATTTTCACAACAAACAAACGTAATGGCAAAAAAAATCATGTTGACAAGTGACATAAGTGCACAAGCACTGTAGTTCAGAATATATCAGCAAATCACCAAATGTATATATAATAAGTAGAAATCATGTTAGAAAAATGATAAAAGTGCACACGCACTGTAGTTCAGAATATATCGAAAAAATGTATAGGCCATGAATATAAATGATGTTAGCAAAAAATGATTTTCACTATGTTACAAGAATTAGGATAGGAATGGGAAGGATTGCATCATGGTTGTAGCACTTCAGTTTGCGCGCAGCTGCACTGAAAGTCCATATCTTTCCACAGAAGTACAACACCAAGTGAGACAATCTGAAGTTCTTTTCCCAGAAGTGTTTATCAGCGTAGCCAAGACACTGAAATGTCGTAGTAATATTCCATGTTATTATTTTGGCAGTACATCAGGTACACCAAACAGTGGGAGCATAATAACGTCTCCATCGCTTATGGTGGTGAACAGCATGTCGTGTCAACACCACGCTCTTACAAGGCACACCAACGTAGAATTAGTGCAAAAACCAAATATAGTGCTCCATGATCAAGAGGATATACAGGACAAATGGATATTGCAGTAATTCAGGGTAGTTAGGTCAGAAGGTGAAGGACATTAAGTCATATACTAGTCTTCATTGGGAATTACATTAGTAGTTTGCGGCAGTCATAGCCCAGTTATTGAACATTTCTGTACCATGTATGTAGTATTACAGAAAAATTATCATTAATTGTTTTACAGAGAACATTGGCACTCATCGCCTAATTACAAATCATCAGTAGTCATTCGTTTTATAGAGAACATTTTACAGAGAACATTGGCATTCATTCTCTAGTTACAAATCATCAGAAGTTATTACTTAAAACAGGAGGTAGTCAATAACATAGTATTACAGAATCATGTTGATAATTAATCATTGGTCATCCCAATACAGTAATCAGTAGCATTCATTTCCCAGTTACAAAGCGTTATTAATTAATCATTGGTCATTTCAATACAGTAATCAGTAGTATTAGCATTCATTTGTCAGTTACAAAGCATTATTAATTAATCATCGGTCATTCCAATACAGTAATCAGTAGCATTCATTTCTCAGTTACAAAGCATTATTAATTAATCATTGGTCATCCCAATACAGTAATCAGTAGCTTTCATTTTCCAGTTACAAAGCATCATCTCAATACAGTAATCAGTAGCATTCATTATTCAAGTGACATACTATTCAGAGCTAATCAGTATTACTCAGAACTCTCTCAAACTGGTATCATTATTTGGGACGGGTAATACATTTTTTTGTTAGCAATGCATTGCTTTGGGTAATTATAGGGGAAAGCAAGAAGGAAATAAAGAATTTGCTTCTGGGTTGTTCCTGTAAATGAAAATGTGTAACGTCATTCGTCATGAGTCAGTTGTAGCAAGGTTATGAAACAAGTAGAGTATATGTAATCACATTCATAAATGACATAGATTCAATGAACAACTGCTTATAGCACATTAATTTCATAAATAATTTCTCTTGCAAAAAATATACAAAAAATGGATTATTAATCTGAAGGAAGAAACGCATTTTATGTTGAAAACTAGTGACCTCGAATTAACAGCCAGTGAAATGTGTATAAAAATGTGTTCCATAGCTGTCCTTTCCAAAACCTTCATTCATCCTACTATGCAATATAACACATACTGTCAAAACGAACTGCAACAAATACTTAAATAACTACATAGCATAAATACATAACTTCAACATTATCCTCATCTGTAAAGAAAAAACTTCATTATCCATATTATCATAACTCCATTATTATCATCACCTGTAAAGAAAAACTTCATTATCCATAGTAGCATATTCTTCATCATTATTCATCAGCATTCATTATCATCTGCAAAAAAATCACTTCATTACTCATTACATAACTATTCCTTATCTCTAGCATATTGCATCACTAAAAACTAAGATGTGTAGTTCTGTTTGACAGCCTGCATCAATCGCCTTGTATTCTGAAAGAAAAAATTAGTTTAGACTGCTTTTCTACGATGTGTATAGTATATTCTTGTTAATGCTTGTGAATCCTGATCCATTTACTCTTCCTCATAATGTTTTTGCATCTTCTTTCGTTTATTCCGTAGGTGAAATTCCCATTTATGTTTATTTCCTTTACGCGTTGTTTCTTTCTGAAAATGATGAACAAAGATTAATGTCTTGCATTTAATTCATATACCCATTAGATAAAAACTGGTTTATAGTAACATAATTGAGCATACAGCATAGCATGACAGAAAACGTATTACGTCAAAAACATAGTGTTCAGATGCAAAAAATGTACACAGAATATCATAATGCAGCAGCAAAAAAATGTAAAAATAGTCACGATGTTGAGATATCATAGGGCAAAAATGTCAAAGTCAACTGGTGTGTGTTACATCTGAACTATTTCATAGTGCATACAAACAAAACATGAAACAATCGTATATACCTAAGAAAGACAAAAAATGTGATGTTCGTTGTGTTCAGCTTGTATGTTGTGTAGTTAATAGAGGCGAGAATTAAAGACTTTAATGGAGAGAAAATTTGATAAAATTAATATATCACTAGATAGAATTGCATAACTATTCGTAACATACGTAATTTTTATCTGGAAAATGTGCACTGTCTAATGTGTAACGACAAGAAAAGCGACCTGCTAACCTTACCTTGCCGGGCACTTGCCAAGAAAAAATACGATAATCATCAATAAGTAGTCATGTGAATATAATTGCATAAGTGGTCATAAAATGTGTAAATTCATCTGGAAAAATATGCACGGTCTGATGTGTAACGACAAGAAGAGCGACCTGCTAACCTTACCTTGCCGGGAATAGCCAAAAAACAAAAAAACAAAAAAAACAAAAAACGATAATCATTCGTAATTAGTCCTGTGAATATAATTGCATGAGTGATCATAAAAGTAGCAAAATGGCATTATAGCATGTTAAATCATAAAGTGGCTTCATTCAATAAAAGGTTTGATGTTTGACCAATGGTAGTTGCCTTTGGATTTTCTGGTTCTCAAAGTTTCGACGTGTACAACATTGGGGTGAGGAATGCTGCGAATCCGACATGGACCTGCGTATAGAAGTTCAAATTTACTGCACCTACCTTTTCCTTTGTTGGATAAATAGTGTGTACGTACTAATATTTTCTGTCCAATGTGAAAGTCACGGCGGGTACAAACCTGTTTTTGCTGTCTTCTCCGGCGCTCTGCGGCACGTTTGATGTTGTTCAGCGCAATGTCAGTTATTTCATGGTGTCGTAGTCGACGAGATGTAGGAAAGTTTACTAATTCTTTAATTTTGTTAGGTGGTTCAGCATTTTTCAGTATAACAAACGGAGATAGCATAGTAGATTCATTTGGAATGGAATTAATTACATCTTGGAATGAGAATATGTGTGTGTCCCAATCACTATGTCTTTTGTGGCACAGTGGCACAGTTTACCAATTTCTTTCATTAATCGTTCACAAGGGTTCGAAGAAGCATGGTACTTGGATATATAGATCGGAGAAATGTTTCTAGCTCGTAACATACGTGTCCATATAGCAGATCGAAATTGTGATCCATTGTCGGAAATTACTTTCATCACATGCCCTACTTGAAATAAAAAATGTTTCACAAATGCTTTCGAAACAGTTTTAGCAGTAGCTTTGCGTAACGGAGTGAAGGTAACAAATTTTGAAGTGAGTTCAACAGCGACAAAAATGTAGCAAAAACCTCTATTAGTTCTGGGAATCGGACCAATAATGTCTACAGCGGCCATATCTCTTAATTTAACAGGTACAATGGGATATAATGGAGGAATATGTGAAGTTGTGTCTGACTTAGCTTTCTGGAAGATTTTGCATGACGCTAAAACTCGTCGTATACGTTTCTCCATGTTGGTAAAATAACAGTTCTGTCTCAGCATAAGAAAACATTTTCTGGCTCCGTAATGTGCATAACTTAAATGAGTATACCAGATTAATTTGTTAACAAGCTCATCAGGAATGCATAATAACCAATTATTGCTGTCAGGATAAGAGCGGCGAAACAGAATGTCATTGCGTACAGTGTAATGGTTTCTAATGGTAACATTATTCCTATCTTGCCAAGGGTGTTTAATCTCTTTCCACACGTTGTCTTTATTTTGCTCTTGTGCTATGTCCTGTAATGACGACGAAATAAAATTTTCAAATGCAACTTTCTGAATGTACATGACGCTGAAATTTGCTTTGCAGAAGTTGGTTGCGATGTCATGCTGATTGTTGCTGAGAGAACGAGATAGTGCGTCTGCTATAACATTTTGTGTGCCGGGAATGTGAACAATTGTGAAATTAAATTCCTGTAAATAAAGCTTCCATCTGCTTAATCTGTCGTGTGTGAATTTAGCTGAAAGTAAAAATTGTATAGCTCTATGGTCTGTGTAAACGGTGGTATGTCTTCCATAAAGAAAGTGCCTAAATCTCGTGGAAGCCCAAACAACACATAATGTTTCCAGTTGTGTAACAGAATAATTTCGTTCAGCAGGTGACAGATTGCGACTTGCAAATGCGATGTTTTTAATTACTGTTGAGCCATCTTCTTAAATTTCCTGAAAAATATGTACGCCTAAAGCGGTGTTGGAACTGTCGGTGGCAATGGAAAAATTTCTGGTAAGATATGGGTGCGATAAAAGTGGTGCATTCAACAGAGCATGTTTCAGGTTCATAAATTCAGAATCTGCTTGCTTATCCCAGGACCAAATAGTGTTTTTACCTGTCAATTGGCATAATCTAGGTGTGTCTAAAGCAGAGTGATGAATAAATTTACGAAAAAAGTTAATTAAACCCAAAAAACAGCGTAGTTGCTTCTTCGTTGTAGGAACAGTAATATCACGTAGAGCTTTGTTTTTCCGGATCAGGCGCAATGCCTTCTGCTGAAATTACATGTCCAAGAAATTTTATAGAAGTTTTGCCAAAATGCGATTTACTGAGGTTAACTGTGAGTCCTTGTGCACGAAAAGTTTGTAACAGTTGTTCTAGAATCAGATTGTGTTCAGACCAGTTAGCTTCTGCAATAAGAATGTCATCTACGTACGTCGTGATTCTGTCTTTAAGTTCAGTCGGAAGTATTGTGTTCAAACCGCGAATAAAAGCTGCTGAAGAAATTGTTAAGCCGAACGGTAATTTACAAAATTGATAAGTCACCAAAACAGAGAAACGCTGTGTACTTTCTGCAGTTCGGATGGAGCTGAATTTGCCAAAATCCCGATTTTAGATCCAATGTAGAATAAATAGCAGTACCGTGAAATTTCTGTAGAAGTTCCTCTAATGTCTGTGGTCGATCTGTTTCATTAATAATAATGTCATTGATGTGACGCGAATCAAGTACAAGGCGAAGTGAGCCATCTTTTTTCTTAACAATATGTAGCGGGTTTATGTACGGACTAACTGCCGGTTCAATAATTCCTTGGTCGAGCATATATTGCAATTCTTTTTTAACTTGTTCTCTGTGGATATATGGAATGGGATAATGCTTTGCTTTAAATGCGTCGTGCTGTTTGACTTGAAATTCATACATAAAACCGGACATAGTGCCAGGAATGTTGTCAAAAACTGGAGCTTGCTGTAAAAGAATTTTGTGTAGTTGCGTGCGTTCGTCGTCTGTATTTGCACTGCTTTGTTTAACTTTATCAGAAATCATTTGCATTACGTCGTAGTCAGCTTCGTCTGGAGTATTATAGGTATGTACGTACGTATCTGTGAACAACGTGGAATTACAGTCTATGCTACGTGATACGGAAATGACCTCTGTGCCATTAATTGTCTGTTCTTCCGCAGATAGTGAGTGCTGAAATTCTAAAGCCAGTTGAAAATTTTCGTCCTTCAACATTAAATAGGAATTCTGAAAATCGATAACTGCGTCGTGTTGTACCAGAAAATTCGTACCTAAAATAACATCTGTTGTCAATAAAGGAACAATCCAAATATTTGAGTGAAAAGTATGACCTGCAATACAAAATGATAAATGCGTCTGTAATTTAACATCTACTCCTTTACTCGATACTGCTCCTTTCACTTTCGTTTTGCCTAATGGTAAAGTAGGATAGGTATTCTCCTTGTTACACTCGTTGAAAGTTTCTTCATTTATAACTGACATAGGTGATCCGGAGTCGATTACTGCTGAAAATTTCGATGAACCAATTTTAATTTCGATGACAGGGTGTGAAATGGTTTTTTGGACAACTGGTCTTTCCTGTAAAAGAGTGTCTCGGATGTCGTCGAAAGTAATAACATTTTCGTGAATAACATTCTGCGTGTCTAAAGTTGTACTTGTGTTACTGGATGATGCGACCTGTACAGTATCTAGTCAAATTCTATCTGATGTATTATTATTTACGGGAGGATTCTGTGGCATTTCGACTATTTGAACTGTTCTATTATTTCTTCCAGACGTATTACGCTGTGGATGATACCTACTGTCTGGTTCATTCATGAGAATACGTTGTTGCTGATCATTTTGCTGCTGGTAAGACCGACTGTTATTAAACGTACGCTGAAAATTGTCCTCATTATTTTTACGTCCGTCGTAATAGTCATTCCTATACGGTGCATTGCGATAGGAATTGAAATACTGTGTTTTCTGTATGTAGTTGTTCCTTTGCTGCCGTGCGTTACTATTTGTTGTACCAGGGACTATACGTCCACGCGGCGAAACATTAAAGTTAGGTTGACCTTGTGCATTACATTGTTGGTTAGGTATGCTAACCGGCTGGTTTTGTTGCTGTTGTTGTGAAAAACCTCTATTGTTACAAAGATGTGATTCCTGTTCCTGCTGATAATTTTGTCGATACTGATAATCAAAATTTTGTCTGCTATTAAAGTTCTGGTGGTTGTCGTTCCTAAAGCGTCTAATAGCTTTGCTATTGAAATTGCGTGGTTGATCGTAATTACTGTAAGTTTGTTGGCCTTGGTTGTTATATGAAAAATTTTTGTTCACGAAGGAATAACCTGATTGCTGCAGCAGATCCCTGAATACCGAAATATTTTCTTTTTGCTGACCCATTAAAAGTGACACTCTTAATGATCGTGGCAATTTAGAAATACATAATTGAATGAGTGCAGATTCATTATATGGTTCACTTAAGTACTGGTTTTGTTGGACCATATGCTCAAAAAATTGCGTGACACTGGGAAAATTTGTGTTCTCATAATTTGGTAAACTAATTAGTTGATCTTTAATTCCGCGCTGTGTCGTCTTCGACCAATACGCTGAGAGAAAAGCATTCTGAAACTCTTCTACCGAATAGCATTGTCTCGCGATCGGTCTCATAAGAGTTGCCGGTTCGCCTTCCAAAAAACTGCAAATAAATTCAAGTTTATGCGTTACGGGCCAAGTCGGTGGAAAAGCAAAGCTAAATTGTTGTATCCAATCCAGTGGATGAATCTGTGTTCTGTCATTTTTAAACACTTTAACTTTTCTCACTGATAGAAAATGTTTGTAATCAAAATTATCATCTCTGTATGACGGAACAGGTTCAGGATTGTATGGGAATCTGTTTGACTGTGACTGTTCTGAATCTAACTCACGTAGTCTCTGTAGATTACCTAAATTATACGCGCTGCGTGAGTCTGACAAATGTTCACAAAGTGGCGTCTGCTGTGATGTGTTATTAACTGAAATATTTTTTATCTCTGTTACCTCTTGCTGTAAACTTGACAATTTTCTACGCAATGTGTTATTAGACGAATCGATCTCATTGATTGTCTGCTGTAAATTTTGGAATTCAGGTGTTTGGTTAAAGAAATCGGTGCAGTATCGTCTGATTTGCTGTCATTATTACTTTCAATAATATCAATACGACTGGCCAAATCATCACATTTTTCAGTCAGTATTTTCACCTGATCATCGGTTTTAGTGTCAGACGCTTTAATCTGTTTTTGCATTTTACGTGTGGTTTCGTTCAGTTTTTTAACGTCAGCTTTGATGTCATCAGAATCCTGTGTTAGTTCTAATTGTTCGAGTCTGTCGGTCACTGTTTGAATATCTACTGTGTGTGTATCTGTTTTTGATTTAAGATCAGAAATTTCATCACGTAATTCGGTGTTCAACTGTTCGATTGTATTAATTTTGTCAGATACTGTAGAAATATTGTTGTCTACGTATGTTTTTGCCTTCGCAAACATTTTACGTTTATCTTCTTGTCTCTGTGCTGTGATTGTTTCCATTACTTGTCGTTTTACTTTATTTTGATCCTGTATAAATTTGCGGAAACGCGTGTCACTGTTTTGTATGTGGTGATTAAAACGTTCGTCAATCTGAGTGTTCTGTTGGTCGAATTTCTCGTCTATCTTTGCATCCATTGTGCGCCAATATTCTGCTGTCATTAGTTTAAACTCGTCGCGTAATTGTGTAGCTTTTTCAGAGCATTGTTTAGCGACTCCGCTAATTTCATCTCTAAGTGTTTCTGTTGTAGCTGTTTGCATTTCCCTTAATTCTTGAGCAACAGATCTAATTTATTCGCTACTTTTCCTAGCACAAGTCTCAATTTCCTCGCGTAATTGTTCCTTAGTATCATGACACTGCGCGGCAACGGCTGTAATCTGCTCACTAAGCTGTCTGGAATTGTTGTCTAATTTTTCATTAAGGCTGTCATGTTTTTCATTAAGCTGTTTGATCTGTTCACTAAGCTGTCTGGAATTGTTGTTAAATTTTTCATTAAAGTATTGTTTGAGTTTTTCGTTATCTTGTTTGTTATCTTCACTCTGTTGTCTGAACTGTTCACTAAGTTGTTTGAAATTTTCTTTAAATTGTTTGTTATCTTCACTAAGTTTGTCTTGTTTTTCATTCTGTTGTCTGATTTCTCCTTTCTGTTCTAGCAATATTGCCATAATTTGATCAAATCTAAAATGAATATCTCTATTCTCTGTACTGTGTGATGCCGTGTCCGTAATTGTCACGTTTTGTGTATCCATTTGGACATTCTGTGATTCTTGAAGATGTTTGCTAATCGGATGTACACTGTTGGTCACTAAATCGGAATTAAATAAATCTGTCCTACTTTGAGTATCCTGTTCATTTTCATTAGAAAATTTCGTCTGTTCGACACATGAATTTAGCAAACCGGTTGTGTTAAGCTGGGCAGCGCTCATTGCAACAGAACGCCCCGCGTCATCAATTGTCGTCAAATTAACAGAGGACACAATTGAGTTCGCTTGTTCATCATTAAGATCTACATCATTATTAGTGGTTGGAACGCACTGATTGTCAGTAAACGCAGGATTGTCATCATTACACTGCGTGTCGCAAGTACTATCGGTGAAGTTGTTTAATTCGGTAATTTCATTCATTATACCTCGCGACGCACTGTTAATAGTCTTTCGCGGCATTTTTTACACAAGTCTCAATTATTCACTAATGAGACAGAGACAATGCAAAATCCAACAAATACAAATACAATATCCCAATATAGAATATCACAATATCCCAATATAGAATTCACAATGCAACTGGCAAGATTGGAGCAGCCGGCTATCCTGACCACTGCCTTACGACATGTGGTCCGGGTAGGACACGAGAACGGAAGAAAGGTCACCTTCTCAGTAATGGAGGCTGTGGACAGAATACAATTAAAGTCAGTGAACCTTCCCACCGACTTCGGGGCCCTGCGAGACTTACTTAAGAAAGTGTTTGACAGACGTGGGGAGAAATTTGACTTAAATGACATCTACACTCAATCAGTCCTAGCTCATGGTCGAATCGCTTTTGATTGGAGCAAGACCTGTCCTGACGATAGAATGCACACTTACTTCCCATAATGACAAAATTAACTGTTGGACAGTTGAACACGCATAACAGCAGACTTGTGATGCAGGAGCTCCGAAGAGAGGTGGAGGAGAAGAGGCTTGACGTACTCTGCTTGCAGGAGCCGTACTCTCAACCTGGAAAACTCTCATTTGCAGCCGCTACATGGCAGATAGCTAGTAGTGGGGAAGCCCCCAAAGCGGCAATTGTCATTACAAACCAGTCTCTACGAGTAACAACACTTGCACAGTTTTCTACCAGTCACTGCAACGTCATGGAGGTACAGGCTCCCATGGGAATTATAACCTTTATAAACATGTACTTTCAATACGGGGATAACATCGAGCAACATCTGGATCACCTGACCAGAGTAGCCACGGCGTTGCGAGGTCGCAAACTGGTTATAACAGCAGATATAAATGCCAAATCCCCCATGTGGTACAGTGGCACAAGAGATGAAAATGGTGAAAAAGTAGAGGAAATGATTATGGCTCTACAACTTGTGGTTGCAAATAGACCTGGCAACCCTCCCACTTACGCAGCGGGAGGGGGGCGCGGCACCAATATAGATGTAACGCTAGTTACACTAAATTCTGCCAACATCATTCAGAATTGGGAAGTCAAGGAAAACGCGACAACAAGCGACCATAATCTTATAATGTTCAGCTTAGGAAATGGAGGTTGTCACTGGGCCGCAGGGTGGGAGTTGCAACTGAATTTCAAGAGAGCTGACTGGGAGAAACTAGCGAGAGAGTGCGACGTTCCTCCATTGCCGGAAGGTGATGCACAGCAAGACCTGGACATAGACAAGCGGGCCGAAGAACTGGTAGGCGCAGTAACCAGAGCGGTCAAGGCAGCTGTTCCAACCAGGAGGAGAGCCATGGCGGCCTCCCCGTCACCATGGTCAGCTGAACTTCAGGAAATGCGTCAGTCTGTCAGAAGGCTGAGGAGGCACTACCAGCGCAGTGTCGTCTGGTGGGAAAAACAACGATGGTTACAGCTATACCGGGAGGCAAAAGACAAATTCCAAAAAGAACTAAAAGAAGTCAGACTACGTAGTTGGGAAAGATTTGTGCTGGACCAGCTGGCCCTGGATCCATGGGGAATACCCTACAAACTAGTGAGGGAAAAGATCCGGTCCCCAATGATGCTATCAACGGTCAGGCGCGGGGATGGGATGACAGAGTCCTGGCAGGAGACTGCCGAGGTTCTTCTCCAGTCCCTGCTCCCTGACGACGATGAGGCCAGCGACACGGAGGGACAGTCCCAGTTACGAAATCAAGATCTGGATAGAGTTGCTAACAACAGGGCAGTCTACCCCTTCTCTGAAGAGGAGGTGGCTGGCCACATTAAAGCACTGAAAACAGGAAAAGCCCCCGGCCCAGACGGCATTGTGGCGGAGGTGGTGCAGTTTCTGGCACCTCAACTGGTGGCACCACTAACCCAGTTATATAATGAATGCCTAAGACATGAAAAATTCCCGAAAATCTGAAAAGAGGCAAACGTTGTCATAATCAAAAAGGGACCCAACAAGGACCCAGCGGAAGTTAAGTCTTATAGGCCGATTTGCCTATTGAATATCCTCGGGAATTTATTCGAAAAACTGCTAGCTGACAGACTGACTGCACACCGAGTGCTGTGTGGGATGAGTGGCAGGCAGTTTGTATTCAGGCCAGGGCGATCGGCAACTGATGCGATCGCTCTGGCGGCTGAGGTCTGCGACTCTACCCCATACAAGTACGTTGTTGGCATCATGGCTGACATCAGTGGCGCCTTTGACAACCTGTGGTGGCCTTCGCTCTTCTCCTGCTTGCGGGAGAAGGAGTGTCCAGGGATGCTATATGGTTGCCTGAGGAGCTATTGTAAAGGGCGGGAGGTCTGGCTTTCATCCCTTAGCGGCAGAGTAGGAAAATCCATAACTAAGGGATGTCCCCAGGGCTCCGTATTAGGTCCCCTGTTCTGGGACATCCATATGGAACCGCTTTTAGACAGTTTGGAACAGAGTGAAGAAGTGCTAGAGGTGATAGCCTACGCGGATGACCTCCTCTTGCTGGTCGGCGGCCGAAGCCGCGAGGACATCGAACCAAAAATAGACAGAGCGATGACCAAATTACAACTGTGGTGCACAAATACCAAGATGACGATCTCACCGACCAAATCAACGTACTTATTACTGAAGGGACAGCTGGCGAGGAACCCTACAGTTAGAATCGGAGGCTCACCAGTAATAAGACGACAAGAGACTCGCTACCTGGGCGTCATCATCGATGAAAGGTGGAACTTTGGAAATCACATTGAGTCCGTATCCCAAAAAGCGTTGCAATTATTAAACAATCTTACCTCAATAGGTCATAAACGACTTCATCTTCCACCACACCTAATCAAGTTGTATCATAATAGCATATTAACATCAGTAGTGGGTTACGGATCGGGAGTCTGGGCACATAGGCTTACAAGGGTGGTGCCTGCCATGGCAGTGAGAAGAGTACAAAGAAAAATGCTTCTAAGATCCATATGGGCGTATAGAACTTCTCCAGGAAGTGCACTCTTAATAATAATGGGGCTCTGTCCTTTAGACATCAAAATTCGGGAACAAGCAGCTTGGTACTGGGTCAAGAAGGGGAACAACGCGAAAACAGAGAACATCATGGGAATACTGGTAATAGATAAGAGAGAAATACGTAGAAGGGGCGAGGATCTATGGCAACGGTCTTGGGAAACAGAAGAAACTGGCAGAAGAACCTTTGGGTTCTTGCCAGATGTAAAAGAAAGGCTAGGGATGAAGTACTTTGAGCCAACGCGGGGTCTAATACACTTTCTCACTGGTCATGGGCCCTACCCGACATACGTGTGTCGGTTTGGGAAAAAGGCTACACCCGAGTGTGACTGTGGTGCTTCGGAGGGCACTCCCGACCATGTGGTTTACGAGTGCCCCTTTTCGATGATGTAGCAATGACACTAAGACAACAACTTCCACACAATAACACATACGACCTATTAAGACACGAAGGAACTTTCGACACTTCAAACAAACTGGCAGACGAGGTGTCACGAAAAGTATTAATGGCATACCTGACTGACTTTCATGATTAAGACATATACCAAATGTGTCCCATTACGAGATACATGAGGGTCGTTCACGATTAGTGACATTTACTGAATGAGACCAATTACCCTCATCCTATACCGCCTGTATGTGGACAGGTCGACTTCTTAGTTGCAATCCGCCACGTGCAGGACTAGGGTGATTAGGGTACACCAATGAGGACCAAAGCACCGGATTTGACGCAGGTTAGTAGCAGTTGTAGCTTTAGATATAGATATTAAGTTAGGAACCTGCAGCGACAAACAATCTTGGCCTGCCCAGTGTCAGGGGCACGCTCATCGGGATTAGCTCGATGAGCAGGGCCTAAAGCAGTAGGTTTATATCTATGCTGACACACCTGTAACGCTGCAGGCAGTTAGGAATTAACTAGTAGGAAGATATTAAAAATTAGTAAGTAGAATTTAGCTGTAGTCTGCCTATTATCTTCTAGCATTCTGTCTGTAGCTTACAATAATTAACATAGCATAATATAATATTAATAATAAATAGAAATAGCTGCTCAACATCCAATATGTAGATCAGTTATGACCCACTAATCATTAAGGTAGTGGGTTCTTTTGTATAAATATTAATGTTGAATAAAGAATTTTTTTTTTTTAAAATACAAATACAAGCCTGCTTGATCTGCTTGGGAAGGTCCTGGAGAGACTGCTGGCTGACAGACTGGCTGCGCACCGAGTGCTGTGCGGGATGAGCAGCAGGCAGTTCGGTTTCAGGCCTGGGCGTTCAGCATCTGATGCAATCGCCCTGGCGGCTGAGGTCTGTGGCTCTACCCCGTACAAGTACGTTGTCGGCATCATGGTGGACATAAGTGGCGCCTTCGACAACCTGTGGTGGCCTTTGCTCTTCTCCTGTTTACGGGAGAAGGAGTGTCCAGGGCCGCTATATGGGTGTCTGAGGAGCTATTGTGAGGATCGGGAGGTCTGACTATCATCCCCTAGCACAAGGGTAAGAAAAATAATCACTAAGGGATGTCCCCAGGGCTCCGTACTAGGTCCCCTGTTTTGGGACATCCACATGGAACCTCTATTAGACAAATTACAGCAAAGTGATGAAGTGCTAGAGGTGATAGCCTACGCCGATGACCTCCTTCTACTGGTTGGCGGCCGTAGCCGAGAAGACATAGAGCCTAAAATTGAACAAGCAGTAGAAACATTACAACTATGGTGCCGGAATACTAAGATGACAATTTCACCAACTAAGTCCACATATCTCCTTCTAAAGGGACAATTAGTCAGAAATCCAACAGTCAGGATAGAGGGCTCACCAGTTCTCAGACGACGTGAGACTCGATACCTGGGCATCATCATTGATGACAGGTGGTCATTTGGCAGACACATTGAAACCGTAACACAAAGAGCCTTACAAGTACTTAACAACCTCATCTCCATTGGACACAAACGTTTCCACCTCCCACCACATCTCATCAAACTATATCATAATAGCATACTCACCTCCACAGTGGGTTACGGTTCTGGAGTCTGGGCACACAGGCTCACGAGAGTGGTGCCCGCCATGACAGTGAGAAGAGTGCAGAGGAACATGATCATGAGATCAATGGGGGCTTACAGGACCACACCGGGAGGAGCCCTATTAGTCATAATGGGACTTTGCCCCTTAGATATCAAAATTCGAGAGCAGGCCGCTTGGTACTGGGCAAAAAGGGGGAACTTAGATAAAATAGAGGAAATTCTAGGAAGTAGGACTGAAAATAAAGTTGAGATCAGGTTAAGAGGGGATCAGCTGTGGCAACATTCATGGGAAAGCGAAGAAACAGGGCGCAGAACGTTTGACTTATTGCCAGATGTTAGGGAAAGAATGGGAATGACATACTTCGAACCAACCAGGGGACTGATTCACTTTCTCACTGGACATGGACCCTATCCGACATACTTATGTCGTTTCGGGATAAAGGCGACACCCACGTGTGACTGTGGTGTTCCGGAGGGTACTCCTGACCATGTAGTCTACGAGTGCCCCCTTTTCAATGATGTGGCCTCTATGTTAAGAGACCAACTACCCCACAATGACACATACAGACTGTTGAGACAACACGACACCTTTCAGATTATTAACGAACTGGCTAACGCGGTATCACAGAAAGTCTTAAGGGACTACCTGCGAGAACTAAACTAGCACCTTACTAAGACCCTTTAAACACCGATGAAGTCTAGTACCCTATTCCCAAACCGCCTGAGCGCGGAAAGGCCGACTTCTCGAGTCTAGAATCCGCCGCGCCTCGGGACTAGGGGGAGTGGGGTCCAGTTATACACCGATTTAGACAACGCACCCAACCTTGACCTTAGAATAAGTTTAGTTGTAGGACCTAGTTTATAGATCTTATTCATAGGAACCTGCAGCGACTAACACCATGGCCTGCCCAGTGTCAGGGGCACGCTCATTGGGGTTAGCTCAATGAGCAAGGCCTTATAGTAGGTTTATATTTTCAGCTGACACATCTGTAACGCTGCAGGCTTTAGTGACTAGTCCATATTTAGTTAGGTTACCACTTACCACTTAATAACATTTTACATTGCCCATTGTAGTTCCCATATAGTGCTCTTACTAACTAGTTACTAAATCATACGTAGAATAGCTGCAAGAAAATGTACAAATGTAGAAGTATTACGGCCCACTAATCACATAAGGTAGTGGGATTCATTGTATAATTAACAAGCTTTGGAAATAAAGAATTTTTTTAAAAAAAATACAAATACAACAAAGAGCAACGAATTGCCGATAATCTGAGGAAAGAAAGTAACAAAATTAGTAAAAGCGTTGCGCCAAATGCTAATTATATTTTAGTAAATAAGAGCAGATATCTGGCTACTTTTCAGAAGATTCTCAAAGAAATACGATCCTGGTCCGGATGTCGCCAAGTGTAACCTCCCCGTAAAAATGTTGGAAAATTACATTAATTAAATGTTAATGGGAATAGAGCCAAACCTAACCTCGCAGCAAAAATAAAAGAAAACTCAATGATAATGAAAATGTGCAAAAATGTTAAGTCCCCACAAAATTAACGTTAAGATCAACCTGATAAATTTTATAAGGGCAGCTGCGCTGACCTTAGGTCCTGTGCAGTAATTAATCTGATAAATTGATTCTGGGAGGAAAAGCATAGGAAATATTGTTTCAGTTGGAATGATTATTTTCTTAAAACGATTGCTTTGAAAAGAAAATTATTATTGGGGCATTTCTTGAACAAATTAATTACAATTAACATACATTACATTATCAGATGTGCGCAAGGCTGCTTCATTAGCTTATTTAACAATATACCTCGTCCCGAACCGTGACCAGAGACCCATGTCGACGCCCGCCGACTCCTCACACACTACTTCCGACTCGCAACTGTTCCTGCCGACTCGCTACACGCAACTGAACTCTCGCGCGGTCAAGCGCAGACTACCAACGATAAATAACTCTCTGCTCAGAGATTCTGTCATGCCTCGCCATCGCTGGTACTGAATACACTGAATACATACGTGTTTCAGGGTTGAGACAGAACTTAGAAAGAAGTTCACTACTTGTTCTCGAATAGTAAACGTAGATGTGGAGGCGTTACGATGTGCTCTGGGTGCAATACGGCGGCACTCCTTCGTGGTTGTCAAATGATATCGAATGGAAACATAAAGACAAGAGTGCCTACCTTTACATTTCCACGCAGTTCAACATCGGGCCACTCTCAATCCGAGTGCCTTCCAAATCTTAATATTGAACGATAAAAACAGTAGGACAAATGGAGACATAAAATGAAGGTCCTGTCAAATCGTGTCAGATAACGATAACACTATCACACACGAGCACGCTTCTGTAGGGCGTGTAATAATTATGTGTTATTTACGGTTGTTCAAAGCAGAGATCCGACAGAAAAACAAATAAATATTTATTACAGGTTAACATTTTAGAGACTTCGACTCGTTAAGCATCAACATTCGGGATCTGGTGGTGGTGGTGGTTAGTGTTTAACGTCCCGTCGACAACGAGGTCATTAGAGACGGAGTGCAAGCTCGGGTTAGGGAAGGATTGGGAAGGAAATCGGCCGTGCCCTTTCAAAGGAACCATCCCGGCATTTGCCTGAAACGATTTAGGGAAATCACGGAAAACCTAAATCAGGATGGCCGGCGACGGGATTGAGCCGTCGTCCTCCCTCGTTCGGTTTTCGGGATATTCAGCAGTCGCACAAGGAGCCCCATGACCAGCGGAGTTTGCACGGCAGCAGGCAGCACTTCGACCGATCAACAATCGAGCAGATGAGCAATGCTTCCAAGGAGAACAGCAACCAGCACAGCAGTCAATGCTCCAGGATCTGTCATCCTGGTGACACCAAATTGTCGCGACTTTGTCTCGTTTCAGTAGTATACGTAGCTTCAATAAAGCTTGATTAACAACTGGTATGAGAATTTATAAAATTAATAAAATTGCCGTTGGACTTTCATACTGCTAGACACAGCAAGCACGAGTGCAGAGACATCACCGGGAACCAGAAGCCTCCCACTCGTTGCGGCTGCACCGCCCATCATCTCGGAGCGCCACCCCAGAACTTGCACCGTGCGCGGGCAGCGGCGGTTCGCCACCGGGAGCAGCCAGGTTTGTTTAACTTACCGTAACCTGTTGCCTAGGGATGCGCGCACCGGCCAATATCCGGCCGGATGCTGCTGCAGTCCCGGGCCGGTGCTGACAGCCGCTGCCGGCTGCCGGCTGAGGGGGAGGGAGTGCTCCACCAACTGCTGCAGCAGCCACCACCGGCTAATGTTCTACACTGGTTTACACAACACCGTGCCTACACATCCCCTAGTCCACTGTGACACATCGTTACACTCTAAATTGCACTACTGGCCATTAAAATTGCCGCGCCTAAAGAAATGCAGATGAAAAACGGGTATTCATTGGACAAATATATTATACTAGAACTGACATGTGATTACATTTTCACGCAATTTGGGTGCGTAGATCCCGAGAAATCAGTACCCAGAACAACCACCTCTCGCCGTAATAATGGCCTTGATACGCCTGGGCATTGAGTCAAACAGAGCTTGGATGGCGTGTACAGGTACAGCTGCCCATGCAGCTTCAACACGATACCACAGTTCATCAAGAGTAGTGACTGGCGTATTCTGACGGGCCAGTTGCTCGGCCACCATCGACCAGACGTTTTCAGTTGGTGAGAGATCTGGAGAATGTGCTGGCCAGGGCAGCAGTCGAATATTATCTGTATCCAGAAAGGCCCGTACATGACCTGCAACATGCGGTCGTGCATTATCCTGCTGAAATGTTGGGTTTCGCAGGGATCGAATGAAGGGTAGAGCCATGGCTCGGAACACATCTGAAATTTAACGTCCGCTGTTTAAAGGGCCGTCAATGGCAACAAGAGGTGACCGAGTCGTGTAACCAATGGCACCCTCTACCACCACGCCGGGTTACACGCCAGTATGGCAATGACGAATACACGCTTCCAATGTGCGTTCACCGCGATTTCACCAAACATGGATGCGACCATAATGATACTGTAAACAGAACTTGGATTCATCCGAAAACATGACGTTTTGCCATTCGTGCACCCAGGTTCGTCGTAGAGTAAACTATCGCAGGCGCTCTTGCCTGTGATGCCGCGTCAAGGGTAACCGCAGCTATGGTCTCCGAACTGATAGTCCATGATGCTGCAAACGTCGTCGAATTATTCGTGCAGATGGTTATTGTCTTGAAAACGTCCCCATCTGTTGACTCAGGGATCGAGACGTGGCTGCACGATCCGTTACAGCCATGTGGATAAGATGCCTGGCATCTCGACTACTAGTGATACGAGGCCGTTGGGGTCCAGAACGGCGTTCCGTATTACCCTCCTGAACCCACCGATTCCATATTCTGCTAACAGTCATTGGATCTCGACCAACGCGAGCAGCAATGTCGCGATAAGATAAACCGCAATCGCGATAGGCTACAATCCGAACTTTATCAAAGTCAGAAACGTGATGGTACGCATTTCTCCTCCGTACACGAGGCATCACAACAACGTTTCACCAAGCAACGCCTGTCAACTGCTGTTGTTGTATGACAAATCGGTTAGAAACTTTCCTCATGGTCAGCACGTTATAGGTGCCGCCACCGGCGCCAAACTTGTGTGAATGCTCTGAAAAGCTAATCATTTACAAATCACAGTATCTTCTTCCTGTCGGTTAAATTTCGCGTCTGTAACACGTTATCTTCGTGGTGTAGCAATTTTAATGGCCAGTAGTGTACCAGTGCCATTAGAAGTGTGCTCTAAGATAAAAAAAAACTACTCATCACGAAGGAATTATCCGAATAGAAAAGAAAAAGGTACATGTGATACACGTGTACAGACAAACAAATTGTTACAATTTCAGAAAAAAATTATGATATGTGCAAGAGAAACAGCTTCAAATGGTTCAAATGGCTCTAAGCACTATGGGACTTAGCATGTGAGGTCATTAGTCCCCTACAGTTAGAACTACTTAAACCTAACTAACCTAAGAACATCACACACATCCATGTACGAGGCAGGATTCTAACCTGCGACCGTAGCAGCAGCGCGATTCTGAACTGAAGCGCCCAGAACTGCTCGGCCTCAGCGACCGGCGAAACAGCTTCACAAACTGAGCAAGTCAGTCATGTGTTGGTACACCTCTGCCCCTTATGCATGCAGTTACACGGCTTGGCATTCGTTGCTGGATGTCCCCTTGAGGGATATCGCGACAAATTCTGTCCAGTCGGCGCGGTACATCGTTTGTATCTCGAAATGGTTGGAAAGCCCTGCCTAAACCGCTCCAAACGTTCGCAGTCGGGGAGAGATGAGGACACCTTGCTGATCTAGGTAGAGTTTGGCAAGCACGAAGACAAACAGTACGAAACTACACTCCTGGAAATTGAAATAAGAACACCGTGAATTCATTGTCCCAGGAAGGGGAAACTTTATTGAGACATTCCTGGGGTCAGATACATCACATGATCACACTGACAGAACCACAGGCACATTGACACAGGCAACAGAGCATGCACAATGTCGGCACTAGTACAGTGTATATCCACCTTTCGCAGCAATGCAGGCTGCTATTCTCCCATGGAGACGATCGTAGAGATGCTGGATGTAGTCCTGTGGAACGGCTTGCCATGCCATTTCCACTTGGCGCCTCAGTTGGACCAGCGTTCGTGCTGGACGTGCAGACCGCGTGAGACGACGCTTCATCCAGTCCCAAACATGCTCAATGGGGGACAGATCCGGAAATCTTGCTGGCCAGGGTAGTTGACTTACACCTTCTAGAGCACGTTGGGTGGCACGGGATACATGCGGACGTGCATTGTCCTGTTGGAACAGCAAGTTCCCTTGCCGGTCTAGGAATGGTAGAACGATGGGTTCGATGACGGTTTGGATGTACCGTGCACTATTCAGTGTCCCCTCGACGATCACCAGTGGTGTACGGCCAGTGTAGGAGATCGCTCCCCACACCATGATGCCGGGTGTTGGCCCTGTGTGCCTCGGTCGTATGCAGTCCTGATTGTGGCGCTCACCTGCACGGCGCCAAACACGCATACGACCATCATTGGCACCAAGGCAGAAGCGACTCTCATCGCTGAAGACGACACGTCTCCATTCGTCCCTCCATTCACGCCTGTCGCGACACCACTGGAGGCGGGCTGCACGATGTTGGGGCGTGAGCGGAAGACGGCCTAACGGTGTGCGGGACCGTAGCACAGATTCATGGAGACGGTTGCGAATGGTCCTCGCCGATACCCCAGGAGCAACAGTGTCCCTAATTTGCTGGGAAGTGGCGGTGCGGTCCCCTACGGCACTGCGTAGGATCCTACGGTCTTGGCGTGCATCCGTGCGTCGCTGCGGTCCGGTCCCAGGTCGACGGGCACGTGCACCTTCCGCCGACCACTGGCGACAACATCGATGTACTGTGGAGACCTCACGCCCCACGTGTTGAGCAATTCGGCGGTACGTCCACCCGGCCTCCCGCATGCCCACTATACGCCCTCGCTCAAAGTCCGTCAACTGCACATACGGTTCACGTCCACGCTGTCGCGGCATGCTACCAGTGTTAAAGACTGCGATTGAGCTCCGTATGCCACGGCAAACTGGCTGACACTGACGGCGGCGGTGCACAAATGCTGCGCAGCTAGCGCCATTCGACGGCCAACACCGCGGTTCCTGGTGTGTCCGCTGTGCCGTGCGTGTGATCATTGCTTGTACAGCCCTCTCGCAGTGTCCGGAGCAAGTATGGTGGGTCTGACACACCGGTGTCAATGTGTTCTTTTTTCCATTTCCAGGAGTGTATTTCACGTGAGGGGTTGTCAATATCGTGATGAACTTTAACTCCAACACGGCTTGCCGTGAAGGGCAACAAAACGACGATGTACCACTGCGCTGTAAGGGTGCGGCAAATGCCAAACAAAGGGGTCCTGCAATTAAAGGAAATGGTACTCCTGGTTGTTGGGACGTATGGTGGGCGACAGTCACGTTGTTATACCACTTCTGTCCGCGATGTCTTCAAACACGTTTTCGGCCTGGAATCACATTGACTAGTGCATAATTGTCCCGCTTCGAAATGAGGCCCGATGACCACCGAAGATGGGTCGGGAGGCGCCCCAGACGGTGTTATGATAGCAACCTGAGTGTCGCCCGACACGGTCTGGGGTGCAATTTCTTTTCGTAGTAGGACCCCCCCCCCCCCCATTAGGTGTCATCCGTAGCACCCTTACAACATAGCGATACGTCGACGAAATTCTAAGCCTCGTTTGCTTGCCCTTCATGGCAAGTCACTCTGGGCTTACATTTCAGCTGGATAATGCCTGGCCTCACATGGCCTCCTTGCTTGCCAAACCCTGACTTGGTCAGTAAGGTCGGCGAATTTCTTTCACACTTACCACGTTTGGAGCATTACGGGCAGGCCGCTCCAACCATCTCGGTATTTTTGCGATCTAATAATCCATTTGCGCAGATTTTGGTATGATATAAGGGCATGGCTGAGTGCCGAGCCGTGCATGAGGGCCAGAGTTGGGCCAGTGCGTAACTGACTTGCTCAATTTGTGAAGCTCTTTCTTTTGAATAAATCACCCAATTTTTTTGAAATTGTAACCATTTGTTTCTCAGTACATGTACATCACATTTACCGATTTCCGTCCCATTTGGATAATTACTTCGTGGTGTGTCATTTTTTCTTCTCAGAGTGTATGTAATGAATATAAAATGTAATCTGCTGACCACAAGATGAAATTACTGTGTCAAGAATGTAATTTGAAGTTCTCTACTGGTAACATATAAAAAACTGCATTTAGAGAAATCGAATATATCGCAGGAAATATTTTCATTTATTATGAGATAACAGAACAATTATAAAATGTTAGCCTTCGTTGCAAACAAATAGTTATCTAGAAAATCTTGAAGTAGATAAAGAATATAATATTCTAGTAATTATGTGTATGACACTGTGTAAGTGGGCTACTATTTCGAAAGATTGGACTGGCAATGGAAGTAGTTTCTCTGGGCCATGATTTAATGAACCTATTCCTTGATATAAACCAATTTATGACGCAAAGAACAAGTTCCCAACGCAGAATGAATTTGGAAAGAATAAGGCATTAATATAGAACCTCATGTTTACAAAGAAATCACACAACTTTCTTATACAAGTAAAAATTAATCACTGTGGAAGTAATGCGTAGGTTTTTAGGTAATTACACGGATGTAATTTTGCGGTGTGCACTGCAGCTGTAGCGGTTATAAGCTAAGTACTGACAAACTTATTTGTACTCTGTAATACAGTTATTAAATTTAATAAATTTCAGCAGTGTTGCGTGCCGTTTGTTTCGAAATAATGTCTTAAGAAGCGCTTGTAATCGTTCGCTCGCAGTGTTTTTTAGAGTGTTCACTGCGTTGATGTCGTTTAGTAAATTTCGTGCTTTAGTTTTCAACTGACGTTTATTTTTTCTAGTGAAATATTTCAGTAAAATTTTGATTCAGCGTTTTAACTTCGCTTAGTGTTACAGTGGCCATTTGAATTTTTTGGTTTTAGCTAATAATTTTGTGAAGTTTTGTTGGTATTGGTATTGGCTGTGTTGTAGTGGTAATAATACAAGTAGTTGCTTTCTTAGTTGGCAGAGAATTTTTAGACCATTATTCCTAGTTCTTAAATAGTTCTACTGGTGTAACTGAACTTTGGTAATGTAGACGTATGGTTTTTTTTTCAGTAACTGTAAAATTTTACCTTGAGTGAGAAGTGTGGGCTCTGTCGTAGGTTTGTGAGTAGTGGATTACGGTGTTGGATATGTTCAAAGTATTTTCATTGGGGGAATGCAGTGGGGAAGCCAGTGGTCATTTTAGTGAGATTCTCTCCTGGGAATGCAGAACCCGTAGTAGAAACAAGTTGATAAAGGGGGAGGAGCGTAAGATCTGTGCCCTTCAGGTGCAGTTACAATGTGCAAAGGAGGAACTAGTAGGATGTTGGTAGATCTTCTAAATTCATATGATCCGATGCAAACTGTGTTTTTTCAAACTAGGATGGAGGGGAACAGTAGCACAGTCATAGACAATAATCTTATTGATTCTTCATTACTAGATTGGCATTCTGATAGTAAAAGCGTGAATGGTCTTTCCGGCCAGTTGGCAACAAGGCAGCTAGGAAGAGAAGGTATTCAGACAGTTTTACTTTGCATACATGCAATAGATATGACCAACTGTCAGAGTTAAGTGGAGAGGAACCTTGTGTAGCTGTAGATGTTCGGAACTTGCAGCAGTCTTCAGCAATTAGGAGGCTTAGGTTAGTTGCAAAGTCTAGCTGAAAGAAGGTTCTGCTGGTAGGTAGTTCCCACAGTAGAGGTGTGGGCCAGCAGTTGCAGGAAGTGTTGGGGAGCGAGTACCAGGTCACCAGCATTGTGAAGCCTAGTGCAGGGTTGGCTGAGGTGGCTGAAAGAATAGGGAAGTTATGTAATAATTTTACGAAGGAGGATCAGGTAGTGATAGTGGGTGGAGCAGAGGATAGTCTCGATAGGGATGGGGAATATGATGTCGGTGGTGAATTGGATAAGATAGCAACTCAAACTGGTGGCACTAACGTGCATTGTGTGCAACTGTTTCAGCTTCATGATCGGCCTCACCTTAATGCGGCTGTTAGGCGCGTTAACGTGGGACTGGGGAGGGCACTGATGGCAGAGGGCATGGATCACATCTCAATGATGACAGGTGGGTCTATCAGTAGATGGGGTTTCACTAGGCATGGCCTGCACCCCAATAGGTATGGGAAGCGGAGGCTGGCAAGCTTATAGGTGACAATGTAGTGGGTGGTGGTCGTGGTGTCTCTCATGGAAAAATTCCTGTAGTAATTGGTGTTAGAGCTGCACCTTTTTTGATTGAAGTCAGCTGATAGGTATACCTGCTTAAAGGTAGTCCCTCTAACTAAAGGCTCACCTTTAGAGGATGTAATGTTTCCAAGTTGAGTAGTAATTAGCATATTTCATCAAAATATAGGAGGTATTAGAGATAAAGATAAAGAGATAGAGATAGAGATAGAGATAGAGATAGAGATAAAGTCCCCCCATGAGCCATAGACCTTGCCATTGGTGGGGAGGCTTGTGTGGCTCAGCGATACAGATAGCCGTACCATAGGTGCAACCACAATGGAGGGGTATCTGTTGAGAGGCCAGACAAACGTGTGGTTCCTGAAGAGGGGCAGCAGCCTCTTCAGTTGTTGCAGGGGCAACAGTCAGGATAATTGACTGATCGGGCCTTGTAACAATAACCAAAACGGCCTTGCTGTGCTGGTACTGCGAACGGCTGAAAGCAAGGGGAAACTACAGCCGTAATTTTTCCGGAGGGCATGCTGCTTTACTGTATGGTTAATTGATGATGACGTCCTCTTGGGTAAAATATACCGGAGGTAAAATAGTCCCCCATTCGGATCTCCGGGTGGGGACCACTCAAGAGGATGGCGTTATCAAGAGAAAGAAAACTGGCGTTCTACGGATCGGAGCATGGAATGTCAGATCCCTTAATCAGGTAGATAGGTTAGAAAATTTTAAAAGGGAAATGAATACGTTAAAGGCAGATATAGTGGGAATTAGTGAAGTTCGGTGGCAGGAAGAACAAGACTTTTGGTCAGGTGAATACAGTGCTATAAATACAAAATCGAATAGGGGTTATGCAGGAGTTGGTTTAATAATGAATAAAGACGTAGGAGTGCAGCTAAGCTTCTACAAACACCATAGTGAACGCATTATTGTGGCCAAGATAGACACGAAGCCCACGCCTACTACAGTAGTATAAGATTATATGCCAACTAGCGCTCTAGATAACGAAGGAATTGAAGAAATGTATGATGAGATAAAAGAAATTATTCAGATAGTGAAGGGAGACGAAAATTTAATAGTTATGGGTGACTGTAATCGATAGTAAGAAAAGGCAGAGAAGGAAACGTAGTAGGTGAATATGGATTTGGGGTAAGAAATGAAAGAGGAAGCCGCCTGGTAGAATTTTGCACAGAGCATAACTTAATCATAACTAACACTAGGTTCAAGAATTATAAAAGAAGGTTGTATACATTGAAGAAGCCTGGAGATACTGACAGGTTTCAGATAGATTATATAATAGTAGGACAGAGCTTTAGGAACCAGGTTTTAAATTGTAAGACACTTTCAGGGGCAGATGTGGACTCTGACCACAATCCATTGGTTATGAACTGTAGATTAAAACTGAAGAAACTGCAAAAAGGTGGGAATTTAAGCAGATGGGACCTGGATAAGCTGACTAAACCAGAGGTTGTACAGAGTTTCAGGGAGAGCATAAGGGAACAATTGACAGGATTGGGGGAAAGAAATACAGTAGAAGAAGAATGAGTAGCTTTGAGGGATGAAGTAGTGAAGGCAGCAGAGGATCAAGTAGTTAAAAAGACGAGGGTAACAGATGAAAAATTGAATTTAATTGATGAAAGGAGAAAATAGAAAGATGCAGTAAATGAAGCAGGCAGAAAGGAATACAAACGTCTCAAAAATGAGATCGACAAGAAGTGTAAAATGGCTAATCAGGCTTGGCTAGAGGACAAATGTAAGGATGTAGAGGGTTATCTCACTAGGGGTGAGATAGATACTGCCTACTGGAAAATTAAAGAGACCTTTGGAGAAAAGAGAAGCACTTGTATGAATATCAAGAGCTCAGATGGAAACCCAGTTCTCAGCAAAGAAGGGAAAGCGGAAAGGTGGAATGAGTATATAGAGGGTCTAATACAAGGGCGATGTACTTGAGGGCAATATTATGGAAATGAAAGAGAATGTAGATGAAGATGAAATGGGAGATACGATACTGCGTGAAGAGTTTTACAGAGCACTGAAAGGCCTAAGTCGAAATAAATCCCTGGGAGGAGACAACACTCCATTAGAACTACTGACAGCCTTGGGAGAGCCAGTCCTGACAAACCTCTACCATCTGGTGAGCAAAATGTATGGGACAGGCAAAATACCCTCGGACGTCAAGAAGAATATAATAATTCCAATCCCAAAGAAAGCAGGTGTTGACAGATATTAAACTGATAGTTGGGTAATTTTCATAAGTCACAGCTGCAAAATACTAAGACGAATAAGCTTTTGACAATGTTGACTGGATTACTCTTTCTTAATTCTGAAGGAGGCAGGGGTAAAATACAGGGAGCGAAAGGGTATTTACAATTTGTTCAGCAACCAGATGGCAGTTATAAGAGTCGGACATGAAAGGGAAGCAGTGGTTGGGTAGGGAGTGAGCCAGGGCTGTAGCCTATCCCCAGTGTTATTCAATCTGTATATTGAGCAAGCAGTAAAGGAAACAACAGAAAAATTCGGAGGAGGTATTAAAATCCAAGAGGAAGAAATAAAACCTTTAAGGTTCGCCGATGACATTGTAATTCTGTCAGAGGCAGCAAAAAACTTGGAAGTGCAGTTGAACGCAATGGACAGTGTCTTGAAAGGAGTATATAAGATGAACATCAACAAAGGCAAAACGAGAATAATGGAATGTAGTAGAGTTAACTTGGGTGATGCTGAGGAATTAGATTAGGAAATGAGACACTTAAAGTTGTTAATGAGTTCTGCTATTTGGGGAGCAAAATAACTGATGATGGTCGAAGTAGAGAGGATATGAAATGTAGACTGGCAATGGCAAGGAAAGCGTTTCTAAAGAAGAGAAATTTGTTAACGTCGAGTATGGATTTAAGTGTCAGGAAGTCGTTTCTGAAAGTATTTGTACAGAGTGTTGTCATGTATCGAAGTGAAACGTGGATGATAAATAGTTTGGACAAGAAGAGAATAGAAACTTTCGAAATGTTGTTCTGTAGAAGAATGCTGAAGATTAGATGAGTAGATCACATAACTAATGAGGAGGTATTGAATAGAAATGGGGAGAAGACTAGTTTGTGCCACAACTTGACTAGAAGAAGGGATTGGTTGGTAGGACATGTTCTGAGGCATCAAGGGATCAACAATTTAGTATTGGAGGGCAGCGTGGAGGGTAAAAATCTTAGCGGGAGATCAAGAGATGAATACACTAAGCAGATTCAGAAGGATGTAGGTTGCCGTAGGTACTGGGAGATGAAGAAGCTTGCACAGGATAGAATAGCATGGAGAGCTGCATTAAACCAGTCTCTGGACTGAAGACCACAACAACAATATAATGTTAGTGAACTGCTAATAGATGTTGACTCTGAAATTATTGGTATATCATAGCACCACTTAAATAATTTGATAATTCAGAGGCTTCCTTTACCAGATCACAGATTAGCTGGCTGTCTCTCAAGCAGTTCCTTTCAGAGTGGGTGAGTGGCTCTGTACGTAAAAAAACAGTATTCCAGTTGAGTCCATAGACGTATCATGACACTGCACTGAACAGATATTTGAAAGTTGTGGAGCGATAGTTGAATTTCGTGAAACTAAACTTCTAATTGTTGTTTATAGGACCCCTAACTCCGACTTCAGAGCATTTGTGCTCAAGCTAGAGAGGGTCCTTGATTCACTTTGTAGGAAGTACCAGAAAGTAGTTACATGTGTGACTTCAGTAATAATTTTGTATCTGATTGTGCAAGAAATAGGACGTTGGTAGATCTCCTAAATTCATATGATCTGATGCAAACCGTGTTTTTTTTTTCAACTAGGGTGCAGGGGAACAGTAGCACAGTCATATACAGTATTTTTATTCATTTTTCATTACTAGATGGGCCTTCTGTTAGTAAAATCGTGAATGGCCTTTCAGACCATGATGCACAAATTTTAACACTAAAGTGCTTTTGTACTCAAACCAATGTCATATTTAATTACAAACTGTGTAAGAAAGTTTATCCAACCACAATAGAGTTTTTTAAAACTTATCAAGGAACAAGAGTGGCACGATGTTTGTAGTGCCGATAATATAGATGATAAATACAAAGCTTTCCATAACACATTTCTCACCCTCTTTTGAGTTGCTTTCCATTAGAACATTCTAAACGAGGTACTAGCAGTAATGGACAGCTCGAGTGGCTGACTAGTGGGATGAGAATATAATGTAGAACAAAGTGGGAATTATATCAAAATGTTAGAAGTAATTACAATCAAGGTATAGTAGCCAATTACAAACAGTATTGTAAGTTGCTTAAATATGTTATTAGGAAGGCAAACAGTATGAGGTATGCAAACAGAATAGTTAATTCACAGGATAAAATTAAAACCATATGGTCAGTTGTGAAAGAAGTGCCTGGTGAGCAGCATAAGGTCGACGATATAAAGTCAGTTCGCAGTAAAAATATTTGTGTTACTGATAAATCAGATATATGTACAATAATTTTCTGAGCATTGCTGGTGAATTAAATAAAAATTTAGTCTCTACAGGATATCATATAACTTTCTTGGCAAATTCCTTTCCGAGATTGATGTCTGAAATACTCCTCTGCCGGCCAGGGTGGCCGAGCGGTTCTAGGCGCTACAGTCTGGAACCACGAGACCGCTATGGTCGCAGGTTAGAATCCTGCCTCCGGCATGGATGTGTGTGATATCCTTAGGTTAGTTAGGTTTAAGTAGTTCTAAGTTCTTGGGGACTGATGACCTCAGATGTTAAGTCCCATAGTGCTCAGAGACATTTGAAATATTCCTCTGTGATGCAGACAAGAGGGATATTGAGTCAATACTTAAATCACTGAAGACTAAGGACTCTCATAGTTATGGTGGAGTGTCTAGCGGAATATTAAAGTACTGGGCTGCACATGTTAGCCCTGTATTTAGCCATATTTGTAATTTTCCCTTTAAGAATGGTCAGTTTCCTGAGGGTTAAAAGTACTTAGTAGTAAAGCCACTTTATAAAAAGGGAGAAAGGGATATTGTAGATAATTTTAGACCTATTGCTATGCCATAATTATTTGCAAAATTTATTGAAAAGGCTGTGTACGGAAGGATAATTGATCATTTTATATCATACGATTTGCTATCAAATGTACTGTTCGGGTTTAGAAGTCGTTTAACAACTGAAACTGCTACATTCGCTTTTCTCTGTGAGGTACTGGATGGGCTAAACAAAAAGTTTCGAACGCTTGGTGTGTTTTTTGTTTTAACTAAGGCATTTGATTGTGTTGATCACAAAATATTGCTCCAGAAGATGGACCATTATGGAATACAGGGAGTAGCTCACAATTGGTTCACCTATTACTTTAGCAACAGGCAGCAAAAGGTCATTATTCATTATGTTGATAAAGGCTGTGATGTGGGATCTGAGTGGGGTACTGTCAAGTGGGGGTGCCCCAGGGATCAGTGTTGGGGTCGTTCCTGTTCCTTATTTATATAAATGATATGCTCTCTACTATTATGGGTAACGCTAAAATATTTCTGTTTGTTGGTGACACTAGCTTGGTATTAAAGGATGTTGTGTGCAGCGTTCACTCGGTTTCAAATAGTGCAGTACATGACCTCAATTCTTGGCTTGTAGAAAATAAACTAACGTTGAATCACAGTAAGACTCAGTTTCTAACACACAATTCAACAAAACCTGAAGTTTTAATCTCACAGAATGGGCATATGATTAGTGAAATGAACAGTTAAAATTTCTAGATGTTCAGATAGATAGTCAGCTGTCGTGGAAAGCCCACTTTCAGGATCTTGTTTAAGGACTTAATACTGCCATTTTCACTATTCGAACGGTATCAAAAGTGAGTGATACTTTGAAACAAATATTAGTCTACTTTGCTTATTTTCATTCTCTTGTGTCATGGTATTATATTTTGGGGTAACTCTTCCCATTCTACAAAGATATTTTTGGCTCAGAAACGGGCGGTTCGGTGAATAAGTGGTGTGAGTTCACAAACCTCTTGTCGACCTCTGTTCACGAGTCTGGGTATTTTGACATTGGCCTCTCAATATGTATATTCCTTATTGTTTCTTGTTACCAATATTAGTTTATTCCCAAGAATAAGCAGCTTTCACTCGGTTAATATTCGGCAGAAATGAAACCAGCGTTTGGAACGGACTTCCTTAACTCTTGCGCAAAAAGGTGTGCAGTATACTGCAGCATCCATTTTCAGTAAGTTGCCACTCGAATTCAAAAATTTTAGCAGTAATCCACGCACATTCAAATCGAAACTGAAGAGTTTCCTCATAGGTCACTCCTATTATATCAAGGAGTTCCTTGAAAAATTAAGCTGATACTTACTGTATTGCTGATAGCATTTACTTAAACTTATGGACTGACTTTTTTCGGGTTCATGAACTTTTATTTTTATCTGTTATTAATTTTATGTCGTAATTTCATGTACTGGCAAGTTCCATGGCGTTGTCGATTTGGTCCTCTATTTGGTCCTACGGAACTTGACGTGTAAATAAATAAACCAACGTTTAGTTGGGACACTGTGCAATGAGGAAGGAAAATCTGTTTGACGACCCATCAACATCGAGGTCACTAGATATGGAGCACAATCTTGGATTGTGTCAACGATGGCAAAGGAAATCGCCCATGCCCTTTCAAAGGAACCATCTCGGCATTTGCCTGCAGCGATTTAGGGAATCACGGAAAACCTATATCTGTATGATCGGACGCGTTTTAGAACCGTCATCCCTCCGAATGTGAGTTCAGTGTGCTAAACACTGCTCCACCTCGCTCAGCGTGCAATGAGGATCTTAGATATGAAAATCGCTAACTGCTGGTAACACTTCTGAAGGTAATTTAAGTAATTACGTTATTGTGTTTTCTACCACACTTAATAAACTGAATGCTCTCGCCAATTTGCTGACTGCTGATGTCGCAGCGTACCTGCATTTACCCTACAAGCGATTCCAGAAACTAAGGGTGTATCAAGCCATATGCGAATGTGGCCCAACTAACCGATGGCTATCTGACAGGGTGAGAGCATGAAAGTCACCAGAGGTAACATGAATCCGTGCCACTGTTCCAAAGAGACATAAATCAAGGAACCTACAGTTCATATCAGTAATGATTACAGAACATCTTAGCAATGAGTAATTCGTGAATTGTTGAAAGCTAAACTACTGAGGATCTGAAAGTGCCTTTTAATATAAAACTTTTATCTCTAAACAGTACTTTAAAAAAGTAAGCCGAGAAAAGAGACTAAAATTAAATTTTTAAAAATTTTCGTCGTTCCTGCACCTCCTCACAGTAGCAAGACTTGGTCACTTACTGAACGATAGAGAAATGGGTTTCATGCATCTGTAATGACATTCCTAGGAATTATGAAATGATTTATGAAAATAGATTAAAATTTATAAATCCAAATACTAGAAAAGAGTTAAGAGCTGAAGCAATAAACGATGTAATACGTAAACAAACGTAGAAAGAAACGGTGTGACCATGTGGAAAGAATGTCAGAGTGACGATTACCAATACAGGCCATTAAATACGTATCACATGGAAAGATGAAATCAAGATAAATCCAAGAAAAGAGGACATAAAAAAGGCTGAAATACGAAGACGAAAGAACCGCCACATGTAATCCCTGAAAGTGAAAATGATGACGAGTAATTCCACAATGGTATTTTGCTGTGGCAGCAAGTGATGACCAAGGATGAGAAGTAAATCGTTAACATAAGACCACCTGGATTATTCTGAAGGGTGAACATCACATAAACATAGGAACGGTTTTCTCTTGTATCTGACAGTTACTTCAAGCGCAATGCGTTTCCCATGTCGACCTCGTTGTTCTTCATTACTACGTCTCGATTTTCTTAGATATACTGCGTTTATTCGGATTGACAGTTTGAGAGTTAAGAGATGATGGGGAAAGGTGAAAGTTATGAAGTCTAACGTGTTCTGGGGTAATTTTGCCAGTAAAAATTGGTAACCTACAAATGCAACTAATGGACAACACATTACAATGTGTGTAGTGAAATGAACAATCCAGATGTAAAGTTCTGTGACAGTGAAGTTTATGTTTACAAGGTGAAGCGGAACAGGCCGTTGCCCTTACTGAAAAGTTATTGTATCCGATTAAGCATGTAGCAGGCTTTAATTTCGTTTATGCATGAGATAACAGAACATGAAGTGTACGCCACGATCTGTATCGTGTTAAACACTCAAGTATAAGTAATTGACGAACTGCTTGTTTCCAAGACTGCTACGGTGATAAGAGAAACAGCACCAGGAGCACGGTAAATCTGCGTCCGAGGAAGACAACGAACTCTGAAGACATCCGACATCGATAAGGCACACAGTATTCACTCCCCCATGCGAGAAGCTTATTGTGTATCAGCTGTTCGTGGAGTGGGTGTTGCACACTTCTGTACTGTGCAGAACGTAATGCGAGGAAAAGCAGATACAGCTCTACCATTCAAGGAATGCACAAGCCTTAACACGTGTAAACTTCGGACAAGGTATATGGATCCATGGGATTATGCAGCTCTTTAAGGACAACACCTCCTTTTCTACATGTGCAGCAATTAACGAATTCTGTTTCACCGAAGATGGAATGCCAAAAGTATCTGCAGCACTGCGTGGGCCGTTGGGAAACCCTACACTACAGCTGGGTAGAACCGTCATCCCAGATTCGAACTGAACGGGTTGGAAGGCGTTCAGTGTAGTAAATTTGCTAGGATCTGCTAGCGTACGGTGTGACGGACATTTGTTTCCCTTATGATGGAACTCCACCTTTAACACCTTACACCCGAAACCCTACGTCAGACGATTTCTGAAACGTGAATAAGCGTAGGTCACATTACGTAGGCGACACGGAGCCGGCATCTAGCTCCCTGTCATTTCAGTTTGTCGGTCATGCGAAACATCTTTTGTACCGAGATTCAAGAGTATCTCACCGCAAGCAGCACCGCTTTCTGTGCCACTGTGAGAATTCCAATGGAGATGTACAGCGAAAGTATGACCGCATTTTGTGCGACAACGTCATACGTGCATAATGGTAGAGATTAACGGAGGATGATTTTAGTAATTGTTATGAAATCCTTGTGCCATCTGTGCAGATAGATCAAGTAAATACAAGCCCCTATTTTAATTTGTACCCATGTCAGCAGACTAATGATAAAACTGATGTTTTCAAAGAGTTGCTTATTGCTTTCGGAACGACACATTTCACCTGTGAAGTGAACACTTTTCTGTCGGAAGATGGTAACATCACTTGATTACCGTTGCTGTAATGTTCTAGTGGATACAGGCAATCTGCGAGATGAGACATAATCGAGTTGAACCCACAGCGATCCAGTAGGTATAGGAAATTCTTTATTTATAGTCTGTGATTACAAAACATTAACCTGATGCTGTCAATATCAGTTAACAACGACTATCCTCAGAACTGCTACAGAGAAAAAAGAGGAAAATAAGTACAAATACGGACAGCAATGTACATCAAAGAAAAGCGAAATGTTGACTAAGTTAAAGAGTATTTCTTCCATAGATACTAAAACCTAACAGAGGCGAAATAATTTTTTAATTACTTCCAGTACGTAGGATCGCTGAAAACCTTTTCAAATACATTAGAGCGAAAACTAGAATTGCTTTTGACAGATTTAACGATGTTCATTTTTAACTCTAGTCGTGGACAATATTTTGTGATCACGGTAAACAAATAAAGAAACGGAAAATAAAAACCACAGCAAGTAGTAGAAAGAATTAAATGAAATCAGTACTGTGTGTTCGGTGAAGTCCAATTAAAATGTTTGTCATCTGAAACAATAACTCAGACTCCACTCCAGGTGTGCAAACCATGTTTGGCCAGCGGGAATGGCCGCACACGAACATGTACGCTATATCTGCCACAAAGCCCAGTTAAATTGATTAAATTAAGAGATTGTGGCAATTTAAAATTATTGTTTGTCAGTGGCGTCAAGTCTGCTAGTGATTTGCACTGCTGTACCTATGAAACCCACTTATAACGTCCGTGTCGACACACTACACGTAAAACATTGACACAGTAAACTACGTCATTAATGGCTGAAATTTTTCAGAACTTTCTGCAAATATCATTTGTAAAACAAGAAAATGCTGATAATGAATGGTGAAATGTATATTAACTAGAATGACTATAGTACATATAGGCTACAACGTTAGATTCATATTCATGAAATAACTTAAATAAAAAATATTTGAATCTATAACCTTCACTTTCCACCATACGTAAGTATAAGTGTTAAAGTTCGATAAATACACTGAGGTGACAAAAGTCGCATTATAGCGATACGCACATATATAAATGGCGGTAGTATCGCATACACAAGGTATAAAAGGGCAGGCATTGTGCACTAATATAAAAGGGCTTTTTTATGTTCATCTTATACCTTCCTTTCAAGATATTGTCCATTCCGTTCAGCTGCTCTTCCAGGTCCAGGTCCAGCAAAGCGAGGATAATGGAATGTAGTCGAATTAAATCGTGTGATGCTGCGGGAATTAGGTTAGGAAATGAGATGTTTAAAGTAGTAAATGAGTTTTGCTATTTGGGGAGCAAAATAACTCATGGTGTTCGAAGTAGAGAGGATATAAGATGAAGACTGGCAACGGCAAGGAAAGTGTTTCTGAAGAAGAGAAATTTGTTAACATCGAGTATAGATTCAAGTGTCAGGAAGTCGTTTCTGGAAGTATTTGTATGGAGTGTAGCCATGTATGGAAGTGAAACGTGGACGATAAAGAGTTTGGACAAGAAGAGAATAGAAGCTTTCGAAATGTGGTGCTACAGAAGAATGCTGAAGATTAGATGGGTAGATCACATAACTAATAAGGAGATATTGAATAGAATTGGAGAGAAGAGAAGTTTGTGGCACAACTTGACTAGAAGAAAGGACCGGTTGGTAGGACATGTTCCGAGGCATCAAGGGATCACCAATTTAGTGTTGGAGGGCAGCGTGGAGGGTAAAAATCGTAGAGGCAGACCAAGAGATGAATACACTAAACAGATTCAGAAGGATGTAGGTTGCAGAAGTTACTGGGAGATGAAGAATCTTGCACAGCATAGAGTATCATCGAGAGCTACATCAAACCAATCTCTGGACTGAAGACCACAACAACAACAACAACAACAACATAAAAGGGCAGGCATTTAGGTGATTTATGTGAAAAGGTATCCAACGTGATTATGGAAGTACGATGGGAATTAACAGACTTTGAACGAGGAATCTATTTCGAAAATGATTACGGAATTTAATATTCCGAGATCCAACAGTGACAAGAGTGTTCCGAGAATAGCAAATCTCATGCATTACCTCTCACCATGGACAACGTAGTGGCCGTAGGTCTTCCTTAACAATCGAGAGCAGCAGCTTTCGTGTAAAGTTGTCAGTGGGGACGTCAGATAACCACGGAAGTCAATGTGAGACGTACGACGAACGTGTTCGATAGGGTACTGTGAGAACACTGGGCGTTAAAGGGCTATGACAGCAGGCGAACGACGTGAGTACGTTTGATAACAGCACGACATCGCTTGCCTAGACGACTCGAACATTGGGGCCTGGTCAGAGGAGTCTTGATTTGATTTGGTAAGAGCTGATGATAGCGTTAGAGTGTGGCGCAGATCCCACAAAGCCATGGACCCAAGTTACCAACACGGCACCGTACAAGGCAGTTGCGGCTCCTTAATCATGTGGGTTGTGCTTACGTGGATTAAACGGGGTCCTCTGGTCCAAGTGATACCGATCGTTGTCTGGAAATAATTGTGTTCGGCTACTTGGACATCATTTGCAGTCACCCGTGGAGTTCATGTTGCCATACAACGACGGAGTTTTTATGGATGACAATGCACCATGTCATCAGGCCACAAATGTTCGAGACTGATTTGAAGAACATTCTGGAAAATTCAAGAGAATAATACGGCCACATAGAGCACGCGACCTGAACCCAATAGAACATTTATGGGTCATAATCGACAGACGAGATTCTGCACAAAATCCGGCAATGGAAATACTTTCGCAGTAATGGACGTCTTCAAGGGCAGCATGGCTCAGGGGACTTCCAATGATTTTGGTCCATGCCACGTCGAGTTACTGTACTACGCCGGGCAAAGGGAGGTCCGACGCGATATTGGGAAGTATCCCATGACTTTTGTCACTTCATTTTAACTGTCTAGTAATAATATTTGACCAAATAGCAACATGCGAAAACTTGGACCATTACTGTTACGTATCTGTAACATGATTACTCGCTTTGTTCATTCATCTACATCTACATACATACTCCGCAATCCACCATACGGTGCGTGGCGGAGGGTACCTCGTACCACGACTAGCACTCCCTGTTGCAATCCCAAACAGAACGAGGGAAAAATGACTGCCTATATGCCTCTGGACGAGCCCTAATCTCTCTTATATTATCTCTGTGGTCTTTCCGCCAAATGTAAGTTGGCGGCAGTAAAATTGTACTGCAGTCAGCCTCAAACGCTGGTTCTCTAAATTTCCTCAGTAGCGATTCACGAAAAGAACGCCTCCTTTCCTCTAGAGACTCCCACCCGAGTTCCTGATGCATTTCCGTAACACTCGCGTGATGATCAAAGCTACCAGTAACAAATCTAGCAGCCCGCCTCTGAATTGCTTCTACGTCTTCCCTCAATCCGAGCTGATAATGATCCCAAACGCTCGAGCAATACTCAAGAATAGGTAGTATTAGTGTTTTATAAGCGGTCTCCTTTACAGATGAACCATATCTTCCTAAAATTCTACCAATGAACCGAAGACGAATATCCGCCTTCCCCACAACTGACATTACATGCTTGTCCCACTTCATATCGCTCTGAAATGTTACGTCCAAATATTTAATCGATGTGACTGTGTCAAGCGCTACACTACTAATGGAGTATTCAAACATTACAGGATTCTTTTTCCTATTCATCTGCATTAATTTACATTTATCTATATTTAGAGTTAGCTGCCATTCTTTACACCAATCACAAATCCTGTCCAAGTCATCTTGTATCCTCCTACAATCACTCAACGACGACACCCTCCCATACACCACAGCATCATCAGCAAACAGCCGCACATTTCTATCCACGCTATCCAAAAGATCATTTATGTAGATAGAAAACAACAGCGGACCTACCACATTTCCCTGGGGCACTCCAGATGATACCCTCACCTCCGATGAACACTCACCATTGAGGACAACGTACTGGGTTCTATTACTTAAGAAGTCTTCGAGCCACTCACATACTTGGGAATCAATCCCATATGCTCGTACGTTAGTTACGAGTCTGCAGTGGAGCACCGAGTCAAACGCTTCCCGGAAGTCAAGGCATATGGCATCCGTCTGATACCCTTCATCCATGGTTCGCAAGATATCATGTGAAAAAAGGGCGAGTTGCGTTTCGCAGGAGCGATGCTTTCACTTTTAGGGTTCCGTACCAGTCAGCAAAAAGCGGATCCCTTACACAATCGCTTCGTTGTTCGTCTGTTAAGATGCATTTTTGTCAGGAAGGTGTAGAAGTATATGATGAAATTTATGCTCAATGTTAAGAAATACGGCCCCTTGGCGTTTCAAAAAAATGTAAGCTTCTAAGTCAATGCAAACAAAAGATACGGCCATTCATAAGACATACTTGGATACTCGCAGACTCTCTCATCAGAACCTATAGGCTACTTGCCGTTGACCCGGAATCATGAAATTTGACAAGAAGCTATGTTTCATGCTACAAGAAAATAAAAATTCCGAAGGCTGTTAATTTGTACACTAATGGCCATTAAAATTGCTACACCAAAAAGAAATGCAGATGATAAACGGGTATTCGTTTAACAAATATATTATACTAGAACTGATATGTGATTACATTTTCACGCAATTTGGGTACATAGATCCTGAGAAATCAGTACCCAGAACAACCACCTCTGGCCCTAATAACGGCCTTGATACGTCTGGGCATTGAGTCAAACAGAGCTTGGATGGCGTGTACAGGTACAGCTGCCCATGCAGCTTCAACACAATACAACAGTTCATCAAGAGTAGTGACTGGCGTATTGTGACAGGCCAGTTGGTCTGCCACCATTGACCAGACGTTTTCATTTGGTGAGAGATCTGTAGAATGTGCCGGCCAGGGCAGCAGTCGAACATTTTCTGTATCCAAGAAGGTCATACAGGACCTGCAAAATGTGGTCATGCATTATCCTGCTGAAATGTAGGGTTTCGCAGGGATCGAGTGAAGGGTAGAGCCACGGGTCGTACCACATCTGAAATGTAACGTCCACTGTTCAATGTGCCGTCAATGCGAACAAGAGCTGACAGAGATGTGTAACCAATGACACCCCATACCATCACGCCGGGTGATACGTCAGTACGGCGATGACAAATACTCGCTTCCAATGTACGTTCACCGCGACGTCGCCAAACGCCGATGCGATCATCATGATACTGTAAACAGATCCTGGATTCATCCGAAAAAATGACGTTTTGCCATTCGTGCACCCAGGTTCGTCGTTGAGTACACCATCGCTGGCGCTCCTGTCTGTTATGCAGCGTCAAGGGTAACCGCAGCCATGGTCTCAGAGCTGATAGTCCATGCTGCTGCAAACGTTGTCGATCTGTTCGTGGAAATGATTGTGTCTTGCAAACGTCCCCATCCGTTGACTCAGGGATCGAGACGTGACTGCACGATCCGTTGTAGCCTTGCGGATAAGATGCCTGTCATCTCGCCTGCTAGTGATACGAGGCAGTTGGGATCCAGCACGGCGTTCCGTATTGCCCTATTGAACCCACCGATCCCATATTCCGCTAACAGTCATTGGATCTCGACCAACGCGAGCAGCAATGTCGCGATACGATAAACCGCAATCGCGATATGCTACAATCCGACCTTTATCAAAGTCGGAAACGTGATGGTGCGGATTTCTCCTCCTTACACGAGGCATCACAACAAGGTTTCACCTGGCAACGCCGGTCAACTGCTGTTTGTGTATGAGAAAACGGTTGGAAACTTTCCTCGTGTCTTCACGTTGTAGGTGTCGCCACCGGCGCCAACCTTGTGTGAATGCTCTGAAGAGCTAATCGTTTGCACATCACAGCATCTTCTTCCTGTCGGCTAAATTTCGCGTCTGTAGCACGTCATCTTCGTGGAGTAGCGATTTTAATGGCCAGTAGTGTAATTATGCCATAAAAAACATTTTTGCCATTTGGTTTCTGTCTGTCAAGACCGTTTTATTGATTATGGGTTACGAAAGAAAGTTGAAACGTGATAAAATTTTCTTGTTTTTCAAGCCGCGTCAATTCCAAAAAAATTCACGAGCTTTTAACGGCTAGCCCCGCGCCTCCGCATCGTTGTGATTAGTAAAACGACTGACTGCCGGCACTGGCACTATTTCCCGCTCATATACCAACGATTACAGCCACTTACTCCAATCAGAGAGGGCCGAAGCGACGCGTGCACGGTAGGCAGGTTAGGCAGCTCGTAGCAGCTCCGGCACGCCGCGGGACCGAGTGACGTCATGTGGAGCGAGTGGCCGGTTGGTGTTCATTCTAATCTCAGCCCCCTCTTTTATAACTGAGTCCCAGTGTCCGTTTTCGAGGCAATACTCAGCTATCACTTAGTTTTCGAGCTCCTTTTGTTTAATATGTCTCTTGTGTTCGGTACAATGCACCGCAACTGTGCGAATTCTCAGGCCTCTGTAGATGCTGCAACACTCGCAAGGGACACTATAAAAACTGGGCACACGAAGAGCTATGTCTCTGCTGTAGACTACCTAACTTGATGCTCGTTGCCCCACAGGATGGCTTCTACTGCAATTTGCTTCTTTGCTGTTACTGGCTCCTCCTCCTCCTTTGAAGATTTCTTCTGCACAGCTTCCTGTTATGAAAAACACCGCAAGTCCCTTCGATGGTCATTTCTTAGCTGTGATCATCGATATCATTGTTGCCCACTTCTAGTTCCATGCTCTTGGCCAAACGCAATCTCGTTGACTACAGGCTCCTAGGTACTGACTCAAATGCCTCAGAGTCACATTCGACAACTCATTCCGGCGAAAGCTTCTTCCAAGAGAAGTGAAAGTTCTCTTGGTAGCCCCTTCCCACGAATTTTCGATCATCTTGACGCAGGCAACCATGTTGAAGTGATGTTTCCAAACCAAGTGAGAATGAGATTGGTAGCTTCAGTGAATTCAAAGCAACGCTCGGAGAGTGTATAACACTAACTGCCCAACAGAACATTTAGTCGTGTCACAGTAAAAGCAAAATACAACACTATACTGCGTCACTTGTTATATCAACATACAGTGTATCACCGATTATGGTATTACTACGCATTTAATTTTACCCTCTGGGAGGATTTTACGACTAGTAAACAGACCATGAATTACCTAACGAGTTTGGCTTATCGAACCTGAATTTAGTGCTACAGAAGAGACCAGAAAGCTAAAGATTGATATTCGGGAAATGTTTTAAGTAACCAAGTAAACTTAAATGTAATAGAAACGGTCGCCAGCCTAATTAGGCATGGTAATGTGAAACATTACTTTTATATAATCTGTATAGAGTTATTATAAAGGAAAGCTACCTTCACTTCTTTCTCAAAGAAGTGCATTGAACTCTAATATAATCGGATAAGTGGTACAGTGATGCTAGCAGTTATAAATAGTATATGCAAGTTCTCATTATTTCTTCTCAATAGTAATTACTTTGTTATATATGAATTACGTGATCACCAAAAGTTATGAAAGTCAATGTTAAACCAGAAGTGGACATAGACGTAGTTCTATTTCAACAGTAACTTTCCATATAGTATAAATATAACTAAAAGTCACTTTTACACCCATTAAAAAGTAATATTGTTTCTGTCTTTTTATGGGTAATGGCAATTACAGTAACTTTATCTTCAATAAGCAAAATTGTTGGTCAGGGCTCTCAAACTGACTTTCCAATTTTCATCACGCAAAGTACACAAAATTCTAAATTTACTTCAACTGCAATTAATATATTCATTATTCAAGCAGGTTTATTCATTTTAAGCAACTCAAAATTGGGGATCCTTAAACTGTCCAATACCATAAAGCAAACCAAACACACTTTTCTCAGACAATTTGTAAGATGCAAATTTTTGTATTATTTTTTCACTAATTTCACTCAGGTTGCATGGCTTTTAAAAAGTTAATGCTGGCAGTTTTCTCTATATAATTTTGAGTATCACTTTAAGTGCATTTACACTCTAACTAACTTCAAAACAACATGCTGTCTTATTCCCAATAACACAACCACTAATTTCCACTAACAGAATTTAACGCAGTTAATCTTTCAAACACAAACACTTTGAAACAAAGCAAATCAAACGCTATAGAAGTTTTCATAAATGCAGCGCTATCTTCCTCCCTTAACTTCACTTGAAACCACAGTATCTCTAGATATCTTTTCGTATTCAGAATTGTGCAAATAATCAACCATTTATTTTCATTAGATTTTAACACACAGGATACTCCGATGTCAGTACTTATGTGGAGTGGATCCTAAGACGTATCATGAGAGGAACCAAATCAAGGGTTGGACATAAGTTTCATATAATTTGCATGATTACGGCAAATTAAATAACACTTAAATGTACTGGTTCATATTTTGACATAAATATGACCTCTCTTTTAGATTTGCTGAAGTGATGGTGCAATATTGGTGGCAAGTACACGATGGCTACCTGGTGTGTCCTCTGGATGCAATTTGCTCTATTATCTTCTTCTAGGCGACGATAATTCCAACTTCAGAGCCTTTTCCATCAATAGAGCACCCCTTTATAGCCGTACACACATCCGAGGCTTTTCCATATTAATCCAGGTACTGGATGCTACCCTCGGCACTTGCGCTGTCCACCCCCTTGCTGCTCAGACCAGACTGTCCAGTAGCTAGCTGCCGACTGACTGCTATTCCACCTTTTAGCCCACGCCAACCACATTCTGCGCGCGCCAGTTTCACTTCCGCTGCAAATGTGAAGTACTGTTGCTTTTCATTTTATACTATGCAAATCCCTAGGTATCAACCAGCTTATACATAGTTGTAAACAATCATCTTTTAAAAAACTTTTATATTTAAGTACATTAACATGTCGACTCAAAAGCGACATAATTATATCCTCTAACTAATACAAAGAAATTAAATAGTAAAGAGAAAACGTTTTACACAACTTTCCACTTCATCACCTAGTGAAAAATACATACTTGACATTGAACAGAATTAATCACTACAAAATATTTACAGTATTAATTATGGTGTTACAAGTGCCTACAGTGTAGAGCTTCTTAAAGTTAGAAATTATCTGTTGGTCCATAGGCTGAAGTAACGGAGTGGTACTCGAAGGCAGAAATTGGATCTTGATGAACTGAAACTCTTCAGGGAGGTGGTCTTGTAGGCCTGGAGAACGAGCGGGAGCGTTGTCCATAACTAGCAAGAGATCGAGTGGAAGATTCATCCCAAGCAAATATTTTTTCACCGAAGGACCAAACATTTCATTGATCCTATCATTAAAAACATCACGTGTCAAGCATTGTTACTGAACCTCCACATCACATCTAACCCGACCTTCTGGAATTTACACTTCTTGAAAGGTCGTGGATTTTCTGAATGGTAAACAAGTAGCGGTTTAATTTTCAAATCGCCTCTTGCATTGGCACAGAATAGCTATATGGGACGATCTTTCATTATCTTGTGAGTGGGAATGCTTTCTTCTCTGCTTTTGTGAAGGTACGCTTCGGCATCTTTTTCCAGAAGAGACTCGTCTCGTCAAAATTACCTGTTGGGGCAGATAACCCTCAGAATCTACGAGCATCTTGAAGCTGCTGATGGAGCTCCTGCTGTCTTTGTGTCGGATTTGGCTGCTTCTCCGTGCCTCACAACGTTGTGGATGCCGGTTCTTCTCTTAAAATTCCCCAACCACCCACGGCTCCTCATAACACTACCTCTGCCGCTGATGATCCTGGCGTCTTCTTAACAAGTTGGTCGAAAATCATTCTCGCCTTCTCAAAAATGATGTTCTCGTTAACAATGTCGCCTTGCAATTGCTTTCCGATTATCCATATACACCATCCAGAATACGAAACCGGTGTTTATATACTCTTATCACACCTTCTGAAGCATCTATCTCCTTAATCTTATCCTTGTTCTTGACGATAGTGCAAATCGTTGATGCAGACCGATTGCCTATGCGTACTAAATCAGCAACGCTTACACCACGTTTGGTTTGTCAGTACTTTTGTCTTTCATTTCTAATGTCATTTTCTTTCTTTTATGGTCTGGCTGCGGCTTTTCCTTCGGGGACACTTCTATGAAGGTTGTTAACATTTGCACACAAAAAACACTGAGTGAACACAAGTTTAGAGAAACGCGTGACCACAAGCTGCACTAAGATGGTAGCAGAAAGAGTGCTAAACTCAGAGTGCAGTACGTACTAAAGACATTATTCATATGCCATTGCCGAACATGAAAGGTGTTCTTATTGTAAAGTAAGAGAAAAGGGCCCGAACGGCTGGTGACGTCACACTAAATTGTCGTCACTCATTATGTGAAACATTGCTTGTTATGCGAGTCATTTATTACAATTTGTTTTGCTCGCTAAGCGAATTGCACATTGTGGGAGGTGCTCGTTAAGAGAGGTTCTACTGTATTAAAATTTAAGAGAGCAAAGTTCAAAAATTTTAAGGTAAAAATAGGGTGTATGCTTAGGCCCTATAGTATTGCAGTATTAGCAGGTGTAAAAAAGAAGCAGATGTATGCAGCATAATACTGTATCCTAAAACACAAATACAATATGTAAAGCAATAATAAATGTGTTAATGCCAAAAGAGCTCATAAATGCTTACACGTGGATCATAGTACCTCTGCAAATATGGTGCAGCGTAAGGAAAGCAGACAACAAATGAGGACATCATGCCCGAATTGGAGCTGAGCAGATAATGGTATCCATATCTTGAGGTTGGTCTCAGGGTGTGGGTAAAAGTACGACAAAGTAATAACACAAATATTTCCGCATCTGTCGTTACTCTAAGGCACAAACGAATATGTAAGTGCCCATAACCAGCGTATTATATATAAAAACCTAATGAAATATAAAATAAGTTAATACAAACGACAGCAGCAAAGCTGCGAGGTTTGTCAGAGAACCAGCTTTTTCATGTAGCCAAATTACGTTTGTTAGGAGACGCTACGGCCTAAGCAATGTATCGCGATGATCTAAGGAATACGTGGACATTTGAAATTTTGAGGGTAGGCTTGATACAATTTTCACAAAAGAAAACGTACCTATTGGTATTATATGGAACAGTTCAACTATGTGTCAGAAAAACAGACGTTCACTCTAAACTTAGTGGAAAGGGTTAGGAAGCTAAATATGAAAAGACATGAATTGAGGCAGAACTGAGGGCGAAAGGTAAATTTTTCCTCGTGTCGCCGCAAAAAAGCGTCAAAAAAGCTCGGGTAGAATTTCGTAACTTACATAAAGACTTAGCGAATACCATGGCGTTAGGAGAGATAGATGGAGCGACCCGAGGATAGAATAACGTGTTACAGATGTGAACAAACGGGTGCGGTAATGCTGTGAATCTCAACGTACGAGTAAGAAATGCGCACGAGTAGAGTATCCGCAAAAGGACTGTAGACAAAAGAGTAACTGTTGACAACGGGTGGGAATAGTAACTCAACGTTAAAAAAAAAAAAAAAAAACAGGCGCTCTCTGTAAATATAAGCACAGCGAAAACGTGTGCACTCGAGCAATTCTGCTTAGGGAGTGGAAGAAAGTATAGGTTTTTATGGGTGAAATGACGTTCGCTGGGTTCATACCTTTAGAGTTTTCTGGTTAGGTAAAAAATTTCAGGATTTGTATGAGGCTTTGCCTTATATAGGCAACGGTTACATTTATTCCTTGAATATCACGCTAGAACTGACTTTGATCGGTGCATAGCAGAGATCTATGGGAAATGGAACGTATAGAGAAAACTGGCGGCAGTGTCACACTGCCGTGGGGTTCATCTCTGACGCAATGGGAACCACTTAGGTTGCTTTCAGCCACCCTACGCATCAATCTGTGCGATAATATACCGCAAGATATGAGAAAATTATAGTGGGTCAGCGTATCAAATGATATTCCAGTAAACGTATATAGTAGAGCTGCTACAGGAAAACTACACGATGTTTCATATGCAGAAGTGCTGTACACATACAGGAGCAAGACAGAAGGTACTGCCCGCAAGGACCGAAAACTTTGGGTTCACTGGCGTGGAATTGTCCACGTAGCTGACTTTCCCCAATTGAGGGAATTTGCAGGAAAACGATTTAGACAGACAAGATTCGGACCCTACACTTAAGCTAGTCACCAGTTTTTAGCGGCATTACAGTAGAAGATAGCGCACTTGGAAACAGCAGAGAAGATAGCGAAGAACCAAATATTGTTAGAAAACGAAGATCTTTTTGCTCTTTGTAACTCTTCTAGTGATCCACCATAGAATACCAATAGGGAAAGAGCTGCCTGTTTAACAAAAAGCGTGCTGTGTACCACGTTTCCTGTTGCCAGCGAGTGAGGTATTTACTAACCTACATCTACAATGTGGCATTACTGAAGAGAACATCAGCAGCTGGAGAGTGTCAGTCCCCAAGAAAAGTGCAGATTGGAAGAATGAATGTAAATTTTGTTGTGACTACCAGTATCTTATCAAGTGTATTGTTACTGTTGCTTATCCAATCTGAATATGAGAAAACATTTGAATAATCTGGGGCAATGTAAATTTTTCCTGTATGAAATGTTGCCACCAGTTAGAGGCGCATTAGAAGATCGGTCGAAGACAGCATTTACGGTCCAATCACGTCATTACTGGTATTGATGTTTGCCGTTTGGACTGAAAAACTCACCAGCCACATTTCAGCGCTTATTAGACTGTGTTAGGTGTTGAAGCGTAGACAGTACGTAGTGTACTTAAATGACAATTTTTGCGGAAAACATGGAAATATGTTGTGGCTAAGAGAAGTGTTTAAGCAATAGTGCACAGAGCACTTAACATTTAGTTTAGGCTAGTTCGGAAAGGTGTCAATTCACACTGGAAGAAGTACGATATTTAGAGAATGTAATTAGTTATGAGAGAGTCCAAAATGACCACACAATTAGTTAAGATTTTTAAATTAAATTCACAGTGTATAAGGACATTTGCATTATACATAAAATTACAAATAGTTCTCAAAAATGTCAACTGAGCAACACAGTGGCGGTCCGATTACAAACAGTTAATTGGTTAAATTAACCTGCTGCGGCACTCTGTCCCTGCAACTAGATCACAACCGTCGGTAATCCCACAACAGAACTTGAATATAAGTTCAACAAACATACATAAAAGACATCAAAATGCATTCATTTCCGCTGGTTATCCTGCTCTCATATAGACACTATACGTCCAAGCTGGCCAAAGGCTACCCACATGTAAGACAGAAGCAACAGTAGTTCAAATGGTTCAAATGGCTCTGAGCACTATGGGAATTAACTTCTGAGGTCATCAGTCCTCTAGAACTTAGAACTACTTAAACGTAACTAACCTCAGGACATCACACACATCCATGCCCGAGGCACGATTGAAACCTGCGACCGTAGCAGTCGCTCGGTTCCAGACTGAAGCGCCTAGAACCGCTCGGCCACTTCGGCCGGCGCAACAGAAGTACGTCACTGATAGGTCACAAGCCTTTTCCACATAAATCACATTAAGTACTTGAACGAACCATCTGGCGGCTAAAACTCAATTGAAATCGTAAGGACAATTAAACGCTTAATTTTTTTTAAAGAAGTCATGAAATTCAGTGCCCAATTTGCACAAAGACATTCATCACACGCCCACAAGGGCATTAGAATAACAGAAATACAGAGTCACTTGCGTCCTAATCCCGTGGCACACGCCCAGCTGCATGGTACCAAAAGAATAACAACAAAATACTCAACATGAGGCTGGAAGGCTGTCGACATATACCAAACAACAAACAGCAAAACAAGTTTGATAAAATATTAACATACGAAGTAATACTTAAATGAGCAATTAAAAATTCAACTATGACAACTTCAGAATGGGAGCGGCCGCTCATAACATTGCAAGCTATCCTTCCCAGTAACAATAAGCAGCATTATACAAGGTCATTTAACAGAATGATTACATAATAATTCAAACAAGATATTAAAGAAACAAGGTATACCTTTACTGGGGCCTCTTAGGGGCTGGCATACGCACCAAATGGCGAATGACCGATTAAACTGTTCACCTATAACCCGAAGGGCCCCTCGGCACGAAGTAACAGAATGTGCAAATACAAGCACGTACAAACACATGACACACACGTGCGTACCTTTAGGCTGAGTGCACATAACATTAGCTACAGGCCAAATCCAGTAACTCGCCCCAGGAACGGCCATGAAGTCTACAACAAAGAGAAATCACAATCAGTAGTGTCAAATATTCAATAATGACAAACCACGATTTCTAGTACAAGATTAGAATTGCAAAATACGAGGGCTATTCCGAAAGTAAGGTCCGATCGGTCACGAAATGGAAACGACTATGAAAATCCGATAAAGCTTTGCACAGATGTGTTGGGTAGTGTCTCTAGTATAACCCCAGTTAGCATCACGTCGCTCTTCTCATTTCTGAGCTCGCAGTGAGTGCGTAAAGATGTCTAGAAAATAGTGTCTGCCGCCAAGTACGGGGGCCTGGTGAGAAATTTCCCCTGAAGCTATGCAGCTAACATTACATAACTGTCGTGCTGTTTCGTCTTCAAGACAATTCTCAGCCGCATTCTGCAGGGGCAATGAAGATGCTCCTGCATCGTTTTCAAATGGAAATGTGAGATTACCCACAATACAGCCCGTAATTGTCTCCCTCTGAGTTTCAGCTCAGGTCACATGAACCGCTGGTTATGAAGACAACATTTCGGCACAAGACAACGAGCCGTAGGCCAGCGTAGAGAATTGGCGGAGAGCACTGGCGGCTGCCTTCTATAGCGAGGGTATGGGAAAGTTGGTACAACGCTACGATACACGTCAAAGTCGGGTCGGCGACTATGGAGATAAGTAGCCGCAAGGTGTATCTAAATGTTGCAAATAAAACATTTTTGATTTTTACCGTGGTTGCCATTTCGCGACCTATCGGACCTTACTTTCGGAATAGCCCTCGTACTAGCTTGCCGCATACAGAAAGCTCCAGAGTGAGACACACAGCCCCGAAGGGGTCACTGAAAGGCATAAAACATTGGATTCGGGGCCAGCTCACAAGGGACAGGATTAACAGTCTTTAAACATCTTACTTACTAAATAGTCTTCATAGATAATTTCAAAGACATGCCAAGGAGGTCAGTAGCTTCAGATCGAATAACTGTTTTCGTTGTTCACACGATCAGAGGCAGTCTGTAATTGGGAGGACCAAATGCTTCTGTTACGGCAGAGGATAGTTAGGGATGGAAGTGAGAATTTTTTTTATTAAAACACAGTCACAATGAAACAGACAAATTCAAGTCATGCTAGAGAGAGGGGGAAGCAGTAAGCGAACCAGTATGTCACAAAAGGATCAGGTCGTCGACACATGGCGACACTGTCTGCAGAAAGGAGACTGCGACAGAAACCCACAGAAAACCGAAAAAAGCATATTAGTTCCCTCGTGAGACATGTTACAAGATGGACCGACACAGCAGTTAACAGCCTGTTAACTGAATATAGCAGAACAAGGAGCACACATTCAGTCATTACGAGCCGAGTCTTGCGCCATAGCCTCCAGCTAGCTCCTTGTAAACATCCCTGCTCTCCAACTCTCGTCAGGAGTTGATCATTGTGATCGATGGCATTCGCAATAATACAACTCGATGCGATTATTACGATACCGTAGCGAATCTGTATCCTAGATGCTCCTGCACAGTCCATGGACTAGCCGAAAATGTACTCGAAGGTCTTTACCTGATGAACTTCACGCTGCTAGCTGCCTGCCATCTGTTGTTGTTGTTATGGTCTTCACTCGGAAGCCAGGTTTGATGCAGCGCTCCACGCTACTCTATCCTGTGCAAGCCTTTTCATCTCCGAATAACTACTGCAACTTACATCCTTCTGAATATGTTTACTGTATTCATCTCTTGATCTCCCTGTACGATTTGTACCGTGCAGGCTTACCTTCAATACGAAATTGGTGATCCCCTGATGGCTCGGAATGTGACCTGTCAACCGATCCCCTCTTCAATCATACTGTGCCACAAATTACTTTTCTCCACAGTTGTATTCAGTACCTCTTCATTAGTTATGTGATGTACCCGTCTAATCTTCAGCATTGTTCTGTAACACTACATTTCAAAAGCTTACTATCTCTTCTAGTCTAAACTGTTTGTCGGCCATATATGGCAACATTCCATAGAAACACTTTCAGAGAAGGCTTTCTAACACTTAAATCTATATTCACTGTTAACGAATTTCTTTTCCTCTCAAATGCTTTTCTGGCCCTGGCCAGTCGACATTTTCTAACTTCTCTACATCGGCCTTGTCAGCTATTTTACTTCCCAACCAACGAAACTCATTTAGTAATTTAAGCGTCTCGTTCCTAATCTAATTTCCCCAGCATCACATGATTTAATTCGACGTTATTCAGTTACCCTTGTTTTGTTTTTGTGGATGTCCATCTGATACCCATCTTTCAAGTCACTATCCGTTCAAATGTGTGTGAATTCCTAAGGGACCAAACTGCTGAGGTCATCGGCCCTTGGACTTACACACTGCTTAAACTAGCTCAAACTAAGAACAGCAAAAACACACCCATGCCCAAGGGTGGACTCGAACCTCCGGCGGGAGTGGTCGCGCAATTCGTGACATGGCGCCTCAAACCGCACTGCCACTTCGCGCGGCCACTATCCGTTCAGTTCAACTGCTCTTCCAAGTGCTTTGCTGTCTCTGACAGAATTAGAATGTCATCAGTAAACCTCACGGAATTTTTATTTCTTCTCCTTGAACGTTAATTCCTTCTTCAAATTTGTCTTCGAAATCTTTTACTGTTTGCTCCATGTACAGGTTGAATAACGCCGGCTATAGGCCTGCCATCTACTCATACATAAACCGACTGTCCTCCAAATACCACATTGCAGAGTGCTGCCATTACTAGACTTCAACGCAGAAACCACCAACAGGATCTCCTGGAGCACACGTTCAACACACAGGCACCTTCGGGTGCTGAAATCTACCAGGGTCAGGGAGGAGATTAACCGACAGTCCGACTACCGACACAAGGCACATTGCGGATGGGTCACCAAGGATCATCGTACAATTCGGAGTGGGACAGAGTACACTCCAGGGGCCATTGGGACAACCACTTCACGGTTAGCAATTGTCGCGTCTGCTCGCAAGGAATCCGTGGAGGCACCTGGGTCGCTGACATCTTCTCGTGGAAGTGCAATCGCTGAGCTGACTCGACGGACGTCGACTACAATCCAACACGCAGCTGAATGAGCAACGACTTCCAGGGAGTGTGAATAAATAAAGGAACTCTGATAATGTTTTAATAGCGTCTTCGACGCTTCTCAGGTTTGACACAGCTATCATCACTTCACGCAGGTGTGTCGCAACTCGTCCCTGTGTACTTCCAAGGGAGCGAGTAAATATTGCAGCATTAGCCTCATGCAGGCTTTCGCAACTAGGGCAGGGATATGCTGGCCAGGCACCAAAGCATTTCTGCAGCTGCATTAGTGATGATGCACAATCCAGCAATGCGGCTTCTGCTGTTAGTGGATGACTGCGTCGCTGCAGCACCACATGGCGTTTCAGCAGACAGCTGCTTGACGGGAGCTACCTTCTGTCAAAACACGTCCAGGTGGTGTGAGTGTAAATGCTTCCAGGTCAGATGGTAACAGCCTTTCTTCTGCGCAGTCTCTACCCCAGTCATCCAACGAACGTGCGACTAAGCTAATAGAGTCATATCGAGCAGCGCCACCAAATAGGCAAAGTTTCTTTTCTACAAGCCGTCAGATAACCCAGACTGTTTCAGGCTTCAAACTGGATCTGGCTCAAATGGCTCTGAGCACTATGGGACTCAACTGCTGAGGTCATTAGTCCCCTAGAACTTAGAACTAGTAAAACCTAACTAACCTAAGGACATCACAAACATCCATGCCCGAGGCAGGATTCGAACCTGCGACCGTAGCGGTCTTGCGGTTCCAGACTGCAGCGCCTTTAACCGCACGGCCACTTCGGCCGGCCAAACTAGATCTGCTGGGGTGAGTTCGCATAGCAGCTGCCACCGCCTGCCATTCCAGCGAGTCTCTGATGGTCTTGGGTTCAACTCTGGTCGCCTGCACGTTCCAGCCAGTTGCCTCCTGCTGCAGACAATACTCGCCAGGTAAGTCATCTACAATGCGCCATGGCAAGACGTTTGCCGTCACCGCCAGCTACCACTGCGCTGCCACAACATAGCATTGCCCGGTATACAATGCTCGGTATCTACTGAGGTCGGCAACTGGCTCGCTTTCGATGAGTTGCTCTAGGAGAAGCTACGAAGCTTCGAGTAATAAAAATAATGTTTTTGTTCAGTAAGCATTCTTCACTTCGTGCTGGTCACGGTATGTAACCCCACCACGCAGCTTCTCACACACGCCACTTCGGACTCAGATGTTGCCATTCTGAAACACTGGTATTATGCAGTTCTAATATGAAGTATTTTAGCTTCCTTAATCTAGGGCTTCTGTATGTCTGCAAGAACTGTTCTTGGTATTACGTATTTGTCCATTTCTGCGTCATAGCTCTTCCTACGTTATCCATATGATGTACAATGCTTCCTCTTGTGGCAGTTCTGTTAAGGGTTTTCTCCTGTTTTCTGATCTATCTGTGGTCTCCTATGTATCAAGTCTGGCATTTGTAGTGATTGTATGATCGTAAGTCTTTAATATTGGAAGCACGGATTGTCCGCCATGATGTTGCTCCGTATTGTATTGTTGGTTGTATTGTAGAGTGGTATTGTAGTTCTGTAAAGCCTTATCTTTGTGGCACGTTCAGGTCTTTAATAGTAAAGAAATATATCAATGCTCTGATCATCTTAGTTGTATTTTGCTTTTGTTCCTGTACATGCGTCTTACATGAAAGTCATTTGTCTAGCACATTTACTCGACGTTTGATGCTATTATGCCACAGTATCAACTGATTTAAGATTGGCAACTTCTGCCCTGACAAGTTGTCGCTGCATACTTGTAGTTATTTGCGGAATACCTCTTGCTACTGTCAGAAACTCCGTGTCTTCAGCGTAGAGGATGGTGCTGATATGTGACACGTTTGCTATACGTTGAGATATTTACTGAAATGTAAATACGATATCACAGAACTCTGTTGTAAGCTTATATATACAGGGTTAATCTAAATGATGGGCCGGCCGCGGTGGTCTAGCGGTTCTAGGCGCGCAGTCCGGAACCGCGCGACTGCTACGGTCGCAGGTTCGAATCCTGCCTCGGGCATGGATGTGTGTGATGTCCTTAGGTTAGTTCGGTTTAAGTAGTTCTAAGTTCTAGGGGACTGATGACCACAGATGTTAAGTCCCATAGTGCTCAGAGCCATTTCTAAATGATGGACCCATTTTAAAAACTTCGTATTTATTCAAGTAAAGATCCAAAATGAACAAGCTTTATAGCAATGGAAAGAGGAAGTTTCAAAGATTTTTTCATAACGTTCGATATCAATTTTATAAATTTAATAACTTGTAATTAATTAGTTTTCAATAATTAGAAATGTGGTAAATGTTATAAATGTTCAATGTGGCCACCATTGGCTGCGCGGCAATCATTGACACGGTAGCCAAACTCGTTCCACACACGCGAAAGCATATCTGCTGTTACTGAGTGCACGGCAGCAGTGATCTGGTTCCGTAGATCGTTCAAAGTGGTTGGTAGAGGCGGGACGTAAGCAGCTTCCTCCACATAACCCCATAAGAAATAATCGTAGGTGTGAGATCAGGAGACCTCGGTGGCCGTAAGTGCAGAGCCAGATCCTCAAGTCCCCTGCGACCGATCCAGCACTGAGGAAGGGAGTCTTTCAAAAAGCCTCGTACATCACGGTGCCAATGGGGCGGAGATCCATCCTGTTGGAAAATGAAGTCCTGGAAATCTTCCATAACTTGAGGGAACAACGATTGTTCCAACATGTCTACGTATTTGGTTGTCATTACGGGTCTTTCCGCAAAGAAAAATGGTCCATAAACCTTAGTACGGGATACAGTACAGAACACGTTGATCTTCGGTGAGTCTCTTTCGTGTTGTGAAGGTGAATGTGGATGTTCCAAACCCCAGATGCAAAGTTTGTATGTGTGTTGACTTTTCCACTAAGGTGGAATGTCGCTTCATCGCTAAAAACTACATGCTGTCTTTGCTAGCAAATAACCACAAAATGCGAGACGCTGCTCTTTGTCATTGGAGTTGTAGGTAGAGCTTCTACAGCAAACGCCATCTCAGAACTTTCTATACAGCTGGTTGGGGTATTCCATGTTCTCGACTGGCTCTATTGGTAGACTGACAGGGACGGCGCTCAAAACCTTCTTGAATCTGTCGGACATCATCCTCTGACACACGCGGTCGGCTTGTGCTTTTCCCTATGCACACGCTCCTAGTCTGTTTAAATTGCTTAAGCCAATGGCTAATGCTTTGCGAGTTGGTGGCTGAATACCGAGTTTGGTACGAAATGCCCGCTGCACTACAATTTGCGACTCACTTTTCGCAAACTCAAGAACGCAGAAAACCTTATGCTCCGCAGTCGCCATCTCACTCAGAACTGATAGTGAAACGGAATGACGGCCTTTTTGCCGCGCTAACCATCACCGCCCGCCCGCCGCCGCCATCCAAAAACTTTGAAACTTCCTCTTTTCATTGCTATAAAGCTTGTTCATTTTGGATATGTACTTGAATACATAAGAAATTCTGAAAATTGGTCCTTCATTTAGAGTAACCCTATATTATTACTATTATTTGTGTTATGCTCTTGGAGAGCGCATTTAGACTAAACTTCATGTCAGTTTCCTTGTTGTTCTCTCTTTACGTTCTGCCCAAACTTCCCTCATTCGTGTACTATGTTTCTGCTTCCGTTCTTCGATCCACTTATGTCCCGTGTTCTCTTCGGCTTCTCGTTTTCGCTGTTCGTCCAGTGTTCCTTCATCCTCTGGCTGTGGGCTGTGTTCTTGTCGTCTCTGCTCTCCATTGTGTTCGTTTTTTGTGTGGCGTCTCGTGTAGTTTGTTTCTTCTGATCTGGTTCCTAAGGAGTATTTTGTTTTGTACTTTTTCCTGTGTGATGTTGAGTTGTTCCATGTCATTTCTTAGTTCATTCATCCATTTCTTGCTTTTCCTTGTGCTAACCCAGTCCAAGATCTGTCTCGTTATCCTATGTTGCGCCACTCTGCTAAGGTGTTGGTAAAACTATAGTCTTCGTTTCCTGATTTGGTCTGTTATTTTCTCTGTGTGTTCGTATACTTCTTCAGCTGGCCTCTTTATCCATACCCCGTCTTTTTTCGTCGCCCCGAATGTTTTCCTGAGCATTTTTCGTTCCGTGTTCTCTATCTGTTTGATTCGTGTCTCTCCTTTTACTACTGTGGTCTTGGCTGCGTATAGTGCTTCTAGTAGCACCACCGTCTCGTAGTGTCATAGCTTGGTCTTTCGTGGGTAGCTTTCTTATTGTAGTGATTCCAAGTCAGTTTGTAAGCTTTCTCTAGTTTAGCTCTTCTCTCTTTATTGCATACCTTACTTCTTCCTGTAATCAGTATTGTTTCTCCTCGGTACCTGAAATCTTCTGTTCTGTGTATTGTCCCATATTTTGCATGTACTGATGGGTGTTTCTGGGTGCTCACGAACTGTGTTTTCTCGTATGATATCTATAGTCCGGTCTTGGCTGAGATTTCGTGCAGTTCCTCTATGGTTCTTATTGTTTCTGTTTCCCGTACTGTTACGGTGGCTAAATCATCCGCGAACGCAAGTCACTTGACTCTTACTTTTCCTAACAGGACTCCATTCTGTGTCTTTTCCCACTCATTCACTATTTTGTCTACTATGTTGAAGAGCAATGGCGAGAGGCCATCGCCCTGCCTGATTCCTGTTCTGATTTCGAATTGTTCTGAGATCTCTCCACAGAACTTCGCTTTAGATGTCGAGTTTGTTAGTGTTTTCTGGATTATGGTTAGTGTCTTCCTATCTACTCCGTATTCGTTCAGTAGAGTTTCTCTATCTATTGAGTCGTACGCCTTCTGGAAGACGAAGAAGGTGATGGTTATGTTCTGTTTGTGTTGCAGTGTCATCTTAAGGTTCCATATCTGTTCAGCGCATGATCTGCGTTTACGAAACTCAGCCTGGTATTCGCCAATCAGGTGGTCTGTTTGCCTCTCTAATCTAATTAGCAGTGCTTTCAAGAGTGCACTATGTGATCAAAAGTATTCGGACACCCCCAAAAACATATGTTTTTCATATTAGGTGCATTGGGTTGCCACCTACTGCCAGGTACTCCATATCAACGACCTCAGTGGTCGTTAAACATCGTGAGAGAGTAGAATGGGGCATTCTTCGGAACTCATGGACCTCAAACGTGATCAGGTGATAGGGTTTCACTTGTGTCATACGTCTGTACGCGAGATATCCACACTCCTAAACATCCCTAGCTCCACTGTTCCCGATGTGATAATGAAGTGTAAACGAGAAGGGACACGTACAGCATAAAATCGTACAGGCGACCTCGTCTGTTGACTGACAGAGACCGCCGTCAGTTGCAGAGGGTCGTAATGTGCAATAGGCAGACATCTACACTGCATCAGGATCCACTGCAAATACTATGACAGTTAGACGGGAGGAAAGAAAACTTGCATTTCATTGTCGAGCGGCTGCTCATAATCCACACATCACGCCAGTAAACGCCAAACGACGCCTCGCTTGGTGTAAGGAGCGTAAACATTGAACGATTGAACCGTGGAAAAACATTGTATGGAGGGACGAACCGCGGTACACAATGCGGCAATCCGATAGCAAGGTGTGGGTATGGCGAAAGTCCAGTGAACGTCATCTTCCAGCGGGGGTCGTGCCAACAGTAAAATGGCGTGGTCGTGCTTTTCATGGAGGGAGTTTGCACCCATTGTTTTTTCGCCTGCCACTATCACAGCACAGGCCTACATTGATGTTTTAAGCACATACTTGCTTCCCACTGTCGAAGGGCAAATCGGGGTTAGCGATTGCATGTATCAACACGATCGAGCACATGTTCATAATGCACGGCCTGTGGTGAAGTGGTTACACGACAATAACACCTGTATGATGGACTGGCCTGCACAGTGTCCTGACCTGAATCCTATACAACACCTGTGGGATGTTTTGGAACACCGACTTAACATCGATACCTCTTCTCAGTGCAGCACTTTGTGAAGAATGGACTCCCATTCCCAAGAAACCTTCCAGCACCTGATTGAACGTATGCCTGCGAGAGTGCAAGCTAACAGTGGGCCAACATCATATTGAATTCCAGCATTACCGAAGGAGGACGCCACGAACCTGTAAGTCATTTTCAGCCAGGTGTCCGGATACTTTTGATCACATCTTGTATGTGACGGGTAACAGCGAGATGCCCCTAGAGTTGTTTGGGTCCGACGTATCCCCTTTCTTGTGTAGATGGGGGATCAGTGTTGTGCATCCATTCTTTCGGTATCTCTTCTGTTTCCCATATCTGTTTCGTGATGTGTATGTGTTCTGTGAGATTCGGGTATTGTACTTCCAGAATTCCGCGATGACTCCATCCTCCCCTGGTGCTCTATTGTTCTGGAGGTACTTGATTTCTCTTACTTATTTTATCAATGGCGATTTGCTATCTGGGTTTGGTTCAAGTTCCTCTGTGTCCAGTTTGTCTGTTAGTGATTCTGCGTTTAGGAATTTCTCGAAGCACTTCGCTACGAGGTTACAGTTGTTCTTGGTATTGGTCTCTAGTGTGCCGTCCGGTCTCCTAAAGCAGATGTTTGGCGCTTGGTATTTCAACATGGTTTCCCTGAACGTCCTGTGGAAATTCCTCGTGTTGTTCCTTGTGAAGTCTGCTTCTATCTCGTCTAGTTTCTGTTTGTCGTAGTTTAGTTTTTCCTTACGAAAAATTTTACTTGTCTGTTTCTGTTTTTTGAGAAATTGTTGCCAGTTTCCTAGTATCTTGTTGCTCTTTAACTTCTTCCAGGTGTTGATTCGTCTTTCGATTACTAGGTCACATGTGTGGTTCCACCAGCGGTGTTTCCTGGTTCTCGGTGCTACAACTAATTTTATGACATCTGGAAGCTTTCCTGACAGCTGTTCCCAGTTTTGCGTTGTTGCTATCTTAATTTTTTTCCAGTATTTTCTCTTGGTTGAGTGTTAGATATTCTCGGTCTTGTTAATGATCTCAGTTTTCTGTTGTTCCCTCTTAGGAGTTAGGTTTGTCTTTATCTGTAGTAGGTGGTGATTCGAATCAAAGAAAACCTTTCGTGTGTTGATGATCAGGATTTCCCACTGTGCTTCTCTTTGTGTTATGACCTGGTCGATCTGTAATTCTCTCTTGCCACTTGGGGGTTTCCATGTGATTAATTTTTGTATGGGGTTCTTGAAGTTCGTTGACATGACTTTGAGGTAATGGATCTCGCAGAATTCTATCAGGTGTCTCTGTCACGGTGTGGTATGTATCTTCCTGTAATTTGTATTTTTGTTCTTTTCCTAGTTTTGCTTTGAAGTCTCCTAGCCTAATTTTAGTTCGGTCTGTAGATATTCTCATGATTGTCTCCTTCATTATTGTCCAAAAGTAGTCAATGGCGTCTGGGTCCTTCCTGTTGTAGCCATATGTTGGTGCGTGTGCGTTTATGATCGTGTATGCCCTGTTTGCCGACTTAATTGTCAGTGTGCTGGTTCTTCCGTTAGGCGATATGAAGTCCATTACTGCGTCTGTGATTGCCCAGTGTTCTGCGAATCCTGTGCCATAGAGACTGAGGTTCTTCCTATGTACCGACGGTTTTCCCTTGCATATTCTGTAGTTCATTGTGTTGAAATGGTATCCATCTGGGAATCTTATTTTTTGTAGTGTGCAAATTTTGATCTTGAATCTGTCTAGAGTATCTGTGAGCTGCTTCATCTTACCCATCTTGAGTAGTGTGTTCACGTTGAGTCTTGCGATGTAGTGTTTCTGTTTTGTCTTGAGCGAGTTTGATAGCTCCGATTCTGATGATACCCATGAGCCCCCGAAACCCGATGCTCACGACTGTCCAGTCTATTGACTGGGGCCCGGGGTAGTGAAATCTTCCTCGTTGTTCCATCATGATGTTTAGTGGTTGGATTTGTGGAGTGTTGCCGAGTACAACCTGATTTCCCAGGCATGGAGGTTGATTGAGGCCGCCACTAACGTGGGATGCAGACGCCCTTCGTAGCCCCCCATTATGGGTACCGACGCTACTGGTAATTTTGGTCCACCCGGAGTATTTCATTTCGTCGGTGCCACCTATATCTCCCCTATCCGACCCCTGGGGAGGCGCCAGGTTGCGAATCTATCACCCGCCCCGGGCGAATAACTTACAGAGAATCTAATAGTAAGATTGTACGACCAGACTGCTATAATATCTGACTGTTACATACAGATCGTCGACAACTGTTCCGTACAGTAAGGTACACATATATTCCTTGCCGAACGCTTTCTCCGCTATTAAAAGTACTCCTATGGACAAGTTCGTTCTATTCAAATTACACTCCTGGAAATGGAAAACAGAACACATTGACACCGGTGTGTCAGACCTACCATACTTGCTCCGGACACTGCGAGAGGGCTGTACAAGCAATGATCACACGCACGGCACAGCGGACACACCAGGAACCGCGGTGTTGGCCGTCGAATGGCGCTAGCTGCGCAGCATTTGTGCACCGCCGCCGTCAGTGTCAGCCAGTTTGCCGTGGCATACGGAGCTCCATCGCAGTCTTTAACACTGGTAGCATGCCGCGACAGCGTGGACGTGAACCGTATGTGCAGTTGACGGACTTTGAGCGAGGGCGTATAGTGGGCATGCGGGAGGCCGGGTGGACGTACCGCCGAATTGCTCAACACGTGGGACGTGAGGTCTCCACAGTACATCGATGTTGTCGCCAGTGGTCGGCGGAAGGTGCACGTGCCCGTCGACCTGGGACCGGACCGCAGCGACGCACGGATGCACGCCAAGACCGTAGGATCCTACGCAGTGCCGTAGGGGACCGCACCGCCACTTCCCAGCAAATTAGGGACACTGTTGCTCCTGGGGTATCGGCGAGGACCATTCGCAACCGTCTCCATGAAGCTGGGCTACGGTCCCGCACACCGTTAGGCCGTCTTCCGCTCACGCCCCAACATCGTGCAGCCCGCCTCCAGTGGTGTCGCGACAGGCGTGAATGGAGGGACGAATGGAGACGTGTCGTCTTCAGCGATGAGAGTCGCTTCTGCCTTGGTGCCAATGATGGTCGTATGCGTGTTTGGCGCCGTGCAGGTGAGCGCCACAATCAGGACTGCATACGACCGAGGCACACAGGGCCAACACCCGGCATCATGGTGTGGGGAGCGATCTCCTACACTGGCCGTACACCACTGGTGATCGTCGAGGGGACACTGAATAGTGCACGGTACATCCAAACCGTCATCGAACCCATCGTTCTACCATTCCTAGACCGGCAAGGGAACTTGCTGTTCCAACAGGACAATGCATGTCCGCATGTATCCCGTGCCACCCAACGTGCTCTAGAAGGTGTAAGTCAACTACCCTGGCCAGCAAGATCTCCGGATCTGTCCCCCATTGAGCATGTTTGGGACTGGATGAAGCGTCGTCTCACGCGGTCTGCACGTCCAGCACGAATGCTGGTCCAACTGAGGCGCCAGGTGGAAATGGCATGGCAAGCCGTTCCACAGGACTACATCCAGCATCTCTACGATCGTCTCCATGGGAGAATAGCAGCCTGCATTGCTGCGAAAGGTGGATATACACTGTACTAGTGCCGACATTGTGCATTCTCTGTTGCCTGTGTCTATGTGCCTGTGGTTCTGTCAGTGTGATCATGTGATGTATCTGACCCCAGGAATGTGTCAATAAAGTTTCCCATTCCTGGGACAATGAATTCACGGTGTTCTTATTTCAATTTCCAGGAGTGTATATTCCTTGCCGAACTCTTTCTCCGCTATTAAAAGTACTCCTATGGACAAGTTCGTTCTATTCAAATTAGTTTGTATGTTTGACTGATTTGAAATCCCGATTGTTCCAATTTAACGATGGTTTCTTTTTTCTAGTTGTGTCCTGTTTCGCTTTAGCAAAACAGATTCTGATATTTTCTCGAGCAGGGAGCAGGCTCATAGGTCTGTAGTTGTAGAGCAGCGCGGGATCGTTTTCTCCCATCGGTTCTGGTTTTTACCGTCTTGCAGGTTGTCGGAAAATATTGATGAAGTAAGCAGCTGTTTGTTATTCCTGTGTGAAGCATTTATGCTTTGCTGCGAAACTCAATGGAATGTATGTGTATACCTTCAGAGGACGTCACCCCAGAGGGAACAGAGAATTCCATTAACTCGGGGCGTACCTCATCAGTGCAACAAAAGCACCATCAAATTAACGTAAACTCGTAACATGGCAACAAAAACCTCGTCACAGTAGAAAACTTGTTGCGTACACAATTAATTTTGCATCCTCTTGCTATCCTGTGTACCTTCACTACAGAGTATCGGGCAGCTAAGCACTGCAAAAGTTATCACATAGTATTTCCTTTCAAAGAAACCGTGACCTAGAAAGCAAAATGTATGGAAAAACTACATGCTATTTAAATTTTTAATTACCTATTCGGCACTGTTCTATACGTAAACAACTACGGAACGAGTAATGTAAATGTTGTCCATATCAACATTTTTTTTAGAACCTGCGTTCTGTGTTTTACTAAAGAGACATCAACGAATTCTGATAATACTCTCGAGCAATAATGCTGAAAACAGAGTTCTAGCGTCTTAGATGTATTTTGATTTAACTAATTAAATTGGGGGGGGGGGGGGGGACGCTGAGCACTATGGGACTCAACTGCTGTGGTCATAAGTCCCCTAGAACTTAGAACTACTTAAACCTAACTAACCTAAGGACAGCACACAACACCCAGCCATCACGAGGCAGAGAAAATCCCTGACCCCGCCGGGAATCGAACCCGGGAACCCGGGCGTGGGAAGCGAGAACGCTACCGCACGACCACGAGATGCGGGCAACTAATTAAATGGCTGGGTGTGGTGAAACAGGGATGCAGTCAAACGAAGACGTGTCGAAAACTCAAGCACGCATTGGATGAAGGAATGTGACAGTGGATAAGTGTCCAACGAGTTTTTATTAAATTTGTTGCGGAACTGACCGAAGCGGCAATCCCAACGCTAAACAAAGAATTTTACGGATATGGCATGTGGAATTTACGACTAAGTTTGTTTGGAAAGCGGAAGACTGAGTAATAAAAAGACGAAATGATATACGGCTTAATTCAGCTTTGAATAGCTTCGTGAAAAATAAAAAGAGACGGCTTTGAGTTGAATAACTTTGTGGTTGCCTTATCTTGCTAAATTAAAACAGCGGCGAGTCTACACTTCATACAGTCATGGCCGAGCGGTTCTAGGTGCTTCTGTCCGGAACCGCGCTGCTGCTACTGTCGCAGGTTCGAATCCTGCCTCGGGCATGATGTGTGTGATGTCCTAAGTTTTGTTAGGTTTAATTATGGGACTGATGACCTCAGACGTTAAGTCCCACAGTGCTCAGAGCCGTTTGAACCAGTTCTCCATCCAGTCTGACATTTCGGTACAGAATATATTTTTCGAAACCATCCAAACTGGGCAAACCACTAAGAAATGCATGGCAAAGGTTGTGTGCCATTGTACCACGTATTACGATTTCTTCCCAGGCCACGGGAGTATTGAACTTGGGAAGATTTACTGCTTAAATGCCTCTTTAAGCAGTATCACTGTGTCTTCGCGAGACCTGTAAAAGCTGTACCTTCAGGGTTGTAATATATGCCCGGCTCCCTAACTTGACAAAGATTCTTGAAACGCTGAGCCGTGCGGGATTAGCCGAGCGGTGTAAGGCCCTGCAGTCATGGACTGTGCGGCTAATCCCGGCGGAGGTTCGAGTCCTCCCTCGGGCATGGGTGTGTGTGTTTGTCATTAGGATAGTTTAGGTTAAGTAGTGTGTAAGCTTAGGGACTGATGACCCTAGCAGTTAAGTCCCATAAGTTTTCACACACATTTGAACATTTTTTTTTCTTGAAAGGCTGAAAATCTCTAGCTCTGATTTTAACCAATTTTGTGACATTCTTCCGTGGGGCAAAAGTATCTATTACGATACTGCATTGCCTGTGTTGCTCATTTTTACGATGCAATGCATGCTTGTCCGAAGGAACATTGCATCGTAATTCTGAACAGCAGCCCTCTGCAGTATCGTATTTATTCGCCGACACCGACTAAGCAACTTTTAATTAAAATGTCTCCTGTACGGAAATATTGGTAATGAACGTGCGAGTGCGTGCTGCAGACTCGTGGTTGACGACATTTATGGAAGTTTGAGTCTGGTCGTAGAGCGTGCTCGGAAAGCCTAACGGCAAGGCGACCGTTCGCGATAAGTGGGAATTCCTGGTTTGAGTCCCGATCCGTCACAAATTTTAATTGCCGTAATTCCGTTATAAAGCTGATTGCTGTCCATATTCGCAACTGTGGATACATTTCACATGTAACTATTACTGCCTCTGCTGCCCTTCATTGTATACATTCAACATCCACTGTTAGTCCTATATTCTGTGGATCAACACAACTGAATAACCTTCTAGGATGGGTCTCACAAGTGTTTTGTAAGCATTGGCCTTCCTAAACTGGTTGCATTTTCCCAGCATCCCACCAGTGAACAGAAGTCTGTCACCGGCCTTACCAACAACTGATCTTCACGCAGCAACGGAAGTTGTAAAATGCATTTTCCAGGATTTCATTAATTTAAATTAAGGACTAACAAGTTTGAAAACTTTGACGGAGCGCCTTCGGATTCGGAGGAAGACTAACAAATAAATTACTACCAACACTGGACGTATCTCTTCTAAGTCAAGGTAAAGAAAGCCGGCCGCGGTGGTCTCGCGGTTCTAGGCGCGCAGTCCGGAACCGTGCGACTGCTACGGTCGCAAGTTCGAATCCTGCCTCGGGCATGGATGTGTGTGATGTCCTTAGGTTAGTTAGGTTTAAGTAGTTCTAAGTTCTAGGGGACTAATGACCACAGCAGTTGAGTCCCATAGTGCTCAGAGCCATTTGAACCAAGGTAAAGAAATGTTAGGTTCTGCGCTGCAACGTCAAGGGGTACCTCCTGAAAACATGCGTCAGAACCGGTGGACTGGGACTAATTTTACCTTCTTTCTAGTACCAGTCTTTATCACTGGCTAAGACAGGGATGAAAAATGTGCCTATATATGTCGGTGTGAAATATACGGTTGCGACGTTAACCTCGTATCAGTCCCTTCGAAAACGATAGAAGTAAACCAATGTGTGGCCAGACCTTTAGGCCTATTGTAACATTGCCACGATGTGTAGCGGCAGCCGCCGAGCCAAGAGGACGCGCAGCAGAGCAGCAGCAGCACTTGTCTGATAAACTGTAAATTAATTTAGTCATCGTTTTTTATTGTTCATGTGCTTCTGCAAAGAAGTGAAGTGTAGGTGTGTATTTTACTGTGTAGATGAGTGGTTAGAAAATTAATGGTAGTTTTAGTTTTTGGCCTTGTACCGTTCTGCTTTTGGACCAGTGATGTTTTATTTACGGTGCATTCTGATGGACCGACAACTGGCGAGACAACGGAGCGCCAGCACCAGAGATCTTGCAGCAGTCGTCTCTGGTAGTAAGCTGCTGAAGGCACATCTCTGTAATCACACTGTCGACTGTCAACCGACATTTCACTGCTGCGGAACATCAGCACGAAGTCCTACAGACAAATAGATAATTTCCAAGAATGAGTGCCTATCGAAGTCGTGGGGACCAAACGATACGTATCGAACGTGCGATCGTTAATCGATAATGTGACTCTGGTGACGGCCGTTATGAGTATGTTTACGGTGGTCACTACAGAACGACAAAAGAAGAGCGTAACTTACCTTACTCGTCGTCGGCGTTGTCGTCATGTGAAAGTCCATTACGGTAGCCTGGATGGATAATTTTGAAGAGCTGAATCATGTATTCTTCCTGATGTTCGTTTTCAGCGCTGTCCACAATGAAACTGTAACGGTATTTCAGCATCGAAACTGTTCTTACGAATTTTACACACTCACAAATAAATTGCGGAGGTACGTAATTTAGAGCAAGTATGGCAACGACGGGAAACAGATAAAAATGACGATCACAAATAATTTATCACAGCGCCCGCCACCGGAGTCGCATGATCTATTGGCGATCGCACGTTCGATATGTATCGTTTGGATCCAGCGACTTCGATAGGCAATCATTCTTGGAAATTACCGACAAATATTAGTAAAGCGAGCTACATAGGTTCAGGTTGGTTTTGGATTTACCTTTTAAGAGTTCTTCTGTAGTAACACGTAAAGTTAAAATTACATTTGCCCTGCTACAGGCAATTTTATTAGCAGAACAAACAGTGTGTTGACCTAACGGTTATAACTTAACTAATGATGTTTTGAAGTCTCTAAGGATAAAGTTCAAACTTTTTTGTTCTACTGATACCGTAGGCTCACATTGTTAAATATAGTTATCGTGAATCAGTAGAGGTAGATCAGTTAACAACGACTTGAAATCGAAACGGTTTACAGCTGCGTCATTTCAGACCAAGTCATTACTCATTCTTCACTGCTGACATTAACTTTATTCCAGTCAGGGATCAATTGCCTGTTTGTTGATCGCTCTGCTTAATAATTAAAATTTACCACCAAGGACATTATGAATTCTAACAGATCCAAATTACTATCAATAATAGGCCAATACTCAAATTTACTAGTTTTGTGAAAGTCGTTATAGTATAAAAATGTTGCACTGTCTGACCACGTACCGGTTTTCAGTTGCAAATAGCAACCCATAATTATTTATTGTAGTATCAGATCTTACTAAATAATATTCGTAAATGTTTTATCTGTTTATGTGTCTCATTTACAAGTATTTATTTTGTATGTGACGGAAGTTTGCTTAGTCTTCGAGATGGGACTCTACCCACCTGATAATTTCAGGGACATATTAGTTCAGAATAGAAACAGGAGTTAGATTAAATTGACTGGTGTGCGGCTCTTTAATCCCAAATGTTTACGAGGTGTTTTGGTGAACGTTTGACTGAAGAACCTTCAAGTGTTACGAACAGTACGAGCAGTATCAAGGATGGTGAAGGTATCGGGTACATATTTACTAGTAGGACACTATGGAATTCATTATAGAGTAGGTAGCCGAATTACAGTCCCTGCAATGTTTTCATAAATAGTCTTAAGCGAACAGTGATAGTTAACAGAAATCAGTCAAACAAAAGAAGAAGAAGGTAGGGCCGTTTTAAACTGACCCGAAACTGGAACAGCCACCAAATTCAGCAATTATATAAGGACGTACAGTATGGAAAACACCTACACCTGTACGTGGGAGGTAACGTACATGTAAGGGTGAGACAGTACTCGCCAGTATGAGAAGTCATATAATTGTCCTGTTAGTCGAAGAGCATGGCGACATCGTGCATAATACAAAGTATGACTATAATCCATTGCAAAGTCAAGCTACTCAGATGGTAAATCGATATTAGCTTTGTTGTTAAGAGCTATGAGAACAATACATAAATACAGCATCATCATCGGGATATTTTCTGTAGTGCTTACAAGTTGTATATGTTCCTCTGTCTTCTGTAATTCCACGAGGTGGGACACTAGTAGGGTAGCAGTGCCGGTATTCTCCCCAGATTCTATTACTTAAGAAGTCTTCGAGCCACTCACATATTTGGGAACCAATCCCACATGCTCGTACCTTAGTTAGGAGTCTGCAGTGGGGCACCGAGTCAAACGCTTTCCGGAAGTCAAGGAATATGGCATCCGTCTGATACCCTTCATCCATGGTTCGCAAGATATCATGTGAAGAAAGGGCGAGTTGCGTTTCGCAGGAGTCATGCTTTCTAAAGCCGTGCTGATACATGGACAGCAATTTCTCTGTCTCAAGGAAATTCATTATATTCGAACTGAGAATATGTTCGAGGATCCTGCAACAAACCGATGTTAAAGATATTGGTCTGTAATTTTGAGGATCCGTCCTTCTAACCTCCTTACATACAGGCGTCACCTGCGCTTTTTTCCAGTCGCTTGGGACTTTACGTTGGGCAAAGGATTCGCGATAAATGCAAGCTACGTAAGGAGCCAATGCAGTGGAGTACTCTCTGTAAACCCGAATTGGAATCCCATCAGGACCTGGCGATTTATTTGTTTTCAACCCATTCAGCTGCTTCACAACCCCGGGGATGTCTATCACTATGTCCTCCATACGGGAATCTGTAAGAGACTCAAACGGTGGTATGTTTGTACGATCCTCCTGCGTGAAAAATTTCTTAAATGCAAAATTTTAAATTTCAGCTTTCGTTTTGCTGTCTTCCGTTGCCAGGCCAGACTGATCAGTGAGTGACTGGATGGAAGCCTTCGACCCGCTTACCAATTTTACGTAAGACCAGAATTTCCTTCGGTTTTCAGCAAGATCTTTTGCTAAGGTATGACGGTGGTAGTGGTTGTATGCTTCGCGCATCGCTCTTTTTACAGCAGCACGAATCTCTACTAACTTTTGCCTGTCCCCATTCTCCCTATCTTTCTTGTACCGCGAGTGCGACTGTCTTTGCTTCCTGAGCATTCTCCGAATAGCGCTGTTAAACCACGGTGGGTCTTTTCCGTCCGTAACCCACTTTTTCGGCACATACCTCTCCACTGCGTAATTTACAATGTGTTGAAAATTTGCCCATAATTCTTCCACGTCCATCGTACCGGAAGTAAATGAAGTCGATTCATTTACTGAGATTCTAACAACTGCTTATCTGATCTTTCTAGTAAGAATCCTAGCCTTCTTGAGCGACTTTTTAACTTTCGTAACCATAGTCGTAATGACAACATCATGATCACTAATCCCTGTATCAACAGTGACACAGTCGATGAGGTCTGGTCTGTTCGTGGCTACCAGATCTAAAATATTTCCATTACGCGTTGGTTGTCGATTTAGCCGCTCAAGACAGTTTTCTGATAAAGTGTTCAAATGTAATACACACGACGGCTTGTCTGTAACACCTGTAATGAATCCATAGACATTCCAGTCTATACTAGGTAGGTTTAAGTCGCCTCGGACTAATATAGCATGACCCGGGTACTTCTGCGATACAGAGTGTAGACTCCCTTTGAATGATTCTAGAACTCTCACGGTGGAACCTGGTGGCCGGTAATAACACCCAACAATTAACTTTATTTCTCCTAGCCCTGTTAAACATGTCCAGATAACTTCACAATTACATTCTACTTCGACCTCAGTAGACACAATATTTTTGACAACTGCAATGCAGACACCACCTCCTACGGTGTCTAATCTGTCTTTCAGATACACGTTCCAACTCTCAATAAATATTTCAGAAGAAGAGTAAAAGAAACGGTTATAGGAGAATATGGGTTTGGGACAAAGAATGAGAGAGGAGAAAGACTACTTCTGTAAGAAATTTCAGCTAGTAATAGCGAATACTCTGTTCAAGAATCACAAGGGGAGGGCGTATATTTTGAAAAGGCTGGCTGATATGGAAAGATTTCAGTTAGATTACATCATGGTCAGACAGGAGTTCCGAAATTAAATACTAGATTGTAAGGTGTACCCAAGAGCAGACATAGAATCATATCACTATTTAGTAGAGATGAAGAGTATGCTGAAGTTTAATAGATTAGTCAGGAGGAATCCGTACGCAAAGACGTAGGATATTGAAGTACTGCGGAATGATGAGAAACGCCTGAAATTCTCTAAGGCAATTGATACAGTAATAAGGAATAGATCAGTAGACCGTACAACTGAAGAGAGATGGACATCTCTAAAACGGACAATCACAGAAGATGGAAAGAAAAACGTTGGTACAAGGAAGGTAACTGCAAAAAAGCCACGGGTAACAGAAGAAATACTTCCTTTGATTCATGAAAGAAGGGAGTACAAAAATGTTTTGGGAAATTCAGGAATAGAGAAAATAGAACTCGCTGAGGAATAAAATAAAAGGAAGTGCATGGAAGCTTAGTCGAAATGGTCGCAAAATGGCTCTGAGCACGATGGGACTTAACATCTGTGGTCATCAGTCCCCTAGAACTTAGAACTACTTAAACCTATGTAACCTAAGGACAGCACACACACATCCATGCCCGAGGCAGGATTCGAACCTGCGACCGTAGCGGTCACGCGCTTCCAGACTGAAGCGCCTAGAACCGCACGGCCACAACGGCCGGCAGAATTGGTTGCAGGAAAAACGAGAAGAAATCTAAAAAGAAATGATTGTCAGAAAGACTGACTGCATATAAGAAAGTCAAAACAACATTCGATTACAACAAGAGTGGGAACATTAAATTTACTATGGGAATTCCGCTATTAAAGCAAAGGAAATAGCGGATAGGTGGAAACAGTACATTGAAGGCTTCTATGATTTGAAGATTTGTCTAACGTGATAGAAGAAGAAACAGAATTTGATTTGGAAGGGATAGGGGATCTAGTATTAGAGTCTAGTATTAAGAGAGCTTGGGAGGACTTAAGATCAAATACGGCAGAAGGGATGGGTAAAACGTCATCATGTAACAACAACGACGCTGTACTATTGTACATATAAGTAAATTTTTTTCCATCTGATTCTTCGATAAACTAGTGTAATTTATGTTCTGATTTCATTTCTTTTTTGTTTCATGTCATTGTGTTAAGAAAATTATAAACAAGTTTCAATGTGAATATTAATGTTTATGTCAAATGTCAAGCAATATTGTAATAGAATTGAAATGTAACAAATGTTGAGACTGTTGTAAGATGTTTAAAATTGTAACTGAGCGTCTGGTCCATACGAAGGCAATGTGTTAGGATATGTAGGTTCAAAAATGGCTCTGAGCACTATGGGACTCAACTGCGGAGGTCATTAGTCCCCTAGAACTTAGAACTAGTTAAACCTAACTAACCTAAGGACATCACAAACAACCATGCCCGAGGCAGGATTCGAACCTGCGACCGTAGCGGTCTTGCGGTTCCAGACTGCAGCGCCTTTAACCGCACGGCCACTTCGGCCGGCTAGGATATGTAGAATGAACCAGTAAATGAATAACGAAGGTCTAACGAAGTTGAAAGATATTGATATAGTAATGAAGTTTAATTATTTCGAGATAGACATAAAGGCATTTAAATGAGCAGTAAATAAGATGAAAAGAATAGTAACTTATATACTTGAAATCTTGAACGCATAATAACATCAGTAATCATTTTTTTAAATACAGTTTCAGGGTCCCCCCCCCTCCCCTTTTTATTCATTTGAATTCTGAAGTGTGCTAAATTGGTTTGACCAGCAAAAGTTAAAGTCAATATAAAAGCCAAATTTTATCAGTGTTTTATCTTTATCAAAATTGACATTTTGTGTGTGGCTCGAAAGTGCTATTTCTAGGGTAACCTATGCCCGATTTTAATCAGATCAATAGACAGCACGAAGTTTTGTAGTATACATTATAGTGCAGTGTTATGTATTCATGGTTTTTCCACATCAGTACAGAACATGAAACTATCAGTTCAATAGATTTTCTGGTTCTAAAATTCTACTATATTATGCAGTATTACTACTTGTTCTTTTGCATGAATATATACCAACTTGTACAGGTAAGAATCTCAGTTAATGCCTAATTAGGCTGGCGACGGTATTATTATTAAATTGGAAGCATCTTCAGTGTTGCTTTGGTCCATCCTGACGTGTAGTTGCATTTCGGACTTGCTTGACGGATCATTCTTATTACAGAGGGTGTGTAAGTCTGATTTGCCACCATTCAGGCACACGCGGTCGATATTTGTAAGAAAATCCTTTCTCATAAGGTGAACCTCGCTCAATTACCATAGCCTAGGCTTTAACGAGTATTGTGTGCCCCACGCGCACGTTACAATCAGAATTACTAAAATCACTTTAGGAGCAACGAAACGACTTTTCACGTTGGTATGTAGACTGTATGAGTCTGGTGACATACCATATCACTTTCGGAAAAATATCATTCACACAATTCCAAATACTGCAAGAGCTAACAAGTGCGAGAATTATTGCACAATTAACTTAACACCTCATGCATCCAAATTGGTTATAAGAAATGGAAAAGAAAATTGAGGATATGATAGATTACGATCACTTTGGCTTTAACAAAGGTAAATGGACGCGAGAGGGAATGCTGACATTGTGGTTGATAATAGGGGCAAGACTAAAGAAAAATCAAGAAACGTTCATAGGATTCGTCGACAAGGAAAAAAGCGTTCGACAACGTAAAAATGGGCAAGATCTTCAAAATTTCGACAGAAATAGGAACAAACTATAAGGAGAGACGGGTAATATAAAATATGACCAAAGGCCAAGAGGGGATAATAGTGGTGGAAGACGATGAATGAAGTACTCCAATTTAAAAGGGTGTAAGACATGGTTGTAGTCCTTCGCTCATACTGTTCAATCTCTACATCGAAGAAGCAGTGACGGAAGTAAAAGGAATAATAATAAATTATAAAGGAGTGGAATTATAATTCATGGTGAAAGGATATCAATGATAAGATTCGCTGGTGACATTGCCATCCTGAGCGAATGTGAAAAAGAATTACAGAATTCCATTCAGCGAATGGAATTAATATGGATTGAGAGTAAATCGAAGAGAGATGAAAGTAACGAGACGTTGTAGAAATGAGAACAGAAAGCAACTTAACATCAGGAGTGATGGTTACAAAGTAGATGAAGTTAAGGAATTCTACTATTTAGGCAGCAAAACAACCAGTGACGGACGACGAAGCAAGGTGGACATAAAAAGCAGCCTAGCACTGGCAAAAGGGCATTCTTGGCTGAGAGAAGTCTACTAGCATCAAATTTAATTTAAGGCAGGAATTTCTGAGAATGTATGTTGGACACACAGCATTGTATGTTATTTTGGAACGTGAACTGTGGGACAAGCTGAACAGTAGAGAACCGTAGCATTTGAGATGTGGTGCTAGAAACGAATGTTAAAAATTCGGTGTACTGATAAGGTACGTAATAAGGAGACTCTGCCTAGAATCGGAGAGGAAAGGATGGTACATCTGTTAAATCATCTGGGAATGACTTCCATGGTACTAGAGGCATCTGTAGAAGGCGATAATTTTAGAGGAAGACAGAGATTTGGATACATCCAGCAAATAATTGAGGTCATAGGTTGCATTTGCTACTCTGAAATGAAGAGTTTGGCACAACAGGGGAATTCGTGGTGGACACGTCACTCAGTCAGAAGACTGATGACTCAAAAATAAATCAGAGGGGGAGGGGGAAGGGGAGAGGAAGAAACCTGGTTACGGCATCTGGCTTCATCGGAGGATGGGAGAATCTGGCAACAATACAGAGTACTCGAGAATGCCCGTTACTACGCTACTGCTGGTAATTTGGGGTGCTCTGTTATCGTCCTGACCAGCACGTTCTCCAGACCTACCACCCAATGAAAAATTATTGCTCCAATGTGGCGTGTGCTATATGCGAGATTGTGGTATTGCAGTTTCAGTGATCTGAAAAATAAGTGATTTTCAAGTACTCACAGCAGCAACACTAACTGGCACTTAGTTGTGCAGTTTGCCTTGATTACGTATCATGTAAAGTTGGTGGCACCCTTGACCAACTACAAGCTGCCAACAGCTGTCTCTCAGATTTTGCATAACATCACACAGTCATATTGCGTTCCTTGCTATGTGTTGACACCAACTGTAAATACAGCAAGATGATTGCATGTAAGTAAATAATCTGAGGGTGTGAAATGTTGTCGTTCTTACAACGTCTTTTGGTTCAAATGGTTCAAATTGCTCTGAGCACTATGGGACTTAACATCTATGGTCATCAGTCCCCTAGAACTTAGAACTACTTAAACCTAACTAACCTAAGGACATCACACAACACCCAGTCATCACGAGGCAGAGAAAATCCCTGACCCCGCCGGGAATCGAACAACGTCTTTTGACGCTATGGTACTGCGAAGTGAAGTTATTTATTAGTTGAGCCTCACGCACTGAACTTCAAAATCACATGACTAAAACCCTTCATAGTGGTCCCTGAACGTTATTTACTGTTCCCCACTCTGAGCTGAAACGACAGTCCTCCTTTATTAACGAGTCGCTGAAACAATAAAAACAAACACATTGCAAATGTTTCTGATCCGTCCCGAATAAGTACACGTTGTGATCTCAGAAAAGGGCAGCTGCTTGTTTCCTTATAAAAATTTATATCATAATTCTTGCAGGTAGTATTGAGTTTTCATAGTGGTTCTTAATTAAAGAATCTTTGGCGCAGGGGATGTATCAGGAAATGTGCGTTACATTCTGTTTCTTCTTCCTTCATTAACTTTAATGGCTATTAAATTCCACTTCTGATTTGATTTAAATACGAATTCTTAGTCTTCTAGTAGAGGTATGGTGTAAACGACGTGATTATTTTGCAGGTATATCAAATGATTCAAATGGCTCTGAGCACTATGGGACTTAAGATCTGAGGTCATCTGTCCCCTAGAACTTAGAACGACTTAAACTTAACTAACTGAAGGACATCACACACATCCATGCCCTAGGCAGGATTCGAACCTGCGACCGTAGCAGTCGCGCAGGTATAACATTTTCATTAATAGCAATTAAGCCCATAAATGAGTGGTAAATGCATCTTCTGTCAGTCGAGCTAATTTCCAGATACTCTGATAGACCGCTCCTTTATGGAGTGTCCAGATCTGACTAGTAAGCCAACAGAGTAGCTAACTGAATGAGAGGGATCGGCTCTCACTGCGAAAGCCATCTTTAATAAGCAAGAGAGTGACTTCCTGACCGCATGACCGTACACCGTCTAGTACGGGATGAAGGACTGAAATTAGTCGAGTTTCCTTGCCACACAGAGACGCCCAGGTAACGTAACGAAAACAAGAGGTTTCGACCATTTTCCTTCGGACGGCCTTTCGCTGTCCACACTACATCGTACGAACAATGGAGTTCGTTCTCACTGTTGACACAGAGCATCAGTGAGCACACGGAATTTGATTACAGCGGTTAACAGTTACTGCTAGCATTCTGTATTGGCTAAACTGGCTTCTTCAATTGTGCCATTCGCATGGGTCCACATAATTTATTTTGGTCGATGGCTGTGTTAGTATGCAGTAGAAGGTTCATCTACATATGTATCCTACTTAAGTGTTATTTCCATTATCAACTCCAGAACTGCCTCTCTGATGCCTTTACCTTTAAAAACCCAACTTATCTTTATCTAACACGTCTTCTGTCCCTTTGTCATTCTTCTTTCTATTATTCTTGTCAACAGTTTGAATGCACGAGATATTAAAACGATTGTGCGATAGCTCTCGGTCTTACCTACCCTTGGATTCTTTGGGATGTGTGATTGATAATGTCGCGGACGTCTGATGATAAGTCTCCAGAATCATAGAACCTACAAAGCAACACGAAATACCAGTTTTCACGGAATTTCTAAAAAAATTCACATCTTATAAATAACTGAACTATAAGAAGCGGTCGTAGCAGAATGTGTCTCCAACTACAGACTTCAGTCACTAAAACACGCGGTTACAGACCACCTACTAGGATGGCCATACAAACCGTGGTCGATCTTTGCTTCGCCAATCAACATCCCCTATATTTTTGACTTCTCTATTCTGCCACTCAGGTCTTTACTCATTGCTAATGTTCATTCAGATATGCCTTCAAAAAACGTCGAAGCTGGGTCCTAAAAGATCTCTATGATAAAAACCTCGGAATCGACTGCAGACATTTCCAGACACTGCTCCATCGTCATGACTCTGATTAAATTAGTCATTACTGTTGGAAACTATTTATGGTTTGCTAACACTTTCATTACGATCCGCATTGCCATTTCAAATTGGTTCGTTATTCACTACCTCCGTCTTATTTTCCAGTTTTAACTCTATTTAAATAAAACACAACCTACAAAAAAGTATTTCACATGACCCAACAGTCCACCATGAAGCACACTGTATGTTATCCAGTACAATTATACACTCCTGGAAATTGAAATAAGAACACCGTGAATTCATTGTCCCAGGAAGGGGAAACTTTATTGACACATTCCTGGGGTCAGATACATCACATGATCACACTGACAGAACCACAGGCACATAGACACAGGCAACAGAGCATGCACAATGTCGGCACTAGTACAGTGTATATCCACCTTTCGCAGCAATGCAGGCTGCTATTCTCCCATGGAGACGATCGTAGAGATGCTGGATGTAGTCCTGTGGAACGGCTTGCCATGCCATTTCCACCTGGCGCCTCAGTTGGACCAGCGTTCGTGCTGGACGTGCAGACCGCGTCAGACGACGCTTCATCCAGTCCCAAACATGCTCAATGGGGGACAGATCCGGAGATCTTGCTGGCCAGGGTAGTTGACTTACACCTTCTAGAGCACGTTGGGTGGCACGGGATACATGCGGACGTGCATTGTCCTGTTGGAACAGCAAGTTCCCTTGCCGGTCTAGGAATGGTAGAACGATGGGTTCGATGACGGTTTGGATGTACCGTGCACTATTCAGTGTCCCCTCGACGATCACCAGTGGTGTACGGCCAGTGTAGGAGATCGCTCCCCACACCATGATGCCGGGTGTTGGCCCTGTGTGCCTCGGTCGTATGCAGTCCTGATTGTGGCGCTCACCTGCACGGCGCCAAACACGCATACGACCATCATTGGCACCAAGGCAGAAGCGACTCTCATCGCTGAAGACGACACGTCTCCATTCGTCCCTCCATTCACGCCTGTCGCGACACCACTGGAGGCGGGCTGCACGATGTTGGGGCGTGAGCGGAAGACGGCCTAACGGTGTGCTGGACCGTAGCCCAGCTTCATGGAGACGGTTGCGAATGGTCCTCGCCGATACCCCAGGAGCAACAGTGTCCCTAATTTGCTGGGAAGTGGCGGTGCGGTCCCCTACGGCACTACGTAGGATCCTACGGTCTTGGCGTGCATCCGTGCGTCGCTGCGGTCCGGTCCCAGGTCGACGGGCACGTGAACCTTCCGCCGACCACTGGCGACAACACCGATGTACTGTGGAGACCTCACGCCCCACGTGTTGAGCAATTCGGCGGTACGTCCACCCGGCCTCCCGCATGCCCACTATACGCCCTCGCTCAAAGTCCGTCAACTGCACATACGGTTCACGTCCACGCTGTCGCGGGATGCTACCAGTGTTAAAGACTGCGATGGAGCTCCGTATGCCACGGCAAACTGGCTGACACTGACGGCGGCGGTGCACAAATGCTGCGCAGCTAGCGCCATTCGACGGTCAACACCGCGGTTCCTGGTGTGTCCGCTGTGCCGTGCGTGTGATCATTGCTTGTACAGCCCTCTCGCAGTGTCCGGAGCAAGTATGGTGGGTCTGACACACCGGTGTCAATGTGTTCTTTTTTCCATTTCCAGGAGAGTATTATCCAAATAAAGTTATTCCCTCCTATTCGCGTCCCATTTGCCCATACGTTCGCTATCTCGGTCCATGATTCAGTTTTCAGAGTCCGTGGGTACATAAAGTTCTTGAATTTTAGTTTCTCAATTTCGTCTGAAATCCGAAGATGCAACTATAAAGTAGTTAGTACAACGATCGTGATCTTCTCAGATGGATTCCAGCAATCATCACACTTTGTGACTGTTTGCATGCCAAAAAGTAGTTGCGTTCCTCCTAGGGATATGGTCTAACACAGTACAAATTCATTTAATATGAGCATATAAATTCATTTAAAATGAGCATATAAATAGCTTTCAAGAACTATACTTTACATATATAGGTTTGATGACAACATTTACTGCTTTTTTATAAGGTTGCAACTGCGTAACATCTCTTAACGCAAAGAATTTCTTAGAGTTTAGAAATATGGCAGTCAGTAAACATCGGACCTTCATGACCTTCAACATGAACAATGGACCTTCCCGTCGGTGGGGTAGCCTGCCTGCCTCAGCCATACGGACAGCCTTAACGTAGGTTCAAACAAAACGGAAGGTATCTACTGACAGGCCAGGGGCAATCGTCTGGATGGTTAACTGATGGGGTCTTGTAACATCAACCAAAACAGCCTCGCTGTGCTGGTGCCGAGAACGGCTGAAAGCAGGGCGAAACTACAGTCGTAACTTTTCCCAATGGCTTACAGCTCTACTGTATGGTTGAAAGATGATGGCATCCTCTTGTATAAAGTATGGGGACTACTCGGGAACATGTCGCCATCGAGAGATATAAACTGGGGTTCTAAGGATTGGAGCGTGGGATGTTAGATCCTTAATCGCACAAGCAAGTCAGAAAATTTAAGAAGGTAAACGAATAGGTTGAAGTTAGATATAGTGTGAATTAGTGAAGTTCGGTGGCGGAAGGGACAATTCCTCTGGTCAGGTGAATACAGGATTATAAATAAAAAAACCAAATCGGGGGAATGCAGGAGTATAATAATGAATAAGAAAATAGGACTGCCTGTAAGCTACTATGAACAGCAGAGTGGACGCATTATTGCGGCCAACATAGACACAAAGCCAACATCTACGGCAGTAGCACGAGACGCCAACTAGCTCCGCAGATAGTTAAGAGATTGAATAAATGTATGAGAAGACAAATGAAATTATTCAGATACTTAAACGAGACAGAAATTAAACTGAGATTGGGAATTGGAATTCGATGATAGGAAAAGTAAGAGGAGGAAAAGTAGTAAGTGAATACGGATGGGGGAAATGAATGAAAACCGCCTGGTAGAATTTTGCACAGAGCGTAATTTAAACATCGCAAATACTTGGTTTAAGAATCATGAAAGAAGGTTGCATACATGGAAGAGACCAGGAAGCTTTCAGATTGATTGTATTATCGTAAGACAGAGTTTAGGGAACCAGGTCTTAAATTGTAAGACATTTCCTGTGAAAATGTGGACACTAATCAGAGTTTATTGGTGATGAACTGTACATTTAAGCGGAAGAAATTGCAGAAAGGTAGGAAATTGAGGAGATGGGATCTAGATAAGTCGAAAGAACCAGAGACTGCTGAGAGTCTCATTAGGAGCATTAGGTAACAAATGACTAGAACAGGAGAAAGGAACACAATAGAAAAGAGAAGGGTAGCTTTAAGAGATGAAATAATGAAGACATCACAGGGACAAATAGGTAAAAAGACCAGGCCTAATAGAAACACTAGAACATAAGAAGCAATACTGACCCCTCGAAAAATATTGGAAGATGTGTTAAGGAAAGGAAAAGTTTATAGTTTTTATAGTTTCAGAGAAACTTTTCATGATGTTAACAGGATAACTCTCTTTGAAATTCTGAAGGTATCAGAGGTAAAATAAGAGAACGAAAGGCTGTTTACAGCTTGTTACTGAAACTAGATGATAGTTACAAGAGTCGACGGATATGAAAGGGAAGCAGTGGCTGAGAAGGGAGGGAGATAGGGTTGTAGCCTATCCCATATGTTATTCAACCTGTACAACGGGCAAACAGTAAAATAAACCAAAGAAAATTAGGTCTAGGAATTAAAGTTCAGGAAAAAGAAAAAAAACTTTGATGTTTGCCGATGACATTGAAATTCTGTCAGTCAGCGAAGGACTTGGGAGAGCAGTTAAAAGGAATGGAAAGGGGAGAAGAATAATGGGGTGTAGTCTAACTAAATCAGTTGATGCAGAGAGAATTAGGCTAGGAGCAAAGATGCTGAAAGTAGTAAATGAGTTGCGCTATTTGGGCAGCCAAATAAATGCTGTCGGTGAGACAGATAAAATATGAGACGTAGACAGGCAATGACCAATAAAGAAAAGAAATTCATAAACATCGAATATAGATTTAAGTGCTGGGAAGTCTTTTCTGAAAGTATGTGTATGGAATTATTTATTTCTTTATGTATTTCATTAACATTACAGACTAACCCGCCACCTTGAAATGTAAGGTGGATCGGATGCTTCTGAATCTAACAGCAAAGACTTCTCATTCTTACAATCTTGTTGGTATACAGTAGTTAATGCTTTTTTTATAAATAATATAAAGAACATTATATATAAAGATTTCTCTGAGGTTTAACAATTGTTAAAATGGTTCCATATAATTTGTTACTACCTAGTCGATGAGAATATAATTTATTTATAATGCAAATGTCAAAGAAAAATGAAAATGTAATACAATGAGTGTTGTGAAAATAATTTACAGTATACAGAGGGAAGTGATGTACTGTATTTGGATGTGTAATGGAAGTGTATGGATGTGAAAGTGTATGGTAGTGGAACATGGAAAGCATTTTAGCCAATACGAGAATAAAAGCTTTTTAAATGCGTGCTACTGCGGAATGCCGAAGATTAGATGGGTAGATCACTTAACTAACGAGGATGCACTGAATGTAATTAATAAGGAAAGAAATTTGTAGCACAACCTGACAATGGATCGAGTAATGGGATACATTCTGAGACATCTAGGGCTCAGGACTTCAGTTTTGGAGGAAGTGTGGGAGGTAAAAATCGTAGAGCGAGACCAAGAAAGAAATACAATAAACAGATTCAGAAGTATGCAGCTTGCAGGAGTTATTCGGAGATGAAGAGGCCTGCACTGGATCGAGTAACTTGGAGAGTTGCTTCAGATCAAATTTCCGACTGAGGACCACAACAACAACAAACGTTGGATGAGGATTTTCTCTAATGTCAAACGGCACAATTTAATGTCAAAAAATTTCGTAATTTCTCAACTGAAAGGTTTGGATTTTTTTCCTAACTATCTCATCTCCGTCCTGACCAGCAATAATTTATGTTCTGGGTACTCTATGAATTGAATCAATTCGCTGCTTACTTATATAAATCTCATTAACTCAATATGCATCACTATGCTTTCAGTACTGTACAATTTAGTGGGTGGTTTTCTGAGTCTCTAAATTACCACAAATTGTTTGCCTTTACTTTTGTACCGTTAACTACTACACCTTTCGCACTGTTAATTTTACCATCTTGGAAGTAACACCTGTTGTCTGCATGGATTTCCCCTTAATCTATTGTTACTGTTTGTAGAATTCAACATTATAAAGTTTGTTTGGGAAGTAATCTCACTTTTGTCTCAGTAAAACCAACTGTTTGTCCAACAGAATCTCACCTTTGCTCTTACATTCCACTTGGCGCAGGAACAATTTTCACCACCATTCACGTGAACTGGAGAAGAGTAGCGAACGACGGCTATATTTGCCGTCTCGTGTTCCACTAAAAAAAGACTGCTGCAGAGCAGATAACATTCATCGTAGGGCTGCTTCGTGTTTCATTGCTGGCTGGATGGAGCACGGCTGCAGGCAGCGAGGCGGTGCAGACGGTACAGGGCGCACGCGTTAATTTTCGGTCCCAGCAATCAGACCGCGCAAACAGCCAGCCCGGCGCACCTGCGCTTGGGGGTCCCCTCCCCCCCCCCCCCCTCCACCTTCCTGCTGTCTGTCTGCTGCATGCACTATCGCTGGTGTCTCTGCTAAATGCTAGCAACGCAGATGGCGCAGCCTTTCTGCTTGCAGTGTGTCTGAGCTTCTCTTTGGTTTCTTTATTTGAATGCAAATGGTAAGGTAAGGCTGGGTAAGTGCACAGGTAAATTTGTAAAATCCCGACTTCAAATTGCCAGTCAACAGTTTTTCATGTAGGTATATACATTTATTTTTCCTGAATTTTGGAAATGAGGCTGTTCTTTTCTAAGATTTGTATTCAGCAGCTGGTTTTGCTAAGCGTTTACTGTTGACAGTATAATAGTTCTTCAAAAACGTCAGCTAAAGGTATCTTTTTAGTTGGCACTACCACTGGGGCAAGAGCCCAATAACACATATTAGACATTTATTTTTATGGATGAAGCTGCACAGTTCTATGTTTCTTCTTTAGGTCCATCAGTGTAATATATATCTCATTACGACATGATTATTAGCAGAGATGCACCAAAATAGCTGCTTATAATAATTAATCTCCATTCACGACAGACTGTTTCGGCATTTATCGCCATTGTGGAGCACGTCTAGTCTGATGTACCGTCCATATTACGTGGTTAGTGAACAGTCTTCTAACTGTCACTCTTTTCATAAGACGTAAATGATATTAATACATTGAAAATAAAATATCAATTACGGTGTGACAGTAGTTTCACGGCTCCACTCTTACGGCTGTCAAACTACAGTCACACCGTAATTAACATTTTATTCTAATACTTCACAGTTTAATTAAACATTTTTTACTTATTAACCTTTTTCCTTGATGTGTCACAACGCTTACGAACTTAAATAAAGTACGTAATATTGAAACAAAAATTTATCGTGCCAAACAATATATTTTAAAGATGTGGCACAGAAAACTATCTTTATTCTTCGGATAAAGGGTCGACATAGGGTAAAGATTTATATCTTTCCACATAATCCAGCTTAGAATAAAGCGCAATATTACAAGTGATAGCAAATCTCGTCGTCTTAAGCTCTATAGTGAAACAACAGAGTCTGTGTGAGTTTTTGGATCTCATGGGAGCTCACCAGCGACGTCATAGGCCCACTAACACACGTTAAACGAAACGAATTTGAAAACAACTCTAAATTGTTGCACACTCATGCACTCCAAAGACCACACAATCACTCTGTCTCACATGCGCTAAACAAATTAGAAAGAGAAAAAGTAGCTATACATGGATTTAATACACAGAGAAAACAAAACACAGAAGAGCTAAGAGAAAAGCGCAGGGAACTGTGACTGAATGACCACTTACAAAACTTGGGTGAACCAGTCACCCTGTTAATGCGTTAAAACCATCTCCCTAAAATTTTGGGAAAAATATTGGACAATTCACAGAACTCTAACACTCGAACCATATTCATTTGAACGTCGAAGTGGCGGGAAAGAGATACCCACGGCCGCGTTGTGGGCTTAACTAGCCGGAGTTTATTGTGTCACTACCAGCCACTCGCCTTCCCATAGAGACATAACTTTGTACCTCAGCAGCGAGATGATAGAATGCAAGCGGATGGCAAACTGAAATAACCGAGCATCACGACACTCCTTTGCAGCTACATCCGCCCTTTCTTTCCCTGCACTACCCATATGTCCACGTACCCAGTAGAAAGACACCTCCGTCCCCAGTTGTTGCTTTTGCGGAAGGTATCATGGATGTTTTTGGCGGAAGGTATCCTGGATATTCTAGACTAATTTATCTGCTGGATACAAATGTTGGGGAGAATGAAGGGCGCTCAGAGAATTGGAACAGAGAAGAAATTTAGCACTAGAAGAACGTCTTATCTGCCCCAGAGCTCGCAAGATCGTATATGATTGGGCATCGAAGACAGTAAGTTCTTGAGGCAATCGCACCTTGAGGACATGATCCGGGAAAAAGACAGAGCAAACTATACTGAAACACACATTACTGCAAATTATAAATACGGAACTCAGTGTTAAAGATCACGACTCCCCTCTTCATTCTGTTTGTGGCGTGGAAGAATATTTATCACTCTGTCTCCTGAGCAAATATATTCTCTGATAGGAGTCTTTGATGGGATTCGCCCATGGATCACTGAAGATTTTCTCCAAAATTTGAAATTTGATCAGCTGCATTAAACTCCAGCGCTGCCTCCCCCGCATAGTATCTCATTTTGATTTTACCATCGCACTTCACTACTGTGCCCAGCTTTCCAGCCGAATCATTATTCTATTGTTCTACCTCTTTTTCCGCATCTCCCGGTGTCACATTTCCCTCTTCTTCCCTGGTGCCATAATTTCCTGCGAAACATCGTTGCAGAAGTCCTCATCGGAATCTCTGATGCCATGCTTATCGTCGTCTCACTCCGACGACCTTTCTAAAATTTGTCTCCTTTTTGACTTTCTTCTATCAGGAACAGCAATTTTCTTACTGGTCTTCCTTTTAGTCCTATTGTTTAGTTATTTCTTAACTCGTAGAACTAGTGTCAACTTTTCAAGTTATTTTTTTTCTTATCGATCTATACGCTTGTTATGCACTTTATCTGCAGTTATTACCTCCGATCCTTTTGTTACTTTCCTCTTCTGCTCTGTATTGGGCATCCCATGGCTGTGAATTGTTTCTAAGAGTAAGAACTGAAATATTTTTCTTTGCCCAGAACTGACAGATTAGCTTAGGTCTGCTAAAAGAAAGAACAACTGAGGTAGATGTTGAGGGCTCCACACAGGAAACCGAATCATTATCATTAGATCATCAATGGAACGAGTGGATGATACTCTCGAAACGGTTTGTGGGTGCTTGCTTTCTAACGTGGAAGGTCTTTTGTATAAAACTTATCCTCTGAAATCACATCCTTTTTGACTAGGTGAATTTCTCCTTTTTGGAACCCTACCTGTGTAACGGATGAGTCTAAGTTCCCCTCACCGTGTTCCAAACATAGTTTCTCACCGTATCTCACGAAAGAGTATCTTTAATTAAAAACGTTGAGAGCAGCTACAAGAGTAGTGTTAAATTACCTAAGAATTTATTCATTAGCCATTCATTTGCTTGTTCAACATTTTGGCCTTGTTAGTGCACTTTCCCCATGAAAATTCACCATTGGGTAAGCTCACGGTAGTGTGGACATTCCCCACAAATAGAGTGCATATACCCAACTGTTGAATTTGGGGGGATACGTGCACCCAAGTTTAGTTTTCAATACAAAGACAACGACTGAAAGGCTAATTCATTTGTTAAATTAAAATATCAGCACTATTTACTTAACCTCTGAACAAAATAAATCTGTGATCATGATAGATTAGAGAAACGCTCTTCAATTAAGGCGGAACGAAACACATATAGTTCACTATATGATTACGCAGTGGCAGCTGTGTACCAAATATTTCATGAAAGCTATGAACAAATTGCTCGCTTACCCCACCTGACCTTATAAAATGACCAACTTAAACTTGACTGTGAACGATCGCTGTAACACACTGCAGAAAACACATGTTCTTTTATGCGCGTTTCAGACAGCACGGATTACTAGAATTATGGTGAACGTTTTGAACACGTCATCGTGTAAATATTTTAGGGGTGATTCCGACTGACGAGAGTCGAAAATATAAAAATGAAGCTGTTAAACAGAACACGGAAGTGTAAAAAATAAGAATGACAGAAAGCGCAAGATGGTAAAGATGTGATAGACAGAAGAGAAATGAAAAGCTGTAAAACTCTGAAAAACTAAGGAAAAGATAGATGGCACTTATAGAAATAATAAACAAACATTTATCATCATTAAAAGCTCAAATTGCAGGCCAGTATTAATCAAACGAGGGACCCCTGAAAGGTGGAGAGATTATATAGATGTCTAATAAATGGAAACGAACATGATGATAATATTATAAACACTTATATAAAAAGGGTATAGGGAGTAAACGAACATGAAATGGGAGATGCGATACTGCGATGGCTATGTTTTCAAGACCACAGAAAAACTGAAACAAAGACCTTAGGGTAGACGGAATTACTGATGGCACTGGGAGACCCATCCTTGACATAACTGCTCCACTTGTTGTAAAGGCCAAACACACTTACACTTCGGGAAGAACGTAGTAACTCCAGTTCCAGAGGAGGCAGGCTCTGCCCGCTTCTAATACTACTGAACTATCGAAATAGTCTGGAAAACATTGCCTTTAAATTTTTTACAGAAGAATGGAAGAACTGGTAGATACTGTCTTTGAGGTAATTCAGTTCAAGAGCCAGAGCAATGTAGGAACATAGGGGGCAGAACTGACAGTAACGCTTTTCTTACAAGGGAACCTCCCCATCGCACCCCCCTCAGATTTAGTTATAAGTTGGCACAGTGGATAGACCTTGAAAAACTGAAAACAGATCAATTGAGAAAACAGGAAGAAGTTGTGTGGAACTGTGAAAAAATAAACAAAATATACAAACTGAGTAGTTCATGGGAAGATATGCAATGTCAAGGAGACTGAGAACGCAGGAGCGCCGTGTCTCGTGGTGACGTGAGCAGCTGCGGAACGAAAGGTCCTAGGTTCAAGTCTACCGTCGAGTGAAAACTTTAATTTTTTATTTTCAGTTTATGTGACAAACTCTTATGTTTTCATCACTTTTTTGGGAGTGATTATCGCATCCACAAGAAAACCTAAATCGGGCAAGGTGGAAGAATCTTTTTACCCCTTCGCCAAGTGTACAAGTTAGGTGGGTCGACAACATATTCCTGTCATGTGACGCACATGCCGTCACCAGTGTCGTATAGAATATATCAGATGTGTTTTCCTGTGGAGGAATCGGTTGACCTATGAACTTGCGATCAAATGTTTTCGGTTCCCATTGGAGAGGCACGTCCTTTCGTCTACTAATCGCACGGTTTTGCGATGCGGTCGCAAAACACAGACACTATACTTATTACAGTAAACAAAGACGTCAATGAACGAACGGACAGATAATAACTATGCAAAAATAAAGAAAATAAAATTTTCACTCGAGAGAAGACTTGAACCAAGGACCTCTCGTTCAGCAGCTGCTCACGCTACCACGGGACCACGGGACCACTACGCTCCTGAGCTCATTTTGTCCATGATGTTGCCTATGCGTCCCGTGGACTACTAAGTTTGTATATTTTGCTTATTTTTTCACAGTTCCACACAACTTCTTCCTGTTTTCTCAATTGATCTGTGTTCAGTTTATCAAGGCCTATCCACTGTGCCAACTTATAACTAAATCTGAGGGGGGTGCGATGGGGAGGTTCCCTTGTTAGAAGATAATACTACGTATCTATTATTTGCAGATTTAGTCAAAGCTTTACACAGTGTCAACTTGACTGTACTCATTGAAATTCTCAAGGTAGAAGAAATTGCATACGGGATGCGGAATAGTTTCTACAACTTGTACTGAAACTAGACTGTTGTTTTAAGAGTCCGAGGACATAATATGAAAGCAGTAGTTCTGATGGAACTAAAACAGGGTTATAGCTAATTTCAAATGTTACTGAATGAGGGAATCGGCAAACTGTGAAGGCAGTCAAGGATTTATTTGGAAAGAAAAGAAAATTTCATAGAGACAGAATTAAAACATTTTGGTTCGCTGACGTCATTGTAATTCTATCAGAGACGAGCAAGGATTTCAAAGTGCAATTAAACGGAGTGGACAAGGGTGTGAGACGAGGCGACGAGTTGAACATTAACAAAATTAAAACATGAAAAATCGAATATGGTGGTAATAAATCAGGTGATACACAGGTGATTGGATTACGAAATAAAACAATAAAAGAAGTAGATGAGTTGTCCTGCTTGGACAGTAGAATAGCTGATATGCCCGAAGTAGAGAGGATGCGAAATACAGGTCGACAATAGCGAGGACAATATTTATGCAAGAGGAGTTTACTAACATTGAGTCTAAATTCTAATAGAATGAAAGAACAGGCAGCACATATATAATCAAGGTGATGACGCCCACTCATCTCTTCAGTGCAGATGCACGCTAAGTTCTTACTCTTACGGGAATCGGCGAGATGTCGTCGTCACTGCCGTCTGCTTCACATCTGTTGTGCAGCAAGCTACGTAAATTAAAGTATTAACTGTGTTTTTCTTACTTGTCACTTCTTTTTCTGTGTTTTTGCTTTTAGGAAGCTTTAATTTTCGAGTACTAGTAATAGAGTTCCATGGATTTCGTGTTTGTTTTAAAAAACAGTCCAGAGACAGTTAGTGCTTATTTTCATCGTTTCCAACAAGAAGTGTCTAGAAACCACAGTTTAGGCAGCTATAAGTCGCCTTTAGTGAATTTGCAGTTTAGTTAAAAGTTGATTAACTCTCTACAGTAAACTGCTGATTTCTTAGGATGGATAGGATGTGTGACTGCTGTGTACGGACGCAGGAGGAGATGGTCACTGTTCACGAACAGCTGAACGTGCTGATGGCCGCTGTCAGCCGTCTTCAGGCTGCTGCCTCGGAGTGTAGCGGCAGTGGGGAGTCCAGTGCGTCGCATGGTACACCGCAGGTGTTACATGCTTCACCCACTATCCCTGCTGTTGAGGCACCTTCGCGGGTACCGGGCGTGGTTGGGCCACCCTCTCCCCAATGGAAGTGGCGGGTTCAGCGGCGTTCGCGGCGCACGAGGCGGAGGGTCAATGTGGAGGCTGGCCGTGTGGCATCGCCAGCTCTGCCTGTGTGTGGACACGTGGCCGCTCCTTCATCAAGGTCCGAGCAGGCACACGGGGGGAGGGGTTTATTAGTGACTGGGGTGTTAGGCGAGTGATGGAGCCCCTTAGGGAAATAGCGGAAAGGTCAGGGAAGAAGGCCAGTCTCTACGATCGCAGATTCGAATCCTGCCTCGGGCATGGTTGTGTGTGATGTCCTTAGGTTAGTTAGGTTTAAGTAGTTCTACGTTATAGAGGACTGATGACCTCAGAAGTTAAGTCCCGTAGTGCTCAGAGCCATTTGAACCATTTTGAAGAAGGCCAGTGTTCACTCTGTGTGCATGCCGGGGGGTCGCATTCGAGATGTGGAGGAGGCCCTGCCGGCGGCGATGGAGAGCACTGGGTGCACCCGACTGCCAATTGTTGCTCATGTTGGCACCAATGACTCCTGCCGTCTGGGTTCAGAGGTCATACTCAGTTCATACAGGCTGCTGGCGGAGTTGGTGAAGGCGGAAAGCCACGCTCGCAGGGAGGAATCTGAGCTAACTATTTGTAGTATCGTTCACAGAACCGATCGTGGTCCTCTGGTTAGGAGCCGAGTGGAAGGCTAAAACCAGAGGCTCAGACGATTCTGCGGAGATCTGGGGTTCAAATTTCTCGACCTCCGCTATCGGGTGGAGAAATGTAGGGTCCCCCTGAATAGATCAAACGTGAACTACACGCAGGAAGCGGCTACAAGGGTAGCGGAGTACGTGTGGAGTGCACATGTGGGTTTTTTAGGTTAGAGAATTCCCTCCCTAGGCCTGGAAAGACGCTTCCTGAGACGCGACAAGGTAGCAGTAGGCAAAACGCAACAGAGAATGACAGTATTAATGTGGTGATAGTAAACTGTAGGAGCGTCTATAGAAAGGTCTCACAACTGCTCTCATTAATAAACGGTCACAATGCCCACATAGTACTAGGGACGGAAAGTTGGCTGAAACTAGATGTAAACAGTAATGAAATTCTAAACTCAGATTGCAGTGTATACCGTAGAGACAGGCTGGACAGTGAAGGGGGAGGCGTGTTTATAGCGATAAAAAGTGCAATAGTATCGATGGAAATTGACGGAGATCCGAAATGTGAAATAATTTGGGTGAAGGTCACAGTTAAAGAAGGCTCATACATGGTAATTAGATGTCTCTATATGGCCCCTGGCTCAGCAGCTGTTGTGGCAGAGCACCTGAAGGAAAATTTGGAAAATATTACGAGTATATTTCCCAACCATATTATAGTTTTGGGTGAAAATTTTAATATACCAGATACAGACTGAGAGACTCAAACGTTTATAACGGGTGGCAGAGACAAAGAATTCAGTGAATTTTTAAATAGCACTATCTGAAAACTACCTTGAGCAGTTAAACAGAGAACCGATTAGTGGCGATAACGTATTAGACCTTCTGGTGACAAACAGACCCGAACTATTTTAAACAGTTAACGCAGAACAGGGAATCAGCGATCATAAAGCATTTACTGCATGGATGATTTCAACCGTAAATAGAAATATTAAAAAAGGTAGGAAGATTTTTCTGTTCAGTAAAAGTGAAAAAAAAGCAGATTTCAGAATTCTTGGCAGCTCAACACAAAAGCTTTATCTCAAGTACAGATTGTGTTGAGGATCAGTGGTCAAAGTTCAAAACCGTAAGAGATGGAAAAGAGCCACCGTGGTAGAACAACCGAGCTAGAAAACTGCTACGGAAGCAAAGCGAACTTCACAGCAAACATAAACATAGCCAAAGCCTTGCAGACAAACAAAAATAACAGGAAGCGAAATGTAGTGTGTGAAGGGCTATGCGAGAGGCGTTCACTGAATTCGAAAGTAAAGTCATGAGTACTGACTTGACAGAAATCGTAAGAAATTTTGGTCTTATGTCAAAAAGGTAAGTGGATCAAAACAAAATGTCCAGACACTCTGTGACCAAAATTGTATTGAAACAGAGGCTGACAGACTAAAGGCCGAAATACTAAATGTCTTTTCCAAAGCTGTTTCACAGAGGAAGACTGCACTGTAGTTCCTTCCCTAGATTATCGCACAGATGACAAATGTCGAAACAGATGACAGAGGGATTGAAAAACAATTAAAATCGCTCAATAGAGAAAAGGCCGCTGGTCATGATGGGATACCAGTTCGATTTTACACAGAGTACCGAAGAAACTTGCCCCCTGTCTTGCAGCGGTGTACCGTAGGTCTCTAGAAGAGCGTAACGTTCCAAAAGATTGTAAAACGGCACAGGTCATCCCCGTTTCCAAGAATGGACGTCGAACAGATGTGCAGAACTGTAGACCTGTATCTCTAACGTCGATCAGTTGTAGAATTTTGGAACACATATTATGTTCGAGAATAATGACTTTTATGGAGACTAGAAATCTGCTCTTTCGGAATCAGCATGGGTTTCGAAAAAGACGATCATGTGAAACCCAGATTGCACTATTCGTCCACGGGACTGAGAGGGCCATAGACACGGGTTCCCAGGTAGAGGCCATGTTTCTTGACTTCTGCAAAGATTTTGATACAGTTCCCCATAGTCGTTTAATGAACAAAGTAAGAGCATATGGGCTATCAGACCAATTGTGTGATTGGATTGAAGAGTTCCTAGATAACAGAACGCAGCATGTCATTCTCAATGGAAAGAAGTCTTCCGAAGTAAGAGTGATTTCAGGTGTGCCGCAGTGGAGTGTCGTAGGACCGTTGCAATTAATATATATAAATGACCTTGTCGGTGACATCGGAAGTTCACTGAGGCTTTTAGCGGATGATGCTTTAGTATATCGAAAGGTTGTAGCAATGGAAAATTGTACTCAAATGCACGAGGATCTGCAACGAATTGACGCATGGTACAGGGAATGGCAAATGAATCTCAATGTAGACAAGTGTAATGTGCTGCGAATACATAGAAAGAAAGATCCTTTATCATTTACCTACAATATAGCACTTCAGCAACTGGAAGCAGTTAATTCCTTATAGTATCTGGGATTAGGCATTAGGAGTGATTTAAAATGGAATGACCATATAAAATTAATCGTCGGTAAAGCAGATGTCAGACTGAGATTCATTGGAAGAATCCAAAGGAAATGCAGTCCGAAAACAAAGGAAGTAGGTTACAGTACACTTGTTCCCCACTGCTTGAATACTGCTCATCGGTGTGGGATCCGTACCGGGTAGGGTTGATAGAAGAGATAGAGAAGATCCATCGGAGAGCAGCGCGCTTCGTTACAGGATCATTTAGCTATCGCGAAAGCGTTACGGAGACGAGAGATAAACTCCAGTGGAAGACTCTGCTAGAGAGACGCTCAGTAGCGCGGTACGGACTGTTGTTGAAGTTTCGAGAACATACCTTCACCGAGGAGTCAAGCAGAATATTGCTCCCTCCTACGTATATCTCGCGAAGAGACTATGAGGATAAAATCAGAGATATTAGAGCCCACACAGAGCCATACCGACAATCCTTCTTTCCACGAACAATACGAGACTGGGACAGAAGCGAGAACCGATAGAGGTACTCAAGGTACCCTCCGCCACATACGGTCAGGTGGCTTGCGGAGTATGGATGTAGATGTAGATGTAATGAGGCTAATAAGCAGGGGCAGAAGTAGAGTATTTTGGTCGCACGGTAGGTGCTCTACGGCACTCCATGCAGTTGTAGTGACCACTCTATCCAGATAGTGTATGGGTTTGTGCATTTGCCTAGTAAGCAGTTCTTACTAGCAGCTAATGTCATTAATTCCTTTATGTCTGGAAGATATTTCTCTGGAGTGCATGCAGGCTTGTACAGAAATGATAAGTGGATTATCAACCAATCAGACGAAGAGAATGACATTTTCTAAAATGTGGGACTACAGGAGAACGGTGAAAATTATGTGGGTGAACGGATAATTTATGAGTATGTACTAAATCGAAAAGGGGAGACAGTAAATTTATGGCACAACTTTGCCAAAAGAAGTGATAGATAAAACACTACCTGGGTCACCAAAGAGACGACAGTTTGTTTGTGAAATGTAGAGGGTAACATTATAGAGGGAAACCTTGACTAGACTACGGTAAACTCGTTCGCATCGGCTAAGGTTTCAGTACTCAAGATAGAATAGCGCCAAGAGCTGTACCAAGTCAGTTTTCGGACTGTTAAAACCATCCTAATAAAAAATATGACAGGGGAAGTGTGATAGCGTAACTAGGGGAGGTGAATGCAACACTAAGATTTCTTGGACGGGATCTTGGAAAGTGTTGCATAGGAGACAATTGCGCGACAAATTTTATTGTTCTATTGTTTGGAGTTGTAACCAAGTAGGTATCGCAAGTGGCCTCGCACGAATTCAGAGAAGCGTCGCCAGAATCGTAACAAGTAGGTGTAGCCATACACCGATCAGCCAGAACATTATCATCACCTACACAATAGCCGGTACATCCACCTTTGGCGCGGATAACAGCGGCGAAGCGTCGTGGCATGGAAGAAATGAGGCCTTGGTAGATCGCTGGAGGGAAATGGCACCACTTCTGCACACACTAGTCATCTAATTCCAGTAAATTCCGCGGAAGGGGGCAATGTGCTCTGACGCCATGTTTAATCACATCCCAGATGTGTTCGATCAGTTTCTGGTCTGACGAGTTGGGACCCCAGGACATGAATTCTAGCTCACCACTGTGTTCCTCGGACCACTCCTTCACACTCCATCTGTGGTGTCACCGCCAGACACCACACTTGCTAGGTGGTAGCCTTTAAATCGGCCGCGGTCCGGTAGTATACGTCGGACCCGCGTGTCGCCACTGTCAGTGATTGCAGACCGAGCGCCGCCACACGGCAGGGCTAGAGAGACTTCCTAGCACTCGCCCCAGTTGTACAGCCGACTTTGCTAGCGATGGTTCACTGACAAATTACGCTCTCATTTGCCGAGACGATAGTTAGCATAGCCTTCAGCTACGTCATTTGCTACGACCTAGCAAGGCGCCATTATCATTTGTTATTTATCTTGGGATGCATGTACAGTCAGACCGATGTTCACCAATTATGGATTAAAGTTAAGTATTCCAGCAGCTACGTACTTTTCTTGATAGTATAATTACTTTACCTGTTCCAGACCTCATGCCAGCCTGCGTGAGCTTAAACGCATGCCTTTCGGCTTCATCCAAACCCCGTGAATTGGCTCCTGCCAATTCACAACACCATCCCTTGTAAAACGGCGCATTATCTTGTTTAAAAACGGCACTGCCGTTAGGAAACACGTGAATGTTCCCTAGAGCATAATGGAGCCATCGTAAGCTTGTCTCTACCCAGCAGTAAAGGTGTCAAGAGGCCTTTACCCTCGAAGACATCGAGCGAGGTGGCACAGTGGTTAACACTCTGTACTCGCATTCGGGAGGACGAAGGTTCAACCTCGTGTGCGGCCAGCCGGATTTAGTTAACTTTTTATACCTGGTATTCACAGTCATGTAGAACTTTATAAAATACATCATATTTACGCCAGTGACTGTTACAGCCGGCCGGAGTGGCCGAGCGGTTAAAGGCGCTACAGTCTGGAACCGCACGACCGCTACGGTCGCAGGTTCGAATCCTGCCTCGGGCATGGATGTGTGTGATGTCCTTAGGTTAGTTAGGTTTAAGTAGTTCTAAGTTCTAGGGGACTTATGACCACAGCAGTTGAGTTCCATAGTACTCAGAGCCATTTTCTGACTGATACACTTTCTTTATTTCACCATTGCAATTACGGCCTAAGGCCATTATCAAGTGAAGATGTTATGGCTACTAGGCCATGTCAACCTAAAATGAGCTGACACATTTATATGTCGTTGTGTCAGCTCATTTTAGGTTGACATGGCCTTATAGCCATAACATCTTCACTTGATAATGGCCTAAGGCCGAAATTGCAATCCTGAAGTAAAGAAAGTGTTACAGTTACTGGCGTAAATGACTTATATAAAATCCTGATTTAGGTTTTCCGTGATTTCCCTAAGTCGCTTAAGGAAAATGCAGCGGTGGTTCCTTCTAAAGGGCATGGCCGGCTTCCTTCCCCATCCTTCCCTGATCCGATGGGATCAATGACCTTGCTGATTGGTCCCCTCCCCCGGCTCAACCAAGCTTGGAAGACGTCAGACTCGCGTCCTCCTATCGGCATGATGCAGAAGGTGTCGGGATTCATCAGACTATGCAATGCTCTGTCACTGCGCCAGCGTCCAGCGCCGATGGTCACATGACCATTTCAGTCGTAGTTGCCGATGTCGTAGTATTAACTTTGGCACTTAGGCGGGTCGTCGGCTGCAGAGGCTCTTCGTTAGGAGTGTACGGTGCGCTGTGTGTTCAGACACACTTTTACTCCACCCAGCATTCAAGTAGCCGCCCAACCCCACGACGTCCGGACGTGGTTTCACCTTGGTTTCACCACGTGTTGAAGACACTGACCACCACACTCCTCGTACACCTGACAAGTGGTGCAGTTTCCGAAATGCTCTTGCTTACCCTCTGGGCCATCACTATCTGCTCTCGGTCAAACAGATACATCGCATGCCATCCCCATTCTACACACGGACAGCACACTCACTGATACTAAATGCACCGTAGGTGTGTCTGTTTAGCGGTCTTTAGTCGCCAGATAATACTGCTGTCGCCTCGACGGGTGGCTCTGAAAGTAGGTGATGGTAGGCAAGTGATCATAAATTTCAGGCTGATCAGTGTACAAAACGCTAGTAAAAATGCTCAGGGAACGACAGTGGGAAACTTCGCATGAAAGTCAATGTAGCTCTCATGAAATCTTTTTGTGTTTATTCAGAGTACCTGCACTGGAAGAAGACTTTGCGAACATTATGCTTATCGTTCGTATAGATCACGAGGGAAAGATGAGAGAGATAAGGGTGCTTACAGAGAGATACAGCCATTTTTATCTCCTTCAATACGACAAAGGAAGATGAAGGAATATGGAAATTATTTATACCACTATAGCGTACCATGTATTGAAAGTTTGTTTGAAAAATAAGATATTATTTTTAGTGATAGCTTCTGTTTATTGATTTTGCGTTGGCAACTGCTTTGCTTGGATTATCTGAATGGTGGTTTGCGAGGTTGCGTCTATCGAGTTGTGTCTATCGCAAACAATGAATAGAAGCAGAACTTTAATCTGGGTGCGTCACTTCCAAGAAAGTGCGCTGAGTCGCCTAATAAAGAAAACTAGATTCAATCCAAGTTCCCTTCGAACATCGTAACATTTTTGTTCAATACTTCTTGACTTCTCTGACATGAAGTTTTACAGAAACTGAACAGATTTCTGGTAGTATGATACGAAGTTCCTCGAAATCTGAAATGTCATGTCTTCATTCTCTTTCTTGGCATACCTGTGGCAACGAAAAACGCACGGGGATCTGCCCTCTGGCAACTGCTGCCGCTTCTGTTGCTATTGAAAGCTACTAAAAAGACGCGTCTCATTTCCTGAGAGGCAAACTAGCTACAGGTGAACTTCTTGTACAATGAGTCCACGTACTGTGTCTACATCTTTAGCTGTAGTTGTGAAACCTTATCTTGTGAATGACAGAGACTGGAAAATTGTTGATTACATGGTAAATTACGTTAATGTGGATTCCTTTAAAAAGTGTATTGGCAAATTTAGAAAAGTTACTTTAGAAAAGCATTATTCATTATAATCAAGAATTGCAAAGAAATGATATTACAAAGTTCATTTGTTCATCGTAGATTACAAATGGTTGCACTAGCTGAGTAAATCTTGACAAACTGCCTATTGGCTTCTGTCTCGGGTTCTTCGGCCGACGTTCATCTAATGAATTTTCTGACGTTTCGCCAGCACGAGTGGCTGCCATTGTAAAAAGCTTCACCCTCCATTGCCGGTGGTGAACTGGAGCCGAGCTCGCGGGCGCAGACTATATGTACCTGGCGCGCCAACGTCCGAGGGCTTCTCCGCGGTCATTTCCGGTGCGGTTCTCCTCTTGCTACCTGCGACGGTCGTTCGCTGCAGTACGGGAAGCCAGGACCCGTTTTCCATAAGGCTATCCTCTTTCTTGTTCAAACTGTTCACGTGTTTTTGTATTTCTACAGCTTCTCTGAACAAGCGCGTATGATAGTGCTTCTCTACAGCCAGAACTTCCGGGTCGGCGAATTTTATTACGTGGTCGGTCTCATTCAGTGCGTGCTCTGCCACGGCCGATTTCTCCACCTGCCCCAACCTGCAATGTCGCTTATGCTCTTTGATCCTGGTGTTAATGGACCGTCCAGTCATTCCGACATAAACTTTTCCGCATGTGCAAGGTATACGGTGTATTCGCGACATTGCAAGTGGGTCTCTTTTCTCCTTCGCCGATCTAAGACACTCTTTGATCTTCCTTGTCGGTTTGAAAATCGTCTTGCGCAAACATGGTGTAAACTGTAAGGTACATACAGTCTGCGCCCGCGAGCTCGGCTCCAGTTCACCACCGGGAATGGAGGGTGAAGCTTTGACAATGGCAGCCACTCGTGATGGCGAAACGTCAGAAAATTCATTAGATGAACGTCGGCCGAAGAACCCGAGACAGAAGGCAATAGACAGTTTGTCAAGAAGTGGCCACGAAAGCCTGAACAATTGAGGAAATCTTTCCGGAGCTGTCGCTAAGGGTACCTAATTAGGAAGAGAGGGAAGATTTTTGTTCAGTAACAAATTGTAATAATGGTGTGTAGGCAACAGCTCGTTCGCATTTAAAGAAAAGACAATATTGATTATTATCTTATTATGAAGTCTTAGACCCGTGGTCTAGGGGTAGCGTCTTTGATTCATAATCAAAACGTCTTCGGTCCCGTGTTCGATCCCCGCCACTGCCTAAATTTTGATAAATAATCAGCATTGGTGGCCGAAGACTTCCGGCATAAGAAGTCAGCCTCATTCTGCCAACGGCCTTGTCAAAGCGGGCGGAGGAGCGGATAGAGGTTCATGGCACTCTCTTCTCCTAGGGGTGGGAAAATGCCCCTAAAGGCGGACGAATCAGCAATGATCAACGACATGAGGATGCAGAAGGCAATAGAAACCACTGCATTAAAGACACGTAACGTGTATCCACAGGACATGTGGCCTGTAATTGAAGAAGTGTCATGATGATCTCTCCATTGGCAAAAGATTCCGGAATAGTCCCCCATTCGGATCTCCGGGAGGGGATTGCCAAGGGGGAAGTTACCATGAGAAAAAGATAGAATAATCAACGAAAGGATAACGTTCTACGAGTCGGGGCGTGGAATGTCAGAAGCTTGAACGAGGTAGGCAAACTAGAAAATCTGAAAAGGGAAATGCAAAGACTCAATCTAGATATAGTAGGGGTCAGTGAAGTGGAAGGAAGACAAGGATTTCTGGTCAGATGAGTATCGGGTAATATCAACAACTGCAGAAAATGGTATAACAGGTGTAGGATTCGAATAGGAAGGTAGGGCAGAGGGTGTGTTACTGTGAACAGTTCAGTGACTGGGTTGTTCTAATCAGAATCGACAGCAGACCAACACCGACAGCGATAGTTCAGGTATACATGCCGACGTCGCAAGCTGAAGATGAACAGATAGAGAAAGTGTATGAGGATATTGAAAGGGTAATGCAGTATGTAAAGGGGGACGAAAATCTAATAGTCATGGGCGACTGGAATGCAGTTGTAGGGGAAGGAGAAAAGGTTACAGGAGAATATGGGCTTTGGACTAGGAATGAAAGAGGAGAGAGACTAATTGAGTTCTGTAACAAGTTTCAGCTGTTAATATCGAATACCCTGTTCAAGAATCACAATAGGAAGAGGTATACTTGGAAAAGGCCGGGAGATACGGGAAGATTTCAATTAGATTACATCATGGTCAGACAGAGATTCCGAAATCAGATACTGGATTGTAAGGCGTACCCAGGAGCAGATATAGACTCAGATCACAATATAGTAGTGATGAAGAGTATGCTGAAGTTCAAGACATTAGTCAGGAAGAATCAATACGCAAATAAGTGGGATACGGAAGTACTAAGGAATGACGAGATACGTTGGAAGTTCTCTAACGCTATAGATACAGCAATAAGGAATAGCGCAGTAGGCAGTACAGTTGAAGAGGAATGGACATCTCTAAAAAGGGCCATCACAGAAGTTGGGAAGGAAAACGTAGGCACAAAGAAGGTAGCTGCGAAGAAACCATTGGTAACAGAAGAAATACTTAAGTTGATTGATGAAAGGAGGAAGTACAAACATGTTCCGGGAAAATCAGGAATACAGAAATACAAGTCGCTGAGGAATGAAATAAATAGGAAGTGCAGGGAAGCTAAGACGTAATGGCTGCAGGAAAAATGTGAAGACATCGAAAAAGATATGATTGTCGGAAGGACAGACTCAGCATACAGGAGAGTCAAAACAACCTTTGGTGACATTAAAAGCAACGGTCGTAACATTAAGAGTACAACGGGAATTCCACTGTTAAAGGCAGAGGAGAGAGCAGATAGGTGGAAAGAATACACTGAAAGCCTCTATGAGGGTGAAGATTTGTTTTATGTGATAGAAGAAGAAACAGGAGTCGATTTAGAAGAGATAGGGGATCCAGTATTAGAATCGGAATTTAAAAGAGCTTTGGAGGACTTACGGTCAAATAAGGAAGAAGGGATAGATAACATTCCATCAGAATTTCTAAAATCATTGGGGGAAGTGGCAACAAAACGACTATTCACGTTGGTGTGTAGAATATATGAGTCTGGCGATATACCATCTGACTTTAGGAAAAGCATCATCCACACAATTCCGAAGACGGCAATAGCTGACAAGTGCGAGAATTATCGCACAATCAGCTTAACAGCTCATGCATCGAAGCTGCTTACAAGAATAATATACAGAAGAATGGAAAAGAAAATTGAGAATGCGCTAGATGACGATCAGTTTGGCTTTAGGAAAAGTAAAGGGACGAGAGAGGCAATTGTGACGTTACGGCTAATCATGGTAGCAAGGCTAAAGAAAAATCAAGACACTTTCATAAGATTTGTCGACCTGGAAAAAGCGTTCGACAATATAAAATGATGCAAGCTGTTTGAGATTCTGAAAAAAGTAGTGGTAAGCAATAGGAAGAGACGGGTCATATACAATATGTACAACAACCAAGAGGGAATAATAAGAGTGGACGATCAAGAACGAAGTGCTCGTATTAAGAAGGGTGTAAGACAAGGCTGTAGCCTTTCGTCCCTACTCTTCAATCTGTACATCGAGGAAGCAATGATGGAAATAAAAGTAAGGTTCAGGAGTGGAATTAAAATACAAGGTGAAAGGATATCAATGATACGATTCGCTGCTGACATTGCTATCCTGAATTAAAGTGAAGAAGAATTAAATGATCTGCTGAACGGAATGAACAGTCTAATGAGTACACAGTATGGTTTGAGAATAAATCGGAGAAAGACGAAGGTAATGAGAAGTAGTAGAAATGAGAACAGCGAGAAACTTAACATCAGGATTGATGGTCACGAAGTCAATGAAGTTAAGGAATTCTGCTACCTAGGCAGTAAAATAACCAATGACGGACGGAGCAAGGAGGACGTCAAAAGCAGACTCGCTATGGCAAAAAAGGCATTTCTGGCCAAGAGAAGTCTACTAATATCAAATACCGGCCTTAATTTGAGGAAGAAATTTCTGAAGATGTACGTCTGGAGTAGTATGGTAGTGAAACATGGACTGTGGGAAAACCGGAACAGAAGAGAATCGAAGCATTTGAGATGTGGTGCTATAAACGAATGTTGAAAATTGGGTGGACCGATAAGGTAAGGAATGAGGAGGTTCTACGCAGAATCGGAGAGGAAAGGAATATGTGGAAAACACTGATAAGTAGATGGAACAGGATGATAGGACATCTGCTAAGACATGAGGGAATAACTTCCATGGTACTAGAGGGAGCTGTAGAGGGCAAAAACTGTAGAGGAAGACAGAGATTGGAATACGTCAAGCAAATAATTGAGGACGTAGGTTGCAAGTGCTACTCTGAGATGAAGAGGTTAGCACAGGAAAGGAATTCGTGGCGGGCCGCATCGAACCAGTCAGTAGACTGATGACCAAAAAAAAAACAAAAAAAATGAAGTCTTCATCGAATCAATAAAAAATATCTTTCTCTCTCGCAGTAAGATATCAAGAACCATATAAATTAATTTCCTCAACAACAACGAGATTTAATGATCGTTGCTGTGCTGTTGCAACGGCCGTGTTTACTTCACTATAACTCAATGAGGACTAATTGTTGCGGTGTCCAACATTAGTGCGGAGCTGCTGATACTGCGTTACGCGCAGTGACCCAGCCGATATTGGACAATGATTGAGAAACAAAGTAAGCGCGACCGCCTTCTGTTTATCTAAGGGGTGCTGATAGATGAGAAATATCAATACCCCTTTCGGTATTAAACGAACAGATCATATGTAGTGGCATATGCTGCTGGTCCGATCATCGAATCAATAAAAAATATCTTTCTCTCTCGCAGTAAGATATCAAGAACCATATAAATTAATTTCCTCAACAACAACGAGATTTAATGATCGTTGCTGTGCTGTTGCAACGGCCGTGTTTACTTCACGATAACTCAATGAGGACTAATTGTTGCGGTGTCCAACATTAGTGCGGAGCTGCTGATACTGCGTTACGCGCAGTGACCCAGCCGATATTGGACAATGATTGAGAAACAAAGTAAGCGCGACCGCCTTCTGTTTATCTAAGGGGTGCTGATAGATGAGAAATATCAATACCCCTTTCGGTATTAAACGAACAGATCATATGTAGTGGCATATGCTGCTGGTCCGATTAGGTGTAACTATATTCAATAAATCTAAATTTTAATGAAAATGACTGAATGTTAATCTTAGTGGTAATGTATTATATAACTTCTTGATAACCAGCCTGTGGAGTTGATAACAGAACGGTACCCTAAATTATCTTTGCAGTGTAGATACTCCGGATTCGTCTGCTCCACACAGAGATAAACTTACATCGCAAACTACGCACTCGAAAATCTGACACTATACCATCACGCACCGTACAGTAATAAGCGGAGTTCCTACAAAGAGTATGTTGCTCTTCCACGATTACAATTAGACTGCGTGTAATAAAATCATTCTCGTCTCTTAGATTTGTTTGAAGCAATTATCGGCTCCTGTCAAGCAGACAGCTATCATCTTGATTTTAAAATTTTTGTGCCCCACCTCCATTGTTTACCTTAAAATACCTATCTCTGCGAGTCTTTCCCGTCGGTAATCTTTCAACTACAGTTTCAGGAACGACTGACATTGTAACATAGGCCCTGACAATATATCTCATCGACTAACCAAGTCCTTTATTGTCCATCATTTTTTCTTGACCCCTTGCGCGATATATTCATTCGTTCTCTAAAAAATCCATACATTTTCCGCCACCGAATCAAATCACAAATGCAGCAGAACAAATGTTTATGTAATGGCAACTTTTATGTGACTTCCTCACACTCATCGTTTCACTATCGTACAATACTCTGCTTCAATCACAGCTTTCCATTGTTGTTTTTCTGCTCTTATTTTTATATATTTGGATATTAGGAACTATTATGTTTAATGAATAGGGCGTTATCGGTTGTTCAGATACTTGCTAGATCGTCTCTTCTACATCTTCATTCTCAATTTTTTTTCTGATTAGAAGTTAGCAAAATTCGTTCATACTTTCTAGAGTCACTTCTTCAAATATGACATTTAAACTCATAGCATATCCACATACTGTAGGCACCATTACGTTTGATCCTTTTGTTTTATGTATATATTGCAGCCACATGTGAGTACACATTACATTAGTTTATGTGTCCTTATCAATTTTTGTTGTTTCACTGAGGGATGTAGCGCCGTAGAAATCCAGGAAGATCTGCAGCGGATAGGCACTTGCTGCAGGGAGTGGCAACTGTCCCTTAACATAGACAAATGTAATGTATTGCGAATACATAGAAAGAAGGATCCTTCATTGTATGATTATATGATAGCGGAACAAACACTGGTAGCAGTTACTTCTGTAAAATATCTGGGAGTATGCGTGCGGAACGATTTGAAGTGGAATGATCATATAAAATTAATTGTTGGTAAGGCGGGTACCAGGTTGAGATTCATTGGGAGAGTGCTTAGAAAATGTAGTCCATGAACAAAGGAGGTGGCTTACAAAACACTCGTTCGACCTATACTTGACTATTGCTCATCAGTGTGGGATCTGTACCAGATCGGGTTGACGGAGGAGGTAGAGAAGATCCAAAGAAGAGCGGCGCGTTTCGTCACAGGGTTATTTGGTAACCGTGATAGCGTTACGGAGATGTTTAATAAACTCAAGTGGCAGACTCTGCAAGAGAGGCGCTCTGCATCGCGGTGTAGCTTGCTCGCCAGGTTTCGAGAGGGTGCGTTTCTGGATGAGGTATCGAATATATTGCTTCCCCCTACTTATACCTCCCGAGGAGATCACGAATGTAAAATTAGAGAGACTAGAGCGCGCACGGAGGCTTTCAGACAGTCGTTCTTCCCGCGAACCATACGCGACTGGAACAGGAAAGGGAGGTAATGACAGTGGCACGTAAAGTGCACTCCGCCACACACCGTTGGGTGGCTTGCGGAGTATAAATGTAGATGTAGATGTAGAAAGACACATTGCTAGTATTCAGGAGTTCAGGGATCAAATCAACGGCCAGTCTTATAAACTTAGGCTTCTCGTGATTTATCTAAAGCGCTTAAGAGGAGTAACAGTCATGGTTGTCATGAAAGGCCACGGCTGCTCAGACTGCCTCTAATGACTCTCCTTCCTATGTCCTTTGGTGTTCACTGCTGCATCTTGAGCGAAGAGTGTGTAGCCGATATTCTGTCTGTGATAAACTGCTCTCACATTAATCACACAACTCCCAGCTTCTTATGTATACAAATGATTTTATACGAAGGAGGCTGTACAAAACGTACTAACGTAATAGTGCAAGCGGGTAAACACAGTTAGAAGGCAAAGTTACTCTTTGTTACAATGCTATTTGTAACAAAGAGTAACTTTGCCTTCTAACTGTGTTTACCCGCTTGCACTATTACGTTAGTACGTTTGGTACAGCCTCCTTCGTATAAAATCAGTGAGTTACTCTTTAATCTCAGTAGTTAGTACTATATTGTCTAAGAAGAACTAAAATGTATTTTCTTATCTCTGTCGTTGTTGAAGATGGTGGAGGCACATAAACGCAATGTCTTTCGAAAGACAAAGATAGAAAACTGCCGATTAACTGAGATTGTCTTTCGAAAGACAAAGATAGAAAACTGCCGGTTTACTGAGATTTATAGCACCTTAAAATAGTAGACGTGATTGCCTTCTAGGCGTATCACATTTGAAGCCAAAAGAAAAGTAAGGTATATAAATTTAGTAGCCTATTTATGGAAACAGATTTAAAACAAATTACTAAGAAGTTTATAGTAGTATAATAATTAATGGTAAAGTCGATCACATGATGAAAGAACTATTTTATTAATACTTTCACAAAAATTAGTTATTGGGCAAACAGTTACAGACTAAATTAGAATGATATATTAATATCTTCAGCTGCTGACGGGCGTTGATATACAGTATATCAACGGGGAGAGGTGAAAATGTATGCCCCAACCAGGACTCGAACCCGGGATCTCTTGCTTACATGGGAGCCGCTCTATAAATCATTTTTTTTCTTTCTACGATATTATCTACCTCTGTGGTATAAAATGATTTGGCATAGTCCAAATAAAGAGGATTTGGTTTTTCGTTTTTGCTTTAAAAAATTAAATTGTTATGTTTTCTTAATTTCAACAAATTTTATGAACAGTCTTTCGTAAAACATCGATAATTAAGAATTTGTATTGGAAATGGAAACAGGGATTGCGCGACCAATATGTAATTAGGAACAAGAAGTCGTGCATCACTCATAAAAAATGATGATGAGTTTTATAATTAGGGGATGTAGGTATGTCAAACTGAATGAGAAAAAAATTACACAGTGGAGTTTTGAACCACAGTACGATCAACGGCATTTTTTACCTTTTTTTCGCTCTATCCATCTTTTTTCCATTTTCGTCGCGTTAGCGCTCTTTTTTTATTTGTTTATCTACGCTTTATCCATCCTTTTTCTTTAATTCAGAAAACTGTACACTATCACACAACGCATTAATATATACAGTAATTGTTCCTTTTTTTTTAGGTTGGTCAGGCCGTGGTAGACGCCGCACTAGCAGTGGGGTCTCTTCACGGCACTGCCAGTGCGTCGAGGCCCAAACCCCTCCCACCCCTTTTTTCATGTACCCTGTTGGGTCATAGCACTAAGTGTGCAGAAATCTTAACACAAAACTCCCATTCTCCGATGTAAGAAAAACAAAGAAACCTTTTCTCTGAGTAGAAACTGAACACTGATAAAACTTAACAATTCTTCTTGAATCACACAAATACTTTGGAAGTCGAACACGAGTAATTCTGAACAAAATGTTTTGAAAAAAAATCTCTTCGTGTAACATAGAAGTTCCGGAAGCAAGGTAATAGTAAATAATAATAAGAACACAAGTGACTTTTAATTTTCTTCTGTTCGTTCTCGTTCAGGGTGTTGTAGTGGTTCCACATATTTAACCGACACCCATTCTTTCAAAACTGATCTTCAGCATGTTGCCGTAGTGCTTCTTGTGGTTGCGATACGTGCTGATTTTTGCATATTCACACTTCATGTAAACGTGTAATTCTATCTCGTTGTCCGACCCAAGTTTGTTGATGACGTAACTAACATATTTTCCCAGTAACCAGCTAAAGGCGTTGGTTTTTAATTTCGGAAAGTATGTCATGTCTGGTCTCGGGAGGAGCGATGGCTTTATATATTCCGTCGAGGATCTGGTGAGAAAGGCGATTTGTTGCCTGATCCAATTCCAGTTATTTACATTACCCCCACAGGTGAATCTGTGGATGAGTGTATCCACCAGATTGCATTTTCCACAAAGGTGTGTCCGGTTTAAACCGATCCCATATAGTCTCTCGTTGGTGCTGATGACATTGTTAACTGTTTTGTACCATGCGGAAATAGCGTCTGTAGATAGCCCGGCACAGTTCGCCATGCGGCTTTCCAGTCACAATTAGGGAATTTCGTTTCAATTTTGCTTCTACCCTCATTTAACTTCCTTTAAAATATGTTGTCGCGCGCTGTAATACATGTGTTGCTTCTGATTTCGTCACTTGCTTCGAGGAAAAAATTTCGTCACTTGCTTCGAGGAAAAAATTTCTCACATACTGCAGACGGGCATTAATCCTTCGCACATCAATCGGTGCTTGCAGGCTGTGGGGTGTCACAGCCTCAAAGAGCTTTGCGGTTATACATTGTGGAAGTTCTCTGAGTATGTGGAAAGTCCGTTTGAGGAACAGAGCAGACGCTTTGTTTCGAATATCCACCAAACCGAGGCCCCCGTTTCTGACATCCAGTATGACGGTAGTCGCACCAACCCTGAATATGTCTCCTCACCATAAATAATTTGCAACAGTGGACATGATCCATTTCGCTACTAGTTTAGGGATTGGAAATACGTGTGCAGTGAAATACGCTTTAGACAAAACGCAGGAGTTGATGACTGACTTTTTGCACCAGGTCCATAGTTCGATGGATGTTCTCCATTACAGCACCACGAACTTTCCTCATAGTTTCCGTCCAGTTAAAAGCAGCCATCCTCATCGGACACGCCTTTAAGGTTATTCCCAAAGTTTTATGTTTGTTGTCTTGTTTTGCCCATACCAGTCGGAGGTGATCTAGGCCCCGTAGATTCAATATTTTACTTCTGTTTTCATTCGTTGTCGCTCCCGACGCTAGACAATACTTTTGGATTTCTCTTTCCAGTGTAACTGTCTCTTCCTTATTCCTTCTTACAACACCCACGTCATCAGCATAAATAAGCTCATATTACAGTTTTCTCACCACTCAATGTTATGCCTGTTAATCTTGCATGGACAGGAGAAAGGGCTCTAAAGATACGGAAAATAAAAACATTGATAAGGGACTGCCCTGTGGAAACCCTCGTCTTATCTGTATGGGTTTAGATGTTTGCCCATTGATTGCTACTTTCGCATTTATACCTGTTGCAACATTTCCTAGCATGTTGACAATCTGAGGGTGGAAAGCCATTCTTGACAGCGTCGCAAAGAGGTATCAATGACTAACGCGGTCAAAAGCTTTGTTGAAATCTATAAATACTAAAGCAAATTTTATACTTGTCACTGAGGTAATTGCAATGACGTCTCTGTATGCAGATAGACCTTCGAAGATCGTTCTGGTCGGAGAACAAGATTGATGATGACTCAGTATTTTGTTGGAAAAGGCAAAGAGTCTTTTGTTGATAATACGCGAAATTATTTTGTAATCAGAATTTAGTAGCGAAAGAGGCTGAAAATTGTTTAAGTTGGTTTTGCCTTTACTTTAAGGAATCAGCACTATTTTACTTTCCTTAAACTCTGCAGGGACCGTTTTTCCTTTCAGGACCTCATTCGCCATGGAAGTGATCTTGTCCCCAATTATAGACCGGTAGCGGGCATATAACTCCACAGGGAGGCCATCAAGTCCCGGAGATTTTTTGAGAGGTGAGTTACGCACTGACTCATGCATTTTATCTTTGGTAATAGGTGACAGGATGTCAGCGTTGTCTGTTCCCGACAATTGTGGACCTAAAATAGTGAGAAAGTCCTCGAGAGCTGCATCTTCCACTGTGGTAGGGGCATATAACGTTTCATAGTATCTGTGGACTTCGTCAAGTATTTCTTTCTGGCATGTGAGCCTTGTACCAATATGCGTCAGGATTTCATCAATAAAAGTTGTACGTCTGTTTGCAGCATGCCGCATCAAATGATACAGAGAAGCTGTTTCATCTGCTACGACTGATGTGGCTTTCGATTTAATTTTTAGTCCCTCCACCAGTTGCCGTTTAATGCTTAATAACTTTGCTATTATTTTTTTGATATCATTCAGACGAATTACGTCATCATGTGCCTGTTGATATAAGTCTCTTAAAACGTTATAATAAAACTCCATTGTATTCCTCAACTCCCTGTGCCTCGCTGCACTAAACTGCATGAGAACTTTCCGCAGCCTTGGTTTAGCCCTCCTAGTCCACGAGTCAATGACTGTTGGGTGCTTGTCTGCTGTGCGGAGGCACATAGTCCACGCTACTCTTACTTCCTGTTCCAGTTCTTCGTCAGTTAAAACAGAGATATTCAAATTCCATTGGCCTCTGAATCGACGGGTTGGCTGTACACTTAAATTAAAGCAAGTAAAAGTGTACTGTGATCGCTAAAATGCACGGGAATAGTTTCAAAATTTAATAAAAAATTTTGCAAATTTGGTGACACGTAAATTCTATCTAGTCTGCTGCGCGAGTGGCTAGTGATATACGTGAACCCGATTGACGTCGGGTGCTGAAGTTCCCACACATCCTTAAGTTGTAGATCACTTAACTTTTTTAACTGTGGCGAGTAGTTGAAATTGGGTTGTTGATCTTTCTGGTTTAAAACACAGTTAAAATCTCCCCCTAGTATAAGACAACACGGATTTTTCCTCAATAAATAAATCAGTTCATCTTGTAAAAATTTCGCACGATCCAATTTGTGGAAATTTCCTGATGGGGCGTAAAGGTCTGGGCCACCGAGGGGACAAAGAATAGTGTGACTGCAGGGACTATCTCGCGCACGCCTCCAGCGAGACCCACATTCTTACCTTACATTTCTACACACTGCATACGTAGTGTCCATACTAGACGGCTGCAGGTCATCAATGGTATCTGTTCTTTCGGACATCTCTGAAAGAACAGACACCATATCCGTATAAAAAAAAGTTATAAACTAAGGCTGCATATACCCATCTTCCGATGTATAAAAAATTCTTTCGTATTGTTGGTGGTTTAGGCTTCTCCTTCGACATGCTAAAGACTGATCTATCATATGCGACCAAAACTCATAAAAACGTATGTCACGCGTCGGGTATTGTTAGTAATATGGCTACAGACTATATTATACAAAATATGTCTCGCGTATTTGGAGCAGATCCAATAAGAGTTTCGAGTTTCAAGAATCATTCGCTTAAGAACATTCGAAGATTCGAGGAATATCTGGCTTTCAAGAGTCATTCACTTCGTAAATGAAATTTATAAAATGTACACCGTTTTAATACGTGAAAAATATTTCTTTCCTTGAGTTTGGCAGGGCATAATGAAAATAACGTTAACGTAAAAAGCGTTCCTCCGTCCAATTTCGGAGAATCAGAACAAAGTTTTCATCTGACCTCAGCTAACCCTGAAGAATAATCATTTTGAAAGAGCGTTACGAGAATTGGAGAAACCGCTGCGGCAATCGCTTGTAGAATTTTATCTGGCTTCGTGGAAGAATGCTTAAGCGAAAGTTCTAGAAAACGAATAATAAATGTAATTAACTACTGTGAAATGAACGTATCGAGTTTGTCCCTGAAAAGCGCTTTCTGTTTGTAAAGTTTGGTTTCTTTCCTGGAATCTGTGGTAAAGCCTGCGGAGAACGTTATGAGGCGTTAGACCTTGATATCTAAGTGACGAAGCACAGGTACAAAAGTAAATACTGAGCGACCATGTTACATACATTTAGCGTTCCGACTCATAAAAGTGTTCGTGGAACAGATTATCTCAACAAAGTGTAAAAATAGCAGCGTTCTGTAATATTTTGTCTCTTATTTATTATCTGAATCAAAGTTATCTGTTTTAAAACCAAAACAATGAAGGCCTCATGCGTTAATGGTATTTTAAGCGAATAATCTACATGTATATCGATGTATTCCGCAACCCACCTTACGCTTTGTGCCGGAGGGAACTTCTGCTCTCAGAATAATTTCTTCCACATCTGTTCCATTCACTTGTAGTGAGGTTGAAGAATGGCTGCATAAGAACCGAGTTACCTGGTTTTTCCGTCGCGTGAAATTAATGTTACTTGACTCTTCATAGAAAGTATGCTGTCGGAAATTTAACAGTTAAACATTCCCCGATGCACAGTTCGTCTCTTTTAGCGTCTGTCACTGAAATATTAGTTTGTGACAATGTAAAAAGTACCGTATAATATGTGAATACATATTAATAGCTTTCTGAGACGTCACTTTTGTTTTTTAGCTGGTTTTATTATTTTATACATATTTTCTAAGATTTAATTTTTAGTGATCATTGAGAGTACTTGGACAACCCGATTATCTAATTATATTTCTGGCTTTAAGTCTTTTGTAACTAAAAGTCAAAGAAGCCGAAATTTTTAGGGTATTGGACGGGTCGCAGTTGGCGGATAGTGAACGTTACATCAGATGTGGTGGAAAGCTACGATTGCAGAATAAGCACTCCCGGACCAAGGTAAAACAAAACCAAATCCACTTTGCATCTGTCTTGTAGCAAGCGGCAAAGTTAATAGTGCCTGTTCACCAGTGGTGCGCATGAAATTTATATTCTGGAACTAAACCTTCCAGTCTTAAACTCTGAGTTCACTTAACACTTAATGATTGAACTTATCCTCACCTGATTCCAGATACAGTCATCATGGAGTACATTGATAATCTCAATATTACCCCATGTGGTCATCCACCGCCAGTACTACGGGCGCAGCTGGTCTTTAGGATGCTGGGGCGGCCAGGTTAAAACGCTATGTGATTCAGTAGAGGAAGGCGGAGTCTTCTGTCCAACTTAAAACCAAAACAAGTACACTTTTTGCAACACTTAACACACAAAAACTTTTGCAACCAAGTAAACTTCATAAACTGGGAGATAAATCAAAATAAACAGAAAATCGAAATTTTGGCACTTCAAGAAACATGAATGACGGACAATAACTCCATGAATTTCATCAACTATCGTCTTTTTAAAAGCAATTGATTAAAGAATACTTAATAAGACACCACATCTGGGAGCTGCTTTTGCAGTCTCGATACACATTTTAAATGTCATAAAGGAGATAAAACCCATTAACAATAGACTAATGAAAATCTCTCTTAAATCGGCAAATAAAGCACACACTTCAATTAATGCCCATATGGCAGTCAATAAGAATAGCCGTAAAAAACCTTAGGAAGGAAATGAAGCTTGCGAAATGTTAGAAAGTATCCATTCGAAAATTCACTCCAACTATGTTAAAATTTTAATCGGTGATTTTAATGCTCAGTTAGGTAAAGAGAAAAAATATAAGAAAACGGTTGATGGATTTCCTGTCCATAAATGGACTAACCAAAATGACCAAAGACTTATTGAAACGTGCAAATATTTTAACCTTAAAATCACGTCAACACATTTTAAAAATAACCCGTCTAAATGAAAGCTTGGCGGGCACCCAATGCATTTATTTGGGAATGTCAAATCGATCATGTAGCAATGTCATACCCTAACGTCGAAGAAATATTAAATGTCCAAGTTAGGAAAGGGGCTAATATTGATTATGATCATTATTTGCCACGAATAAAAGTATAACTTCAACGTCAAAAACTCTTCAAAACAAAAATTTTTATCCCAAAATTTGTCACTGCTGAAATAACTCCAGCTCCTACAAGCTAACGTGACAAAAAAAATCCAATTGGCAGAGCATAAAAGAAAAGTTCATCAAAACAGCACAAAATTTATTTCCGCTTACAAAGAAACAATAACACCGTTGGAGGAAAGCGGATTGTGAGACAACAGTTAAGTCTAGGCATGAGGCATTAAAAAATTGGAATAGTAACAGAACCGAAAATACGTAAAACATCTTTCTATAAGAAAAGAAACATCGAAATTTATCCGGCTGACTAAAAGAAACTACAAAACACCGAGCTTTCAGAAATCGAAAAAGACTTCCAAAAGAACAGTACAGGAAACTATTATAAAACAGTCAAAACAAAACTAACCATTACCAACCTGCAAGTATTTGTTTCAGAAATGAAAATGGCAGTTTGGCTCATAGCAACCAGGAAAACTGTAAGCTACTAGCAAATTGGTTTGGAAAACTACTAAACTGTCCAGAACCAGCCAATAAATTCCAACCATAGCTAACTAATAACACCAACACTAAGTCTAAAGAACCTGACGAAATTGAAATAAATAAAAAAATAAGAGACTTAAAAACAATAAAGCATCTGAACCAGACCATATAACCGCAAAACGACTAAAATCAGGTGGCCCTAACACCACAAAACAGATCTCACAACAAATAAGACGTATCTGGCAAATGGGGAAAATACCGGAGGACTGAAAAACTGTCCTAATTCATCCATTGCATAAAAAAGGGGGTAGAACCAGTGTTCATAATTACCGAGGAATCTCTCTTCTCCTGGTCACATACCAAATTCTCTTGTTATGTTTACTTGATCGAGCCCAAGAACAGTTAGACCCTAAATTATTGAATACCAAGCAGGTTTTAGATCAAACGGATCCTGTCCAGAACAAATTATTAATTTAAAACTAATTCTTAGGCACGAAATGATTTCTAGTAACAATACAGTATGTATATTTGTGAATTTTAAAAAGAACTATGACTCAGTTGATCGTGAACCTCTTTTCCAAATTTTAAAGGAACAAGGGCTAGAAAGTACAACATTAACATTAGGTAAGGAAACGTTAACCGATACTAGTTCTAAAGTTAAATTCGTTGGGGTAATTCCTGAACCATTTGATATAAAAACTAGTATTAGACTGGGAGATTACTGTTTAATTTTGTTTTGGAAGAGGTTATTACAGAATGGTGACAGCAAAAGTTGAGTCAAAATATAGATCAATCAACCAAGTTATGTAAAGGTAATATTACAGCAGATTGCATCCCCTTTGCAGATGATCTGGCAATTTTAACTAGGAATATTACCATAGGTCAAAAATAAATTCCAGTTCTTAAAGAAGAAAAGCAGGACTACAAGTATATGAATGCAACGAACAAGCGCCAAAGTTTTTGAACACGAAATATGGAAAAATAAAAAGGGTTTCTCAGTTTAAATACTTGAGGAAAATCATAAAAGAAAATAGTCTGCAGAAAACTGCAAACGAAGTTCACTGCCAGACACGGCCCAACTACATTCAGTTTAACATAAATATTTATAATAAAAATCAGTTTCTAAACTAAGTAAACTTGGGAATTACAGCTCTGTAGTCCAATCTGAATGTCTTTATGCAGCAGGAAGTTTAATTTTAAATAGAAAGAGCGATACTCAAGAAATTCAAAAAAAGAAATAAAGAAAGATCATTAGGGAAATATTAGGCCCCAGAATTACTATGGAGAAACTTATAGGCTAAGAAGTAATAAGGAAATAGGAGAATACACAGACATACATGGCCACATGAGAAAAAGACGAATTAAATTTATGTGCACGTTGAAAGGATGGCGCTCAATAGGTTGACAAAACAAGCAGTAGAATTGTACGGAAACAGAAGTAAGGCTAAAAATGAGCCAATTAAATGGATCGCTGCCATTAAGGTGGATCTTAAAGCAGCCGGTATAACTTAGGCAGATTTTACAGATAGAAAACCATTCAGACAAACGATATTTCATTGGAAAGTCGGTCAGAAGGAAATTAGAAAACCAACTGAAATGCCGTGATCCGACGAAAGAAAGAGACTTCAATTTGAAAGAATGAAACAAACTTGGATGCAGAGGAAGGCGAACCATCGAAAGCGACACTGATTAATTGTACCTCGCGTGATCCTATTGGGTCCATACGTTAAGAATAATATATTTCAGTATTCCATTCATCTTCAGCAACTGTAGTTGTATATACCGAAATAACGAGCAACAAACAGCATGAAAGGAATTAAATTTCTTAACCGCTTTCTGGCTCCTACTGCCCTTGTGTAGGAGGACCACATACAGGTTCCAGCCCCATCATAAGCTTCGCGCTTTGTTTTTGCTGACAGGTTCCCTACTAACACGCTAACAGGGAACCTATTAGCAAAACCAAAGTGCGAAGTGCATCGTGGGGCTGGAACCTTTGACTGGACCCTCTGTAGAAGGGCACTAAGTCGCTGAAACTGGTAAAAAACTAAATTTCCTATATGCTGCTGGTTGCTGATTATTTAGAGACGACATTTCATGTATTTCACATCATTTTTAAGAAACTGATCAAATTTCCATGTTACACGAAATAATATAATACACTCCTGGAAATGGAAAAAGAACACATTGACACCGGTGTGTCAGACCCACCATACTTGCTCCGGACACTGCGAGAGGGCTGTACAAGCAATGATCACACGCACGGCACAGCGGACACACCAGGAACCGCGGTGTTGGCCGTCGAATGGCGCTAGCTGCGCAGCATTTGTGCACCGCAGCCGTCAGTGTCAGCCAGTTTGCCGTGGCATCCGGAGCTCCATCGCAGTCTTTAACACTGGTAGCATGCCGCGACAGCGTGGACGTGAACCGTATGTGCAGTTGACGGACTTTGAGCGAGGGCGTATAGTGGGCATGCGGGAGGCCGGGTGGACGTACCGCCGAATTGCTCAACACGTGGGGGACACTGAATAGTGCACGGTACATCCAAACCGTCATCGAACCCATCGTTCTACCATTTCTAGACCGGCAAGGGAACTTGCTGTTCCAACAGGACAATGCACGTCCGCATGTATCCCGTGCCACCCAACGTGCTCTAGAAGGTGTAAGTCAACTACCCTGGCCAGCAAGATCTCCGGATCTGTCCCCCATTGAGCATGTTTGGGACTGGATGAAGCGTCGTCTCACGCGGTCTGCACGTCCAGCACGAACGCTGGTCCAACTGAGGCGCCAGGTGGAAATGGCATGGCAAGCCGTTCCACAGGACTACATCCAGCATCTCTACGATCGTCTCCATGGGAGAATAGCAGCCTGCATTGCTGCGAAAGGTGGATATACACTGTACTAGTGCCGACATTGTGCATGCTCTGTTGCCTGTGTCTATGTGCCTGTGGTTCTGTCAGTGTGATCATGTGATGTATCTGACCCCAGGAATGTGTCAATAAAGTTTCCCCTTCCTGGGACAATGAATTCACGGTGTTCTTATTTCAATTTCCAGGAGTGTATATTCTGCTCTTCGACAACTCTGTATATCCAAATTATTATATTTCATGTGTAGTACACAGTTACGCTGTGTACAGTATAATGCTGTGTTTCTGTAAAGTACAATGTTCTGATTGTTTCGTTGGCAATGCGAGAGAAGGAGGGAAGTTAAATAAAAGAACTTTCTTTTATTTTCTAGAATAACATCAAAATGAGGAAGGAGTTGAAACATCCCTATTCGAGTGATAGAACTGCAAGTACTGTGAGAATTTCGTCCACTGCAGTGAATTTTATAATCATCCCATTAATTAATGACTGCATTAATTGCTAACTTATTTTAATCAATTCATGAATGGTGCGTATTATTATTTGTCAGTTATCGTTGGTCTAGCTACGTCTTTCAGTCACCTCTTTTTCATGTTATTTACTTTCTTCCACTCCAAAGTTTCTCTGATACATGTGTTTCTTTTTATTTTCTTTTATGATTAAATCTCGGTTTTGCACGTTAACTTCCGTATTACACGTCATATGACAAAATTCGTTACTGAAATGATTTTTTCCCAATTCCTTCAGATACTCACTGGTTAAAACTCTGTCTAGGTCTTCCCAAGAATTTATGACCAATCGCATTTCCATTTCTATCCATCCTATGGTTGCTTTTAACTGCCCTAATTAGCAAACCACTGATGGTGCTGTGACTTGCTTGATAACCTGTACATCTTCTAAACATTTATACATTACTGCAGCCTTACTATTACTGATTTTAAAGCCTACTTTCAAGCTTGCAGCCCCACTTTCTCCCATTGTTGTCGGAGTTTATGTGAGCTAGGAAGAAACATTACAGTATCACTACCGCATCTCCTTTCCTGTCTCCTCTTACGGTTCTGCATTGTAATTAATTTTAGTGTAACGGAAGCAAATGTACATTACTATTTATTGCTCTGTATTGTAACACATTATAAACGATTCTGATTCTGTCCGTTGATATAGATTTTACTGAAAAAGAATCAAGAATTTCCTCAAATCTAAAAATTACAGGCAGGGTTGGAAGCCACGCAAATAGCTCAATCTGCAGTTTCATTCACAATAGGCTGTAATAATAATTATGTCAGACTTTTCACAGATGATGCAGTTATCTATAATGACGTACTGTGTGAAAAAAGCTGCACGAATATCCAATCAGTTCTTGAGAAGGCATCTACGTGATGCAAAGATTGGCAGCTTGCTTTAAATGTTCAGGAATTTAAAACGGTGCAAATCACAAAGCGAAAGAAAGCCTAGTGTCTTATTGCTACACCATCAGCGAGTCACAAATGGAATCTGTCACCTAATACAAATACTTGTATGTATCAAAATGGCTCTGAGCACTATGGGACTTAACTTCTGAGGTCATCAGTCCCCCAGAACTCAGAACTACTTAAACCTAACTAACCTAAGGACACGACACACATCCATTCGAACTTGCGACCGTAGCTGTCGCGCGGTTCCAGACTGTTGTATGTATCACTTTGTTTGGATATAAAAAAGAAACAATCGTATTGGTCCAGAAGTAGGTAAAGCAGGTGGTAGATTTCTGAAGATTTGCAGTTGGTTTACAATGGAGATTGGTTAAAAATCACCCGTGCAGTCCATCCTAGAATATTGCTCAAGTGTGTGGGACTCGCAACAGATAGGTCTAACGGAGGATATTCAGTATATACAGAGAAGAGACGCACGAATGGTCACAGATTTGTTGAGCAGTAGGAGAGTGACTCAAAGGTGATGAATAAACTGCATATTCAGACATTTGAAAACATACTCATACTATCCAGAGAATGTCTACTTACAGTGTGTTAAGAACCCCTTTAAGTAATGAATCTGGGGATATACCATAACACTCAACTAATTGTTTCCTTGCTGATCACGAGGACAAGATTGCATTAACTACAGAGCCCACAGAGTCACACACGTGGAAGAAGCCCTAATAACTCTTACAATGGGTTGTTCTCTCTGTCATGCACGTTAAAGTAGTTACAGTAGGTTATGGATATCGATATTCAAGCGGTAAATGCAGTACATGCGCTTGTAAAGCCATATTTCTCTTGCACGATGACAAATTTCTTTCGAAATTCTTTTGTAACAACTCTTTGAAGTAGGTTACAGACCAAAGGTGGCAGTCGCATAGTTTATTTATGTCTTGTCTCTGTACTTTATAACCAAGTAGAGATAATGCAACATTGTATTGCTCTCTAGACATTCTTTATTCTATTTTATAAATTAATTGTGTACTATACTGAAGAGCTAAAGAACCTTGTACACCTGTCTAATATCGTGTAAGGCCCCGCGAGCAAGCAGAAATGCCGCAACACGACCTGGCATGGACTCCATTAATGTCTGAAGTAGTGCTAGAGCGAACTGACACCATGAATCCTGCAGGGCTGTCCATAAATCCTTAAGACTACGAGGAGCTGGAGATCTCTTCTGAACACAACACGTTGTAAGGCATCCCAGGTATGCCCAATAATGTTCGTGTCTGGGGAGTTTCGTGGCCAGCGGAAGGGTTTAAACTCAGAAAAGTGTTCCCTGAGCCACTTTGTAGCAATTCTAGATGTCGCATTGTCCTCCTGGAATTTACCGTCAGAATGCACAATGGACATGAATAGATGCATGTTATCAGACAGGATGCTTACGTACTAGTCACCTGCCAGAGTCGCATCTAGACGTATCAGCGGTCTCATATTACTCCAACTGCACACGTTCCACGCCATTACATAGCCTCCACCAGCTTGTACAGTTCCCTGCTGACATACAGAGTCCATAGATTCAAGAAGTTGTCTCCATGCCCGTACACACCATCCGCTCGATACAATTTTTAAACAAGGCTGGCCGGACCAGGCAACATATTTCCAGTCATCAACAGTCCAATGTTGGTGTTGACGGGACCAGACGAGTCGTAAAGCTCTGTGTAGTGCAGTCATCAAGAGTACACGAGTGGGCCTTCTGTTCTGAAAGCCCACGCTAACACTTGATGAGGCCAAGCATTGAAATCTGCAGCAGTTTGCGGAAGGGCTGCACTTCTGTTACGTTGAACAATTCTCTTCAATCGTCGTTGGTCCCGTTCTTGCAGGATGTTTTTCGGGCCGCAGAATTGTTGCAGATCCGATGTTTTATCTAATTCCCGATATTCACGGTACACTCGTGAAATGGTCCTACTGAGAGATCCCCACTTCATCGCTACCTCGGAGATGCTGTGTCCCACCACTCGTGCGCCGACAATAGCACCACGTTCAAACTCACTTAAATCTTAATAACCTGCCGTTGTAAGTACAAGCCTTGCGGCTACGCCTTCAATAATAACATATTGAAAATAAAACATTAGCTTTTTGATTGTCTTGTGTTTTTTCTGCATTAAAATGATTTAAAAACATCGGCTGGATGGTTTTTTTTTCATTCACTCACACATTCACACAATACATACATTGCCCCCCCCCCAATGAACCATGGACCTTGCCGTTGGTGGGGAGGCTTGCGTGCCTCAGAGATATAGATGGCCGTACCGTAGGTGCAACGACAATGGAGGCGTATCTGTTGAGAGGCCAGACAAACGTGTGGTTCCTGAAGAGGGGCAGCAGCCTTTTCAGTTGTTGCAGGGGCAACAGTGTGGATGATTGACTGATCTGGCCTTGTAACACTAACCAAAACGGCCTTGCTGTGCTAGTATTGCGAACGGCTGAAAGCAATGGGAAACTGCAGCCGTAATTTTTCCCGAGAGCATGCAGCTGTACTGTATGAGTAGCATGGAGAGATGCATCAAACCAGTCTCAGGACCGAAGACCATAACAACAACATACATTGCACTCAATTATACATATTACAGTGAACGCATTCGCACCCGCATGCATTCGTAATTTTTATATATATATATATATATATATATATATATATATATATATATATATATATATATATATATCCCCTTTTTATGTATTTTATAATTAAAATTAATTTTAAAAAATTTTAAAATATGTATACACAAGATGTATGGTCTCGTTATTCACGTAGGTCATCGGGCCATCTGGTGGAGGCCAGGTAGTGGACCCTGTGTCCAAGTTCTCGTACAAGGTTGTTATTTGATTGTTGTGTGCTGTTGTAGAAGGCTTTGGCAGTGGTTCTGAATCGGTCCCTCAGGTAGGGTACTCCAGCGAGTTGGTGTAGTTCGTTCGTTGGAAACCGGTATGGTAGGTGGAGTGCCCTTTTCAGAGCACTGTTTTGTATTCTTTGTAGCCGTTGTACGTGGGTTGGAGCAGCATTTACCCACACAACAGCGGCGTAGTCTAAGATCGGTCACGTCAGTGTGAGGTTCAATATCACCCCCAGTCTTGGTGGTAGTGTTGATGATGGCTTTAGTAGTGGGTAAAGCACTACCATTCTTCTCCTGAATTTCTCTCGGATGTTTTCTATATGAGGTTGCCATGTCAATCGCCTGTCGAGGGTATTTCGCTGTTTTTGACCATGGGACTGGAGTGCCCCTGCGCCAGACACTTGTCTTATATAAGCGTCGCCGATCGCAGCGCCATATTATGTCTGTTTACATATCTCTGTATTTCAATACTCATGCCTATACCAGTGTCTTCGGCGCTTCAGTGTACATTTCTTGTAGATTAAACGATGTCTCTTGAGACACTGTTTTCTTAAGGTCTTTCCTGTCTTTATATTTTGGATGAATTTGTACTCCACGTCCAGCATTATCACTGGATGTCATTCTTCCCATGCTTTAGGAGTGGAGGAATGCAGATATTCGCTCGCCTTACGCCACCTCGTGTCTCATACCGTCTCTGCCCCCTGTCTGCCACACTCATGCATGAGCATTACTTACTCGCTGCTAGAGTATCGATTATTCTTCGTGTTCAATAGTCAGTGTTGATTCGACTCATTAAGTTGAACTAAATATTGCTGAAGATTAATTTGCAGTGCCATCGGTGGTTAACGTCGGTACCATCGCTTGGAATGAGAAGTGATTTTCTGTAGTTTGCGGTTGCAATCTGATGTGGTAGAGACAGCCAGCCCTTCAAGATTAAGGCAGAGCTCGCCATCTGCATTGTCGTTGATAGAAAAAGAACCGCGGATCTTCCAGCAGAGCGGAGTGGAGTATTACAATCATAGGCTCAGATGATCCTGGGCACGTGAAGACTGCAGATACCTTGAAATGGGTTATTCACCGACATTAGGGAACACCTGCACACCGGAGTTGACTACAGTGGTAGCGGCGGCTGCATGGAGTATTCTTGGGGAAATTTAGTTTAGAGGATCTCAGAAAGGTACAAACAGGGATACAGTCTCAAAGGAACAGGTGAAACACAAGCACGTGGATAGAAGTTGAGGCTGAAATGTTCAAAAAAAGCACCGAATCAGAAATCGTTGTATATATTGAGCGCTGGCTGAAGCAGAAGGTACGTTAAGTGGAAGTTTTTACCAATAAGAGGACAGTAATCAGAAAGGGTAGACTAAATTTAGTTGTTTGTTGCGTTTCTTTGCTGTTAGTAGTTCAGCTTGTACTGAAACTGAACTAGAAAGTTGATTTTATACAATAATTGGTTACTTTTAGCTTACTCCTAACTCATATTCACTTGCTGGAAGATACAAGGAAAATATGAGTCACATTTCCAACAGGTACCCGACTTACACAATTATATTTAGCAGAAATACACCGTTAAAGCCGGTGGGAAGCATAAAACGTAGTCGAAAGCTGTACACACTGCTTTCTTCGAAAATTACATTGAGCAATTAGTTTTGGAGCCCACACGAAGTGTAAATTGGTAGAATAAAATACTAAACGTTTCAGATTGCAGCCACACAATTGGAATGCTTATGTAGTGGAACACATTACGTGATGAAATGCATGAGTCCTGTAGCCATGCAGCTAGCTGCTGGACGGAATGTGGTGTGTTATCTGCTGTGCCCCTAAGAAATTTATTTATGTAAATGAAGCAAATCAAAGCTGTCTCTGCTGTTAATTTATCAATATAGTTTTACTTTCACAAAAAATTTAAAAAGCAGTGTTTTGGTATTTGGATGTTTTCCGCTACGTGGATGTTATTCGATTCTGATGAAACCCTTTGATACAAAAATGTGATTTTTCCACCCCTCATTGTCTCAGATCGACATTTGATAATGAACTGGATGGCTTTTCGTTATTGCTTGTAGTCATTATGATACTCCGAAATTAAGTACCTTGTTGTTGTTGGGCAGTTTTTGTTTGATGTCTTATATGTCATACACTGCGGTGTACAAAACGTACCTATCACATAAAAATTTTTAATGTGCAGGGAGAGCCATATGTTTTTCCGGTCTCAAGTAAATAGATGATATATAATGCCAGTTGGCTGCTATGGGCTGCGACATGTCTCACTCAGTCTCACTCAGCCGGCCGCTACGGTCGCAGGTTCGAATCCTGCCTCGGGCATGGATGTGTGTGATGTCCTTAGGTTAGTTAGGTTTAAGTAGTTCTAGGTTCTAGGGGACTGATGACCTCAGAAGTTAAGTCCCATAGTGATCAGAGCCATTTTTGAACCATTTTTTGTCTCACTCAACACTATGGCCATGTGCTGTGTAAGACTCTACCACATGTTTCTCTATCATATTTGGTTTATGAAGACAGCTACCGTACATTAAGTCAACATTATATTAGAAATTAATTTTGTTGTGCCTTCGCCAATGGACGCAACCAGAAAGACACTCTGAGACGGTTTCCGACTGGCGCCGTGAAGTTTGCCGCCAACAACAAGCGCAGCCAATAAGAGACATCACCGCTGCCGTCAATCTACATCTACATGTACATCATACTCCGAAGGCCACCTAATGGTGTGTGGCGGCGGGTACTTTCGGTACCACTATCTGATCCTTCCAAACCTGTTCCACTCGCTAATAGTGTGAGCGAAGAATGATTGTCGGTAAGCCTCTGTACTGGCTCTAATTTGTTGAATATTCTCCTCGTGTTCAATACGCTAGACGTATGTGGGGGCAAGTAATATGTTTTCCGATTCCTCCTTAAAACTGCTGTTCAATAGTAAATCTCTCCGTGATGCACAACGCCTCTCTTGTAACGTCTGCCAGTGGAGTTTGTTTAACATTTCCGTAACGCTCTCTCGGCAGCTAAACTATCCCGTGACGAAACGCAACGCTCTTCGTTGTATCTTCTCTATCTCCTCTATCAGTCTTAACTAACAGGGATCCTAGATATATACTCGTAGATGAACAATATTCAAGAATCGGGTGACAAAGGCCTTATAAGCCACTTCTTTCTTGGATGAGTTAAAACCTTAAGATTCTTCTGATGAATCTGAGTCTGGTGTCTGCTTTCCCCACTGTCTGTTTTACATGGTCATTCCACTTAAGGTCGCTCTGGATAGTTACCTCAATATATTTTACGATAGACAGTGTCTCCAGCTGTTTGTCATCAATAGTGTAGCTGTGCAGTCGTGGATTTCTTTTGCTATGAGTGGGCAATATGTTACATTTATTTACCTTTAGGGTCAACTGCCAGAGTCTGCACCATTCATCAGTTCTCTGCAGGTCGTTCTGCAAATTCTTACTATCTTCTGGCGTTGCTCCTTTGGTATAGACAACTGCACCATCTCCGAATAGCCTTAAAGAGCATCCAACGCTTTCTTCTAGATCAATTATATATATTATAAACAGCAACGGTCCTATCACACTTCCCTGTCGATTTAGTTCCGTTAAGAGCGGCGTGTTGAGCTCTACCTGCAAGAAAGTCTTGAATCCAATCGCAGGTCTGCTGCGATACTCGGTAAACTCGTATTTTTTTCATTAAACGGGAATGCGGAACGGTGTCAAATGTCTTACTGAAAAACAAGGAACACGACACCAGCCTGAGCACTACCCTGTAATCTCATGGAGGAACAGAGCGAACTGAGTTTCGCAGGATCTCTGTTTGCGGAATCCATGTTTATTTTTATAGAGGAGATGTTCATTTTCCAAAAACGTCATAATTCTTGAGCATAAAACATGTGCCTGGTTGCTCATAAAGTAGGGTCTACATTGGAACTACAGAGAGAAGTGTGAATACACGGTTGGAAACAGACAAGTCAGCCTTGGCGAAACATGCTCTTCAATCGGGTGATCACGTAGTGAAATTTTCGGAAACTGAAGTTTTATGTACTATGACGAACTATTATCCACGGCTATATAGAGAAGCCATCGAAATATGTAAGCATGGGGTTAATTTGAACAGAAAAGAAGAAGCCATGAAACTCAGTGAAATATGGACAGTGGCGCTACAGAATCGATTAGAAGCTTTTGTCTTTGACGTACTATGATCGATAGTTATATTTTATCCTTGACAAGGTTTATCTCTGCTATCACGTGAAATCCAGACCACGCCCATTTTCCGCGGTATTTAGGGTGTTCTTCGACATCCAAATCGTCTGTCGGCATGACTCAGCACAACCAGGGGCACCTCCGAAGATGTCCAACGTAGCTTTGGACGAAACGTCAGGGATAGAAGAGTTCCATGGACCACGACCATACAACCCGGAAGAATTCTCGGCAGCTTAACCCTAGGACTCACTCTGGGGTCATAGGTGACCCCAATCATCTTTACTATGGATAAAATAATATTTCTATTTCTTGTAAAAATCCAGAATTTTATGACTTTTACCACACAGTATTGTAGTTCTCTCACAAAAATTTTTAGAGGGCTTGACGCAACATTTAAATCAATAATTAACAAAAACTACTGTTGGGGTCAATTATGACCCCAGATAGATTACATGTAACATTCATAGAATGTATAAATTATCAACTATCAATCTCTTTCTTAGGTATTTTGAGTTGGTAACACTGAATTCAGGTGTTATTCAGGTGTTACTCAGAACTAACCTCAAACTGGAAGTTCGTTTGTACGTTTGTTGTACGTTTGTTGTTGCAGTGTAATTTCAGCATGGATGGAATACGTTTTGCTCCTGGCTATAGTGTAGAACAAGCTATGGAAGACTTATTTCGTAGCAGTAGTGATTCAGAAGGTAGTGACGCCGAAGATGATGGAACAGAGACACAGGTAGACCAAAGTGATGAAATTTGTTTACATGAATTAGAAGAAAATGATATTCTTGCTGAAAATGATGACAGTGGAGAAGATGAAAGTGCATTACTGGTAAGCAGGAGTCGGGATATTGCATGGAGTACAAAAGAACCATCAATTCGTAGATTTCCAATCCGCAACATACAACGATTTTCAGCAGGTATTCCTAGTACAGTTAGTGTTAGCTCAGCTGTTGACTGTTTCAGGCGGTTTATTACTAATGAATTGTTGGATATAATAGTTCAGTTCACAAATCAACGAGGAAATGAATTGAAAGTTTCTGGAAAATTAGTTGACTGGCGTGATACAGACAGTTGCGAGCTTCTTTCATTTTTAGGCTTGCTGATTCTGTATGGCGTACAGAAGAGCCGGGGGAAACCTATTGACGAATTTTGGGACTCTGAATATGGCACTCCTCTATTCCGTGCTACTATGTCGAGGAGGCGATATCAGGACATTCTGCGTTCGTTTTGACGACCGCATCACAAGACTTGAAAGGAAAGAGAGGACTGGAAATAAGGCTGAAGCTGTACAGGAAATATTTGATTTGTTTGCCGTGCAATGTCAAACATCATTTATACCTTCCAGCAACATTACTGTTGATGAACATCTTTGCGTATACAGAGGTCGGTGCAGTTTCAAGGTCTACATTCCTTCAAAGCCAGGAAAGTATGGCATCAAGATATGGTGCGCAGTAGACTGTGAACATGGTTATCTGACAAATCTTCAAATGTACACTGGAAGGAGTGGTGATGTGAGAGAAGTGAATCAAGGCAAGAGAGTGGTCTTAGATTTAGTGCGTCATCTGGCTGGCAGTGGTAGGAATATTACCACTAACATTTTTTTCACGAGCTATGACCTTGGCCAAGAATTGTTGAAAATGAAGTTGGCACTTGTAGGTACTCTACGTACTACAAGAAAAGAAGTCCCAAAAGAGTTTTTGCCTTCGAAAACTAGGGAAGAATGCACTACCAGATTTGCATACAGTGGTAAAACCCTATTAGTTTCGTATGTTCCAAAAAGAAATAAGGCTGTGCTACTCCTGTCAACACAACATCAATCATTTGAAGTGCCCAAAGAAAACAACTTGAAACGAAAACCGGAAGTAGTGTTGTATTACAGCTCAACAAAATCAGGTGTTGATACGCTAGATCAAATGAGCTCTTACTATTCTGTGAAAAAGGGTACAAAACGTTGGCCATTAGCAGTATTTTATGATCTTGTCGATCTAGCTGCACTCAATGCCTACAGACTCTTTTGTGTTGCTGTTGAAAAAACAGAGAGACATCTTTTTCTAATAAAGTTGGCCAAAGAAGTGGCAAAGCCCCAAGTGGAACGTCGTTTGAGTTTACCACAAGCAAGGAACAAGGATATTATTAGCAGTATCAAACGGTGTGGATTTGATGATCTGTTAGACAATGGACATCCAGACGTAATACCCGACAATCAGAAGAGAAAGTGAGGCAGATGCTCCATTTGCCCCCGATCAAAGGATACAAAATACAGTTCAACATGCAAAAAGTGTAACAAATTTGTTTGCAAGGAACATTCTGAAATAGTTACTACTTGCAAAATATGTGCAGATGGCTATGGTACGGATTCCGGTTAGAATTATGTTTCCTGTTGAGTTGTTCATCACATTTTCTGTAAATTTGAAGCCATTGTGAAACATTTATGAGTGAAACAAATTATGACTTAGAGTAATATTGTAACTTCTGATGTGTAATTACTCTGCCATATGTAATTTAATTCTACTATGTACATACCTGTTAAAAAAGCTGTGAAATGTGTCTAAATAATAAATAAAATGTAAACAAACAGTATTAAACGACAGTACGTTGTTCTCTGAATGATTGGTACACACATATATTGATTGGGGTCATGTATGACCCCAGATGGAGTACTAGGGAAATTTTAGCAGAGTGAGTGTTAGGGTTAAAGTAACTTACTCTATGGACAACACACACTCCAAAGCCAGAAGAAGGATTCGAACCTCCGACGGGGAGATCCGCGTGGACCGTGACAATACGCCCCCCAGACCGTACAGCTAAACCGCGCGTCAAATGAGATAAATACAGTACAGTGGTGCAAACGCCACGTTTCTGACACGTTATAATTAAGGATGAATCAAAATAATGTTAGTCAGAAAATTCTCGACTGGATCGGCGAGCAAGCAGAAAATCGCAAAAGGACCTGTGTCGCTTGGTCTGATACCGTAGGAAAAGAGCCCATTCTGAGACAGCAAAAGCGACGCAGGCAAATGTAAAGGCTAGCCTTTCAGCCCTTTGTTGCAAATCGCGTTCGTCAGTGGCCCAAGCATGTGAAATAATAATAGAAAATACGGCGCCCCTTAGCGGTTGCTAATCACGCGGTCAGGGTCCGCCGTGCGTGCAGGCGGTACCTGTCCCCCCTGTGGTCGGCGGCGGACACAAAGCGCCCTCACTTGGAGTGTGTGCTTGAGGCAGCGGCCGCGGACGACCGCAATCATCCAGCCCTATCACGCGATATCGCCGGCGCCCGGCGGTGCTATTAGCCGACACACATGTCCGCCGCATTAGCCTAATGGTGCCGCAAATCACGCACAAACCGCGCGCTTGCCGACCGCGCCAGTAATTAGATTAGTTCGACAGCAGAATAGTCCTCGGGACGTCTCTGGCGCCGACTGATTCTCGTTGATAAACTGCCAGGGACCTCACTGCGGACGAAGCCCTCTGTCCGTCCCTTAGATTTACGGAAGTCATTTCGCATGAAACATATGTATCATTATTCGAAAATCGAAGTTTCTCCACGAGACTGAGTACGAAAACGTAAGGTTCCAATCATCAGATGTTCAATAGCTGAATCACAGTTGTTGACATAAAAGCAGTTTTTCGAAACAAATATTTTCGAAGCCTAAAGCACGATGATTTTTGCAGTATGTGCATCCAACCCTTCTATTCTTAATATGGCGTACTCTGTGTCTTGGCATATCTTTCACTATTACGTTTAACTTCCATATCCACATTTAGCCCCTTTTATATTTTATACTATGTTTTTCATAATTTTATATTTTGTACTGTGATTTTACTAATTTTATTTTTTGGCAACTTCATTACATATTTCTATTATTTTCATTTCTTGACAATCGCATTATACGATGCACGTCTTTGCTTTTTTTGCTCTATACCAGGCCTATCCTAACTATTACCGTACATAGGTAGGTGCTCTTAGTGCTATTAGAAGCTGGTGGCATTTGCGAAAAAACGGGTGGGTTGCAGCCATGTTGTTAGATGTGATTTATTTAGTGGTTCCTCCACTCTCGGTATTGGTTCCCGTGGCGGTCACTCTCTGACGCATTATGTGCACTCAGGCTTCTCGCTGCGGTTCGCGAGTCAGTCTTTTGACCGATCTTGCTGTGCGTCCATGACGTACGGCGGTCTGGGCACTGGTAAGCTACTTTTGAGTTTCACAAACTGGAACTTAACGGCTTTAATACATTCATTTCAATTTCTTGAGCCCATGCCACATGTCTAGCCGTTGGCAGTTGGTTCATAGGTTACAATAGGGTGGCAACTTGTGCTTGTTTGCTGTTACACTCATGTTTTTTTCAGTTTCGCACCATTTACAAGGTGTGGTACTGGTTGACTCAGCGAACTTTTTCATGCTTCCCCGCGCGGGATCTCGCAAGCTACGTGATAAATTTGCTTCATACTATGAAGGCTTTCACGACCGGATGTTTCAGCTGCTGACAATTCTTCCGGGTTGTAAGGCCGTGCCGGAAGAATTCTCAGCAGCTGAAATTTGCTTCAGTTTTATATGACTGGTACGACTTTCTCGTACGCAGTCAAGGTATGACCTGAGGACCACCGAGAGAAGTGTCGTAGTGTTTAGGACACAGGACTCGTATTCGGGAGGACGACGGTTCCAAACCGTGTCCGGCCATCCTAATTTAGGTTTTCCGTGATTTCCCTAAATCGCTTCAGGGAAATTCGGGAGTGGTTCCTTGAAAACGGCACGACCGACTTTCTTCCTCATCCTTCCCTAATACGATGGGCCCGATGACCTCGCTATTTGGTCCCCTCCCCCCCCCCCCCCAAACCAACCAACCAACGAACCTGATGACCATATTTCCGAGGGTCGTTTTAATGTTAATTAACTTAACGAAGAATCCTTCTTAGTTTTCTTTGTTTTTCGAAGCGCCTGGAGATGGGATTTACATTCAGAAACGCAAGACATGCGTAAGATTTTATCCAAATAAAGAATTTGTGGCGTACAAATGGAGCAGATTTATTCATCATCAAAATTTTTAGCAGCAGTTGTGGATGTCCTGCAAAGTTTACAATACCGTTCTGTAACGGAATTTCTTCCGTTGATTAGTTTTTCTTCTATCATTTACGTCATCTGTGTTACTGAATATGCAAACTTATAAAATATTGCACATGTATATATCCTACAGTGTAAATACTATGCCCACAGAAATGTGAACGTAAAGTCAGAGGAACTGGGAAAGGACATAAATGAGTGTGAGTAGCGAAAACGGTAATAATTACTGATTGTTAATCGACCGTAACTGCTTGAAAAATATGTAAAGGTTTTACAAATACCGCCACAAGTCACCAAATTCCACCACTACTTTAACTACTCAATAAGTGTTAGTCGTCATTATCAGACTAAGTGACAGTGCAAAAAACACGTGTCGCAAATGCGCATATATATATTAGAGTTCCTTTATATAGACTTGGTATGTGCTGTGATCATACTGAGGACAGATAGAAGAATAATCTAATAAGGGGAGACGTCACTTTTTTCCTTCGTCTATAGTTCACATGATTTTTTTTAATAGTCACTCACTTCGTTCTTTTGACATAGCAAACTTCATGATGCGTTGAGGTACATCTGCTTCAATAGCTATTTTAATCTTGTCAGTCTTTGTTCACAAAATTCTAAAGGTATCTTGAAACAAAATTATAAACACATCCACTGTGCAGAAAACAAAATTGTGTTTAAAACGAAGCTTATTTTGGTTTGACTAACGGTGTGTAGATCCTAGTGTTGTCAGCTACTTTCAGTGTGTTGTGCAGGTCTTGCTATCGTATCACTGAGGCTCGTTGGCGAAATACATTACAAAAAGTGTCACGCTGAAAATTTTATAATAAAAATAAGGGTGTTAAAATTACATTTTATGAACTACAAAGATATTACTGGGACCTAGATTCTATATGAAATTAAAGTTATGTATTTTCTATTTTAAAAGCAGTGAACTGAAATTTTCGAAGAAATTTCAGTTCTTTAATTTTGAAAGTTGAAAAACGAGATCCTGAAGGAAACGACAGAGTTACAGTTATTTTACAGAATCTGTTCACCTCCTGATGTATTTTGGTTTAAATGAACAGCTCTGTGATAAGTTTCAGAACATAAACTAAATACAACTGTATTATTACATTGATACCGGACAAAGGTACATGATGTGTCGCGAACTGCCTTCCGACATGTATGTATCTTCCACCAGGAAACTGAACAGTTCTTGTATTTTATCTTACTGCGTACGAGTCATTGTCATAATGCAATGATTTTTGTTGTTACTGTGGTGTTCAGTCAGAAGGTTGGTTTGATGCAGCTCTCGACGTTACTCTACGCTCTGCAGGCCTCTTCATCTCCGAAAAACTACAGCAACCTACATCTTTTTGCACCTACTTACTATATTCGTCTATTAGTCTCCCTCTGTCAATGTTACCATCCGCACATCTCTCCAACACTAAATTGCTGATCCCTTGATGTCTCATGGTATGTCCAATCAACCGAGCTCTTCTTTTAGTCACATCACGCCACAATTTTTTTTTCTCCCCAGTTTTGTTCATTGCCTGCTCATTGGTTACCCCTCTAGTGATCAGCATTGTTCTGTATCATCACACTTCGAAACCTTCTATTGTCTTCTTCCCTGAACTGTTAGCGTCAATATTTCACTTCCATACTACCCTTCCATACTACACTCCAGCCAAATACTTTAAGGAGAGACCTCCTAACACTTACATCTATGTCTGATGTTAGCAAATTTCTCTTCTTTAGAAACGATTTTCTTTCTATTACCTGTCTACATTTTATATGCACTCTATTTCGGCCATCTTCAGTAAATTTTCTGCCCGAATAACAAAACTCATCTACTATTTTTAGTTTCTGGCTTCAGTCTAATACCCTCAGCATCGCTTGATATTATTCTACTTTATTCCATTAAACGTGTTTTGCTGCTGTTAATATTCATCTTGTAACCTGTTTTCAAGACACTTTTCATCCCATTCAACTGCTCTTCCAGGTCCTCTGTTGTGTCTGACAGAATTACAATATCATCATAAAAAAAATGGCTCTGAGCACTATGGGACTCAACTGCTGTGGTCATAAGTCCCCTAGAACTTAGAACTACTTAAACCTAACTAACCTAAGGACAGCACACAACACCCAGCCATCACGAGGCAGAGAAAATCCCTGACCCCGCCGGGAATCGAACCCGGGAACCCGGGCGTGGGAAGCGAGAACGCTACCGCACTATCATCATCAAAGCTTAAAGTTTTTGTTTCCTTTCTCTCAAATTTAGTTCCTATATGAGTTTTTTTATTTATTTTTTAATTTATTATTATTTTTTATAGTGCTTCCTCAGTGTGCAGACTGACACTTCCATCTCAACCATTGCATCTCTTTCATGCGCCTCAACGCTTATAGTGTTATTTGGTTTCCGAACGTTAAAACTTTTCGCTCATTGTATTTTAGCCGTTACAAGGGAGTAACTTCACCAAAACATATAAGAATAAATTTTTAAAAATTGGTTTCTTTGTAGCTATCGGTTGATTAACCTCTAAATGATACACGCATGTTGGAGACATGTTTTAAATTTATAAAGGAGTTTCTTCAGTATGTATATTGCACTGAAAAGATAAAAATATGTAACTGTTATTTATTTAACTGCAAATGTCTGCCATACTCCTAGTGCTTATCTGACGATTTCGTTAACAGTAAAAATAGTAGCGCAAAAATCAAGCATTTTGTTGCTTTAATGACTTGGCGTGCTCCTTGGTGATGTGGGCAGCAGTAACAGGAAAGCAGATAGGGGCACGGCTTGAAATGTGCAGAAGGTATGTCGATGGCCACGATCGTAAATTTGTCGTGGCGATAAATAGTGAGTCGAAAAGTTATAAAAGTGATGTGGCTTTCACTTGCTCGATGTTAAGGCGTAACTGAAGTCATCAAGTCGTGGATGCATTAATTTCCGAATTTATGACGCTTTGAAGTTGTGTGAGCCATGGCTGCCGCTGGAGCAATGACTCTGGGAAGCATCATGCTGATTGGCTCATATTAAATTATCTGAGACGTGATAAAGCCTTGTGAGATCATCATGCACCACATTTTCGACGACGCATCCATGACGAGGCAAGACTAACATTTTGTTTAATAGCCGTTACATGTGGAGTATCAGTCATAATGGTCAAATATCGAATATTAAATTAACGTGCACGTTATAATACATTATTATTCGTGAATTGAGTTTAAACTGCACATTCCATCATTAATATCTCATCATTGCCTTGTAACTTTGTTACTAATAATAGCTCGTGTCAAATTTACGATCTTCAGAATCATAATTACATTTTCATGAATTGGGTATTTAAAAATACGATGTTAACCTTGCAGTTAATTCAAATAGTTTAAAACCTAAGGTACACGCACTTCTGCCTTTGCATTTCCATTTGCTGCTGCAAATTTTGTTGACAGTAAATCAGCAATCCTAGGAATAATTTTCAACTATTTATTACGTAAAAATTTTAAAGATGGTTGCCAGAGAGTTTCATTAGAATCAATATTGCTTATTTTCACCATGAATTATTAAGTACAAACACTGTTAACAGAATTTCACATTAAATTGCCTGTAAATTTCAGAATTAATCAAAATTAAATTTGTTCCTTCAGAGATTGGTGACAGTAAGAACTCAGCCGTAAAATTTGTTTCAGAGGGATTAATAAGGTGAGTCACAAACCTCTCTTTTCCTGTGCCTGTAATAAGAAGCTGTTCATCTTGCGGAAGTAATTATGGTACCAAAACGATACCGAAGGTACGCAGTATTACATTTAAGGCATTTTCTTTTCTAATAGTGGGTGAAATATATGATCGAACCCCTAGATCTATTAGTTACTTCCGAATTAGTAGCTGATTGCCTTTCTTGTTCAACAACAATCCAAATTGAGCACACACTGCTCAGACTAGTAAATACAGTTCAAATAAAACACTGAGGGACTTTATGTCTGCTGGAAATTTCCGTGAGCGTAAAAGTTACTACGTACACGACGCGGATTATTGGCTTACGTAACCCAGTATAATTTGATCACACTTGACGCTTTCCAATGCTATTAACTCATCCAAGAAACGATAATAAGAGTAACTGGTCATTGAATATCAGTCTTGTAATCTGTAAAGTGAAAATGTAAATGTTCGCTTGAGGAAAATCGTATATCTCAGGAATTTCTTCACCGATTGCTTTGAAATTTTCATACAACGTTACGGACCAATGATGATGATGAGTCCCATACTCCTTTACAGAGCGTAGGGGAGCGACGCGGGAGAACCGCGCCGCCTTATTAGGCAAGGTCCTAGTGGAGGTGGTTTGCCATTGCCTTCCTCCGACCGTAATGGGAATGAATGATGATGATGAAGACGACACAATAACACCCAGTTATCTCGAGGGAGGAAAAATTCCTGACCCCGCCGGGAATCGAACTCGGGACCCCGTGCTCGGGAAGCGAGAACGCTACCGCGAGACCACGAGGGGCGGACTACGGACCAATACGTGCGTGTTTTTATGTACTTATTTTTAATAAAGACTGCATTAAATAAATAAATATGTAGCATATAAAGGGAAATGTTATCATTAACAGTCCGAAAAAGTTCTTGATCGATTTACTTTTAAATTTTTACACAATACTATATATATATTCAGTAGAGTATTGTGTAAATGTTCACAGAAATTCACGAATTCAGAAATAAGAAATATCTGCATGAAAAATGTGAAGAAATTGAAAAAGAAATGATTGTCAGAAAGACTGATTCATCCTATAGAAAAGGCAAAACGACCTTCGGTGAAATTAAAAAGCAGGGGTGGTAACATTAAGACTGCAAGGTCAATATCACTATTAAATGCAAAGGATAGAGCAGATAGGTGGACACAGTACAATGAAGGCCTCTATGAAGGAAAAGACTTCTCTGAGGTCGTAGAAGAAGAAACAGGAGTCATGTAGAGGAGATAGGGGATCCGTCATTACAATCAAAATTTGGTACAACTTTGTCAAAATTAAGATCAAATAAGGTAGAGAACATAGATAGCATTCCATCAGAATTTCTAAAATCTTTAGGAGAAGTGGTAACTACGATTATTCACACTGGTGGGTTGAATGTATGAGTCTGGCGACACACCATCCAGAAAATTATCATCCACAGATGATTCCAAAGGCTACAAGAGCTGGCAGTTAGGAGAATTATTGCATAATCAGTTGAGCAGCTGATGCATCCAAACTGATCACAAAAATAACATACAGAAGAATGGAAAGGAAAATTGAGAATCTGTTAGATGACGATCGGTTTGGCTTCAGGAATGATAAAGGCGCCAGAAAGCCAGATCTGACGTTGCTGTTGATAATAAAAGCGAGACTAAAGAAAAGCCAAGATGCTTTAATAGGATTTGTAGACCAGGATAAAGTGTTCGAAAATGTAAAATGGTGTCCTCGGTGCTAGTGAAGAAGTATTACTGGATCTGCTGAATGGAAGGAACAGTTTGATGAGTACAGAATACGGAGTGAGAGTAAATTGAAGAAAGACGAAAGTAATGATTAGTAGCAGAAATGAGAACAGCGAGAAACTTAACATCAGGATTGGCGGTCACGTTGAACGCAAATAAAAGTAACATATTGAACATACAGAGAAAAAGAAATCCACTACTATATAGCTACACTACTGATGACAAACCGCTGGAGACACTATTGCCGTAAAATATGTAAGAGTATCTTTACAGCCGGCCGGAGTGGCCGTGCGGTTCTAGGCGCTACAGTCTGGAGTCGAACGACCGCTACGGTCGCAGGTTAGAATCCTGCCTCGTGCATGGATGTGTGTGATGTCCTTAGGTTAGTTAGGTTTAATTAGTTCTAAGTTATAGGCGACTGATGACCTCAGAAGTTAAATCGCATAGTGCTCAGAGCCATTTGAACCATTTTGAACCAGTATCATTACAGAGCGACCTTAAGTGGATTGAGAAAAGCACATGCCAGACTCAGATTCGAAGGCAAAATCTTAAGGAAATGTAACTCATCCACGACGGAAGTGGCTTATAAGGCTCTTGTTCGACCGATTCTTGAGTATTGTTCACCTATCTGTGATCCCTTCCAGATAGGACTGATAAGATAGAGAAAATCCAACGAAGAGCGGCACGATTCGTCACGAGATCATTTACAGTCGCCCCGAGTATGTTACAGACATGCTCAGAAAACTCCATTGACAGACGTTACAGTAGTTGTGCATGACGGAGAAATTTACTATTGAAATTTCGTGAGAGCACTTTCTGGGAAGAGTCGGACAACACGTTACTCCTCCTACATACGTCTCACATAATGACCATGAGGAAAAAATTCGAGAAATTAGGGCGAATACAGAGGCTTAAAGACAATCATTCTTCCCACGCGCTTTCGTCAGCGGAATAGAATTGTAGCGCCCAGTTATTGGTACAAAAAGTATCTTCCGCCACCCACACCATTAGGTGTCTCGCGAAGTATGCTGTAGATGTAGATGGTCACAAAGTAGATGACGTTAAGGAATTCTGCTATCTGGGCAACAAAATAACCCATGACAGACGGACATCAAAAGCAGACTACCAATGGCCTAGAGTGCATTAATGGCCAAGATAAGTATGCTAGTATCAAACATAGGCCTTAATTTGAGGAAGAAACTTCTGGGAATGTACGTTTGGAGTACAACATTATATGTTAGTGACACATGGACTGCGGGAAAACCAGAAAAGCTGAGAATCAAACCATTTGAGATGCGGTGTATAAAATAAATAAAATAAAATATACATAAATAAAATATTTCAATTATTCACTATTTGTGATGTATATGATTGTGATTGGTTGTAATTGATATTTCCTTATCTGGAACGTGGACGTTTAATTATTCGGAATCAGACGCTTGACAATGGCTATTTGGTAAAGGCAATGTTACTCGTAGTTGACCGTGAAATAAAACTGAAATAATCGGACTTCGTAATCAAATCGTTTCCAAAGACTGCTGCGGTAGGTACGGACTCATAATCTAATCTCAATATTACAATGATTTGCCAGCCATGCCAATATGTCGTACAGAGGTGATTGTCTACTGAACATAAAAAAGTTACATAGTTAGTTAAATCAGATATATTCAATGAAATTGCCTACAGTTCATAATCCTACTTACTTTTACAAATACAAATTCTTTTCAGAATCGAGTGCCTAGTGTGGTTGCAACTCGCAGTATTCTTCTATAACATGAAAATATGGCGGTGTGCCAGACAATAAAATAAAATACGTGCTTCTCGCACCACTTCCACCAGAGCTCTCCTTCTTAATCAAACATAAGAGTAACGTAATTATGCTTTTGTTTTATCAGCGACACAGCGCTGCAGTTGTGTGCCATAGGCTTTATTTATTTGTCACTGATTATTTATTTAATTAATATTTCGCGTTTCCGCGGAAACTCACGCTCGGCATGCAAATGTGCCTTTATATTGCCCCCTGAATTGCGAGGCGAAAGGACACACCTGCAGGCGAGCAATTCACCTAAAGGCACAAGAAAATCTAAGTTATCTACAACTATTTACATGACTTACATTACACACATTATACACATTATGTACAAAATTTGAATGACGCGGGTGCGCCGTAAAAGTTCTTATGTTGGCAGATAGAGTGCGCGCATTCGCAGAAGCGTCTGTGTGACTCCGGCACTGCCGTTATATTGTACAGTTAGATCACGCAGGACAGTATTGCAGTTCATATTGTTCGTGTGCGCGCGTTTCTAAATCGTTGCACAAAGAAAATATTCAAGCAAGATTTCATATGAAGACTACATTCTATGACAGGTAACTTAGTTTTAAATTTACAATATTTGTTATGACACAATACAACTTAGATTGTTGAATGTATCTTAGTTACATAGTATTGTTTTGAAATACTTCAAAGAAAAATGTCCGTATGTTTCAGGTGCGTTGACCTATACACATCGTGACGTTATTTCAGTTCATATTCACCTGCTGCACAATAATTTTTTACAGGTTAGTGTCGTCGTGGTAAAGTTTTTTGATCACAGTAACATCGTTGTATAACAACGTGATTAATACATAAGCGTGTCCATTTCCCCTTTTCATTATAGTCGTTGTGCTACAGTTCGTTGTGACAAAAAGCATTGTTTATTACAGATCTGACGTGACCCGTCTAGTAATTGGTCCACGTGCAGTTCGTTTTTTACATTCCGTGGAAGCTTGGTTGCAGAACCTCGGACGGCACATAGCTGGCGTCGATTCTTGGACAGGCCAGGTAAGAGTGTCCGTCACATTTCGAGAATATTTCATTCCCTGAAGTTCCAACCAAAATTCTTCCACCCGTCGTGTTGTTTTCTGGACAGGCACTTTGTGTCCATTTAATCCAGTTAACATCTTGAAGTTAGGTACTGTAGTAATGTCACTAGACGATGCACGAATTATGCACTTCACATTTTCAGTTTTTTTTTTTTTTTGCTGAATATAGCTCACCTAAATGTTCGTAGTTATTAATCAAAGAAATGGTTCATCGCGTTTACATAAGTACGATGCATAATGAATGGCATTAACCGTTTCTTTCACATAGGTTTCTGCGTGGTTGCAGAGTTAGTAATGTTCGTTAATGTCCGTGAACAGTGGTTCACTATGCAATGTCTTTTTGGCACTCGTTTTGTTCCAATTTTTTACATAGTAACAGTTACATTATACATCATTGAAAGAAAAATAAACATGAGTAATCGTACATATACACGTCACATATTTTCTTAGCATAAACATAATTCAGTTGCACATAAACATGTTTACATCATCATTACATAGCTATGGGTTATTACATTGTGTCACATTTGATTACATGAATTGCAGATATTGACGTCCTCTTTATCGGTTTTGCTGGAATTTTATCGATGTTTATTTTATGATGTCATCTGAAATTAAGATTGGTTAGACACAACATTCATTACATCAGTAGGCAAGACCAGGCATTTTCACTACTCAATAAATATTCAAAATAATAAGAGACGGAAAACTGTTCGATTCCTCGCGTTTTGTGCGTGTGTGTATAGTGTCTGTGTGGCCTTGACTACTGATAGATGCTTTTCGTGTTGAGAGATGTGCGTCTAATCTATTTTTCGAAGTAAAAGATCGCTTCACAGATGACGTCTGTCGGTTCGTCAGGTGTCATACCAAGTCAGTGGTACCTACAGTAACAAATGTTTCGTGAAAAATTAATATATCATTCACTGCTACGTAAACATAAATTTTATTTTAATATTCCGTCTTCCAGGTGGTGGCGCGCGCTGAAAGAAGAGTTCTTCTGCCTTCAACTGCGTCACTGGAACCGCTGAAATGAAAATTTCTATACTACTTATTATCTGTGTTGTAGCAACAGAGTTTTTCGAGTTGCTTAGCAATGTTTTGATGGGTATGACTTTGACATTATTCCGCATGAAATGCTCTAAGATCTCGGTGTGCGTATAGCCCAATAATTTTGTTAGTTCTACGATGTTGTAACAGATACGCACCAGGATGCGGTATGTTAATAATTATATAAGGTCCTTCATATAGCAGACACCACTTAGCGTTGCGTCGTTTTAGTGCTACAGATTTATGATGAGTACGAAGTAGTACAAGCATTCCTACCTCGAATTTTTGTTTTCTTTTTATTGTGTTTCTGTGATGTTTGTTTCGTATCTGTGCGTGATGTGTCAGCGTAGTCAAAACTTCTTTTATTTTCTGTTCTGGTGTGATTTCCTTGTCTGACAACTTAGGTAATGGTTCTATCCACTGATCGTTCTGTTTGCAATTGAACATGATCTCGTTAGGTGTGTAATTTGTATCGTAAATATTTAAGTTATTGTGTACGTCTTCGAAAAGACTTAGGTAGGACACCCAATTAGTATGTTTTGATGAAATATAGGTCCTCATGAATCGGTTAAATTCTCGGAAAAGTCTCTCAGTCGCGTTACATTGTGGACTAAACCTCGAAATAAATATACTTTTAATGTTATTGTCCTTCAAGAAATTTCTCCATTTGTACCCAGAGTAGTATGCTGCATTATCTGACAGAATTGCTTTAGGTTTTCCCACGTGCGTCAGGTAATCACTTGAGAATCTTCGTATTATAGCACTTGCAGTGGCGGATTTTAAAGCATAAAGTTTTACATGTTTAGAAAATATATCGTAAAAAGCTAAGATATATTTGACGCCTCCAGAGCTTGCTGGATGCGGTCCACTGATGTCAGTACACAGAATTTCTAGGGGTTTACTGGGTAAAATAGAATGTAAATCTGTTTTTGTGGATAAATTCTGAGGTTTTGATTTTTGACATATGACACATGTTTTCAGTTCCCTGTAAATTTTTATTCTCATATTGCTAAAATAACAGTATGTGCTGATCTTTGCTAAACACTTTTTCGTCCCATAATGACCCCAAACTAAGTGTGTGTGCCAAATCAGATTACGTTCAGACTCTTTGGGAATGCATACACACCAGTTAGTAGCTTTAGGATGTCGGCGATAAAATAACACATCATTGTGTAACTTGTAATACTTAGTCAAAGGATGATTGTGTTTTTCTACCAGTATTGTTATTATCTTATACCAGTGAGGATCAGATTTTTGTAATTCAGCCATGTTTCTGCACATATCAATATAATATTGGTGATACTGCTTATCTTGCATTAAGAGAATCCTGTAGTCATTTACATTTTCCAAGTCACTGTTGGTATCATTCATACCTTGTGGAAGTCTAGACAAAGCGTCTGCAATGGTGTTGTCCTTACCTCTTATGTATTTAATTTCAAAAGAGTAGTTCTGAAGTGTAACTGCCCATCGTGATAGTCTAGGATGTACAAGTTTACAAGTTAACAAAAATGTCAGGGCCTGGTGGTCAGTGTAAATTACTGTATGTTTTCCAAATAAATAATAATTGAATTTCTTGAATGCCCATACTATGGAAAGTGTTTCTAACTCAGTAGTGGAGTATGTACGCTCACATTCAGATAAAGTACGACTCGCAAACCCAATAATTCTTATCTGTTCCTTTTCTTTATTCTTTACAACTTGAAATAAGCAACATCCCAAGCCAGTACGTGAAGCGTCACAAGTCATACAAAAATCTAAATTGAAATCTGGATGGCTCAATAAGTTTGCATTCACTAAGGCATGTTTAATTGTATTAAAGTCATTCTGGCACTGTTCTGACCAGATCCAAACTTGATTCTTTCTGAGTAGATTTAGCAGATGTTTACTGTTCAAAAGTGGTTGTGGCAAAAAACGTCTGAAAAATGAACATAGCCCAAGGAATGATTTTAACTGCTTTTTAGTTCGAGGGCTAGGAAAGTTTCTGATAGCATCTAATTTACTGGGATCAGGACGTATGCCCTGTGAATTAATGATATGTCCTAAATATTTTATCTCACTGCAACCAAACTTTGATTTTCTAAGATTGGCTGTGACTCCGGCTTGTGCAAATTTTTCTAAAATTCTTTGAAGTGTGTCAACGTGTTCATTCCAAGACTGTGTAGCTATCAGTATATCATCTACATAGTGTGTGACTGTCTCAACTAAATCGTCGCCAAGCACGGTATCCAGGACTGTAATGAATACCCCAGAACTGACATTCAGTCCGAAAGGTAGAACACAAAACTGATAGGTTCGCCCCCCGAACATAAATGCAGTATATTTCCGAGAATCAGGAGTGATACCCACCTGCCAAAATGAATTAGCGAGATCTATTGTGGAAAAATATTTTGCATCTAGAAATTTCTGTAATTGCTCTTCTAAATTTTCGGGTTTTGTGTGAACTGGTAAAATTATTTCATTAATTGCTCGTGCGTCTAACACTAACCTAATGCTTCCATTTGATTTTTTGACAACAAGTAGAGGACTACAGTAAGGTGAGGTGGATGGTTCAATGACCTTCCAGTCTAACATTTGTTTTAATTCTTGCCACACAGCAGGTCGTTGAGATAACGGTACGTTATATGTCTTGTGGTAGAAGATCTTGTGAGGCTTAACTTCAATCTTGTACACATACGTGTTGATAACACCTATTCGTTTGGTAAAAACTTGTAAATATTTGGATAACACTTCCTGTAGTTGTATACGTTCATGTGCACTGAGAGCTGTAGCTTCATTTATCTTATGATCAAGCAATGTTTTCAAGTCCATTAGCTCTGTGTCAGATGAGTGTGTGTGCGTGTCTTGAATGTCATTGTCAAGTACTAACTGAACCTTGTACCCTGTACAGTGTTTGTCATGCTTTAGAGTTCTCCTGTCCAAATCAATAATAATTACACTGCCTTTATCCTTTAAAATACATTTACCTTCGGAGAAGTCTATAATGCAGTCCTTCTCGCTCATAATATCTATTCCTAATATGCAATTTGTCACAAGGTTTTGTACAACCAGGAATGGCCATTGTACGGTTCCATTACCTATTTTAATGTTTACAAAAACTTGCTTCGTAACCCTACATGACTTATTAACTAGTGCAGTAGTTATTTTACAGTTTTGGGCAGGAAACTCAGGCACGGGTTCCAATTCACACATCTTTTTATAGAAATTAAAAGACAAAACGCTCACAGCTGCACCTGTATCTAGGATAATAGTAGTTGGAATCCCACCTACTACACCAGTAGTAGATGCTAAAACAATTTCATTTGTGTTTGAACGACATTGTGTACTGTCTTGCAAAAGTTCATCTGATATATTGTTATTGTGGTTGTATCTTATAAATAAAACAGGTAATTTTTGTTTAGAGTTATTCGGCATATCATTATTCTGTTGTTCAAGTGTGGTGTCAAATAACTGATTAACATTGAAGTCGCCCCCCAAGAATTCTTCAGCCACGACCTGGGGCATAGGAGTGACTGTTTCTAGTTTGTCGGATTAGCATTTGTACTAGGTACTGACACAGATTGAGGTTGTGTATCAGGTGTCATTTCTATTATATTCACATTCGGATATTGCCTATTGTGATCTCCAAACTTTTGCGGTTGTTGTTGCTGTTGCGCATTATAACTTACCTGTCGGTCGTAAGGTATGCTCCAATTTTGTCCTGGTGGCTGCTGTGGTAAAGCAGTGTTTGAATGAAAGTACTGATCGTTACGAGTCCAGCCTTGACGCTGTCTTGGCTCGTAGTTATTATTATTTCTATTTCTGTTTGTGCTTTTGTCGTTCCCTTTGTATCCGTTGTTACCGTTGTAGTTATTACCGCGGTGCCTTTTGTATGGATTGCCGGATGAAGTGTTATTACTGTTGTAACTATTGTTTGTATTGGAATACGCGTGTTGATTTTGATTTCCGTATTGAGACGGCATGTGAGTTTGCTGTTTTTGCTGTACCGCGTATCCAACTGTGGGCGCGCCAGAATTGAGTTGGCAAGCCTGCATGTTTTGCATTCCACTAGTGTAAACATTGTGGCTGCTGTTTTGCCGCGCGAAGCGCTGATCTTCAAGTAACATGTCAACCGAATCTAAAGCTGTTAAGAAATAATCTGAATCGTCATCCGGGATATGTAGGAGTTTTTCTTTAATGTTGAAAGGCAATTTGGCCTTCAACGCACGGAGTATATCGCGTGTTGCGACTGGTTCGTCTAAAAAGTGTCCCATGTTCAAGTATTTTTCAAAATATCTGCGTAAGTTGCCATTTTTACTGTTAAAAGTTTCAGGTTCTAGAATTTGTCTTCTGAGTCGCTCCTGGACGGATTGCGACCAGAATTTGTTCAGAAAAGCACGCTCAAACTCACTGTACGTGGTACATACGTCAGCTTGACTGTATGCCCAGACAGCTGCATCGCCTTGGATGTAACCGACAATATATGAAATCTTTTTCCGGTCACTCCAAGTGCGTGGAAATGCGTTACTAAAAGATTTAAGAAAAATCACCGGATGAATGGTTCGTTTTTCTGGGATAAAAATCTGAAATTGCCTGTGTTTCATTAAGCTTTCTTCTTCCTTCGCATTGTGATATGGATTTATTCCACTGTAATTACTGCTATGTTCAGCTGGCGAGTAATTACGATAATGTTGCTGTGGTTTACCATGATGATAGCTTGTGTTTGTGTTTGCACATCGTGGTATGTAATGTAGTCGTGGTGTGTTTTGTTCTTGTGTGTTTGTCGTGTGCGGTATGTGTGTGTCATACTCGAATGTATATTGGTTCCTGAACTGTGCATTTTGACTGATATTTTCGTTACATTCAGTCTGTGGTCGATCGGTGAATTCTCTCATGGGTGCAGTGACGGATTGTACTGCATCACTGGTCAGCTGTTTGTTATTAGTCATGTATTCCGCTACGGAGTCGTGCACAATTGTTGGTAAATTTTCACGTAAGCATCTATCAAAATGTTTGTCTTTGTTCACTACCCAATCATGAAATTCTTTATTAATGTTTTGAAAATGAGCTGTGGCATCAGATTGTAAGATGTCAGTCAGGTGTTGTTCAACATTGTCAAATTTATTCTGCACGTCAGTAATTCGTCTTTCAAGGTTGTCGTGCACTAGAGGATATGTTTGAATTTGTTCAGTAAGAACTTCACACGTGACATTAAGGTTTTTTACTTGTGTCTGTAAAAGTGCTACGTCAGTTGTAGTCTTTTCTTGTCTCGTATTAAGCTGGGAAAATTTTGTACTGAGTTCATTCATCTGTTTGGTCAGTGTGGCGTCTATAAGTTCCACACGTTTACATAAAGTGTCATTACCTGTCTTGAGTGCTATGAGGTCAGATTTAATTTCGTCATTTTGTGTCTTTAAGGTTGCCATGTTCTCCGCGTTCTGTTTCATTAACATTTGTAACATGTCGGCAATGTTTACCGTTTGCAAGGTCTGTGCCCCCGCCGCGTCATTAGACGTGACGTCATGCATTAACATGGGCTCTGACTGAGACTTTGAAATTTTTGTGGTGGACGGGCTATTGTCAAAATTTCCGTCAACACTTGCGTCAATGTTTGATAAATCGTCACTACCGGTTGCTGTCGTAAAGTCATTTTCTAACATTTGTCTCTCGTCCGAGTCGGATTGTGTCTGAATAGTACGTCTTTGCTGTTCCATGTTTGCGTATTGATTTCTAGTTATTACCATGCCACACGTGATATATGTTTCAAGAAAATATTTGACACTGATTTTAAAATAAGATGCAGTTGAGCATGAATCGCTCGTAGCAATAATGGCTGTCCGTTAATTTAAAAATATAAACTGAATTTGAGATTATTGGTAATGGCTGCTGGCCATGTTACATCATATCGTACAGAAGTCGGCCATATTGTACACTCGTGTATTGGTATTGTTGCATACGTTATTGTTTAGGGAAAAGTACTGAGAATGGAATTTATTACTGAAAACTGTTATGCGCGAAAGAAACACTACAGAATTTACTGAAAAGCTAATACACTGAATTTATATGTCTGGTCAAGCCTGCTAATGCAAAGATGCTGCGTCTTACCTTATTTTGCTGGAAGTTTCATTGCGTCTTCCGGCTAAACTTTAGAATTGGAAAATATCTTCAGATTTTTGTTATCTCTCATACATTCACGTCCAGGTCCAGAAAGTTGATTTTTGACATGAAACAAAAAGAACAATGTAACAAATGACAAAATAACAAGTCCGACACGCAGTCGCCAATATAAAATAAATAAAATAAAATAGATATAAATAAAATATTTCAATTATTCACTATTTGTGATGTATATGATTGTGATTGGTTGTAATTGATATTTCCTTATCTGGAACGTGGACGTTTAATTATTCGGAATCAGACGCTTGACAATGGCTATTTGGTAAAGGCAATGTTACTCGTAGTTGACCGTGAAATAAAACTGAAATAATCGGACTTCGTAATCAAATCGTTTCCAAAGACTGCTGCGGTAGGTACGGACTCATAATCTAATCTCAATATTATAATAATTTGCCAGCCATGCCAATACGTCGTACAGAGGTGATTGTCTACTGAACATAAAAAAGTTACATAGTTAGTTAAATCAGATATATTCAATGAAATTGCCTACAGTTCATAATCCTACTTACTTTTACAAATACAAATTCTTTTCAGAATCGAGTGCCTAATGTGGTTGCAACTCGCAGTATTCTTCTATAACATGAAAATATGGCGGTGTGCCAGACAATAAAATAAAATACGTGCTTCTCGCACCACTTCTACCAGAGCTCTCCTTCTTAATCAAACATACGAGTAACGTAATTATGCTTTTGTTTTATCAGCGACACAGCGCTGCAGTTGTGTGCCATAGGCTTTATTTATTTGTCACTGATTATTTATTTAATTAATATTTCGCGTTTCCGCGGAAACTCACGCTCGGCATGCAAATGTGCCTTTATAGGTGTTGCAGACGAATGTCGAAAATGAGATGGACTGATAAGGTAAGGATAGACGAGATTCTGCGCAGAATAGGACAGGGAAAGAATTTCTGGAAAACACAGACGAAGAAGAAACAGGATGATAGGACATCTGTTAGGACAGCAAGGAATAACTTCCAGGGGGTTATACTGAGATGCAGAGGTTAAAAACTGTGGAGGAAGACAGAGATTAGAATACATCAACAAATAATTGAGGACTATGTTGCAAGGGCTACTCAGAGATGAAGAGATTAGCACAGGAGGGGAATTTGTGTTGGGCCACACCAAACCAGTCAGAATACTGATTAATTAAAAGAAAGGAAAACATGTTTTAATATGCAATACGAACAAACAAGGCTCAATATGAGAGAGATGGCAATATCAGAGAGAGGGGGGGGGGGGGGGGAATTGGAGAGAGAGGTGGGAGGAAATTGTGATCGAAAACGCAAACGAAGAATGGACAGACGGAGGGGCAGGAGGAGATGGAGAAAGAGGAGGAAGGAGAATATGAACCCAGGGTGTAAGGATTAGGTGATGGACAGAGGGGAGAGAGAGAGAGGAAACCGTGAGATAGGGGGAGAAGAAGATGAACATAGAGAGCTGAGATGAGGTGATGGACGGAGAGACGGGAAGGAGGTGGAGATGGACAAAGAGAGCGTGAGGAGGAGATGGACAGTCAGGGGAGAGAAGGGGATTAGGACGTATATCCTATTCTAGTACCTATTAGAAACTTGTGCTTTCTCTTTTATTTTTTCTGTTTAACTAGTCAGCTACAGCAACGCTTGGCCAGTTCAAAAATGGTTCAAACGGCTCTGAGCATTATGGGACTTAACATCTGAGGTCATCAGTCGCCTACTTAAACCTAAACAACCTACGGACGTCACACACATCCATGCCCGAGGCAGGATTTGAACCTGCGACCGTAGCGGTCTCGCGGTTCCAGACTGAAGCGCCTAGAACCGCTCGGCCACATCGGCCGGCGCGTGGCCAGTACCAGCTAGTGACTGATAGGTAAGAAACTTGATACGATTGTACTCAATTTCTCGTCACGTAAAAGAGCGAACTGAATTTAGGTAAAATCGTTAGGGTTCGGTCACACCATGCCGCCTTCAGAATTTCAAACACTCTATGTTGCAGTTGACATTGTTAAAAGCTTTCTCGAAATGTACAAAATCTATAAACGTATGTTTGACTTTCCTTAAATTTCCTTCTAAGATACGTCAGTGCTACCTTACGTGTTCTTACTTTTCTCCGGAATCCTAAATGATCTTCCCTAAAATCGGCTTCTACCAGGTTTTCCTTTCTTCTGTAAATAAATGTTGTTAGCGTGTTCTAACCGTGACTTCTTACTGAGATTTTGATACTACTCATACCTGTTAGCACCTGCTGCCTTTGGAATTGAAACCATTACATTCTTCTTGAAGTCTAAGGATATTTCCCCTGTGTCATACATCTTGCATGCCAGGTGGAGTGGTTTCGTTACGGAAGGCTCTCCCACGGATATCAATATCTCTGAGGGAAAGTCATCTACCCCAGGGGCTTTCTTTCAGCTTAGGTATTTCAGTGCTCTGTTAAATTCTTCTCACAGAATGATATTTGCTATTTCATCTTCAACTGTGATTTCTACTCTATCTGCAATGTTGCTTTCAAGTACATTTATTTCGTGCAGCACTTTCATATACTGCTGAACTCTTGATGTTCTTGCAGTTGCCTTTCTTCTCACCAAATGTCTCTTAAATTGTTGTAAAGACAGTATTTATCCTTACCCTAGGTACACTATGTGATCAAAAATATCCGGACACCCCCAAAAACGTACGGTTTTTATATTATTTGCATTATGATGCCAATTACTGCCAGGTACTCCACGTCAGCGACCTCAGTAGTCATTAGACGTCGTGAGAGACCAGAATGGGGAGTTCCGTGGAACTCACAGACTTCGAATGTGGTTAGGTGACACGGTGTCACTTGTCTCATAAGCCTGTACGCTAGATTTCCACACTCCTAAACATCACTAGGTCCACTGTTTCCGATGTGATTATGAAGTGGAAACTTGAAGGGACACGTATAGCACAAAAGCGTACAGGCTGACCTCGTCTGTTGACTGACAGAGACCGCCGACAGTTGAAGAGGGTCGTAATGAGTAATACGCAGACATCCATCCAGACCTTAACACAGAAATTCCAAACTGCACCAGGATCCACTGAAAGAACTGTGACAGTTATACGGGAGGTGATTTCATGGTCGACCGGCTGCTCATAAGCCACACATCACGCCAGTAAATGCCAAACAACATACTTCTAAACTTACTGACCCAATAAAGATGTTACCGATCGTGCCCCACCTTACATTGATAGGAAAACGAACTGGGGAACTGGTTTCCTCTCTGGTAGTGGATTTTCCGGCGCCAACTGTGATTGCTACGTGTGTTGTTGATGCCATCCCGTGTACGCGTGGCTTCATCAGTGAATAGTATTAATGAAGCAAATGACGACTGTCATTTAACCAGTAACAACATGTCACCATTGTGATGATTATGACCACGCTTTGTGAGAATTGGGTAAAGGTTTTTCACATGTGATGTTCACCATAACGTGTTCGTGGACAATTGATACTTGCAGAGAGTAGCCGTGTGCTGATAGCAAGATTACACTGCAAAATTTCATCACTGTGTTGCTGTTTTGTACAGGTTGTTGAACTACACGTTCAGATGAAACAGGGGACATTCGAAGATCACACGTTTCACGTAAGCTGCTGAAATTTATGGTAAACACTCTACGATCTGGAATTTTACATGTCAGAAAGCGCCGGCGGTATTCCTCGAGAGCAGCAGGAACACTAACATCGCAGAAGCCATAAAAATACACCGTATCTGAGTATTCTTCGATAGTGTAGATGAGTGGCATTTTAGCTAGTGCGTATTCAAACACAGTTAACCGATGCTATCTCAGATAAACTTTCAATTCGCAACACTACTTCACTCACAACACCCCTATTGGCCACTGCGCGTTGAACTGGCTAGTTTAGTGGCAGAATGACGTCCCGGGAAAAGGGATTGAAAGCAACGAGGGAAGTTGGGAGGGAATAAAATGTCGAAGGGTCTAGTTGAGTGAGACACATACTTGCACGCCACTAGCTCAATAACAAATGTACATTAAACGTGTTCTATTACAGAAACCTTTCGGATCAGGGCATACGACCATCTGATGTTTTATGCTTTAAATGTGCGTTCTGTCATAACCCTGAATATTAACCATCCCTGCTGAGTACCCCTGTATATAAAAATTGCATTAACGTTTTACTACAGTTCGAATAAATTTTAAGTTTTGAAACATATTCAGTGAAATAATACATTTTCATTTTTTCAGGCGGTAGTGACCCCAGCCTATTCATTTTAGTTGACACTGTAAAACGTTCTTCAAGTTATGCTGCTGGATCTAGTTTGTGCAGTTTAACAGCAGAAACTACATATCGATGGGACTGACTAACAGTTGTACCAGAATTCAAGATACACTGCCGGTAATCGTCGATGTTTAACCCGTTGACAGAAGGCTGTTTCACACCTTTTGTTCTGCGCGCTACACATTGTGACTGTCTCAAGTGGTTACATTTTAGTTCGTGAACCGAAAAAATTGAGTGGTAAGTTTACCATTCAACTCGTCTTTTATTAAACCAAACTCCTTTTTCCTTACCATTGGAATGTAATATCTGCCAGGGAAACAGTATATAAAATTCGATTCACATAATAAATAGTTCAACCCACCACTTTTCATCTATGCACACTTACTGCAACTGGGCGTTAGCAACGAAAGTAACGATATTCATATAAACAAACCGAAAAGGCGTTGCATTCTATGTGCACTGCAGATAAGGTGGCAAATATTCAGTGCTGCATTTGTACCAAGGTGGAGGCTGCTTGCAATCGTTTAACAAACAGCTGAATCTCATAGCCGAGAGAATAAAAAATTACTTGTTGCAAAGAAAGCAAAGGATGATTAGGTTCAGAGAGGAAGAAGTGTAATGGAATTGTCACATTTATAAGGAACACATGAAGCAGACCGATATGGAACACAGAGTATATCTGCCATTCTAGAGGCAAACTTGGCGGAGGTATACATGCCCGATGAAATTTAAATAATATACCTAGTTTTTAACATGGCAGTTGTAATTCAGAATCTAAAGAACTGTGAGTAGCAGTTGTGGTTATGAACCTGTGCAACGAAGAAACGACTAAAATATATCCAGACCTTATTTCAGTGATTGAAAAATACAGAACACTCACCAAATTTGTAACAGTAGCCTGTCCTAGTGGTATAAGAATTTGGTTCATAGATTCCTTCAACTTTTGGGAACGCTCTCGAAAAAATTTATTTAAAATATGACAATTCGAAGATAATAAAAAGGTGTTCCCTCGATAGCAAGCAGTTTCATTCGATAAATATGAAAGGCGTAATTCCTTACGATCATGTAACTAACGAATCTATTTTGTCAAATGTTGTCAATTGAGGGGTTCTACAGCTTGCTGCCCGGTTAATCAAGACTCAAACAAATGGATGACAAAGAGTGTGCGAAGTGTGACGTTTATCCGAATGGAGGACCATAGGACATTTTTTATTTGATGACCGGTGTGTTGCTTTTAGCTAAGTTGTTTGAAAGTTTCTGCGCACTGTCTCAAAGAATACGAACTAGATCATGCCCTTTATATGGTCTCACCTGGATTAGTAGGCGATGTGTTCTTAAAAACTGCTAGTAAAATTGTAACTTGTTACAGATCAAACGATTGCGGTTTGTTGACTGCATCAGAGGTGTGATGTGTAAAACGTGCCTGATGTTTGTGACATAGTCTAAGGTTTTGAAGTAGATATCTGATGTCTTTAATGACGATGTTCAGTACACCACGACTTGTTTAGAAACTTATGTCTTCCCTCTGAGGACTCCTTTAGATGTACGACGACCACTGCCCAGAGTTTCGCCATTTATCTCTCAGACACAGCTGTCACTGCATACTGCTATCACTCCAAGCTGCTTCAGATTAACAGTGAATAAGAGGAAACCAATCTGAGTTATAGCAAGTTGGTGAAATACGTGAGACTGTTAATAGTAATGTATGTCAGGATTACATTTTTGGCTTGTAGACTTGCGTGTGTGTTCAAATAATGCACTGAACGACTGCTGAGACGGCTCAACGTCAGTAATGTGTTATGAATCACTGTTTCACTCTATTATCTTTTCGCTTCGTCGTGTATCAATATTTTCACGCTATTCAAGCATGTCATATGTTGCCGACTCTACGAAAAGGTGTGTTTTCTCAACCTTGCTGATTTTCACTCTATCCAAGCATGTCATACTTTGCCGACTCTTCAAAAAGATGTGTTTTTTCAGACTTGCTGATGTCAGCAAGAGAAGACTTGTCAGGACAAGCAAAACGTCAGTCGGCGATTTCCTACTTTACGATGACTGCTTGCCCTAAGGAATGGCCATATGTGTCATATTACGACAAGCCGAGGCAAACACATTGATAAGAAACGTGACTCACGTAATAAAATTAAATGATGTAAAGAACCATCAAACATCATTTCGTCAAGGTTAAATTACATAATCAGCCTATGTCCATAAATTAAATAGAATGATAAATAATGGCGTGTTGTTAAAACACCCAGCAAATCGTTTCGACACTCCTGAACACAGTGCCAGTTTATTCAAAATTCAGATTTTCCTGATGCTTTTGAACGTGACAGTAATTTATGGCAAACTCATAAAGATTTAGACATGACAGACTATGTTACCGGTTGAAAGCTCGATTGCGGCAGTGCTGTGGCTGATCAGCTACATCTCACTGTGTGTCACCACGCATAATCTGGTTTGCGCATTTTTGCTAGGCTCCCGTATTGGAAAAATAAAATATAATAAAATGATGGACGCCACCGGTGTGCAACTTGTGCTGTTTTAAACCAGGCTCATAAAAACACATGCACAGCCATTCGAAAACGGACTGTTTTGTAGAGCAGTGCTACTGGTTAAGTTGTGAGTTGTTTTCTAGTTCATTATAATACTGCTTATGTATAAGTAAGACGTAATAGCCGTTTACACAACGTGGAATCTGCAGATAACGAAAATAGGAAAGAGTTCTTGATGTTCTGGCCAACTGCCTTGCCGCAATGGTAACACCGGTTCCCGTCAGATCACCGATGTTAAGCTCGAAATTAGAATTGTATATTAATACCTTCAGCTGCTGACGGGCGTTGATATACAGGGTGATTCAAAAAGAATACCACAACTTTAGGAATTTAAAACTCTGCAACGACAAAAGGCAGAGCTAAGCACTATCTGTCGGCGAATTAAGGGAGCTATAAAGTTTCATTTAGTTGTACATCTGTTCGCTTGAGGCGCTGTTGACTAGGCGTCAGCGTCAGTTGATGCTAAGATGGCGACCGATCAACAGAAAGCTTTTTGTGTTATTGAGTACGGCAGAAGTGAATCGACGACAGTTGTTCAGCGTGCATTTCGAACGAAGTATGGTGTTAAACCTCCTGATAGGTGGTGTATTAAACGTTGGTATAAACAGTTTACAGAGAATGGGTGTTTGTGCAAAGGGAAAAGTTCTGGACGGCCGAGAACGAGTGATGAAAATGTAGCACGTATCCAGCAAGCATTTGTTCGCAGCCCAGGAAAATCGACTCGCAGAGCTAGCAGAGAGCTGCAAATTCCACAATCAACTGTATGGAGAGTCCTACGAAAAAGGTTAGTTATGAAACCTGAACGTCAACTACCCGAGGCGATGGATCGGCCGCCAGGCAGCCCGTGACAGAGCACTTCATCACTGGCCTCCAAGAAGCCCTGATCTTACCCCCTGCGATTTTTTCTTATGGGGGTATGTTAAGGATATGGTGTTTCAGCCACCTCTCCCAGCCACCATTGATGATTTGAAACGAGAAATAACAGCAGCTATCCAAACTGTTACGCCTGATATGCTACAGAGAGTGTGGAACGAGTTGGAGTATCGGGTTGATATTGCTCGTGTGTCTGGAGGGGGCCATATTGAACATCTCTGAACTTGTTTTTGAGTGAAAAAAAACCTTTTTAAATACTCTTTGTAATGATGTATAACAGAAGGTTATATTATGTTTCTTTCATTAAATACACATTTTTAAAGTTGTGGTATTCTTTTTGAATCACCCTGTATATCAACGGGGACAGATGAAAATATGTGCCCCGACCGCGACTCGAACCCGGGATCTCCTGCTTACATGGCAGTTGCTCTATCCATATTTTTTTTTTTTCGTTTTGTTCGTTGTTGATCGTTGTGTCGATCGTTGTGTTGACTCACATGACATCCGTTCAAGTTCGCTTCCACTCAGTTTTTTATTACAGAGGGTCCATCTGAGTCACCGAGGGCACGTAGTGCGACTGCAAGGACTCTCTCACGCACGCCTCCCGCGAGACCCACATTCTCACCTTATATGTCCACTCACTACATTCGTAGTGTCCCACCCCAACGCACTCATTACTCGTGGAAGACATTCTTACCAAGTCCCGTAAGAGATCGCGTAAAATATGTGCATCCGCACAAAAGGGAAAGGTCATTGCCAGTATTCATGGAACTATATATATTATATGGATATGGTGTCTGTTCTTTCGGACATGTCCATATCCATACAAGTATATGATGTTCAGCTCTGTCGGGCTTGGCTAGCACTTGGATTGGTCACCGTCCGGGTTGTCGACTGCTCTTGGCAACCGGGATGCAGTCAACCCTTGTGAGGTCAATTCAGGAGACACTTGATTCACCAGTCACGAAAACTGACAACGACCGGGAGAGCAGTGTGCTGATCACATGCCCCTCCATATCCGCACCCCGTTACGATTAAGGGCTTAGAATGACACGGCGGTCGGTCGTTACCGTTCGGCCTTCAAGACCTGTTCGAACGGTGTTTGTTTGTTCGTTGGTGTTTTGCAACTATTATCTGTAGGAAGATGGGAAGGCCAGAAAAATACAGCGAAGTGCAGCTGACCCTAAATGTAAATAAATGTAACGGATTTCCTGTGTCGTAGGATAAGAGCAGAGAGTGTTTGGGTGTGAAATCCTTCCATTTTTTTGCGCTTTTTGATACAGTATTTTTATTCTTCCTACACAGGGAAAATAAATCATTACGGACACATAAGCCATTCTCCATGTCATAGCTACTAGTAGAACGGTCTCCTATTGTGACTAGTTTCAAATGAGCACTATGGTTTGAGGTTCTGTATAATCCGGAGGAAATAACATTAGGATGGGGCCTCTCCACGCCCACACTGACGTGGTGACCAAACCAAAAGTTCTGCTGTCAACTCCGTATAACATGTTAGTTTTCGAATCAGGAGTCACAGGATGCGGGATGTGATGTTATCCATGCGTCTGTGTAGGATTACTCATTAACATGGGCCATCAGGAGACAGGTAGTGGACGAAAGCGATCGAAGGGTAGCGGTCTGTAAGGGAAGAGGGAAAAAAGTGCCACGGCAAGCGCCAAGGGAAAAAAAGAAACTCTGCGACAGTAGGACGGGTAGTAAGGGCAGTAGCGGCTTGCTAGCTGCGACAGTGCATGCAAGGTGAGGCTATGTTAGTGCGAGGTATCGTGCATCGTTACCTTTGTCGCTGCGGGTGTTTGTTGTAGATGGGTCAGTCTGGGGGCTGCAGCTGGGCTCCTGTGAATTCTCCTGGGTCTGCTGCAGTGGCTTCGTCTCTGTAACCGTCCGAGGTCGTCATACATTAATGGGACATCGGCCGGTGATCAGCTCACAGTGTAGGGTGTGTTTGTGTGGCTGGTTTGCGTGCTGTGTACAGTACGGCTTCCTTGCGATTTCCTGTTTTTCGGCGGGTTGAGCATATGGGGTTGCCAGTAGTAGGTGTGTTGCAGGGGCTCGCCAGTACTGTCGTGTTAGCGTGCTGTGGGCCACAGGTGTTAATTCCTGATCTTTGGTCTATTATGTTGCCATCTACAGTTGGGGTCGTAGTTCCCAGAGAAAGAATTAACGGGTTATGCGAGTGTCTCGTGTTTCTGTACAATCGTGTGGAGAGTTACTGTAATACCTGCAAGAGGATATCTAGCCGATATTCCCGGTGAAGATCCGCGGTGCGTGTGTAACGCGGAGCATCGCTTATGATTCTGAGTACTTTGTTCTGTACGAGCTGCAGACGGCGCAGTCGTGTGGGCGCAGCGTATTCCCAGACGGGAGCAGCATACGTTATCAGAGGTCTAATAAGTGTGGTGTACATGGACAGGGTCACCCTCCTATTTAGTGTGCTACGCCTGTTAGGCATAGGATAGAGTTGTCCGAGCCTTGCGTTTGCTTTGTTGGTCATGTGTTGAATGTGGTCCCCCCAGAGTAGTTTCCGGTCCAGCCAGGCACCGAGGTATTGGACCTTCTCACGGAAACGTATTGAGCGTGCATGTAGTGTTATTGGGTTGCAGTGTTGATGTTTGCGCAGGAGTGTCGGTCTTCTAGTGAACAGAACGGTTTCGCACTTGTCGACGTTTATTCTAACACGCCATTTTACCAACCAAGGCTCTGCCGCTCTGAGTGCAGTCTGTAGTCGTGAGTTAATGTTAGACGGTTTCCAATCTTGCGCGAGGATGCGTCATCCGCGTAGATTGCAACCATCATGTTGCGTGTACCTGGAAGGTCATTAATGAACAGGTTAAACAGCATGGGCCCTAGGATGCTTCCTTGGGGTACTCCAGACTGAATATTATGTCGTGTTGATTGTCTTCCTTGCACGTCGGTGTTGAAACTCCTATCCGTGAGATACGAGTGTATGAGACGTACGAGCCCGTCGGGGAACCCTGCGTCGCTGAGTTCGCGTTCGGAGGAGACTACTCGCACTGTCATGTACACTGTCTGACCAAAAGTATCCTGACACCCCTCAGAAACGGCGAACTGACCACTGGATGTCGGGAGAGGCGAACTCACCAGCATAAAACTGGGCGAGGGATACTGTGTTGACGATAGTGTGGCGGTAATGGTGGAACAGGTCAGGCAGGAGAACTCAGTGACGTCTTTGCTAAACGACACTTGAGGTGTTGCAGAGGGCAGCGACGCCGGACAACGAATAACTGGAAAGGAGTGATCTGGAGTGGTGAATCACGCTATATCCAGTAGCAGTCTGATGGAGAACATTGCCTGCCATCATATATAGTGCCAACAGTGAAGAATCGAGGAGGCTGATTTACAGAATAGAGGGGTTTTTTGTGGCTGGATTCGACGTGTTTTTCGTGGTTAGTGCTTGGGCCCCCTGCTGCGCTTAAGAAAGCGATAAATACGTACAGCAGAGGAACAGTGCAAAAACGATGATGATATCAGCATGACAACACCCTATCACAAAGCTGCACCTCTGAGGCAGTGGTTTGTGGACAACACTCCTCAGATGATCTGGCCCGCATAGAGGAGCAACCTGAACCCAACAGAACATCTTTGGGATGAGTCAGACCGTCGACTTCGCTCCAGACGCCAGCTTCCAACAACACTACCTTGTCTTGTTTCGGCTCTTAAGGAAAAATGGTCTGCAATTTCTCCATGGACATTCGGATACCTCATTGAAAGCCTCCCCAGCATAGTCAAGCCGTCGTAAAGACAAGGGATGGACACACCCCATATTCATGTCCATAAGTGTCCTGATAGTTTTGACCGATTTTGTGTAAGTCTGCAGTTGACAATTGCTAGAAATGTGTATAAGTGAGACGGATGGACTCCTACAATATCTAGACAGCGTATATCTTGCAAATGTATGGCCATGCAGTCACATACATTACCCTTATGGTATTAACACTTCATCTCAATATCTTTCAACACATAAAGCTCTTATTACTAGCTTGATAACAAAAAACAGATCTTTGTAGTACTTCTGTATGGAAAGTAACATTTCCCCTTTGACTTACTTACAATTTCGTCATTGGTGTTGTCCACAAATAAACATGTAAAAATAAACACATATAATTTTACAGTTTAACTGTTAGCAAAAAATGGTTCAAATGGCTCTGAGCACTATGGGACTTAACAGCTGTGGTCATCAGTCCCTAGAACTTAGAACTACTTAAATCTAACTAACCTAAGGACATCACACACATCCATGCCCGAGGCAGGATTCGAACCTGCGACCGTAGCAGTCGCGTGGTTCCGGACTGCGCGCCTGGATAACTGTTAGCACAATACGTAAATAAACAATGTTATAGAAAGTTAAGTACCAGTCCTACTTCAGTGCTAGTTGCATGGACAGTATACTACGCTCGCTCGATAGATATCCATAACGTACACAACTACATCTGTTACATCCTTATGATTTCTGTACTTCTTCATTATGGCTTAAACACTATCTCACACCTTTATTTTTTTAAAACGATGACCCATTCCATTTTTAAACAGTCTGTGTGAACGACCTGTTCCGCTTTTTAAGCATTGGCCCTTTTCTGTGTTTTTAAATGCTGACTTGTAAAATGGTGTGTGTGCTCTGACCAGTTCTGTTTCTTTAAAACGCACAGGTTTCTCAACAAGCACCATTTATTAGATGGTCTTTGTGAATGACACACTTCAAATTTCGATAAATATATTTGTATTTGGCATCATCAGTTACATGTAAGTAATGGTACAAAGTGAGATATTTGCTAGTCATCGGTGCAGATGTTCATTGAGCACTGTAATTATCGACCTACCATTAGTCTTAAAAAGTCGGGAGTTGAAATCTCAACCATATATCCGCAAGAAACTGGGATTCCCGTGAAAAAAGTAAGCTGAAGCTGACTCTGTATTCGAAAATTATTTGAAATCATTTTTCAACCACTTCAAATATTAGGGCAGCTATTTCACTAGAAGACAGATGAAGTCAAAGGGAACGACATAATTATGAAAACAGATGGTGGGAGCATTGGACGAGAAGCCGTAATAAAGAAAGAATAAGATGAGCAAAATGAAGATGAATACGATGAGGAAGATGAAGAAGACTTATGAATGAAAATTATAGCAGAGACAGGGAGAAAACTGGCAGCATCAGTTTCCGTTGAATCAGTGCATATAATGCATAAAACTATATACGGCGGCAGATTACAACGTAGAGTTGGTGATTCAGGGGTAGATGTTGATAGAAAAGATTTAATGATATTCAATGTAAGACTCCTGGGAACAACGTGATTATATAATCTGTTGTTTAAAATTAAACCTCAAAAAAAGAATTATACCGAATGAGAATTTCACAATAATGTCAAAAGTCTCAGGGCTATCAATGTTCAGAAGCAATGATGTCTCTGCTATTGACAGGTAATTCCAACTGCTTCAGCTTACATGTAAGTTCCAACAGTGGCCGTAATTACTGTATATGTAGTTAAGCATCCATTAGATAAAACTGGTGGGTCATTCTTGATACATGATAGGAAACATATTGGCATAGGAGAGAACCCAATTCTAGATCCTAATTCTCCTGTAACTAATGCTGAATAAAGAAATCTCGCTAAATTTCGTCAAAGGAGACAGTGTTATTCAAGAAGCAAGCGCTTCAACTTCCCATCATGTTCATTTCTCAACGACTAGAGACACTGGGGCACTATTGTCAAAGAAGAAGAACACATACCAAGATAAATAAGATGAAGATGTTAAAGCAACAGAAAAGAATGCGTTTATGGGAGAAAATTGTGGAAATATTGGAGGAGAAGATGAGGATGATTACCTTGAAGCAGAACATGAAGAAGAAGGGAATGAATACACTGAACAAAATGACATTCGTTTTTGGTAGATGGTCTTTCACATATAACCATAACATAGTGATTTTATTCACTTGAATAAACTGAACGAATGGGTATATCGATTAGGTTTTTTGGGTATTTTAAAAGTAGAAGCAATAATTCACAGGAATTTCGATGGAGATGGAAATGAGCGTTTGGCTGGGAGGCCCCTTGCGGGGCAGGTCCGGCAGCCTTGGTGGAGGTCTCATTACATTCGACGCCACATTGGGCGACCTGCGCGCCGGATGGGGATGAAATTATGATGATCAGGACAACACAACATCCAGTCCCTGAGCGGAGAAAATCCCCGACCCAGCCGGGAATCGAACCCGTGCCCGTAGGACGGCAGTCCGTCAAGATGACCACTTAGCTATCGGGGCGAACAGGAATTTAGATAGGCATCGGTTATTGTTCGAAGTTTACAATGATTGTGGAAAATAGTGAAGTGAAAGACTTCACTGCAGAATGGGAAGTTGTGTATGAGAATATTCTGTAGGTTGATAAACATGCACAAAAGATGCTTTTTGTAAATTTGAAAGATTGGAAAACAGTCCACTTAATTATTGGATGAGGTTCCTCAGACCGAACAGAACAATTCAGCTTTTGAGGACAGATGACAGGAGACATGTATTCGATTTCAAAAGATAATTGAACGCATAATCAGATTTAAAGTGCAAACTTCAGAAGCTGGTCATCACAGACACTGAAGTTCCGTAAGACTATTAAAAATATTAAAAAAACTGTACAACTCAAAAACAGTATATCCCTCATCATAGCTAGCGGATACGTAATAGCTGTGCTGAACAATATGTACAAATGTGTTTCATCGGGACTGGTTTATGCTATGGTCAGTCAAACAAGTGCGTGTATGACTTTCCTTGGATTATAATCATATTTATATGCAGAGTACTTTTGTATTGTGTATGTGAATGTAAAACCTTTTAAAACTTAAGTGAATAAAATATGTACAGTACAAAATGTAAAAATAAAGTACAATTTAAACTTAAATTATCCCCTTTCTTTGCTAGAATATGCGTCAAAATGTTGTACGGAATGCAATCTTTTTATTATAAAATATATATCTATGGTATTTTTGTTTAATGTTTCCCCAATTCCCCCATCTGTAATGTATTAAAGGAGCGAGATGTAATTTATTGTTGAGTAAAATTTTTACCTGCTTACATATGTCTTTATGTTGAAAGAACTATTAGAGAGAATGCAGTGCGAAATTGAGATGTGCGTGTGTGAGTACAGTGCTTACATTATTTTGAAAACTATCTGAATGCTTTTAAACGTGATGTACAATTCAGATGAAGAAGAGGCGTGTGGAAATACTGTAGTTTAACTAGATACTTAGAACATGGCAGATTTTACACACTATTTGGCAAAATACACTGTTCTAAGAGTCGCTGTTTCAACTTAATAAATATTTTTCATTAATACTGCCTCGCACTTTTTTAAATTTCATGCTACCTGCCATATTTGTAAAATTTCTGACACTACCATCTTCGATTTTTAAATGTACCGCCTTGCACCATCTTTTATTCTCAGATTGTCCGCCTTGTTGGTGATCTTATGCACTGAAGGTCAGTGATGACGTCATCGTCCCTGGCATGTAAGCAACGTGACTGCCAAAAGTTAAAATGATCCTGGTAGTATATTGATGTACTACTGGTAGGTGTGAATATTTAAGAATTAAGCTTATAAATTCCAGTCTTCGTCGCTGATGAATAACAGCCACCATCGTTGTATGAAGAAGGTGCCTGATGCTGAGAGCCATACACAGCAACGTTCGTTGAATGATCATTGAGAAGACACAGCTGATAGCCCTTGGTTCATCTGGGCAGTCAGTTGAACGTCTATTCGCCCACACACATCTCTGCAGCCGTCGTCTGTTCCCGTCACGTACAGTTGCATCGGCGCCGGTTTTGGAGAGCTCCATTTTGCCGTGCACGATACATTTTAACCAAAGCGGCATGCGAACAGTTGACAGACTGGTTGGGAAATGCTTCCACCCTTGATCCGAAAGTGAATGATCATGTCCATTTTGAAACCGGACGAATCACTCCGTTTCAGCATTAAGACGATGACTGGACTGTTTTCCACGTCTCTCTGACATGCTTTATACAGGGTGGTCCATTGATAGTGACTGGGCCAAATATCTCACGAAATAAGCATCAAACGAAAAACTATAAAGAACGAAAATCGTCTAGCTTGAAGGGGGAAACCAGACGGCGCTATGGTTGGCCCGCTAGATGGCGCTGCCATAGGTCAAGCGGATATCGACTGTTTTTTTTAATAGGAACCCCCATTTTGTGTAACATATTCGTGTAGTACGTAAAGAAATATTAATATTTTAGTTGGACCACTTTTTTCGCTTTCTGATATATGGCGCTGTAATAGTCACAAACGTATAAGTACGTGGTATCACGTTCCCCCAGTGCGGACGGTATTTGCTTCGTGATACATTACCCGTGTTAAAACGGACCGTTTACCAATGGCGGAAAACGTCAATGTCGTGTTGATGTATGTCTATTGTGATCAAAATGCCCAACGGGCGTGTGCTATGTATGCTGCTCGGTATCCTGGACTACATCATCCAAGCGTCCGGATCGCTCGCCGGATAGTTACGTTATTTAAGGAAACAGGAAGTGTTCAGCCACATGTGAAACGTCAACCACGATCTGCAACAAATGATGATGCCCAAGTAGGTGTTTTAGCTGCTGTCGCGGCTAATCCGCACGGTAGTATCAGACAAATTGAGCGAGAATCGAAAATCTCAAAAACGTCAGTATTGAGAATGCTACATCAAAATCGATTGCACCCGTACCATATTTCTATGCACCAGGAATTGCATGGCGAAGACTTTGAACGTCGTGTACAGTTCTGCCACTGGGCACAAGAGACATTACAGGACGATGAAAGATGTTTTGCACGCGTTCTATTTAGCGACGAAGCGTCATTCACCAACAGCGGTAACGTGAACGGCATAATATGTACTATTGGGCAACGGAAAATCCACGATGGCTGCGACAAGTGGAACATCAGCGACCTTGGCGGGTTAATGTATGGTGCGGCATTATGGGAGGAAGGATAATTGGCCCCCATTTTATCGATGACAATCTAAATGGTACAATGTATGCTGATTTCCTACATAATGTTGTACCGATGTTACTACAAGATGTTTCACTGCATGACAGAATGGCGATGTACTTCCAACATGATGGATGTCCGGCACATACCTCGCGTGCGGTTGAAGCGGTATTGAATAGCACATTTCACGACAGGTGGATTGGTCGTCGAAGCACCATACCATGGCCCGCACGTTCACCGGATCTGACGTTACCGCATTTCTTTCTATGGGGAAAGTTGAAGGATATTTGCTAATGTGATCCACCGACAACGCCTAACAACATGCGTCAGCGCATTGTCAATTGATGCGCGAAGATTACGGAAGGCGAACTACTCGCTGTTGAGAGGAATGTCGTTACACGTATTGCCAAATGCATTGAGGTTGACGGACATCATTTTGAGCATTTATCGCATTAATGTGGTATTTACAGGTAATCACGCTGTAACAGCATGGGACTTAACTTCTAAGGTCATCAATCCCCTAGAACTTAGAACTACTTAAACCTAACTGACCTAAGGACATCACACACATCCATGCCCGAGGCAGGATTCGAACCTGCGACCGTAGCGGTCGCGCGGTTCCAGACTGTAGCGACTTTAACCGCTTGGCCACCACGGCCGGCTGCGTTCTCAGAAATGATAAGCTCATAAAGGTACATGTATCACTGGAACAACCGAAATAAAACGTTCAAACGTACCTACGTTCTGTATTTTAATTTAAAAAACTACCTGTTACCAACTGTTCGTTTAAAATTGTGAGTCATATGTTTGGGACTATTACAGCGCCGTCTGTCGCAAAGAGAAAAAAATGGTCCAACTAAAACATTCATATTTCTTTACGTACTACACGAATATGTTATACAAAATGTGGGTTCCTATTAAAAAAATAATACGCTGTTGATATATGTACGACCTATGGCAGCGCCATCTAGCGGGCCAACCAAAGTGCCATCTGGTTTCCCCCTTCAAGCTAGAAAAGTTTCGTTCTTTGTAGTTTTTTCGTTTGACGCTTGTTTCGTGAGATATTTCGCCCGATCACGATCAATGGACCACCCTGTATACACTCCACTGCTAATTCTGCCACCTGGCGTCTGTGAGTGGACCATGTATTAAGGTATTACCTCTCTGTGATAGAACGGCCACAAGAGTGAGTTACAATTGTTCTTGTTACGTGCTGTTAGATGCATCTGACGTGGAGTGACCACAGCTAGGGACATATCGATGCTGTTACTGGTGTGAGGCAGCGTTGTCTGCACCGAACAGAGTTCGAACGTGGGTCTCGATTTGAATTCCTGGCCGAATCCAGATTTGTGAGCGCTGGGATGTGTCCTTATAGTTAAATTCCACTCGACCACGTCTCACTAGCACAGGGGTGAATCGCTATACTGTGCACCGAGCACACTGTATATCCTTAATTTATGGCTGTCACCCGAGAACATGTTATGGACTAAATGCAGCATTCTGTGGCATCCCGTACCGTTAGTAGGCGAGCAGCAGCCCCACTGAGGAATTACCGTCGCATGTGTGTGCTGCCATTAACACGAGCACACAATAATGTTTGCATTTCGAGTGGTATCTTAACCAGGAATCAAACTGCTGGTAAACGACATTCCACTGTGTTCAGTGATGGAATATGTTTCTGCACTACTGCTCATGACCGTCGTTGCCGATTGTGGTGGTGACCTAGAGATAAGTGAAGGTTCCCTCTTTTTTCACCTCCCCTTCGGTGTGTTTGAGTTTTTTTGTCAGTCACAGTATTTTTAAAGTGTGATGTTTCATCTAGGGATCCACGATCCTCACAGTTCCTGTCGTCCGATTCAGTGACGTTCTTTTTATTGATTATGACCTATTTAGTTTGTCTTCGACAACTGTCATCGGATCTGTAGTAGAAAAAATACAACGTTCAGAAGATTCTACATACTGTAACACAAATGTGTCATAACACAAAAAACAGAATACAATATGTTTATGGGAATCTGTGGATTATTTAGTGAACCAACATACCCTATGGTCCATGTATTATGTGCAGTTGAACCAAATAACACAATTATATTGCGATCAGAAGAAGATGATACCACCACGTGATTGTCTATGAGCTTGACAGCATCCTCAAATTGACTGGCACTCGTTGCATGGAATAAAATCATAAAATAAGAAAGGAACGTAACAAATGTTGATGGTGTTAAGACAGCAACCAGCCACAAATTTACTTTGAGTTCCTTTATTCAAAGGAAACCGTTACCGGTTTCGAATCGTTGCGATTCATCATCAGACGGTTTACACGCTTTCTTTCTACATTTGGTGTGTTTTTATAGATTAATTGTCCTAAAATATAAATAAAACATAATTACAAACACGCTACACACAGATGGTTGCGTTGCAGATTTTCGTTGTATGTGACTTACGTGAAACGTCGGTTTCGAGTGTTTGTTTCCATAACGTTCATCCAATCGATGTAAATGCATTCGCACTGCATCCTCGTTGTTGCACACGTAATAGTTCTCACTGTACACTTTAGATCTGTCGCTGAGATCATTCCAACCACGCACCACATGTTTTGGTACATACAAAGAGCTTACAAACATATAGGTGTATGTACCAAAACATGTGGTGCGTGGTTGGAATGATCTCAGCGACAGATCTAAAGCGTACAGTGAGAACTATTACGTGTGCAACAACGAGGATGCAGTGCGAATGCATTTACATCGATTGGATGAACGTTATGGAAACAAACACTCGAAACCGACGTTTCACGTAAGTCACATACAACGAAAATCTGCAACGCAACCATCTGTGTGTAGCGTGTTTGTAATTATGTTTTATTTATATTTTAGGACAATTAATCTATAAAAACACACCAAATGTAGAAAGAAAGCGTGTAAACCGTCTGATGATGAATCGCAACGATTCGAAACCGGTAACGGTTTCCTTTGAATAAAGGAACTCAAAGTAAATTTGTGGCTGGTTGCTGTCTTAACACCATCAACATTTGTCTTCAAAAACAGCCACGGTCTCCAACATGTCATCATATGACCAAATTGCAAGGAACGTAACGTCGCTCATTTTGTAAATAAAATACATTATATTAATTTTGTCGAATTATACAATGCGTGCAGATTATACGTTGCAGTAAGTTACAGTGCCCAAAGAAAATATTTACACGAACAACGTGTTACAGGGTTTGTTACACACTTCACGGATTACGTATGATTGGAAAGTAAGTACACGTCCAATATGACAGTGTAAATTTAAATGAAATTAAATGAAAAAAGGAGTGAAGGCATACGACCCGTTTCCAGTATCATGAGTGAGATTTTCTGACAAATGCGGTGAAAAACCGTTACGAACCGTTTCATGTAACATTTACCAGGTTTTATTGGCTGAACAACTGAACAGAGATACTGGCAGAGGCCATCTATCGTTGCGTACGTGTGTGTTTGTGTGTGTGTGTGTGTATGTGTGTTTCCTTCTAGGCTCCTGTATACGTAACTGTGCTTCAGTTACCTATAGCAGCAGATTAAAACAAATGACATCAATTTGTCTTAGTCGAACTTGTCACGAACTACATATTACTCCGAACGATTCCAGTAATTCGTCCCAGATAATTTTGATATTTCTGCAGCTCATCACAGTCTGTGTTTTACATTCCTTCATTTGCTTTCATATTCGTCTCACAGTACGTAATACTGATAAACAAAGGTTCTGAAGGAACAATACCTAGTATATCACCCTTGGAGCTCTAGTTCTGACACACAGCTATTGGCTCCGACAGAACAAAAGGACTGTCTCGCTTTATCTTCGTCCTGATTTCAGGTATACCCGACTATAGACGGCTGCTTGCCGGGAGTACAAAAGACGAGATGAAGCACCGTTCCCTTGTATTATCAACACCAATGAGCGTTCCTCCACACAGAGCTGCTTGGGATGAGAACTTTTTTCCTCTTCTTTCGCATGTCGCGAAACTATCAAAAAAGAACATCACAGAGGTTCTTAGTGCAAATGTATCTCACGCACGTCCCAACACATGAAAAGGTGTAGAAGCGACTGCTAGATAATTCGCGTGCTGCTCAAACGTTCGCACGTTTCACCCAGTAATCTCTGAAATTAGCCCCCAGTATTTCTGGAAAACACCTGCTCACTACGTCACAGCTTACGTTCACCCAGACTACTCGACCACCGGAAAAGCTCCCAGCGGCATCAGCCTGTTAGAAACGCTTCGACGACGACGTGCGAAAGACCAGCAACGTTAACAAAAGATCCTGCTACCGGAAGAGGGGCAAGAACCCCATCAACTTTCGACAAAATTTTCTATGATATGACCTCGTACAGTACGGACTGGTTTCAGTTATTTTAACTTTTAAATTATGTTTTTCTATCTTGTGCGAGGCATAGTTGGTCTCAGTGTGGAAAATCTTGAAGTACTGTCACCTGTAATGCGCTTCTTCACTGCTGCGCATTCATTGATTTGCCTTCAGACACGACGTTACTTATCATTTTAAAGTGAGTTACATCGAACGACGCAGCCTCAAATAAAAATATGAAATTTTACTTGGCTAATTATATTCGCTTCGTTATCTTCTTTAGGAGCATTGTAAGGTGGCTATAATTTCGCACCTTACAAGAACTCATCCACATACTTTGCCGTGATCTACAAACACAATTAGGTGTCATGTGACAGGTTGTACATCGTATATATGAATATACACTCCTGGAAATGGAAAAAAGAACACATTGACACCGGTGTGTCAGACCCACCATACTTGCTCCAGACACTGCGAGAGGGCTGTACAAGCAATGATCACACGCACGGCACAGCGGACACACCAGGAACCGCGGTGTTGGCCGTCGAATGGCGCTAGCTGCGCAGCATTTGTGCACCGCCGCCGTCAGTGTCAGCCAGTTTGCCGTGGCATACGGAGCTCCATCGCAGTCTTTAACACTGGTAGCATGCCGCGACAGCGTGGACGTGAACCGTATGTGCAGCTGACGGACTTTGAGCGAGGGCGTATAGTGGGCATGCGGGAGGCCGGGTGGACGTACCGCCGAATTGCTCAACACGTGGGGCGTGAGGTCTCCACAGTACATCGATGTTGTCGCCAGTGGTCGGCGGAAGGTGCACGTGCCCGTCGACCTGGGACCGGACCGCAGCGACGCACGGATGCACGCCAAGACCGTAGGATCCTACGCAGTGCCGTAGGGGACCGCACCGCCACTTCCCAGCAAATTAGGGACACTGTTGCTCCTGGGGTATCGGCGAGGACCATTCGCAACCGTCTCCACGAAGCTGGGCTACGGTCCCGCACACCGTTAGGCCGTCTTCCGCTCACGCTCCAACATCGTGCAGCCCGCCTCCAGTGGTGTCGCGACAGGCGTGAATGGAGGGACGAATGGAGACGTGTCGTCTTCAGCGATGAGAGTCGCTTCTGCCTTGGTGCCAATGATGGTCGTATGCGTGTTTGGCGCCGTGCAGGTGAGCGCCACAATCAGGACTGCATACGACCGAGGCACACAGGGCCGACACCCGGGGAGCGATCTCCTACACTGGCCGTACACCACTGGTGATCGTCGAGGGGACACTGAATAGTGCACGGTACATCCAAACCGTCATCGAACCCATCGTTCTACCATTTCTAGACCGGCAAGGGAACTTGCTGTTCCAACAGGACAATGCACGTCCGCATGTATCCCGTGCCACCCAACGTGCTCTAGAAGGTGTAAGTCAACTACCCTGGCCAGCAAGATCTCCGGATCTGTCCCCCATTGAGCATGTTTGGGACTGGATGAAGCGTCGTCTCACGCGGTCTGCACGTCCAGCACGAACGCTGGTCCAACTGAGGCGCCAAGTGGAAATGGCATGGCAAGCCGTTCCACAGGACTACATCCAGCATCTCAACGATCGTCTCCATGGGAGAATAGCAGCCTGCATTGCTGTGAAAGGTGGATATACACTGTACTAGTGCCGACATTGTGCATGCTCTGTTGCCTGTGTCTATGTGCCTGTGGTTCTGTCAGTGTGATCATGTGATGTATCTGACCCCAGGAATGTGTCAATAAAGTTTCCCCTTCCTGGGACAATGAATTCACGGTGTTCTTATTTCAATTTCCAGGAGTGTATAAAGGAGACTGACATTGTCACGTACGTCTTGTAAATAATTGTTAACGCTTTTTAATTGAAAGGTGACGGAGTGACTTTATTATAAAAAACGGCGTAATGAATCATTGTCTGTACTAGTAGAAGTTGGAATTCCATTGGAGATGGAACAGCAGGCAGAACTCAAGCTCTGTGTGGAAGGCCCGCACAGGTGTTGGTCCTGCTTTAACACAGGAAATAGCTAGACGGGCGTTGTGGCACCTGAGCTCTGGAGCACAATAGGGTGACGGCCGGCCGCTATTGTAGTAGGAGCCGGAAGGATAACCGGATAATACTTCCGGACGCTGAAAATCTGGGACGCAGGTGAGAGGAACGAAGAAGCGGCACCTCGTGAACCACGCAGGCTGGGTTATTGCCAAGGATTTGTACTCCGAAGCGTACTATTGTACGAGTATTGGGTTTTTCCTCGCAAACTTTGCGCGCTGGTCGTCAAAAGACTAAAATATGGTTGGGCGCCGTTCGGAGTAATCTGTATAGAGGGAAAATATTCCGTGGTTTCGGGAATAGGATTCGTATGGTTGGTCGGCGTTCGGAAGAATTCGTAAAGAAGGAGAATATTTCGTGGTTTCGGGAATACGATTTGTTTTCGGAATTACGATGGTGGGGAGCCGAGACTTGCTGGGAAGACAGCAGTGGAGAGACGTGGTCTTCCGTTGTGAGCGCCCGTGTGTGACGGTCGCTGAGTATCAGCTTTGTTGGTACAGACGGACTTGCTGTCTTTGCTCAGCGGAAAGTTTACAGTTAGAACAGTTAGGCACTGTACTGTTGTGAACCTATACGATTCTGGACTCACCTCCCGGTTGGAAGTCGTCTTTGAGTACGCAGAGTTCAGTAATTGAGAGAACTTTCTCTGCCTATACTTACGTTGAGACGTTATCTGAACTCCATCTACGTGGCTCAGAGTTCGCGTTTCTTGTCAGTAGAACACAGAGAGGAGAAGACAGTATTAGAGTTTATTAGTCAGAGGACCGCCATCTGCCGTGCTAGTGTCTAAAAGAGTTTATTTGTGTCTGGAGTTCTTCTATCGTCGCAGACGAGTACGAGAACCATCACTTCGACGCACCGGACGCTGTACATACGGTGATATCACAAATTGCTTCGGCTCATTAGGGCTATAAAAGCTAAACAGCTGTGATCACGTTAGTTTATTTCCACTGAGGTTCCACACCACAGTGGATCATCTTTGAAAGTATTGTCTTCTAGTGTTTCGTATGTAGATGATGTCAGTCACTTCGCGTTATCCATATCGGACCGCCCAGTCATAATAAGGGGCAGAGTTGGGCAATTGATTAGTAATTTTACTTAGGGAATGTAAAAAGATTTATCATTTAGTAGGATTAGTTGCCTTCATTATCAATTGATGTTTAGATTGTAATTTATAGAATGAAGAGATCCTAATATCTGCTACAGGGCTTAGTTAGACAGGGCCAAATCTCTTCACTTAGCGTTTATTATTTTCCGTTGCGTACATTCATTTTACACCCGCCTGGAGTAGCATCTTGGAGCATGATAATGCTCACAGGTCCTCTTCGAGTACGAAGACAATTAACTCATGAAAAATTGTAAAAATCGGGTAATTATCGATATACTGAACGAAGTAAAGTATTTCAACGTTTAAATGTGTGTATTGTACAGTATTTCACATAGTACTTACTTGCATGTATCAACCAACAGACCTTGTCGACGATCTAGAGCTGTACAATATACGCAGACGAAAAAAAAATTCGCGACTGAAAGAAGGAGTTGTGCGACATACACGAAAGTTTGCAGCCGTGCTTCTGCATTTGAAAGTTGATGTCTAGTCGTTTTTCGCATCAGTCGCATGAGAGCGGCGCTAGCAGCGTCATGTGGAAGTAAATCAGGTTTGATTTAAATACACGTGTTAACGCTGGTGAGTGTTAGAGATCAGATGTGATGAGTTGATGTTAGTCAAGAGTTCCTTCAGTTCCACAAAGGCGCCATTATTAGCACGTCACTGAGTGTGCACGTGGTCGAGTAATAGGGCTACGAGAAGCTGCATGTTCCTTCAGCGATACTGCAGAAAGACTTGGCAGGAATGTACCACCGTACATGATTGCTGGCAGTGGTGCTCAATAGGATGAACAGTCGCAAAAGACCTGGCTCCGGACGGTCACGTGGCACTATCAAGATGAAAGACGATCGTGTTCGGCGTATGGCGCTGTCGTAACGTACTGCATGTGCAGCAGCAGCTTGAGCAGCAGTTGGCACCATCGTAACACAACGAACTGTTCCAAACAGCTCCGGGCCAGAAGCACTGCAGCATAGCTTCTAAGGGAGAACTCACAGGAGTCAGTGTGGCTGTCTATTCCGTTTTCTAATGAATACTGTTTCTGCCTCGGTGCCTGTGATGCTACGTGTTGCTTACAAGGGAACCTCCCCATCGCATCCCCCTCAGATTTAGTTATAAGTTGGCACAGTGGATAGGCCTTGAAACACTGAACACAGATCAATCGAGAAAACAGGAAGAAGTTGTGTGGAACTATGAAAAAAATAAGGAAAATACACAAACTGAGTAGTCCATGCGCAAGATCTAGGAGAGTTTCAGCTAAGGAGCGCCGTGGTTCCATGGTTTGCGTAAGCAGCTGCGGAACGAGAGGTCCTGGATTGAAGTCTTCCCTCTAGAGAAAAGTTCAATGTTTTATTTTCAGACAATTATTACCTGTCCGTTCGTTCATTGACGTCTCTGTTCACTGTAATAAGTTTAGTGTCTTTGTTTTGCGACCGCACAGCAAAACCGTGCGGTTATTAGACTAAAGGACGCGCCTCTCCATTGGGAACCGAAAACATTTGACCGCAATGTCATAGGTCAACCGATTCCTCCACAGGAAAACACGTCTGATGTATTCTATACGACACTGGTGACGGCATGTGCGTCACATGACAGGAATATGTTGTCGACCCACCTAACTTGTACACTTGGCGAATTGGTTTCTTGTGGATGTGATAATCACTCCCAAAAAAAGTGATCGCATCGGACGGACGGACGGACCGATAATAATTGTCTGAAATTAAAAAATTAAACTTTTAACTCGAGGGAAGACTTGAACCACGGACGTCTCGTTCCGCAGCTGCTCACGCTAACCACAGGACCACGGCGCTCCTGAGCTTCCACGCTCCTTGATGTTGCCTATCTTGCGCATGGACTACTCAGTTTGTATATTTTGCTTATTTTTATCATAGTTCCACATAACTTCTTCCTGTTTTCTCGATTGATCTGTGTTTAGTTTTTCAAGCCCTATCCACTGTGCCCGCTTATAATTAAATCTGAAGGGGGTGCGATGGGGAGGTTCCCTTGTTAGAAAGGGGAGAACTGAGTGCTTGCACCATCCTGTCTGTATGCTAGATGCACTGTACCTATCTGCACCTGGAGTTACGGCCTCGATTGAGATTTCGTATGACAGCCGGAGCTATCCAACGCATCCTGACTGCAAAATTATAAGGTAGTCTGGTGATTCCACCTGTCGAGCTGCCATTGGTGAACAGCATTGGCTTGGCTCTGAGCACTATGGGACTTAACTTCTGAGGTCATCAGTCGCCTAGAACTTAGAACTACTTAAACCTAACTAACCTAAGGACATCACACACATCCATGCTCGAGGCAGGATTCGAACCTGCGACCGGAGAGATCGCTCGGCTCCAGACTGTAGCGCTAGAACCGCACGGCCACTCTGGCCGGCGAACAGCATTCCAGGGTGTGTTTTCAAAATGGTTACTGTTCGCCCACATACCGCTGTTGTAATCCAACGTGCTCGTCAGTGTATCGACGTGTTGCCTTCGCCTGTTCAGTCACCAGATCTGTCTCCAATCGAACACATATGTTACATTGTCGGACGACAACTCCAGCGTCGGCCAAAAACATCATTAACTGTCCCTGTATCGACCGAGCAGGTGCAGCAGGCGTGCAACTCCATCCCAAAAACTGACATCCCGCACCTGTAGACCACATTCCATGCGCGTTTGCTTGCTTGCATTCAACAGTGTGGCATTCACGCCGGTTTTTAATATACCAGCATTTCACATTTTCAGTGATTTTTCTTGCGCTTACATTAACCAGTGATTCTGCAATGTTAATCACTTAAATATGTTAGCTAAACAAACGTATTCCCGAAATTTCATTACTGTAGATTAATAATTTCTTGGCGTTGGGATTTTTTCCGCCAGCGTAATTTTAAATTTATTTGCTGACTGTGAATTCTTTGACATCAGTTGTATTACGTGTAGCTGTAGTACCTATTTGTGACATATGAAAAGTTATGCTGGACTGGGACCCGAACTTAGATTTTCCAGTTATAGCTAGTGATCGCCTTAACAACATCGGTTACCCTTGTAAGCTTGGTGACCGACCCAAGCCTGCATACGTCACACTGTCTACAGCCTCATGCCATAGTCCAATATATTCATTTCACATATTGTTACGGCATAACCTGAACGAATACAAATAATACATCTGCTTTCTATAGCCTCAAAAACGACATGACTTCGATTCACTACCCCTTCCCACGAAGTCCGTCCGCAACGAAAAGGAAAGAAGATAGTGCACAAACCTAGGAGTTTACATCTTCGTCAGAGGCAGTCGCTGGTACATATTTAACAATATTAATAGAAATGATTGAATTCTTTCATTTTGAGAAGAGAGAAAGAGCGATCTGTTTTTCTTGCTTAAATCTCCTAAAGCCAAGATCGCATAAATATTTCTTTGGTTCAAATGGCTCTGAGCACTATGGGACTCAACTGCTGAGGTCATTAGACTTAGAACTAGTTAAACATAACTAACCTAAGGACATCACAAACATCCATGCCCGAGGCAGGATTCGAACCTGCGACCGTAGCGGTCTTGCGGTTCCAGACTGCAGCGCCTTTAACCGCACGGCCACTTCGGCCGGCAAATATTTCTTTATTTGAAACAACCGGTTTCAACAGACTTTGCTTTTCGGGTTTTATTATGCCTCATTGTCACACAACAATCATCTGTGAGCAGTTTATGTACGTACGTGGACATTTGCACAAGACGTTTTGTGTTTTTAAACGTTGTACGTTGTATAGGTTGACTCTTACACAGAAGACAACAGCAACCGGACACTTTTTACAATGCTATTTATTCATTACTGGTTTCGAATCGAAAGGTTCATCTTCAGGTGGCTAGTTCACTTTAAGGTACATTTTACATTAGCTTCTAGTTTTTATTTTCCCAAATGAAGAAATTTCCTTTGGGGGTGGTGTCGTTGAAAAAACCGCGCCATTACCTTCCATTACTAAACTGCCTGGGATTATACAGCAGTGAAGATTGTATGATGCACCTTTCTAGGCATATTTATACACATAATCTGAAGCACCATTCACACACCTCTGTAAGGGTCAAATCACCCTATATGCCGCGCGGGGTAGCTGCGCGGTCTGGCGTTTTGCCCCCCCCCCCCCTTCCCCCCCCCCCCCCCCCTCCCACAGTTGGAGGTTCGAGTCCTCACTCGGGCTTGTTGGGTGTATGTGTTGTCGTTAACGTAAGTTAGTTTAAGTTACACTACGTATTATGTAAGGCTTCAACAGTTTGGTCCCATAGGAATTCACCACCTACATCTACCTATATTTTGTACACATCCACGCGCCCAGAATGTCAGTTGTCGACAGAATAGCATTAAATACTTTAGTAATGACAAACCTTTTATAATGTGTTGTTTTCTATCCACATGACAACACGCCTCGTGGTCCAACTCAATATGAACACGTTTCATAACAAAAAGATTTTTTTTTAAGTCTGGAGATGAAAGCGAAGTCTCTAGAAACCAGTTGTTTTAAATAAAGGAATATTAATGCGATCTTGGCTTTGGACTGTTTTTAATAGAAATGGATTTACAAAACTGTGAAGTGCTTCACCATGGCTTTAAATTCGACCAATGTAAATAGTTAAGAGTGAAATAATTTTGATGAACATGGATTTATATAAACTTGTTTTATGTGTAAACGACGATACCAGTAGCCGCTGCTATCGTAGGATTTCTAATGTATCACTAGCTTCATTACATTACATACCTAGAATTCTCTTCTGCGTGAGTTGCTTTACGATAAATAATCCTTCGGTTTAAAGTATTTTTAAGTTAACATAAAATTTTATAATGTGCTTCTACTTCCACTTCACAATAACTACAATGATCTACACAATTATACAGGGATATTTCCCCTGTGTAATTCCTCACCACTGCAACTATGAGCGATGTGGATATTACTCAATGGTACTGGGAAACGGCTGAATTTGTGGTAGAGGTGGCTCCACTTTCATCTATAATCTATCATCGATCCCTCGATAAAGCAAGTGCCCTGCAGTTGGAAGAAAGGACTACTCACACCCGTCTACTACAAGGATATCAGAAGCAAAACACAAAACTATCGTCCAAAATCCTTCAGATCCATTTGTTGTAGAATCTTAGAACAAGAGATATCCTCAGTGGAATGACCTCCTCCACCCCAAACAGCATGGCATCCGTAAACATTGCCCATGTGAAACCCAACTCATACATAGTTTTCTCACCTGATACCCTAAAGGCCATGGTTTAGGACAGTCAGGCAGGTGGAGTATTCATTGATTTACGAAAATAGTTTGAGACAGTGCCTCTGCTACATTTGTTATAGAAAGCACGATCGTATCAGGTATGAAGAGAAGTTTGTGACCGGATTGAAGATTGTTTTTAGTAGGGAGGACGCTGTACTGTACTGTACTGTTATTGACATATCTGAAAGTAACTTCGATTGTACCCCAGGGAAGTGTGCTGGGACCCTTGCTCTTCGTGCTGTATTTTAATGAAAATGGCTCTGAGCACTATGGGACTCAACTGCTGAGGTCATAAGTCCCCTAGAACTTAGAACTACTTAAACGTAAGTAACCTAAGGACAACACACACATCCATGCCCGAGGCTGGATTCGAACCTGCTGTATTTTAATGACCTCGCAGATAATATTAATAGTAATGGTTGAGTTTTGGGGGAGATATAGTTGAGAACTTTTAACAATGCAGCGCGTCAGCAATCGTGAGTAATTTAATGATTATAAAGAATCCCCCTCGATTGCAAATAGAAAGCGGATGTTGATCTAGGTTTCGGCGCGGATAACTACGTCTTTTTCGGAACAAACTAAAACTACAAACTGCCTAAAGAGGCGTGGTCCGACAGTAATACAGAACGCCCAAAAGTGAAAAAAAAACGCATAAAATGTAAAATAAAGGGTACGTATGTACCATGTCAATAGAAGTACTTAGTTCAAACGCCCTCACCCCAGCCAACGTTCTGTGGGCATATGTCAAGCAACGGAAGAGTCCCCTCGTAAATATCCAGGAAAATGTTGGTGCGATTGATTGAAGAATAAAAAGTACATAAAGTTAATGATGAAAAATACTAAAATTAAAGTATAAAATACACTGAGTAAAATGATTTTTAGCACGTTTCAGAGGCCTCCGATGAAAGAAAGGACGATTATGCTGAAGGTCAAACTTACCGAAAGCTGACACTCATACGCGTGTTTGTCACAAACATAATAATAAACATTGTGGATGACAACAAGCTACAAGGTGTCCAGCGTGTTGCCTGTGTGTGTCTGGTGGCTGCTGCCTGGGTACGTAGACGGTTAAGGAAATCGAATTAACATGAGCAACACGGAAGGTACGAGAAGCATGCCGCTAGTGCTCTGCTGAGAAATTGCGGTCGCCACGCGAAGTATTAGACTCGGCTATCTGTGTTAAATAAGGAAAGATCATGGGTGCTGCATAATATATAATGATACAAAGATAATTTTTTTAAATCTAGCTACTTGTTTCTGTAACAGTAAAATAGTGTACACAATAAACGAATTAGAATTACGCACATGTAGTTCGGGAATGGCAGTAAACTTTGTTGTTAAAATAAAATAAAGAAAAACCTGTAATAAGGTAATCGATTAGTTAGATGCTAAGACCCATTAATTCAGAAATTCAAACAGTCAAAACTGATCAGTGTCTTAACTCCGTTTGGTTTTTAGGAATATCAGCAGATGACTGTCTCATGGACTGCATTACATATAACCTCAAGCACATTTAAAACACCTCCCTTGCTCACTTTATGTAGGATCTCTAACTTATTGTGGAGATCTGAAACAGGATATTGACTATCTCGTCAGTGAGATGTTAGTGTAGGTTTCGAATTGTTCAGATTCAGATGTTCTTTAAAGCGAATGTCCGAACTTCTGCCGGCTTGCGCAGTGTACCTCTGAGAACAATCATTACAGGAAACTGAATAAACCTCTGTGTTCTTTAATGGGTTGCTACCTGCCTATTCGCCGTGTATACTGGATGAATTACCCAAAACTTGCACCACAGATATTGCGGAAATGGAAAGCGCTATTCAAAATGGTTCAAATGGCTCTAAGCACTATGGGACTTAACATCTGAGGTCATCAGTCCCCTAGACTTAGAACTACTTAAACCTAACTAACCTAAGGACATCACACACATCCATGCCCAAGGCAGGATTAGAACCTGCGACCGTAGTGGTCCCGCGGTTCCAGACTGTAGCGCCTAGAACCGCTCGGCCGCAAAGGTCGGAAAAGCGTTATTGATGTGGGTCGGTAGGCAGGGGGCTCGAATTTTTAGAAAATATACAGATTGTAATATTACATAGAACATGAATATTTTATGCAAACATACACTTTTTGAAATGGAACAATGCCTGTTGACGTTAACGAATTGAAAGTAGGGTAAATCAGATGGTCAGCGCTGTTTATTGCAGGATTCCAGTGCGAGTTGCTTACGAGATATGTATTTTGAAAAGTTTTTATACCGGCACCTTTTGTGCCATTCAACCTGTGTAGTTATATTTGCTCACTGCGTGTTCATGTGTTCCTTGAGTGTATTGTGACTCGCTAGTCAGCATGTGACATTCCAAGCAGTAGATCGTGAGTGGAAGTTAGGATTTACCAAAAAAGCCGACATGCTCATGGTGTATGGAAAGTGTAGCAAGAACGCTGTTCGTTCTTGTACAATATATGCGGCAACATATCTCGATAGCCGTCAACCACCTCAGCAATTATTTACCAATCTTTTCAACCAGTTACGTGAGAGTGTTAGTACAAAACCTAAACAACGTAACAGAAGAAACAAATTATGACAGAAGAAGAGGGAAATTAATGTTGTTGTTGCTGTTGCAGTTGATACACACGTTAGCTCCCGCACAATCGCACGGAGGAGTGGCATGAGTCAGGCATTCTCCATCGACATGGATTCCATCCCTATCATATCTTTCTCCATAAAGAGCCGCTTGGAAACGATTATGAGAATCTCGTTAACTTCCGTACATGGACATTAAGATAGGATATTCCAGATGTACAATGTATCTTGTTTAGTTACTGAAGCCACGTTTACTCATCATGACCACATAAATCATCTAAACATGCACTTATGGCCTACTCTTGGTTTCGTCAGGTGGAACGTCAGTGTCAAGTAAGTGTAAAAGTGTGGTGTGGGATAGTGAGTCATCATCTCATACGCCAGTGTTTCATGAATGGAACATTGAACACGCACAGGAATCGCAGGGTCCTAACAGACCACATTCCATGGATGATAGAAGACGTTCCTCTGCAGAATAGGAGAGGCCTGGGGTACCAACATTATGACTGCCCAGCCCATAATCCACGAAGTTTTATATCATATCTTCTCGGACTGATCCAAGTCGTTCGGTAGGACGCAGAAGACCTACACCTTGATCGGCTCTTTCCCCGGGTTTGACGCCTGTAGAATTTGTTCGGTAGGGAAAGCTGAAAGACGCTGTCTTCAGTCAAATGTCATCGACACGCGATGACATGCAACGACGTATTACTGCAGCCTGCTCGGACATCGCTGTTGAATTGCTAGCATGTGTGTAGCAGTCGTTCCAAACTTAGTTCAATTCTTTTATCTTGGCGGCTCGCGCATGCCCGCCCAGACGCGGGAGATTGCTGCGTTGCCAGTTGCACACGATGCACGCGCCAATAGAAGCAGCGCCATAGTATAGCATAGTTCGCAAGCTTACGTTTAGGAGGGAGCGCGCAGTTCATGAGGTAGAGCCACCACGACCGCGTTAACCCTTTCGCTGCTACAAAGACGTACTCATTGCATTCCGCGCTGTGCGCGATTTTGTCACTGCACTGCTCGCCTGTGCAGACACATCGTCTTCCGACTGCTTTGACACTCTTATCATTCGATTCCACAGAAACTATTTGGCCCAAAAATTTGATTTTTACACATCTTCTTGACTGATACCTTCCCCCCATAAATGACTTAATTTTGTTTCGATGTTCAACGCAGTTATTATGCATTAAATATAGTAAACCATTGCACGAAATTTTGAAGAGTTTGCAGACGTAAAAGTCCATAGAATATACTTTCCGTATGGTCGATTTTAGTTGCAACAATGTTGAGAATGAAATGTGGACAAGATATCTAAATTTCATATAAAATTTACTGTATAACAATATCTCATTTAAGTACCACATAGGTGTCGTATGTAATATTGAGAAATATTCCGTCTTTCGCGACTGTAACAAAAGTTTTATTTACACTGAGCACGTTTGGCTTTATTTTAAAGCACTTCAATCAATCAAAAGGAAGTAGACAAAATACATTAAACAAAACTGTGGAATTACAAAAACATTAGGACTTGAATATACCGTCTATCAGTGAAGTGCTCTGAGCTATGTCAAATATAATTTTTGTGTGTGGCACACACAAACATCATTTATTTCCTAAAACACTGATCAGCCAACACAAACGTTGAATATTGTGTTACCGCAGCACAAAACTACGAAAGGTGACTTGGCAATGGAGGAGACAAAATACTGTCCACTGAAGATGCTTCAAAAGAGAGAAACGTGTCTGGTCTAAATAAGTCGTTTATTACAGTTGCAGAAGAAGAATATATTTCAGTACCATTGGTAAAACTGCGACTGTGGAACAAAAACAAGAAAGAGAACATGAGTACCATTGTGTATGTTCCATACCTTTCATTGATTGAAGTGCTTTAAAATAAAGCGAAACGCGTCCGGTGTAAATAAAACTTTTATTACAGTCGCGAAAGACGGAATATTTCTCAATATTACATACGACACCTTTGTGGTACTTAAATTAAATGAGGTATTGTTATACAGTAAATTTTATATGAAATTTAGGCACCTTGTCCACATTTCATTCTCAACATTGTGGCAACTAAAATCGACCATACGGAAAGTATACGCTATGGAGAAGCCCACCACCTTAACTGTTACGCTAACGCAGCTCAACTGACTACATAACGCCATGAGGACTATAACATGTCACGCAAAATACTGACAAACACTGTTGGTATGACTATGAATTATTCACTCTTCGTCGAAGTTCAATAGGAAATAAACAATTAGCGCTGTTCTTTATTGCGAAAAAGCGGTTCGTAAGATTGATACAAACACCTTTCCTTGCTATCGCCTGAATTAGGAGTCTTATTGCTTGTTTGGTTTAATTAATTAATAGAATATGAAGCAATTGGTATAAAGAATGCTTTTTCCAAACTTTCTATAAAAGAAAGCCTGTTATCAAGACATTGCTTTTGTTCTATTACTTTATTTATGACTGAACGTTTCTAAAACTGAAGACACTCATCCATGCTCTGCACTGCAGTCGAGATCTGGCAACGTCGTTCTCTGTTCATTGGCTGACTGTGTTTTGTGACGTCAGATGCGCAGAACGAACCTAAACTCGGCCGCCAACATAAATGACGCGCACTTTAGACGGCAAGAGAGTACTGCCGATGCCGGTGGTCATTCTGAACGCAACTGGTGATGTTCACTTGTCTCATTACTGGTCAGAATCCACATAATTAGTGTATGCACTTGAGTAGTTCTTCAGTGTATTGTACAAGTGTAGGTGTGGGGACTTTCAAAATACGATGTCATAAATGACTCGGACTAGAATCTTGCTACAAACGCCACTGACATTCTAATTTACCCCACTTTTAGTATGTTAATATCAACAGGATTATTCCACTCAAAATGGCGTATATTAGCACGAAAAATACACTTCTAAGTACTATTACAATTTCTTTATTGGGTAATAAAGACTACCAACCCATACTTTGAAAACCTTTCCATTTCCGCAATATTTACGATGCAATCTTTTGGTGATTTACTCTTTGTATTGTTTACATATTTTTAAGTCATATATAGAAGACACGCACGAGCAGCTCTAGAAGTGGGCGGGTGAGCTATGTTCACCTTAGGTCTCCTATATGGGTGTATAATGGCCTTTGTTACTATAATGACGCACGCTTCTGCATTACATCTACCATATGCTTATCACAACCATTGCTTTGCAAAGTAAAAGAGAAGCCATTTTTAAAACCCATGTAGGTAATACAGTTTTAAAATTTTCCATTGTGTATTCTGACGCTCCGGCCGTAAGTTAAAAAGCATTTCTTAATGCATCTGACACAAAATAACATAAATTATGATCAGCTCATACTGAAAAAGTTTTGGCATTGTAATTCTTCTTTCAGCTTTAACAATTCACCATGTAAGGGCATTCAGCTCTTCTACCTACCTCGCAAGTTGCAGAGTTCGAACGGGGTGATTAGCAGGCTCTTCTCCGACCTATCCTGGGCGCAGATTTCACTGGGTGCAAGCTACGGGACACCGTTCCACGAGCTATCGGTCTTAAAAATCAGCAGGTATCTGAATTTCACGGAATCAGACGGTGGTGAGTTTTCTCAGAACTGGTCGATAGCAACGCACCAGATATTTCGCCTTCTTCTGCATTCCCACTGGTTACGCAAAGGCCAAAACTGAAATACAGAGTAACTTCAATCCGAATTCTCGCAGACATATTATATCTTTACTTGGTTGCAGTGTTGCCAGACGTGACTCAAAGAATGGCTCTGAGCACTATGGGACTTAACTTCTGAGTTCATCAATGCCCTAGAACTTAGAACTACTTAAACCTAATTAACCTAAGGACATCACACACATCCATGCCCGAAGCAGGATTCGAACCTGCAAACGTAGCGGTCGCGCGGTTCCAGATCGTAGCGCCTAGAACCGCTCGGCCACTCCGGCCGGCACAGGTGACTGACGAATAATTTTTGTATAACTTGTTTTGTAGCAGAAGCGGAATAGTACTTCATGGAAATAGTTGTAGTGCTTTGTCTGCCTACTTAGGTGAGTGGTAACGTGTTTGCCTCCCACGTGCGGGCACAGCTTCGATTCCCGGCTGGGTTGGAGATTTCCTCCATTCGTAGAGCGCATGCTGTGTTGTCCTCATCATCACCGACACGTAAGTTGCCCAATGTGGCGTCACCTGGAATAAGACTTGCAACTTGGCGGCCGAACTTCTCTGGAAGGTGCCTCCCGGCCATCAATGTCATACGATCATTTCATTTCATTTTTTTTCTAGCGCTTTGAGAATACTTCGTCGCCCCGTACTATGCCGGCAATTCGCAGAGTTTCACGAATATTACCTCACGGTGATATTTTTCATCTGTGACTTAAGAAGGCGCCGTTTTGCATAAATCCTCCTCCCTATGCGGGTAAGTGATTAAATGTTATTTCTTCCATATGAGTAGTGAAAAAGGAGAGGAGAAGGGATTATCTTCATGATGGGAACGAATTTTCTTTGGATCATCACAATTTATAACCTTTGGTCCGTTGCTAATAGAGTGATGCATGACAGTGGAGAGAAATGTGAATATTTCAACGTTAGAATTAGCGTAGCAGAGCAGTAGCTCTTTAAATGGGTCAGGCTAGGAAAAGACACCAATTCTTTATTGATCATGCAATGCGCATTTATAGCTGGATGAGTGGCTGCTGGTCAGTAGCATGACCTTATTAATAACAACAACGTCGTTTTCGTTCGCGAATACAGCTCTGAAAAAATGCATTCAATAAGAAGGTTAGGACAGGAAATATTAATAACGTTACACCACGTTACAGCACGCTTAAATCATATGTATAACTAGTTTGAACAGCATAGCAGCAACACCTTCTACGGTTGGAGAATACAGATAATGTGCCACTAGACAAGTGATACAAGAAGAAGAAAGTGAGGAATATCAAATGTTTTCAGACAAAAACCCAAAGAAACAACTGCAGAGAATATAATGTCTGAATTTCAACAGCGTGTGATACTGTGGCATGCTGTGGATTTATTTTCGTAAATTTTTAACGTCTGTTGTATTCGACCATTCTCTCATATCAATACAGTCCCGACTTTTTTCAGATAACATCTGAATTAAAATATCTTCATAACAAGTTTTTGAAGTAATGAACGATCAGTTAGTTCACTCCTGTGTTATCAACACATAATCTACCATTCCGTTGTCTGTTGAGTGATTTCATCACTTTATAAGCGATAGTTTGTCTGCTTTATACTGTCGATAAAGTGACCCAATTATTCTGCGTGCGCTTTCTGAGTTATGCATTTCACATTATTTCTCTTCTCTTTATATTCATTATACTTTTTATTACTGGTATTGCTTATGTAGACCTTGAAAGATACTTCCCTGTTTTCTCTTTTTTAATTCCTGTTTTCATCTCTGGTGTTCAAATCCCCTACTCCTCCTATATTTCCTTTTCTTCCGCAGAACCTCAATACCTATGTTCTATACGATGCTATTAAGAGTCTATACACGAACACCGAAATTATTATAGATATGGGAAAATGACAACAAACAAAAAAGGAACGCCACAATACGAATTGTAATTTTAAATACAAACAACCTAACTCCGATTACAGAGAATGAAGATGGATGATAGTCTATTAAGTTCCACGAGATAGCCTCAAGTTAGAGCCTAACATTGTTGGCAGATGAAATGAAACAGCTAGCATTTTAGGGCAGACAACGAGAAAGGTCCCAAATAATCCTGAATAACCAAACCTGTGAGCAAGTAACATATTTTAAATACCTCGGATGTGACATCACTTACAAATATAGTCATGAAGTGGACCAAATATCAAATAAATTAACTTACATACCTGACACACTCGTAAGAAGTTTGCAGGATAAAACCAGGAAACGAACCCACCTGAAGGCCTAGAAAACAATTACACTGCCAACCATTACTTATAGACTGCCAGTATCTATGAAAATTTCCAGCAGCCGTGTAACTGAGATGTTATTTTATTTTATTTTATTTTGAAGGCTTCCAGTTTCACTATTCTACTATGCTATCCTCAGCCCCATATGCATCCCTGCAAATGAACGATAATGTCAGTTAGTACCATAAATCCCTGGATGTCGTCACTTCAGTAGTGTCACTTGTGCTTCATTCGAAGACTTGATAACAACTGAGCACACCTACAGTCTTCGAGTCCCAATGTTAAGTTTCTCGATTTTCTCATTTCTGCTGCTTCCCGCTACTTCCGCCTTTCTTCGATTTGCTTTCAGTCCATACTAGGTACTCATTACATAGTTTATTTCATTCATAAGATCCTGTAATTCTTCACTTTCACTGAGGATAGGAATATCATCAGCGAATCTTATCACTGATGTCCTATCACCTTAATTTTTCATTCCACTCATCAACCTTTATTTTATTTGCGTCATTGCTTCCTCTTTGTACAGATATAGCGCTAGGGGTGAAAGCCTACACTCTTTTTAATCAGAGCATTTCATTCTTCGTCTCCCACACCTCTTGGTTCTTGTATATTACTCGTTGAGCCGTGTGCGGCTCGCGGTCATGTCGTTTATTGCTCTTCACCTTGTTTTTGGGGTTCTGTGCCTCGTTTTTCTTTCAATTCGATTTACTGGCGTCACTAGGTTGCTGGTTTGCTTGTCCGTGAGTGGCAGCAACAGCGCTGATCAATAAGGGCACTGTCGTACCATCTCTGGAGCGACCGCTAGTATTTCCGTGTCGTCGTGTGTCTGGAGTTCAGTCGGGGGATGGAGCGCCAGTGAGGCGCTGACAGCCAGTAATTGCGACCGCTGGCCACATACATGAACTGTCCGACGGAAGGAGATTGAAGCGGGAACGACCGCTGGTTGGTCGTTCGGTTGGTCGTCTCATTGGGCGAGTTGTATTTGGTCTTTTGACCGTTTCTGAGCCTCATCAGTTGGTCATCTTGCCGGACACGGGTCGGTTCCTTCCTCGTGCAGAGATGTCGTCGCCGATGGGTAAGATTTACCGCTGCATGGTTGGGTCCAAGCCAGTGTCCCGGGTCGCCGTGTCTCCGAGTTCCGAACGGACATCGAGTTGAGTCGGGTTGGAGCTGTAGTCAGTTCCGGACAGCCGACCATTGCCGACCATTGCCGACACTCATAACTTGAGTGGGGACGACCTCGGATGGTCGCTCGGTCGGTCGTTTCATCGGACGACGTTTATTTGGTCGCCGACCGCTTATGGAAACTCTCTGTGTGTGTTACTTGCCATTTCTCCTTGTTGTTCCACGGTGATTGGCTTTAGAATTGTCGGAGTTCTTGATGCAAGTGTTTACGTGGAACTGTGTAACTGACACTGATCTTGGCCCCTTTCCACAATCTGATCCGCTCTGTCCTGCGATACCCACATTCCACTCATCTTTCTCTATAGCTTACCCCTGTTTTTATAAGAATTTCGAACATCTTTATATTGGTCTTGTCAGAACCTTTGACGTGTGAGCTGGTAAGCTGATTGTACGATAATTCTCGCACTTATTGGCTCTTTCAATTTTCGAAACGGTGTGGGCGATGTTTTTCCCAAAGTCTGATGGTATACAGGGTGGTCCATTGATAGTGACTGGGCCAAATATCTCACGAAATAAGCATCAAACAAAGAAAGTACAAAAACCTACCTGTTACCAACTGTTCGTCTAAAATTGTGAGCCATATGTTTGTGATTACTACAGCGCCATCTATCTCAAAGCGAAAAAAGTGGTCCAACTAAAACATTCATATTTCTTTACGTACTACACGAATGTGTAATAAAAATTGGGGCGTCCTGTTTAAATATACGCAGTTGATATCCGTTTGATCTATGGCAGCACCATCTAACGGGCCAACCATAGCACCATCTGGTTTCCCCCTTCAAGCTATACAAGTTTCGTTGTTTGTAGTTTTTTTCGTTTGACGCTTATTTAGTGAGATATTTGGCCCGGTCACGATCAATGGACCACCCTGTATAGCCAGTATCAAACATTCTACACACCAACATGGATAGTAGTTTTTTTCTACTTCCCCCAATGATTTTAGAATTTCTGATGGAATGTTATCTGTCCCCTCTAACTTATTTGATCCTAAGTCATTCATAGCTCTTTCACATTATGTTTCTAATATGGTTTCCCCTTTACTTCCAAATCGGCTGTTGTTATTGCTTCTATGACATCAAACATGTCTTCCCTCTTAGAGGCCATCTATTTATTCTTTCCATCTATCCGCTCTCTCTTCTGTTTTTAAGAATGGAGTGTCCATCGTACTCTTAATGCTCCCACCTTTGCTTTTAATTTCACCAAAGGTCGTTTTGACTTTTCATTATGTTGAACCGGTCCTTCCAACAATAATTTCTTTTTAGATTTCTTCACACTTTTCATTCAGCCATTTCGTGATAGCTTCCCTGTACTTTCTTTTTATTTCATTCCTAAGTGACTTGTGTTTCTGTATTCCTGAATTCCCCTCTACGTTTTTGTACTTCCTTTCTTCGTCAATTAACTAAAGTATTTCTTCTGTTACCCTTGGTTTCTTCGCAGTCACCTTCCTTCCACCTACGTATCCCTTCCAACTTCTGTGATTCCCCTTTTTAGATATGTCCATCCGTATCTATAGCCTCAGTGAACTTGACGTGTACCTCTGCACTCTTTAGTAAGTGCGTTTGCCACATCTCTGTGTGTTGATTCTTCCCCACTAATCTCTTGAACTTCAGCCTACTCTTCATCAGTACTAAGTTATGATCTATGTCAATATCTGCTCTTTGGAACTCCTTACAATCCAGTATGTCATTTCGGAATCTCAGCCTGACTATGATGTAATCTAACTGCTCGTGTCTCCCGGTCCTTTGCAATTAAACTTCCTGCTGTTGTGACTTATGGGCAGAGTATTCACTATTACTAAATGAAATTTATTGCGGAGCACAAATAGTCTTTCTCCTCTGTCGTTGCTAATACCAAGTCCCTATTCTCCCGCAACCCTTTCATCTACTCCTTCCGCTGCAACCGCATTCCAGTCCCCCATGCCTATTAGATTTTCATCTTCCTTTACCTAATGACTTACCTGTTCAATATCCTTGTATACTTCCTCTATCTTTTCATTCTCTGCTCGCGTCGTCGGCATCTATAACTGGTGTTGTCGGTTTTGGTTTGCTGTCGATTCTGATGAGAACAGCCGTATCACTGAACTGTTGACAGCGAGTGCCCCTCTGCGCTATCCTAATATACATAACGAATACTACATAGGACTTTACTTTGTACGTCGATATAGCAAACTGTACCACTGGAAAGTCGTGAACGAAATAATAGGACGCAGTAATAAGCAATCACCCTGGTATGTTTCAAGAAAACGTATCTGTCTCAATCTAACCCCTATTTGGAAGCGTGTCGTAGATTTAACCTACATAGACTATGTGATCAAAAGTATCCGGACACCCGGCTGAAAAAGACTTACAAGTTGGTTGTACCCTCCATCAGTAAGGCTGGAATTCAGTATGGTGTTGGCCCACCCTTAGCCTTAATAACAACTTCCACTCCCGCAGGTATACGTTCAATCAGGTGCTGGAAAGTTTCTTGGAGAATGGCACATTGTCGGCGTTCCAAAACATCCCAAAGGTTTTGTATAGGATTCCGGTTACGATTCTGTGCAGGCCAGTCGATTACATGGACGTTATTGTCGTGTAACCACTGCGCCACAGGCCGTGCATTATGAAGAGGTGCTCGATCTTGTTGAAAGATGCAATCGCCTTCCCCGAATTGCTGTTCAGCAGTGGGAAGCAAGAACATGCTTAAAAAATGTTCAAATGCGCGTGTGAAATCTTATGGAACTTAACTACTAAGGTCATCAGTCCCTAAGCTTACACACTACTTAACCTAAATTATCCTAAGGACAAACACACACTCCCATGCCCGAGTGAGGACTCGAACCTCCGCCGGGGCCAGCCCACAGTCCATGCATGCAGCGCCCCAGACCGCTCGGCTAATCCCGCGCGGTAATGCTTAAAACATCAATGTAGGCATGTGCTGTGATAGTGCCACGCAAAACAACAAGGGGTGCAAGCCCCCTCCATGAAAAACACGACCACACTATAACACTTCCGCCTCAAAATCTTACTGCTGGCACTACACTCGCTGGCAGATGACGTTCACCGGGCATTCACCATACCCACACCCTGCCATCGGATCGCAACATTGTGTACCATGATTCATAACTCCACACAACATTTTCCACTGTTCAATCGTCCAATGTTTACGCTCCTTACACCAAGCGAGGAGTCGTTTGGCATTTACCGGCGTGATGTGTGGCTTATAAGCAGCCGTTAGATACTTAAATCCAAGTTTTTCACCTCCCGCTGTCATAGTACTTGCAGTGGATCTTGATTCAGTTTGGAATTCCTGTGTGATGGTCTGGATAGATGTCTGACTATTACACATTACGACCCTCTTCAACTGTCGGCGGTTTCTGTCAGTCAACAGACGAGGTCAGCCTGTACACTTTTTTGCCATACGTGTCCCTTCACGTTTACACTTCACTATCGCATCGCAAACAGTGGACCTAGGGATGTTTAGCATCGTGAAAATATTGCGTACAGACGAAAGAAACAAGTGACACCCAATCACCTGACCACAATCGAAGTCCTTGAGTTCCGCAGTGGCAGCAGAATGCACCTATTTTAAAAGCTATGTTTCTGAGAGTGTCCGGATACTTTGGATCACATATGTAAGTATCTAAATAAATTCCAGTGACAGAACCTCCATTAGTGCTGAGTTCTTTTTGATGGCTGCTGGGGAGACGGGTGTGACATTTTGTGCAACCTGTAGTGAAACAAAAGGTCAACGTAAACGGTTGTTTATTAACCAAACTGGACAGTCGTTCAGGTGTACCCTCGTCTCTGACGCGAATAAGCTTGGCTCCTGGTATTGTAATCAGTAGTGGAGGGTGTGTTAGACGCATCATTCAGTGTACAAGGGCTCCCGAGAACGTGGGCACTGAGTTGGCGTAGCCGACACGCCTGGAGTTTAGAATGGCGGACATGGTACCGCACGTGGCTCTCTGATGTGCAAGGCAGCCAGCGGTGACGACAGGGGTTGTGGCAGGTCGCGGCGTTGCCCAAAATCTAACCCTGAACCGATGGCTGGAGAACGGAGGCTGGCAGCTTCCATAGTCCAATGGCATGGTGCTGGTAGGTCGTCCAATTAAGTCCGGGACGCAAGTGCGCCGAACAGCGATCTCGTTGAATTGGAGGTGAAGTGTTGGCTGCCAGAGGACTGTGCGTCCTGACAGTGGTCGCAGATTTGCGGCCCGAGCATGTCAAACAGAAGTGACATCCAGCATTGAAAAGTTGTAGGCTGTTGGTAATCTACACATTAAGGTGACAAAAGTCAGGGGATACTTTTAATATAGCGTCGGACCCTCCTTCTGCCCAGCTTAGTGCAGCAGTTCGTCATGGCATGAACTCAACAAGCCATTGGAAGTCCTCTGCAAAAGTGTTGAGCTACGCTACCCAATAGCCGTCCATATTTGTGAAATTGTCGCCAATGACATCAAGATTATATCTCATAGATTTTCAGTGGGATTCAAGTCGGGCTACCTGCCTCTACAGCTCTCTATAACTGCGAAAGTGTTGCCGGTGTAAGAATTTGTGCACGAACTGAACTCTTGGTTAAGTCCCATAAATGTTCCATGGCATTCATGATGGGCAATCTCGGCAGTCAAATAATTCGCTCGAACTGTCCACAATGTTCTAGCCATTTGTCAACAATTTTGGCACGATCACTGTTTGGGAATATGATGTCCATGAATGGCTGTAAATATCTCCAAGTAGAGGATTATAGCCATTTCCGGGTCAAAGATCGGTTCAGTTGGCCCAGAGGACCCAGTCTATTCCATGTAAACACAGCCCACGCCATTATGGAGGCACCACTAGCTTGCACTAGCTTCACAATTTAGATCCATAACTTGATGATATCTGACCCACTCTCGAACCCTACCATCAGCTCTTTTCAACTGAAATCTGGACTTATCTGACCAGCCACGCTTTTTCAGTCTTCTAGAGTTCAACTGATGTGGCTGCGAGCCCTGGAGAAGCGCTGCAGACTATGTCGTTAGCAAATTGAGAGATTTATACCAATCAAATTAACAAACGACGGAGCTGATCCCCCTTGATACACAAAACGAGATAGAACGCTGTTGCAGGAACAGCGAAACAAACATGCCAAATTTAAACAGACACAAAATCCGCAAGATTGGCGATCTTTTACAGAAGCTCCAAATTTAGCGCGGACTTCAATGCGAGATGTTTATAACAGTTTCCACAACGAAACTTTGTCTCGAAACATGGCAGAAAATCCAAAGAGATTCTGGTCGTATGTGAAGTATGTTAGCGGCAAGAAACAATCAATGCCTTCTCTGCGCGATAATAATGGAAATACTATCGAAGACAGTGCTACCAAAGCAGAGTTACTAAACACAGCCTTCCTAAATGCCTTCACAGTAGAAGACGAAGTAAATATTCCAGAATTCGAATCGACAACAGCTGTCAACATGAGTAACGTAGAAGTAAATGTCCTCGGAGTAGTGAAGGAACTCAAATCACTTAATAAAAGCAAATCTTCCGGTCGAGACTGTATACCAGTTAGTTCCTTTCAGAATATGCTTATGAATTAGCTCCATGCTTAACGATCATATACAACCGTTCGCTCGACGAAAGATCCGTTCCTAAAGACTGGAAAGTTGCACAGGTCACACCAATATTCAAGAAAGGTAGTAGGAGTAATCCACTAAATTACAGGCCCATAGCGTTAACGTGGTTGTGCAGCAGGATTTTGGAACATATATTGTGTTAAAACATTATTAATTACCTCGAAGAAAACTTTCTATTGACACAGAGACAACGCAGGTTTAGAAAACATCGTTCCTATGGAACAGAACTATCTCTTTATTCACGTGAAGTTCAAAAAATGGCTCTGAGCACTATGGGACTCAACTGCTGAGGTCATTAGTCCCCTAGAACTTAGAACTAGTTAAACCTAACTAACCTAAGGACATCACAAACATCCATGCCCGAGGCAGGATTCGAACCTGCGACCGTAGCGGTCTTGCGGTTTCAGACTGCAGCGCCTTTAACCGCACGGCCACTTCGGCCGGCTCACGTGAAGTGTTGAGTGCTATTGACAAAGGATTTCAGATCGATTCCTTATTTCTGGAGTTCAGTAATGCGAGTGTCACAGAAATTATACAGGATTTGGGCTGACATCATTAAAAGAAAGGCGTTTTTCGTTGTGACGGAATCTTCACACGAAATTCCAATCACCAACATTCTCCTCCGAAAGCGAAAATATTTTGTTGACACCGGCCTACATAGGGAGAAACGATCACCACGATAAAATAAGGGAAATCTGAGCTCGTACGGAAAGATATAGGTGTTCGTTTTTTCCGCGGGCCTTACGAGACTGGAATAATAGAGAATTGTGAAGGTGATTCGATGAACCATCTGTCAGGCGCTTAATGTGTTTTGCAGAGTATCCATGTAGATGAAGATGTACAACCATATAGCCCTCATCAAGGGCATCACATGCACACTCAGCCTTGTGGTTTAAAACGATCTGGACTCAGATCTCATGCCTGTAATACTACACACGGAAGTAACACTGCAGGACACAGACTCAAGCAGAATACTGAACTACAAGCGTGCGAATTGGACCCTGTTGAAGGAAACGCTTGATACTCGTCTTCCGGACACTCGCGAAATTAACAACACGCAAGAAATTGATGAGGCGGTGGAGGCTCTTACTCCTGCTGTCCAAGACGAGACTGCTATGGATGACGCGATGACTGAGTCCATTCCACTTAAAGCACCACAACAACACTCAACGGCCCTGCCACTGGAGAACCTGGGCCTTGTCTCAATGAGGAACCGCCTCAGGAGATACTGGGAGTGTATTAAGCGCCAGTTCGATAAACTGCACGCCAACAGACTCCACGGTTTAATACGGAAGAAAATACAAACATTTCGAAAGGAGCAATGGGGACAGAAATTCATAGGGCTAGATACCACTCCCCCTCTACAAGGACCAGACGGCCCGGATTAAAGGAGACGGCAGAGCCTATGGCCATATCACTTGCAGCGTACTTCATACCGAATCTGTCTCCTTCACATACAGTATTCACACTTGAAATGAACCCGTAGGTTACATGACTTGTAGACCAGCCCACACGTGACATCACACGTACTAGTATAAACGAAACTACTTGGGCTATGAAGCATACCAGAGATAGGAAAGCACCTGGGCCCGATGGCATTCAAAACCGTGTCCTCCAGAAGTTCACGGATGGAGCCGTAGAATACCTTGCACATATAACGAGTGCCATCTTAAAACACCAACACTTCTCTGACTTTTGGAAGGGGACCAAGGTCTTAATGTTCAGGAAGCCAGGGAGAGACCATTCCCTGCCATAAAATTCCGACCCATCAGTATGCCGTGCTCGATCATCAATATTGTTGAGAAGGTAATACTAAAACGCATTGCTAGGCACTGCATCGCACATGACACCCTAAGACCGGAGCAGTTCGATTATAGGGATCACCACTCAACAACACATCAACCCCTCCCCGCAGTCGAACATATAACATACTGCTACAATACGAACAAAGCCACAGGGGCTGTGTTCTTGGACGTCGAAAAAGCTTTCGACCGCCTCTGGCACAACGGTCTTATACGCAAACTAAGCGATGCTGGTTTCCCCGACGGATCGTACGTCTCATACACTCATATCTCACGAACAGACGTTTAAACACTGACACAATACGGTATCCAAGCTGGAGTACCCCAGGGACGCATCCTGTGGCCCATCTTGCTCAATCTTTACATTAATGACTCTCCAGCAAACACAAAACACGGCGTTAGCCACCTACGCTGATGATACAGCCATTCTTGCGCGAGTCTGAAAACCATCGAACATAAATTCATGAATACAGACGGCACTAAGAACTGTAGAGCCTTGGTTGGAACGATGTCGTAGTAAAGTACACGTTGACAAGTGCGAAGCAGTTCTGTTTACACGTCGACCGACGTTACAGCGCAAACATCAACATTGTCGACAGGTAACGCTACATCCACGCCCAGTACGTTTCCGAGAGTACGTCAGATATCTTACGGTCTGGCTGGACCGGAAACTTACTTGGGGGGACCACATACCCAATGCTCAACGGAGAAAGTACACTGAAAATGAGGGTGTAGAGTTTTATATATATGTGACATTGATTAGACCTCTGATGATGTACGAAGTCCGCAGCTCGTGGTCGTGTGGTAGTGTTCTCGCTTCCTGCGCCCGGGTTCCCGGGCTCGATTCCCGGCGGGGTCAGGGATTTTCTCTGCCTCGTGATGACTGGGTGTTGTGTGATGTCCTTAGGTTAGTTAGGTTTAAGTAGTTCTAAGTTCTAGGGGACTGATGACCATAGATGTTAAGTCCCATAGTCCTCAGAGCTATTTGAACCATTTTTGATGTACGCAGCTCTAGTCTGAGGATACGCAGCTCCTACACGCCTGCGCCGCCTGGAGATCATACAGAACAAAGTGCTACGGATCATTAGCAACGCTCCGTCCGCCCCCGGTAGCTGAGTGGTCAGCACTACAGAATGTCAATTCTAAGGGCCCGGGTGCGATTCCCGGCTGGGTCGGACACTTTTCCGCTCAGGGTCTGGGTGTTGTGTTGTCCTAATCGGCCGGCCTCGGTGGCCGTGCGGTTCTAGGCGCTTCAGTCTGGAACCGCGAGACTGCTACGCTCGCAGGTTCGAATCCTGCATCGGGCATGGATGTGTGTGACGTCCTTAGGTTGGTTAGGTTTAAGTATTTCCAAGTTCTAGGGGACTGATGACCTCAGATGTTAAGTCCCATAGTGCTCAGAGCCATTTTTGTTGTCCTAATCATCATCATTTCATCCCCATCGACGCGCTAGTCGCCGAAGTGGCGTCAAATCGAAAGACTTGCATCCGGCGAACGGTCTACCCGACTGGATGCCCTAGTCACACGACGACACATCAACGCTCCACGTTACACCCGCACCGTGGATCTTCACAATGAATACCACTTTGAAACCCTCAAGGAAATATTCAGAAAACATCCCACACGACTATACGGGAACTCGAAACATCCCAACCGTCCTTTCATCCTTAGTCTGCGAAGCTATGTTCACACGACTATATATGAACTCGAGATGCCCCAACAATCCTTTCAACGTTACCCTGGGAATTTATGATCACAACCATAGGGAAGCATAAGCGGTCAAAGACACTACTAGCTAGGGCATAACCACCTATGGCGAGATAACACACACCCACAAGCGACAACATCGGCAAGCCCCTGGAAATCAGCAACGCTGTCTGGACATGCCAGCTGCTATTAAAGCCGACCAACAGGCTACAGCAGGGAAACCGGCAAGCTCGCACACTAACGCAAAAACAAACCGCCAAGACTACCCTACACTGTCAGTCCGATATATGACCCATCGCATACTAAACGATGATGAACCTAACTGTTACATGTTATGTCGACGCTGACCGAGAAACCTACACCGGCACCCAGCAGCAGCCGCCAAGTAACACCACCGCACAACGTCAATGTATCCACCTGCATGATACCAATACTAACAAAACCTGCCCTTGCATGACCAATCGCTGTCAGCAAGAGAACCGCTGCTGCTATTACAACTCGACCCAAGTATCGAGGAGTTTTTTTTTTTTCCTTAGCTCTTGCCTTGGCACTTTTTCTCTTCTGCCCTTGAAACCGCTACCCTTCGTTCGACTTTCTACCCAATCTATCTTCGGATGAGCGCGTATTAATGGCTAACCTTAATCAGAAGTACGCAAATATCGCAGTATCCACATCCTACGAGACCTCACTTTGGTGAAAACTAACATTTACGCAGAGATGACAGTAGAACTTTGTGTTGGTCATCATACCGGTGTGGGCATGGAGGGGCTTCACCTGTTTAAAAAAAAACTTAGTTTATTATACCTCCAGACAGCAGGAAACACGCTTAACCATATGCACTCATCACTTTGATGAAACTGACTAGTTCCAGAATTCATTCATTCTATGTCGTTCTTCCCTCCTTTAATTGGGTCACTAGTTACTCATATGAACTACTAGCTTTGTCTGCTAGTAGCAATGAAATGCGCTATGTAAGCAAAAACACATTGAATTAATTCTTTGGTGAAGTCCGTTTCTCAATACCAATACGATCAAAGGAAACAGATACCATTACACGTAGCATGTTAAATAATCGTATTAAAATTGCCACGTATAAAACAATGCTACTGAAAGAGATGGTATGTACACGTACGTAACGGTATTGCTGCATGTTTATACAAATATTCTATTTTCAGCTGATTTTAATGATGAAATGCTTTTAATTATTTGATAAAAATTAATTTCACTTTTTCAAGAAAGAGATAATCTGAATATTGCGAGCAAAAATATTAATATTTCTGCATGCTAGACATGGAGATAAAAAAGGAGAGAGATGGCACTATAGACATACGCTCTACGCTGTTTCGAAGCCAGAGTGGATGGGATCTGCCGTCATCTTTAATAACCCAAAACATTAGCAGATTACTTTTACCATTGCTTTTTTCATTATTTCTGTCATGTGCACGCAACAGCTGTTTTAAATACTGAAACTTACAGTGCTTACTTGAATAACATAGTGTCAGGATGTAAGTTTTGAACGTTTTTCAGTTCCTAAATGTGTATTTGCTCTAGTAATATGACATATTTTGCCTGGTCAATTAAACTTGTTTTGTTGATGTATTTCGAAATCCCAAGAAGAGAAGGGATTGATGTGAAAAGCTTGCTTTCTTAATCCATCCGATTCCCCTTTTACTTTATTTTTATTGACAGAAAATGAACCTGTAACTCTGAAACCAATTCTTGTTCAGTTACTGGTACTGTTTCTGGTCGTTACATTTTCGGCTTTCAACTCGTATGCACATCATTTTTAATGGTCACTGTTGCAAAAACCTTACTTTCCTGTTGGCACCCGGTGTCCAGTCAGCCATTGTGATGCCAATTGAGGGGCTACTTGAAAAAGTAGCGGCACGGGTCACGAAACCTGACAACGGTCGGGAGAACAACATACTGACCACATGCCCCTATAGCCGCCCGGAGCGGCCGAGCGGTTCTGGGCGCTTCAGTCTGGAACCGCGCGACCGCTACGGTCGCAGGTTCGAATCCTGCCTCGGGCATGGATGTGTATAATATCCTTAGGTTAGTAAGGATTAAGTAGTTCTAAGTTCTATGGGACTTATGACCTCAGATGTTAAGTCCCATAGTGCTCAGAGGCATTTGAACATGCCCCTATATATCCGTATCCGGTGATGTCTCAGGGCTGAAGATGACACGACAGCCGGTCGGTTCTGTTGGGCCTTGAAGGCCTGTTCGGACTGTGTTTGTGTGCTTACGTACTTATCCAGCGAATTTAGAAATTTAAAACACCGCCGCAACCCTCTCACTAGAGAACAGAGAGTATTCACTTGCATCAGTAAATGTACCTGCATATTTATATCACTGTGTAACAAACAGATAAGGAGATACAAACTCATAAACGTTGCGATGCATGAGAAATTAGGCTGCAATTTTTTTTTTTTTTGAATCATCAGTCTTCGACTGATTTGATGCGAACCGTCACGAATTCATCTCCTGTACCAACCTCTTCATATCAGAGTAGCACTTACGACCGACTTCCTTAATTATTTGCTGCAAATTGCCCAGCCTAAAGGAAACGCTTTCATACTAATCACTGTTAGCCTTATATCAACATATACAATGAGGTCGTTAAAGTCATGGGATAGCTTCTAATATCGTGTCGGACCTCCTTTTACTCGGCATAGTGCACGAACTCGACGTGGCATGCACTTAACAAGTCGTTGGAAATCCCCCTACAGAAACACTGAGACATGATGCCTCTATAGACGTCTGCAATTGCGGAAGTATTGACGGTGTAGGATTTTGTGCACGAGCTGAACTCCTAATTACGTCCAGTAAATATGCCATGGGATTCATGCTGGGCGATCTGGACACTCAAATCATTCCCTCGAACTGTCCAGAACGGTATACAAACCAATTGCGAGTAGTTGTGGCCTAGTGACATAACGCATTGTCATCCATAGATATTCCATCGTTGTTTGGGAACACGACATCCATGAATGGCTGGAAATGGTCTCCAAGTAGCTTGGTATGCAGAGGACCCAGTCCATTGCGTGTAAACACAGCCCACATCAACATGGAGCCATCATCAGCTAGCACAGTGCGTTGTTGACAACTTGGGTCCATGGCTGCACCACACTCGAACCCTACCATCAGATCCCACCAACTCAAATCGGGACTTATCAACTACAGTCGTCTATGGTCTAACCGACATGATCGCGGGTCCAGGAGAGGCGCTCTAGGCGATATTGTGCTGTCAGAAACGGCACTCGCGTCAGTTGTTTGCTGACGTATCCCATTAACGCCAAATTTCGTCGCACTGTCCTAGCAAATACGTTCGTCGTACGTTGCACATTGATTTCAGCGGTTATTTCACGCAGTGTCGATTGTCTGTTAGCACTGACAACTACTCAAACGTCGCGTCTCTCGATCATTAAATGAAAACCGTCTGCCAGTGCGTTGTCCTTGGTGAGAGGTAATGCCTGAAATTTGGTATTCTCCGCACACTCTTGACACTGGGGATCTAAGAACATTGAATGCCCTAACGATTTCCGAAATGGAGTGTCCCGTACGTCTAGCTTCAACTACCAGTATATGTGTTTCGACTCTGTTAATTCCCGTCGTGCATCTTTTCACATGAGTCACCTGAGTACAAATAACAGTTTCGCAGATGCACTGCTCTTTTTTACTTTGTGTACGCGATACTACCGCCATCTGTATGTGTGCATATCGCTATCCCATGACGTTTGTCATCTCATTGTAAGTGGGTTAGCACTCTTCTTGTTTCCTAGCTTTGGTTCTGATTTTTTTCATCGGTCTGTGGTTGAATAACCCGAAACTAATAATACCAAATGGCATCTGGTTTCGCAGAACAGTGCGGATCAGGTTGTGGAAAGGTGCCAAGGTCAATTATTGTTACTTATACAAAAACACACACTATTTTATTTCTCAAACCAATTCACAGTTTTCCCTTTAAAACGAAAAAGATCAATTCACGGGTGAGGGCCCAAGTAACTGCTCCACAATAAGTTTATATGATTGCTTTTAAAACACCAGGATTTAGAGTAACATCTGAAGGCCTTACTTAAGTAAAATTACATCTTCTCGGCTAATGGTCGAAATAATATCTCAGGGCAGCTAAGGAAATTCTTTAAAATCCAAGCAATTAAAAATTCCGGGTAAAGGCCATATTAAGGAAAATTCAAGTTACTTCTTCGGCTGAAAGCCCAATTAAAAAAAATTACTTTACATAATAAAAGAGAGACTTTACAGATAAGCTTTTACACACAACAGAAAAACGTCTTAAGAAAATTTGAAGTATCTTGTCAGCTGAAGGCCCAAACAATTACTCAAGAGTAATTAAACACAACCTTAAGATAAATATTTACAGAACACGGCTGAAGGCCAAGTGTTCAAGATAAGTAAAGAGAAACCATACAGACGAGGATTTACATATTAAAGCCACAGATTCTTGAACAAACGCGGCTGAAGGCCTAAATACAGAGCAACAAGAATTTTAAATGAAACACGGCTGAAGGTTAAGGTTGTTACAAAGTTCGGCTCAAGGCCATATACGAAACTTAAAACAGACAGTACTAACACACGGCTGAAGGCCTGGCATAGTACCTGCGACCAATCACAAACAACAAACACTGGTGCTCAGAAGTGTTCCAAGGGTCGGCCTGGGGAGGAAACTCTAAACACTGTTTAGGTGAGACAGGCAGCCAAGCGTAACACTAACCTAGGGATGGCTGAAGAACCAACCAACAACCTAATCAACTCCCTCTATCGCAACCTGCCAACTGCCTACTCCAGTACGCAGAGAGCATTCATCTGTTCAGTGGAAATCACACAAGCTACACACAGTTTCACTTAAACACACTTACACAAGAACTCGAACAATCGTAAAAGCAATCACTGTGGAGCAACAAGGACGAATCAGTTCGACACACAGACAGTTTGCGCAAGCGGTCGGCGACCAAATACACGTCTTCCGGTGAGACAACCGACCGAACGACCAACCCAGGTTGTTCCCACTCAAGTGTTTCGGCGACGGTCGGCGAGTCTTGGCTGTCCGAAGCTGACTCCAATTCCAACGCGAATCAACTCCATGTCCGTTCGAAATTCAGAGACACGGCGACCCGGGCACATTGGCTCTGACCCAACCTTGCAGAGGTAACTCTTGCCCATTGGCCACGACATTTCTGCACAAGGAAAGAAGCGACCCACTTCCGGCAAGATGACCAACTGATGAGGCCCAGAAACGGTCAAAAGACCAAATAGATGTCGCCCGATGAGACGACCTAGCGAACGACCAACCACCGGTCGTCCCGCTCCAGTCTCCTTCCGTCGGACAGTTCATGTATATCGCCAGCGGTACTACAGACTGACGTGAGTGATGTAGTCCTATGACCACCCCTGAAAACGGGAGTGACCTGCCCTTTTTGCGTGTCCCTAGGTACCCCTTGCTGCTCAAGCGACCTACCATCAATTACGCCAGAAAAGGAGCAAGTTTTTGCACATAATCTGTGTAAAATTTCACAAGTATATCAGATTTTCCAGATGCCTTTGCACTAATAACTGATTGTAGGTTCACTTCTATTCAGTGACTACTTTTCTTGATAGCTTCCATTACGGCGTAAATGCGATGATTGGAAGTTTCGGAAGAAAGAGTCCACTATTTGGGCATTCTCTCTCTCTCGTCCACAGTTTCTGAGCCTGAGCCTGTATAGTCACTGAGCGCCTGCTTCCGATCAGCTTACTTATTTGGTATGTTTCCGATACTACGTCATACGTTACCAAAATTTTAGTTTGAAACATATTGAACGCTCTTGACTTAGGTCTCCTTGCACTTATTTTCGCTTTGTTTAGGCAACTGCTGTGTCTGTAAACAGAAACTGTTCCACATCCAACCATACTATGGTCGACTCATCCCTGTAGATTTTTTATATTTAGCACCTTTAGATATTCTTGGTTATCTATTGTAAGGTGTCAGGCAAATCCAACACCTTCATTGAAAACCCTGACATGATAAGCAGATCCAGTAGTATGTCACATAGCTCCGAATAAATCGTGACATTAAATTAACCAAAGTAATACAAGAAACGAGTGAGCAAATGGAATACCACAGACTACCACAAGAATGCCTAAATGCATGTCATACCTTCCCACCGTGAGACAGACGCAGTTCCGACGGGAGAAACGAGAACAGAAGCGGAGAGCAGAACCGTGTTAAGCTGGAAGGCCCTACGATAAGGGACGGACACCCACATTGCCAGCTAACCGCAAGGACCACCCCCCAGCCCATGTTAAAAGCTAGAACCCTCCAGAAGAACAGTATAGATCTTATGATAACACTAAAAGGACCACCCCAGCTGCAAGTTTTAGCGTGAGACTTTTTCGCGTCTCTGTTACGTCAGGACCATGCCCCAGCCCATGTTAAAAGATAGAGCCCTCCAGAAGAACAGTATAGATCTTACGATAACACTAAAAGGACCACACCAGCTGCAAGTTTTAGCGTGAGACTTTTTCGCGTCTCTGTTACGTTGCAAACTTTAAAAACATTGCCCCACCACGAAGAGTATAACGTTTCTCATTGGATAGACAGAATTTTTGTAGGCAGAGCTTAAGGTTAACATTGAGAACCTGATTGGTCAGATGAAAACACAGCCAGATAGTTTTTTTAAACCAACTTCGGTAAATTGTAGTAAGGAGAAGTTAGGAGAGAGTTGCTTCCGAGACGGCGAGGTGAGCGGGGCTGTGCTGTCCGCCGCCCCCTGACGAACACTGACAAGGTAATGAACGCACGCGATGCCGCATAACAGCGCATGAAGCTCCACTCAGAGCTGCAAAAGTCTCATCTGTTACACCCTCTTTTTGCGTAATACTAGTGTTGATCGTCAATTAAAGCTCATGGTGTTCACATTTTCCGCTTGAAGTAAAAATCTGAAACGCGATGATTTTTCTGTTATATAGTTATTGAGAAGCCACATCAGCCACTGTAATTTACGACAAGTTAGATAAGTAATTAAAGATAATTGAGGGTCACTGTAGACCATTTTGATAGTTTTCTCTCTTGTGAAACTTATTTTTAACCTAGATTATACATGTGATATGGCATAGGTCATCCTTCGATCCATTGTAGAACTTGGAAACCCACTCAGAGAATATTCGTTCACATTTTTGTTGAATGCAGTTGGTTTTTACCTTCCTGTATTAGAACATTTCCTTTTGTCAATAGTGCAATTTATAAACAATGTTTTGTGAGTAGAATAAAATTTCCAATGGTAAACTTAACTGCTTTTTCGACGTTATTTTACCAGCTAACTAAAAATAGGAAAACCTTGAACCCCTTCCACTAAATTTAGTTAATATTAAGATTCTTTTATAGGGAGTGCAGTGGAGCTGACGCTGAAATCATTAAGTATTTGGTTATATCATCGCTAGTCTCACTGAACTCTTCTGAACTCTACATCTCATGTGTGGTCTGACGTCTCCTTACCAGCAACAGGTCCCAGGTTCAAATTAGTCAATTCCCTAAAAAACACGCTCAGAGTGTCGTTACATGAAAGTGGTAGGGAGACACGATATTGAACAAACAGACACCACGCAGAATGTTAGTAAATGGCGACCCTGCCAGGATGGTAAAATACAATGATTGAAGGTGGACCACATGCCTAACTAGGTCAGAAAAATATCCTGTTAAAAAAATTTTTTAATAAAAAAAGTTTTTTTTTTGAAAGGCATAAATAGTTGAAAACAGTAGCTCGGTCGATAGATAGTAATAAAGTATTCAATAAAAAGTGCGACATTCTAGCAGAGACAATAGCACAATTAAGTTATGTATTTTAAATATTGTTACAGTTAAGTTTCTCTTCAATGTAAGCGCACAGGTGGCGGATACATCGTTGACAAGTTGGTCCTCACCCAACAAGTAAGTGAATTATTGTCATGTCGTGTGTACAAACGTTTATGAAATGCGTGAGATCGTGTGAGCGCATGTTGACATGAAGTAGGGCGCGTGAATTGCTTTTAAAACAAAAAATAAGGGATTCGGAAAGATTAGCAATGGCAGATCGAGACCTTGACCGAAGTGAGGTAGAGACCCAACATGAAGACGGACAGAGAATAGAGGACAGTACAACAAACGATGCAGTATCGCGAGAAATAGGACATATAACGCACCATAAGGAGGATAATGTACGTCAAGGCATAGAAAACGTAAGTCAGCATACGACAGAGGAGCATGAAAGTAGAGAGACAGTCGATGAGGTTTCTAACTTGCGTCTTGAATACGTAGAACCCATAGTTCAAGTAATCAGCGCTCCCTCACCACAGAGTACAAGGAATACGAGCAGAAACGTGTCACAGCACAGTTCAATGCAATCGGTTGCGAACCAACACTTGGGCGAAAACACAGAGCGGAGGACGTCGGAAGAAAACGCAATAGGACCCACCAATCTGGCAGAATTATTACAACAAATTACGGAAACCATGACAAGGCAAAATAATGACATAGCGAACCAAATTCAAATTCAGAATGCAGAAACCACGAGACAAATGCGTGAGATTAAAGAACAAAACAAAAAAATCAGTTAATTCTAAGTCGTATTGAAGACGAGGCAAAAGAATTTCGAGAAGTGATAGGAAACTTAATAACAGGTCACAATCAATTGTGAATAGACATTGACAAGGTACAAGCGGACGTGCAAACATTGCGTAATGAAATTCAGGACGAGATCAAAACATTACGTAACAACACCCAGGGAGAAATCAAGAAACTAGAGAAACAGATAAATGAAATTAATAGACAAGCAGCAGGTACAGCGCATGAAGTTGTTGAAAACAGTGTGTTACACAAACGTGTCACAAAAGCAGCGCAGAAAAGATATGATAACCGCATAGTCACAATAGAAGCGCAAACGAAGCGACAATTTCTGAAATTGCAAACAGAGTTGTTGCAAACCATTGAAGAGCGTAGTGAACAGGATAGAACAAGCACAGAGTCTGCAACCACATCCGTATCTGTAACAGCACCGGAAAAACAAGTAATTAACGAAGATATTACGCATTTGCGATTCCAATCACAGGCGGAAAGTAACATACGTGAAATCAGACAGCCTGCACAGAAACAAACACGTTTCGAAATTCTTGATGAGCGAACGTTATCACAAACACATGCGGCACCACAAATGTATGTTTCAAGACATACATACAGTCTGGATCGTGCAATCTACATCTACATCTACATTTATACTCCGCAAGCCACCCAACGGTGTGTGGCGGAGGGCACTTTACGTGCCACTGTCATTACCTCCCTTTCCTGTTCCAGTCGCGTATGGTTCGCGGGAAGAACGACTGTCTGAAAGCCTCCGTGCGCGCTCTAATCTCTCTAATTTTACATTCGTGATCTCCACGGGAGGTATAAGTAGGGGGCAGCAATATATTCGATACCTCATCCAGAAACGCACCCTCTCGAAACCTGGCGAGCAAGCTACACCGCGATACAGAGCGCCTGTCTTGCAGAGTCTGCCACTTGAGTTTATTAAACGTCTCCGTAACGCTATCACGGTTACCAAATAACCCTGTGATGAAACGCGCCGCTCTTCTTTGGATCTTCTCTATCTCCTTCGTCATCCCGATCTGGTACGGATCCCACACTGATGAGCAGTACTCAAGTATAGGTCGAACGAGTGTTTTGTAAGCCACCTCCTTTGTTGATGGACTACATTTTCTAAGCACTCTCCCAATGAATCTCAACCTGGTACCCGCCTTACCAACAATTAATTTTATATGATCATTCCACTTCAAATCGTTCCGCACGCATACTCCCAGATATTTTACAGAAGTAACTGCTACCAGTGTTTGTTCCGCTATCATATAATCATACAATAAAGGATCCTTCTTTCTATGTATTCGCAATACATTACATTTGTCTATGTTAAGGGACAGTTGCCACTCCCTGCACCAAGTGCCTATCCGCTGCAGATCTTCCTGCATTTCTCTACAATTTTCTAATGCTGCAATTCTCTGTATACTACAGCATCATCCGCGAAAAGCCGCATGGAACTTCCGACACTATCTACTAGGTCATTTAAATATATTGTGAAAAGCAATGGTCCCATAACACTCCCCTGTGGCACGCCAGAGGTTACTTTAACGTCTGTAGACGTCTCTCCATTGACAACAACATGCTATGTTCTGTTTGTTAAGAACTCTTCAATCCAGCCACACAGCTGGTCTGACATTCCGTAGGCTCTTATTTTGTTTATCAGGCGACAGTGCGGAACTGTATCGAACGCCTTCCGGAAGTCAAGAAAAATAGCATCTACCTGGGAGCCTGTATCTAATATTTTCTGGGTCTCATGAACAAATAAAGCGAGTTGGATCTCACACGATCGCTGTTTCCGGAATCCATATTGATTCCTACATAGTAGATTCTGGGTTTCCAAAAACGACATGATACTCGAGCAAAAAACATGTTCTAAAATTCTACAACAGATCGACGTCAGAGGTATAGGTCTATAGTTTTGCGCATCTGCTCGACGACCCTTCTTGAAGACTGGGACTACCTGTGCTCTTTTCCAATCATTTGGAACCCTCCGTTCCTCTAGAGACTTGCGGTACACGACTGTTAGAAGGGGGGCAAGTTCTTTCGCGTACTCTGTGTACAATCGAATTGGTATCCCGTCAAGTCCAGTGGACTTTCCTCTGTTGAGTAATTCCAGTTGCTTTTCTATTCCTTGGACACTTATTTCGATGTCAGCCATTTTTTCGTTTGTGCGAGGATTTAGAGAAGGAACTGCAGTGCGGTCTTCCTCTGTGAAACAGCTTTGGAAAAAGGTGTTTAGTATTTCTGCTTTACACGTGTCATCCTCTGTTTCAATGCCATCATCATCCCGGAGTGTCTGGATATGCTGTTTCGAGCCACTTACTGATTTAACGTAAGACCAGAACTTCCTAGGATTTTCTGTCAAGTCGGTACACAGAATTTTACTTTCGAATTCACTGAACGCTTCATGCATAGCCCTCCTTACGCTAACTTTGACATCGTTTAGCTTCTGTTTGTCTGAGAGGTTCTGGCTGCGTTTAAACTTGGAGTGAAGCTCTCTTTGCTTTCGCAGTAGTTTCCTAACTTTGTTTCTGTACCACGGTGGGTTTTTCCCGTCCCTCATACACTCCTGGAAATTGAAATAAGAACACCGTGAATTCATTGTCCCAGGAAGAGGAAACTTTATTGACACATTCCTGGGGTCAGATATATCACATGATCTCACTGACAGAACCACAGGCACATAGACACAGGCAACAGAGCATGCACAATGTCGGCACTAGTACAGTGTATATCCACCTTTCGCAGCAATGCAGGCTGCTATTCTCCCATGGAGACGATCGTAGAGATGCTGGATGTAGTCCTGTGGAACGGCTTGCCATGCCATTTCCACCTGGCGCCTCAGTTGGACCAGCGTTCGTGCTAGACGTGCAGACCGCGTGAGACGACGCTTCATCCAGTCCCAAACATGCTCAATGGGGGACAGATCCGGAGATCTTGCTGGCCAGGGTAGTTGACTTACACCTTCTAGAGCACGTTGGGTGGCACGGGATACATGCGGACGTGCATTGTCCTGTTGGAACAGCAAGTTCCCTTACCGGTCTAGGAATGGTAGAACGATGGGTTCGATGACGGTTTGGATGTACCGTGCACTATTCAGTGTCCCCTCGACGATCACCAGTGGTGTACGGCCAGTGTAGGAGATCGCTCCCCACACCATGATGCCGGGTGTTGGCCCTGTGTGCCCCGGTCGTATGCAGTCCTGATTGTGGCGCTCACCTGCACGGCGCCAAACACGCATATGACCATCATTGGCACCAAGGCAGAAGCGACTCTCATCGCTGAAGACGACACGTCTCCATTCGTCCCTCCATTCACGCCTGTCGCGACACCACTGGAGGCGGGCTGCACGATGTTGGGGCGTGAGCGGAAGACGGCCTAACGGTGTGCGGGACCGTAGCCCAGCTTCATGGAGACGGTTGCGAATGGTCCTCGCCGATACCCCAGGAGCAACAGTGTCCCTAATTTGCTGGGAAGTGGCGGTGCGGTCCCCTACGGCACTGCGTAGGATCCTACGGTCTCTGCATGCATCCGTGCGTCGCTGCGGTCCGGTCCCAGGTCGACGGGCATGTGCACCTTCCGCCGACCACTGGCGACAACATCGATGTACTGTGGAGACCTCACGCCCCACGTGTTGAGCAATTCGGCGGTACGTCCACCCGGCCTCCCGCATGCCCACTATACGCCCTCGCTCAAAGTCCGTCAACTGCACATACGGTTCACGTCCACGCTGTCGCGGCATGCTACCAGTGTTAAAGACTGCGATGGAGCTCCGTATGCCACGGCAAACTGGCTGACACTGACGGCGGCGGTACACAAATGCTGCGCAGCTAGCGCCATTCGACGGCCAACACCGCGGGTCCTGGTGTGTCCGCTGTGCCGTGCGTGTGATCATTGCTTGTACAGCCCTCTTGCAGTGTCCGGAGCAAGTATGGTGTTCTTTTTTCCATTTCCAGGAGTGTAGTTTTACTCAGCACGTACCTGTATAAAAAGCATTTTACGTTTGCCTTGAACTTTTTCCATAAACACTCAACATTGTCAGTGTCGGAACAGAAATTTTCGTTTTGATCTGTTAGGTAGTCTGAAATCTGCCTTCTATTACTCTTGCTAAATAGATAAACCTTCCTCCCTTTTTTTATATTCCTATTAACTTCCATATTCAGGGATGCTGCAACGGCCTTATGATCACTGATTCCCTGTTATGCACATACAGAGTCGAAAAGTTCGGGTCTGTTTGTTATCAGTAGGTCCAAGATGTTATCTCCACGAGTCGGTTCTCTGTTTAATTGCTCGAGGTAATTTTCGGATAGTGCACTCAGTATAATGCCACTCGATGCTCTGTCCCTACGACCCGTCCAAAGCATCTGAGTGTCCCAGTCTATATCTGGTAAATTGAAATCTCCACCTAAGACTATAACATGCTGAGAAAATTTATGTGAAATGTATTTCAAATTTTCTCTCAGTTGTTCTGCCACTAATGCTGCTGAGTCGGGAGGTCGGTAAAAGGAGCCAATTATTAACCTAGCTCGGTTGTTGAGTGTAACCTCCACCCATAATAATTAACAGGAACTATCCACTTCTACTTCACTGCAGTATAAACTACTACTAACAGCGACGAACACTCCACCACCGGTTGCATGCAATCTCTCCTTTCTAAACACCGTCTGTACCTTTGTAAAAATTTCGGCAGAATTTATCTCTGGCTTCAGCCAGCTTTCAGTACCTATAACGATTTCAGCTTCGGTGCTTTCTATCAGCGCTTGAAGTTCCGGTACTTTACCAACGCAGCTTCGACAGTTGACAATTACAATACCGTTTGCTGCTTGGTCCCCGCATGTACTGACTTTGCCCCGCACCCGTTGAGGCTGTTGCCCTTTCTGTACTTGCCCAAGGCCATCTAACCTAAAAAACCGCCCAACCCACGCCACACAACCCCTGCTATCCGTGTAGCCGCTTTTTGCGTGTAGTGGACTCCTGACCTATCCAGCGGAACCCGAAACCCCACCACCCTATGGCGCAAGTCGAGGAATCTGCAGCCCACACTGTCGCAGAACCGTCTCAGCCTCTGATTCAGACCCTCCACTCGGCTCTGTACCAAAGGTCCACAGTCAGTCCTGTCGACGATGCTGCAGATGGTGAGCTCTGCTTTCATTCCGCTAGCGAGACTGGCAGTCTTCACCAAATCAGATAGCCGCCGGAAGCCGGAGAGGATTTCCTCCGATCCATAGCGACACACATCATTGGTGCCGACATGAGCGACCACCTGCAGATGGGTGCACCCTGTACCCTTCATGGCATCCGGAAGGACCCTTTCCACATTTGGAATGACTCCCCCCGGTATGCACACGGAGTGCACATTGGTTTTCTTCCCCTCTCTTGCTGCCATTTCCCTAAGGGGCCCCATTACGCGCCTGACGTTGGAGCTCCCAACTACCAGTAAGCCCACCCTCTGCGACCGCCCGGATCTTGTAGACTGAGGGGCAACCTCTGGAACAGGACAAGCAGCCATGTCAGGCCGAAGATCAGTATCAGCCTGAGACAGAGCCTGAAACCGGTTCGTCAGACAAACTGGAGAGGCCTTCCGTTCAGCACTCCGGAATGTCTTTCGCCCCCTGCCACACCTTGAGACGACCTCCCACTCTACCACAGGTGAGGGATCAGCCTCAATGCGGGCTGTATCCCGGGCAACCACAGTCGTAGTCCGATCGGGGCATGCGTGGGACGAGCTGGCCGTCCCCGACAAACCCCCATCTGGACCCCCACAGTGATGCCCATTGGCAACAGCCTCAAGCTGTGTGACCGAAGCCAACACTGCCCGAAGCTGGGAGCGAAGGGATGCCAACTCAGCCTGCATCCGAACACAGCAATTGCAGTCCCTATCCATGCTAAAAACTGTTGTGCAAAGAACGTCTGAACTAATCTACAGAGAGCGCAAACAAATCGACAAAATTTAAACGGTTATTAAAATACAAGATTGCCTAGTAAATGCAGTAATGCTGCTACTTGCGCATTGCTGACACACTGCTCTGCGGCGGAAGGAGACTACGCGATTTTACACTATTCAGGTACTAAAACGCGATGCTACAACTCTCAAATACTATAATACGCCCGAAATTTATGAATTAAACAATGCAAGTACCAAAAACACGCAAAGAAATTAAGAATTTAACTATGTAACAAATGAGTGAGCTAGGAGTATACGACTTGCTGCTGCAGCTGCTTATCCAACGGCGGCAGGGAGCAATGAAGCGGCAAGGTTAGCCCGACAAGATACCTAACCAATACCTGACAATGGAAAGCCAGGTCGCGAAGAGTACAGTGCAATGCATTCAGCTACACGTTCACAACCGATGGAAGAAAATTATTGCGTACCAACGATACTAAGCAAGGGTACGCGAAAGTTACAGTGGACGATATCCAATGGATCTACCACAACCGGAAAGAACGACGGGAGAAATGATCAGAAACAAAAATGGCGAAGAATCGCGAATTTCATATGGAACTATGACGAAGTACGACAACGATCATTTCCTCACAGTCAGAAAATTTCAACACTTTCGAGAAGGAAACTCATTACATCCACGAACTTTTATTGATCAATTCCGAGTTGGATTACCAGAACACTGGACGCTAGCACACAAATTAGACTTTATATGTGCACACATGTCAGGAACAGTCGCAGAAACCATGCAAAATATTGAAGCGACATGCCGATCGTACGAAGATTTCAAGGAGAAGTTTCTCTCACGATATTGGTCCAGCGAAGCACAGAACAGAGTGAAGTACGAATTATTACAGAACCCATATTTTGAAAATTCAGGAGAGAAGAGTCCCGTGAAATTTTTCGAAGTAATGGCAAAGAAAAATAAATGCTTAGATGTACCATACAGTGACGGAGGGTTGATTACATCATGCTCGATGAAGTTACCATTGAAATACCAGCAATCATTAGTAGGTCGCGGAGGCAATGACGTGGAAGCATTTAAAGGTATTCTAAGGGAACTAGAGTTCATATTTTCGGAAGATGACGCAAGAAAAAGACGAAGCGCACGTGAAAATGGAAGCAAAAAGCAGTGGAATCCACAAGACACAGTACGAAGAAACAATAATTACGAACCACGTGATAACTTCGCACCAAGAAACGACAATAGATTTCAACAAAGAACCGGTTATGGATTTAGAAGAGAATATGGCAATAACTATAATTCACCCAGGAATGGCAACAACTATTACACAGGGAATAACGACAACCGGAACGGATATTGGAGCGCCAATAGACCGACAAATTGTCAACAAAGAAACCAATATCAACAAGCGGAGCAAGAAAAGAGAATACAGATAGGAGAGGTGGAGGTAAGACCACCAAACCCCGATAAACGTTCGAATTGACAGCTAAGCGCCCATGCCAAAGAGAATGACGCACCGACCCAGGACAATTGCAGCACCTTGAATAGAGAAGTAAATACCTTATCACGGGAAGAAAAGAAGGAAGAAACAAATCCGTAGGGACCAGATGAAAACAAATACAGGAAAATAACAATATCGTGTTGGGACGAAATTAATTGGGAGAATACTGACGAGGAAGATGAATTACCAGAGGCATGCACAACGAATGTAGGAGGATAGCACGAAGTAATGAGTATTGCAGAGCTATTTGAGATGTAAACCAGGGAAAGCGAATTCAATGAGGATAAAGCGCAGTCGACAGAAGTTGAAAATAAGTTACTAGTGGGCACACAACCCAACGTATATAATGAAGGAAGTTATGAAACGATAATTAGAGCATTTAGATGCGATTATGTGGAAGTAGCGACGAAAAAGGAGAAAATAGACGAGGATGAGGAAAAAGTAGAGGATGTTGAAGAAAGCGTAAATGAAGGAAGAAATAGAGAAGAGGAAATAAAAGAGAGCCAAGTAGCAGTCGAAGCTTATCCTACAGAAAGTTCGAATTCACAAGGGAAATTCCTAAAAAGACTCATGTATGATTCAGTGGAGGATTCGTTGATGTAAGAAGAAGAACAGAACCAACCCTTTCAAATTCAACCAGTTGTGAAGGCCATGGTAAAGCATATCCCAGTCAATATTGTAATTGATAGTGGAAGTGAACTGACTGTAATCTCATAAAATTTATTCATGCAGTGTAATGCCAATGAGGAATTGCCAGTTTTGAAAACACGTAAGATTAAAGTAAGAGGTCCTATTAGAAACAATGCTGCAGAAGTTACGAGACAAACAAGATTAACTCTTTCGTGTCAAGATCAAAAGATCGAAGCCAACTTCGTGATTATACCTAAACTAACTGTAGATTTGATTATAGGTGCAGATATTTTAAATGAGAGACGAGCGATAATAGATATGGGGAAAGGTAGCGTAACATTCGGGAATGTCACACTTCTCTTTGAGCAAAAGCTAAAATTAGAAGAAATACCAGTTATATAGAAACAATTAAGAATGACGTGAGATAAAGAGGATGAAGAATTAGAATGGTATGCTCAAAAGGTGGAATCGCCTCAACTCATGTTAGAAATCCATAAAGAAATCGACGAAAAATTGAAAGAAGTTCAAGGTATTTCCGAACACAGTAAAAGATAATTAGAGGGTATTTTACGAGATAAAGCAGAGGTATTTTTACCTAAGACTGGCAGTATTAAACACTTTCAGTACAAGTTTGAATATTAATTTTATTACTGGTAAATAATCAGCACAATATTTCAAGATTATGTTGCAGATAATATCGTCAGGAGAAAGAAGAATGAAGAGAGAGGAAGGTGGGAAAAATAAAGTAGTTTCAATAAAAACCAAAACAGGAATAACACCAACAGTACCATAGATTAAGGTGAAGGGATAAAGTGTAGATAGTCTAACAGCATGAAATACTAAAATGCTATACACCACGACACTACACAAAAATAAAAAACGAATTTGAGGATTCTTAAAGTTAAGACTCAAAATATCTTAGAAGTGTAACATGGAAAGGACGCCAAAATTTGTAAAGCTTTTTAAAAAGGCGTAAAACAATGTAGGTACTAGACATATGTTAGATGATTATAAGTAAAACTTTTTGTAAGAACCATTGTAAAAACTCCAGCAAGGACGAGATACAATGACCCACAAGTTGCAACGAGAGATGTATCAAGAAAGAAAATGACGTAATTATCAAGACACGATTCCTACAAGGCAGAAGCGTCGAGAGAAGGGAAAGGACAGCGAGACCAACAGAAGGCCCTTGTATCTGAAGTGGGCAGTAAATCTGCTGAACCACATGGTGGCGGAACCCTGTTGGGACAGAACACGGAACCTCCCCTGACTCAGTGGAGTGAGCAAAAAAACGGCCCGATGAGAAGACAGCTTGGGCAAGGCACCACTGGCAAAAAATATGTGTAAAGTCACACTACTGCTATTAAACAGCATGCTGATGCACGAAACTGAAGAAAACTTTCACAAAGTAAAAATGACACGCCCAAACAATTTATCAAACTGTTACTAAGAGGAGAACTTCAAAGCGACTAGTTATCAATAAATATATCCATATCCTGCCGAGAGAAGAACCAAGAAGCAAGTAAGAAGCAGAGAAAAAGCAGGAAGAACAGAAGTTGAAGATTCACAAGATTGAAACCAAGAAAGAAGATGGGTGAAGAATAGACGACATGCCTTCCCAAATCCCTATCCTATTGTAAACTAGCCGTCTGCGAAGTATTACAACGAAAAACGACCGCTTTCAGCGACACATAACGATGACTTTCACGCATATAAAGCCAGTAAACCTCGAGATTCTGCACTCACAGCTCCATTCCATTATGAGACCTCCGCAACAGCAACACACACTTGCAAAGCCAACAAGGAACGACGAACGAAGCTGTACATCAGATACTTACCCACATCCATCTTGCTCAAGTTAATCACCTTTGTGCAAAAAAAAAAAAAAAAAAAAAAAAACATTCCCCAACCTGATGCTTAAACATTCATAGGATTGTGTGAATGTGTGAAATCAAATTATGTGATGTAGGAATTGTGCAAAAGAAACGTGTGAAAAAGTAAATAAGTTAAGCACACCAGACAGCTAATAAACTACAAAATAACAGTCATTGAATATGGACTTAAGTAAAAAACAGACTTTCGATAAAAATAAATCATTAGTTCTGAAATGGACAGTATATAAAGAACAAAAGTAAGGCATAATAAACAATAAAACTATATACCACTTATTTTCTCCTTATAAAAATAAAAGAATAAATATATTTTACTTATTTTCTCCTTATAAAAACAAAGAATAAAAAATTATCTTGTTGGATGTCTTCCCTGTTTTTAACATTTGTAGAATTTGTTAGGATAATATCTCAAAACTTGTGTATGTATATTTCTTTGTCAAAGCAATTCTTGGAAATAATTCTTGTTTGATAGTGAAATAATGTTGAAAATAGTGTCTAGAAACAAAAACATTTTACTTGTACATGATATTTAGAACATGTGTTAGGAATAGATTTTACTTAATTACTACATTTATAAAAAACAATATTTCTAAGAAAATCGATGTGAAAGACTCCTCACTTTCGATAACAAACTTCTTAAAAAACAAACTTCACAATTAAATAAAGAAAGAAAATAATTCAAAAATAATAATTATAATGTAATAAAAATATTCTTCCCTTGTCAATACAAATATATTTTTGATAATAATGTGGAAGAATATAAAAATATAAATTAGTAATACAAACTAGCATAGAACAGAATAATGTGGCTGAACAGTAGGCAACAAAATTTAGATAACGGAATAATTTTTGACTCGCTTAGACAACGATTCAATCATTGCCTAACTTCAGTACAAAAATTAAGTTCGAAGGGTGGTGACATGTAAGGTGCCAGGCAAATCCAACACCTTCCATGAAAACCCTGACATGATAAGCAAATCCAGTAGTATGTCACATAGCTCCAAATAAATCATGACATTAAATTAACCAAAGTAATACAAGTAATGAGTGAGCAAATGGAATACCACAGACTAACACAAGAATGCCTAAATGCATGTCATACCTTCCCACCGTGAGACAGACGCAGTTCTGAGGGGAGAAACGGGAACAGAAGTGGAGAACAGAACCGTGTTAAGCTGGAAGGCCTACGAATAGGGACGGACACCCACGTTTCCAGCTAATGTTAAAAGCTAGAGCCCTCCAGAAGAACAGTGTAGATCTTACGATAACACTAAAAGGACCACCCCAGCCGCAAGTTTTAGCGTGAGGCTTTTTCGCGTATCTGTTACGTCAGGACCACCCCCCAGCCCATGTTAAAAGATAGAGCCATCCAGAAGAAGAGTATAGATCTTACGATAACACTAAAAGGACCACACCAGCTGCAAGTTTTAGCTTGAGACTTTTTCGCATCTCTGTTACGTTGCAAACTTTAAGAACATTACCCCACCACGAAAAGTATAACGTGTCTCATTGGATGGACAGAATTTTTGTAGGCAGAGCTTAAGGTTAACATTGAGACCCTGATTGGTCAGATGAAAACACAGCCAGATAGTTTTTTTAAACCAACTTCGGTAAATTGTAGTAAGGAGAAGTTAGGAGAGAGTTGCTTCCGAGACGGCGAGGTGAGCGGAGCTGTGCTGCCCGCCTCCCCCTGACGAACACTGACAAGGTAATGAACGCACGCGATGCCGCATAACAGCGCATAAAGCTTTACTCAGAGCAGCAGAAGTCTCATCTGTTACACCCCCTTTTTGCGTAATACTAGTGTCGATCGTCAATTAAAACTCATGGTGTTCACATTTGCCACTTGAAGTAAAAATCTGAAACTCGATGATTTTTCTGTTATGTAGTTATTGAGAAGCCACATCAGCCACTGTAATTTACGACAAGTTAGATAAGTAATTAAAGATAATTGAGGGTCACTGTAGACCATTTTGATAGTTTTCTCTCTTGTGAAACTTAATTTAAACCTAGATTATAGATGTGATATGGCATAGGTCATCCTTCGATCCATTGTAGAACTTGGAAACCCACTCAGAGAATATTCGTTCACATTTTTGTTGAATGCAGTTGGTTTTTACCATTCTGTATTAAAACATTTCCTTTTATCAATAGTGCAATTTATAAACAATATTTTGTGACTAGAATGAAATTTCCAATGGTAAACTTAACTGCTTTTTCGACGTTATTTTACAAGCTAACTAAAAATAGGAAAACCTTGAACCCCTTCCACTAAATTTAGTTAATATTAAGATTCTTTTAAAGGGAGTGCAGTGGAGCTGACGCTGAAATCATTAAGTATTTGGTTATATCATCGCTAGTCTCACTGAACTCTTCTGAACTCTACATGTCATGTGTGGTCTGACGTCTCCTTACCAGCAACGGGTCCCAGGTTCAAACTAGTCAATTCCCTAATAAACACGCTCAGAGCGTCGTTACGCGAAAGTGGTAGGGAGACACGATATAGAACAAACAGACACCACGCAGAATGCTAGACCAATACACTGCTGATGTCCTTCTTAATTAAATGTAATTGCTTTTATGGAAGCAGCGTTCAATGGAAAGACTATATGACATTATTGCTGTTTCATTCATGCAATACGTTTGTTCCGTTACGTTTCTTCACTGAATCGGTTCATGAATTTATGATAACGCTGTCTTCTAATAAGAACAATTGTTTTTAAAATCCCTGTCGCCGACGATAACGACATTACTCAAATATAACTTAAATAGTGAGATGGTGATCCAATTAAAAAACCTTGGAATCTCTCTCTGAACCCTGATCAGTTCAGATACTGCTTCGACTTTGTACTCGTCTACTATAACCATATTTCTGTTGTACAGTTGTAACCTCCTCACAACATTCTTACTGTTTTGTAACCTCCCTACAAAATTCTTTCTCATTTAATCTTCTCTTATACCTTGCCTATCGCAGGCAGCGCATGAGCAATACATCGAAATTACATCTGCTCGGACCTCTTACACAGTGCTACGCTTTGGTTCGTTAGTACTATCCGGTTGACTGCTTCCTTAATATGAGCGGCTCTTTCCAGTAACAACTGATACTTCTGCCAGTATTATGTTTCTCGATGTATCATCGTCTTCTTCTACATCTGCGTCTACATCTACATTCATAATCCGCGAGCCAGCGTACGTTATGTAGCGCCGGATACCTCCTACCGCAACTAGTCTTTCATGTCTCACTCCCAAACAGAACGATGGAAAAATGACTGTCTGTACGCCTCCGTGCTAGCCCTAATTTCTCTTATCTTCGTGGTCCTCTGGCGAAATGTATGTTGGGTAGTATCGATCTGTAGTCGGCTTCAAATGCTTGGTTTCTCAATGGTCGAATAGAACGTCGTCTTCCCTCCAAGGATTCCCATTTGAGTTCACGAAGCGTCTCTGAAGTAGTCGCGTGTTGATCGAAGGCCTAGCAGCAGCAAAACTAGCAGCTCGTCTCTGAACTGCTTCGATTTCTCCCTTTAATGCGAGATTGTGGGAATCCCACACACTCGCGCAATATTAAAAAACGGGTCGCCCTAGCGTTTCGTACACGGTCTCCTTTACCGACGAACCTCGCATAAATGCTCATTTCAGTTCATATCTCTGTGCAACATTACGCCTAGATATTTAATCGACGTGACTGCGTCAAGCAGAGTGCTACTAATAATGTATTCGAATAATGCTGGATTGTTTCTCCTTCACATGCAGTAACTTACACCAACGAGACATTGTGCCTGAAGTCATCTTATATCCTAACACAATGGCTCAATGACGACACTTTATAGTACACCACAGCGTCATCTTCATCAAACAGGCGCAGATTGCTGCTCACCGTGTCCATCAGATCATTTATTTATACAGAAAACAAGGCGGTCCTATAACACTTTCTGCCACACTGCCGTCTATACCCTAGCCTGTGTTGAACACTCGCCGTCGAGGACAACCGAGTGGGTTCTATTAAGTAAGCCACTCATATATCTCGGATCCCTGCCATACGCTCGTACCTTTGCTAACAGTCTATGGCAGGGAACCGTATCAAATGCTTTCCGAAAATCTATGAATATGGAATCTACCTGTCCATGGTTTGTAGGATATCATGTGACGACAGGTCAAACTCGCACAAGTGATGCTTTCTAATTTCCTGGCTGGTTTATGGACAGACGTTTTTCCGTCTCAAAGAAACTTATCGCCGTGGAGCTAAGATAAAGATCAAAGTCTGAAACAAACCGATGTTAAGGATATTAGTCTGTAATTTTGCCGGTTCGTTCTTTCATACGTCTTATATATGAGAGTCCGCTGAACTTTTCCAGTCGCTTGGGACTTTTCGCTGGGTGCAGGATTCCGGATAAATGCAAGCTAAGTAAGGGTTCAATGCCGTTGAGTGCTCTGTGCAAAACCGAATCCAGACTTGGCGACTTAACTGTTTACAACTCCTTGAGTTGCTGCTGTACGCCAGTTATGCTTATTACTACGTCCTCCACACGGGGGTTTTCTGTTGAGATATTTGACTAACTTAATTAATTTATGTAATAAAGGGCCAGGCAAAGTGACCTCCCTCATTCGGTAGGCTGCTGTGTCAATGTTGGTGGGGATACAGATGAGGATGAGGTATCGACCGATAACGGAGTATGTGCCATTTTCCGTAGGTGCATTGCCTTTGCTAGGTAGCCATCATCCGTTTGTTATGGAGGAATTTGTTCGTAATGCTGGTTATGTGATTATTACTCACTGAGCTTTTTGCATTCGGTTAGAGTTTGGACATCAGAGTTTAGAGCATTAGGTACTGCACCGAATAGAATGTCTACCGACCGAACCCGAACTGGAACAAGTCCGGGTAAAGGTGGCGCGTGTAAGAGCATCCGTCTAGCAATCTGCAAGGCATTCACCACTTAAACATACAGCCGCACATGGATTATGTGAATGTCTGATAGGTGTGTAAATACAATCCTCGAGAGAGATCTTGACATGCCCCCATACAATATGATGCTTAACTAAGTACAAGTGGGTGAGATTTAGAAACTCGCAGAGCCGTGTGAGGAAAATCTCAATAACATACCTCTGGCGCTGTTTTGATTTCTGGCCCGCTTCCACTTGCAGGTACGGTAAATAAACAAACTTTCCGCTACCAGGCTGCAAAAACATGTGTGCGAAATCTTATGGGACTTAACTGCTAAGGTCATCATTACACATTACACACTTCTTAACCTAAATTATCCGAAAGACAAACACACACACCCATGCCCGAGAGAGGAGTGAACCTCCACCGGTACCAGCCGCACAGCCCATGACTGGGGGCGTACCAGGCAGCAGAACTCCCTCAAGAACTTCATCAAAGACAACTCACAGGCATTGTCTGACAGTTTTCTGTGGCGTTGCTTAATATAGTGCGTGGGGTCGTATTTTTTTCCAAGAAGATGGCATAACAGTAACGGTTCACTCAAACCGCTATTTCACGTGACAGAGACCTTCCTGAGACCTAAGTTAAACCAGTTTGCAGTGGAGCTTGAAGAATTAGAAGTCTGGTTCCAACAATATGGGGCTACAGCTTACAGTTCTCGGCGTCCTCTGTAAATTTTGAATAGTTTCCCGTACATCTTCTCTCTTCACGATGAGACATCGCCTGGCCCCCAGTTTCCGATTTATCATCTTGCGTTGCATTTTTTTTTTTCCTTTGGAGCTCTTAAAGGCTAGAGTGTATAAACATAGACCCACAACCCTACAAGCACTTAAGAAAGCAGCCAACCAGGAATTGACTGCCTTTCTACTGGATATGACATGATAAATTACGTACAACTTCCGGGAAAGGCTTCGTCAATGTGTCAGTAATGAAGGACCCCACTTAACAGATATAACTTTTCAACCAGTTTATGTAAGATGACGGAGTATTTGTTGTTCACAATTAAAATTATTTTCGATGTTCCGTCTTTTGTTTGTTTGTAACAACTACCTTTTGAAATACTGAAGATCCTTTAGTAGCAATAACTTGATATAAATTATATAAGTTGTTTAATATGTACGAAGAATTGAGTAACATTTCAAGCCGAATGGCCAAATAACCAGTTAACAGCGATTGTATCCAGAGCTGTATGCGTAGGAGCTCAATTGGCCATAGAGTGACTGGCCGGCCGCAGCAGGATTTACCTTTCAGGGCTCGTGCTGTCGCCATTCATAATGCAGTCCGCTGGGCGGAGGGCGCTTGCCGGCAGACGTGTTTCGTCACGTCACATGTAGACCGACCGCTCCTGTCGATACTTTCAACGCGGTCGATCACACCCGACTGAGCTCCTAAGGAACGAACCTCGTATGCCTAATTGCACAAACTGCAGTTTGCGTTCCAACCTTCCGCAGAGCTTGCAGGTTTATTGGGCGATGGATTCCAGAGTATAATGACGGTCGCAGCTGTTAAGGTTTTAGGTGGAAATTTTTCCATATTCTTTCTACAAAAACGAGAACAGTCTCTTAAAACCACTATTCTACATTGTGTATCTTTGTACATACTGTGTATCTTTGTCCATACCAGAGAACGGAAATGTATCCTCAGTTCAGATATGTAAAATAAACCATGTTATACAACATCATCTTCTCCGTGTTATGGAGAACAGCCCACAGAAACGCAGATTTCCTTTCTTTACAGTTATTTCACACCCTTCGCTTCATATTGGCGGCAATATGGGCTTTTAGCGATTCATTCAACCGACTGTTAGGTCAAGAAGCAAATAAACTCACAGAGGCGAAGAAAAACACGAACGTAAAGGACTTACAAATGAATTTAAAAATTTTTGGAGGAGAAACTAACGGAAGTTTTTGTACGTAAGACATAACTTTCTTCATTTTTTATTGAAAGAACAGTAATTACAAAAGTTAAAAAAACTAAAACATTAAAAGTACATTTAAAAACACTTCAAACAGGAAGCAAAATACGGATGTTGAGAAGAAGCGCTTGAATGTCCGTAAAACGGAATGGACCTGGCCTTGGGTAGCTAGTCCGTTGCTGAAGGACAATATTTTCCGTTGAGAAAGGTAGGAGGGTGATGGTATAAGGATGGTGGACTGGTGCGTAGTGTCGATGGGATATGAGTAGATATTTGTAGACAAGAAGCGAGGAATAGATGGAGGTTTCGGTAAGGCTAAAATATGACTGTGAAAAGGGGATAGGGGAAGCAGAGGGGAAGGGTAGAAATGTTAGAATGATAGACAGAACCCTGATGAATGGGTGGTGTGGATTTACAGTTGGTAGGCAAGACTCGGATTTGTGGGGAGTAGAGCGAATTGGTGGTTTATTGAAAACCAAGAGAAACGTTAACACTTTAATTACACTCAGTAAACCAACAAACAAAATCAACATTAGCTGAACAGTCACGCTGTGGTATATAGAGATATTTCATATTCATACTTTAAATTAGTTTCCCATACTAAAAAAATCCATAAATCAGTAATCGAGATCAAGACCTTTTAACAAAATTTTGCAGATACTAATATGAAGCCTTGCTCTATTAGTGTAAAAGGTATTCATAATTATTCACTATGTCCATCAGCACCTTGTACGCTAAAATTTTCCTAAACGCATAAAAAATATTAACCTTTTAAAATTAAAAAAAGGTTTACTTGCAGAATATAATTGAAGAAAATTGGTCAAATAAGTTTCACAGTGAACTAAATCAAAAGTACATATGAATAACCAATTATTTCCAGTTACCCATTCCTTTGACCGGTCAGTTCTCAAAATTACTCATGCTACCTCAGTCTGGCCTCGGCGTCAACAATGTACCTTTAGCAATACTTCACAAGACACAAGTCACATAGCTGTACCGGAATCTGTCACTAGGTTGAAGGTTGTGTAAATGTACACACTAGTCGTTTTAGAAAACCTACCCCAAGAGTCGTTCGGTCTATGGGTTTCTCGGTATACTGTCCCAATTCTAATAGAAACACATCGTTAACACAGTTCTACCGTGCATATCAGCATGATAGTTTCCTTTAGCGAAACATAAACCCCTGTGCTCGAATGTTCAATGCCTCAAAAGTTCCAAAGTCGACACACTGCATATCTGTTCAATGAGCCGCACGGGATTAGCCGAGCGGTCTAGGGCGCTACAGTCGTGGACTGTGCGGCTGGCTCCGGCGGAGGTACGAGTCCTTAGGATAATTTAGATTAAGTAGTGTGTAAGCTTAGGGACTGATGACCTTAGCAGTTCAGTCCTATAAGATTTCACACACAAAAATGGCTCTGAGCACTATGGAACTTAACATCTGAGGTCATCAGTCCCCTAGAACTTAGAACTACTTAAACCTAACCAACCTAAGGACACCACACACATCCATGCCCGAGGCAGAATTCGAACCTGTGACCGTAGCGGTCGCGCAGTTCCAGACTGCAGCGAATAGAACCGCTCGGCCACCCCGGTCGGCTTTCACACACATTTGAACATTTTTTTCTGTTCAATGTAGACAACAACCACTTCCGCTCTTGTATATACACGATGGCGAACATCGATCCACGTGTCTTCCTTCACTCGCCAGGGACTCACTATCGGCACCGACACAGAATCCTAACACAGTCTGGAGACACAGAATCCTAACACAGTCTGGAAACCAACTCCACACTCCTCTCTCGTTGTGCGCACAGAGCAGCTCGGCTTCGCTGACCAGGAGCCAGTCTCCAACTAATATTGATTGACCTCTCTCGTCTTTGGAGCATTAATCCAGCTATTATTTATCGCACTACACAGTGAATACCTTTGGGAGCATAAAAAATCGACCATATAACATGGTTCAGTAGGATGGGTAAACGTCGCATTGGAGTTCATGATATTGGATGGTGAGACGGTGGAAATTTCTTTGGGACAGTGTGTGGAGGGTGTGTAGGTGTAGAATTGGTAGTACATGTCGGTAGAGGCGTGGCAGCGAGCTGGTATTGGGGCAGGGGACGGGTAAGACTATACGAGTATTGGAACTGAGCTCGCCAGTAGGTTTTTCCGAGGTGTTCAAAGTGAGTGAGGAGAGATAGGAATTTAATGAGTTGCTAAAGGATCCTTGTGGGCGAGGCTACCCAATGGATGTGGAAAACGAGGTGGACTGCATTATGTTCATGGATTTGAAGAGACTTACTGAACTTAGCTGGGAAGATATCCATGCAACATTTGCATTGCAAAAGAATGACCAGATCAAGATTTTGTAGATGTGGAGAACAATGGAGAAGTGTAATCCACATGTCCGACAAGTTAGTATTTTTATTAGTTTTAGTCTGTTGTGGTCTTTCTGTTTGATGGTTAGTAGATGAGGTTTCCACGTTAGCTGCCAGTTGACGGTATTAGTTAACTGGATAGCACGGTCTTAGATAGAAAGGTAAAAGTCATGAAGTCGGAAGGTACAGGTGGTTTATGCTATAATTACTGCGTGGGTTTTGGAGAGGCCATTGGTTAGAGCAGGAGGTAAACTGACTGAGGTGTATATGGAGGGTGTAGGACAGCAAACTGGTGTTGTCAGGATAGTGAAAGAGGTGGACTGATGGAGGTCGATTGGGCGTACCGGCTGTGTAGAGGAGACAAAGGAGAGGAGGAACGACACAGCTGTGCGGTACACCTGCAGTGGTATGGGAGGTACAGGAACTGGTGCTGTTAATAGTACCAAAGGTTAACGATTAGAGAGGAAGGATAAAGTAAGGCGGACATAATTAACTGGAAGTGAGTCAGTCAGGAGTTGGAAAAGGAGACTGGATTGTCACACAAGGTCGTAGTGTTCCTCTAGGTCGAGGGACACAGAAACAGCAGGTTCACTGGTGCTGAGCTGCTGGGATACAAAATTGGTGAGTCGATGGACCTCATCATCCGAGAAGATGGGACGGAAGCTATACAAATGAATGAGAAGTGTGAGAGGTTGGAGCTGAAATTTTGAAAACATAACCTCACAATAACGTCTACTATTTTCATATGAATTTTGGAAAACGGCAAAAAATAATTAAAAGAAACTCTATTGACTTCTGAACAGGGAAATAGAAATTGATAATTACTGTATCAAAAGGTAATTATTACACTTTAGCACGACTGCAAGTCAAAATGTGAACCAGAACTTTACTAACAACAAATAACAATAATCACTGATATTTGCACTCACTCATTAATTCTAGTTAGTGCTTTTGTTCATAGTGCCAGGAATCATTTTAATTTGATTAATTGATTTACTATTTGCAACAATTAGATCGCCTCAGATTAAAGTTGAAATTTAAAGTTAGTGAGACTGAAACTACTGAATGCTTTAAGTTCAAATCATTAATGTAACTGAATCATTTAGTTCATAAACAAAATTAACTGGCACTGTAATTTTCACTTTTCATAAACGGTACTCGGATTATTGTAACAATAGGATAGGACAGGAACCTACTTGGTGAATGATTTTAGGAGAATCACGGGTAAACAGTTTTGATTAAACTACGGTAATTATTCACTCGCAAAACAGCACAAAACTGAATAACGCCGTTACACAAATAGTTGAAAATAAGCTGTTATGCAGCAATCTTACTTCAGTCCATTCTTGCCGTGACGAAGTTGCTGACGACGATAGTGCTGCTGGCTCCTTTCCATGATAATTAGCGAGCACGGGAGTTATTGGCAATAACGTGGCGGGTTCTTGATGTTGCTGCAGCCAATATTTCCACCGCCCACGCTCATAACTTGCCACGAGCCGCTAAACAATCACTCCTCCAGTACAGTGCACGCCATCCATGCATCCGCACTTCACCGAGTCTCACGCCAGAGTCCTCTCTCTGTGTAGCGCGCGCTCTGACGTAACATCCTCCCGCGTCCAGAGACGCCGCTACTTCAACGATACTTACTCGTTGACAAAAACCTAACGTTTCCCTAACATTCCCTCAGCGATTACTCAACGATATTTACATAATATACGTAACTGATTATACAGCAAAATAAACAAATGAATTCATACATCGCGTAGATATAAATTTACATAAATATAAAAGCAAGTATATATACAATAATAAATGGTCAAAGAGCACATCGGCATGAAAGTGTTAGAACCTTGCTAAACAAAGAGGTGAGGCAGATGGGGTGATAGAGGAAGGTATCAGTAGGGGGCTTGTCCATATTGAGGAAAAGTTGAATTTCGGGGGTTTTCCACTATTCAGGATATTAGCCTGTCGAGACGATAGTGGTACAAAGAGTTGCAAGAGTGCCTATAAGGGCGATACGACATTCTTTGAGGTGTCGATAGGTAATGCAGTCATGACAAGAAGATGTGTTTTGTTTTCTGTGAAGTACTTGTTTTATTTCATGTGCTGTGATTTGGGTCTGTAATTCTGTTTATGGTATATTGTCCAAGTACTGGAAGCTGGGAACTAGGGATGGGGCAGTGGTATATGGCGTTCGTGACTGGTACGTAATATGGGGTAACGAAACTGTGGGTCGTCCGGAACTGAGGAGATATCAGAGAGACAGGATGCAAAGTCGTCAGCTCGTGTTGTCAGATAAAGGATAGGTGTTGTGGAGGCACGTATAGTGAGGGAAGGAATGACTGCCAGTGACTAGGCTTTCCAGTACTTGCAAGAGTTAATTCCACGTATAGCGCTGTGTCTGGTTCTTGTCTGGCGGAATCCCGTGTTTTTCTTTTTTTTTTTATGACTGAATAAATTAGTTCCTGGTGAGTCTTTGGATCTGCGGTGGTGTGTGAGTCAACATTTACCTATGTGTGCATAGCGTATATGGAAGCCCCCTTTTCTATCTGTATGTTCTGTCCAATTTTGTGAACTACTGTGGGGATTTTGATACACTTTTCACAAATAGCTTGTCTGATTCAGAGAAACGTTTGTATACATAATTTATAAATATTTCGTGAAAATTAGCTGATAACTATGATAAATCAAAGTTCCCCACCACTGACAAAACGATACCATCGCATGCCATAAATAGGCCACCTGACTACAGTAACAGCCTGGCACAGCTTACTGCCACATGGCGGTTTGTGCCAGCTACCACCAACCGTGGAAATAACCTGCGACGCAGAACGTTTCGAGTTCTAAGTTGTTGAAAACATTTCTTGGTACAGAGAACATTACTTGTGTCTGCTGCTTAAATCGTTAAGTTTCTTGAATGTTACAGCAACAGGGGCAGACCAGACTTTGTAACCTATCTAGGGGCGTGCTGGCGAGCTGCCTCCGAAATGTTTCTGCCAGGTACTAGAATACTGCTGCCATCGCACGCTGAAATCCTACAGTCTGCTGTAGCGGTGGGTTATGTTTCCTCGTGATGTGGGGCAATGCTGTGTCCTGTGTTCAATTACATGACTGGAGTCAGGCTCCTGTCACAACACAGCAGGCCACATCGACTGTAAATACTATCTCATCAGCCCTTAGCAGCACCAGAATTTATACTATGCCCGGTTCCAATGCTTACACCTACAGCCGATCTTGTGACAGTTATCACACTAGCTGTCGATCACAAGATGATGCTGGAAAGACATGACGTAATGTACAGTGTCTTCAACCAGCATGCCTGGTGACTCCAAGGTTTCAGAGTTTAGCTCAGGGCATATGTCTGCTGTTGAAGGGTTCCACTCTTCCTAGTATCCACACCTACCGCCAACAGGCCACACACGCCACAGGGAGCTATGCTGAAATAGCAAACAAACTGCCTGTCTGTCCACACACCTTACCAAGATGCCGACATCACACTGTGTACAGATGGAGAATAAACTACGTTAAAGTGGAATGAGCACTCCTGACTCCACACTCGCTGAAGTACGGGGAAACAGAAACCCCCAGTTCCCACACTCGCCATTCTGGGGCAGAAGCTACCATCCTGGTTTATAATGGTGTCCCAGCTGCTGATAACATTACATTTTCTATCAGAAGAAAGCCAGTAACCAATAGCGACATCGTTTGACAGCGATCAGCAGCATGTAAATGAACTACTTTATGACATCCTTTCCATCGATAACATTGAAAGTGTTTAATTTCTTGGACTGGAGGTTTAGCTGTATGGCTCGACTGGTGAACTCAATCAGCGCTTTAACTGACTTTAGGGTGTATACTAAAGAAACAGATGGCAGTTTGAACCTGCTTCGCTGTTATCGGTGTAACTTGTTAAGACACAGTGCTACATGAGCCCAGTAATCAGCAGTAATTTGTAAGCATAGGAGACCTGGAATTACGGCAGAGAATGCTCTTGGTTGGGACTCAGACGTAAGGATTATGAGTGTCTGTAGCAAGAAGTGTGACGATTGTATTGTTATCAAGTCCCTTTCTAAAGGACTTTTTCTTTTGTTTTTCACACAGGGTTAAAAACTTAGAACTACTTAAATCTAACTACATAAGGACATCACACATATCCATGCCTGAGGCAGGATTCGAACCTGCAAGATCAGCAGCAGCTCGGTTCCAGACTGAAGCGCCTAGAACAGCTCGGCCCCAACGGCCGGGTAACCAACTTACAGGCTGAAAGCTTATTATGCTGTGACTTATCGGAAGAAAAACTATTAACGAATAAGTTAGGTAACTGGAAACCATTAGGTCTCGGAAACGTCTGCAGGGAAATGGTTCACATTACTGTCGATTCAGCAACGGACATTTGTGTTGCAGATCAAGCTTTTTTCTGGGGCAGTTTCCAGTGTTGATTATTACTAGATTTCAAACAGAGGAAAGGAGGTACGAGAAGAAGTATTATTGCCATACCTTTTAGGTAGTTTAAGATTTTATCACAATTTTTGGTAGTGCCAAATATGAACATTCCCCTGTTATTAGGATTAGGTGGACTTTCTTATCATCGAATCACTTCAGATTTTAAAAGGCAGACTATATTGTGTCAAGTCTTGATCCTGCCTGTGGGGAAATGAAATCAGAACAAGTACATGAAGGGGTTACCTCGCGAATAGCACAGGATAAACAGGATCCAACATTGTATAAGGAGACAGGAGGTGATCAGTTTACTACAAAACTGAATTGAAAATAATCAAATCACTACAAAGGTAAAGGAAAAATTGCTTGATTTATCAATTTGGTGTAAAGATATATTTTCCGATAAACCATGAAGCATTGAAGGATATAAATGTAAACTGAAGGTTTAGGACGGTAAACCATTCTTTAAAAAGTCCTGTTGTATACCCATGGCAGTTAAGCCAGCAGCTACGTTAGAAATTAAAGGAATCGTAGAACAGGTTATCACTGTAAGATCCCATAGTGAATTAATAATCCTCTTTTGGTTTTGAATAAACTCAACGGCAGTGTGATCTTAGTTTTAGATGCTAGAACATTAAATCGAATCATGGAAATGCAAAGAGATAGACCTTTCCCAAAGGAGGAAGTGTTACCTATATTAAATGGTGCCAGATGTATTTGTAGCATGGATTTCATGGATGGGTACTCGCAGGTGACCCTTTATCAACAGTAATGGCCTTATACAGCATTTGTCTTTGAAAGACGGTCTTTTCAATTAAAAGTTTTGCCATTTTGTCTCAATGTGTCTTTATCAGTTTTAATGAAGGCACTAGGTCTCCTTTTGGGTAACAAGTTTGTACAAGAAAATGTAATGTATGTCGATGATTTGCTCATTATCTCAAAGACCAGGCTGAACACAGAGAGTTGATGGAGAAAGTTATCAACATATTTAAATAAAAGGAGATACTATTAAGTTAACTAAATCTTCCCATGGTAAGAAGAATGTAAAATTTCTAGGACACACTGGAGATGCTAGTGGAATTAGACCTAACCCACGATAACGGGTAGTAGGTGTCCTTAAATGTTCTTACCTTCCAATTAAAAAACAATTAAAGTCATTTCTTGCCATGATTAATTTAAATTTTTGACAGAAAAACATGTAACGAATCCTGTTATTTTATCTAACTACTGAAACAAACGAATCCTGTTATTTTATCTAACTACTGAAACAACAGTCACATTGTGTCTGTGGTGGGGAAGAGAAATTAATTTTTTGGTAAAAATACGTAGAAGTGGATGGTTGTTTGTTCTGGCTGCGGAATGTTCTTCCCAAGTTGCAATCATATTATCTGAACTTTAATCCTTAAATGTTCCACCAACATACGCACGACACGTAAAAGATATGCAATTGTTATAACGAATACAGAAGTGCAGTAGATAACGGAATTCGGAGCAAAGCATCATTAAATATATACGCAGAAATAAAATTATTTTTACTTCCACTCTCTTGAGTAAATGCTACAAAACCTCTGACGACCAAGCTCCTGTTAATTTACAGATTTTCGAATGTGTACCTTGAGTATTTTCAGCTTCTCGTGCAACGCTTACGACACTCCACAGTTCCTCTTGTGAACGAGTGTCATAATTACTGATAAGAGGAAATAAACTCCGCCACATATATATAACTATTACACCCACATCATACTCGCCAAAAAAAAAAAAAAAGACTTCGTTTTCATATTACACCCAAACCGTGTCTTCCACAAAAAAATCGTGGACTTTATTCCTCTAACAACGATACTGTAAAGTAACAGGCAAAAAAAAAGAAATACTAGTGGTAACGAGTACGATGAATCCGCTCAATTTAAAGCAAAAATATTCCTCTGAACATTATATTCATTAAAAATTAATGAAGTTAATTACTGAAGGTTTATCAGTCTTGTATTTTAAACGAGAATTGCGATTTTATATCTTCATCTGACGCATTATATATAAATTACATGACAAAATCTGACACTCAGCGCAGAGAAATATAACTATAGGAGAAATGAGTGGAAGCTAACGGAAATTTTAACGACGGGTCTTCTCTGTTCACTCGTTAAGTGGTAATTCCTTACGGAGACACATGTTTCAAGTAGAAAGCTTGCGAAAGAGCACAATGGTTGCATATTCCAACTAAATTAGCGTCTTGGATGAGTGCAAGGGACGTCCAAATGAGGGCGGTCGTGACGTTTATTAGATTACTATAGGGAGATTCTGTTTTTGGTATCGGAATATCGATATTAGACCTTTAGAAACAAAGTTCTGTATGAAAAACAACAGGATACCTTGTCCCCTCGCGCTACTTTTTAGACACTGTTGGTGGGAAAACAGTTAGCCCGTGCAGCACTCGATTTTTGCGTTTACTAACTGTATAGACTGGCGGTTCATATTCGAATCGCCACATTTCTTCTACCTCGATGACTCTAGAACCACAGAATTCGCGATTTCCCTAATAAAACCCTCTCAGAAGCACTCATAATCGTATATATACCAGTCGTAAATAGAGTTGGGGCGAGATTCTCCATGGCGCATACTCTCTGCACGGAAACTTACTATAATAGCGATTACTACACAAGAGCTGTGAATGCAGAATCTTATCGAAAGACCTGACATATAAGCCATATAAAATCCCGTCACCTGTAAAGGCTGTCTGTCATACCAATGTAGTGACCAGACACTCTTGGATACCACGGGAACTAATTATGATGGCAGCATAGCAAAATGAGAAATGCTAAACTTTGCATGAAAAAGTTGTCTTACAAATGAAATACTAGCCCAAGTTAATTCTAGCACCTCTTCAAGAAAGATTTATACAAACATTAGGCACAGTAGCATTTAGAAACGGCTGAAGTTTCTAAAACTGAACAAATCTCAAGGTCACAACGGAATCACTATCAGCTTCTGTACTTAATTTGCTTCGGAGTCAGCCTCTTTTTTCACCTCAGTATTCCGATGATCCCTAGGCAGAAAATTGTACAAATGGTTGAAAGTAAGCACTGTATGCTCCAGTTTTAAAGATGGATAGCAATAAGATCCACAAAACCACTGTATCAATATCTTTCGCACCTATTTTTGCAGAATCTTAGAATGCATTCTGAGCTCCACGTAATGAGTTACAGCTAACAGAATGAACTCAAACCTGTCAACCAGCATAGATTTTGCTGCCACGTATGACCTAAAACCGAAGTAGCGCTTTTCAGACGGCGCCCTCAGCGGCATGGACCGAGGAAGTCTATTGAATGCAATATTCCTTGACTTCTGGAAAGCGTTTAATCCAGCATCTCGGCAACGCTTGCTAATGAAACAACGATCATACGGGGTATCGAAAGAGAATCGAAGCGTTGAAAGCACTGACAAGCAGAAGGGATATGAAGACAGGACATTTGTTAAGACTTCCATGTTTCTAGAGAGAGCTTTAGAGGGTAAAAAATATAGAGGAAGACAGATACTGGAATATATCCAGCAAATAGTCGAAAGCGTGGGTTTTAAGTACTACTCCCAGATGACTAACTTAGAGCAGGTGAGGAATTCGTGGTGTGCCGTATCGAAACCAGTCACGAGACTGATAATACAAAAAAAATACTTTTTTTTACCTGTCATATGGCATCAATAGTAGTCCAGTAGTCAAAGAGTTTTTGCTGATGAAACAGTTATTTATAATGAAGCGCAGTCATCACAAAATTTCTAACTGGTGCAATGATGGAAAATTTGCATTAAATCTCACAATATAGACGTAGGTGTAGGCATGTACAACTTAGGGTTTTATAAAAGAAAAAACATAGTATCCTCTGACTACAACTACCATTAATCAAAACTGAAATTAGTTTTATCTACAAATACAAGGGTGAAAGAATTTGCAGGGATACGAAATAGAATGATGACACAGGCTTAATCGTAGGTAAAGCAGATTCATTGGTGAGATACTGGGAAAATACAATACTTAAAAGGATATGATTGGTAGAATATATTCGTCCAACTCGTCCTAGAAGTTTATTAAACATAGGGCGGTCAGAAGATGTTCAACGTATAAAAAGAAAGATGGTACCAATAGTCTAAGGTTTGTTTGACCCCCAGGAAAGCTTCATGGAGACGCTAAAAAGCCTGAAGCGGACTTGGAGGTGGAAGCCAGTTCTATAACAAAAGTCTATTTTTAGAGTACAAAGATTATTAGGTGTGTGATCTAGGAATATACGACGCCTACTTACATACTGCTCCCGTAGGGAGCCATTTTGTACGGCTTCATGACAGTTGGGTTACACATCCACTACATCTACACAATCTGCCCTAAAAGTGCGAGTCGAGTAATTGATTTTAAATAATTTCGTAACTAAGACCGTTTCTATTCCGAAATAATTAAAAACACTGTCGCACATTGTCACAATGAAATGGAATAAATTTTAAAACTTAGGATATCAGAAGTCATCGTCATATCAAGTGGACCGGAGATATTTTCTTAAACAATAAGTTTTTCATATTGGCTTCCACAACCACAAATTTATTACAAGACAATTCAGTTGTACATCCTGGCTGCATTACGACCATAGTCATTTGTTTAACACAATCAGATGATTTCGACGATGTCCAGTTTTCAGGTGCTTACGCGTAATTTTACACTGTCATTCTTTGTGGTGTTGTGTAATGCACGGTTTTCATTTAAATAATCGAGGTACATTGTGCAAAAACACTGGATGAGAGTGTAAAATAACGAAATATGAGTAAACATATGAAAATAGTAGATACCTGAAATAAGTTTATCATATGAAATAAATAATTGCTGCTATAATACAGCCAGGGTGGAAAACGAAATTTTCTGTAGTGAGACAGTCCCTTCAGTACTTCTTCATGGTACGCATTTTGATTTACTTATGTACTGTGACGAAAAGAATTATCAACAGCAAAACATACAGGGTGTTTAAAAAATGACCGGTATATTTGAAACGGCAATAAAAACTAAACGAGCAGCGATAGAAATACACCGTTTGTTGCAATATGCTTGGGACAACAGTACATTTTCAGGCGGACAAACTTTCGAAATTACAGTAGTTACAATTTTCAACAACAGATGGCGCTGCAAGTGATGTGAAAGATATAGAAGACAACGCAGTCTGTGGGTGCGCCATTCTGTACGTCGTCTTTCTGCTGTAAGCGTGTGCTGTTCACAACGTGCAAGTGTGCTGTAGACAACATGGTTTATTCCTTAGAACAGAGGATTTTTCTGGTGTTGGAATTCCACCGCCTAGAACACAGTGTTGTTGCAACAAGACGAAGTTTTCAACGCAGGTTTAATGTAACCAAAGGACCGAAAAGCGATACAATAAAGGATCTGTTTGAAAAATTTCAACGGACTGGGAACGTGACGGATGAACGTGCTGGAAAGGTAGGGCGACCGCGTACGGCAACCACAGAGGGCAACGCGCAGCTAGTGCAGCAGGTGATCCAACAGCGGCCTCGGGTTTCCGTTCGCCGTGTTGCAGCTGCGGTCCAAATGACGCCAACGTCCACGTATCGTCTCATGCGCCAGAGTTTACACCTCTATCCATACAAAATTCAAACGCGGCAACCCCTCAGCGCCGCTACCATTGCTGCACGAGAGACATTCGCTAACGATATAGTGCACAGGATTGATGATGGCGATATGCATGTGGGCAGCATGTGGTTTACTGACGAAGCTTATTTTTACCTGGACGGCTTCGTCAATAAACAGAAATGGCGCATATGGGGAACCGAAAAGCCCCATGTTGCAGTCCCATCGTCCCTGCATCCTCAAAGTACTGGTCAGGGCCGCCATTTCTTCCAAAGGAATCATTGGCCCATTTTTCAGATCCGAAACGATTACTGCATCACGCTATCTGGACATTCTTCGTGAATTTGTGGCGGTACAAACTGCCTTAGACGACACTGCGAACACCTCGTGGTTTATGCAAGATGGTGCCCGGCCACATCGCACGGCCGACGTCTTTAATTTCCTGAATGAATATTTCGATGATCGTGTGATTGCTTTGGGCTATCCGAAACATACAGGAGGCGGCGTGGATTGGCCTCCCTATTCGCCAGACATGAACCCCTGTGACTTCTTTCTGTGGGGACACTTGAAAGACCAGGTGTACCGCCAGAATCCAGAAACAATTGAACAGCTGAAGCAGTACATCTCATCTGCATGTGAAGGCATTCCGCCAGACACGTTGTCAAAGGTTTCGGGTAATTTCATTCAGAGACTACGCCATATTATTGCTACGCATGGTGGATATGTGGAAAATATCGTACTATAGAGTTTCCCAGACAGCAGCGCCATCTGTTGTTGAAAATTGTAACTACTGTAATTTCGAAAGTTTGTCTGCCTGAAAATGTACTGTTGTCCCAAGCATATTGCAACAAACGGTGTATTTCTATCGCTGCTCGTTTAGTTTTTATTGCCGTTTCAAATATACCGGTCATTTTTGAAACACCCTGTAGTTAATGTAGAGTACTGAAATTTAAGAATACATTTGTGTAGGATACATATTAAAGTGACTGATGTTGCATGATTACAGGTTAAATTAAGCGCGAAATAAGCGATTACAAATGTGAGGTGCTGGTATATTAATAACCGGTGTAACCGCCAGAATGTTGAATACAAAGGGGCATGCATTGTGCAGATGCCGGGTGTCAGATTGTGAGATGGAGTTCCACATCTGTTGCACTTGGTCTGCCATTATAAAGACGCTTAACGCTGGTTGTGGATGATGCTGGAGTAGCCGCCCGATAATGTTGCATATCTGCTCGATTGGAGATATATCTGATTAGTGCAGTCCAAGGCAACATGTTGACACTCTCTACAGCATGTTACGTTACAACAGCGGTATATGGGCGAAAGTTAGCCTGCTGGAAAACACCCCTAGAATTCTGTTCATGAATGACTGCACAACAGATCGGATCACCAGAATGACGTTCAAATTTGCAGTCAGGATTCGTGGGATAACCATGAGAGTGCTCCTGCTGTCAAACGAAATCGCGTCCCAGACCATAACGTCAGGCATAGGCCCAGCGTGTGTAGCATGCAGACAAGTTGGTTGCAAGCCCTTAACTGCCCTCTTCCCAACCAACTGTTGCGGCTACATGTAGTAAGCATTGCTTCACGCAGTGGAGAATGGCAAAACAGAGGCACGCCGGCGACCGACGGTTGGCGGAGTAGGCAAGCACAGATAGCCTTGCTGACAGCAGCAGTCTACCACCAGGCTGAGGCAAGGATGCACACAGACCGAATGGCGAGCGAAGCCTGAAGAGTGCTGAGTAAGGGGAGGTGAGGCCAGAACGCTACGTTACGCTGTAATATACTGCGGGAGTAATAACAAAAAGCTACCACCGAGGGTAAAAAACGTCCTCCTGCCGGATATAAATAGTGGAGCGCAGGCAGCGAAAGACAGAAGCCATTAGGAAGCAGTTTGGATCTGAGGACGGATGTGGTCCGTCCCCGAATGTTCAATCTTCGTAGGTGACGATTCCAGAAGTCTGTTCCAGCTCGCAGGAGTCATCCGTTTGCCGCCAGATGTCAGCTTCAGCTCTGGAGGTCGGCCCGAGTTCGGTCGGCACCATGGCTGACTAACTACAGCGAGAACTTCCAGCAGGACCGGCCGCCGCGCGGTCTTGGTCACAGGCGCCGCCGGGGACTGATGCCCGGACTTCAGGGCAAGCTGGCCCCACGGCGCGTGGTCCGTCCGTGACGGGACCTCGCGGGCATCGCGACTGAAGGCTTCCCAGCCGCCGGTGCAGCAGGCGTCTGCAGCTGACCTCATGGCGACGCGGCTCCGTGGGCGTGCCCGTACTGGGGCGCCAAGCGGCGACGAGTTCATCTCAACCACAGGACATCCTGGCTTCAGCAGAGCACGGGTGGCCTGAGGCTCCCGAGTGCGAACAGCGGCGTGCGTTGCGCGCATTGTCGGACAATCTACCAAACAGCAGCCAGGCGGAGGGATCCACAGGGCTGGGCAGCGACGATGAGGGAGAAGTTGTAAAGAAAGTTCAATAAATAATTGTAAAACTCCACGGTCTCAGTCTATGGCGCAACCACTATGCCTGCTGCTAACAAGTGGTGCAAAAGTCGTAACACAACACACAGCGATGACTGACACAGAGGCAGAACCAGCATTCATCAGAAAACACAATAGACCTTCAACCTGCCATCCAGTGAGCTTTCGCTTGACACTACTGTAGTCGAAAACGCCGATGATTTGGAGTCATTGGAATGCATGTTGCAGAGCGTTTGGCTCGCAGCTTTCCTTGAAGTAATTGAATTGTAACACTTTGTGGTGCCACTGTGATGCCAACTGCTGTTCATTTTGTGATGCAGATGTGGTACGATGCACCAGAGCCACACTCCTAACACTCTAATATATCTCGTTCCCTGTAGTTATTATTTTTCTTTCTAATACAACGACAGATGTTCGTTGATGCAATATCAAATATCTTCTCATTACGTCTATTGTTATTGTCTATTTTTTCTCCTTGTTTCTCTGTTAGGAGAGCCGGGGAAGAAACTAATATCTTATCTTATTGTCTTCTACGGAGATTTAACTCCAGTAAGCTTATTCTCTTGACCTGAGCAGCACCTCGGTTTACCTATGGTAAACTGTGACACTGGAGTACTCTATTAACCGCTAGACGTCTGTACGTATTTCTGACTGCATACAGCGCCTTCTTTTTGTTGGACCATTCTACAGTTTTTCAAAAGGTATGGCCCACAAGCAGTAAATTATTATTTCTCATGTTACATCGAGGGTGGGATGTACTTTCTTGGTCTTCGCAGATCTGTTACTGGCTGAGAAGTTATATTTGCCTAAGTGAAACACAAACGACGTACTATTGCTTCGAAGAGAATTTGCTCCGCGTTTATTACATGCAAATCGATAAGGAGTTATTTCCTTCGGCTAGATTCTTGGCTGTTAATCACAATGGTCCTTGCAAATGAGTGATCTGCTCATGTTAGTCAGATGCCTGGTGTTTATTTATATTCGAGCAGTTGACCCTTGCGGCAGAAGAAAGAGCGATGCATCCCCGTAATATCCCGTAATATGTTAACATGCCAACCAGGGCTATTGCGAGTCTGACTTGGTTAAAAGATCATTTATTAAGGGGGCAAGATAATCTGTAAGAAAAAAAATTCTGGCATTCTGCAGAAATGGTTGATCGTTCAGTATAAATACGTAACACTACTAAAGCAGAGTTACTAAATACAGGTTTCTGTAATTCCTCCACAACAGAAGACGAAGTAAATATTCCAGAATTCGAAACCTGAACAGCTGGTAGCATGAGCGACATAAAAGTAGATTTCTTAGGTGTTGCGAAACAACTCAAATCACTTAAGAAAGGCAAGTCTTCCGGTCCAGATGGTATACCAATCAGGTTACTCTCAGAGTATGCAGACACAATAGCGCCTTTCTTAGCAATCATATACAACCGCTCACTTGACGGAAGGTCTGTTCCTAAAGACTGGAAAGTAGCGCAGGTCACACCAATATTCAAGAAAGGAAATAGGAGCAACCCATTTAACTACAGACCCATACCATTGACCTCAATTTGCTGTAGGATTTTGGAGCATATACTGTACTCAAACATTATGAATAACCTTCAAGAAAATGACTTATAGATACAAAACCAACACGGATTCAGAAAATACCGTTCTTGTGCAACACAGCTAGCTCTTTATTCCCATGAAGTAATGAGTGCTGTCAACAGGGGATCTCAGATCGATTCCACATTCCTAGATTTCGAGAAGCCTTTTGAAACCGTTCCTCACAAGCGACTATTAATCAAATTGCGTGCATATGGAGTATTGTCTCAGTTGTGTGACTGGATTCGTGATTTCCTCTCAGAGAGGTCAGACTTCGTTGTGATAGACGGTAAAGTGATATCTGGCGTTCCGCAAGGTAGTGTCATCGCTCCTCTGCTGTTCCTGATTTATATAAATGATCTAGGTGACAATCTGAGCAGCCCCCTAGGACTATTTGAAGATGAAGCTCTAATTTACGGTCTAGTAAAATCATCAGACGATCAATTACAATTACAAAATGATCTAGAGAATTTCTGTATGGTGCTAAAAGTGGCAATTAGCACTAAACAAAGAAAAGTGCGAGGTTATCCACATGGGTACTAAAAGAAATCCGATACATTTTGGGTATACGATGAATCGCACAAATCTAAGGGCTATCAATTCGACTAAATACCTAGGAATTACAATTACGAGCAACTTAAATTCGAAAGGCCACATAGGTTAGGTTAGGTTAGGTTAGGGGAAGGCGAAACAAAGACTGCGCTTAGTTGACAGAAAGATGATGCGACAAACCCACTAAAGAGACAGCCTACATTACACTTGTCCGTTCTCTGCTGGAATATTGCTGCGCGGTATGGGATCCCTACCAGGTAGGATTGACGGAGGACATCGAAAAAGTACAAAGAAATGCAGCACGTTTCGTGTTATCGCGCAATAGGGATGAGAGTGTAACTGATGTGTGATTCGAGAGTTGGGGTGGCAGTCACTGAAACACAGACGGTTTTCTTTACGGCGAGATCTATCTACGAAATTTCAATCACCAACTTTTTCTTCCGATTCAAAATGGCTCCAAGCACTATGGGACTTAACTTCTAAGGTCATCAGTCCCCTAGAAGTTAGAACTACTTAAACCTAACTAACCTAAGGACATCACACACATCCATGCCCGAGGCAGAATTCGAACCTGCGACCGTAGCGGTCGCGCGGTTCCAGAGTGTAGCGCCTAGAACCGCTCGGACACTTCGGCCGGCTTTTTCTTCCGAATACGTATTAATTTGTTCACACCCACCTACGTAGGGAGAAATGATCATCATAATAAAATAAGAGAAATCAGAGCTCGAACGGAAAGATTTAGGTGTTCCTTTTTCCCATTCGAGAGTGTGAAGCAAACCAAGCACTGTATCATGTGTGATATACAGAGGCGAGCGGGTGCGCCGGGACTTACCCCAGTTCACTGCTAGTGGCGCCACGTCACCTTAACGCGTCTGCATGTAGCGCACAAGTATTGCACCACAATTTAGTATGAAATTAAAAATCAAAATTTATGTTTAAAACTTTGTTAAATTATAGTTTAGTGTAATAATGTTCCAAATACCAAGTATTGATGTTCTAAACTTAATAGTTTACTGAAAAATGCCGTTTTAAGAGAAAAATCAGAGGCGCTAAATAATGACGTTAGGAAGCCAGAATTTGGTCAGAAGGTGCAGTTAGAAGTTTATAAATAAGTGATGCTGGTTTCCAAAACCATAAAACAAAAATTAACGACAGAATCCACGTTTTTCGGAAAAAACAGAGGCGCTAAATAATGGACTTAGAAACTTGAAAATTTGTTTTATGCTTCAGTACACCCCAAAAATAATAACAGAGAGTCCACGTTAACCTACCTCTTGTAGTTTTTGAGTAATTAAATAAAACTAATTTTGTAACTAAAATGTACCTAAGTGTTGTCGATTAACTACTTGAAATCCTAATGATAGATGATTTTGGTTAAACCAGATGTCAAATATACCAAATAATAGAGCTACACCAACTTTACGACTTGTAACATAAATAGCAACTGATATAACTCTTAGCAAAGGTATGGTTCAGAGGTAACAATCTACCGTTAGTTCCACTAGATAAATTCTATTAAGCAATGTTTTCATTCTAGCGAGCTGAAACTTTCTACGTGCTTTCAAACTGCTTATCTGCATACCAGCAAAAATTAAGAAGTTTCTGAAGTAATTGGTAACTACATTATAAAAGATTATGTGCCCGAGATAGCGGTCGTTTGTAGACTGCCGCCGTATGCAAATACACAGAGAAAACAGATGTTTTCTCGACAGTCCGCACCGGCACCTTATAAATACAGCCCCTGAAGCAGTAGAAAGGTTCACTTCGCTCTCAGACACTGTGAGGTCCACGCCAGTTAAACGTCTGGTCGCGCTCTGCCTCGGATGACGTCAGAGCCGAGCTGTGACAAGCGCGTATTTGGCAGTGAAAACGGATAGTGAACTCGCGAGGACTGTACACCGTCCTGGATCGTTTAGAATTCGGTAAAATAACTGTTAGTGTGCCTTCAGTGTGAAATTCATTTCCGCGTGGCAAGTGGTGAATTTATTTCCACTTTTATGGCGAGCATTATTTTTTGAACATCTATTGCGAACTTTAAATTGAGTGGTTAGTCAGGGCAAAAAAACATTCTGGTAGGAAGTTACCGTAGAGGTCGCCTCTGAACTAATAAAGGTGCTGTTAGATTAGAAAGACTTTTTTGCAATTGAACATAACGCAATTTTAAGTGTTGTTTGTGAGAAACTTTAGTTACATTAAATCTTGATTGGAACTTTAAACTTTTACTGAAGTCATAGCCCTGATCCAGCAAAAAAATGGGAAATAGGCACTTTTCTTTCAGTGGGCTGGACCGGAATATGGCCGTGCAGACTGGAAACTGAGGTCAGTATGTTTCCCTTCGCTTTCTGGCTGACCACCAAATTAGTTGCCAGGATCACATGATTAAAGACGGCATCAAAACTTTAAACCCCCATGTGGTGCATCGGCCGGGAAATGAATGCAAATCAATGTGCTTGAATAGTCAAAGCGATTGGTAGAAATCAGTGAACTCGGTAGGCACTAACCGGATACCGAACTGGCATAGACAGGAATTAGTGTGGGAACAGTGTTAGAATTAATCGCGAGTGTGGTGAATTAACAATAAAAGTGAACCGCAGTAGCTTGAATGGTGAAGGAAGGAAGAAAGGCGACGATGCTGGATCGCGGCTGCCGACGGCGCTGAGATCAAAAGAAGACGGTGCGTCATCGCGGAGCTGCGAGGGTCTTCGAGACAGCTGCAAGCTGCGGCGAGGGCTCAACGGTGTCTAGCCCCCCCCTCCCCCCCTCCTCCCCCCCTCCCCGCCCCGTGGAGCTACTGCAGTAGACGATTCCTGTGGCCATCTTCACCGCCACAGCTGCTGCTTTTGCCTGCAATACGTCGCGACGCGTCGCATCACGGTTGTTGGTACATCGCACCGACACAATTCGTCAAAATCAAGCATTTACGTTAAGTCAAAAATATTTACACTATTTGGTAATTGCTGTTAACATATTGGCAGAAATGGAGAATTACGTAAGTTTCAAAAGTGAACCGGTCTCTGACCATGAATCCTCAGGATCAGAAACTGAATTTAATGAGGATGGTTCCGCTAAGCCCATAAATATTAAATCAGAGGGTAATTCGTTATCAGTAGGATCTGATTTGAATTTAAATGAGAGTGCCGGATTACAACCAGTCAGTGAGATAGAAGTCAAAAGGGAGCCGATAGAGTTGATAACTTTATCAGGTAGTGAAACTGAGCTCAGTATCTCTCAGGTTCAGTCAGGTCAAGAAATGCCAAGTGGCAACGTAGAGGCTCCGAAGTGGATGCAGTTGTTGTTTGCTGAACTAGAGGCAAATCAAAAAGAACTAAAAAATAGTAATAAAGAGTTGGAAAATAAGAGTGAGGTTAGTAATGAGAAACTGAAAGAGGAAATGAAATCTAAAATGAACAGCTTAAATTACAGGATGGATGCTATCCATCATGATATTCAAGTAAAAGTAGGGCAACAATTAACTAAAATGCATAGTACTTTTAAATGCGAAATTCACAGAGTTCGCAAAAATTTTCAAGATGCAGATGAACTCTTGGAAGGGAGGTTGTCAGTAAGATTAGACAACGAATCCAAACTTTTTTCAAGAAGGATAGATGAGGTAAAAACCTGTCAGCAAAATATTGTAGACAAAAGATGTTCTAACAGGGTTGAAGCAGTAGAGTCACAAGTAGAAGAACTGAATACTAACATAGCTAAGCTAGAAAATAGAGTAACCTCTGTTAGTTCTAGTAGTACTACTGTACAGCATGTGGCTACAGTTAACGCCGCTTTTATTGGATGTCGGCAATTCTTTCGCTTTGATCCAGATAAGTACATTCACCCCCTTGAATTTTGGAATGATTTTGAAGACGTAATGCCTAATGCCTGGTCAGAAAGGGAGAAAATTTCATTTATAAGAATTCATTTGTCAGGTGATTCTTTGCGATGGTCTGTTCCTGTAATGTTGTTGTTTTGGTCTTCAGTCCTGAGACTGGTTTGATGCAGCTCTCCATGCTACTCTATCCTGAGCAAGCTTCTTCATCTCCCAGTACCTACTGCAACCTACATCCTTCTGAATCTGCTTAGTGTATTGATCTCTTGGTCTCCCTCTACGATTTTTACCCTCCACGCTGCCCTCCAATGCTAAATTTGTGATCCCTTGATGCCTCAAAACATGTCCTACCAACCGATCCCTTCTTCTAATAATGATAAAATGTAAAACTTTGGCTGAATTTACATCTGCATTTCTTAACGAATACTGGTCACATAACAAGAAAATTATGTTTTAAGAGAATTTTGGAGTGGTAAAAAGTTTTCCCCAGGACGTGAATCAGTAAAAGATTTCTCTAGGAAGTGGGTTTCATGACTGTCACATTTGACAGAAAAGATGAAACCGGATATGATAATTATGGGTTTAGAAGGTAAGCTGCCGTGGTACTGGCAGAAAAGGATCATTTCTGCCCCTAGAGACAATGTAGATAAATTTATTGAATATCTAGAGAGAGTTGAAAGAGTAGCTGCTGTAGAGGAACAGATGCAGCACACAAATAGATCATCTAACAATCACGTACAAAACAGAAATCAAGACAATGTAACGTGACCACTAAATTAGCTGCCAGGCTCACGTGATTAAAGACGGCATCAAAACTTTAAAACCAACGCAGTAAGTTACTCGCCATCCCATAAGTGGAATGAGACCGAGCGAGGTGGCGCAGTGGCTAGCACACTGGACTCGCATTCGGGAGGACGACGGTTAAATCCCGCGTCCGGCCATCCGGATTTAGGTTTTCCGTGATTTCCCTAAATCGCTCCAGGCAAATGCCGGGATGGTTCCTTTGAAAGGGCACGGCCGACTTCCTTCCCCATCCTTCCCTAAATCCGATGAGACCGATGACCTCGCTGTCTGGTCTCCTTCCCCAAACAACCCAACCCAAGCCATAAGTGGAATGGTAGAGAAGTAGTATGAAAATGGTTCGGTGAACCCTCTGCCAGGCACTTAAGTGTGAAATGCAGAGTAACCATGTAGATGCAGATGTAGATGCTAGCGAACTACCTTGTAATAATCCATTCACCTTGTTTCTGCATTTGTTATTTTGTGTTTAAACGTAACACAGAAACGTTAAACAGAAATGTCTATTAGAAAGTGCAATTCGCATTATTTGGTATTCGAAGAATATTCTTCTGCTGTATGTCCTATCTAGTTTTTCGAACGCTTCTGTCTATGCCCCTTGTCGACGTGTTCATCAAAAATTCATCGAATTCCACGATCTCAGTATTACGAGAACGATATCTTATTAGGCCGGCCGCGGTGGTCTCGCGGTTAAGGCGCTCAGTCCGGAACCGCGCGACTGCTGCGGTCGCAGGTTCGAATCCTGCCTTGGGCATGGATGTGTGTGATGTCCTTAGGTTAGTTAGGTTTAAGTAGTTCTAAGTTCTAGGGGACTGATGACCATACATGTTAAGTCCCATAGTGGTCAGAGCCATTTGAACCATTTGATATCTTATTATTTGCAATATGTCTTTTCATAATTGTCATCATACCCTCTTTCGATCCGGACACACACAGTAAACAGAAATCTCCGTAAATTATTTTACGTAACACTTTTCTCACCATTTCAACCAATGTACCTTAAATCTGAAGTTAGGTCTTAAAGGACATGGTTGCCTTCTTTTGCGTATTTCTGCCATTCTGCTTTTATGAAATTAAATCTTCTGAAACGATTGGACGTTGTTTTCTGAGTTGAAAAAGTTCGCAGATCTGTGAAGCGACATTGTAGCCTATGAACACAACCTTCAATAAATTTGATGAAACGCTTATCTAAATAGCTCAAAGCTAGTGTCTTTGAACATCTGTGGATTAAAATTCAAGGGGAGGAGAAAATGAAAGGGTAACCTTTCTCAGATAAAAAACACTTTCAATTACAACCCAATCGATAATCAAATTAAAGGCTGTCTGAAAGTGCACATCTGTGAAACCAAAATCTGCTGATGTATGTTATATTATATCGTTTAGCACCATCCCGTCCTTAATAACGTACTTGATTCTTTCTTTACTTTTTATTCAGAAGTTGCTCAAAACACGAATATTTTAACGAAATTACAGTGCCGACACCACAGGCGTAATACAGGAAAACCAAATGAACCAGAAAAATCACGGCGATGTGACGAGCTCATTGCAGCTTTAGACGTATTACTAAAATAAATATTAGGAAAGTTACGGTTGTGACAGATTAAAAATTTAACAACAACTGAACCACTGGAGCGATCTGATTATATGAAGTGTAAAATGAAAGCTGAGAATGTCAGTAAACACGACAAGTTGCTTTCACAAGCGGGCGAGTGTATAGAGAATTACAGACGAGTTTAATCAGAGATCTGACGCAAATGTGACCTTTTTTTAAATCCACCACAGTATGAAGGCAGCATGACCTTCTAAATGCTTACCTAATCTTCCTAATGGAAGAGTAGCCACAATTTACTCTTCAAAATGCTTTGTTTGATCTCTTATGTAAATGACGCTTAACAACATCGCATAAAAAACACCACGGAGGCGCTAGTTTTAATGAAAAAATATGCAAATAAAATTTAGTCCTACTAAAGAGTGGGAGGACACTCATTCTTCAAACTTTCCATATTTATTTATAATTTTGCGTATCTTTTGTCAAGCTGTAAAACCGGGTGGAGGAATGCTTTGTGAATTTCGTTAATAACTTTATTAATGTTGAGTTGTTATTTTAATAAGACGCCGCAAAATGGAAGCAATAATTTTAACTGTAATATCTTAAAAATGTGCAAATAGATATATGTCTGGATAGTGATCGGTATTTAAGATTGTGACGTGGAGTTAGTAATGTGTGACGTCAGAGAAAATATTGAAGGGGTAGCTGTAGGTCACGCAAGATGTTTTAACTGTCGGTGGTCATTCTTTGGTGGATCATTGTTGGTGATTCGGCCAAGCAGCCACGCGGTTTACATACTTTATCTTTTCTCTGGAATAATTTTGTGAGCGCGCGCTACCCACTGCAACATTTCACTGGACTGTGTATTTGACTGCGTTTTCACGAATTTATGAACTTCGTCTACGGGATTAGAGGCAGCTGTGAATTTTAATTATTTGCTGCAAGCGATATTTATATTCATTTGCGATGGAACCATTGCATATTTTTGTAGTGGTCAGATAGAATAATGACCTCGTGCCTGATAGCGAGAAACTATACTTTCGGACTTTTTGTGTTTGCTGTTGATTTTCTGAAATAATGCGCAGTTAAGCGAACTATACTCACACGTGTTTCTGTATACGGTGCTCTGCTAGGGCTACATAAATTAATTAATGTTTAAGTATTTATTTATTTTAATCTGTAATGTACGCGAGGGCACCGTTCAAGCGTGTATGAATTTTACTCAATAAGAAAATATGCGGCTTAAATTATAATCCTCTGGTTTCGTCAATATAATTAATTCTACGTGATTCATCTACTGATTTCACTTAGCCTTATACACTCTAAGACAATAAGGCTACGAATGAATTGTCCGAATGGGACGGAAATCAGTTGACGTGATAAACATGTACAGAGAAACAAATGATTACGATTTCAGAAGAAGTGGATGATTTATTTGAGAGAAAGAGATTCAGAAACCGGGAAAGTCAATAAGGCGTTGGTCCACCACTGGCCCGTATGCAAGAAGTTCTCGGGTTGTCATTGATAGAGTTGTTGGAAGTCTTCCCAAAGGATGTTGCGGTTGTTGTTGCTGTCTCCATTTCAAAGACTGGTTTGATGCAGCTCTCCATTCTACTCTATCCTGTGCAAGACTCTGTATCTCCAAGTAACTACTGCAGCCCACATTCTTCTGAATCTCCTTCCTGTATTCATCTCTTGATCTCCCTGTACGATTATTACCCCCCCCCCCCCCCCACGCTTCTCCCCAGTATTAAATTGGTGCTCCCTTGATGCCTCAGAATGTGTGCGACCAACCGATCCCTTCTTTTATTCAGATTGTACCACAAATTTCTGCTTTCCCCAAATATATTTAGTGCCGCCCCATCAGTTACGTGATCTATCCATCCAATCTTCAGCCTTCTTCTGTAGCAACACATCTCAGAGGCTTCTGTTCTCTTGTTTTCTAAACTCTTTATCGTTCATGTTTCACTTCTATTCATGGCAACACTCCATACAAATACTTTCAGAGAGGCCTTACTGACACTTAAATCTATACTCGATGTTAACAAATTTCTCTTCTTCAGAAACGCTTTCCTTACCATTGCCAATCTTCATTTTATATCCTCTGTAATTCGGCCGTCCGCAGCTCGTGGTCGTGCGGTAGCGTTCTCGCTTCCCGCACCCGGTTTCCCGGGCTCGATTCCCGGCGGTGTCAGGGATTTTCTCTGCCTCGTGATGACTGGGTGTTGTGTGATGTCCCTAGGTTACTTAGGTTTAAGTAGTTCTAAGTTCTAGGGGACTGATTACCATAGATGTTAAGTCCCATAGTGCTCAGAGCCATTTGAACCATTTTGTAATTCGGCCATCATTAGTTATTTTGCTTCCCAAATAGCAAAACTCATCTATCACTCAAATTTTTTATTTCTTCTCCATGGATTTTAGTTCCTACTGTTTGCTCGATATACAGATTGAATAACATCGGGTATAGGCTACAACCCTGTTTCACTCCCTTCCCAACCACTGCTTCCCTTTCGTACCCCTTGATTCTTATGACTGCCAAATGGTTTCTGTACAATTTGTAAATAGCCTTTCGCTCTCTGTATTTACCCCTGCCCTTTGATTCTTGCATAGCTTAAAATTATCTCAACTGTTTCACTAAAAGAATTGTATACGATGTATAGTATTTCAGGCTAAACATGTATAAAAAGAAATTAATATATTACAATCGATATGTTGTAACAGTTAAAAAATATTAAAAATATTTGAAATTATAAAATTTATGTCGTACTTAAAATTCATGTTATAAATTGCACAATCTAGCGCTAATTATTAAATTTATTTCCAGACTCAGTTATAAAATAATGTTGTAACTTGGTGATGATTCCCCTGTTGCAAATAAAGTTTGTAAACTCTTTTGCTTTGTAAACTCTTTGGAATGTTGTTAGAACCGCAAAATGTAAGTAGTGGTGGGGATGTCCCAGATGGAAACGCACGTATTTTGCTAATCTTGTCTCTAATAATGTAATTTGTGTGTGACAAGAGCGGAGATTCTGAAGTCAGTGTGGTATAGAAGAAGGGGATAAAATAAAAAAGATATTCATACCAATAGGCAACTCTTAACCAGTTATTTCGTCTTCAAGAACCCGCAACGTCAAACCAAGATTTTCAGCAGGAAGAGCGTACTCATAGACACAACAAGATTTTGATCCAGAAACAACAAAAACAACGAGATAATCAAGATAAGTAAAAAAAGTACTTGTTTTGTAATCTTACTCGTCTCAAAGTTTTCAAAATTCGAGCAAAGATTGAGATCTTTAATGGTGATGTCTACAAATGCCATTAACGTAGGTTTATCTCTCCTTAACCTATCATCTATGAGAAGTCGTATGGTCAGTAATGCTTCTCGTCGTCTTACCTTTCTCCTGAATCCAATCTGATCTTCCCCGAGATCGGCTTCTACCAGTTTTCCAAGTCTTCCGTAAAGGATTCTTGTAAATACTTTGCAAACGTGATTAATTAAACTGATAGGTCGGTAATTTTCACACCTCTCAGCACCTACTTTTTCTAGAATTGGAATTACTATATTCTTTTTAAGTCTGAAGGTATTCCATCTGTCTCATACATCTTGCTCACCACGTCAAAGAGTTTTGTCATAGCTGACTCTCTCAAGGCTATCAGTAGCTCTAACGGAATGTTGTCTACTCCCAGGGTCCTGTTTCGACTTAAGTCTTTCAGTGCTTTGTCAAAGTGTTTTGTCAAATTCTTCACGCAGCATCATATCTCCCTTCTCATCTTGATCTACGTTCTCTTGGATTTCCATAATATTTCCCTCAACTACATCTCCCTCTATATACTCCTGCCACCTTTACCATCTCTTGATGTTCGTATAGCTGCTTCTCTTTTCCATAAACGCCTCATACGTTTTCCTGTAGACATCGGTCTTACCCTTAGTGATATATGCTTTTACATCTTTAGATTTCTGCTCTATCCATTCCTGCTTCGCTATTTTGCACTTCCTGTCCATCTCATTTTATAGATGTTTTTGTTCCCTTTCACCTGACTCATTTATTCCATTTTTGTATTTTCTCCTTTCATCGATTAAATTCGATATCTCTCATGTTACCCAGGGATTTCCACTAGCCCTCGTCTTTTTAAGGATGTCGTGCGAAACTCTGGCGAGTTATGTCGTCACTATCCTGAGCTGTTTGTAGGGCTCTGGCTGTGATGCTACAAACGTTCTCAACCGAGGAGAGATCCGGCCTGGAATCTCAATGACTAACAAAGAATTATCTTCAGTGACGAGTCCCGCTTCAAATTGAGCCACGATAACTAACAGAGACTTGCCTGGAGACATCCGGATAGCAGTGGGGTGCAACCTTATTGTCGTCCTCTACACAACCCGAGAACCAGGACTGGTGGCCTGTGTTGCCATTTCATTTCATAGTAGGACCCCTCTGGTTGTCGTCCCCGGCACCCTTACAGCACAACGGTTGGTGGTCAATATCCTAAGTCCCATTTGTTTCCCCTCATGACAAGCCATCCTGGGCTTACATTCTAGCAAGATAATGCCCGCCTGCATACAGAGAGAGTTTCTGACGCTTGTCTTAGTGCTTGCCAAACACTACCTTGGCAAGGAAGATTGCTGGGTCTCTTCCCAGCTGAGAACGTTTGGAGCATTATCTGCAGGATCGTCAAAACTGTTCGGTACGTTGATGGTCTAACGCGCCAGTTGGGCAGAATGTGGCATGATATTCCCCAGGTGGACATCCAACAACTATATCACTCAATGCCAAGCCGAATAACTGTTTACGTAAGGACCAGAGATGGACCAACTCGCTATTGATTTGCTCAGTTTGTTAAGATCTTTCTCTGAGACAAACCATCCACTTTTTTCTGAAAGCCGGCCGGGCTGGCCGAGCGGTTCTAGGCGCTACAGTCTGGAACCGCGCGACCGCTTCGGTCGCAGGTTCGAATCCTGACTCGTGCATGGATGTGTGTGATGTCCTTAGCTTAGTTAGGTTTAAGCAGTTTTAAGTTCTAGGGGACTGATGACTTCAGAAGTTAAGTCCCATAGTTCTCAGAGCCATTTGAATCATTTTTTCTGAAACCATGATCGTTTGTTCGTCTGTACATGTACATCACACCTACCGATTATATATATAGGCTATAAAGTGACGGTGCATTACTCACCCCAATGAGATAACAAGTCAACTCATAGCGGTTCGAGTCATTAAAACATCCGGAGTGCTGGTAAACTGTCGTCATTAACTGGGGCTGCATTCCAGGTTTTCTTTTCCCCATGATGGTCGCACGAGACACTGCAGAGTGGTTTGAACTATTGTTCGTAATGGCCGCCAGAGGCCTGTTTGATCATGTAGAGTCTGCTACATTATCGTTGAGAAATCTCCCTCACAGTGCATCCAAACAGACAGCGCTCTGTTACGTGGCATTCTCATTGGGTTCATACGAGCAACCATTTGTAAATAGCGGTCAATAACTGATGCTATTGGCCAAAGGCGACCAATACCAGCTAGATTTTCAATGTTTTGTGACTGTCAGCCGCGGTTGAAACTTCGAATACAGCTCGGACGTGCACATGAAGTTGATCGGCAACATTCAGTATTTCTTACCACAAAATGACAATGCGTGCGCTGTATCTGCATGCACGGCATAACAGGGAGACCGCGCCCACTCTTCATCACCGATCTCGACCAAATTTATGGCATACGCAGGCTTTGTCAGAAATGAAACTGAGCAAAGTGGGAGTCTCAGATGGCCAACCGCTTATTAAAAAAGACACTGTTTTTGTGCTGGTTTAGCGAGGCCTTGGACTTTTATATTAGCGCAGTTAGGCAGTAGTTGGCTCAGCGGAAAGAGTACAGAACAGTAATCCATAGTCGTGGGTATGAGCTCTATGCGGAATAATTTCTAATTTTATTTTTACGTTACTTGCTCTGCAAATAAACAGAAATAATGTTCAATATATAGCGTTTAATAAAATTTTCATGAATGGCATGATAAGGAAAGACAAAAGGAAAGTCGCCTTCCGCTGTTTTTACGATGAATATGATCAACTGTAAAATAATAAAGGTATTTAATTTTATATAGGAAGTTCTCGTGTACGCCTTAGTTAAAACAGCTTTCTGTAAATTATTTACAATCTCAAATTTTCTTTTGCCTTTCGTTAGATGCCTTTCATGAAAATATTAATGAATCAATTATATCGGTCATTGCTTCGGTTTATTTGTAGTATAACTAAAATAAAAATTGAAAATAAAGGAGAAAAATTCCCGCATATGTACTCCTTCTTACGACCTTCCAATTACCGTTTTACGCTCCTTCTGCTACGGCAACGCCACCAAGAATCTACATTGGCTCACTTGTGACGAAATACGAAATAGGTGATGATTGGCGCGGTGCCGGACTGCCTCGAGGTATCTTCGGTGACAAGATGTGCACACTGGACACATTGTCGTAATGGCGACTGATCAAACGGCGCTTTCTAATTATATACTCTGAGAAAGCAGCTTTACATTTAGCTACATCTCACAGGAAACTAATGCAGAGATTTCCCGTGGTCAAATGAATATTGAGAAAGTGGTTTCCGACAGCAAAAGTCTATGCAGATCCTTTTTTAAGGTCGTTTACGTCATGAATGTACTCATGACGCTAATCTCGGTACCGAATGTAGAAACAAATTTCACGTAGTCCACTATTCTGAACCAGTTTACCTCCGCTTGTTCGTCACCTTTCACGTTAGGTTTTATGGTCACTATTAAAATCATGAATTACAAAATGTGTGAGCTGCGACTCTTCGGCGGATGCAATGCAAATGGTTTTCCCGAGTGAAGTCACAGTGCAGATCTCAATTTTTCCTGCTAATATATCAGTGTCGTCTTCTTGGGTGCGATCAATAGACAAAATATTGATTCTGCTTTCTACATAAACTACATTATCAAGTTGTGGGTGCAATAAATCCTTCACCAAGTCCATACCATTCATTGGTGGTTTGTTTGTCCTGGCAGCTGTGTGTTTCTTGAATATATAGTACATCATATGTGTTCCACGTGCAACGCTCTGATAGGATGTCCTTCTTCGTCTCCATTATAAGTTCTCCAATCTTGTAAAAATGGTCTGTGAAGAACTATTTATTGTTCATCATCATTATCTTCGATGAACTTTCATACATAAATTTTTAATTCTCTAGCTTTCAAGGTGTTTCATACATGAATTTTTAATTCACTAGCATTCAGTGTGTTCCACAACTGCTTTTAACTTAGCCCCTGACTTATGGTCTGAGGTGTGATTGCGTTTGAAAGCAAGAGCACTCTCTTGGCTACACCATGCAACCTGACTCCAAATTTGTACGTCAGGCTGGTGATCCGACCTGTTGTGCTCTCATTCATGAACAGAATCCTAAAGAGTGTTTACCAGCAGTCTAACGTTCGCCCTTATACAGCTGTTGTAATCCAACATGCTGTACAGAGCGTCGCCATGTTGCCTTGGCCTGCTCGATCCAGATATGTCTCCAATCGAGCAGATATGGAACATTATCGGACGACTACTCCAGCATCATCCACAACCAGCTTTATGCGACTCTGCAAGTGCAACAGGGGTGTGACTCCATCACACAATCTGACATTCGGCATCTGCACAATGCATGCCCCTTTGCATTCAACATTCTGCTAGTTACACCGGTTATTAATATACCAGTCCTTCACATATGTAATGGCTTATTTCGGGCTTACTTTGACCTGTGATCATGCAATATCAGTCACTTAAATATATTTCCTATACAAATGGTTCAAATGGCTCTGAGCACTATGGGACTTAACATCTATGGTCATCAGTCCCCTAGAACGTAGAACTACTTAAACTAACTAACCTAAGGACATCACACAACACCCAGTCATCCTGCACAAATGTCTTCTTAAATTTAATTACTCTACATTAGTTATGTTTTGGTGTAGCAATTATTTTTCCGTTAGTGTACATAAGTAAATCAAAATGCATACCATGAAGAGGTACTGAAGGGACTGACTCGCGAAAGAAAATTCAATTTTTCACCTTGGCTGTATTGCAGTAACAGTTATTTATTTCACATGATCAGCTTATTTCAGATAAGTGCTATTGTCATGTGTTTACTCATATTTCGTTATTTTACATAGTCATCCACTGTTTATGCGCAATATACCTCGGTCATTTGAATGGAAAGCGTACATTGCCCAACACCACAAAGAATGACAGTGTGAAATTACGCGTAATCACTTGAGAACTGCACATCGCCAAAATCATCTGATTGTGTTAAATAAATGATTGTGGTCGTAATGCAGACAGGGGCTAAAACAGAATTGTCTTGTAATAAATTTGTGGTTGTGGCAGCCGATATGAAAAACTTACTGTTTAAGAAAATATCTCCGATCGACTTTATATGAGGATGACCTGTCACATCCTAGGTTTTAAAAATTAATTCGTTCCGTTGTGAGAAGGCGCGGCAGCAAATTATTTGTAATAATTTCAGAATAAAAACAGTCTTGGTTGCGAAAGTATTTCATATCAATGACGCGTTTCACCCTTTTAGGACATCAGCAGATTGTGTAAATCATCAGTTTGCATATCCACCTACATTTACACAACCAGATGCGCTAAAAGGGTGAGACGAGTCATTAAATAAATTCGTGACCAAGACTGCTTTTAATTTGAAATCTTAGGATCTAGGTTACAACATAAGTTTTGTGCCCAAAGCTAGTAATTCCCACCTGATACGGTAGTAAGGATAATCTCGTGGCTGCCCCTTGGCTACAACTGGAAGCAGTCAGCGTAGAAGTATTAGTTACACTCCAAAACATTGGGTATCAAGAGGGGCGACTTTTAGCAGTTCGATAATGAGAAGCATTCCTACACAGCCCAATCACGTTAACGCTACCATCGCTCATGTTCGAAGTCAACGTGCAATAACCATTGAGGCGCAGCGCCGTATAACGATCCTGCCTTGGAGGCAGTTAAGAGGGATATGTGACTCAGAGCTGGATAGTGACAGATGGTGACGCGAGACTGGACGCGCACATAGTTTATGTATCAGCCGATAGAGGACAATAGTGGATAGGGGGACTGTGATTTTAGTTTCGATTGTGCCCACTAGAGTGCACTAAAGTAATAGAATGTGTTTAATAAATTGTTCTAGTATTTTCATAAAGCGTTATTATTTATTTTTGTGTGTGTAAAACGTTATAAATATGCTTTAGCAGTATGAATGATGCGTGAGTGTGGTTTAAGGTTAATATGAAGATAATTGTTTAACGAGCTATGTAGTAGGATTTAGTGTGGGAACATTTCGAAGAAGTATGGATATGAACAAAGGGGATTTTTGTTGAATAGATTTGTAAAGTAAGTTTATGGTAAAGGGAAAGTTAATTCAGGTATAAATAACAATAGTAAATAACTTTATGCATAAGCAAAACTTCAACATATTAGATAATTACGTCGGTGAAAAGTGCAGTCATGAGGTTTACTATTTTACGATTGGTCATGGATGAAAAGCGCGGACTGACGCGGGAGAATGTTGTTTTGCTATTGGCTGTTGAGTAAACTGACCAATGGTAAAGCAATATTCTTCGCGCGCCTTTTCTCTGCTGGTAGAGAAGACTTACAGTGTTCTATGGAGAAGTCGAAGCCTAGCCATGGAAGAGATCGGACGTGTGCAGTAGTAGAAGTTCCGATGGAAATAAGTTGCCGGATCTTGCAGTGTTTCATACATCAGAAGTGTGGTACAGTGACGGCATAATTATTCCGATGGGCGTGTAGAAATTTCGGAATTTTTAAGTGAATTTTGTGACGAGAAAAGACATACATTCTGCGTGCCGTATTGAGCAGGGTCGGTGGCTAAAAACTGTGACTGCATTTGGTACCGATAGACTTAATATTTGGCGAGCATTATCAATCAAAAACAATCAGTATTTTTGTAGCTACTACGTTTTCGGGAAATGCAACACCATAAACGTGCTAACGTGAGTGAAAGGGATTGTGAGTGACTGTGTTTAGACTAACACGGGCTTGGAAGTGATACTTGTTCACCTAAGTTTCAGAATATATTAATTGAGGACAAAATTTCCAAACTTTCATTTCGTGTTTCTCCCGAAAGGTAGATTAGTGACTTAAATGGCAGCTTGGTTCACGTCGAAGTACAGTAGGTTCCACACTGCTTTCCTACTGATGATCTGCTGAGACAATGTTCACAGGTAGGTGCAGGTTCGTCTTAATTGGACTTAAGGAACCGCGCCGCCGCACCATTCACAAAGGACAGGTGGCAGCACTAGCAGTGGATGGTACATAAGGAGTTTCGGGTGGGGGGAGGGGTGGGGGTGCGGCAAATGCTGAAGTCGTGGTCATACTGAGGAAACAGCGATTTATGTGACCTCCAAAACGTCATGTTCAATGGCTTTCGGACCAAGAGTGGAAGCGTTTGCAAAAGAGATAAGTCAGTGAACTGTTCACGTATAATGTAGATGGCAAAATGGCGCTATTCAAAACCAGCGCCAACGTAGCTGTGGTTCATCACAAGCAATGGATACCATGAGGGAACGACGGCTATAGCGACGTGTATGGACGAATAGACGTACAACTGTTGAGCAGCTGAGTTCCCAGATGAAGCAAGGGGCTATCAACAGCGTCCCCCCAACGATAAGTGAGTAAACGTTGCACCGTATGGACCTCTGCAGCAGGCGCCTGTTTAATGCAATGCTGACTGCTGTTCATCGGCGATGAAGGCTGGAATTAGCACGCCAGTACAATAAATGAACGTCTACCGAGTGGCAACAGGTGGCATTCTTTGGGTGGTATCATCATTCCGGAACGCACAATAGATAAACACAAGTATGCACCCATCCTTGGCGATCACGTCCATCCATATATGCAGTTTGTTTTTCCTCGGCACAATTGCGTCTACCAACAGGACTACGCAACGTGTCGCACAGCTCACATAGTACGTGCGTGGTTCGAAGTGCACCAGGACGAATTTACTGTACTCCGCTGGCCACTGAGCTCGCCGGGCTTAAACTCAATCGAGAGTCTGTGGGACCACGTCGACTGGGATGTTCGCACCTCGGACCATCAACTGGGAAACCTAGCACAAATGGCCATGATCTTGGAGTCAGCATGCCTCCACATCCTTCTCGTCTAGAACGTCACTGTCTCTCTTCCTGTACGTTCCACAGCAATCGGCGCTGCAAAGGTAGTTATTCAAGCTTTGGAGATGTGGTCACTTTAATATCACTGGGCAATGTATAATGCGTTGCGCAACAGCAGAACGAACTCTCCTTCGCTCATCATAGTAGCTATCGATGACAGGAAGGCATCCCAAAGCGGAACCGTAGCGAGTGTATTCTGCGCCCCATGCTGAGTTGCCAAAACTGTATCCCCTCTTCCCCCACCCCCGCCCCCACTGGACGCTCCTCACCGACCTTTTCAGCACTTTTTTGTACGCCGATTTGGCAATTGTCTGGGTTTAGAAGTAGGTTTAATACAGATTAAGCACAGGGAAACTGAGTGTCGAGTGATATTTTATACAAAAACTTAGTGGTTTAGCCGGCCAGTGTGGCTGAGCGGTTCTAGGCGCTTCAGTCTGGAACCCCGCGGCCGCTTCGGTCGCAGGTTCGAATCCTGCCTCGGGCATGAATGTGTGTGATGTCCTTAGGTTAATTAGGTTTAAGTAGTTCTAAGTTCTAGAGGACTGATGACCTCAGATGTTGTCCCATAGTGCTCAGAGCCATTTGAACCATTTTTAGCGGTTTAAATTTTAAAACGGTGATAACCAAAGATACAGTACTTTAGTGCTTCTCAGAGCTTCATTTGTGCTTGAATAATAAAAATAATGCACAATACATAGGTCAGAACTTCATCTAGGGGTCTTACGACGCCAAATTCTTGAGCTTTGCTGCCTGCTACCAAAGTCAGAGTGTACAGAAGAGTAAGTTTAGATGATCAGAATATATCTTTCTATAAGAAGAACCATCAACGAGTCCCATTATATTATTAATGACCCACAAGAAGTCTTCACGGCTGTGGACCGTGTTACAAGTAAATTAGCGTACTCTTGAATTATTTGTTATTTATGCGACAAATCGTATCAACCGAACTTCAGAGAAGCAGAAGTAGTACCAGCTGGAAGGGCAGTAACATCAAGTATCGCGTACATTTTTTTTATTGTTTCCTCCACAGTCGCGTCTCACTCATCCTCACTCAACACAAAAGCCATCGTTCAAATTACACATTTGCTTCAGCACCTGCATCTCGATTTTTTTAGATCCTTCAATAATGTAGCTAAGCAGAAACAAGTATTGCATTAGAACCAAGAACTCTATTTTTGAACATCTTCGAGCTATGTAAGCGGCAACTAAGCGTGCGAGCTAAGTGCACTGTGGCTTCAAGACATGCTTTGATAGTAGTCATTTCATTATTATGTTACTTCAGCGAAATGACACTCTGATAACAGAGTGTGTCTACAATAAAGGGCAGAAGCAAAGGCCAAGTGGAGTTGCAGAACTCACGTAGCTCTTCTGGTAAATTGTTAAACCGCCTTACTTTCTTGTTTTTATGTTGTTTTTTTTCCTTCTTCTCACTTTGGTCAGTTTTTCATCCGCTCTAAGCATGCGCTCTTGGCAGGATCCTATCTCGTCACTCCATAGGTGTGGCCAATTCACCCCTTCAAAAATGGAGCTTGTAAAATCACTATACACCGTAGCGAAAACAAGCGAATGCGCATTCGCGAGCGGTGTGCGGAGTTTCGCTTGAGCGCACCATCATTGGACTTGTACTGGCGAGTAAACATTTACACTGGAGCAAACGGAAGAGAAGGCATACGATCTGTTTTGTTTTTTTGGCGCTGAAACGTTGTCGGGATAAAGGTTCTTAATTTGTATTCAGCACAGAAATATGCAACTTGGTTTACTTTGTAGCGCGAGCATGCTGTTGGTCACGGAGTTAAATGGAAGGGACATACAGTCAATAAAAATGAGTAATTTAATATAAATATATACGAAAGCGCAGGCTCACAGGCTACTTCATAGCTTGTGTTTGGTGGTTAGTTGCACAAAACTCTCCATTATCGGACGGGAAACTGTTTTCGCATATCAGGCTTCTTAATTTAAATTTCGTAAAATAGTAAGCACTCTCTAACATTGACCTAGATACCTTGATGTGAGCCCTGATCTGCGTTAATTTTTTATTTTTATGACATACATTTTTCTGACAGCAAGGAAAACGAAAAAAACTGAACAAAAAGGGAACCTGAAAGACTGAGCACCACATTGTTAGTTATGCTGTACCTGTATATGTTTGGGTGGAAGGGTGTTATATCACTTCGCTAGAGAGGATCTTCAGAAGAGCAATTAATACTGCCCATATAAAAATTTCACTGCTGAAGAAAGAACTGAATTTGCACAACACTGCACATTGGATAATGAGCGCGTCGAATGGCAGGAAAAATATTGTTAGGCTCACTCAGTAAATACTCTGATTTCACAGCTCTCATCAAACTAAACAAACGCAAAATACTTTTTTGTATATGCTTATGAATTTACTAAACTCTGAACATATGCTTTTCGTCACTTAATATTTATCAAGGAGGAATGACAGTGGTTTGGAAACAAATCACTTGGAATCATACCTTCCCACTACACTCGTCCCTGAGGTTATACATCCTTCACGCCCGATTTTGCTATTTTCAGCTTTTCAGCAATTTCATGCCAAACATCATTTTTTGTTCAGTATGTATATTATGCTATGGTTCTATAGGATACGACAGGCACCTGTGGGATGTGTACTCTTCTATCAACTGAAGTAAGATGTTACCCACCCTCTCCATAAACATGAATATCACATTCCTTAAACAATAACAAAGAGCTCTCGTGTGAAAAACTATATATTGCGGCAAGGCGAGTGCACACTATTTATCACATTCAAGCTAGCGCCAAAGCGGAGAGGAAACTAACTTCCTGTGATAGTTCACTCTAAAACCAACAGCATATGTACTCGCGATTGCGAATACAAACCAACATCGGCTCCATATTAGAAGAATGAAAGTAAAAGTTTGTGCCGGGAGGTGAGCACAGATTTCGCGCATAACGTGAGGGGTATCGCTTCCGCTATCTGTGCACGAATCATAGATAGACCAAAAGTTCCGTATGTCATCGTCCATGTGTTACAACCTGCTCTCGTACGTTATGTAGACTCCCCTCCGAGGAACATGTTTGTTGAGAGTCGAAGGCGAATGAATACAAAATAGCAGTGCCTCTGTTGTCAAGAAGTATGAAGCAGTCTTTCTCTGGACATGAAAAGCAAGCATGTCTGAAGGAACATTGCAAGGTACTTCTTAATAACAAAAATGGTTCAAATGGCTCTGAGCACTATGGGACTTAACTTCTGAGGTCATCAGTGCCCTAGAACTTATAACTACTTAAACCTAACTAACCTAAAGACATCACACACATCCATGCCCGAGGCAGGATTCGAACCTGCGACCGTAGCTCTTAATAACACAGGTACTGCTATTTCGTTAAACGTATCAAAAGTGAATTCCTGCGAATGCGACCCCCTCAATTTCGACCAACAGGTACCTCGCGTTTACACGACAAAGAATTTTCATTCGTTGTTGCGCTTTCGCTTCGGTGGTAACGCCGTTTGACAGCTGGGCGGAGTGACGGAGCAGAGATTGAATGTGTTGACATTCCGGGATGGTGTTTTGCTTCACTAGCTCACAATCAAACTGTCATAATGCAACCTAACCTAGACCTCGGGCTAATCTAGAGATCAATCTGTCACTTTGGCAAACAAGAGCCTCAGGCTTGACAGAAACATCCATTCGCATGAAACTGAATCACGTCAGACGTGTGTGAAGACACAATTAACACAAAAAAACCTTTGAAATACAGGGTGGCGCACAAAATGTGTTACCATTTTGTTTTTGAATACAAACTTTATTGTCAATACAATCTGAAAGGAACATATACTACAATGAAGAGCCGTCAATGGAGATTTGTTCTAACTCAGCACATGCTCAATATGTCCACCGTTTCATTTCCTAACTTCCTTCAAACGAACACTTAAGTTAGTGATTACCCTACGGCACATGTCTACCGCAATATCACTGCAAGCTTGAAGAATAACTCTTCTGAGCTCCATTAAATCACGTGGACGTTTAGGTACCCCCAAAGAAAAAAGTCACATCGATTGAGGTCTGGACTATTGGGGGGGCCAATTTTTTCTGTCATTGATGCGACCTGGAAATCTGAGTGAAATGATCCGCATGCCGAAATGCTCGTGTAAAAACTCCAACACAGTGTTTGATGTGGTCTTGCTCCATCTAGCATGAACCACTGCGTGTTGAAGGGCAAGGCAGTAGGAAGAAGCTGTGGAATGAAGCTATTGCGAAGCATGCTCAAATAAAGCTCGCTGTTCACAGTTTCTTCGAAGAAAAAGGGTCCAATAAGTCCGTGACTGGAAATTGCTGACCACGCTGTAATCCTCGGAGCATAATGTTGTCGTTCATGAAGCACTTGTAGCTTTGCAGGTTTTCAGTGGCCCAAAAGCGTACATTTTGTTTGTTAACCACACCGTCTAAATGAAAATGAGCCTCGTCTGAAAACCACACGTTGTTGATTCTTCCCTATCCTCCGCCCACTGAGCAAACAGTAGTCTCTGCTGCTTGTTCAGTCTGGAACCGCGCGACCGCTACGGTTGCAGGTTAGAATCCTGCTTCGGGCATGGATGTATGAGCTGTCCTTAGGTTAGTTAGGTTTAAGTAGTTCTAAGTTCTATGGGACTGATTACCTTAGAAGTCAAGTCCCATAGTGTTCAGAGCCATTTGAACCATTTTTTCTACTTGTGTTCTCCAGTGAGCTTCTATGCACAGGTCATCTTGTATGGGTACATATGGAGGTCACTTTTAAGAATGTGTTGAACGGAGCGTCTGGATATTCCCTGTTGCACTGCTGCCTTTCTACACGATTGCCCGGGACTTCTCTGTACAGCAACTCGTACCGCTTCAGTATTCTCCGACGAATAAACAGGCTTAGGCCGAGGTCGCTTCACTTCCAATACTGTTCCTTCCTGTAAGAAATTATCGCAAAACCTGTGGATGGTCTTCTTGCAAGGGACCCATCGTGTGTTAAACTGTTGTCGAAAACGCCTCTGAGTCACAACAGGGTTTTTCGTCTCATGAAAAAGTAACGCTATTGCCGATCATTGCTGTGTCGTCAGTCTTCCATTGTCAGCCATTGCTGCTTACTAGTCTCTAGCGCCGGCCGCAGTGGCCGAGCGGTTCTAGGCGCTTCAGTCTGGAACCGCGCGGCCACTACTGTCGCAGGTTCGAATCCTGCCTCGTGCATGGATGTGTGTGATGTCCTTAGGTTAGTTAGGTTGACCATACATGATCAACATGAATCATGACGCACGTGCGGCCGCACATGTGCGTCGATTCGTTGGCCATACATTCGATCTCCCCCCCCCCCCCCCCCCCCCTCCCTGAGTCCCCTGGTCCGAAGCTCGCCATGGCGCCTGTGGCTGTGGTGCTGAGATAGTTGGCTTTTCAAACCGGCTATCTGGGCAAGCACCCACACCAGCAAAAGGTTGGCGACAGGAAGGAATGGCGGGTAATCGTTCACAGCCATTTGCCCCATGCACTATATAAAGGGGTATGTTAGGGACTTGGTAACCATGTCTTCTGACAGCTTACTGAACACTGCGTCTACCTCTGCCCTCGCCGAAGCTGCACTTAGTGAATTTTTCGTAAGTGCACTACGAAATGGTTTCTACTTTGTACAAATTGAGCAGATTTGTAATAATAGGACACCTGGACAATGCTCTCCATTCAATTGACTTAAATATTCCGGATCTGTTGAAAGAGGATATTATTTTACATTTTAGAAATGAAAAAATCCTTTATATTCTTTCGCGTTATCGTTTAACACCAGATTATATTTTTCACAACTCAGAAAATGTACCTATCTTGCGAGAAATTGTAATAGAAGCTTCTATGTTTGGAAGAAAGTTTCGTAATTCAGAAAGGAAACCTTGGAATGAATTATGTGTATTAGCATTGAGTGATATGGAGCCGCAGTATTATTGTATTAAGATCAATAATTCGTACTTGAAGAATTCAAGATGGAGAATAAATATCTGTGAGCAGTGTGTAAATTAAATGCAGTTCTAGGGGACTGATGACCGCAGATGTTAAGTCCCATAGTGCTCAGAGCCAGTTTTGAAGTCTCTACCCGGGTTCCCGGGTTCGATTCCCGGCGGGTCAGGGATTTTCTCTGCCTCGTGATGACTGGGTGTTGTGTGATGTCCTTAGATTAGTTAGATTTAAGTAGTTCTAAGTTCTAAGGGACTGACGACGTTAGATGTTAAGTCCCATAGTGCTCACAAGGGAACCTCCCCATCGCACCCCCCTCAGATTTAGTTATAAGTTGGCACAATGGATAGGCCTTGAAAAACTGAACACAGATCAATCGAGAAAACAGGAAGAAGTTGTGTGGAACTATGAAAAAATAAGTAAAGTATACAATTTGAGTAGTCCATATGCAAGATAGGCAACATCAAGAATAGCGCGATCTCAGGAGCGCAGTGGTCCCGTGGTTAGCGTGAGCAGCTGCGGAACGAGAGGTCCTTGGTTCGAGTCCTGCCTCCGGTGAAAAGTTTAATATTTTATTTTCAGTTTATGTGACAAACTCTTACGTTTTCATCACTTTTTTGGGAGTGATTATCACATCCACAAGAAAACCTAAATCGGGCAAGGTAGAAGAATCTTTTTACCCATTTTCCAAGTGTACAAGTTAGGTGGGTCGACAACATATTCCTGTCATGTGACGCACATGCCTTCACCAGTGTCGTATAGAATATATCAGACGTGTTTTCCTGTGGAGGAATCGGTTGACCTAAGACCTTGCGATCACATGTTTTCGGTTCCCATTGGAGAGGCACGTCCTTTCGTCTACTAATCGCACGGTTTTGCGGTGCGGTCGCAAAATACAGACACTAAACTTATTACAGTGAACAGAGACGTCAATGAACGAACTGACAGACCAGATTTGCGAAAATAAGAGATTAAAATTTTAACTCGAGGGCGGACTTGAACCGTTGACCTTTCGATCCGCAGCTGCTCACGCTAACTACGGGACCACGGCGCTCTTGAACTGAGATTATCCTAGATGTTGCCTATCTTTCGCATAGACAATTCAGTCTGTATATTTTTCTTATTTTTTCATAGTTCCATACAACTTCTTCCTGTTTTCTCGATTGATTTGTGTTCAGTTTTTCAAGGCCTATCCACTGTGCCAACTTATAACTAAATCTGAGGGGGGTGCGATGGGGAGGTTCCCTTGTGAGTAGCGCATGTGCAAGATACGCAACATCAAGGAGAACGAACGCTCAGGAGCGCCGTGGTCCCGTGGTTAGCGTGAGTAGCTGCGGAACGAGAGGTTCTTGGTTTAAGTCTTCCCTCCAATGAAGATTTCATTTTCGCAAAGTTATGATCTGTCCGTTCGTTCATTGACCTCTCTGTTCACTGTAATAAGTTTAGTGTCTGTGTTTTGCGACCGCACCGCAAAACCGTGCGATTAGTAGACGAAAGGACGTGCCTCTCCAATGGGAACCGGAAACATTTGATCGCAAGGTAATAGGTCAACCGATTCGTCCACAGGAAAACACGTCTAATATATTCTATACGACACTGGTGACGGCATGTGCGTCACATGACAGGAACATGTTGTCAATCCACCTAACTTGTACACTTAGCGAATGGGTAAAAAGGATTCTTCTACCTTGCCCGATTTAGGTTTTCTTGTGGATGTGATAATCTCTCCCAAAAAAGTGATGAAAACATAAGAGTTTGTCACATAAACTGAAAATAAGATATTATACTTTTCACTCGAGGGAAGACTTGACCGAGCGAGGTGGCGCAGTGGTTAGCACACTGGACTCGCATTCGGGAGGACGACGGTTCAATCCCGTCTTCAGCCATCCTGATTTAGGTTTTCCGTGATTTCCCTAAATCGTTTCAGGCAAATGCCGGGATGGTTCCTTTGAAAGGGCACGGCCGATTTCCTTCCCAATCCTTCCCTAACCCGAGCTTGTGCTCCGTCTCTAATGACCTCGTTGTCGACGGGACGTTAAACACTAACCACCACCACCACCACCAGGGAAGACTTGAACCTACGACCTCTCGTTCCATAGCTACTCTCGCTAACCAAGGCGCTCCTTGACTCCCATTGTCCTTGATGTTGCCTATACATGGACTACTCAGTTTGGATATTTTAATACTTTTTTTCATATTTCCACACCTTCCTGTTTTCTCGATTGATCTGTATTCAGTTTTTTAAGGCCTATCCACTGTGCCAACTTATAACTAAATCTGAGGGGGGTGCGATGGGGAGGTTTCCTTGTCAGAGCCATTTGAACCATTTTGAAGTCTCTAGCGGCAGTATCGTGAATTACGCGTCATTTAGTAACTCATTTGTTTTTCCAAGCTCTGCTGGTACTGCTGTAGACATACCAGCGGGATATCTAATGTGCGTCGTAAATTGTGAAAGAAACAATTGGTAACACATTTCGTGCGCCACCCTGTATTAACGCATTGCAACACCCCAAGAATTTCTATTCCAGTTTCAATGGCTCTGAAAGCAGCCTCCTAATTTCCTTCCATCCTCGGGGTTTAGAATCGGGCTGAAGAGGCAGTGACAGCGGTTGCCTGCAGCAGACGTGGAAAGAGGACGGAGAACGGCCTTCGGCTGTCCGGCTGTCAGCGGAGGTCGAGGCGAGGCAGGTGGACGTGACGCGGGACCACGCCGGCGGCGGCCGCTCGGTGCCCGCGGCAGAGCGATTTCCCGCGCCTCCTCATCCGCAGTCAATACCGCGGGCCGGCCGCGCCTTACATAAGGCATTCGACCGCACCGAGTCGGTAGGCAATCTGGCCGGCATCTCCACGTGCTCCGAATACATGGCATCGCGTGCCGACAGAGCGGTGCGCCCGCCGGCGCCGGGAGCCGGGGTACGGTCTACCGCAGCCGCAGTCGCAATGCACTCCACTCGCCCCACGGCGCCGCTGGCTGAACCTCAGCTGACCGACCGACCGACCCGACCGCCAACTCGTCACCTCAGAAGTCAGCATAGCGACCCCAGTTACCGCAGGCATGGTTTATCTGACCATGATGGAATGGAATATTCCAGAATTTGAAACACGAACAGCTGCTAGCATGAGTTTCTTAGAAGTAGGTACCTTAGTGGTTGCGAAGCAACTCAAATCGCTTGATACGGGCAAGTCTTGAGGTCCAGATTGTATACCGATTAGGTTCCTTTCGGATTACGCTGATACAATAGCTCCCTACTTAGCAATAATATACAACCGCTCGCTCACTGATAGATCTGTGCCTACAGATTGGAAAATTGGGCAGGTCGCACCAGTGTTTAAGAAGGGTAGTAGGAGTAATCCATCGAACTACAGACCTACATCATTGGCGTCGGTTTGCAGTAGGGTTTTGGAGCATATACTGTATTCAAACACTATGAATCACCTCGAACGGAACGATCTATTGATACGTAATCAGCATGGTTTCAGAAAACATCGTTCTCGTGCAACGCAGCTAGCTCTTTATTCGCACGAAGTAATGGCCGCTATCGACAGGGGATCTCAGGTTGATTCCGTATTTCTGGATTTCCGGAAAGCTTTTGACACCGTTCCTCACAAGCGACTTCTAATCAAGCTGCGGGCCTATGGGGTATCGTCTCAGTTGTGCGACTGGATTCGTGGTTTCCTGTCAGGAAGGTCGCAGTTCGTAGTAATAGACGGCAAATCATCGTGTAAAACTGAAGTGATATCAGGTGTTCCCCAGGGAAGCGTCCTGGGACCTCTGCTCCCTGTTCCTGATCTATATAAATGACCTGGCTGACAATCTGAGCAGTTCTCTTAGATTGTTCGCAGATTATGCTGTAATTTACCGTCCAGTAAGGTCATCCGAAGACCAGTATCAGTATTTTAGACCGCAGTCTCTGTAACAAAGTATGACTGAAAAAATCGCTTTAACACGGAAACCTTGCATTGCCAGAGAAAAGTTCATTACATCTTTTTTAGTCCCTAACCTCCCATCGATCAATCCCTACAGCTTGCACACAATGGAAAAAATGACCCTGTATAAACGTACCGAGAAAAAGAAACAGCATATCTGACCGAAGACCAGTATCAGTTGCAAAGCGATTTAGAAAAGATGTATGGTGTGGCAGGTGGCAGTTGACGCTAAATAACGAAAAGTGTGAGGTGATCCACATGAGTTCCAAAAGAAATTCGTTGGAATTCGATTACTCGATAAATAGTACAATTCTCAAGGCTGTCAATTCAACTAAGTACTTGGGTGTTTAAATCACGAACAACTTCAGTTGGAAAGACCACATAGATAATATTTTGGGGAAGGCGAGCCAAAGGTTGCGTTTCATCGGCAGGACACTTAGAAGATGCAGCAAGTCCACTAAAGAGACAGCTTGCACTACACTCGTTCGTCCTCTGTTAGAATATTGCTGCGCGGTGTGGGATCCTTACCAGGTGGGATTGACGGAGGACATCGAAAGGGTGCAAAAATGGGCAGCTCGTTTTGTATTATCACGTAATCGGGGAGGAGCGTGGCAGATATGATACGCCAGTTGGGATGGAAGTCATTAAAGCAAAGATGTTTTTCGTCGCGGCGAGATCTATTTACGAAATTTCAGTCACCAACTTTCTCTTCCGAATGCGAAAATATTTTGTTGAGCCCAACCTACATAGGTAGGAATGATCATCAAAATAAAATAAGAGAAATCAGAGCTCGGACAGAAAGGTTTAGGTGTTTGTTTTTCCCGCTCACTGTTTGGGAGTGGAATGGTAGAGAGATAATACACTCCTGGAAATGGAAAAAAGAACACATTGACACCGGTGTGTCAGACCCACCATACTTGCTCCGGACACTGCGAGAGGGCTGTACAAGCAATGATCACACGCACGGCACAGCGGACACACCAGGAACCGCGGTGTTGGCCGTCGAATGGCGCTAGCTGCGCAGCATTTGTGCACCACCGCCGTCAGTGTCAGCCAGTTTGCCGTGGCATACGGAGCTCCATCGCAGTCTTTAACACTGGTAGCATGCCGCGACAGCGTGGACGTGAACCGTATGTGCAGTTGACGGACTTTGAGCGAGGGCGTATAGTGGGCATGCGGGAGGCCGGGTGGACGTACCGCCGAATTGCTCAACACGTGGGGCGTGAGGTCTCCACAGTACATCGATGTTGTCGCCAGTGGTCGGCGGAAGGTGCACGTGCCCGTCGACCCGGGACCGGACCGCAGCGACGCACGGATGCACGCCAAGACCGTAGGATCCTACGCAGTGCCGTAGGGGACCGCACCGCCACTTCCCAGCAAATTAGGGACACTGTTGCTCCTAGGGTATCGGCGAGGACCATTCGCAACCGTCTCCATGAAGCTGGGCTACGGTCTCGCACACCGTTAGGCCGTCTTCCGCTCACGCCCCAACATCGTGCAGCCCGCGTCCAGTGGTGTCGCGACAGGCGTGAATGGAGGGACGAATGGAGACGTGTCGTCTTCAGCGATGAGAGTCGCTTCTGCCTTGGTGCCAATGATGGTCGTATGCGTGTTTGGCGCCGTGCAGGTGAGCGCCACAATCAGGACTGCATACGACCGAGGCACACAGGGCCAACACCCGGCATCATGGTGTGGGGAGCGATCTCCTACACTGGCCGTACATCACTGGTGATCGTCGAGGGGACACTGAATAGTGCACGGTACATCCAAACCGTCATCGAACCCATCGTTCTACCATTCCTAGACCGGCAAGGGAACTTGCTGTTCCAACAGGACAATGCACGTCCGCATATATCCCGTGCCACCCAACGTGCTCTAGAAGGTGTAAGTCAACTACCCTGGCCAGCAAGATCTCCGGATCTGTCCCCCATTGAGCATGTTTGGGACTGGATGAAGAGTCGTCTCACGCGGTCTGCACGTCCAGCACGAACGCTGGTCCAACTGAGGCGCCAGGTGGAAATGGCATGGCAAGCCGTTCCACAGGACTACATCCAGCATCTCTACGATCGTCTCCATGGGAGAATAGCAGCCTGCATTGCTGCGAAAGGTGAATATACACTGTACTAGTGCCGATATTGTGCATGCTCTGTTGCCTGTGTCTATGTGCCTGTGGTTCTGTCAGTGTGATCATGTGATGTATCTGACCCCAGGAAGGTGTCAATAAAGTTTCCCCTTCCTGGGACAATGAATTCATGGTGTTCTTATTTCAATTTCCAGGAGTGTATGATTGTGGTTCGATGAACCCTCTGCGAAGCACTTAAATGTGAATTGCAGAGTAGTCATGTAGATGTAGATGTAGATGCACAACTGATTAACTTACAAAACCAGGGTGTACACTTCAGAAACCATTAAGCAAAAGTGTGAGGGTGCTCAACCCGGTATCTATAGATCACTTTAGAAAAAGTTTAGGAAATGTAAACTGGGAAGATGTATATAATGAGCCAAATACTAATGATAAATGCAGCATATTTCATGATAAATTTATATCCCTTTTTGAACATTGTTTTTCAAAGAAAATTTCTAAATGTAACACCACAAACTTTTCAAAAAAACCTTGAATTACTACAGGTATTAAAGTGTCTTCAAAAAGAAAAAGAAAACAGTAAGAGACAGCAAGAATTAAGTGCGCATCTTTTATGATGGCGGCTGAGTTTAGGTTCGTTCTGCGCATCTGACGTCACAAAACACAGTCAGCCAATGAACAGAGAACGACGTTGCCAGAGCTCGACTGCACTGCAGAGCCGGGACGAGTGTCTTCAGTTTTAGAAACGTTCAGTCATAAATAAGTAATTCAACGAAAGCAGTGTCTTGATAGCAGACTTTATTTTACAGAAAGTTTGGTAAAAGCGTTCTTTATACCAATTGCTTCATATTCTATTAATTAATTAAACCAAATAAGCAATAAGCCACCTAATTCAGGCGATAGCAAGGAAAGGTATTTGTATCATTCTCACTAATCGCTTTTTCGCAATAAAGAACAGCGCTAATTGTTTATTTCCTATTGTATTTCGACGAAACGTGAGTAATTCATAGTCATACCAACAGTGTTTGTCGGTATTTTGCGTGATGTTTTGAAGTCCTCTGGGATATATATTGATTGACGAGCTGCGATAGCGTAATGAGTAAATTGTATGAGTGCTAAGCAGACGGTTCTGAGTTCAAACTTTTTTCGGTGCTTCATATTTTCTTTATTTAAAAACAACATCAAGGTGCATTACTTCATGAGTTTTATTCGTTTGAATGTAATTTTTTGAAATTTATAGTGGCAGCTAAAATCGGCCATACGGAAAGTATACACTATGGACTTTTACCTCTGCAAACTCTTTTTCGCAATTTCGTGCAATGGCTTACTACATTTAATGCTGCACAATAACTGCGTTGAACTTCTAAACAAAATTAGGTCATTTTTTGGGGGGAAGGTATCAATCAAGAAGATGTGTAAAAATAAAATTTTTGGGCCAAATAGTTTTTGTGAAATCGAATGATAAAGTGTGTCAAAGCAGTCGAAACACCATGTGCCTGCACAGGCGAGCAGTGAAATGATGACAAAATCGCGCACATCGCGGAATGCGGGGAGCACGTCTCTGTAGCAGCGAAATGGTTAATACGGCCCTGGTGGCTTTATTTCATAAACTGTGCGCTCCCCCCTAAACGTAAGTTGGCTAACTATATACTATGGCGCTGCTTCTCTTGGCGCGTACAACTGGCAACGCAGCAATCTCCCGCGACCGGGCGGGCATGCGCGAACCGCCAAGATAAAATAATTGAACTATAGTAAGAATCAGAAGTGGTTTTACACTATAAAAATTATTGTAACATACTGAGAAAAGTTGTAAGGAAATCAAGAAATATGTATGTTGGAGAAGAAATTAACAACTCCAGCAATAAAATCAAATCAGTATGGAATGTTGTTAGAAGGGAGACAGGAAAAGTAACCACTGGGGTAGGTAGTATTACTGTTAAAGAGAATGAGACCATCTTAACCAACAGTACAAAGGTGGCCAATGTATTTAACAATCACTTCTTAAGTGTAGGAGAAAATATTGGTGAGAATTGTTCAAAAGAAAAAGCCATGCAGTACATGGAAGAGTCAGTTTGGAAATATTTTAGTCAGATTAAGTTTCATCTAACAACCTCCTGTGAAATGAGGAAAATTATTAAATCTTTGAAACATAAATGTTCTGTTGGAGTAGATGACAATCCTAACAAGTTATTAAAACAATGTGGGGCAATTACTGCTGATGTTTTGAGTCACATATGTAATGCATCACTGAGTCAGGGTACTTTTCCAGACAGGTCAAAATAGGCCATTGTCAGGCCTCTCTACAGAAAGGGGCAAATCACAGAAGTCAATAATTATCGTCCAGCTTCCTTGCTTACAGCATTTTCAAAAATCTTTCAGAAAGTAATGTACTCAACAGTGGTTAGCCATCACAACAGTAATGGGATACTTAGTAAATCACAGTTTGGATTTCAGAAATGCTGTTCCACTGTGACAGCAGCATACAATTTCACTCTCCACATAATAGAGTCTTTAAATAGTATAATGGCACAAGTAGGAATAATCTGTGACTTATCCAAAGCATTTGATTGTAGGAACCATGACATTATGTTAGAGATATTACATTCCTATGGTATAAATGGGACAGCATATGAGTGGTTTAACTCATATCTACAGAACAGGAAGCAAAAAGTCTCTTTATATGCTTCAAGTGATTCAAAGAAGTTTGCCACTTCTACTAACTGGGGTGAAATTACATTAGGTGATCCACAAGGTTCGATCATGGGTCCCCTCCTGTTCTTGATATATGTAAATGACCTCCCTTCTTATGTGAAACAAGATGCTGAACTGACACTGTTTGCTGGTGATACAAGCATAATTGTTAATCCAGTAAAAGAAAGTCCGATAGAAAATGATACAAATAAGGTCTTTGGAAAAGTTATTAATAGGTTTCTGCGAATGGTCTTGCTCTGAACTTTGAAAAACCACAGTACATCCAATTTTCTGCTGCAAAAGTCTAATTCCTTCAATAAACATAACACATCAAAAGAAGTCAGTATCCAGGGTAGAGCATACTAAGTTTATGGGTGTACATATAGATAATAGCACTAATAATCATTCCATGTAGGCTTTCACGGCCGGCGTCTTCATCAATAAACACTTCCGGGCTAAGTTGCCGTGGTCGATCTGTAAAACTTCTTCTACCTAACGTTTCGTTCTCAACTACGGAGAACATCTTCGGAGGTGAGTCAACGACTGGCTGCTAGGAGCTGGGGCCGCCGCTTATATGGATATCGTAGAGGGCGCCACCGCACGTCACGTGGCGTCGATGTGCAGCTATCTCTGGCTATCGTCTGTTCTCTCGATTGCAGACAATCGATTGTCACGTGATTGATGCAACGTCGACCGCCATATCTTATCCAATTTTAATCCTTCTTCTTTACGATTAAAATTGTATTGATGTTTGTGGATTTCAATTGCCTCTCTACACATACGTGTATAATAATGCGACGTCCTCGCTAGCACGCTGGTTTCACCAAATTTTATTTCGTGATCTCCATCCTTAAAAACATGTTCCGCTACTGCCGATTTGTCGATATGTCCCAAGCGACAGTTTCTTTTGTGCTCCGTCAACCGTGTATTGATGCTTCTTTTTGTAGTTCCTATGTAAACCCTGCCACAACTGCACGGAATTTTATATACCCCTGGGGTGGCTAGGGGGTGACGAGCATCTTTTGTTGATCTTAGGCATTCACTAATTTTCTTAGTAGGTCTGAAAATGGTCTCTACGTGAAACTTGGCTAGTACTTTTCCAATGCGATCCGTGATATTATGGATGAACGGAAGAAATACTTTTCCAGCTGATGGTTGTTGCTCTCTCCTATTTTTAGGCATTTTTCTATTTGGGTGAAGTGCTCGGTTAATCTCGTTTTTCGTATAACCATTTTTTGCAAAGGCTATTCGTAAATGATTTAGTTCTTCTTGTAAGTAGCCTGGTTCACAAATATTGTTGGCCCTATCCACTAATGTTTTTATGACCCCCCTCTTTTGCCTAGGGTGGTGGTTTGAGTTCTTATGGAGGTAGCGATCAGTATGTGTACCTTTCCTGTACACCTTATGACCTAAGGTTCCATCTGCCCGTTTGATAACTGATACATCCAAGAAGTTAAGTTGTCCGTTCTTCTCCTTCTCCATAGTAAATTTAATCTTTGGGTTGATGCTATTTAAGTGTACCAGGAAATCATTCAAGTCTTCTTCCTCATGATTCCATATTACAAAGGTATCATCCACATACCGATACCACTTCGAGGGGCGTTTTTTGGCCGACTGCAGTGCTTGATGTTCAAAATATTCCATGAATAAATTCGCAATTGCGGGACTTAGGGGGCTTCCCATGGCTACCCCATCGATCTGTTCATAAAATTCGCCATTGTACTGAAAATAGGTCGAGGATAGACAGTGTTGGAACAAGGCTACTACATCAGTAGGGAACATATCGGCTATATGGGAGAGAGCTTCATCAACTGGAACCATCGTGAACAAAGACACTATATCAAAACTGACAAGGATGTCATTAGGACCGACAGTGATTTCCCTCAATTTCTCAATGAAATGTAGAGAGTTTTTAATATGACTTTCAGTTTTGCCTATGTAAGGTTGTAACAAAGAGGCAAGGTGTCTGGCTAGTTCTTGGGTAGGAGCTCCAATTGCGCTGACTATTGGTCTCAAAGGAACATCAGGCTTATGTATCTTTGGTAATCCATATAATCTCGGAGGATAAGCCTCCGTTTTACAAAGATACTTTTTAACTTCTGTAGGAATGGAAGACTGTTTTATCAGCCGATTGGTGGCATTCAGCACATTCGTTGTGGGATCCTTTTTCAACTTCTTGTATGTGCTGGGTTCCAGGAGATCACTGATCTTCTTGTGATAATCCTCAGTATTCATTAAAACAGTAACATTTCCCTTGTCAGCGGCAACTATAATAACATTCTTGTCTGCATTGATCTCTCGTAATGCCTTCCTTTCCCCTTGAGACAGATTGCTACTGGGTGGCTTAGCTTTGCGTAATATCCTGGAGGTTTCCATTCTAATTTCGTCAGCAGAATATGATGGTAACTGACGAATTCCTGCCTCTATATTAGCAATAATGTCCTCCATAGGAATCTTGGATGGAGTTATTGCAAAATTCCCTCCTTTAGACAGAACAGAAAGTTCTTCCTTAGACAACTCTTTTTCTGATAAATTAATAACCGTTTGGGAATTGTTTGGAATCGGTGTTTCCTGTCGACCCTCTTGTAGACGATCAAACTTCTTCTTCTGCCTATTGGAAGACACTTCTGCACTAATCTCCATAGATCTAAATGTTAAACTGTCCACTTTGTTCCAATGACAAAACTGCATAGTATTGCTAATAAGTAAATGAAGATTTAGCAGTTGAACATCACATACCGCCAGTCCTCGTCGTGTCTGATGTATCCGCTCACGTAGTAATGCCAGTTCCATACGAGAGTAAATACGGTTAGCTTGTGCCGAATGAAACATTCTTCTAACTTTGAAAAACTTGGGAACTATACCGGTATCACGACAGCGTAGCAGAAACGTGAGTGAGCAAAGTTGTTGACCTTTCTTCTTGCGTAGGTTCTCCAGTCGTCGTACCCTAGTTGACATTTCCTCCCCGTAGAGGCGTCGAATCATTCCATGTAGGCTTTCACGGCCGGCGTCTTCATCAATAAACACTTCCGGGCTAAGTTGCCGTGGTCGATCTGTAAAACTTCTTCTACCTAACGTTTCGTTCTCAACTACGGAGAACATCTTCGGAGGTGAGTCAACGACTGGCTGCTAGGAGCTGGGGCCGCCGCTTATATGGATATCGTAGAGGGCGCCACCGCACGTCACGTGGCGTCGATGTGCAGCTATCTCTGGCTATCGTCTGTTCTCTCGATTGCAGACAATCGATTGTCACGTGATTGATGCAACGTCGACCGCCATATCTTATCCAATTTTAATCCTTCTTCTTTACGATTAAAATTGTATTGATGTTTGTGGATTTCAATTGCCTCTCTACACATACGTGTATAATAATGCGACGTCCTCGCTAGCACGCTGGTTTCACCAAATTTTATTTCGTGATCTCCATCCTTAAAAACATGTTCCGCTACTGCCGATTTGTCGATATGTCCCAAGCGACAGTTTCTTTTGTGCTCCGTCAACCGTGTATTGATGCTTCTTTTTGTAGTTCCTATGTAAACCCTGCCACAACTGCACGGAATTTTATATACCCCTGGGGTGGCTAGGGGGTGACGAGCATCTTTTGTTGATCTTAGGCATTCACTAATTTTCTTAGTAGGTCTGAAAATGGTCTCGTGAGCGGATACATCAGACACGACGAGGACTGGCGGTATGTGATGTTCAACTGCTAAATCTTCATTTACTTATTAGCAATACTATGCAGTTTTGTCATTGGAACAAAGTGGACAGTTTAACATTTAGATCTATGGAGATTAGTGCAGAAGTGTCTTCCAATAGGCAGAAGAAGAAGTTTGATCGTCTACAAGAGGGTCGACAGGAAACACCGATTCCAAACAATTCCCAAACGGTTATTAATTTATCAGAAAAAGAGTTGTCTAAGGAAGAACTTTCTGTTCTGTCTAAAGGAGGGAATTTTGCAATAACTCCATCCAAGATTCCTATGGAGGACATTATTGCTAATATAGAGGCAGGAATTCGTCAGTTACCATCATATTCTGCTGACGAAATTAGAATGGAAACCTCCAGGATATTACGCAAAGCTAAGCCACCCAGTAGCAATCTGTCTCAAGGGGAAAGGAAGGCATTACGAGAGATCAATGCAGACAAGAATGTTATTATAGTTGCCGCTGACAAGGGAAATGTTACTGTTTTAATGAATACTGAGGATTATCACAAGAAGATCAGTGATCTCCTGGAACCCAGCACATACAAGAAGTTGAAAAAGGATCCCACAACGAATGTGCTGAATGCCACCAATCGGCTGATAAAACAGTCTTCCATTCCTACAGAAGTTAAAAAGTATCTTTGTAAAACGGAGGCTTATCCTCCGAGATTATATGGATTACCAAAGATACATAAGCCTGATGTTCCTTTGAGACCAATAGTCAGCGCAATTGGAGCTCCTACCCAAGAACTAGCCAGACACCTTGCCTCTTTGTTACAACCTTACATAGGCAAAACTGAAAGTCATATTAAAAACTCTCTACATTTCATTGAGAAATTGAGGGAAATTACTGTCGGTCCTAATGACATCCTTGTCAGTTTTGATATAGTGTCTTTGTTCACGATGGTTCCAGTTGATGAAGCTCTCTCCCATATAGCCGATATGTTCCCTACTGATGTAGTAGCCTTGTTCCAACACTGTCTATCCTCGACCTATTTTCAGTACAATGGCGAATTTTATGAACAGATCGATGGGGTAGCCATGGGAAGCCCCCTAAGTCCCGCAATTGCGAATTTATTCATGGAATATTTTGAACATCAAGCACTGCAGTCGGCCAAAAAACGCCCCTCGAAGTGGTATCGGTATGTGGATGATACCTTTGTAATATGGAATCATGAGGAAGAAGACTTGAATGATTTCCTGGTACACTTAAATAGCATCAACCCAAAGATTAAATTTACTATGGAGAAGGAGAAGAACGGACAACTTAACTTCTTGGATGTATCAGTTATCAAACGGGCAGATGGAACCTTAGGTCATAAGGTGTACAGGAAAGGTACACATACTGATCGCTACCTCCATAAGAACTCAAACCACCACCCTAGGCAAAAGAGGGGGGTCATAAAAACATTAGTGGATAGGGCCAACAATATTTGTGAACCAGGCTTCTTACAAGAAGAACTAAATCATTTACGAATAGCCTTTGCAAAAAATGGTTATACGAAAAACGAGATTAACCGAGCACTTCACCCAAATAGAAAAATGCCTAAAAATAGGAGAGAGCAACAACCATCAGCTGGAAAAGTATTTCTTCCGTTCATCCATAATATCACGGATCGCATTGGAAAAGTACTAGCCAAGTTTCACGTAGAGACCATTTTCAGACCTACTAAGAAAATTAGTGAATGCCTAAGATCAACAAAAGATGCTCGTCACCCCCTAGCCACCCCAGGGGTATATAAAATTCCGTGCAGTTGTGGCAGGGTTTACATAGGAACTACAAAAAGAAGCATCAATACACGGTTGACGGAGCACAAAAGAAACTGTCGCTTGGGACATATCGACAAATCGGCAGTAGCGGAACATGTTTTTAAGGATGGAGATCACGAAATAAAATTTGGTGAAACCAGCGTGCTAGCGAGGACGTCGCATTATTATACACGTATGTGTAGAGAGGCAATTGAAATCCACAAACATCAATACAATTTTAATCGTAAAGAAGAAGGATTAAAATTGGATAAGATATGGCGGTCGACGTTGCATCAATCACGTGACAATCGATTGTCTGCAATCGAGAGAACAGACGATAGCCAGAGATAGCTGCACATCGACGCCACGTGACGTGCGGTGGCGCCCTCTACGATATCCATATAAGCGGCGGCCCCAGCTCCTAGCAGCCAGTCGTTGACTCACCTCCGAAGATGTTCTCCGTAGTTGAGAACGAAACGTTAGGTAGAAGAAGTTTTACAGATCGACCACGGCAACTTAGCCCGGAAGTGTTTATTGATGAATAGCACTAATAGTTTCAAAAACAAATTGAAATCATACCTCCTTGACAACTCCTCCTATACCATAGATGAATTCTTGAATGTGAGTAAATAAATCTGGAGATATAATATATGCATTTTGTGCCATTTAAGGGAATGGGATAGATAATAGGAATATTTGATTATAACACTATGATGTAAACAAAATAAAAAGAAAAAAACTTGTTTCCTATGCGCATTTCTTGTGCATTTGACACGTTCCACATCATAACGGATTTTCCATGCTATTGATCAATGGAACACGTAACTAACTAGATACCATTATTTTTTCGAGTTTATGACATTACATATTGTGGCTATCAAAATTCGATAGAATATATGCACACACTACTACAGTATTGCACAAAAGATTCGAAGAGATTTCTACTTGCTACTAAGCGCAAATACCTAAAATATTTTAAGTATTCTATTACATGGAGTATTTAGTAAGCGATGTTATACATAGGCTGGTTTTCTTCAGGATTCTGATTCACCATATTATTCGCCACTGTTTTTGTTACAAAAACTTGTTTTGCAACATAATCTGAGTATAATGCGACTGTCTTACACCATCTACATCTACGTGTTTACTCCTTTATTCACAATGAAGTGCCTGGCAGAAGGGTTCAATGAACCACCTTGAAGCTGTCTCTCTACCGTTCCACTCTCGAAAGGCACGCGGGAAAAACGAGCACTTAAATTTTTCTGTGCGAGCACTGATTTCTCTTATTTTATCGTGATGGTCATTTCTCCCTCTGTAGGTGGGTGCCAACAGAACGTTTTCGCAAGCGGAGGAAAAAACTGGTGATTGAAATGTGATGAGATGATCCCGTCGCAACGAAAAACGCCTTTGTTTTAATGATTGCCACTCCAATTCACGTATCATGTCTGTGACACTATCTCCCCTATTTCGCGATAATATAAAACGAGCATCTGTCAGTCCCACCTGATGCGGATCGCACACCGCACAGAAGTACTCCAGAATAGCGCGGACAAGCGTGGTGTAAGCAGTCTCTTTAGTAGACCTGTTTCACCTTCTAGGTGTTCTGCCAATTAATCGCAGTCTTTGGTTTGCTCTACCCACAATATTATCTATGTGATCGTTCCAATTTAGGTTATTTGTAATTGTAATCCATAAGTACTTAGTTGAATTTACAGCCTTCAGATTTGTGTGACTTATCACGTAATCGAAATTTAGCTGATTTCTTTTAGTACTCATGTGAATAACTTCGCACTTTTCCCTATTCAGGGTCAATTGCCACTTTTCGCACAACACAGATATCTTATCTAAATCATTTTGCAAGTCGTTTTAATCATCTGATGATTTTACAAGACGGTAAATCACCGCATCATCTGCAAAAAATCTAAGACGGCTACTCAGATTGTCTCCTATGTCATTAATATAGATCAGGAACAATAGATGGCTCAAAAAAATGGTTCAAATGGCTCTGAGAACTATGGGACTTAACATCTGTGGTCATCAGTCCCCTAGAACTTACAAGGGGAGGCCGCCAATTGTGAAATTCAGAATCGATTCATACTGCGCATAATAAAAGCTCATGGCCAGAGGTGTAATGTGGCAAAGCACCAAGATGCACTTCTCAGCCGTTGTCGAGAAAATCGACAGTTAAAAGAAACCGTTGCGGTGAAATACTCTCTACAACTGATAACTTTCTACAGCATCGTGGCGCAGCGGTAAGCGCTCGGGTTCGTAATCCGAAGGCCGCCAGATCGAATCTCGCGCCATGCAACCCTTTTTTTTTAGTATTTGTTTTTTGTAATTCAAAGATCTATATAATTCCCGGCAATCAATGGCAACAATTATGGATATAATAAGTTGTTGAAAGTCGTTTGTCGTGGAAGAACTGACGACTTCGAACATCATTACGTTTTCCGCAAACAAAGTTGTATTTCACAAATATTATTAATTGTCTTCATAATGTTAACCACGTATAGTTAACGGAAAACGTAGAAACGATATTCCGAAACGAATACGTATAGCGTAAGTCAAACTTTCGAATTAGAACAGAGACCCCACGAACACAAATTTGCTGTGGCAGGTATGAAATATAAACTCCGTTACTCGCTCGTTACACTTGAAGGACAGATGTTGAATGGGCCGAAACGAGCAGCCGCATAACAGCGTAGTTGCCTGCTAACTTCGAAAGAAGGTAGATGCGGTCCCTAGCGCAACCTATAACATCGTCGAAAATCAGTGCGGACGGGAGAGCTTTGGTTCACCCTGTTAAACAAACGGAAAAATGGAGGCGGTACAATTGTAGAGCGATCCGCCTTCACCAACATGCATAAGTATATATATATATATATATATATATATATATATATATATATATATATATATATATATATATACACTCCTGGAAATGGAAAAAAGAACACATTGAAACCGGTGTGTCAGACCCACCATACTTGCTCCGGACATTGCGAGAGGGCTGTACAAGCAATGATCACACGCACGGCGCAGCGGACACACCAGGCACCGCGGTGTTGGCCGTCGAATGGCGCTAGCTGCGCAACATTTGTGCACCGCCGCCGTCAGTGTCAGCCAGTTTGCCGTGGCATACGGAGCTCCATCGCAGTCTTTAACACTGGTAGCATGCCGCGACAGCGTGGACGTGAACCGTATGTGCAGTTGACGGACTTTGAGCGAGGGCGTATAGTGGGCATGCGGGAGGCCGGGTGGACGTACCGCCGAATTGCTCAACACGTGGGGCGTGAGGTCTCCACAGTACATCGATGTTGTCGCCAGTGGTCGGCGGAAGGTGCACGTGCCCGTCGACAGGGGACCGGACCGCAGCGACGCACGGATGCACGCCAAGACCGTAGGATCCTACGCAGTGCCGTAGGGGACCGCACCGCCACTTCCCAGCAAATTAGGGACAATGTTGCTCCCGGGGTATCGGCGAGGACCATTCGCAACCGTCTCCATGAAGCTGGGCTACGGTCCCGCACACCGTTAGGCCGTCTTCCGCTCACGCCCCAACATCGTGCAGCCCGCGTCCAGTGGTGTCGCGACAGGCGTGAATGGAGGGACGAATGGAGACGTGTCGTCTTCAGCGATGAGAGTCGCTTCTGCCTTGGTGCCAATGATGGTCGTATGCGTGTTTGGCGCCGTGCAGGTGAGCGCCACAATCAGGACTGCATACGACCGAGGCACACAGGGCCAACACCCGGCATCATGGTGTGGGGAGCGATCTCCTACACTGGCCGTACACCACTGGTGATCGTCGAGGGGACACTGAATAGTGCACGGTACATCCAAACCGTCATCGAACCCATCGTTCTACCATTCCTAGACCGGCAAGGGAACTTGCTGTTCCAACAGGACAATGCACGTCCGCATGTATCCCGTGCCACCCAACGTGCTCTAGAAGGTGTAAGTCAACTACCCTGGCCAGCAAGATCTCCGGATCTGTCCCCCATTGAGCATGTTTGGGACTGGATGAGGCGTCGTCTCACGCGGTCTGCACGTCCAGCACGAACGCTGGTCCAACTGAGGCGCCAGGTGGAAATGGCATGGCAAGCCGTTCCACAGGACTACATCCAGCATCTCTACGATCGTCTCCATGGGAGAATAGCAGCCTGCATTGCTGCGAAAGGTGGATATACACTGTACTAGTGCCGACATTGTGCATGCTCTGTTGCCTGTGTCTATGTGCCTGTGGTTCTGTTAGTGTGATCATGTGATGTATCTGACCCCAGGAATGTGTCAATAAAGTTTCCCCTTCCTGGGACAATGAATTCACGGTGTTCTTATTTCAATTTCCAGGAGTGTATATACTCATCACACGCACGGCACAGCGGACACACCAGGAACCGCGGTGTTGGCCGTCGAATGGCGCTAGCTGCGCAGCATTTGTGCACCGCCGCCGTCAGTGTCAGCCAGTTTGCCGTGGCATACGGAGCTCCATCGCAGTCTTTAACACTGGTAGCATGCCGCGACAGCGTGGACGTGAACCGTATGTGCAGTTGACGGACTTTGAGCGAGGGCGTATAGTGGGCATGCGGGAGGCCGGGTGGACGTACCGCCGAATTGCTCAACACGTGGGGCGTGAGGTCTCCACAGTACATCGATGTTGTCGCCAGTGGTCGGCGGAAGGTGCACGTGCCCGTCGACCTGGGACCGGACCGCAGCGACGCACGGATGCACGCCAAGACCGTAGGATCCTACGCAGTGCCGTAGGGGACCGCACCGCCACTTCCCAGCAAATTAGGGACACTGTTGCTCCTGGGGTATCGGCGAGGACCATTCACAACCGTCTCCATGAAGCTGGGCTACGGTCCCGCACACCGTTAGGCCGTCTTCCGCTCACGCCCCAACATCGTGCAGCCCGCGTCCAGTGGTGTCGCGACAGGCGTGAATGGAGGGACGAATGGAGACGTGTCGTCTTCAGCGATGAGAGTCGCTTCTGCCTTGGTGCCAATGATGGTCGTATGCGTGTTTGGCGCCGTGCAGGTGAGCGCCACAATCAGGACTGCATACGACCGAGGCACACAGGGCCAACACCCGGCATCATGGTGTGGGGAGCGATCTCCTACACTGGCCGTACACCACTGGTGATCGTCGAGGGGACACTGAATAGTGCACGGTACATCCAAACCGTCATCGAACCCATCGTTCTACCATTCCTAGACCGGCAAGGGAACTTGCTGTTCCAACAGGACAATGCACGTCCGCATGTATCCCGTGCCACCCAACGTGCTGTAGAAGGTGTAAGTCAACTACCCTGGCCAGCAAGATCTCCGGATCTGTCCCCCATTGAGCATGTTTGGGACTGGATGAAGCGTCGTCTCACGCGGTCTGCACGTCCAGCACGAACGCTGGTCCAACTGAGGCGCCAGGTGGAAATGGCATGGCAAGCCGTTCCACAGGACTACATCCAGCATCTCTACGATCGTCTCCATGGGAGAATAGCAGCCTGCATTGCTGCGAAAGGTGGATATACACTGTACTAGTGCCGACATTGTGCATGCTCTGTTGCCTGTGTCTATGTGCCTGTGGTTCTGTCAGTGTGATCATGTGATGTATCTGACCCCAGGAATGTGTCAAAGTTTCCCCTTCCTGGGACAATGAATTCACGGTGTTCTTATTTCAATTTCCGGGAGTATATATATATATATATATATATATATATATATATATATATATATATGAATTACAAAAAACTAATTAAAAAAAGTTGCATGGCGCGAGATTCGATCCGGCGACTTTCGGATTACGAACCCGAGCGCTTACCGCTGCGCCACGATGCTGTAGAAAATTATCAAGCGTAGAGAGTATTTCACCGCAACGGTTTCTTTTAACTGTCGATTTTCTCGACAACGGCTGAGAAGGGCATCTTGGTGCTTTGCCACATTACACCCCTGGCCATGAGCTTTTATTATGCGCATTATGAATCGAATCTGAATTTCACAATTGGCGGCCTCACCTTGTTAGAACTACTTAAACCTAACTAACCTAAGTACATCACACACATCCATGCCCGAGGCAGGATTCTAACCTGCGACCGTAGCGGTCACGCGGTTCCAGACTGAAGCGCCTAGAACCGCATGGCCACACCGGCCGACTAACAATAGATGGCCTGTAACACTTCCTTGGGGAACGCTGGATATTACTTCTGTTTTACTCGATGACTTTCCGTCGATTACTACGAACTGTGACCTTGTTGTATAGCAGAAGACCAGTATTATCCATGCATATGTTGTAGGGACTACAATGATTGGCAACTGAGCTGTCGCCTTACCGCCATAGGCGAAGGTACACAGAGATCATAAAGTGCTGAACACGCATACAAATTCAGGAGCCCGCGACGGAACAGGCAACTAACCAAAGTGTGGAGAACCGGATGAATGTAGATGAATTATTTAAGCCTGTTGCTTTAAGCAGAGTACCACAACTCTTAATACGAATAATAACAACATTTGAAATACATATTTCCGGAATATATCAATTCTGCAAGTTATTTTCAAGAACTTGAGAGCAAAAGCTTTCACTTTAAATGAAATATGCAGTCCCATTATTAATGTTTTTTTACCACACAACAACTTCGTTGTTGTTCTTCTTTATTCCGGTTCTTTATTTCTCCGGTATTGCTACATCTTCCGTCGGTGTGTTCTTTTCCTTGTTTCTGTCCATATAGTGGAAGAGGAACTGATGGGATGGTAAGTTGTGTGGCGTCTTATTGGCGTGACTTCTTAGGCAATTGGAATTCAATTCGTAAATAAGTACAAAGAATCTATGGCGCATGCAGAATAAAAAAGGACCTAAGAACTCAGAGCTCAGAATAACAAAATAAATTTATTAATAAGTATAAACAATGCAAAGTGCATGCAGAATAAACATCTGCCAAAGAACCCAAGGCTCAAAGCACAAAATGAGACTCACGAACCTTTTACAGGCAATGGACTGCGCCTACTTGCTCTTAGTCTTGGATGCATGAAGTTTTATTTATGACTGAAGCTCTTGTGGCCAACTCTACTATCTCTGACGCACTATCTCCACAGTATTGCGTCAAATGATTTTAACTCAGCCAGCGACTCACCTGGAAGATTGCTATTGCTCTAAGCTTTTTTTCCAGTCTACCGAATGGACTGATGCGGTGTGGGGCGGCGGATTATTGAGAAATATGTTCGTTGTTTGCATAAATGTTTGAAGAATGTATGTAAAATCCAGTTCCTATTATTTAGAATGTTATTTATGCTGTCTTTCGCCGTTTTCAACACTGGCTCTCTAATTACACTATAGCAACCAGAAAGTGATTTAACAAAACGTGAAGCCTGTAATTAGAATTCCTAGTGCCCACTTCATCTGAGAATACAAATTATAGCTGCAGCTATTAGCTCTGAGGAAATAGGGAGATTGTCCGGGATTTATAATCAAAAACGATTTTCCAAAATAGTTGGGTATATTCTCAAAGTCACTGATGAAAAACAAAGTATCCATACAACCTAACTAACAGAGCAGTTCAGAGTCTAATGCGCTGATGCAACTATAAATGTCCGAATTAAATGTCAAAATGAATGCTCGCCATAATTTGATGATTAGTTTCATCAAACGCCACGCAAAATAATTGGTAGAATGTCTGTCCCGCGACGGCACGTGAAAATACGACAATACGCAAACTGAAGCTAGATAATGAAAATCATCCCAGAATTAACACTTCACTCGCAAATGATTTCCTGGTTACGCGCATCTCGAGTAACTGAATACGGCATCCGAGGCTGTTTGTAGCTATGATCCCGACGCAGATGGTGTGTTATTCAGCGTCTGGAGAGAACTGGGGCCTTCCTTCCTCGCGCAGCTTTCTTATATATAAAGCCGCTGTGCGGACGGCTGAGGGAACGCCTGATCAAATCGGCTCTCCCGACTAGCCGCTGGGCTAGTAAGGCACCACTTTAAGTTACCTAATAAATCATAGCTTCTCTTGCTGATGGCCGATGAAGCTCTTAATTTAAACTTGCATTCAGCACGCAGGTAAGTATTGATAATAAAATTTTGACGTGGCTAAGTTAAATATTTTGGGCGAGAGAATTAATTTAATTACACTGCACGCAGTAGACGAGCTCTGAACTGGCTCTTTGGAGATACGCTATCGCTATAATTTTATAGGTATTCAAATGAAACTTTTCACATCTTCATAGTTATAGTGGATCTCCAACCTATTTAAATCTAAACATCCTAGCCTTATTTACTAGCCCACTTAATCTATCTTGCTTCCTTAAGTTTTGAGACGAAAACCAGAAAATCATGAATTTCCACTAAAATCTTAATTTGTGAAATCCAAAGTACTGTTTTTATTAAATTATTATGAAAGATGAATCTAAATATAAATTTTGAAGTCTCTAGCTCTTTTCTGTTGCGCCAATGATTTTTACATAAAAACGTCCAAATTTCGAAAATGGTTTAAGTTATCGAAATGATATTCAACACACATTAATTTAGTATTACTCTTGACATGCTAGAAAAGTTTTAGGTTATTTGCTTAATTTTTAAAGTATTGCGCAACATTTATGACGTCAGAGCTAGTTACAGCAGACTGGCTGGCACACAGTGGAAAGACTGATGTGAATTTACTACAGCGTGAGTAGGCTGCTTCCCTACAGCGGCACGAAGCGAATTACTCTCCTGTGCCAAACTTTTCATCTCAGTGTAGCACTTGCAACCTACATCCTCAATTATTTGCTGATGTACCCCAGTCTCTGTCTTCCTCTACAGCTTTTACTCTCTACAGCTCCATCTAGTACCATGAAAGTTATTCGACGCCTTCGCAGATGTCTTTCATACTGTTTCTTTTCCTTGTCAGTTTTTTCCCTGTATTTCATTGCTCCATAATTCAATAGAGAACCTGTTCATTCGTTACCTTACCAGTCTACCTTATTTACAGAGTTCTTCTGTAGCACTACTGTAACTGGGTAACCTCTTTTGATGCCAGGCAATTGTCAGGATGAGCATTACTGCAAAGGGCTTTAGATTCTAAAGCATTACGTCAGGGTGAAAAACACTAAATAAATTACTTTTTCTCTCTTAACAACATGTGGGCAGGGTGGGTTCTTCCTTGGCTCAGGTATGAGGTAGAATGAAACAGTATTTTTACATAAGATAACTTTTATTGAAAGATTTGTACAATGGTTTCCTTACTGGATTGTTCTGGCTGGGAGAGCGGCAGCTGTGTCGTTTGCGAAGCCTTTTGTTGCGTGAGCGACGGCGTCTGATTATGCCTGGCCGTGTGTATCTCGTGTCGCCGTCTCGCCCAGTTCACTGGAGACGCGCATCGCGAGGTGGCCCGTTTAATTATTGCGAGTGAAGTCGTGAACCGGATGGTGATACCTTGGATGTGGCGTCCCAGTGTTTGTCTTCTCTATGAGGCCGCATGTGACAGTGTTGTGCGTCGGCCAGCGGAGCGGCGTGGCGGGGGAAGGCCAGTGTCCCGGACTCGAACAACGGACTCCAGCTTGCCAGTCTTATGCTGTCAGATCTCCATCAGCAGCTCAAAGGTGACTGCTGATGTGAGGCCGTCTCCTTCCCGTCCTGGTGGACGACTTCACGGTCATTGCCTCGTCTGTCACGTTGAAAAGCTTCTCGAAGAATCTTCTTAACGTCGGTCATTGGCTCTTGGAATGTAGGCGAGGGCCTTTGATCACATGTGACAATTGAGAAACACGTGAGCTGGTAGGGCGATGCCCTGACGGCTGAATCGACAGCTTCCGCATATGTGTGGAGGGCGATGGCTTCTCCTGAACGTGCTGACTTCGTGGTCATTGCCTCTTCTGCTCTGCCTGCTGTTTGCCAGTGTGCAACTAAACTAAGTTTTTCATTTATTTTCTAATTTATACTTTACTTCAAATTGATTTCACTAATGTATTTACCTCTCTTAAGTACCACTCACCACTACATATTAAATGCTGTGATTCTCCTCTGTTCCGGTTTTCCCACAGTGAATGTTTCACTACCATACAATGCTGTACTGCAAACTACCACTCTCAGAAATTTCTTCCCTAAACTGAGATCTATACCTGATGCTAGTAGAAGTATTATCCTTGAAGACCGCCAAGATTGCTAGCAATTATTTATATTATTGTGACCTGTTTCGACAGATCTACACTGTTATCATCGGATATTGTAATCTCATTACTTGTACATGCTTGTAACAATACTGACAGTCACATCGTGATGTTGCTTGAAATAAAACGTGGGAGGGAACATTAACATGTCAGAAAAACAATAACACACAAGTCAAAGGTACATGTTGTGCTGATGTAACAACGGGCATTTGCAAGTGTTTTCGAATGCATCTGAATAGTTGTGACTTTCCTCTGGACATGAAACTGACTTTTGAAACACCAGAAAGACGTATATTTTTGAGTTATTGCTTGTACTAACTTATTACATTAAACAAAAGAGAAAAGAGTGTACAAAAAGCTCGTACGTATTCAAGTCAATGTCTCTGTGAGAGCCAAATATGTACGTGGGGAGCACTCTTTGCAAATTCGCTTTCAGATCGCATCCAAACTGATGCATTGCCAAACAAGTGAGTAGTAGGTATCATTTGCCAAGGAGTTCTCTCTTTACAAGTGCTAGTTTGCATTTTATGTTCTCCTTGCCCCGTCTGTCACGTGGTTTTTTTTTTTTTTTTTTTTTTTTTTTTTTTTTTTTTGCTGCCTGTGGAGCAGAATTCTTCAACTTCATCTACTCTGTAGTAATCAACACTCCTGACGTTAAATTTCTAGCTGTTCTCATTTCTTCTACTTCTCAGTAGTTTCTTCTTTTTTCTGTTTACCCTAAATCCATATACTATGCTCACTACGCCGGCCGGTGTGGCCGAGCGGTTCTATGCGCTACAGTCGGGAACCGCGAGACGGCTACGGTTGCAGGCTCGAATCCTGCCTCGGGCATGGATGTGTGTGATGTCCTTAGGTTAGTTAGGTTTAAGTAGTTCTGAGTTCTAGGGGACTGATGACCTCAGAAGTTAAGTCCCATAGTGCTCAGAGCCATATGAACCATTTATGCTCACCACACTGTACATGCCTTTCAACAGATCTTGTAATTCTTCTTCATTTTCACTGAGGATAGCATTATCATGAGTGTATCTTGAAACTGATATCAGTTTACCTTGAATTTTCACCCCACTTTTGAACCTATATTTTATTTCCGTCATTACTTCTTCGACGTATACAGATTGAACACCAGGAGCGAAAGACTACATCCCTGTCTTACAACCCTTTTAATCCGTATACCTCCTTTTTGGTGTTCCACTATTATTTTTCCATCTTGGTTCTTTTACTTGATGTACATCACCAGTCTCTCCCTAAGGATTACCACTATTTTTCTCACGATTTCGAACACCTTTCATCATTTCTGTTGTCGGACGCTTTTTCCGGTTCGACAAATGCTATGACCGTGCCTTTATTTTTCTTCAGTCTGGCTTTCATTATCAACCACCACTCCTCAACTAAACCCTCTTTTTTTTTTTTTTTAGCCCGCATCTCGTGGTCGTGCGGTAGCGTTCTCGCTTCCCACGCCCGGGTTCCCGGGTTCGATTCCCGGCGGTGTCAGGGATTTTCTCTGCCTCGTGACGGCTGGGTGTTGTGTGACGTCCTTCGGTTAGTTAGGTTTAAGTAGTTCTAAGTTCTAGGGGACTGATGACCATAGCTGTTAAGTCACATAGTGCTCAGAGCCATTTGACCCATTTTTTTTTAACCCTCTTTCCTAAAGCCAAACTGTTCGTTAACTGATACAGCCTCACTTTTCTTTTCCATTCATCTATATGTTATTCTCGTTAGCTACTTCGATGCATCAACTGATAAGCTGGTTGTGCGATCAATCTGCTCGTAGGCTCTTGCAATCTTGGGAAATGTCTCGATTATATTTTTTCGTAAGTCTGATGGCAGTTTATATCGCCAGACTCATGCACACCAACGTGAATAATCGTTTGGTTGCCACTTCCCTAAATGACCAGTTGAAAAATCGGAAGAAAGCGTAGTGCTATCCCTGACGATGATGGAATATTCTTCAAGAAACACAAATATGAGACTACTCAACGACAGCTGCCGGATCAGGGTTTGAAGGCAGACCCTCTAAGAACGCGAGCGCCACACCTATAGCTATTGCGCCACACCATTACCTGCCGAATCGACTATAAGGAAGGTAGCACGCGCTGCGCTCCGGAGTTGGCACTGAAGAGGAAGCAGATTGGGGAGCCCAGAAGCTGGCGCGCCCGCATTGCCGGCGGAGCCGATATTCATCTGGGCGCCGCGGTGCGACGGCCGGCCGGCTGGATAGGAAATGACTGCACTCTGTTAAAGTCGGCGCCCGCTTCATTTCCTGCCGATGGCGCGCGCACCGCCGTTATTTATGGCCTCGGGGCCTCACGCACGCTCCAGCGCACTCGCAGCTCCGGCCGGCGCGGTCTTTGATAGGCTCTCTCGCTGCGTCGCCGCTCAGCTGCCTCGTGTAATCGATAGGGAAGGCTAGTCTAGTTACAATTCCAGATGATGAGTGACTTGTAAACTTCTAAATCTAGGATACTGTAGACTACCGTAAGTAAGCGTAGACTATGGTAGTTCTCCTAGTACCTTGGTCAGTTATGGAGGTTGTAACCTCCCCCTCACTTATCACCTTAATGACAGCGAAAAATTAAACCGCGTGTACAAAAATGGGAATCTGGGAAAAGCAATCGTCACCGAAGTTAATCTGTTGGTAAAGAGGGAGGAAAGAGTTACATCTAAATGAAAGGAAAAATGCAAATGAAACTGGTGGAAATTAATTTTGAAAAAAGGGTAAAATTAATAAAGAAAGTAAATGTGCGGTCGTCACGTTAACAATTAATTGGCGTTAATTAGATATTTGAGATTTGGGGAAAATTACGGTCGCCAGTCCTATGGACATCTACTCTAATAACTGAAAAAGAAAGGTTATTGCACATATAATTAGCACTAAAAGCGTGGCAACTGAAGGTTGACACGTGTTGTGTGAAAACTGAAAGTTTGTCAGAAGTAATAAATTTCGCTACACTCTGACTTAATTTAGCAAAAGAATTTATGAAACCGGAAAATTGAAAGTTAATTTAGTGACTGAAATTAATAGTAAGATTTGTTTCTGGAGCACTACGAAATTCAGTACAATAAGGTTAGTCTTGGGGTACCTCAACAATCATTTCAAAAGCTACTTGAAGCTACGCAATTTAGAAATAAGAGATTTAACATTGAACTTGAATTAAATGATTCTGAACAATTAACAATAGTAACATTTAGTACGTACCAAGCCGAGCTGCAGTCACAGGTAAGCTAAAATATGGTAACAAAACTCTCACTCTTAATTTCTGCTTGCGTAATCTAAATATTGTAGCCAGCTATGAATACTTTAACTGAACTTTGAAACAGTGAAATGGAATGATATTACTTTAATGCTGGCGTCTGAATTTCAACGAAACTCGGGTTCATTTCGGAAAAGGATGGGGCCCTGCTTGGTAATGCAATTGGGACAATGAGCAACAAAGGTTCATGCTAAGTTGCTGTAATTTTGTGATGCAACAATTTTAAAAGATGAGGTCTGCCATACAGTTCTAAAACTTTACGTGCTTCCGGTCTTCCTTGTTGGTTGATTGAAGGTTTGCAGTCGTCGGTCGAGCAGGTGACGACAGTCACTCATTGTCGGCCGTCGCTGTTGCAGAAGCTGGATGTTGGCGCGCCTTCTTCTCAACACGGTCACCAGGCGAAACGGGCTCTTGATGTGCGCCAGCTAATGCTTCCCGTCCGCGACACCGTGTCGGAAACTATCATAGCAATTCGAGCGCAATTACATGCTGCCAAACCCCGAAAGCGCGGCAACTCGCGGGAGCGTCACACAACACACCTGCTCCACTGCACTACTCCAGCCAGAATCCCTCTGCCCGCGGTCCATGTGGCAGAGTTAACACTACCAAAGATCTTAAACACTTTGGTTCTCCACACGACCTATCGATGTAATCGTTCGATAGCATAGTTTTCCCTAGGCCAGACCCAGCGTAAAAATACAAATAATCTAGACACAACAAACCAATTATACATCGACGTAAATGCATATATATACAAATAGTAAAGCAATTACAATATACAAAGACACAGAAACGTCATATCTTCAGGTAACAAAATAAGGAAAAAAATTTATAGTACAATAGATGGAAATAGGAGGATATGCATTTCGGGCGTTACTAGGTACACGTGTTTCCTGTACGTTGGTAGTATTGCATACCTATCTGGTGCACCTCACAACGATCGCTTTCTTTACGTACGCCATCAGTGACTCATTAGATTCCCCTAACAACCGGAAACAATGAACCGTCCAGAAACTGAGTGACGGTACGTAGAAGGCCGGTTAACCTACAGAAAAATTTTGCTCTACTTCCGTACCCTCCTGTCTGTAACTTAACAATAAACAGTATTTTTTAGCAAAACTGAAACTGTCAATGTTTTATTCACGTTTTATTCGAAAATTGTTGATTTGTAATGTGAAGCAGAGGAATGTTACACTAAAAATAAAGAAAACAATGCAGATTTATCATAGAGTGCCAGAAAACCAAACTTACACAACAAAAAGCTAAAATAAAGAATATATATTGGTACAACACCTCGTCTAACGTATAGAAATCGTGTTTCTGTTAGCCGGCCGTGGTGGCCAAGCGGTTCTGGGCGCTTCAGTCTGGAACCACGCGGCCGCTACGGTCGCAGGTTCGAATCCTGCCTCGGGCATGGATGTGTGTGATTTCCTTAGGTTAGTTAGGTTTAAGGGGACTGATGGCCTCAGATGTTACGTCCGATAGTGCTCAGAGCCATTTTGAACCGTGTTTCTGTTACTTATAAACAAATTTCGTGTTTATCAATAACAGGAAACTCTTGTCTTTTATAATAATAAAATTGTTATTTTGTGCTCTCCATCATGATAAAAGGATATAGTTATTTTGTGGCCTTCATCACGATGAAAGCCAAGAGTTTCCTGTTATTGATAAACTTGAAATTTGTTTCTGAGTAACAGAAACATGATTTATATAAATTAGACGACTTTTTTTTTAGTAAACTGGGTTTTCTGGCGTAAAGCTTGTGCATGCTAGTTGTACTTGCATCAAAATTAATTGCTTCAATTCCATAAAAGTACAGAAGTTATGCGATCAAATAATTATCACATGTGAAATGTAAAATTCAATTTATACTACGTAAGGATATAAAATACAGTGTGGTATACCACTAAATGATGTGCGGTTCTGATTACGTGTGAATCAAACAGCCAAACAAACAAAAAACAGAGAGATCGTCGGCTTCCATTTTCTCTCTTACACATTCATCTATGTTTCTTTCCCTACCAATTCTACCAGCACTACGTGTAATCCTCCCCTTTACTACGTCATTTATGCAATGTATCAAATCAACTGAACGATTGTTTCAGTGGAGGGCGACTCTAGTCACATGTGTTCTTTCGACCTCAACGGACACGCAGGACGAGCGATTTACTATAGTGTGCTTACCCGAAAAAGTTAACTAAAAACCTGGCCTTGGTGGCAGTACCCTCGCGCATTCTCCAGGAGGAAATGACAGCATTCACGCCTATATTCTCACAATTGGAGCCATGTCACGTCCGTACGCCAATACTCTCCACAGTGAACTACTATATGTTGACCTCCACTTCTCTTTGAAAGTCTCCTCAGACAATATTCCTTTGCCAGCAGTATAATACACTGTTGTGACAAAAGCCATGGAATACCTCGAAATATCGTATAGGACCTCCCTTTGCCCAGCTTAGTGGAGCAGCTCGACGAGGTGTGGATTCAACAAGTCTCTGGAAGTCCTTGGCAGAAATACATGTTGCCTGCATAGTCATCCACTATTGCGAAATTGTTGTGTCTAGGATCTCGTGCACGAACTGCTATCTCGATGATGTCCTGTATATTTTCGATGGGATTCATGTCGGGCGATCTGGATGGCCAAATCATTCGCTCGAACTGTACTGAATGTCCTGCAAACAACGCGAGAACAATTCTGGCCTTTTGATACGGCGTATTGCACTCCATAAAAATTTCATCGTTATATGGGAACATGAAGTCCGCCCTGCAAATGGTCTCCATGTAGCAGAACATAACGATTCACAGTCAATTAGAGGTTCAGTTCGACTAGAGGACCCAGCCCATTCCATGTAAACGTGGCCCACACCATTGTGAAGCCGCCACCAGTTTTCATGGTACCTTTTGATAACTTGGGTCCATGGCTTCGTGGGATCTACGCCACACTCGAACCCTGACTCATCTTACCACGCTACTGTTTTCCAGTTTTTGTCAAGAGTCCAGGAAAGGCGCAACAGGCGATCTCGTGCAGTCAGCAAAGGCACACGCGTCGGTCTTCTGTTGCCATAGCCCATTAACGCCAAATTTCGCCGCCCTGTCCTGACGAATACGTTTGTCGTACGTCCCACATTGATTTCTGCTATTATTTCACGCAGTGTTGCTTGTCGGCACTGATAGATCCAAGCAAACGCCGCTGCTCTCGGTCGTTAAATAAAGGCCGTCAACCACTTTGCTGTCCGTGCAGAGAGGTAATTCCTAAAATTTTCAATTCCCTAACGATTTCCGAAATGGAGTGCGTCTAGCTCCAACTAGCATTCGGCGTTCGATGTCTGTTAATTCGTGTGGTGCGGCCATAATCACTTCGGAAAACTTTGCACATGAATCACCTGAGCAAAAATGACACCTACGCCAGTACACTGCTCTTTTATACCTTGTGTAAGCGAAACTACCGCAAATGAATTTTTTCTCCCCGGAGTATATCTGAATGTATTACTTATCTTAATTCTGAACATTCTTTCGTGAAAGTTAACATGGTTTGACTTTGTTGAAACTATGTCTTCTCCCTCGCTCTCTGTAACTCGATTATTTTGGCAACATTTAAAAATAACTCTCATGGACATGCAAAGTTTTCTTGAAGTTTCCTTGCCAAGCTTCAGTTCAGTAGTGTGCGAAAACAGCTGCAAAGATTTCATAGGGTTTGTATTTCAACGTAATGCTTATAATATGACAGAGCTGCATGCTCAGTAATGCAGGGTGTCATAAACTATCTTTACAAATTATGATTTAAAATAAATATGAAATTGTTTTAGGTAATAAATACTGGTTTTCAGCATGTGGCAAAGTAAATTATAAGTTTTGTCATATTTTCCAGACGTCAGAATTTTGATGAAAATATTGCACCCCACAGGTTGCTCAGTGCGTAGCCCGGTACATGAAAACGAAGTCCGAAATCCAAATGTAACAAAAGTTTCTGACACATTACGCAAGGGGGTAGCCGTCCGTACCAGCTGTCCAGGCTCGAGAAATGTAGTTTATGGAAACAGGAAGTGTTCTTCATAAGCAGAGGACGGGCAGCCCATCTGAACAACGCAATGGAGCCATTTGGATAGCGTCCGACAAAATGCGTATATACGGCAGTCAGATATTTGGAAATGCCTCCATCGTCGTCCATGATTTCTGGGTTTTATCTCAGGCTTATTTTGCGGTTTATGATTATAAATGCTTTTACGAGAATTAGTTACCGAGCCTATGACGTAACCTCCCTCCCCCCCCCCCCCCCTCCCTTAACTCAACTTCGAGGAACAGGCTCTGTCTTACAGTTTTCTCGCCTAGGAAAGCTGATTTCACCACGCCTGTGGAAGCCTTACTCTGCCATGGCGGGTAAGATTAGAGGATGAAAATGGAAGACACTCTCGGGACCTCGCAATCTAATACAGGTACCAACGGGGTTGACAATGGCATAGTTTCCAAGAGAAGCTGACAGGAAAAGAAAGAGAAGAAGTCTGACAAAAGTAATTGGAAGCAATGTGAGGCTTTGCTAAGGGCCCATGGGGACCACTCTTCGTCTGGTATCTTATATATTGATTAGTCTGGAATAGATGGGCTTGCTAACAGCATCACTTAGACACACAAACCTGCTTACCATGTTAAGTGGTAGTCCATGAGACTGCAATGTTATACCTTCGTTTGTTATGCGCTGTGATACCTCTCCCAGAGGTTCGAATGGAGGATTAAACCGTAATCTTTCCCCAATGATACCTGTTGAATCACATGAATACACGCTGTGTGTCTCTCGTTAATTGCTTTCCATTGCTTCTGCATCCACGTGCCGTTGATCCTCGCCTATTCTTTCTGCTTTTAAGGGCAGCTTCCCATGCTAAGGGCAATAGGTTGCTCTGAAACTATGTCTGCTCCTCCGCTCTCTTTGACAACGCGTTTGGCAGATCGAGGCTGACTCCTTACTCCAAAAGTTTTTGGGTGCCGTTCCTGATCATTTTAATTCAGGAGTGAAGCATAAAGTAGATGACAACAACTATCTTGTAACGTGTGACTACTTACAATGTTTATTTCCTCATTTATACAAGTCGAAATGCGTACAGCTAGTGGTGTGGATAACGTCCAATCCATGTATAGTTTCTCTCCAGGTACGCTCGAAAAATCCAAAGCAACATGTTAAAACACAAGCAGCTCAGTAAGACATGTTCGGTACAAGTGATCCTTTATCGAAACCCGTTACGAAGAAGTCTGATAGCCAGAGGTCAAGTGATCGTGGCGGCCATTGAATCGGATCATCTAGTCCAATCCACCTCCCGGAAACTTTTCAACCACAAATCAACTGACATATATGGACTGTTGGGGTGGTGTCCCATCTTGACAGAATAAGTCAGGTTGTAGGAGTTTCAACTGTGCAAGAGAAAACAGTTGTAGCATGTCTGTTGTTCGGCAGACTCGCTTAGAAAGAATGAATCAGTGACGCAGCTGTGCTTAAGTCTGTGTCACAAATCGACCTAGGAACTGTGTCCTATTTTACGTGTAACTTGAGGACAATCTGATGCCCTTATATCAGTATTATTACAGTTCAGTTTGCTGGGAACGTGTAAAGCTGAACCATCAGAGAAACAAACATTTATCGAAGCTACTGTAAGTGCCAATCTTGGAAAGCTTGTCCACTAGAAACTATTCACACCGCGATTTTTACGGTCGGTTTGTATTGTATTGTATTGTATTGTATTGTATGTTAACCGAGGACCTAGAAACGATGGAGAAGTTCCGTCCCTACCGCAGCCGCAGTGGTCCACAACCCCACGACGACTACTGCAGTCCACTTCACCCCTCCGCCGCCCCACACCGAACCCAGGGATATTGTGCGGTTCGGCCACCGGTGGACCCCCAGGGAACGTCTCACACCAGACGAGTGAGTTTGCGTGGTAGAGTAATGGTGGTGGTGTACGCGTACGTGGAGAACTTGTTTGCGCAGCAATCGCCGACATAGTGTAACTGAGACGGAATAAGGGGAACCAGCCCACATTCACCGAGGCAGATGGAAAACCGCCTAAAAACCATCCACAGACTGGCCGGTTCACAGGACCTCTACACAAATCCGCCGGGCGAATTCGTGCGGGGGACCAGGCTGCGTTAGACCGCTCGGCCAACCTGGCGGGCTACGTAGTGCCTGGAGCAGCTGCACCTTCTAGGCACGAAGACGTAAGCTATTATGCATGACTTCGAGCACTGTTGATGGAGGCATTTCCAAATGTCTGACCGCCGTATACACGAATTTTGTCGGACAACATCAAAACGCCTCCATTGTGTTTTTCAGATGGGCTGCCGCTCATCTGCTTATGGAGAACACTACCTGTTACAGAGCCTAATCGACTGGTAGGGATGGCAGTTCCCTTGCGTAATGTGTGAGAAAGTTTTGTTACACTTAATTAATAAAAGTAGTTGCGTTCTTAATAGGAAGAGAATTTCGAGATCGCTATTGTTAGTTCTATAAATAGTTCTACTGGTGTAACTGAACTTAGGTAACGCATAGTTATTTTCAGTAACAGTAAAATTTTACCATGAGTGAGAAGTGTGGGTTCTGTCGTAGGTTTGTGAATAGTAGGTTGCGGTGTGCGATTTGTTCAAAGTGTTTCAATTGGGGGGCAATGTAGAGGGTAAGCCAGTGGGAATTCTAGCGAGATCTTCTCCTGGGAATGCAGAATCTGTAGTAGAAATAAGTTGACAGAGGAGCAGGAGCGTAAGGTCTGTGCCCTTCATGTGTAGTTACAACACGCAAAGGAGGAACTAGATAGTTTGAGGATGGTGAAGGGTGCTGGGGAATGGGAACTGGCAGTTGGAAAGAAGGCAGTTAGGAGGACGAGGTACTGAGACAGTTATACTTTGCGTATATCCAATAGATTTGACCAACTGTCGGAGTTGAGTGGAAAGGAGCCTCTTGTAGCTGTAGGTGTAGGGAACATTCAGCAGTCCTCAGTTGTTAGGAGGCTCAGGTCAGCTGCAAAGTCTAACAGAAAGAAGAAGGTTCTGCTACTAGGTAGTTCCCACGGTAGAGGTGTGGGCCAGTAGTTGCAGGAAGTGGTTGGGAGTGAGTACCAGGTCAGCAGCATTACGAAGCCTAATGCAGGGTTGGCTCAGGTGACTGGCAGAGTACCGAGCGAGGTGGCGCAGTGGTTAGACACTGGACTCGCATTCGGAAGGACGACGGTTCAATCCCGCGTCCGGCCATCCTGATTTAGGTTTTCCGTGATTTCCCTAAATCACTCCAGACAAATGCCGGGATGGTTCCTCTGAAAGGGCACGGCCGACTTCCTTCCCCATCCTTCCCTAATCCGATGAGACCGATGACCAAGCTGTCTGGTCTTCCCCAAACCAACCAACCAACCAACTGGCTGAGTAGGGGAGTTATGTGGGAATTTTACGAAGGATGATCAGGTAGTGATAGTGGGTAGAGCAGGGAATAGTCTTGATAGGGACGGGGAATGATGTAGGTGGTGACCTGGTAAAGATACCTACTCAAACTGGTGGCACTAATATGCATCTCGTGCAACTGTCAAGATCGGCCTCATCTAACGCAGCTGTTAGACCCATCAACATGGGGCTGGAGGAGGCACTGATGGCAGAGAGCATGGGTCACATTGCAATGGTGCCAGTTGAGTCTATTAGTAGATCTGGTTTCACAAGGCATGGCCTGCACCTCATTAGGTATGGGAAGGGGAGGCTCGTAAAGCTTATGGGCGACAGTGTAGTGGATGGTGGTGGGGTCACTCATGGAAAAATTCTTGTAGTAGTTGGTGTTAGAGTTGCACCTTGTTTTAGATTGAAGTCAGCTCATAGGTATACCTGCTTAAAGGAAATCCCTCTAACTAAGGGCTCGCCTTCAGTGAACGTCATGTTTCCAAGTAGAAAAGGAATTATCATATTTTATCAAAATATAGGAGGTATTGGAGGTAAAGTTAGTGAACTGCTTATAGATGTTGACTGAAATTATTGGTATATCGGAGCACCACTTAAATAATTTGACAATTCAGAAGCCACCATTACCAGGATACAGATTAGCTGGCTGTTTTTCAAGGAGTTCCTCGCGGGGTGTGGGACTGGCCATGTACGTAAAAAAAAAAAAAAAAAAAAAAAAAAACAGTATTCGATATGAGTCCATAGATGTATCACGGCACTGCACTGAACAGATATTTGAATGTTGTGCAGGGGCAGCTGAACTTAGTGAAACTGAAACTTCTAATTGTTGTTGTTAATAGGTCCCCAAACTCTGACTTCAGAGAATTTCTTCTCAAGCTGGAGAGGGTTATTGATTCAGTTTATAGGAAGTATCAGAAATTAGTTATATGTGGTGACTTCAGTATTAATATTGTATTGGTAGATCTCGAAAATTCATATGATCTGATGCAGCCTGTGTTTTTTCCAACTAGGGTGCAGGGGAACAGTAGCACAGCAGTAGACAATATTTTTATTCATTCTTCAGTACTAGATGGGCATTCTGTTAGTAAAATGGTGAATGGCCTTTCAGACCGTGATGCACAAGTTTTGACACTAATAGGCGTTTGTACTCAAACAAATATCACATATAATTACAGACTATGTAGAAAAGTTAATCCAACGGCGATAGAGAGTTTTTTAAACCTCGTCAAGGAACAAGAGTGGCAGTAAAAGGCATCCTAGGTGGCTGACTAGTGCGATAAGGATATCTTGTAGAACAAAGCGGGAATTGTATCAAAATGATAGAAGTAGTCACAATCAAGCTACAGTAACCCATTACAAACAGTACTGTAAGGTGCTTAAAAATTATATTAGGAAGGCACAGAGGGTGTGCTACGCAAATAGAACAGCTAATTCAGGGGACAAAATTAAAACCATCTTGTCAATTGTGAAGGAAGTGTCTGGTCAGCAGCGCAAGGTTGACGATGTAAAACCAGTTCACAGTAACAATATTTCCGTTACTGATAAATCAGATGTATGTACATTATTTAACAATCACTTTTTGACCATTGCTGGTGAATTAAATAAAAATTTAGTTTCTACAGGGAATCGTGATACAGACAAGGGGGAGACTGAGTCAATAATTAAATCACTGAAGACTAAGGACTCTCATGGATACGATCGAGTGCCTAGCAAAATATTAACGAACTGTGCTGCACATGTTAGCCGTATTTGTAATTTTTCCTTTAGGAGTGGTCAGTTTCCTGAACGATTAAAGTACTCAGTGGTAGAGCTGCTTTATAAAAAGGGAGAAATGGATAATGTAGAAAATTTGAGACCTATTTCTATGCTATCTGTGTTTGCAAAAGTTACTGAAAAGGCTGTGTATATGAGGATAATTGATCATTTTATATCACATAATTTGCTATCAAATGTACAGTTCGGCTTTAAAAGTCGGTTAACAACTGATAATACTATATTCTCTTTTCTCTGTGAGGTACTGGATGGGTTAAACAAAAGGTGTCGAACGCTAGGCATATTTTTTGATTTAAGTAAGGCGTTTGATTGTGTTTATCACAAAATATTGCTCCAGTAGTTATACCATTACGGAATACGAGGAGTAACTCACAATTTGTTCACCTCCTGCTTTAGCAACAGACAGCAAAAGGTCATTATTCACAGTGTTGAGAAGGGCTCTGATGTGGGGTATGAGTGAGGTACAGTCAAATGGGGGGCTCCGCAGGGATCAGAATTGGGGCCACTCCTGCTCCTTATTTATATAAATAATATGCCCTCTAGTATTACAGGTAACACTAAAATATTTCTATTTGCTGATGACACTAGCTTGGTAGTGGAGGATGTTGTATGCAACATTGGCTCGGCTCTGTTTCAGGCAGTGCAGTTTATGATGTACGTTCATACCTTGTATAAAATAAACTAACAGTTACAGTTACAGTTCATAACACACAATTCAAAAAAAAAAACCTGACGTTTTAATTTCACAGAATGGGCATATGATTAGTGAAACTGAACAGTTCAAATTTCTAGGTGTTCAGATAGATAGTAAACTGTCGTCGATAGCCCACGTTCAGGATCTTGTTGAAAGACATAATTCTGCCATTTTTACCATTCGAATGGTATCTGAAGTGGGTGATACTTCGGCACGAAAATTAGTCTACTTTGCTTATTTTCATTCGCTAATGTCATATGGTATTAAATTTTGGGGCACCTCTTCCCATTGTAAAAGATTATTTTTGGCTCAGAAACGGGCGGTTAGGACAATAAGTGGTGTAAGTTCACGAACCTCTTCTCGACCCCTGTTCACGAATCTGGGTATTTTGACGTTGGCTTCTCAGTATATATATATATATATATATATATATATATATATATATATATATATATATATATATATATATATATATATATATCTTACTGTCATTTCTTGGTAGCAATATTAGCTTAGCCCCAAGAATAAGCAGCTTTCACTCAGTTAATACTCGGCAGAAATCAAACCTGAATTTGGATCGGACTTCCTTAACTCTTGTGCTGAAAGGTTTGCAGTATGCTGCTGCATCCATTTTCAGTAAGCTACCACAAGAATTCTAAGATCTTAGCTGTAGTCCACGGGCTTTCAAATCGAAACTGAAGAGTTTCCTCGTGGGTTACTCCTTCTATACTGTCGAGGAGTTCTTTGAAAAATTAAGCCGATTCTTTTTATATTGTTGATTGCGATTACTTAAACTTATGGCTTGACTTTTTTCGGGTTCATTGACATATTATTCTTATCAGTTATTAATTTTACGTTGTAATTTCATGTACGGACACGTTCCATGACCTTTCAGATTTGCTCCTCAGTTTGCTCCTGCGGAACTTGACGAGTAAATAAATAAATAAATATCGAACTTCGTCTTCATGTATCAGGATACACACTGAGCATGCTGTGGCGTTCTCAATTATCAACAAAACTCTGGGGCCTGGAAAATAAGACAAAACATTATAATTTAGTTTACCACATATTGCACACCAGTATTTATTAGCTAGTACAATCTTATGTTTATTGAAGACAGAATGTGTAAAGATAATTTATGACACCCTGCATTATTGGGTATGCAGCTCTGCTATACACTATTACAAGCAATACAGTGAAATACAAACCTTACTACATATTTTCAGCTGCTTTCGCACACTACTGGACTTATAGGCTGGTAAGGATGTCTATGAGATTTGTTTTTAAAAGGTGCCAAAATAAATGAGTTTTAGAGAGCGAGGGAGAAGTCATGGTTTCAACAGAGGCAATAACTCTGACGAAAGAATGATCTGAATTAAGATACCTAACACATTCACACATACACTGTGGAGACAAAAGTCATTGGCGCTAGTGTCACGTACACGAGGTATAAAAGTACAGTGTACAGGCGGAGCTGACAGCACACTGTATAGCCTTCTTTGTTCAATAAGTTCGGAATACACACCTGTTGTCATATTTCTGCGGAGACCTTTTTTTTTTTGTTCTTAGTTCGGTGGTTTGTGAGCAGTTGAAATGTAAAATCTGTACAAAGTAGATTATCGTGTTAAAATACCTGCTAGAAGCGCATATTACAAGATAACGAAGACGGCATGAGGTATGAGACAGAGGGGACCACGCCTTGATGCTTGAGAAATAGGAGGGAAAAAATTACCTATCCAAGCAATGAACGGAACTTCGCACTCTCTTTGAAATTAATAAGCAGTGGCTACGATGATTATGGTTAATAAGGTTACATGCATGAATCTTCTAAAATAAACTCCTAATGAAAATAATTAAAAGAAAAATAGGAAATATTTGTTAGACACATTATATGAGGTGGTTGGTTCTGAGCACTATGGGACTTAACATCTGTGGTCATCAGTCCCCTAGAACTGAGAACTACTTAAACCTAACTAACCTAAGGACATCACACACATCCAAGCCCGAGGCAGGATTCGAACCTGCGACCGTAGCAGTCGCGCGGTTCCGGACTGCGCGCCTAGAACCGCTAGACCACATTATATGAGGATGTAAACTAACTTACGATTTGTTCTCTTCGTGTTGTATGTTAAGCTGGTTGAATTCCGTCTTTTGTGTTCTTCGTAGTCATTCGTAATTGTGCCGGTTCAAAATGACGTCGCTGTTGCCACGTAATCGATCTCGCGCGCACCGGCCTGTGTGGCGCCTCCTGAACGTAGTTGCCTGGTGTCGAGCGCCTACAGCAACGGCCTTGCGCATCCAGCCTTCGACCAGCAAGGACCATCGGTTGAACCTGATCGGCGCAAAGCACTGCTTCGACACCTGGCGTTCTTGTCTTCTTGTGCGTATCATCAACAGTAGCACGTACCACTGAGTGATCTAGTGTATTAAGGTTGTTGGGTGTACGTGTGTCGCCCGGCTCCTTTAGGTTTATGAGCACGGTGGCACCAGTGCCGTTGGTTTGTTGTATTTACTCAGTACTCAGTTACATGAGACTTCATGAACAATATTGTATAACTTCTATTTGGCTTGAGCCTTGAGCTTTTGCCGGCCGTAATGGCCGAGCGGTTAAAGGCGCTACAGTCAGGAACTGCACGACCGCTACGGTCGCAGGTTCGAATCCTGCCTCGGGCATGGATGTGTGTGATGTCCTTAGGTTAGTTAGGTTTAAGTATTTCTAAGTTCTAGGGGACTGATGACCACAGCAGTTAAGTCCCATAGTGCTCAGAGCCATTTTTTGAACCTTGAGCTTTTACTAAGGTATAACTGTGTTGGTAAGTATTGATGGTTGTTTAGTGTATGTAAAATTTTTATAGCGTTTAGTGCCACTCAGTTCTCTGGTAGTTTTTCTATTTTTTTATTAAAGAGGCTATGATTGTTGATACTACGATGGATTTTCCTCAGAGTGTTTTACCATCCGGTCTCGTATCTGCAGCGCAAATTGTGAAGGTGTATCTACACAATTGCTTCAAAGTATAATTGCATTGTAATATCACCATGATTAAATGAGAGTTTCTGTTTGGAAATACTGCTGCGTTCTTTGCGGGAGTCTTTTGCTGTAAGAAAATTGAGTGAGCAAGGCGCTTTTGATGAAATGCACTTTGGAAGAAATGTATCATACCAACCTCGACACTGACCTTTCGCTCATTTAAACTGTATCAATAATTACAAATTTGTAGAACAAAACTAGCAAAGGGTACACGATCAATGAAAAAAGTTTCCCATGTTATTTCCGTCCGATGGACTGTGATGTAACACCTGGATTTACAAGGAGAATCTATTCCTTTTCTTTTGAAGACAATTTGGGAAACTGGATATTCCAGAACTCCGATGCATTGGAAATTGGAACCATAAAGTCACAGCTGCTTCATTTTCAATTCTAATGGGTACAATGCCAGAAACGTCCTTTATTTTGTTTAGTTTCATGCTGGCACATCTCTCTGATGCAATTTCTCGAGAAAGTATTTATTATATGTAATATCCATTAGGATACGTAATTGACGTTCAAAGTTAATAACAACCTACAAACTAAAATTAGAATGTATAGGTTTGATACATGAGAGAGGCCTATGCTATGAAGCTACTACAGATGTAATAGCCACTTAAAAATTGTCACAAACTTAATTTAAGTTTGTAACACGTCATTAAGAATAGGTTTCTTTTTCTAGATAAAATCTCGGATGAAAATTTATTCTCCTTAGTACGTTTCATAATTTTGTACGGACGAAGGCTGTTTAAATGTTCAACACCGTTGACACACAGTAAAAGAATTAGCAGTTTTTTCAAACCAGTGATATGCTAGAGGTCATAACGAATGTTCGTGTTTCGTAATCAGTCGAATACTTAATAACACATTTCACGCATAGCAGAATTTAAGGTGTGTATTTCCATTGTAATCTTATTTATTTATGTTATTACAGCAATAAATTATGTAATTAGTATAATGCGCTGAATGTCATTCTCCAACGTAAGCTTTGTGACGTTGGTCGCTTCCAGAAATGCTGTTTGTCTTCCATAGAACAAATAATTACCTAGTATTTATACTCGTTAGCTCCTGTAGCTGATGTTCCATTATCTGCTTAGTACGAGTACGTATTTCTATTAGTAATATCATGACATTAAACATGTGCTCTTACGTAATAAAAACAGTCTGATTAAAATTTTTTCGTAACAACACGTCGTTGCTGGTGTGACAGAAATGGAACAGCAGAAGTAATGGCATAATTACGGTCGGTGGTCCCTGTCAACAGACTGCTGTGTGTGTAAGCAGATTCAGGATGGTGTGGGAAACATAAAAGTGGCCTGAAAATCGAATAACTAAACCCAAGCCGACTACATATCTATTAAGTGCGACTTAAAAAATCCGTTTGGCTTCAGATATGCTCAGCATAAGGTCGAAGAACGCAATATCATCAAGGGGAGCAAACTCGATGATTCGGCAGTGTATCGTGTCGCACTCGAATATCAATCTGGGGGCAGCAAGTTTCAGGACGCCATCCGATGGAAGCATCTTCATCAATAGTGTGAATGCCCTTACTGTGTCAGAGTTATTAGGAATATAACACAGGCTACTGTACTGCATCACCCGTCATTGCGTCAGCCACCACTATCACAACTGCAAGGATTCGAACTAGCTACTGTCGAGTCGAGAGTCGCCACATAAGCGTGTATGAGGAAGCTTGACTATGGAGAGATGGTAAATTTGTTTTACTGTATCGCCACCTTCGTGTCTATTTCAGTGCAGAGCGATTACATGGAGCTTTGATTTTATTCCTGTATCAAAAATCAACTCTTACATTACCTCAGTGAGGTGTACCTGTCTGACCAAAATAAAGTGGCATTACGGCTTCTGAGAACTTCAATTCCCATCAGTCGAGACTTTTGCATAAACTTTATAGTTCTGAACATGAAGTGCCTGAGTTTTGTGGAAGTGGAGTGAATGTCATGTCCTCAGATGATGTAATAAGATTTTTAATAATACACCCTCACGTTCAGAAGAAACAGAACACTTCGAATGAGATAGGACGTTCGTATTCACAGGACATGTACATTCGTATGTTCTGCAGAAATAATTAGCATTTCAGTCAGCTCCGTTCAGCATCTGTCTAGTAGGCAGCGGTCCGCCATGGGCCCTGACAACTTGTTCCATGCCCGATGGCATCGACGAGTACAAGGCGCGAATGACGACCTGTGATACAGCCACCCATACTGCATTCACCTGTTTCCGAAGTTCATCTGTGATGGTTGGCGTTGGGTCACAGCGTTGCACACGTCGTTTTACCATATCCCACACCTTTTCGACTGACGACAAGTCTGGTGATCTGGCGAGCCAGGGAAAATGGCTGACATCCTGTGACACCAAGAAGGCACGTGTTCGTGTAGCAACATGTGGTCGTGCATTGTGAAGCTGAAAATTGGCGTCTGGGGTGCTGTGCAGAAATGATATGGCTACGGGTCGCAGGACGTCATTCTCTTCGGTCACACTGGTCACAGTGCCCTGGGCACGCACCAGTTGTGATTTGTGGTTGTACCCAGTAGCACCCTTGACCGTAAGGGCTTCAGTTGAAGCTGTACGTCTTGTGCGAATGCAGTCACGGTGATGCCGCTCCCCCTGTCTCCGGCGAACCAAAATGCCGCCATCAGTTTCAAACAAACAGAATCTGGATACGTCCGAAAACACTATCTGATGCCATTCCTGTCTCCAGTGACGTCGTTGAATACACCATTGCCGTCTAGCCTTGTTTATGCACATTCGTCAAAGGTAGGCGGAGAAGTGGACAACGCACAAAAACCCTTGTCGTAGTAAACGGTGACGGACTGTCGCCTCTGATAGTGTACCATGTGTTACCCTGCTCCACCGTTGCTCCAGAGTGGACAAGGACGCACATCTGTCCTGCAATGCCATTCGGATGAGGTCTCCATCTTCTCGCGGAGGTGCCGGCCGGTGTGGCCGAGCGGTTCTACGTGCTTCAGTCTGGAACCGCGTGACCGCAGCGGTCGCAGGTTCCAATCCTGCCTCGGGCATGGATGTGTGTGATGTCCTTAGGTTAGTTAGGTTTAATTAGTTCTGAGTTCTAGCGGACTGATGACCTCAGATGTTAAGTTCAATACTGCTCAGAACCATTTGAACCACTTTTTTTCTCGGGGAGGTGGTCTGGGTGGTGTGACCTCACCCATCGTGCCGTGCTGTACGGCCTTCCGTGAACCACTCTGCACACACCCTTTGCACTGCCGATACACTTCGTCTCATAAAGGTATTAATTTCCCGGATGGACGCATCACATTCTCTCATGCCAATAATGGAGTACAGTTCACTCTTACATCTGCGAGGTATCCTGCAAGTCTGTTCAAGTCATGCCAATCAGTTACCTTTGGTTTATAGTGACAACGAGAGAAGCAGGGACGTTTTAGCGGTAGGCAGTTTTGCATCACGATATCGACACTTATCTTGAACCCTTGGGCTAACGTGGTTCAAATGCTAATCATTTCTGCAGAACGCATTAATGCACATGTCCTGCGAACATGAACGTTCTCTTTCTAGTCGTTCAAGATGTTCTTTTTTATCTGAACTTGAATGTACAAAAATATCTCTTCTTAGAGGTTGTTGTTTAGTCTCATCGTTGCCACACTGAAGGAGTGAGATGGTGCATGAAAAGCCAGTTTTTACCAGTAAGGAGTTCTCTGGGTTCAAAGAGTCTTCAATTTAAAATCAGCTATATTATTATTTATTTCGTAAAAGAACAAAATAGTGACAATAATGAACACGTACTAATCAAACCTCCTTCATCTCTTGTTGCGCAAACGCACACCATCTCATCGATAGTACCCCGAAATACCTGAGTATTGCAGGATTCATTGCTAGATGTCACGAGAGGCAGGCCCGCCAATAGAAAACGGGGCGGGAATTAAGCTGTTGAAGTAGAGAAACAGTGACAGCAGAATTGGTTGGTCGGGATAGCTCAGAAACTACGAACGGGGATTATTCAATAGATGTCACCTGAATAACATATCGATCAGGAGTACCTTAGCCACGCAACAACCATAGCTAAACCAAGGCCAGAAATAATTCGTGTACTGGCGGACAGGGACCGTTGGGCACTGCGGAGATTGGCTTTAAAAAATCGTATGAAATCAACTGAGATAATCACTTTGAGCTCCAAAATGCTACCAGCTGTCCATCTAGCAAAATGGCTGTACGTATGGAGTTAAAAAGAACGGGGTACAATCCTCGAACAGCTCCTTATAAGCCACACATCCCTGGGTGACAAGCGAGCTATATGGAATGATGAATCACAAAGTACCCTCTGACAGACGGCTGGAATGGTGTGGGTTCGGTAATTGTCTGGGGAAAGGTGGCGTCCATCAAGTGTAGTGCCAACAGTGGAGCAAGGGGGCGATGGCGTTAACGGTATGCGGTTGTTTTCGTGGTTAGCGTGTCGTCCCGATATTATACTTACGAAAACGATAATTGTGAAGGCAGTATTTTACAGCACTGTGTGCTGCGTTAAGCAGAAGAACAATTAGGAGAGATGATGATTGTATCAGCATGACAATGCACCCTATCATAAACCATCATCTCTGAAGCAACGCTTTTTTTGACAATAAAATTTCTGAAATGGACTGGCCTGCCCAGAGTCCAGACCTCACCCAATAGCACAACATCTTTCAGATGAGTTAGAACGTCGGATTCACTCCATATGCTAGCGTCTAACACCACTACTTGCTCTGAATTCGGCTCTTGCGATGGATGAGCAGACGCTCCTCCTCATAGATTCAGATACTGGCTAGTAACTGTCCCCAACAGAGGTTTAGCCGCAATAAATGCGAAAGCGGTAACCCCCCCCCCACCACCACCATATTGCTGTCCACTAATAACTGCGCTGTTTCTTCTGATTAAGTGATGTATTTGGCTACGATGATTGCCTGTCAAGGTTGACAAATTCTATAATGTAACTATATGAAATACGTGTGCTGTAATTTACTAACATATCTTGGTAAGTTTCACACCCGAAAAACCAATGAGCGGCATTCAAATACGTGTTGCGTGTCAGATATGACTGCGAGAATTTTGCACAGAGCATAACTTAATCATAGCTAACACTTGGTTCAAGAATCATAAAAGAAGGTTGTATACATCGAAGAAGGCTGGAGATACTGAAATGTTTCAGATAGATTATATAATGGTAAGACAGAGAATTAGGAACCAGGTTTTAAACTGTAAGACATTTCCAGGGGCAGATGTGGACTCTGACCACAATCTATTGGTTATGAACTGTAGATTAAAACTGTAGAAACTGCAAAAAGATGGGAATTTGAGGAGATGGGACCTGGATAAACTGAAAGAACCAGAGGTAGTAGAGAGCTTCATAGAGAGCATTAGGGAACGATTGACAAGAATGGGGGAAAGAAATGCAGTAGAAGAAGAATGGCTAGATTTGAGAGATGAAATAGTGAAGGTAGCAGAGGATCAAGTAGGTAAAAAGACGAGGGCTAGTAGAGATCCTTGGGTAACAGAACAGATATTGTATTTAACTGATGAAAGCAGAAAACATAAAAATGCAGTAAATGAAGCAGGCAAAAAGGAATACAAACGTCTCAAAAATAAGATCGAAAGGAAGTGCAAAATAGCTAAGCAGGGATGGAAAGAGGACAAATATAATAATGAAGAGGCGCATATCACTAGGGATAAGATAGATGCTGCCTACAGGAAAATTAAAGAGACCTTTGGAGAAAAGAGAACCACGTGCATGAATATCAAGAGCTCAGATGGAAACCCAGTTCTAAGCAAAGAAGAGAAAGCAGAAAGGTGGAAGGAGTATACAGAGGGTCTATACAAGGGCGATGTTCTTGAGGACAAAATTACAGAAATGGAAGAGAATGTAGATGATGATGAAATAGTAGATACGATACTGCGTAAAGAGTTTGATAGGGCACTGAAAGACCTAAGTTGAAACAAGGCCCTTGGAGTAGACAACATTCCATTAGAACAACTGACAGCCTTGGGAGAGCCAAGCCTAACAAAACTCTACCATCTGGTGAGCAAGATGTAGGAGACAGGCGAAATACCCTCAGACTTTAAAAAGAATATAATAATTCCAATCCCAAAGAAAGCAGGTGTTGACAGATGTGAAAATTACCGAACTATCAGTTTAATAAGCCACGGCAGCAAAATACTAACACGAATTCTTTACAGACGAATGGAAAAACTGGTAGAAGCTGACCTCGGGGAAGATCTGTCTGGATTCCGTAGAAATGTTGGAACACGTGAGACAATACTGACCCTACGACTTATCTTAGAAAATAGATTAAGGAATGGCAAACCTACGTTTATAGCATTTGTAGGCTTAGAGAAAGCTTTTGACAAAGTTGACTGGAATACTCTCTTTCAAATTCTGAAGGTGGCAGGGGTAAAATACAGGGAGCGAAAGGCTATTTACAATTTGTACAGAAACCAGATGGCAGTTATAAGAGTCGAGGGTCATGAAAGGGAAGTAGCGGTTGGGAAGGGAGAGGGACTGGGTTGTAGTCTCTCCCCGATGTTATTCAATCTTTATATTGAGCAAGCAGTAAAGGAAACAAAAGAAAAATTTGGAGTAGGAACTAAAATCCATGGAGGAGAAGTCTCTTGAAAGGAGGATATAAGATGAACATCAACAGAACCAAAACGAGGATAATGGAATGTAGTGGAATTAAATCGGGTGATGATGCGGGAATTAGATTAGGAAATAAGATGCTTAAAGTGGTTAATGAATTTTGCTGTTTGGGGAGCAAAATAACTGATGATGCTCGAAGTAGAGAGGATATAGAATGTAGACTGTCAATGGCAAGGAAAGCGTTTCTGAAGAAGAGAAATTTTTTAACATTGACTATAGATTAAAGTGTCAGGAAGTCGTTTCTAAAAGTATTTGTATAGAGTGTAGCCATGTATGGAAGTGAAACGTTGACGATAAATAGTTTACACAAGAAGAGAACCGAAGCTTTCGAAATGTGGTGCTACAGAAGAATGCTGAAGATTAGATGGGTACATCACATAACTAATGAGGAGGTATTGAACAGAATGGCTCAGCTTGACTAGAAGAAAGGATCGGTTGGTGGGGCATATTCTGAGGCATCAAGGGATCACTAGTTTAGTATTGGAGGGCAGCGTGGAGGGTAAAAATCGTAGAGGGAGACCAAGAGATGAATACACTAAACAGATTCAGAAGGATGTAGATTGCTGCAGCTACTGGGAGATGAAGAAGCTTGCAAAGGATAGAGTAGCATGGAGAGCTGCATCAAACCAGTCTCAGGACTGAAGACCACAACAACAACACGACTGCGAGTTTCTTTTGAGTATTCAGTCTTCTGACTGGTTTGATGAGGCCTGCCTCCAATTCCTCTCCGGTGCCAAATTCTTCATCTCAGAGTAGCACTTACAACCTACGTCATCAGTTATTTGGTGGATGTATTACAATCTTGCACAACATAGTTGATCTTTGACGGTATGTCGACGTTGGCTAAGGTTACTTTCTGTATTTCATCAAACTTCCTGATGGAGGCGGTTTGCATACATGCACCCATACTCGCGAGAAGTTCGCCATAGTTAACAGCCTTCGCGTGTTTTATGTTGCTTCTATACTTAACGCCTAAAGATTTCATTTTAGAGAGTGATGTCAGCTGATCGTGATGTTGCAGAGATATTTCGCGTCCTACCGCATAATGCCAAACTTCCTTTGTGGTACGGCAGGAGCTATAAAGGAGTGGTAAGGAACCAATCTAATATTAATTCAGACATCCCGTAAAACAAATTTATTAAAAAAACTTATTTTACTCAATAGCTATTTTTCTATTTTTTTTTGTCATATTCTTCTGTCTGGTTTGATGCGGACCGCCAAAAATTCCGCTCCTGTGCTAACCTCAATTACTTGCTGGATGTTTATCGAATCACTGTCTTCCTCTACATATTTTGCTCTCTACAGTTCCCTCTAGTACCATGGAAGCCATTCCCTTACGTCTTAACACATGACCTATCATACTGTCCCTTCTCCTTGTCAGCATTTTCCCCATATTCCTTTCCTCTCCGGTTCTGCGCAGAACCTCCTCATTCCTTACCTTACCAGCCCACATAATTTTCGACATTCGTCTACAACATCACATCTCAAACGCTTGCTTCAATTCTCTTCTTTTCCGGTTTTCCCACAGTCTATGTCTCACTGCAGTACGGTGCTGCTCTCCAAACACTCGTTCGACCTATATTTGAGTATTGCTCATCAGTGTGGGATCCGTACCAGATCGGGTTGACGGAGGAGATACAGAAGATCCAAAGACGAGCGGCGCGTTTCGTCATAGGGTTATTTGGTAACCGTGATAGCGTTACGGAGATGTCTAGCAAACTCAGGTGGCAGATTCTGCAAGAGAGGCGCTCTGCATCGCGGTGTAGCTTGCTCGCCAGGTTTCGAGAGGGTGCGTTTCTGGATGAGGTATCGAATATATTGCTTCCCCCTACTTGTACCTCCCGAGGAGATCACGAATGTAAAATTAGAGAGATTCGAGCGCGCACGCAGGCTTTCAGACAGTCGTTCTTCCCGCGAACCATACGCGACTGGAACAGAAAAGGGAGGTAATGACAGTGGCACGTAAAGTGCCCTCCGCCACACACCGTTGGGTGGCTTGCGGAGTATAAATGTAGATGTAGATGAAACGCCCATTCTCAGAAATTTCTTTCTCAAATGAAGGCCTATGTCTCATAATTATCTTGGCCAGTGATGTTTTGTTTGACAGTGCTTGTCTGATTTTTGTCCTCCTTGCACCTTACGCAGTGGGTTGTTTTGATCTCTAGCTAGAGGAATTCCTTAACTTCGTCTACTTCGTGATCTCCAATTTTGATGTTATTTCTGTCGCTGTTCTCATTTCTTCTAATTTTCATTATTTTCGTCTTTCTCTAATTAACGTTAACTCCATATCCTGTACTTAAAAGACTGTTCATTCCATTCAACATATCCGTAATTTTTCTTCTCTGTCACTGAGGATAGCAATGTCATCTGCGAATTTATCTTCGACAGCCTTTCACACTGCATTTTAAACCCACTCTTGAACTTTTGTATAATTTCATTCTTCGATGTATGGATTGAACAGTACGGGCAAAAGGATACGCAGTTGCCTTACACCGTTTTTAATCCGTGCACCTCGTTCTTGGTCGTCCACTCTTATATTTCCCTTCTGGTTCTTGTACATTTTGTATATTACCCCACTTTCCCTACAATTATCCCTGTATTTTACATAATTTAGAACATTTTCGTGCCATTTCATATTTTCGGACGCTCTTGGTCGACAAATCCAATGAATGTACAGTGATTTTTGTTCTGTCCCTCTTCCGTTATTAACCGCAACTGCCTTCCTGATATGTTTATCGTTCCTAAAGCGAAATTGATCCTCATCTAACACATCCTCAACTTTTTTTCCGTAAAGCTGAACGTGTTATGATTCTCGTACTTCCCGGTTCTTGCTATATTCGGAACTGAGTGGATGACGTTTTTCCGAAAGTCTAATGTCGCCAGTCTCAAACATTCTACACACTAATGTGAACAGCCGTATTGTTGCCACTTGCCCCAGTCCCTTCTGCATTATTTGATCTTAAAGCTTCCAAGGTTGTTTTAAAATTTAATGCTGGATCCCCATCTCTTCCCTATCGGCTTCTCTTTCCTCTGCTATCACATCATCAGGCAAGTCTTCCCTCTATCTGATGTCTCTTTTGCATTCAACAATGCAATTCCCATTGCATCCTTAATTTTACTGCCCATGGTTTTAATTTCACAGAAGGTTGTTTCGACTATTCTATATGGTATGTCAGTCCTTCCAGTAATTACTTCTTTTTAGATTTCTTCACGTTTTTCATGTAGCCATTTTGCCTTAACTTCAGTGCAGTTCCTATTTATTTCGTTCCAAAGTGACTTGTATTTCTGTTGTCCTCAGTTACCGTGATACTATTATACGTCCTTCTTTCGTCGACCATTAAAGTATTTCTTCTGTTACCCATATTCGCAGTTACCTTCTTTGTACCTGTTTTCTCCTTCCTAGCTTCTGTGACTGCCCTTTATAGAGATTCCCCTTCTCCTGAACTGCCTGCTGGCCTATTCATTATCGTGGTATCTATAGCCTCAGAAGACTTCAAGTATGTCTCTTCAGTCCTTAGTGCTTCCGTATCCAGTCTCCTTACGCATTCATTCTTCCTGCTAATCTCTCACGCTTCAGACTACTTTATATCATTACTAAATTATCGTCTGAGACTATATCTGTTCCTGGGTAAGCAGTGCCATCCAATATTGGATTTTGGATTCTCTGTCTGACCATGATGTAATCTAACAGATATCTTCCCCGTATTTCCAGATCTAGTGATTATTCTTATGCCGGAAGTCGGCCGCCATTCCTGGTGATTTTTATCCAAAATTTAAGCAGTGGTGAGGTTCTAAGCTGGGACCGAGGAAGTTCTAATTACTAGTCCCAGCCGCATGTTTCTGATGACCTTTTGACCCACAGCAATGTGCAGCAATACCGCTTAGCATTAACTGTTAAACTCTACGGTAGCCAGTCGATGAGCAGAGGTCCTACTTAGTTGAAAAACTGACCAACACTTTTACGGCCCTCGCGTTAGAGTGGGCTTTGTTTGCAAGAGGCGAGCCTCGATGCCGCCACTCCATGCTTGTTCGTATGGAGGCAGGTTCGACGTGGTGACACCACTTTTCATCACATGCCACAGTCTGAACGATGAAATCGGTTCTTTGATCCGCGTTGTATCAGGCAACAACCCATTCTCACAGTCTTATGCTTCTCTGGAAGATGCTTAAGCATCCATTGCTTACAAACTTTGCCATGACGAAGCTTCTAGTGGATTACATGATGCACAGTTCCTTTGCTAATCGACATTTCTAAAGCAATGTCACCTGCGGCGAACAGAAAATTGGCCGTATGAGCTCCCCCACAAGCAAAATCCTGTCACCGGTGGTAACAACGTCCGCCTTTCCAGAGCGTGCATGTCCTTTATGTTTACACGTCCCGCGCCGTAAAGATGACGCCATCAGAGTACTGCACGATGTGGGGGTCACTGAGCTTCATAAGCTTCTTTCATCCTGTGATAAATCTTTGAACTTTGCTTCCCTCCTGCGCGAAGAAATGGGATAACCGCTCTTTGTACTGCTTTGTACCGATCGGTGGAAACGTTTCTCCAGAAATACGTAAACTGCTGCGAAGCCGTTAATACTGCTTGGGCAACTGTGAATAACACCACACCAACTCTCGCCAGACACATTCACCCACTGGGATGACATACAACTCCGCTACACGAAAGTCTCCTTTTGACATGAACACACCTCAAAGAACTCTAAAGGTCCGGGATGCAAGTCTCAACCAGTCTTAGGATTTCTTTCTGCCATTTAACGTCTCTTTTAATAATTCTGGAAATGATTTATTAATATGAAAAAAGTCCTCACCATAGTTCGGAGTCCTCTTATATTACACGTCCCCGTATAGCTGGCTAGATTATTGAAAGGTCCGATATAGACGAGATCGTGCCATCTCTAGCAGGACAAAGTGTGATGAAGCGCTATACTGTTCAGATCAGCTCTCGGCCTGAGAGAATTTTTTAGACCCAAGGTAGTTCTCCTACAACTGGCCAACGGCCGAATGGTAACAATTCTGTTAGACTGAGAAAGATGACCTCTCTAATTACTTCTTCAGCGCTGACTGCGCTGTGTGCAGTCTGTGGCTGGTTGGACTCATTGTTGTATTATTCGCTAGTGTAGTGTGGGCAATTGGATGTGCACAGCCCGTAGCGTTGGGCATTTGGAGGTGAGCCGCCAGCAGTGGTGGATGGTGGTTGGGGGGAGAGAGAAGCCAGAGTTTTGAGATGTTAATATGAGCGGACGATTTGGACGTGTGTCAGTCACTAAAAGGAAATTTCTTAAACTGGATGTCACGTATATACACTCCTGGAAATGGAAAAAAGAACACATTGACACCGGTGTGTCAGACCCACCATACTTGCTCCGGACACTGCGAGAGGGCTGTACAAGCAATGATCACACGCACGGCACAGCGGACACACCAGAAACCGCGGTGTTGGCCGTCGAATGGCGCTAGCTGCGCAGCATTTGTGCACCGCCGCCGTCAGTGTCAGCCAGTTTGCCGTGGCATACGGAGCTCCATCGCAGTCTTTAACACTGGTAGCATGCCGCGACAGCGTGGACGTGAACCGTATGTGCAGTTGACGGACTTTGAGCGAGGGCGTATAGTGGGCATGCGGGAGGCCGGGTGGACGTACCGCCGAATTGCTCAACACGTGGGGCGTGAGGTCTCCACAGTACATCGATGTTGTCGCCAGTGGTCGTCGGAAGGTGCACGTGCCCGTCGACCTGGGACCGGACCGCAGCGACGCACGGATGCACGCCAAGACCGTAGGATCCTACGCAGTGCCGTAGGGGACCGCACCGCCACTTCCCAGCAAATTAGGGACACTGTTGCTCCTGGGGTATCGGCGAGGACCATTCGCAACCGTCTCCATGAAGCTGGGCTACGGTCCCGCACACCGTTAGGCCGTCTTCCGCTCACGCCCCAACATCGTGCAGCCCGCCTCCAGTGGTGACGCGACAGGCGTGAATGGAGGGACGAATGGAGACGTGTCGTCTTCAGCGATGAGAGTCGCTTCTGCCTTGGTGCCAATGATGGTCGTATGCGTGTTTGGCGCCGTGCAGGTGAGCGCCACAATCAGGACTGCATACGACCGAGGCACACAGGGCCAACACCCGGCATCATGGTGTGGGGAGCGATCTCCTACACTGGCCGTACACCACTGGTGATCGTCGAGGGGACACTGAATAGTGCACGGTACATCCAAACCGTCATTGAACCCATCGTTCTACCATTCCTAGACCGGCAAGGGAACTTGCTGTTCCAACAGGACAATGCACGTCCGCATGTATCCCGTGCCACTCAACGTGCTCTAGAAGGTGTAAGTCAACTACCCTGGCCAGCAAGATCTCCGGATCTGTCCCCCATTGAGCATGTTTGGGACTGGATGAAGCGTCGTCTCACGCGGTCTGCACGTCCAGCACGAACGCTGGTCCAACTGAGGCGCCAGGTGGAAATGGCATGGCAAGCCGTTCCACAGGACTACATCCAGCATCTCTACGATCGTCTCCATGGGAGAATAGCAGCCTGCATTGCTGCGAAAGGTGGATATACACTGTACTAGTGCCGACATTGTGCATGCTCTGTTGCCTGTGTCTATGTGCCTGTGGTTCTGTCAGTGTGATCATGTGATGTATCTGACCCCAGGAATGTGTCAATAAAGTTTCCCCTTCCTGGGACAATGAATTCACGGTGTTCTTATTTCAATTTCCAGGAGTGTATATATATATATATATATATATATATATATATATATATATATATATATATTAAAATCTTTCATTTTCTAACCATATGCCTATCAGTAGTTAGTGCCTTCAGTATTGGCGATACTGTATTGCAGGAGTTCGAGTAACGAAAATTTTTGTGAGGTCTGTGATTCACGAAGGGTATAGGTTACTGTTAGTCAGGGATTATTAAAAGTCAGATTGCGTTGCGCTAAAATATTGTGTGTCAGTTTAGAAATGATCAGAATAGGTAAAGAGAAAACTGCCTGTGTACGTTCAGTTTTACTCAGCTGTTTCTGTATCAAATATCGTAGAAGTTCACCAGCGCAGTCTTTCTTTACATTCAAAGGGGAAGTTTAAATACTGCTAATGTGTCACTGAGTTCGACGAGCAGATACTTAAGAACTTTAACACAACACTAAAGATCAAAATACTTTGTCTCATGATTTTATTTACCTATTATTTTTTTATCTACTTAGTGGAAAATCATCCCATTTTCGAAAAATCTTATGCATGCAAAAAATAAACAACCACTGAAGAGACGTCGATACTCTCGTGAGCTGGAAAACTATACCTATGTACAAATTTCTTCAGTTAGTGACGTATACATTTCAGAGCGTCGCCATGCAAAAACATTGCAGTGATCGTCCTACTGTGGAACTACTACGGTACCGATACTCGAATAATTGGTGACAAGGAAGTATCTGTAAACGTAGATTACTGCAAAGTGAAATGTTTGCGAGAGGATACCGTCAAAATCCACAAGTTTGTGGATCGGATTCGAACCAGTAACCAGAATATTATAAGTGTAGCTATTCAAAACTAACATTTACTTTCCCGTAGTGGGTATGAAATTCTGAAACACGAGTATTAATAAGTGAAAACTTTCCGTTACATATTACATAGCTCTTATCTCTGGAGGAGACTGGTGTGAGTAATTTATCAGACACCACAATACCAATTTCGCAGAAGACAAGTTCCAGAGCCTGTAATGCACAACTCTGTACCAGCGTCGTACATCTGACGATTTCTAATTGTTCCGTAGCTCAGTGATGGCACCTTTTGTCGTCCGGGCGTACAGCTGCCAGCCGAAGGAAGCGGCGAAGACTAACATCTCCAACTGGTTTTATTCGGACAGATTTGAATGTAAATAACGGTGACCCTTAGCAGATTACAATTATGTTTTTCGAATCCACCGGTAAAATCTAAATCTGTCTGCTGTGAATTTGGTGTTAGTATTACTGAATGAACCAAGATATGAGGGAGAGTGTACTGATTCTATGAGGGGCCTTGACCAAGTAATGAAACACATTTTTTTCTCCTCCAATTTCTGTTGCAAAATGCGAAATTTGTTGTCGGACATCGTGAAATATTTCCGCTTCAGTCCTACAGTTTTATGAAGTTCCCATAGGTGGTGGAACTACACATGGCCAAGAAAAGGTGTATGTAACGAAGATATGTTCCTAGCTGAGAGCTGTCTTTGGGTTTCTTTCAGCGGAAAACTAGAGAATCACAGTTATTCATAGCCACTTGCAGAATATGTACAGGTACCTAACAATGAACAAAAGCACGGTGAGTCGTTGGGCAAGGCGTCCTTCATTATCGAAGAAGGTCGCGCAAACCTGTCAGATGTTCCGCGTGCGGGTCGGCTGTCAGACCTCCAATGTCGGAACGTGCGGCCTCTTTCATTTGAAGTAATCGACGGATTACAATCAAACACTTCGCTGTACAGCTTCGTGTCTCCATTGGTAGTGCTCACACACTGGTCCACCTCTTGTATTCTCAAAGGTGTGTGCCCGCTGCGTTCTCGCCGCTTCTAAGATCGTAAAGACCAGCGAAAGACAGTCTGTGCGGAATTGCTTGCACGTTACGAGGCCGATCGGGACAATTTTCAGGCGATCATCGTCACAAGCGATAAAACATGGGTTCATCATTTCGAACCGGAAACAAAATGGCAATCCGTGGAATGGCACTGATGCGTCTGCTCATGAAACATTACTACAACAAAGGATAAATTGACCTTAAATAAAAATTAAAATTAATCACTGGAAAGGACACTGTTGTAATTAACTGTGGCAGACGGCCATTGTTGATGGTGGATGCATCTTTGTTAGTGGACAAATCGACTTCTACAAAAAATCTATAAATTTGAAATAGGTTACGTCTTTTAATACCACCATCAGCAATGCGGGACCGGTATCTGTTATTTACGGGCGAAACGGATTAATAACTTGGAGACTGTCGCCATATCTCTTTCCTTCAGTTACTTCCCCCCACCCCCCCAAAAACAACCCTTTTACAAGCAGCCACAGGCTGACTGACGCTATATCTTTGAAATATTATTTATGAAATTGATTTACATAAGTTATTTAGTTTTCAAGTTATTTATGGTAAATAAATATATAAATTATTTAGATCTGAATTTATTTACAGCATAGAAATAGTCAGGCCAACGGTCTTGCCGCAGTGGTAACATCTGGTCCCGTCAGATACCGAAGTTAAGCGCTGTCGGGCTGGGCTAACACTTGGATGGGTGACCATCCGGTCTGCTGAGCGCTGTTGTTAAGCAGGATTCACTTAGCCCTTGTGAGGCAACCTGATGAGCTACTTGATTGAGAAGTAGCGGCTCTGGTCTCGGAAACTGTCATACGGCCGGGAGAACGGTGTGCTGACCACATTCCCCTCCATATCCGCATCAAGTGACGCCTGTGGGCAGAGGATGACACGGCGGCCAGTCGGTACCTTCGGGCCTTCATGGCCTGGGCGGGAGGAGGAAGGAGCATAGAAATAGTAAAGCGCACATCTTTTTGCTTTCCATCATTTTTGCGACATTAAATTTGCATGAAATTACTTGGATCTGTCCATGTAATGATTCAGCACCCCACCGACTCTCCTTCGAAGAAAAAGTTCAAAGACGCACCCTCAGCTGGTAACGTCATTGCGGCAGCCTTCTGGGGCTGTGAAAGTGTTATTCTCTTTGATATCCTCCCTCATGGTGCAACGATCAACTGTGAAGGGTATTGTGCTGCTATCAGGAAAATGGAGAAACGACTTCAGTGTGTTCGTCGCCACAAAAATGAAAACGAACTTGTCCTTCTCCGTGATAAAGCAAGGCCCTACACAAGTCTGAACACCCGAGAGGAACCCACAAAACTTCACTGGACTGCTCTTCCTCACCCACCTTACAGTCTGAATCTCGCACCTTCCATCCGTTGGCGCAAAGAGGGACGCACTCCGTTGGAAGCAGTACGTGAGTGATAGAGAATTTATTGACTCAGGAAGACAATGGATATCATGGGTGCACATACAGGCCTCCAAGTAAGGTGGCGTAAGGTCGTCGCAGTGAGATTATGTTGAAAAATAGAGGTTTGTAGGCAAAAGAGTGACGAATAACGTGGTATATTGGAATCCTGATAGAAAGGAACCTGCTTTAAGGAAAAAAAAAAGTTTTGCATTATTTATTGAACGCCTCTCATACGTGAAAGGTTAACGTCGCTTATCGGTAGACTTTGACTATCGACGTAATGATCTTGTTCATGCATACTGATGGTAAATTTTCGGCTGTAGCGAACTGCGTAAGTCCAAGTATGAGCCTAATTTGAAGCGAATTTCCGTGCCGAGACAAGCATTAATTGTACATGATCTGATGACTTCGTGGAGAATGAATTATAGCCTACGTCCGACATTAGTAAAATGCCAATGCGACACTGCCTTCGCCACGATCATACTTTCAAGATAAAAATTGTTCTCGCTGACATTAACTATTCTTAACTACCTGAATCTTTAGTGAATTAACTGCCTAATTGAGTTTCTTAAAAAGTCGTTCACTTCATTCCATTTCAAATATCGTCAACTTTTTTGTCTTCAGCAAAGAATTAGTTTAGCCGCTGTATTGCCTTCAGTGGTAGAGAGTGTTCTACCCTAGAACACTTTTCAGACTTTCGCCTCTAGCCAGGTCTGTAACAGAAGTTTGAAATATTCTCTTATTCCATTTTTCAATGATGGCCGCTACTTTCTTACGTGCTGGAGCCTCTTCCTAAAATTACAAATATTACCCCGGAAAACTAAGACATCTCCAAATGTCAAAGTATGTTCCTAGGCACAACATCGTCATGTACCTATGGACAAATGTTCTATAGAAATTTAAAAGCGTTACGTAGCGTCTCTCGTGGGCATTGTTCGTGAGACTAAAATCACTCATTACAATGAAGTACCGACGAACAAGCAGCATGTGCTCTCAGCTGCACTATCCTCTCGGTAAAATACTCTCCACTATCATCTGCCCCTTCTTCTTGTCAGTGTTTCCCACATATCCCTCTCCTCACCGATTATCCAGAGGATCTCCTCATTTCTTACTTTATCAGTCTACCTGATTTTCAACATTCTTCTATAACACTGCGTCTCAAATGCTTCGATTTTCTTTTGTTCCGATTTTTCACGCCTTCCATGTCTCACTGCCATACGACGCTGTGCTCCAAAGTACATTCTATGAAATTTCTTCCTAAAATTAAGATCCGTGTTGGTACTAGTAGACTTCTCTTGACCAGGAATGCTCTTTTTTGACACAGTTAGCCTGCCTTTCATGTCCTCCTTTCTCCGTCCGTCATTAGTTATTTATCTGCCTATGTAGCAAATTTCTTAACATCATCTAATTCCTGACTACTTAATAAGACGTTAAGTTTCTCACTGTTCTCAACTCTGCTACTTCTCATTACTTTCACCCTTCTTCAATTTACTCTCGGCCCGTATTCTTTACCATCAGACGGTTCATTCCACTCAGCAGATGCTGTAACTCTTCTCTGAGAACAGCAATGTCATCAGCGAATCTTATCATTGATATAGTTCCACCTTGAATTTTAATTTAGCTCTTGAACCTTTTATTTCCGTCATTGCTTCTTCGACGTGTAGACTGAACAGAAGGGGAGAAACGCTACATCCCTGTCTTATGACCTTTCATAATCCGTGCACTTCGTTCTTGGACTTCCTTCTTGGTTCTTGCACATATTGTTTATTACCCGTTTTTCCTATAGTTTACCCCTATTTTTTAAATAATTTCGAACATCTTGCACAATTTTTCATTGTCGAACGCTTTCTCCAGGTCGATAAATCGAATTGATGTGACTTGATTTTTCTTTAGTGTTGCTTCTATTATCAACCGCAGCATCAGAAATGCTTATCTGGTTCCTTTATCTTTTCTAAAGCCAAACTGATCATCATCCAACGCATCCTCAATTTTCTTGTTCATTCTTGTCTGTAATATTCCTGTCAGCAATTTGGATGCATGAGCTTTTATGCTGATTGTGCGACACATCTCACAATTGTCGGCACTTGGGAACCCTGAGAATTATGTGTAGGATGACGTTTCTCTGAAAGTCTGATTGCGTATCCCCAGGCTCATACAATCTACACACCATTGTGAATAGCTGTTTTGTGGCCACTTCCCCTAATGATTTTAGAAATTCCGATGGGATGTTTTCTATTCCTTCTACCTTACTCGAATTTAAGTCTACCAGAGAGCTTCTAAATTCTGAATCTAATAATGCATCCCCTATATCTTTCCTAAAAACTCCTATTTCTTCTTCTGTGACGTCATCAGCAACTCCTCTCCCTCTTACAGACCTTGAACTTACTCTTTTCACCTATTCGTTCTCTTCTTTGATTAGGCCCCTATAATAGACAACTGAAATCATGGAACCCATTACGGAGGTAATAACATGTAGTTACAAAGCTTTCTTCTTTCTTGTGCTTATACTGTTCCGCTGAGTACCGAAGGAGAGTTCACCATTCCAGTTACACAGTTCTTGATTACAGCAATCAAACATTCTGTTGATTACCACAGAAGTAACTGCAAACTAACTTGGGAAGACTGACGATACAGAATTTGGTACATCAAAATGAATCTCAGAAGTAAGATTTTCTTACTACTGTAGGATTGCAGCTCCTGTTCTTGCGAAGGACAATTGTTTTCCATTGGTGAATATGAACAATCCTAATTCATTTCCACAGTACAGGTACGATCAGGCCCTCCATTTCTGCGGTAACAAGCATACAGCTGGAGCATTCCACCTCGTCATTTGTTTTAGACTTCAGCGTAGATCGAAATTGATGAGTACATCACATGTAGAAGTTACCGATCCTAGCTGTGAAGTGCGGGCGACCTTTTGGAGCAGTAGTTTTTGGAAGACTCTGTCTTTTACACACAAGCAGAGCTGATGTGTCAACTTTAATCTCTTCCCTTGACTGTTAAATGCTTCCGTGACAAACCTATCTGGCGTCCTCGAGTCCTAGCGGCACCACGAATGCGTGCCTCATCGACCTTGGTTCAATATGCGGGTCCTTTAAACGAATGCAAATGCCAAAAATCATAAGTAAATTTAGTCCATCAACAAAGGAAGTAGCTTACAAAACAATTGTCCGAGAAATAATTAAATATTGATCATCAGTATGTCATCCGTATCAAATTAGTGTCATAGAGGAGGTACAGTAGATCCAAAGACGACCAGCACTTTTCATTGAGGTTCACCTGGTAAGTGTTAATGCGTGAAGGATGTGCTCAGCCAACTCGAGTGGCATACGCTGCAAGAGAAGGGTTCTGCATCTACTGTAGAAATTCCGAGAGCTTTACTTTGGTAGAAGAGTTAACCAATGTATTGCTTCCTCCTAAGTATACCTCGCGAAATGAGCATCAGGATAAAATTAGGGACATTAGAGACCACACGGTGGCCTATTAGAAATGGAACAGGAAAAGGGAAAGTGACACTGGTGTACAAAGTAGTCCGGCCGCGGTGGTCTCGCGGTTCTAGGCGCGCAGTCCGGAACCGTGCGACTGCTACGGTCGCAGGTTCGAATCCTGCCTCTGGCATGGATGTATGTGATGTCCTTAGGTTAGTTAGGTTTAAGTAGTTCTAAGTTCTAGGGGACTGATGACCACAGCAGTTGAGTCCCATAGTGCTCAGAGCCATTTGAACCATTTGTACAAAGTATCCTCCACCAAACATCGTAAAGTGGCTTGTGCAATATATATGTAGGTGAAGATATAAACGAAAAATTTATTGAACTACCGCTGACGATTTAGACGGCTGGAAATGATACTTGAAACACCGTTCACAACAGTTACACGATTAGCCTCCGATCCGAATTTTTCGTGTTGGAAAATATTCATAAACAGGAGATGTTATCGATTAGATGTGAGTAGAGGACAAATACGATTTCCATAGGAGGTTCTAATAAATAATTTTTGGAACAATGGTGAATGTTCGTATTAAAATTTTAATAACAGTCGCCTGTACTTATATAATTTTCTATATTTGCTAGCTATAGCCAGCGAAGTTCGTTCCTCCTCTGAAAATCTTTATATGTTACAGCTGACCCGGCAAACGTTGTTTTGCCATATAAATTATCTCTAGTCTATAAGACTAATGTATACGTGTAACACAATAGCCGTTGTTGGTGGGAGCTCGTGACACAAACAATATAACGGCCGAAAACTGGGTAGGAAGTGAGAAAAGGCTTAGGGGGAAGTCCGGCAGTATCGGCCACTATTAGTTCTGGAGTTTCTATGGTAGATCGCGACGATTTAACAATTGCAGCCAATACAAGGCTCGTCCATGAGCAAACAAACATAGTGACAATTTCGTGTCGAAACATGTTCGCCAGCATTATGAATAAGGCCAAGCGCACACGCATCGATTTTTATCGTACGTAAAAATGTTGTACGATTAAATTATTTTAGAGGGACAAAGGAGAGCATAGGAACTTCTTGGCTCCACTAAAAGAATTTGATCGTACGATATATTTTTGTAGGTTAAAAATCGATGCGTGTGCGCTAGGCCTAAATGTCGGTTTGGCGAATGACGCGAACTACCTGGTTAAACTTCTTGTTCTAGTTCCGTCGATTCAGAGAGGGATATTCGAGTCGTTGCTTTTGGTACGTTTTCTTCAATTACCTATGTATCGAATAGTGAAAGACTATCACCGGTAGACACCTGGCGGGGCTAACTGATCAAGTGATAATCGATGAGTTATCGACTGGGGTTGAAAATTATTAAATTACTAAAATCGCTATTAAAAATATGGGTTGGTGGTAGAAGGCTGAAAATTTAGGATTGTGTGTACTTTGTAATGCCACATCATAAAAATAAAAATAAAAAGTTCTGTCCAAGAAAATCAGAAAAAATTTTAGGAGTGGACTACCCTTATCACTTAGGGTTATGAAAACTAGATTACGGCCGATTCTCAGACCTACCAAATACATATGTAAAATTTCATCAGAATCGATCGAGCCATTTCGGAGGAGTATGGCAACTAACACTGTAACACGAGAATTTTATATGTAAGGATTTTCATGAATGCTTTTTGAATAGATTTCTGTTATTCCTGTGTGATTCTTAACTCAATTTTCATAATTATTACAATAGTTTCCGCATGGGCTTCCCCGTGGATATGTTCAAAACATCGTACTGGTACTCGTTCCCTTTCATTCGGCTTGGCTGGTGACGGTGTATCTATATTACTATTCCTGGGAAATTTCTTTGCAGGACGTTGTCGCGTTATTCAGAAACGTTAAACTGGGTACAAACCGAATCTCTAGTGACACATACGAGGAGTGTAAGGAAAGAAAATGTAGTGATTTTTTATGTACAAAAGTTTTTATTGGTTTCAAACAACAATACTGTCCTCTTCAAAGTGGTCCCCTTGTACAGGCGTAGTCGTCGTTCACAGTCTTGGTAGTAGCGATGCAAGGCTTCAACTGCTAGGGTCTTTAACGTGTCGGTCACATTCTTTGAAATGTGCTCCATAATCTCAAAATGATGTCCAAACATTTTTCAATTTTGGGAAAAGAAAATAACCACAAGGACTCATCATTTGAATGTGGATGGGGGAGGGCGTGGAGAGTGGAATAACAGGAGTACCTTTTGAGGCCAGAAATTCTGAGGGAAGTGGCCGTGCGGCATGGGACGTAGTCGTGATGCAGCATCCACGTGTGTGCGATGTCCGGTCTCTCTAGTTCACCCTTTTCCTGAGTCTATCAAGGACGTCCCTGCAAAAAAAATTCTGGGGGAATAATCTCACAAAATCCCGCATATGTTCGACGTTTCTGTCAGTTCTCGAAGGTCTTCCTGAGGGAGGTTCATCTTCATCGTGTCCTCGGCTTTCTCAAAAATTATTTGTGCTAGCGATAAACAAGTGCTTTTCACAATGGATGTTCCCCATAGGCCTTTTTCAACTTTCGAAGATCGCACTCACTAATTCCCCACGTTTAACACAAAACTTCGTGGCATAACGTTCCTCTAAATTCTGCTCTTCGTATTCATAACATACAACAAGGGCAATTATGTTGCCAGATCGCTCGCTGTGTTTTCAGTATCATTACTTTTCTCACACACCTCAAGTTTTCTCTATGGCTTGCCTGTTCCAGCAGTGGGCAGTCTGCGGCTAGGTCACTGGAGCGGGGAAACTCTTGGTGGCTCCCAGCGTGAATTTAAAGTACAATAGCGCACGCACACCCCAGCGGCGACCTGTTTCCGCTGCTGGGTCTAATTGGGGTACGCAGATTGCTCTGCGATCCTTAAAATTGCCGCTCATCAAATATGGATAAGTCGATTTGGCTTACCCCCCACCCTACAAATTACTGAGTCCGTGTGGTAATCTACATGGTAGCGCCAGGGTTTGGTGGAATGGGGCTCTGGTGGCCTTCAGAAACTAAGGGCTGGACTGTGAGGTGGGTTTCTCCCCCTACCCCTCCCCCGTGGTGCATAGCAAGTAATCAGAGTTCCACCCAGCATGTTGCCAGTCTTCTCTCCACCCCGGGGCATTGTTGACCAGCGGGATGCAGGTTTAACTCACGTTAACAGTTTTCAAATTCAAAGAAGCCCTCCTCGTATTGTCCCTAATTCTTACTCATAAAAAGGACATGGATGATACAAATTTTCTACCACCTAATAAATAATGTAGATTAGTGGAACTTCGGGAACGCATTTGTGTATTTATGTGATTAACATTGCAAGACCACCGTACAGTCTAAGTGCGAGATAGGTCATTAGAAATGTGAAATGCTACTGTATTAATACCGCTTGAACAGCCAGAATGTTGAATGCAAGCACGAGGAAGTGTATGTATTTTGTTGTACAGATGCCGGATGTCAGTTTGTGGAATTCCATGCCTGTTGTACTTGGTCGCTCAATATGGGGACGATTAAAGCTGTTTGTAGATGACGCTGGAAATGTCGTCCGGTGATGTCCCAAGATTGGAGACGGATCTGGTGATCGATAATTCCCAAGTGACATGTCGGCAGTCTGTAGAGCATGTTGGGTTAAAACAGCGGTATGTGGGCGAACGTTATCCTGTTGGAAAACATCCCCTGGAATGTGGGCCAGCTGAATCTGTTCCAAATCCAGAATTAATCACTACACGAGTTTATGACTACAGCATTTGTTAAAAAAATAAAGTTAGCTGCTACGTAGCACAATTTTCGATATCCTCCTGCAAAATGTGACGCTCCTCAGTGATATGACATCCATAGCGACTGCAGAAACCAAAGCTAAGAAGCTAGCTGATGTAGGCACACAAAATGAGAGCATGACTGGGCTATGAGGCGAGGTGGGAGGCCCAAACAAATAAAAAAAGTGAGCGGAAGCAATGCTGTGGGGAACGGATATACACACCAGGCGATGTTCGAGTTGCTTTCGAGCCAAACTTATTTTTCAGTTAAAACATCAAATTGTTTAAATTTATACCTCCAGAATGCGGTATCTTGTGTATTCCTTTCTGTTATTGTTTGCTTCATTTAAATATTAAGATATAAAGTGAACTTCTTACAGACGTGAACGGTCACTTTGTTTCGTCCCTGAGACAAAAAAAAAATTAGAAAATAATGGTGGGTACAGTAACATCGTCTGCATCCAGTGAGGTACGAAAATCACAATAGGAAGGCTACACTAGATTGCACATTATGCTCTGCACAATAAATCCATTCTGGACGTTTGACGTTCTAGGCTTTCGTAACAGCCGGTACGAATGCGTATGAGTAACGTTGAAGTTAGAGATGTTCAAAGCTACCACCCTGCATTTACAAAGACTTTCCTACTCGCTGGATCATACTTTGCTGGGCCCGGCGCAACACCATTGCCGAAGCTATATGCTAAAGTGCTATTAGGACGTGTACGTCCATGGGTGGAGTGCAGCAACCTACTACTTCTTTTAACTGTTCCACAAGTATAAATCTAGTGGATTAGGCCCTGGGAAACTTGGAGACCAGAACACGGGGCATGCAGCGCGAAGCTATTTCACTGGAAATGCTTCATTTAAATAGTTAGGCAGATTCATTCCGAAGTACCGTCATGCTGAATCCATAGCTGTCGCCAACACCAAGTGGGACATTTTCATTCTCCAGGCCAGAATTGCAAAGAAGTGGACGATACAGTGACGCATTGAACTTGTCCAGGAACAGGTGAATACTCAGAAACATTCCTCCCACGAATCCCAAACCACAGCTTTAAGGCAAATTTTGTGTGAAAGTCACATTCACAGGTGGCATGGGGTTTGTGTTGCAACAAATAATGAGTCTTGTGGGGCTCGAAAACACCTTCACGTTCGTTATTCTCCACTTGGTGAAAAAGCTGTTCTCCAAATTGTACTCGTCGCATGCGGTGTTCTGACTGCTGTTGTTAACATACGCATTGGTGCAGTTCTTCTTCGAGTAACACTTCAACAAGCAGTTTTTGAGATATTCGGAACTGGTTCGCAATATGACGGGTACTTCGTCGAGTTGACTGGTAAACAGTTTCAAGAATCGCGTCCTCTGCACGTGGAGGACGTCAGGTCCTTGGACGACCACTGTCCATGACTTGTGGACTAAGGCGTTGCACCAGGCGACGAAGAAGATTCTTATCGGGATGGCGTCGTTGAGAGTACCGTGGAGTATATGCACGAGCGACAGAAGCAGCTAATTTATCGGATGCACTCGACAACAAATGCATACCGACGTATTCATCCGTCAGTGTTCTCCATCGGGAAGCCGTACTGCATAAACATGACAGGACCAGTTATGGTTCTGCACTGCACGGTTAGCAGACACATGCATGGAATTTAATGGACCTCTTTGCCGCGTGATAGACTATTGCCACATAACAAAATGATGTCCTGCTCATAAACGACGAGACGTTGGAAACGGATGTCTAGAAAATAAAAAATATCTAACGTAACAAGGATTCGAACCTCAGCTCCCACGTGGATGTGGGTGTGAGAACCCCATAGTTTACTCAGATTTTTTTTTTTTTTTGCGTTTTGTTCGTTATTGTTCAGTGTATTTAATCGTAGCAGACGTCACATGACATCCTTTGAAGTTCGTTGGTGATCCTTACACTCACTTTCTTTATTAGACAGGCCAGACAGCTCTCTGACCGAACACGCTGAGCTACCGCCCCGACAGTCAGTCAGCTACGCCGGATGGTATATCACATTTGCGCAGAACACGTTCCTATGTACATTCCAATGCGCTGTAAGCTGTAACAGTCCGGTCAGCTCCTCCTTTCGCGTACAAGAGTTTTGAAAATGCATCCGGTCTGATTTTAGTAGATACACTTTTGTCTTAGGATAAGTAGTCGCGTATAGAAAGCACATTCACTCTATGGGCACATCTCGAGCCGTCACTATCCATGACAAAGGAACTTCGTGACTGACTGAAGACTTGAAAAATATATGAACAGCTTCCCCAAGGATGGGTATTCAGATCGACAAACTATTTGGGCGTTTCCATTGAGGAAGAGCTTGAGACTGAGAAAGAAAATAAAAAGAAACCAAGAATCAGTTATGTGCCTTACACTGGTATAGTCCCCGGAAAGATCTGTAGATCGGAAACATTGTATCCACTGTATTTCGCTCCCAGTAACAAAGATAACATATCTTACTTGTTAAAGATCTAGATCTCCGAAATCTGAGTGTTTTCCTCATTACAGGCGAATATGGCGTATCTTGTGTGGGGCAACGAATTAGAACAGATGCGCACCACACATCAACTAAAACAACCAAACAAATCATCTGTCGCCGCGGAGTGCCGCAGATATAGTCATTAAATAAAATACAAGAGTATCGTGGAGCTAATGAAAAGTTTATAGAACTGCGTAATTGAGGAGTCTATCGAAATACATACGACGGAATAGCTAATAAACCTCGGTGGAGGTTTTAATTTAAACAATGCTTGGTATTCCGGTACAGAATTTATCCACATACCTCCTGCCATCTCTTTCACCAGAATCGAAAAACGCTGAAAGAACGGGCGTTTCACTGGATGACAAGAGATAAGATAAGATGTGGTAAGATCTTGTGGAACCAAATTGCTCAGGTCATCAGTCCCTAAGCTTACACACTACTTCATTTAACTTAAACTACCTCCTCCTCTTTGATTCTTGAACTGAGTTTTCGCTGTTACTAGCTGAAATTTATTACAGAACTCAGTTTTTCTACTCTCTCATCCCTTGTCCCAAGCCTATATTCTCCTTCCCCCACAACAGCATTCGAATCCCCCATGAATATTACATTTTCATTTCCCTTCCCTAGCGAGCTAGGTGTCGCAGTGGTTAGCACAGTGGACTCGTATTCGGGAGGACGACGGTTCAATCCCGAGTCCGGCCATCCTGATTTAGGTTTTACCTGACTTCCCTAAATCGCTCAAGGCAAATGCCGGGATGGTTCCTTTGAAAGGGCACGGCCAATTTCCGTCCTCTTCCTCCCCTAATCCGATGAGACCGATGACCTCGCTGTTTGGTCTCTTCCCCCAAACAATCCAGTCCAAGAAACTTCCTGGCAGATTAAAACTGTGTGCCCGACCGAGACTCGAACTCGGGACCTTTGCCTTTGGCAGAAGTAAAGCTGTGAGTACCGGGCGTGAGTCGTGCATCGGTAGCTCAGTTGGTAGAGCACTTGCCCGCGAAAGGCAAAGGTCCCGAGTTCGAGTCTCGGTCGGGCACACAGTTTTAATCTGCCAGGAAGTTTCATATCAGCGCACACTCCGCTGCAGAGTGAAAATCTCATTCTGAATCCAGTCCAAATCTCCCTTCCCTACCACGTTCAAACATCTGACATTCCACGCCTCGACTCGTAGAATGAAACCCTTCCGATGGTTATCCAGTCTGTTTCTTATGGTCACCTCACCCTTGGCAGTCCCCTCCCGGAGATCCGAATGGGGAACTATTCCGGAATCTTTTGCCAATGGAAAGATCATCGTAACACTTTTTGAATTACAGGCCACATGTCCTGTGGCTACACGCTATGTGTCTTTAATGCAGTAGTTTCCATTGCCTTCTGCATCCTCATGCCGTAGATCACAGTGCCCTGAACCTCTGTCCGCTCCTCCGTCCTCTTTCACAAGCGCGTTCGCAGAATCAGGATAAGTTCTTATGCCCGAAGTCTCCGATCGCCAGTGCTGATTATTAGTCAGAACGTAAGCGGAGGTAGATTTTGAACCTGGGACCTAGGACGTTTTGATTATTAACCGAAGACGCTACCCCTGGACAAAGGCATTGTCAACAGTTGGTTGGTTGGTTGGTTTGGGGAAGGAGACCAGACAGCGAGGTCATCGGCCTCATCGGATTAGGGAAGGATGGGGAAGGAAGTCGGCCGTGCCCTTTGAAAGGAACCATCCCGGCATTTGCCTGGAGCTATTTAGGGAAACCACGGGAAACCTAAATCAGGATGGCCGGACGCGGGATTGAACCGTCGTCCTCCCGAATGCGAGTCCAGTGTCTAACCACTGGGCCACCTCGCTCGGTGTCAACAGTCATTAAAGAATCATACTGCCCTATCTCTTTTATTTGTTTCATCTTTTGAAGGGTATCCATTGCTAGACTTACTCTTAACTAATAATATTTACACTGGTCCGATATCAGAGATAAAATACCGGTGACACAACAGTGTCAAATTTGAGTCCAAAGCAGTTATAACGTCAATTAAAAGTTTCAAGTCAAGCTCGAAAACTACTTGTGGTAAAAGAATTTAAAATCCCCAATACTACCGTAAAATGCACGTAGTAACCCTTAAAGAATTTATAATAACAAACTGACAGCAATTCAAAGCTAAAAACAGTATTCAGATAAATCCAATTTAGCAAACGCGCTTGAAATACTCTACGAATTATAGCGGAACCCCCTATCACAGGCTTTGTAAAAGCCAGTTTTTCACGTGCCGCTATTTCAAATTTGGTCATCTACTGTACAGGAGTACTGAATAATTTTAAAACAAGTTTAAGGGTGAAACTCCTTCAGATGAACGCCAACTCAAAAGACAGAAACCGTTCAGTTACGAAAGGTAATCACTTAACTCAAGAACAAATCTGCAGCACTAGAATTCACCCGCTGCTACTTCTGAAATCATATTGATTTCTCACGTCTGTGTTACGCACCCTTCCTGGCAATACATTACACACATCATTAAACTGGTGTGATACGACATTGAATTACCACTGGTGTCACACATGCACACAAATAATGGGCCCCATCAGGGCAAACTGAGTGAAAATCTTGTAACATGAACAGTTAAAACAAACAAACTAATGGTACCCCACAAGAGTAGACTCATTTACAATTTTGCAAGATGAACAGCTAAAACACATAGGTGCCGAAGAACTCAGCAACATGGCAATATGGTTACTCAGGTTCACATGGCGTTATCAAGCACTCCTGTGTCAATGCAACCAGGCCGCAGTGACAGTATTGTGATGATTGTATAAACTTCCAACCGTTGCTGTCGCCGATCTCCTTCGGACAACACCAGTATCGCGCAACTGAAACGCTCTTGCATGCAAAAGGGGAGCTCCTTTCCAAATTACTGCTTCCCAAACAACGGCTTCCAAATACAATTACGCCGCGCTATCACTCCAGGTGCGACCAAGTTGTTTTCCGGTACATACAGGGGTTTCTCCCCAGCACAGAGACCCACTCGTCGCCTATCTCCTGCCGCTGCTAACTCAACTACTCCGCTGCCGAGCCACGCCGCCTCGCGGACATTTGCACATCAAGTCTCTCTGATAAAGAAATTCTACACAACCAGCGATTCCACGAGAGAGGCACAAAGTCGAATAATACCAAAAGCTTGCGGAAGGTTTCGGCACACGGTACACTTTCATTCAGCTTCGTTCCTGAGGTATGTTCGTATTTACTAACGATCAGGAGAGCTTCCTCTACTTCGTGGTCGTCCGTGACTAGAAAACCTACGTCGTCTGCATAGGCATTTCCAACAATCTTATTTCCATTGATATGTAAGCCTTGTAAACGTTGGGTGAATATGGCAAGTAAAGGTTCAATGGCGATGGCAGACAGTGCCATAGACATCGGACAATCTTGTGCATCCCGAGCTATTTATTTTAATTTCTTTCGTCAGCTGGCCATTAATCGTTATTTTTGTAACTCCTTTACTGACAATTTCACGCTGGAATTAAAAAAATGTAGGGTAAATCCCATAGCATGCTTGCTGCTTATACGGTATTGGAGGTTAACTCTGTCGATCGCGTTTGTAAAATCAAGTGATAGTAAAGCAACTTAATCCCTCAAGCACCTGCAGTCTCAATGACATTTCTGTTCTCACATAATTTGTGGATGATCTTTCTGTCAGTACCGACATACGTCTGTCGCCGAAATATTATTCTACGCTTCAGCGTTTTAAGTCTGTAGTAAATGATTGAATCATGATTTTATAGTCACCATTCAGCAACGTAAGCGGTCTAAAGTCATCAGCAGAACTGCTTCCTGGGTGTTTATGAATAAAACTAGCGGTACCTGCCACTAGCTCTTTAGTGACATTAAAATTTGTCTGCAGCAATTCATTGTACGTACATAATAACTTAGCCTTCAACTGATCTTGTAAAACACGGTAAAATTCTGCAGTGGCGATTTATTTTTAGGGCATATAGCATATTTAAGTTCCTCTTTACCGATTTCCCGGAAGAGGTTTCCTAATTCACCAGCGGTTACTTTTTTCTTTAGTTATTGTGATAACTCTTGCGTATTCCACCCTCTGTGTGCTTCACTGTCATCAGTTTTTACAAGTTTTATGGATAGCTGTTTTTATTTTTTTTCTGTAGGAGCGTGATGCCATCATCTTGGCTGGTGTTTTTGTGTTTTACGAGTTTCTACTTCCCTCTTACTTTCACGGATTAGTGGAACGTAGATGGGTCTTCTTGCTCTATCAAAGTAATGCAACCCGCTCACATTCTGCTCTTTCTCTGCCGTAATTTTGAAAGGAAATTCTAAAATCTGCATTGTGCAGATGCCACGTCCTGCATGCATAATTGTAACTACGCTGACATTTTCATCTCTATGTTTAAATTGCAAAATTCTTCCATTACTTTGTCACTCATGTCAGAGCAAGTAAGTTTCAGGCCATTTAATTATTTTTTTGGTTCATTCGTTCCTGGATCGAGACCATACAATGAATTATGGTAATGAATATTAAATATTACACAAACTCTCGGCACTTGAGCATGGCTTTTTTTGTTAAAGGTCCGTTCATGAATTATTAATCGTGCTTCTTCTCGCTGTGGTAAATCGGACTTCGTTGTCAAACAGCACCCGAAGACGACATTGGATCGAGCTGGACGACTTTTTGCTTAGAAGGACCGAACCTTTTGCCATTCCAAGTCACCCAACCATCTTACAATGACTAAAGGCACAAAGTAAAACATACATAGGTTAGTAATAACAGTATATTCTGAAATAAAAACACAGTTACATTAAGCAATTACATTAAGCAAATACGAATGCCGTCTGGTTGCAACTCGTGAATATATATATAAAATAATGTAGTATTAATGGCGGTGCGCCTAAATACAATCGATCCGGACAAGACCTAGAAAACAAAAGGTGACTCTTAGTCCAATGATATGACGATCAAAAATCTTCAAATGTTTCCAGCGGCAGCATACAATATTTATGCAGTCATGGACTACATCTACGGTTCAAATTCTTCTTTATTTCATGACTTATAATTACGTTTTCTGCTAATAAAAGCTCAGAATGCAAATGTGCCTTTGAACTGCCTCCTGAGTTGCGAACCGGAAGGACACACCTGCAGGCGAGCAACTCACTCTAAAGCCCATTGCATATATAAGTCTACAAATACACATACATATCATATTTAACATACATATCATAACATAATATTTACGCAAAACAGATTTTCAATGCTTGAATGTGGCGCGTGCGCCTATAACAGTTTTATTTTGGTATTGTACCTACCGCGCATGTGCAATCGCGTAAAGTTCAGTACTACGCGACCGTTGCGAAGCGTGTTCATCACACGACACATAGTTTATACTCAGCCCGTCTCTTCATGTGCACAACACGTCTCAGAGACCAGATTTACCATCCTGGGTTTTACAAATGTGGATTAACATTTAAAACAGATACAAAATCTTAAAGTTGCGAAATTCGTTAACATGGAATTACAAATTCTTATTGCTGCTAGTCTCTTTCTCACAGTATTACACTTGAAATGTCTTTGTATCTTTGTATTTCAGATATAACGTCTTTTCACTACGTGTCGTCGTTCACAGTTCCATGAAACAAAAGCATATGACAACATTATAAAGGTGAGCATTGTTTATGGCAGTTAAATGTGCCATTCGCAGTTTTGATGCAGACGCGTGTGCGCGATCAATCGTAGCACAGTTTATATTTTTTCACTAGTTACACTGTTTATTTAGAATGATGGCACTGTTTTTGCCCTAGGTCGTACATCGCCTGGTACATGACTGGTGGATTCCCATTCCACAGCATAAGTTCGTGAAGGCATGGAAGCGGGACCTCGGGCGGTACGATCCCCGTTTACACCAGGTAAGAGTGTCCGTCATTTCCGAGAACACGTTGCTCCCTTTGGACTCGTCCAAAATTCCTCCACTCGTCGAGCGGTCTTCATCGTGTTGGAGCAAAGCGACCGTAGGTGCAATAGGGAAGCATTTCTTGCTATTCAGTCTTGCAGAGATACAGATATACAGAGATGCAGCGCAGTAAATGTCAATTTGCGATGCACTCAAAAGTGTCGGAGCACTTCACTATGACAGTTTTTTCACGTACTCAGTATGTCAGGCGATATACAGATATTCGTACACAAGTAGTTGTGACAAGTCTTTACGCAAACAATTCGTAACACAATTTTACATTAACAGTTTGTAAACAACTTTCAAGCATAAATAGTTCATCACATCTTTATACATAGCAATATATCTTGAATAGTCTTTTCAAGTTACGCGGTTTCGCACCCGAGTTTCCTCGAAGTTACAAGTTCAGCGACGTATAGTAAACGTCCACAAATAGTTTCGGGATATGCAAGTCTCATAAATTTTCCCATATGGGCACATGTAACAAGAACAGATATCATTTAGCTTTACCTATGTACAGATAAACACATAGAAACATGTGACACATAGGTTTTCAAAAATACATGCAAACGTATTATACAGGGTGTTACAAAAAGGTACGGCCAAACTTCCAGGAAACATTCCTCACACACAAAGAAAGAAAATATGTTATGTGGACATGTGTCAGGAAACGCTTACTTTCCATGTTAGAGCTCATTTTATTACTTCTCTTCAAATCACATTAATCATGGAATGGGAACACACAGCAACAGAACGTACCAGCATGACTTCAAACACTTTGTTACAGGAAATGTTCAAAATGTCCTCCGTTAGCGAGGATACATGCATCCATCCTCCGTCGCATGAAGTCCCTGATGCGCTGATGTAGCCCTGGAGAATGGAGTATTGTATCACAGCCGTCCACGATACGAGCACGAAGAGTCTCTACATTTGGTACCGGGATTGCGTAGACAAGAGCTTTCAAATGCCACCATAAATGAAAATCAAGAGGGTTGAGGTCAGGAGAGCGTGGAGGCTATGGAATTGGTCCGCCTCTACCAATCCATCGGTCACCGAATCTGTTGTTGAGAAGCGTACGAATACTTCGTCTGAAATGTGCAGGAGCTCCATCGTGCATGAACCACATGTTGTGTCGTACTTGTAAAGGCACATGTTCTAGCAGCACAGGTAGAGTATCCCGTATGAAACCATGATAACGTGCTCCATTGAGCGTAGGTGGACGAAACTAAAATGAGCTCTAACATGCAAATTAAGCGTTTCCGGACACATGTCCACATAACATCTTTTCTTTCATTGTGTGTGAGGAATGTTTCCAATGGTGAGATGTGCATACAATCAGTTTCAAGGTGAAAGTGTAAGGATGTAGAATGATTAAGTATTCACGTAAATCAGTCGTTAGTAGTCGAAGACTGACGGCGCAGATAGTCAATCTCGTAGGCTGAAAATATATCTTCTTCACACCTATACAAAATTTAATGCAAAATTTGCTTTAAAATTGTAAGTAGCTGCTGTAAGCATTTTGCGAAGACAGCTGAAATAAAACTCTTATACTACGTAGCTTCTCTATAGAAGTACTGTGGGGTACGTGTATTTGATAGTTGTGTATAGCTTAAGCATGATCCATAGATGTGTTTACTGTTGAGCATGGTATACTCTAAGATCACGGTGAGCATATAGTCTAATATTTCTGTTTTAGGATGCTGCAGCTGATATGCACCAGGAGGCGGATTGCTGACAATGACATAAGGACCGTCGTACAGCAGACACCACTTCGCGTTGCGCCGCTGAAAAGCAGACTTCTTTGTGATCGAACATGAGTTCATTGGGAGTGTACGGAGTTTCATAAACGTTGAGGTGGTTGTGTACCACTTCAAATAAAGACAAACATGTCACCCAGTTGGTATGTTTGGTTGAAATGTAGGTTCTCATGAATCTGTTAACCTCACGGAACACACATTTAGTGGGATTACTCTGGGGGCCATACCTTGAAATAAAAATACTCTTAATACTATTGTCTTTGAGAAATTTACGGCACTTGTACCCGGTATAGTGTGCAGCATTGTCGGATAAAATAGCTTTCGGTTTTCCCACGTGAGGAATGCAGTCACATGAGAAACGACGAATGAAGGCAGTGGCAGTAGCAGATCTTATAGCGTACAGTTCGACATGCTTGGAGAATAAATTGTAAAATGCAAGAATATATTTCACACCACCACGGCTTATGGTATGTGGACCACACATGTCAGAACTTACAATTTCTAGAGGTTTACTGGGTAGATCAGAACGCAAATAAGTCTTCGTAGACAAGTTCAGCGGTTAAGAATTTTGACAGATCGCACATGTTTTGAGTATACTATAGGCCTTGCGTCTCATATTGCTAAAGGAACAATAGGTACTAAGCTTTGCTAGGCACTTCTTGGCACCATAATGACCCCAAACAAAATGTGTGTGCCAAATTATGTTGCGTTCAGAATCCTTAGGAATACAAACACACCAAGTAGTGGCGATAAAATTAAATATCATTATGTATCAAATATCGGTTGGACAGAGGATGGTCAGGTTGATCTGTGAGAAAAACTCTTACCGTATTCTAGTGAGGATCAGATTTCTGCAACGTTGACATCTCTCTACATAATTTGATGTAATACTGGTGATATAGCTTACCCTGCATGAGAAGTATTCGTTAATCACTCACATTCTCCAGGTCAGAGTTACACTCGTTCAAGCCTTGAGGCAGACGAGACAAAGCGTCGCCGACGATGTTGTCTTTACCGTTAATATACACAATTTCAAAGGGATAGTTTTGCAAAGATACAGCCCAGCGTGATAATCTTTAATGTATCAGCTTCCAAGTTCACATAAATGTGAGAGCTTGGTCGTCAGTGTAAATTTTAGTGTACTTACCATACATCACGGGTTCGATTCCCGGCGGGGTCAGGGATTTTCTCTGCCTCGTGATGGCTGGGTGTTGTGTGATGTCCTTAGGTTAGTTAGGTTTAAGTAGTTCTAAGTTCTAGGGGACTGATGACCATAGATGTTAAGTCCCATAGTGCTCAGAGCCATTTGAACCATTTTTTTTACCATACAAATAATAATTTAATTTCTTAAAGGCCCACACTAAAAAGAGTTTTACAACTTCTGTCGTGGAGTATGTGCGTTCACATTCACTAAGTATGCGGCTCGCAAAACTAATAAGTTTCGCGTGTTCTTGTTCTCCATTCTTTAACAAACAACCGCCTAAGCCATAGGACGAGGCGTCACATGTCACACAAAAATCTAAGTTAAAATCAGGGTGATCCAAAATGTAAGCGTTAACCAAAGCATATTTAATACTATCAAAGTCTTTCTGATAGTGGTCAAACCATATCCATATCTGATTCTTTTTGAGTAGGTTCCATAGATGTCTGCTGTTTAAAAGTTGGTGTGGTAAAAATCGTTGAAAGAAAGAACAAAGTCCAAGGAAAGGTTTGAATTGCTTTCTAGTCCGTGGACTAGGAAAATTCCTGATTGCGTCGACCTTTCCAGGTTCAGGTGGTATACCTTGAGCATTAATCATTTTTCCAATATACTTAATTTCATTGCAAGCAAATTTCGACTTTTTGAGTCGACTCCAGCTTGTGCGAATTTATGTAGAATCTTTTGCAAAGTATCAATGTTTTCAGACCAAGTCTTACTAGCTATGAGCAGGTCATCAATGTAGTGAGTAAGTACAGTATCCAATGCGGTCTGACGTTCAGACCGGAGGGAAGGACATAAAATTGATAGTTTGTCCCCCGAAAACAAATGCAGTATACTTTTTAGAATCTGGCGAGATTATGACTTGCCAGAACGAATTGGTTACATTTATCGTAGAAAAATCTTTAGGATCTAAGTGTTTCGGGAGTTGCTCCTCTAAATTCTCGGGTTTCGTGCGAACAGGTAAAATAATCTGATAATTTGCAGGAGTATCCAAAACAACTCTGATATTCCCGTTGGGTTTCTTTACAACAAGTAAAGGGCTGCATTGAGGTGTCGTGGAAGGTTCGATGATTTTCCACTCTAGCATTTGTTTCAACTTGTGCCATACAGCAGGTCGTTGGAATAGTGGCACATTTCAGGTTTTGTGGAAGAAAATCTGGTGAGGCTTAATTTCTATTTTATACACATATGTGTTTATCACACCTGCTCGTTTGCTAGATACTTGTATATACTTGGACAAAACATCATACAGTTCATTACGTTCATCATGTGTGACAGTTGTTGTTTCTGATAACTTATTACTAATTAAAGTTTTCCAGTCCTCGAACTCGGCGTCACGTGCTTGTGTCTGTGTGTCAACATCATCAGTGTCCTATATCCAATGAGTCTTGTACCCTGTACAATATTTATGGTGCTTCGGAGTCCTGGTATCCATGTCAACTGAAATTTTACTGCCCTGATCTGTAAGTATACATTTACGTTGGGAGAAGTCAATACTGCTCTCCTTCTCGCACAGTATATCATCATCATCATCATCATTTAAGACTGATTATGCCTTTCAGCGTTCACTCTGGAGCATAGCCCCCTTATAAAATTCCTCCACGATCCCCTATTCAGTGCTAACATTGGTGTCTCTTCTGATGTTAAACCTATTACTTCAAAATCATTCTTAACCGACCCAGGTACCTTCTCCTTGGTCTGCCCCGACTTCTCCTGCCCTCTACTGCTGAACCCATGAGTCTCATGGGTAACCTTGCTTCTCCCATGCGTGTAACATGACCCCACCACCTAAGCCTGTTCGCCCTGACTGCTACGTCTATATAGTTCATTCCCATTTCTTCTTTGATTTCCTCATTGTGGACACCCTCCTGCCATTGTTCCCATCTACTAGTACCTGCAATCATCCTAGCTACTTTCATATCCGTAACCTCAACCTTTTTGATAAGGTAACCTGAATCCACACAGCTTTCGCTCCCATAAAACAAAGTTGGTCGAAAGATTGAACGGTGCACAGATAACTTAGTCTTGATACTGACTTCCTTCTTGCAGAAGAGGGTAGATCGTAGCTGAGCGCTCACTGCATTAGCTTTGCTACACCTCGCTTCCAGTTCTTTCACTATGTTGCCATATTGTGAGAATATGCATCCTAAGTACTTGAAACCGTCCACCTGTTCTAAGCCGGCCGCGGTGGTCTAGCGGTTCTAGGCGCTCAGTCCGGAACCGCGCGACTGCTGCGGTCGCAGGTTCGAATCCTGCCTCGGGCATGGATGTGTGTGATGTTCTTAGGTTAGTTAGGTTTAAGTAGTTCTAAGTTCTAGGGGACTGATAACCACAGCTGTTAAGTCCCATAGTGCTCAGAGCCATTTGAACCATTTGAACCTGTTCTAAGTTTGTTCCTCCTATTTGGCACTCAATCCGTTTATATTTCTTTCCCACAGGCATTACTTTCGTTTTGGAGATGCTTATCTTCATACCACAGTCCTTACATTTCTGATCTAGCTCTGAAATGTTATTTTGCAAACTTTCAATCGAATCTGCCATCACAACTAGGTCATCCGCATATGCAAGACTGCTTATTTTGTGTTCACATGTCTTAATTTCACCCAACCAGTCTATTGTTTTCAACATATGATCCATAAATAATATGAACAACAGTGGAGACAGGTTGCAGCCTTGTATTACCCCTGAAAATGGTTCAAATGGTTCAAATGGCTCTGAGCACTATGGGACTCAACATCTTAGGTCATAAGTCCCCTAGAACTTAGAACTACTTAAACCTAACTAACCTAAGGACATCACACACACCCATGCCCGAGGCAGGATTCGAACCTACGACCGTAGCAGTCCCGCGGTTCCGGACTGCAGCGCCAGAACCGCACGGCCACCGCGGCCGGCACCCGTGAAACCCCCCCCCCCCCCTGAAACTACTCTGAACCATGAACTCAATTTACCGTCAACTCTAACTGCTGCCTGACTATCCATGTAAAGACCTTTAATTGCTTGGAAAAGTTTGCCTCCTATTCCATAATCTCGTAGAACAGACAATAACTTCCTCCTAGGAACCCGGTCATATGCCTTTTCTAGATCTATAAAGCATAGATAGAATTCCCTGTTCCACTCATAACACTTCTCCATTATTTGCCGTAAGCTAAAGATCTGATCCTGACAACCTCTAAGATGCCTAAACCCACACTGATTTTCATCCAATTGGTCCTCAACTAATACTCGCACTTTCCTTTCAACAATACCTGAGAAGATTTTACCCACAACGCTGATTAAAGAAATACCTCTGTAGTTGTTACAATCTTTTCTGTTTCCATGTTTAAAGATTGGTGTGATTACTGCTTTTGTCCAGTTTAATGGAACCTGTCCCGACTCCCAGGCCATTTCAATTATCCTGTGTAGCCATTTAAGACCTGACATTCCATTGTATTTGATGAGTTCCGACTTAATTTCATCCACCCCAGCTGCTTTATTGCACTGCAATCTATTGACCATTTTCTCCACTTCCTCAAATGTTATCCTATTTCCATCATCATTCCTATCTCATTCTACCTCGAAATCTGAAACATTACTGATCGTATTTTCACCTACACTGAGCAGCTCTTCAAAATATTCCCTCCATCTGCCCAAGGCATCCACAGGATTCACCAGCAGTTTCCCTGACCTGTCCAAAATACTTGTCATTTCCTTCTTACCTCCCTTTCGAAGACTATTAATTACACTCCAGAATGGTTTTCCAGCAGCTTCACCCATAGTCTCCAACCTGTTTCCAAAGTCTTCCCAAGATTTCTTCTTGGATGCTGCAATTATCTGTTTGGCTTTGTTTCTTTCTTCAACATAACTTTCTCTGTCTACCTGAGTTCTAGTATATAGCCATTTTTGATACGCCTTCTTTTTCCTTTTACAGGCTGCCTTGACTGTGTCATTCCCCCAAGCTGTTTGCTTCATCCTACTTTTACACACTACTGTTCCAAGACATTCTTTAGCCACTTCTAGTACTGTGTCCATGTACCTTGTCCATTCCTTTTCCAATGACTGTAATTGACTACATTCAACTAACTAGTACCTTTCTGAGATCGCTGTTATGTACTTGTGCCTGATTTCCTTACCCTGAAGTTTCTCCACTCTTATCCTCCTATATATGGACCTGACCTCCTGCACTTTCGGCCTCACAATCCCAATTTCACTTCAGATTAAATAATGATCAGTGTCATCAAAGAATCCCCTGAATACACATGTGTCCCTCACAGCCTTCCTGAATTCCTGATCTGTTATTATATAGTCAATGACAGATCTGGTTTCCCTGCCTTCCCAAGTATACCGGTGAATGTTCTTATGTTTAAAAAAGGAGTTTGTGATTACTAAGCCCATACTGGCACAGAAATCCAAGAGTTGTTTCCCGTTCCTGTTGGCCTCCATATCCTCTCCAAATTTACCCATAACCTTTTCATACCCTTCTGTTCGATTTCCAATCCTGGCGTTAAAATCACCCATGAGCAGAACACTGTCCTTGTCCTTTACTCTAACAAATACATCACTGAGTGCCTCATAAAAACTATCCATCTTATCTTGATCTGTCCCTTCACAATGCGAATATACTGACACAATGCCGGCCGCGGTGGTCTAGCGGTTCAAGGCGCTCAGTCAGGAAACGCGCGACTGCTACGGTCGCAGGTTCGAATCCTGCCTCGGGCATGGATGTGTGTGATGTCCTTAGGTTAGTTAGGTTTAAGTAGTTCTAAGTTCTAGGGGACTTATGACCACAGATGTTGAGTCCCATAGTGCTCAGAGCCAGAGCCACTGACACAAACCTAATTTTCTAGCTAGACACTGTCAAGTCTATCCACATCAGTCGTTCATTTACATTCCTTATTCCAACTACGCTGGGTTCCATTTCTTTCCTGATGTAAAGCCCTACACCCCATTGTGCTGTTCCTGCTCTGACTCCTGACAGGTAGACCTTGTATTCTCCCACTTCATCTTCTTTCTGACCCCTTACCCGAATGTCACTAACAGCTAAAACGTCCAGCCCCATCTTACTTGCAGCCCCTGCCAGCTCTACCTTCTTCCGAGAGTAGCCCCCATTGATATTAATAGCTCCCGATCTCATTACCATTTGTTTGCCAAGTCGTATCTTAGGAGTCACTGGTTTGTCAGTTACAGGTGGGACTCCGTCACCTCCAAAGGTCCGAGGCATTTTGCTCTGATTGTTGCCAGCATCAGTTTTAAAGTACCAGGGAAGCAGGTTGCTAGCCTTACTTGCCCCGAGTACCATTGGGTATTACCCCTAACGGTTGAGGGACTAACCGGTGGATTTGTTAGTCTTTGCCGTATGTGCACAAAGGTGACCACGACTCAGAATATGTCCGAGATGCCCTGCCTTATTCCAAAGTAACTGGTATCCCGACTGTCGGGACCACTTACTTGGCCACTCATACGTTGCCCGTCGTTCATGAACTAGGATATGACTACAGGAACCCACACCATGAACCACTCGCACAGTATATCTAAACCTAAAATACAATTACTCACCAGGTTTTGGAAGACGAGGAATGGCTATTGTACGATTCAATTGCCTACCTCTATTGTCACAAATACCTGTTTCTGTAGCCTAGAAGACTTATTGCCTACGACAGTTAAAATTTTATAGTTCAAGACAGGATACTCTGGTACGGGTTCAAACTCACACATTTTCTTGTAAAAATCTTAGGACAAGACACTATCAGCCGTTCCTGTGTCCAGAATAATAGCAGTAGGACTACCACCCACAACACCAGTAGTTGAGGCCAAAACAATTTCATTGGTTGATGAACGACATTGTGTGCTTTCTTGTAACAGTTCATCAGACAAGTTTTCGTCATCATTATACCTTATAACTAATAATGGTTGCTGTATACAACTGTCAGGTACATGATCATTGTTCCCTTGCACATTGGGTTTGTCAAACAATAAATTTAAATTGAAGCCGCCCAGCAATTCTTCCACAGCCATGACCTGAGGCACAGTAGAGACTGATTTTCGTTTGACAGCGTCACATTTGTAGTGGGTGCAGGCACATGCGAAGGTGGAGTACCACTCGTTATTTAGATAATATTTACATTTGGGTATTGTTTACTCCAGTCTCCTAACTGTGGCGGTCGTTGCGTTTTCACGTTTTGACTCACCTGCGGGTTCGTAGATGCATTCCGGTTCTGATTTTGCATTTGCGGCTGCGGCAACTGCTACTGGCAAGTATTTTTGTTTTGCTGCAATGGTGTCGCAGTGTTTTGATTCTGAGTAGTTAGTCGTTGTTATTCCAGCTCTGATGCTGGTTTGGTGGGGATCGATGGTTACTTTTGTTTTTCTTAAAAAAAATTTTACCAATCTGGTAATTATTATTACCGTTGTAGGGTGGTTGTTATTGTTGCTGTTGCGCTGTCCTTATTTAGATTTCCGCCAGTAGAATAAGAAGTGTTATAATTGCTGTTTGTGCGGTGTCGAGTATGTTGGTTCTATTGTGTACATACATTTGCCATTTGAAGCAATTGATTCTGTTGGCTTGGGTGACCGACAGCAGCCGGCGCACCGGAATTGGGTTGGCTACCCTGCGTATTTTGCATGGCGGTGGTGTAAACATTGTAGCAATTGTTTAGCCGTACAGAACGCTGGTCCTCGTCAGGCATATCAATAGAATGGAGCACTGTGAGAAAATACTTTGCGTCGATGTCTGGGATGTGCAGAACTTTTTATTTGATATCTTGACGGCAATCTTTCCTTCAATGCGCTACGAATGTCGCGCGTTACAACCGGCTCGTCAGGGAAATATCCCACGTGTAAATATTTCTTGAAATACCGGCGCTAATTACCGTGCTTGGGATTGAATATTTCAGGTTCCACAATCTGCGTACGAAGTCGTTCCTGTACAGATTGTGACCAAAATTTAGATAAGCAAGCTCTCTCAAATTGTTCATACGTGACGCATCTGTCGGATTCATTATACGCCCATACAGCTGCGTCGCCTTCGATATAACCGAAAACATAAGATATCCTCTTACGGTCACTCCACGTACGAAGAAATGCATTTCTGAAGGGTTTAAGAAAGATGACAGATGTACGGTTCTTTTTTCAGGTATAAATGGCTGAAATTGTCTTTGGGGCTTTCCTCTTCCTTAACATCAGAGTAATGTTTAGTTTCAGAATGATTACTGCATGGTTCAACTAGCGAATGGTCACGAAAATGTTGATAATTATCACGATTGCAATACAGTATGTCATGTCGAGGTGCGTACTTTTGTTGTTGTGAGTACGTAGTGTGCGGTGTGTATGCGTCGCAAATGCACTTGTGTTCATTGCCGAATTGTGTGTTTTGGCTGCTATTACCGTCATTGTACGTTGGTTGAACATAATTGTCAAACTGTTTCGATTGCGCAACGGCAGATTGTGCTGCTTGACTGATTACGTGTTTGTTGTTATTTATAAGTTGCTCGACAGTGTTGAGGACAACAGTAGGCAATTTTTCTTGTAAGCATTCGTCAAAATAACTGTCTTTTTGCTCTATCGATGTACGAGAAATGGTTATCAGTGCGTAGTCTTCCTTTATTAAAAAGCTGTTTCTCAATTGTGTCAACCTCGTTTTCGACATCGGCAATACGCGTGGTTGTATCATCATGCACTGCTGCATGAGATTAAATCTGACAATGAGAAACTACAGACTCGCATGTTTTACTGAGATTGTTTACTTGTGCTCGGATACCTGTCACACCTTTGTTTGTGTGTTCTTGTAATGCAAGCCCTAAAAATTTCGCGTTGAGGGCGGACACATGTCCAGTCTATTATTTATCTCCTCAACACGGCTACGCAAAGTGTGGTTTGACGTTTTAAATGCACCTAAATCTGATTTAATTTCATCATGTCGGGTTTTCATCTCGTCATGAGCTATTTTCAAAGTGGATCCTATAGACTTCATCTGTTGGTCGATACGTGTATCAATGCCCTGTTCATGTTGTGTCATTTGTTTCATAATAACATCGAACGTATTGGCAATACTAGTGATGTGCAACTGTTCCATCCCGCCACGTCGTTAGACATGATGTCAGACCCCAAAATGATTTGGGAACTAGATTTAAGCATATTATTGGTGGACGGTCTAATTTCTAAATTTGCGTCACCAGAATAGACAGTAATACGTCACTCGTTAGTATTCGAGTCAACCGTAACATCACTTTCATTATTTAATGACATGTCGGAGTCGGATTGCGTCTACATCTACATCTACATCCATACTCCGCAAGCCACCTGACGGTGTGTGGCGGAGGGTACCTTGAGTACCTCTGTCGGTTCTCCCTTCTATTCCAGTCTCGTATTGTTCGTAGAAAGAAGGATTGTCGGTATGCCTCTGCGTGGGCTCTAATCTCTCTGATTTTATCCTCGTGGTCTCTTCGCGAGATATACGTAGGAGGGAGCATTATACCGCTTGACTCCGCGGTGAAGGTATGTTCTCGAAATTTCAACAAAAGCCCGTACCGAGCTTCTGAGCGTCTCTCCTGCAGAGTGTTCCACTGGAGTTTATCTATCATCTCTGTAAAGCTTTCGCGATTATTAAATGATCCTGTAGCGAAGCGCGCTGCTCTCCGTTGTATCTTCTCTATCTCTTCTATCAACCATATCTGGTACGGATCCCACACTGGTGAGCAATATTCAAGCAGTGGGCGAACAACAGTACTGTAAACTACTTCCTTTGTTTTCGGATTGCATTTCCTTAGGATTCTTCCAATGAACCTCAGTCTGGCATCTGCTATTCTGACGATCAACTTTATATGATCATTCCATTTTAAATCACTCCTAATGCCTACTCGCAGATAATTTATGGAATTATTCCAGTTGCTGACCTGCTATACTGTAGCTAAATGATATGGGATCTTTCTTGCTATGTATTCGCAGCACATTTCACCTGTCTATATTGAGATTCAATTGCCACTCCGTGCACCATGCGTCAATTCGCTGCAGATCCTCCTGCATTTCAGTACAATTTTCCATTGTTACAACCTCTCGATATACCACAGCATCAGTGAACTTCCGATGTTATCCACAAGGTCATTTATGTATATTGTGAATTGCAACGGTCCTACGACACTCCCCTGCGGCACAACTGAAATCACTCTTACTTCGGAAGACTTCTCTCCATTGAGAATGACATGCTGCATTCTGTTATATAGGAACTCTTCAATTTAACCACACAATTGGTCTGATAGTCCATATGCTCTTACTTTGTTCATTAAATGACTGTGGGGAACTGTATCGAACGCCTTGCGGAAGTCAAGAAACACTGCATCTACCTGGGAACCCGTGTCTATGGCCCTCTGAATCTCGTGGACGAATAGCGCGAGATGGGTTTCACACAATCGTCTTTTTCGAAACCCATGCTGTTTCCTACACAGTAGATTTCTAGTCTCCAGAAAAGTCATTATACTCGAACATAATACGTGTTCCAAAATTCTACAGCTGATCGACGTTAGAGATATAGGTTTATAGTACTGCACATCTGTTCGACGTCCCTTCTTGAAAACGGGGATGACCTGTGCCCTTTTCCAATCCTTTGGAACGCTACGCTCTTCTAGAGACCTACGGTACACCGCTGCAAGAAGGGGGGCAAGTTTCTTCGCGTACTCTATGTAAAATCGAACTGGTATCCCATCAGGACCAGCGGCCTTTCCTCTTTTGAGTGATTTTAATTGTTTCTCTATCCCTCTGTCGTCTATTTCTATATCTACCATTCCGTCATGTGTGCGACAATCTAGAGAACGAACTACAGTGCAGTCTTCCTCTGTGAAACAGCTTTGGAAAAAGACATTTAGTATTTCGGCGTTTAGTCTGTCATCCTCTGTTTCAGTACCATTTTGGTCACAGAGTGCCTGGAAATTTTGTTTTTATCCACCTACCCCTTTGACATCAGACCAAAATTTCTTAGGATTTTCTGCCAAGTCAGTACATAGAACTTTACTTTCGAATTCATTGAACGCCTCTCGCATAGCCCTCCTCACACTACATTTCGCTTCGCGTAATTTTTGTTTGTCTGTAAGGCTTTGGCTATATTTATGTTTGCTGGGAAGTTCCCTTTGCTTCAGCAGCAGTTTTCTAACTCGGTTGTTGTACCACGGTGGCTCTTTTCCATCTCTTACGATCTTGCTTGTACGATGGTTTTGAACTTTGTCCACTGATCCTCAACACTATCTGTACTTGAGACCAAACTTTTGTGTTGAGCCGTCAAGTACTCTGAAATCTACTTTTTGTCACTTTTGCTATACAGAAAAATCGTCTTACATTCTTTAATATTTCTATTTACGGCTGATATCATCGATGCAGTAACTGCTTTATAATCGCTGATTCCCTGTTCTTCGTTAACTGTTTCAAATAGTTCGGGTCTGTTTGTCACCAGAAGGTCTAATGTGTTATCGCCAAGACTCGGTTCTCTGTTTAACTGCTCAAAGTAGTTTTTAGATAAAGCACTTAAAAAAATTTCAGTGGATTCTTTGTCCCTGCCACCCGTTATAAACGTTTGAGTCTCACAGTCTATATCCGGCAAATTAAAATCTCCACCCAGAACTATAACATGCTGGGGAAATCTACTCGAAATATTTTCCAAATTTTCCTTCAGGTGCTCTGCCACAACAACTGCTGTGCCAGGAGGCCTATAGAGACATCCAATTACCATGTTTGAGCGTGCTTTAACCGTGACCTTCACCCAAATTATTTCACATTTCGGATCTCCGTCAATTTCCTTCCATACTATTGCAATTTTTATCGCTATAAACGCGCCTCCCCCTTCACTGTCCAGCCTGTCTCTGTGGTATACATTCCAATCTGAGTTTAGAATTTCGTTACTGTTTACATCTGGTTTCAGCCAACTTTCTGTCCCTGGCATTGTGGCCGTTTATTAATGAGAGCAGTTCTTAGACCTTTCTATAGACGCCCCTGCAGTTTACTATTACCACATTAATATTGTTATTCCCGGTTGAGTTTTGCCTACTAATACCTTGCCGCGTCTCAGGAGGCGTCTTTTCGGGCCTAGGGAGGGAATTCTCTAACCTAAAAACCCACATGTGCACTCAACACATACTCCGTTACGCTTGTAGGCGCTTCCTGCGTGTAGTGCACGCCTGACCTATTCAGGGGGAACCTACATTTCTACACTCTATAGCGGAGGTCGAGAGATTTGCACCCCAGATCTCCGCAGAATCGTCTGAGCGTCTGGTTTCAGCCTTCCACTCGGCTCCAAACCAGAGGAACGCGATCGGTTCTGGGAACGATACTACAAATAGTTAGCTCAGATTCCACCCCGTGAGCGAGGCTTTCCGCCTTCACCAAATCCTCCAACCGCCTGTATGAACCGAGGACGACCTCTGAACCCAGACGGCAGGAGTCATTGGTGCCGACATGAACAACAATTTGCAGTCGGATGCACCCAATGCTCTCTATCGCCGCCGGCAGGGCCTCCTCCACAGCTCGGATGAGACCCCCCCCCCCCACCCGGCAAGCAGACAGAGTGAATACTGGCCTTCTTCCCCGACCTTTCCGCTGTTTCCCTAAGGGGCTCCATCACCCGTCTAACGTTGGAGCTTCCAGTAACTAATAAACCCCTCCCCCCGTGTGCCTGCTCGTACCTTGCTGAAGGAGCGGCCACATGTCCACTCACAGGCAGGTTGGTTGGTTGGTTGCTTGGGGAAGGAGACCAGACAACGTGGTCATCGGTCTCATCGGATTAGGGAAGGATGGGGAAGGAAGTCGGCCGTGCCCTTTCAGAGGAATCATCCCGGCATTTGCCTGGAGTGATTTAGGGAAATCACGGAAAACCTAAATCAGGATGGCCGGACGCGGGATTGAACCGTCGTCCTCCCGAATGCGAGTCCAGTGTCTAACCACTGCGCCACCTCGCTCGGTCCACTCACAGGCAGAGCGGGCGATGCCACACGGCCAGCCTCCACATTGACACTCCGTCTCATGCGCCGCGAACACCGCTGAACACGCCACTCCCCTTGGGGAGAGGGTGGCCCAACCGCGCCCGGTACCCGCGAAGATGTCTTGACAGCAGGGACCGTGGGTGAAGCATGTAACACCTGGGGTGTACCATGCGACACACCACACTCCCCACTGTCGCTACACTCCGAGCAGCCTGAAGACGGCTGACCGCGGCCATGTTCGCGAACAGTGGCCAGCTCCTCCAGCGTCCGTACACAGCAGTCACACATCCTATCCACCCTAAGAAATCAATTTACTCTAGAGAGTTAATCAACTTTTAATTACTCGAACAGTCCACGGGTATACTGACGGTTCACAGTGTCCAACGGGCACTATGAACTAATAATCGACAGTAAACCCGTGGACTGTTCGAGCAACAAATACGCCGGGAGAACCTGAAGAATCACAACTATGGGCAGCTGATAAATGAGTAAACTTTGGTTACTAGACAGTGTTTGGAGTCTCGGGTTCTCCATCTTTGTTAATTGTTTTCTGGTCAATACCATGCCACCCTTAATGTAAGACACAATAAAAATTTAAACTCTTTTGTGTAATCAAATTAAGTGTAAAAATTAATCTCGCTGTGCGACAAAGTAGGAGCAAGAAAATTAACTGTCGAAAGTAATGCTGGAATTTTGAGTACCAATGGCTGCACGCCATCTTGCGTCACACAGAACTAAGGTCGGCCATATTGCGAACTGATAAAATTGTATTGTTGTACTGTATGAATATTGAAAATAAGTTTGGAAACCGCGACGTAGCTTAAAATCGCTGCTACGAAAACGGAAAATTGTGATAGATCTAACATGCAAGCTACGATAATACAAAGCGCTTGGGGAAGATTGCTAATGTAAAGATGCGGCGCCTTAACTTGTATCCGGGACTGCAGCGTAATTTCAGGTGTCGACATACAATCCGGTAATTCGTCTTACTTCAATGTATTCCTGTCTCGTATCCCGTTTGTAGTTTCCAATAAACATGTAACAAAACGAGGACAATGTAGTACATACAACAATGCGTCCAGACACGAAGTCACCTATTTAATAATTTTTTTGGTTCATTCGTTCCTGGATCGAGACCATACAATAAATAATGGTAATGAATATTAAAATGGTTCAAATGGCTCTGAGCACTATGCGACTTAACTTCTGAGGTCATCAGTCGCCTAGAACTTAGAACTATTTAAACCTAACTAACCTAAGGACATCACACATATCCATGACCGAGGCAGGATTCGAACCTGCGACGGTAGCGGTCGCTCGGCTCCAGACTGTAGCGCCTAGAACCGCACGACCACTCCGGCCGCCAATGAATATTAAATATTACACAAACTCTCGGCACTTGAGCATGGCTTTTTTTTGTTAAAGATCCGTTCATGAATTTTTAATTGTGTTTTTTCTCTCTGTGGTAACGAAGACGACGGTGGATCGAGCTGGACGACTTTTTGCTTAGAAGTACGAAACCTTCTGCCATTCAAGTCACCCAACAATCTTACAACGACTAAAGGCACAAAATAAAACATACATAGGTTACTAATAACAGTATATTCTGAAATAAAAACACGATTACATTAAGCAATTACATTACGCAATTACGAGTGCTGTTTGGTTGCAACTCGTGAATATATAAATAAAATAATGTAGTATTAATGGCGGTGCGCCTAAATACGTCCGATTTGGACAAGATCTAGAAAACAAAAGGTGACTCTTAGTCTAATGATATGACGATCAAAAATCTTCAAATGTTTCCAGCGGCTGCACACAATATTTATGCAGCCTTGGACTATATCTACGGTTTAAATTCTTCTTTATTTCATGACTTATAATTACGTTTTGTGCTAATAAAAGCTCAGCATGCAAATGTACCTTTACAGTCAACAGCACTATTCGCTCTAGAGAAATTAATTCCCACAATGTCATCGAAAGTGATCATAGCAATTTCCGCTAATTACGACTCTTCTTCAAATGAATACAGTCTAGAAACATTGGTTTCCTCAATCATTGTTTCTGTTAGCCTGAGTCATTATTCCGTTTTAATCTGCAACGGGGGATGTCACAAATGCAGCTGAGAGGACACTGTACGCTCGCCACTCACCGCTCTGACGTAAACACTTCCTGCCTCAGCGCACTGCTTCTGCACGCTGTTGCTATCGCAGACAGACTTCCACTGAGCAGAGTCCATGCTACCTGTTCTTGGCCATGCTACACGCAGCTACAGCGTTTCGAGAGCCTCTTTTCTAAATTACATTTTTACTAAACCTATTGACGGGACAAGGTTTTGCTAGACATACTTTTGTCATGAATTGGGATGAGGAATCGCTTGCCGACCGCGAAGTGCAGCATATCCTCTTCACCCTGTCTACACCGTCACTAAGGGATTCGTCCGTTCTTTTCTCAAATAACAAGCCGAAGGAACTTAGATGGTCCTCTTTTACATGTTCCTTTGTGCATTTTATATGGATAAAGTGAATGGTAGTTGCTGTGGCCTTCTGTCCGAAGGCCGGCTGGAGTGGCCGAGCGGCTCTAGGCACTATAATCTGCAGCTGCGCGACCGCTACGGTCGCAGGTTCGAATCCTGCCTCGAGCATGGATGTGTGTGATGTCCTTAGATTAGTTAGGTTTAAGTAGTTCTAAGTTCCAGGGTACTGATGACCTCAGAAGTTAAGTCCCATAGTGCTCAGAGCCATTTGAACCATTTTTTTTTACTTTTTCTGTCCGAAGCAGCTCTCTACCTTAATATATTATCTGAAAGGCTTCTGAATTCTGCAAAACTACTGCAACCTACTTAAACCACTTTCATTTGAACATGCCCTTTGTGTACGAGCCTTGGTCACGATCCACAGATTTTCCCCCTCGAACCTCCCACATCCTTCGGTTACCATACAGACGATTCTGTGATTCATCAGGATTCTCCCCATCAGTCGTTCCTGTCTTTTGACTACGTTGTACCTGCTCATTAGTTATTCTATCTACCCATCCGATCTTCAGTTTTCTTCTATACCATCACATTCCAAAAGCTTCTATTCTTTTCTTGTCTGAACTGTTTTTCGTCGACGTTCCGCTACATTACAAGGCCACATTGCTGAGAAATGCCTTCATACATGACTTTTTGACATTTAAATTTATACTCTGTCTTAATAATTTCTCCTTTTGGGAAACGCTTTTGTTACTGCCACCAAGATGCGTGATGTATCCTCTCTACTCCATCCATTATCGGTTATTTTGGTAGCCCAACAGCGAATTTCATCTAGTACTTTTAGTGTGCAATTTCTTACTGTAATTCGCTCGGCATCGCCTGAGTCAATCCGTCTTCATTCAGTTGTTTTTTATTTGTTTTTTGTTGATGACCATCTTATAACTTGTTTTCAAGGCACTATCAACACCGTTCAACTGCTCATCCATGTCTTTTGCCGTCTCTGACAGAATTATTACGCCATCAGCAAGCGTCAATGTTTTTATATCTTATCTCGGTACTTTAATCCTTTTTCTTATTTGTCCTTGGTTTTGTTCATGGGACTACAACTCTGTTTAACTTGTTCCTCAACTACTGATGCCCTTCTATATTCATAGGCTCTTATAACTGCAGTATGGTCTCTTGCACGCTGTACATAACCTTATGCTCCCCCTATATTATCCTTGCTACCAACAGAATTTCAACGAGTGTACTGCAGTCAAGACAGTCAAAATCTCTATACGTCAAGGGCAACGTCCCGATGCACTGACTCACTCATTCACTGACTCATCATCGCCCCGCCCAAACCACTAAGGATAGAAACTAGAAATATTGCCAAGTTTGATGGTCTTATACTGTAGGCGTCGTTAAACAAGGGATTTATCGATATTCCATACCTAAGGGGGTTAAATAGGAGATGAAAAGTTTTATAAAAATATGTTGCTATTAAGGCAGTTCTGAAGCTATACCTACGAAAATTGATATTTGAATTTTTGGTCACAAATAGACAAATACGTGTTTCATCATTCCTGGAAATTTAATCAGTATGACGTGAAATAGTAGGTGATTTTTTTTGGAAATAAATCACAATCAAATAACTAGTAAAAATTTTTTGAAGCTACATCTATGAAAATTGGTATTTGACTTGTCGGTTACAAATAAAAAATTGCATGTTTGTTTTTGGAAATTCTGCCCCTAAGAGGGTGCAATAGGGCATGAACTTCTTTACGAAAATTTTTATTATGAAAGTATTTTTGAACCTGAATCCATGAAAATATGTATTTGGCTCCTGTATCAGAAATACAAGGATAAGCACTTCACAGTTTTTGGAAATCGAACCTATAAGGGCGTGAAAAGTTTTAAGACAATATTTAATTGTGAAAGTATTTTCACAGCTAAATCTTTGAAAATCTGTGTCTGGGTTTTCGATAATAAATGAAAAAGTATGTGTGTTCACTATTTTTGGAAATTGAACTCCTAAGGTGGTGAAATAGGGCCACACTGATTCAGTGACTCATTAATAACCAGCCCAAACCACTAAGGATAGAAACTTTGATGTTGGTACTGATCTTATGCTGCAGGCATCGTTTAAGACGGGATTGTTCAAAATTCTACGGGGCGCAAGCCTTTCTGGAAATATCTCGCTATTAACTTTGATGCTGTTGTTGTTGTGGTCTTCAGTCCTACTGGTTTGATGCAGCACTCCATGCTACTCTATCCTGTGCAAGCTTCTTCATCTCCCAGTACCTACTGCAACCTATATCCTTCTGAATCTGGTTAGTGTATTAATCTCTTGGTCTCCCTCTACGACTTTTACCCTCCACGCTGCCCTCCAATGCTAAATTTGTGATCCCTTGATGCTTCAAAACATGTCCTACCAACCGATCCCTTCTTCTAGTCAAGTTGTGCCACAAACTTCTCTTCTCCCCAATCCTATTCAGTACCTCCTCATTAGTTACGTGATCTACCCACCTTATCTTCAGCATTCTTCTGTAGCACCACATTTCGAAAGCTTCTATTCTCTTCTTGTCCAAACTGGTTATCGTCCATGTTTCACTTCCATACATGGCTACACTCCATACAAATACTTTCAGAAACGACTTCCTGACACTTAAATCTATACTCGATGTTAACAAATTTCTCTTCTTCAGAAACGATTTCCTTGCCATTGCCAGTCTACATTTTATATCCTCTCTACTTCGACCATCATCAGTTACTTTGCTCCCTAAATAGCAAAACTCCTTTACTACTTTAAGTGTCTCATTTCCTAATCTAATCCCCTCAGCATCACCCGATTTAATTTGACTACATTCCATTATCCTCGTTTTGCTTTTGTTGGTGTTCATCTTATATCCTCCTTTCAAGACACTGTCCATTCCGTTCAACTGCTCTTCCAAGTCCTTTGCTGTCTCTGACAGAATTACAATGTCATCGGTGACCCTCAAAGTTTTTACTTCTTCTCCATGAATTTTAATACCTACTCCGAATTTTTCATTTGTTTCCTTTACTGCTTGCTTAATATACAGATTGAATAACATCGGGGAGAGGCTACAACCCTTTCTCACTCCTTTCCCAACCACTGCTTCCCTTTCATGCCCCTCGACTCTTATAACTGCCATCTGGTTTCTGTACAAATTGTAAATAGCCTTTCGCTCCCTGTATTTTACCCCTGCCACCTTCAGAATTTGAAAGAGAGTATTCCAGTTAACGTTGTCAAAAGCTTTCTCTAAGTCTACAAATGCTAGAAACGTAGGTTTGCCTTTTCTTAATCTTTCTTCTAAGATAAGTCGTAAGGTTAGTATTGCCTCACGTGTTCCAACATTTCTACGGAATCCAAACTGATCTTCCCCGAGGTCGGCTTCTACCAGTTTTTCCATTCGTCTGTAAAGAATTCGCGTTAGTATTTTGCAGCTGTGACTTATTAAACTGATAGTTCGGTAATTTTCACATTTGTCAATACCTGCTTTCTTTGGGATTGGAATTATTATATTCTTCTTGAAGTCTGTGGGTATTTCGCCTGTCTCATACATCTTGCTCACCAGATGGTAGAGTTTTGTCATGACTGGCTCTCCCAAGGCCATCAGTAGTTCTAATGGGATGTTGTCTACTCCCGGGGCCTTGTTTTGACTCAGGTCTTTCAGTGCTCTGTCAAACTCTTCACGCAGTATCTTATCTCCCATTTCATCTTCATCTACATCCTCTTCCATTTCCATAATATTGTCCTCAAGTACATCGCCCTTGTATAAACCCTCTATATACTACTTCCACCTTTTCACCTTCCCTTCTTTGCTTAGAACTTTGAAGCTAAACATCCGAAAACTGGTATTTGGTTTCTCAGTCAGAAATTTAAAAATATCCGCATTTTTGAAAATTTGATAACTGAGGGAACAAAACAGAGGGTTAATTTTTTAAATGAATCAATGTTAAGGTACTAATAATGAATTTTTAGAAACGATATCTACGAAAGTTGGTACCTGACTTCTCTGTAAAAAAGTGCGTGTTTCACTGTTTTTGGAAATTCAATCCCTTAAGGGAGCCAAATACGGGATGAATAGTTTTATGGCATTATTTCATTACGGAAGCATTTTAAAAGATAAATCTATGCCAATTTGGCTTCTATGTAAGAAAAAGTACGTGTTTCACTATTTTTGGAAATTCAAACACTGAGGGGGTGAAATAGGAGACGAAAATTTTTAAGAAAATATTTCGTTACATTAAAAACAAATTAAGCTACATACATGAAAATGGGTGTTTCACTCCTAGGTTAATTATAAAGAAATATGTGTTAGGAGATGAACCTTTCTTCGTAAATATCAGATAAGAAGGCAAAAGGCATAATTAACTAATCCTTGGACTCCAGCTACCAAAGCCATTTTGTTCAGAAGTACATTCAGTAACGTCTAGGTTTCTAGAGGCTTAATTAGCGTGAAAAGCTTGGAAGCGTATGCAGTTTGTGAACAAATAAAAATTCTGTGCAGACCGTACAGTCTACGCGAAAGAAGCAGCGGACGCTACGCTAGTGTTTATTTAAATCCACAAATGCTACAAACTTAGGTTAGCCTTTCTCAACCCTATATTTTAAGATAAGTCGTACGGACCCAGTTTGCTAGGTTGCTTCTAAATTTCTTCAGAACACAAACTTTTCTTCCCCGAGGTCAACGTCTACCATTTTTCCATTCTTCTGTAAATAGTTCATGCCACGATGTTGCAACCATGGCTTGTTAAAAGCCGAGTAGCACCGTCGATCGGAGCCCATGTTAAACTGCAAGTCCCCCTATTAGTAGAGGAGTCAATCAATCCAAAACTCTAAGAAAAGAAATGGCATGCCATTTCTAAGAGTACAGTGGTGTTCAAACCTGCTTTCGGATTGATTACAGGTTTAATTCCACCTTGTTTCGGTACCATTCACACATGACAGTAACTGCTTGTTTTGAAATTGGATTTATTACATTGTTCTTAACATCTGATACTGTTTCGCTTGTCTAGAATATCTTGCACACCAGGAGGTCTGTTTTGATCATGGCTGTCTCTCGCAGTGATTTTAATAATTCTGAGGGATTGTCGTCTACTCCTGCAGTTCTTCCCGAAGTATTGAGTATGGTGTTTTCCTTGTGTGTAGGATTGGATGCACTGTCGAAACACTGGGTAGCGCAATAAACAACGTAGGAGCCAAAAGGTCTGATAAAAGATGATTTACACTCGACGGAAAGAAGGGCAAACAGCAGAGGCGGTTGTTACGTGGAACGTGAACGACTGTAGCTACAAAGCGTCGGTCCGCGGAATGATGCTTGGTAGCGCGGACGAAGCAGTTGGTCGTGTTCGCTACTGCAGTATTCATCTAACGTGCGAGCAATGCACGCATGCGCTAATGTGTACTGTTTACTCGTGCTGTGTACCTCGTGCATGATTTGGGTCCCGTTTCCGTAGCTCTGCTATTAATAATGTCCCTCACAAATATCCCCGTTATTTCCGTTTGCACATCTCACTTCTGTCGCCGGAAAGCGAGCAATCACTGCAGTGGGTAGCGGTATACCCTCGCATTACGGCTCTGGCGCTATCGAGGAGCGCTCGGAACAACGCATCCGTGTGTAGCCGTACTCGGAAACCGCAAAGGCCACTGAAAATATCGACAAGGCTCAACAGACAGTTTCAACCACCTAGTTTTATCCGCATCATTAGACTACTCTTGCGCGTACATTATCACGGCTGTTAACGTTAAGTTTACCAGCTGAGAGGTAATCCCGGAAGCAAAAGGCGGTGATATGTGCTATACACAGCACACGTTAAATGTTGAACAATACTTTATGGCAGCAGATGGTTAAAAGATAATAAATAGGTGCAAGTAGGACTTGTGCTCTGAGCCTACTGTATGAATTTCATTATGTATATAGACAATTCGACTGTCTCAGGATTCGAGAATATTGACTGTTTTTGCCTGTTACCGATGTTGATACTGGCAAGATATCGGTCCAGGAATTCCAAGGCTTTCGAGAATGCTTTAAGTTAGAAGTTGGATAACAAATTGCAAGAAAAATATTTAATGTTATATAATTAAATATTAACGCTTTCTGGCAGTTTTCCTTTACCTGTACTGTGAAACCTTGCCGCTCGTCAAATTTCATGAATATAGGTCAACGGTAACTGAACTATGGTTTTTCTTGAGTTTCCGAGAGTCATAATATATGACGTAAACGGCCGCATCTTTTGACTTCATTGACTTAGAAGATTAGATTTGTTCCGTTGCCAAGGAACTATAGACCTTAGTATACGATATAAATTTCACATTGATATGTCCACCCGTTCCTGAGAAGAAGGGGTCTTACAGACACAGGGACAGACTGTCGCATAACAAGGGACACCTTTTTCTTCGTTTGATGTAATCACAACTTAACAATTTTCGGATTTCTTCCTTGACTTGTACTACGAAGCTTTGCTTCTTATCAAATTTCATGAGTCTAGGTCAACACTAAATCCCCTGATACCTTTGATAAGAGTGTTTTCGAACGTCAAAGTATGTGACATAAATGGCCGTATCTTTTGATTGCATTGACTTAGCTTACAAAGCTAACGATTTTTACACCGCTTAGGGATCACAGACCATGGTATGTCACATAAATTTCAACTTGTCAGGTGTACCCGTTCTTGAGGAAGAAAGGGGTCTTAACGGATGGGCAAACAGACTGTCGGATAACATATCACAAAAGAAATAATAATCACAAATTAACCCTTTTCGAATATTTTTCTTTACATGTACTGTTATTGCTTGCTTCATGCCTAATTTAGTAACTATATGGAAACGGGAAGTACTGTATAGGTATGAATCAGTGAGTTTGCATCAAAATATGTGACGTAAATGGCCGTATCTCTTGACTGCATTGACTTAGAATTTAAACACTTTACACCACCAAGAGACCGTAGGCCGTAGTACGTGACATAAATTTCAACTTGATATGTCTAACGGTTCCTGACGAAAGGGAATTTTAACGGTCGAACAGACGTACAAACAAACAGACCGACGGACAACTTAAAATTCTGTAAGAGTTCCGTTTCTGCCGACTGAGGTACGGAACCGGAAAGCAGGAACTTCCACAAATATGCAGTAATGTTGTTGACAAAGCGTCTGCTCTGAACAGAGATGGACCAGGTTGTACTGCGGGACAAGGATTTAACTAAGAATACACAATACATACGAGTTGAAGGTAGATATAGACAGGAGGCAGGAATATGAGAACTAAAAACTAATATTCGAAAGAAGATAAGACCAATGGAGGAGTGTCTCTTTGCGATTTATGGGCGCTCAACGGCGAGGCAATCAGCTGCTTTACAAGTATTAGTAAAAACAAATGTGTTTAAAATTGCGTAAAACAAGGAAGAGCAAGTTGTGGCAGAAATATGCGTACACCCTCCCAACTTCATTCAATCTTCAGAACAATCACGCTAGCTCATGTCCTTCAAGATAGCGTAATTAAAGGCAAATGTTCTGAAACAGGCAATTAAAACACAAGTATTGTAAGAGGAAAGATAAAATAATCACACATCGAAATGTGACTGACTCTTAATTACAACAAGCATGGATGGACCAATACCTGATGACTTACTAAAAATATCTCTCTAAAATTTTAGGGAACAAGTCTGACAATTCATAAAACCTTAATTGTCGTACCACATTCGTTGGTTGTCAGTCGAAATAGGGGGCAAATGTGCTGGTAAATGAGCTGCTGCCCTTTGGTTTGAATATAAAACGCAGTCTACTAAAATGTGTCTAGAGTGACTGTAAACCACACAATGGGCTTTTCTCTTGGCGGAGCAAAAAACCATACAACATAGGGCTGGTTACAATGTGAAGACGAGTGAGAAGGACCACATATATTATTCGTGGCAGGAAGGAGGTACGCCATGGCAGAGTTGTTGTCACTTCCAACTACTCTTCTTCCTATCACCTCAAAAGTGAGGTTCTAGTATGTAGAGGATGTAATGGTACTTGAATTACGTAGCCATTACGGAACCTCACCTGAACCTCTCGATACCTGTAATATTCTACTGTGTTTCTGTAAAGTAGTTGACATATTTCTGAGACAACATTCAGAATTGATTTCATTAATGTAGAGGTATTTTGATACATCGATATGTTTATATTGCAATGATATTATTCTTTCTTTTGTCACTATGATCTTTGACGTACTTGTAACTCTTGATTTTTGGGCTAGTAAGCAGTTAGTTAGAGAGTCGGACGTTTAGAGAGTCAAGTCTTGGACGTCATGTTGGAAAGACGCATATTGTAGTCAGCTTATAAAATGTGAACTTTAACAGTGAGGAAGATGTTTTCAAGTATAATTTTTATAGTGAAGTGATGTTTTGTGTGTTACGTGATATTGCAACAAAAGCAATAAAAAGGAAGTGTAACTTAAACTCGGAGTGCTGATTTTTTTTTTTTTTACATCACCATTGTGCTAACTTTGAAAGGTTTAATCTTCAAGAATGGTTTGTGAAGCGCATTTACAAAACTTTTGAATATAGCAGAATAAAACCTAGGCCTCTTAGCATCCGAGCTTGGAATCATCACTACCTAGATTTTCAACGATTGAACCGTTCACAACGAGACCAGCGTGGGAAACACGAAAAGATGAGTGCCTAGTTTATTCATTATTACATGAAATGACTTTATTAACTGTGCTCTAATGACACCTGCCACATAATTACTTTGTTGTTGCCCGAAAATGCAGGCTTTAGCAGCGTGAGCAAGGCCACGATCATTATTAATTTTGACCTTTGTTGTGGAGGGTTGTTAGAAGGGGTAGCGCACGGAGCTAGGGGAGTATCGTGACTCACCTTCTTGGATGCTACATCTTCCGGTTTGTTTCCGTTAATACCCATGTGGACTGGTAACCAGCAGAAAGACGCCTTCTTCCCAAGCCTATGTAGATGGAGAAGGATGTCTTGGATAAACTGGACTATTTTATCCACAGGTTACAAGTGTTTTAGAGAGTTAGGGGCACTTAGGGAGACAGAAAAAACGAGAAACATAGCAGTCGCAACACCTACATTCGCTCCAGCGCTCTCAAGATCGGTATAATTTGGCATCGAACACGGAGAACTCACTAAGTAGCCAGATCTGAAGGCACGATGAGGAAACGCAACAGGGCTGCCTATGAAGTCCTCCTGCATAGACCCATCCCTGAATACAGCAATATAATTGTGGTACTCATTTGAAATATGAAATATTCTGTTAAAAACATGTGCAGGAATATAACCTTTCCTGTATCGCATTCAGTCTAAAATTACTCCAACTCTCTGCAGCAACCAGGGTGGCAGACAGTTACAACCATGGATTTCCATTTGTACTAGAACCACCCCAAGTAACTCCAGCACACGCCTTACGCGGATCCCAAACGGCTTTGTTGCTCGTATGTGTCTCAAGAAAGGGCATTACGTTGCTGGACGAGTAACAGTTTGGTATATTGATGAGCTAAGACCAGCGAGGTTCTGATACATTTGACACACCATCAGGAGCTTCCGCCTGATTATGAGTGGCGGTTTCCCAGCCTCAGCACAGAAACGGGGTGTGGGGTATGTCCCTAAGCACATTTGGCCCGCCCAATCCCCTCATAATGGATGCCGTCAATAATTTTTAGATAAGAAGGTTTCGCCTGTCCGTACGTGCACCTATAGTCTAGCCCTTATTCTCACGAAATCCCTATAAAACTGCAGCCGACATGTGCTGTCCGCTCCGCATCACCTGTGGCTAAGCCACTTTAAGTTCCTCTATTAAACTTCGCGTGTGGAGCCGCATAAATTGAGCTTATTCTTTTAATATTTCGGATGTAAATCTCTCAGACATCTTGAGAGTGAGCCGAAAGACTAATGCTCCAGCACTCGTTCCGTCCCTCTAGACTCTGGCCCACTGCGCCATTGCGCATGCGGGCATAGATAGACAAGCACCAGAGACGTTGATCAGCGGCGATAAAGAACAAATGCATAAATTACATCTATGACAGTGCAATCGATTCACGCTGGGATGTCGATGTATCACTGTGAGCTGCAGTATCGTGACTTTTTTTGTAAGTTTATTACACAAAGCGCCGGATTCAGGGAGTTATGCAAGCTGAAGCCGCTATCTCTATTAACTAATTCGTCGGTAAGCGAATTTCAGTTGTCTCTTCCACTACCGAGTCCCGGAAAGGTGAAGCAGACACAAAAATTTTGACGTTAACGTACAACATAGAGTGACCAGCATGAATACCAAGCTCTGTCACAAATTATTTATTTGACTGTGAGAGTTGAGGATACCTTCGGTGTTCTGTACATCCTCAATGGACTGGACGAAACGTTTTTCCGAGGTATTAGAGGCCGCATTTGCAGGGGATCTTGTTAATGTATTGCCAGAAAGTGTGTGCAATATTGACAAGTGAAATAAAATAAGATGGCAAAATTACGGCTCTGTAAACTCACTAAGGTAGCAGCGGATGAATTCTAATGCTGCAGATTTGTTCTTTTGAGAAAAGCAGTTACCTTTCGTACTCTAACTATACACGCACCTTAATTTGGCGTTCATCTGAACAAGTCTACACCTAAACTAGTTTGAAATTGTACGGTACTCCGGTATAGCAAATGAGTAAATTTTAAACAGTGGCACGAGTAAAACTGATGTCAAAAAAACTTGTGCCAAGGAGGTCTAGCTGTAATTTGTTGTGTATTTTAAGTGCTGTGTTAAATTGGCTTTATCGGAATACAGTTTTTAGGTTTGAGTTGCTGTCAGTTTGTTATTATAAATTTGTTTGAGGGTTACTGCACGCATTTTTGAAATAGCCTTGGGCATTTTAAAACTTTTATCGGAAATAGTTATCGAGTTTGTTCAAACTTGTAATTGACGTTATAATTGCTTTACACTCAAATTTGGCACCACTGTATCACCGATATTTTACCCTTGATGTTGGACTGGTGTAAATATTATTAATTAGGAGTAAGCCTTGTAATGGGCCCTTCTTAACAGAAAAAAAAATAAAGCGGTCGGACAATATGTTTTCTAATAACTGTTGAGTAAGAATTGTTTGTTAATAAATTTTTTTCAAAGGACGTCTGAATCCATGTTAGCCCGGCACCTCACCACTCCTTAATACATAGCTCCTACCATTCGGGTGGTAGCAGAGCGCAGTGAGAGGGTGGAGGGGTTCTGAGCCTGCCGTGTGGTAGGACCTGTTTAAATACTTGGTACCAGTTGTGATTGCCTAAATATAGTCATTCTTACGTTGTGTGTTACACCGAACATACTATGCATATCACTGCATTTAACAAATAGCCAACTTGAATATGAGCTCGCGACTCGTAAAGAAAAGTTGACGGAAGTGTAACTGAATTAGCGCAACGGCTGCGCGGAATGCTGGGACGCTTCCTTGTCATGACGGCAACTGTGGGCCACGTGACAGACGCTTACGCCTGTTGTAATAGCCTCTTATAAACAGTGCAACCTAGTATAGAGTTATTGCACGGTAGTGTTCCTAGCCGCGTGCAAGGTTTCCGAATACAAGCGCAAACACATCATTTGCTCACTCGTGTTCAAGGACTAGAACATTTAGTGGCTGGTTCCAAACAGAAAGCGCATATTCAGTATTTTCGTAATAAAGTATTTAAAGTAATCACTCAATAAAAGCAAGTCTTCTCGTCCAGACTGTGTACCATTTAGGTTCCTTTCGGAGTATGCTGATGCATTACCTCCATACTTAACAATCATATACAACCGTTCGCTCGACGAAGGATCCGTACCCAAAGACTGGAAATTTGCACAGGTCACCCCAATATACAAGAAAGGCAGTAAGGAGCAATCCACTAAATTACAGGCCCATATCGTTAACGTCGGTATGCAGCAGGATTTCCGAACATATATTTTGTTCGAACATTATGAATTACCAGGAAGAAAACGGTCTATTGACTCACAGTCAACATGGGTTTAGAAAACATCGTTCCTGTGGAACACAACTAGCTCTTTATTCACATGAAGTGTTGAGTGCTATCGACAAGGTATTTCGGATCGATTCCGTATTTCTGGACTTCCGGAAGGCTTTTGACTCTGTACCACGCAAGCTGCTCGTAGTGAAATTGCGTTCTTATGGACTATCGTCTCAGTTATGTGACTGGATTTGTGATTTCCTGTCAGAGAGGTCACAGTTCGTAGTAATTCATGGAAATTCATCGAGTAAAACAAAAATGGCTCTGAGCACTATGGGACTTAACATCTATGGTCATCAGTCCCCTAGAACTTAGAACTACTTAAACCTAACTAACCTAAGGACAGCACACAACACCCAGCCATCACGAGGCAGAGAAAATCCCTGACCCCGCCGGGAATCGAACCCGGGAACCCGGGCGTAGGAAGCGAGAACGCTACCGCACGACCACGAGATGCGGGCCATCGAGTAAAACAGAAGTGATTTCTGTCGTTCCACAAAGTAGTGTTATAGGCCATTTGCTGTTCCTTATCTATATAATCGATATTGGCGACAATCTGAGCAGCCGTCTTCGGTTGTTTACAGATGACGCTGTCGTTCATCGACTAATAAATTCATCAGAAGACCGAAAAAAGTGCAAAACGATTTAGAAAAACATATCTGAATGGTAAACGATTTAGAAAAACATATCTGAATGGTGCGAAAAGTGGCATTTGACACTAAATAACGAAAAGTGTGAGTCATCCACACGAGTGCTAAAAGGAACTCATTAAACTTCGGTTACAAGATAAATCAGTCTAATCTAAAAGCCGTAAATTCAACTAAATATCTAGGAATTACAATTACGAACAACTTAAATTGGAAGGATCACATAGAAAATGTTGTGGGGAAGGCTAACCAAAAACTGCATTTTGTTGGCAGGACACTTGGAAAATGTAGCAGACCTACTAAGGACACTACTTGCACTATGCTTGTCCTTCCTCTTTTAGAATACTGCTGCGCGGTATGGGATCCTTACCAGATAGAACTGACGGAGTACATCGAAAAAGTTCAATGAAAGGCAGCGCGTTTTGTATTATCGTGAAATATGGGAGTGAGTGTCACAGAAATGATACAGGATTTGGGCTGGGCATCATCAAAAGAAAGGCGTTTTTCACTGCGACGGAATCTTCTCACGAAATTCCATCTCACCAACTTTCTCCTCCGAATGCGAAAACAGTTTGTTGACACCGACCAACATTGGGAGGAACGATCACCACGATAAAATAAGAGAAATCAGAGTTCGTACGGAAAGATATAGGTGTTCATTCTTTCCTCGCGCTTCACGAGACAGGAATAATAGAGAATTGTGAAGGTGGTTCGATGAACTATCTGCCACGCACTTAAATGTGATTGTCAGAGTATGCATGTATATTTAGATGTAGATGTAGTTACAAATTAGTTTGCTAACATGGCAACGAAATGAGACGAAGGGAGGAATGCATGTTTCTTATCACGCGAGTGAAATGGTCCCTAACTAACCTAAGGACATCACACACAACCATGCCCGGGGCAGGATTCGAACCTGCGACCGTAGCGGTCGCGCGGTTCCAGACTGTAGCGCCTAGAACTGTTCGGCCAACCCGGCCGGCAAATACTGTATAATAAACTACCCAATCCTTCTCTAGATCTGTTTGCTGCTGCATCAGAGTTTGCAATATATACTATTAAACAAATTGCACAATTATTATGGTCCACAGTGAGTACTAAATTTCTTTCTGCTTATAGAATGTGAGTTTATCGTATCATGCCAACAAAATTTGAGTGAAGCTTTGCAAGCGCCTTAGATAATAGGGCTGCATAAGATGTTTCCTCGTGCTGTAGGGAAACTTAAAAGAGTGATTACTGAAACCATTAATGAAATCTATCACTAAGTAATTTTAGAGATGAGTTTTGCAAAATCAGCTCTCAGAAAGAGCACGATATGAACTCATAGGTTCTCATGTATATCGTGTACAAAGGAATTCCGAAAATTTGGCTCAAAATATTGAGGAAATCCGAGTAACACTGTCGGTGCTATCTGTAGAAATCCCAGAAAGATATACGGTAAGAAGTGTAATTAAGGGTCATCGGGTAGAAGTTAGATCAAGTGCGATAGTTTGCACTAAACCACAGACATTCGTTGAATTTGATCAGTTAGTCTTGCACACTGAGCAGTTTTGGTTTAGTGATACGAAACGCAATAACGGGGAAATAAATCTTTGTAACAACCAAGTGCAATCCTCCGCAAGTGAACAGCCTACCGTTGAATTTAGAAATTACACAGTGTGTTTACGATCTAATAAAAGACGACATTTTGCACCTCATTGCTCTGTGTGTCAAAAGAAGAAACAAGGCTTTTCGCGAAACAGTTAAGGGTGCTTCTGCTGTAATGAACAAGGTCATTTAGCGCGTGACTATATTAAAAATACGGACAGAGGGAAAATTAATAGACGCCAATATCAGTTTATTGATACGGAAGAGGCACAAAGCATTTATGTGTAGCAACTTCCCCTTTATATGCGGAACTGTTCATAGAGAACCTATTTGTCCGCTACGGGACCCCGGCAGTAATTTTCTTATCACCGACGAACGGTGGTGTCGGCATATTGTATGATTTCCAATCATCCGCATGTACAGAGGTCATATTTACGTCGCGGCTGCGTCAATAGAGAGTCTTTTCCTGTAAAAGTATTGTTCTCTTGTACGTTAAAATTCAGGAGCTGAGTTGATATATTCAGTTTATTATTCTTAAGCAACTGGCTGTGGATGTTATCTTGGGTTGTGATTCTTTCAAAGAAAACCAATTGTGTTTTCGATTATGTGGATTCCGCCATTCAATTTAAATTTAGGCCGCGTGTAAAAAAAACCTTTGGTGTCAGCATCAGAGACGATCTAATGTACACAACTGGCCATTAAAATTGCTACACCATGGAGAAATGCGGATGATAACCGGGTATTCATTGGACAAATATATTATACTAGAACTGACATGTGATTACATTTTCACGCAATCTGGGGGCATAGATCCTAAGAAATCAGTACCCAGAACAACCACCTCTCGCCGTAATAACGGCCTTGATACGCCTGGGCATTGAGTCAAACAGAGCTTGGATGCCGTGTACAGGAACAGCTGCCCATGATACATCAATACGATACCACAGTTCATCAAGAGTAGTGACTGACATATTGTGACCAGCCATTTGCTTGGCCACCATTGACCAGACGTTTTCAATTGGTGAGAGATTTGGAGAATGTGCTGGCCAGGGCAGCATTCGAACATTTTCTGTATCCAGAAAGGCCCGTACAGGACCTGCAACATGTGGTCGTGCATTATCCTGCTGAAATGTAGGGTTTCGCAGGGACCAAATGAAGGGTAGAGCAACGGGTCGTAACACATCTGAAATGTAACGTCCACTGTTCAAAGTGCCATCAATGCGAACAAGAGGTGACCGAGACGTGTAACCAAGGGCACCCCATACCACCACGTCAGGTGATACACCAGTATGGTGATGACGAATACACGCTTCCAACGTGCGTTCACTGCGATTTCGCCAAACACGGATATGACCATCATGATGCTGTAAAAATAACCTAAATTCACCCGAAAACATGACGTTTTGTCATTCGTGCACCCAGGTTCGTCGTTGAGTACACAGGCGCTCCTGTCTGTGATGCAGCGTCAAGGGTAACCGCAGCCACGGTCTCCGAGCTGGTAGTCCATGCTGCTGCGAACGTCGTCGAACTGTTCGTGCAGATGGTTGTTGTGTTGCAAACGTCCCCATCTGTTGACTCAGGGATCGAGACGTAGCTGCACGATCCGTTACAGTCATGCGGATAAGATGCCTGTCATCTCGACTGCTAGTGATACGAGGCCGTTGGGATCCGGCACGGCATTCCGTATTACCCTCCTGAACCCACCGATTCCATATTCTGCTAACAGTCATTTGATCTCGACCAATGCGAGCAGCAATGTCGCGATACGATAAACCGCAATCGCGATAGGCTACAATACGACCTTTATCAAAGTCGGAAACGTGATGGTACGCATTTCTCCTCCTTACACGAGGCGTCACAACAACGTTTCACCAGGCAACGGCGGCCAACTGCTGTTTGTGTATGAGAAACCGGTTGGAAACTTTCCTCATGTCAGCACGTTGTAAGTGAAAAGATAATCATTTGCATATCACAGCAACTTCTTCCTGTCGGTTAAATTTCTCGTCTGTAGCACGTCACGTCCGTGGTGTAGCAATTTTAATGGCCAGTAGTGTATGTACCATCCAATCCAGTGTTTCCAAATTTGATACCTCAATATTGAGTACTGAACAGAGGGAGACCTTCTTGGAGAGAGGTGTTAGGGGGATTTCCTGAAGTGCTGACGGACCGCTTGGGTGTCACAAATGAAACTGAGTACACCGTTCAGTTGACTTGTATGGTACTGGTTCGGCAGTCTACCTGTCATTTATCCCACCCAAAGAAGAAGGAATTGTACCAGTTGGTGTATAAAGTGCAGGCGCACGGAGTGATTAGATCTTCTGTGTCTCCCTACGCCTCGCCTATATTCTTAGTGGCTAAGCCTCAATGGCAAGGTTACCGACAGGTAGTGGATTGTAGACCGGTCAATAAAAAAGCGGTTTTGGAATTTGTCCCGTTGCCTGATATGCGTAAGTTTTCTTCTTGGCTTCCTTTAGCTAAGTATTTTTCCTTCTTGTACATAAAACAGACCTATCATTAAAATTCCTCTGGCTGAAGAATCTAAAGCAGTGACTTCATTTACTACCAACTGGAATTTGAGTGTAATATGGTGCCTTTTGGTCTTGCCACAGGAGCGGCGTGTTATCTCTTTCATCAGATTCGGTCTTGGGAGACCTTAAATGTAAGTGTGTTTACAACTGTGTTGATGATGTGATCTATAACCGTACGTTTGACGATCATTCCTAGAAATGTTGCATGAAGCTGGACTCACAGCTACACCTTCCAAAGTAAACTTAGTGGGTAAGGAAATCTCATTTTTGGGGCATATAGTTTCTGCTGATGGCGTGTCCCTCGATCGGAAACGGACTCTGCTACTGTTGGTACGGTGGGAGCTATTAGGAATGGTAAGGTGGCGGGCTAACATGAATTCATCCATCCTTTGAAACAAATTTACCTTCAAACAATTCTCACTCAACAATTATTAAGGAAACATATTGTCCGACCACTTTACTTTTTTGTAAAAGGTTACCCATTACATGGTTTAGTTTTAATTAATACCGTTTGCACTGATCCAACATCAAGGGTAAACTACTGATGATACAGTAGTGCCACATTGGAGCCCAAAGCAAATTATAACACTGATTAAAGGTTTCAACTCAACCTCGATAACTATTGGAGATCAAAGGCTTATAATTCCCACGGCTATTTCAAAAATACATGTTGTAATCTTAAAAAGAAAATTATAATAAAATTGATAGCAATTCAAACCTAAGAACTGTATTCAGATAAATCCTATTTAACACAGCATTTGAAATACACAACGAAGTACAGCAGAACCACCTTATCACAGTTTCTGTATACGCCAGTTTTTTTGTGCCACAGTTAAAAATTTTCTGATTTGCAGTAGAGGAGTGCCGAACAATTTCAAACAAGTTAAGGGTGCAAACTTCTTCAGACGAACGCCAAATTAAGATGCGTTTATAGTTAGATTACGAAAGGTAATTACTTAACTCACGAATAAATCTATAGCATTAGAATTCATCCGCTGCTACTTCAGGGGTGTACAGCGCCGTAGTTTTGCGGCCTTATTTTATTTCACACGTCAGTCTTGCGCACACTTCCTGGTAATATATTACCCTCATAATTAAACTGGCGTGATAAATACAAATCAGTCACCACTGGTCCCACACATGCACACAAAAAACGGGCCTCACTAGGGCAAACACAATGACAACCTTGTAACATGAACAGTTAAAAGAAACAAATGATCAGTCACGAAATAGTGGAACTAATGGCGCCCCACAAGGGCAGACTCAATAACAATTTTGCAAGATGTACAACTAAAACACAAAGATGAGGAAGAGCTCAATAATAAGGTAACTCAGATTCACATGAAACTATCCAGTACTCGAGTGACAGTGCGACCAGGGCGGAGTGGCAGTATTGTAATGGCTCTACACGCCTCCAGGTGCTGCTTTAACCACCGATCGCCGATTTCCTTCGGGCAACACCAGTGCTGTGCAACCGAAGTGCTCTTGCATGCAAAAGGAGAACTCCTTTCAAAGTTACAGCTTTCCAGCTTATCAGCGGTTCTCAACTACAAATAGGCCGTGTTATCACTCCAGGTGCGGCCAATCATATTTTTTCCGGCACATACATGGACATTTGCCAGCACAGGGCCCCACTCACCACCTTCTTCCTGCAGCTGGTAACTCAGATCCTTCGCTCCCCGAGCCATACCGCCTCGCGGACAACAGTCGTACGACAAGCCTATCTGGTAAAGAGATTCTACACAATTAGCGATTCCATCAGAGAGGCACAAAGTCGAACTATACCAAACTTTGAGGAAGTTGTAAACCACAGCCTTCCCGGTTATCAAATCATCTTTAAAGAACCCAATAGTGCTGATGTCTTCGCTGGAAGATAAAGAATAACATTTACTTTGTGCTTGCTGAGGATCTAACCTATTTTTGACATAGAAAGCAAGAAGAAAAAGAAAGAAACAGATGCAGAAAAAATTAAGTCCATGGCTTTCTCACTATTTGTGGGAAGCCTATCATAAAAGATAGGACGTACCATCAGGAAGCATAAGGTAAAAATGATTTTGCGTATGCATGTCATGATTTAAAACGGCCATTAATCATCAGCAGTGTTTGTTCCTTCGCACATGCATGCATTTCCGAAGGAGGATTGCCTTATACTATAATACAGGCACTGTATTAATGTATGTCAATCTTGAGGCTATTCGTAAGGCCGGTTTGGACATACTGATCACGAAAAGTAATTACTACGGTCCAATTTCCTTCCGGCGAACAATTTACCACGTGCTCTATAATTCATCTTCTGTGATAACCTCTACATCTCAGAGTAGCACTTGCAACCCAAGTCCTCAATTATTTTCTGGATGTATTCCAATCTCTGTCTTCCTCTACAGTTTTTGCCCTCTAGTACCATGGAAGTCATTCCTTCATGTCTTAACAGATGTCCTATCATCCTGCCCCTTCTCCTTATCAGTGGATTTCCACATATTCATTTCTCTTCCGATTCTGCGCAGAACCTCCTCATTCCTTACCTTATCAGTCCATCTAATGTCAACATTCGTTGTAGCACCACATCTCAAATGCTTGGCTTGTCTTCCGTTCCGGTTTTCCCATAGTCCATGTTTCACTATCATACAATGCTGTACTCCAGACGTACATTCTCAGGAATTTCTTCCTCAAATAAAGGCCGATATTTGATATTAGTAGACTTCTCTTGGCCAGGAATGCCCTTTCTGCCATTGCTTTTGATGTCCTCTTTGCTCCGTCCGACATTGGTTATTTTACTGCCTTGGTAGCAGAATTTCTTAACTTCATCTACTTTATGACCATCATTCCTGATGTTAAGTTTCTCCTTGTTCTCATTTCTGCTACTTCTCATTACCTTCTTCTTCCTCTGATTTATTATCAATCCATACTCTGTACTCTTTAGACTGTTTATTCCATTCAGCAGATCATGTAATTCTTCTTCACTTTCAGTCAGGATAGTAATGTCATCGGCGAATCGTATCATTGATATCCTTTCACCTAGAACTTTATTCCACGCGTGAACCTTTCTGTTATTTCCATCATCGCTTCCTCAGTGTACATATTGAACAACATGGACGAAACACTACATCCTTGTCTTACACATTTTTTAATACGAGCACTTCCTTCTTGATCGTCCACTCTTATTATTCCCTCTTGTATCTTGTACGTATTGTGAATTACACGTATTTCTTTATAGCTTATTACTGTTTTAATGTAAATCATCTTCACCTTCAGTGAGAATAGCAATGTCGTCCCCGAATCGTATCATTGATACCCCTTTACGTTCAATTTTACTCCCACTCCTGAACCTTTATTTTATTTCCATCATCGCTTCTTCGATGTACGTTTGAACAGTAGGAGCGAAAGACTGCATCCACGTCTTGCACCCTTTTCAATCCGAGCATTTCGTTCTTGGTCGTCCACTCTTATTATTTTTTCGTGACTCTTGTACACATTGTCTGTCCCTAAAGCTTATCCCCATATTTCTCAGAATTTCGATCATATGGCACCACTTTACACTGTCGAACGGTTTTTCCAGGTTAACAAATTCTACGAACGTGTCTAGATTTTTCTTTAGTATTCCTTCCTTTATCAAACGCAATGTCAGAATTGTCTCTCTCGTCTTTTACCTTTCCTAAAGCCAATCTGATCGTCATGTAGCGCATTATCAATTTTCTTTTCCTTTCTTGTGTATATTATTCTTGTAAGCAACTTGGATGCATGAGCTGTTAAGCTGATGGTGCGATAATTCTCGCACTTGTCAGCTCTTGCCGTCTTCGGAATTGTGTGGATGATGCTTTTCCGAAAGTCAGATGGTATATCGCCAGACTCATATATTCTACACACAACTTGAATAGTCATTATGTTGCCACTTCCCCCAACGATTTTTGAAAATCTAATGGAATGTTATCCATCCCTTCTGCCTTATTTGATCTTAAGTCTTTCAAAGCTCTTTTAAATTCTGATTCTAATTCTGGCTCCCCGATCTCTTCTAAATCGACTCCTGTTTCTTCTTCTATCACATCAGACAAATCTTCTCCCTCATAGAGGCTTTCAATGTATTCTTTCCACCTACCCGCTTTCTCCTTTGCATTTAACAGTGGAATTACCGTTGCACTCTTAATGTTATCACCCTTGCTTTTAATGCCACCGAAGGTTGTTTTGACTTTCTCGTATGCTGTCCTTATGACAATAATTTCTCTTTCGATGTCTTCACATTTTTCCTGCAGCCATTTCGTCTTAGCTTCCCTGCACTTCCTATTTATTTTATACCTCAGGGACTTGTATTTCTCTATTTCTGAGTTTCCCGGAACATTTTTGTACTTCCTCCTTTCATCGATCAATTGAAGTATTTTTTCTGTTACCCTTGCTTTCGTCGCAGTTACCTTCTTTTTACCTATGTTTTCTTTCCCAACTTCTGTGATGGCCGTTTTTAGAGATGTGCATTCCTCTTCAACTGTAATGCCTACTGAGCTATTCCCAATTGCTGTATCTATAGTCTTAGAGAAACTCAACCGTATCTCGTCATTCCTTAGCACTTCCGTACCCCACTTATCTGCGTAATGATTGTTCCTGTCTAATATCTTAAACCTCAGCCTACTCTTCGTCATTATTATATAGTGATCTGAGTCTATGTCTGCTGCTGGGAAGCCTACCAATCCAGTACCTGATTTAGGAATCTCTGTCTGACCATGATGTAATATAGCTGAAAGCATCCCGTACCACCCTGCCTATTCCAAATATACCTCCTCCTCTTGTGATTCTTGAACAGAGTATTCGCTGTTACTAGCTGAAACTTGTTACAGAACTCAATTAGTCTTTCTTCTCTCTCATTGCTTGTCCCAAGCCCATATTCTACTGTAACCTTTTCTTCTACTTCTTCCGCTTCAACTGCATTCCAGTCTCCCGTGACTATTAGATTTTCATATCACTATACATACTGTATTACCCAGTCAATATCCTCATACACTGTCTCTTCATCTTCAGCTTGTGACGTCGGCATGTATACCTGAACTATCGTTGTCAGTGTTGGTTTGCTGTCGATTCTGATAAGAACAGTCTATCACTGAACTGTTCGCAGTAACGCACTATCTGCCCTACCTTCCTATTGATAACGAATCCTACGCCCGTTATACCATTTTCTGCTGCTGTTGATATTACCTTATACTCATCTGACCAGAAATCCCTATCTTCTTACCACTTCACTTCACTGACCCCTACTATTTCTAGATTGAGCCTTTGCATTTCCATTTTCAGATTTTCTGGTTTCCCTATCAAGTTAAAGCTTCTGACATTCCACGCTCCGACTGGTAAGAACGTTATCCTTCCATTGATTATTCAAGCTTTTTCTCATGGTAACCTCCCCCATGGGAGTCCCCTCCCGGAGATCCCAATGGGGGACTATTCTGGAATCTTTTGCCAATGGGGAGATCATCAGGACGCTTCTTCAAATACAGACCACATGTCCTGTGGATACACGCTACGTGTCTTTAATGCAGTGGTTTCCATTGCCTTCTGCATCCTCATTTCATTGATCATTGCTGATTATTCCGCCTTTGGGGGCAGTTTCCCATCCCTAGGACAAGAGAGTGCCCTGGTCTCCTCCTTCGCCCTCTTCAACAAGGCAGTTGGCAGAATGAGGGGTGACTTCTTATGCCGCAAGACTTCAGCTGCCAATGGTTATTATTAATCAAAATTTAAGCAACGGCGGGTTCGAACACGGGATCGAAGACATTTTGATTATGAGTCAGAGACGCTACACCAAGAACAAGAACGTGCAAACGCCGCCCAAAGCACATGAGCGACTGATCGAAACTTGAGTGAGGACATCCTCATCTCACTCAGCAGAGTGTGAAGTAAGCTTCACTGCTCTGACTGTGACTGTGCGGTCTTAAGGTCGGGTAGGGGGAAGGTGAGAAGACATTTAAGCAGTTTCATGTTCCTCAAATTAATGCACCGTAATTTGGTACGATAGAGCGGTGCATTGACTATCCGAAAGTACAGGTCACCAGCAACGTGCATAAACGGACGCATATAATCACCAGTGAACACGAAGACAGACGTTTCAGTGGCTCATTCGTCCCCTATGATCGACGCGATCGATCACCTGGTTCAAGACAAGAGCTGCCAAAAGTCCAGGAACGCGATCAGTAACGAGTAAGACCCGACAGCGAGAGAGAGCAGTGCCGCTATTAGCTACTCCTCCCAAAGAAGTCTGGTCATGGGAAACAACGTTCTGGGCCGTCCACTTAAGCTGTGCAGGCAACAGGTGGGCAAAGATCTTCATATCGCCGTTGAGTAAAATGTCCGTGATGTACATCGAGTCTTGTTCTTAGGAATGAGGAGACCGCTAAGGAAACCGTCTGGGATCTCCAAGAGAGGCGACATATAGTCCTGACAATTATCCATCCGTACCAGCCCCATTAGCGCGCGAAAAGTACGGTAAAATTGTAGTGGGAGGCCAGCAAGGCCATGTGACGTGTAGAATCCACCTTGATGATAGCATCACGGACTTCGGCCTCTGTGACGTCGGCAAGTTGCATCACGAGGTACCGCGCCAAATGTGAGTTGGGAGACTTCCATAAAGTTGGTAGGCTGGTGGTGCTGTGCAGAGTACAGCGTAATATAATGTTCGTGGAGGAAAGACCCTATATCGCGTTGGGTATCTAATCGTCGCCGATCAACAGTTGTCAGAACGTTAATCAAAGTCCTCCGACAGTGGCGCCATTCCTCTATCATATGATACACAGACGGATGCTCTTGCACTAACCCGTCGTGTGCGCGCGCCCTAACCGTAGCTCCTTCAAGGTGACAACGAGAGAGGAATGTGACCTGTGTCTGACGAATACGGTGTCACAGTATATTCCCGGAGAATGATGTAGTGGATATCTTGGGTTCGTCGTCGCCACGCTGCAACCTCCCTTCTGTAACCCATCAAGGCTTTTCAGATAGCTGGCTTTGTGCAGAGCACCTATCCTACCAGGGCACGCTGATATGCATCGCGGCATTGACGACAAGCTGTCCACGTCGTTTCGATCAGCTCCTGGCAGACGGGTGAAGTGAGATGACTAATATTCAGTTTCCCCAGCTGCCCCACATCCTTTGGCAGCAGAGACTGATGGCCCAGATATATTTTCCACGGTCAGAGAGCCAGGCTTCAGCAGATCAACTTGCAGTCCGCAATATCGCAGTAATTAACCCTTTAACTGGTCTGGAGGTGTTAAGACGCGCGCCTTTGTACCTGTCCCTGTGTTCTCTGGACGTTCAGAGTACCAGGTAGAAGGACCGGTGGCGCGCGTAAACACGTTTAGAGCGCACAGGTACAGGTACAAAGACGCACGCGTTAACACGTCCAGAGCAGTTAAAGGGTTAAAACAGATTCGATGCGGACGATCGCCATGGACATGCTCAAAGAATCCACAATGTTTAGATGCTTGAGAACTCTTGCTAGTGCACGGACAGCGACGCTGCGGTTGGTTTTTTGGTGCCTGAATGGAGTTGAAGGAGCCTCCCATGATCAATGCATCCTGCCGACCCATGAAGTGAGGCGTAACTACCTCGGACAAGAAAGTGGACCTTTCGCGGCGGCGACCCGAACCAGATGGCGCATAGATGTTGATGATTCTGATGCCACTAAATGTGAGAGCCGTACCTCTGGCATCAGGGAGATACGTAACTGTATCGGCACGGATACTGTCACGTAGGAGGAGCACCACGCCGCTACCAGAAGGGGAAGCGTGGGAGACGTGCGCCGTAAATCCGCGTGGAGCACAAAAGGGTTGCAGCGTGTACCTCCTGAAGCAGGGAAACGTCAATGTCCGCAGCATACAGCATTACATGGAGTGAAGCCACTTTGTGACGTGCGCGAACGGTACTGCCATTGACCATGGCTATCCGATGAATCTGAATAGCTGCCGTCACGGGTGATGCAAAGACAGGTAAGCACCGGAAACTCCCTGTTAGGTCCCTACGGGAGGGTACGTCACTGAGGAGACCTCACCAGGGAGGCTCAATCGTTCTGTATACCTCCAGAACTTCCATCCTCAGCGTCGACACCGACCGCCAAAGAGACAGACGTCTTACCAGCACAGTGCGCCATCAGGTAGCGTCGGACAAAGAAAGGGAGACAACCGCATCAGAAGCAGGTGCGGGACGGTCGTCATCCATGTGTGGATGCTGACGGGAGGCGGAAGAGGGGAGAGACTTCACTTCGTTCGGTCCCAGGCGGTCCGAGGACAGCGCTTCATCTGTAGGAGGATTGTCATCCTGTGCACACATCCGTTGGAGGCAGTCATCAGATGGAGCACGATGTTGTCTCTTCCATAAGAAAATGAAACACGTACAGCCGTCCTTATGATGTCATTTATTGTATGGCTTTCGTATGTCCATCTTTGTGACTGGAGGTCAGGGGAAGGGGGGGGGGCGGCTTCTGTCGTTCCTTTAGGTAAAAAAATGAAACACCTACATCTCCTCTATGATATCGTTTATTTTAACTATATATGACCATGCAGCTTTGCTAGAATTGAAATGATAATTAAATGAACACCCTAGCTGCAAGCAGGCGTTGATACACTTCATTGGGGACATGTTGAAAATGTGTGCCCCGACCGGGACTCGAACCCGGGATCTCCTGCTTACATGGCAGACGCTCTATCCATCTGAGCCACCGCGGGCACAGAGGATAGTGTGTCTGCAGGGACTTATCCCTTGCACGCTCCCCGTGAGATCCACATTCCCAACATGTCCACAAGACTACATTCGTAGTGCGCCTATTAGATGTTTGCCCATCATACTCATTACTCGTGGCAGATTAATCTACCAAGTCCTGTACGAGTTCGGGCATAGCGTGTGCGTTCGCACACAAGAAGGTCAAAGGCCGGGAACCCATATTTATTTTAACTATATATGACCATGCAGCTTTGCTAGAATTGAAATGATAATTAAATGAACACCCTAGCTGCAAGCAGGCGTTGATACACTTCATTGGGGACATGTTGAAAATGTGTGCCCCGACCGGGACTCGAACCCGGGATCTCCTGCTTACATGGCAGACGCTCTATCCATCTGAGCCACCGCGGGCACAGAGGATAGTGTGTCTGCAGGGACTTATCCCTTGCACGCTCCCCGTGAGATCCACATTCCCAACATGTCCACAAGACTACATTCGTAGTGCGCCTATTAGATGTTTGCCCATCATACTCATTACTCGTGGCAGATTAATCTACCAAGTCCTGTACGAGTTCGGGCATAGCGTGTGCGTTCGCACACAAGAAGGTCAAAGGCCGGGAACCCATATTTATTTTAACTATATATGACCATGCAGCTTTGCTAGAATTGAAATGATAATTAAATGAACACCCTAGCTGCAAGCAGGCGTTGATACACTTCATTGGGGACATGTTGAAAATGTGTGCCCCGACCGGGACTCGAACCCGGGATCTCCTGCTTACATGGCAGACGCTCTATCCATCTGAGCCACCGCGGGCACAGAGGATAGTGTGTCTGCAGGGACTTATCCCTTGCACGCTCCCCGTGAGATCCACATTCCCAACATGTCCACAAGACTACATTCGTAGTGCGCCTATTAGATGTTTGCCCATCATACTCATTACTCGTGGCAGATTAATCTACCAAGTCCTGTACGAGTTCGGGCATAGCGTGTGCGTTCGCACACAAGAAGGTCAAAGGCCGGGAACCCATATTTATTTTAACTATATATGACCATGCAGCTTTGCTAGAATTGAAATGATAATTAAATGAACACCCTAGCTGCAAGCAGGCGTTGATACACTTCATTGGGGACATGTTGAAAATGTGTGCCCCGACCGGGACTCGAACCCGGGATCTCCTGCTTACATGGCAGACGCTCTATCCATCTGAGCCACCGCGGGCACAGAGGATAGTGTGTCTGCAGGGACTTATCCCTTGCACGCTCCCCGTGAGATCCACATTCCCAACATGTCCACAAGACTACATTCGTAGTGCGCCTATTAGATGTTTGCCCATCATACTCATTACTCGTGGCAGATTAATCTACCAAGTCCTGTACGAGTTCGGGCATAGCGTGTGCGTTCGCACACAAGAAGGTCAAAGGCCGGGAACCCATATTTATTTTAACTATATATGACCATGCAGCTTTGCTAGAATTGAAATGATAATTAAATGAACACCCTAGCTGCAAGCAGGCGTTGATACACTTCATTGGGGACATGTTGAAAATGTGTGCCCCGACCGGGACTCGAACCCGGGATCTCCTGCTTACATGGCAGACGCTCTATCCATCTGAGCCACCGCGGGCACAGAGGATAGTGTGTCTGCAGGGACTTATCCCTTGCACGCTCCCCGTGAGATCCACATTCCCAACATGTCCACAAGACTACATTCGTAGTGCGCCTATTAGATGTTTGCCCATCATACTCATTACTCGTGGCAGATTAATCTACCAAGTCCTGTACGAGTTCGGGCATAGCGTGTGCGTTCGCACACAAGAAGGTCAAAGGCCGGGAACCCATATTTATTTTAACTATATATGACCATGCAGCTTTGCTAGAATTGAAATGATAATTAAATGAACACCCTAGCTGCAAGCAGGCGTTGATACACTTCATTGGGGACATGTTGAAAATGTGTGCCCCGACCGGGACTCGAACCCGGGATCTCCTGCTTACATGGCAGACGCTCTATCCATCTGAGCCACCGCGGGCACAGAGGATAGTGTGTCTGCAGGGACTTATCCCTTGCACGCTCCCCGTGAGATCCACATTCCCAACATGTCCACAAGACTACATTCGTAGTGCGCCTATTAGATGTTTGCCCATCATACTCATTACTCGTGGCAGATTAATCTACCAAGTCCTGTACGAGTTCGGGCATAGCGTGTGCGTTCGCACACAAGAAGGTCAAAGGCCGGGAACCCATATTTATTTTAACTATATATGACCATGCAGCTTTGCTAGAATTGAAATGATAATTAAATGAACACCCTAGCTGCAAGCAGGCGTTGATACACTTCATTGGGGACATGTTGAAAATGTGTGCCCCGACCGGGACTCGAACCCGGGATCTCCTGCTTACATGGCAGACGCTCTATCCATCTGAGCCACCGCGGGCACAGAGGATAGTGTGTCTGCAGGGACTTATCCCTTGCACGCTCCCCGTGAGATCCACATTCCCAACATGTCCACAAGACTACATTCGTAGTGCGCCTATTAGATGTTTGCCCATCATACTCATTACTCGTGGCAGATTAATCTACCAAGTCCTGTACGAGTTCGGGCATAGCGTGTGCGTTCGCACACAAGAAGGTCAAAGGCCGGGAACCCATATTTATTTTAACTATATATGACCATGCAGCTTTGCTAGAATTGAAATGATAATTAAATGAACACCCTAGCTGCAAGCAGGCGTTGATACACTTCATTGGGGACATGTTGAAAATGTGTGCCCCGACCGGGACTCGAACCCGGGATCTCCTGCTTACATGGCAGACGCTCTATCCATCTGAGCCACCGCGGGCACAGAGGATAGTGTGTCTGCAGGGACTTATCCCTTGCACGCTCCCCGTGAGATCCACATTCCCAACATGTCCACAAGACTACATTCGTAGTGCGCCTATTAGATGTTTGCCCATCATACTCATTACTCGTGGCAGATTAATCTACCAAGTCCTGTACGAGTTCGGGCATAGCGTGTGCGTTCGCACACAAGAAGGTCAAAGGCCGGGAACCCATATTTATTTTAACTATATATGACCATGCAGCTTTGCTAGAATTGAAATGATAATTAAATGAACACCCTAGCTGCAAGCAGGCGTTGATACACTTCATTGGGGACATGTTGAAAATGTGTGCCCCGACCGGGACTCGAACCCGGGATCTCCTGCTTACATGGCAGACGCTCTATCCATCTGAGCCACCGCGGGCACAGAGGATAGTGTGTCTGCAGGGACTTATCCCTTGCACGCTCCCCGTGAGATCCACATTCCCAACATGTCCACAAGACTACATTCGTAGTGCGCCTATTAGATGTTTGCCCATCATACTCATTACTCGTGGCAGATTAATCTACCAAGTCCTGTACGAGTTCGGGCATAGCGTGTGCGTTCGCACACAAGAAGGTCAAAGGCCGGGAACCCATATTTATTTTAACTATATATGACCATGCAGCTTTGCTAGAATTGAAATGATAATTAAATGAACACCCTAGCTGCAAGCAGGCGTTGATACACTTCATTGGGGACATGTTGAAAATGTGTGCCCCGACCGGGACTCGAACCCGGGATCTCCTGCTTACATGGCAGACGCTCTATCCATCTGAGCCACCGCGGGCACAGAGGATAGTGTGTCTGCAGGGACTTATCCCTTGCACGCTCCCCGTGAGATCCACATTCCCAACATGTCCACAAGACTACATTCGTAGTGCGCCTATTAGATGTTTGCCCATCATACTCATTACTCGTGGCAGATTAATCTACCAAGTCCTGTACGAGTTCGGGCATAGCGTGTGCGTTCGCACACAAGAAGGTCAAAGGCCGGGAACCCATATTTATTTTAACTATATATGACCATGCAGCTTTGCTAGAATTGAAATGATAATTAAATGAACACCCTAGCTGCAAGCAGGCGTTGATACACTTCATTGGGGACATGTTGAAAATGTGTGCCCCGACCGGGACTCGAACCCGGGATCTCCTGCTTACATGGCAGACGCTCTATCCATCTGAGCCACCGCGGGCACAGAGGATAGTGTGTCTGCAGGGACTTATCCCTTGCACGCTCCCCGTGAGATCCACATTCCCAACATGTCCACAAGACTACATTCGTAGTGCGCCTATTAGATGTTTGCCCATCATACTCATTACTCGTGGCAGATTAATCTACCAAGTCCTGTACGAGTTCGGGCATAGCGTGTGCGTTCGCACACAAGAAGGTCAAAGGCCGGGAACCCATATTTATTTTAACTATATATGACCATGCAGCTTTGCTAGAATTGAAATGATAATTAAATGAACACCCTAGCTGCAAGCAGGCGTTGATACACTTCATTGGGGACATGTTGAAAATGTGTGCCCCGACCGGGACTCGAACCCGGGATCTCCTGCTTACATGGCAGACGCTCTATCCATCTGAGCCACCGCGGGCACAGAGGATAGTGTGTCTGCAGGGACTTATCCCTTGCACGCTCCCCGTGAGATCCACATTCCCAACATGTCCACAAGACTACATTCGTAGTGCGCCTATTAGATGTTTGCCCATCATACTCATTACTCGTGGCAGATTAATCTACCAAGTCCTGTACGAGTTCGGGCATAGCGTGTGCGTTCGCACACAAGAAGGTCAAAGGCCGGGAACCCATATTTATTTTAACTATATATGACCATGCAGCTTTGCTAGAATTGAAATGATAATTAAATGAACACCCTAGCTGCAAGCAGGCGTTGATACACTTCATTGGGGACATGTTGAAAATGTGTGCCCCGACCGGGACTCGAACCCGGGATCTCCTGCTTACATGGCAGACGCTCTATCCATCTGAGCCACCGCGGGCACAGAGGATAGTGTGTCTGCAGGGACTTATCCCTTGCACGCTCCCCGTGAGATCCACATTCCCAACATGTCCACAAGACTACATTCGTAGTGCGCCTATTAGATGTTTGCCCATCATACTCATTACTCGTGGCAGATTAATCTACCAAGTCCTGTACGAGTTCGGGCATAGCGTGTGCGTTCGCACACAAGAAGGTCAAAGGCCGGGAACCCATATTTATTTTAACTATATATGACCATGCAGCTTTGCTAGAATTGAAATGATAATTAAATGAACACCCTAGCTGCAAGCAGGCGTTGATACACTTCATTGGGGACATGTTGAAAATGTGTGCCCCGACCGGGACTCGAACCCGGGATCTCCTGCTTACATGGCAGACGCTCTATCCATCTGAGCCACCGCGGGCACAGAGGATAGTGTGTCTGCAGGGACTTATCCCTTGCACGCTCCCCGTGAGATCCACATTCCCAACATGTCCACAAGACTACATTCGTAGTGCGCCTATTAGATGTTTGCCCATCATACTCATTACTCGTGGCAGATTAATCTACCAAGTCCTGTACGAGTTCGGGCATAGCGTGTGCGTTCGCACACAAGAAGGTCAAAGGCCGGGAACCCATATTTATTTTAACTATATATGACCATGCAGCTTTGCTAGAATTGAAATGATAATTAAATGAACACCCTAGCTGCAAGCAGGCGTTAATACACTTCATTGGGGACATGTTGAAAATGTGTGCCCCGACCGGGACTCGAACCCGGGATCTCCTGCTTACATGGCAGACGCTCTATCCATCTGAGCCACCGCGGGCACAGAGGATAGTGTGTCTGCAGGGACTTATCCCTTGCACGCTCCCCGTGAGATCCACATTCCCAACATGTCCACAAGACTACATTCGTAGTGCGCCTATTAGATGTTTGCCCATCATACTCATTACTCGTGGCAGATTAATCTACCAAGTCCTGTACGAGTTCGGGCATAGCGTGTGCGTTCGCACACAAGAAGGTCAAAGGCCGGGAACCCATATTTATTTTAACTATATATGACCATGCAGCTTTGCTAGAATTGAAATGATAATTAAATGAACACCCTAGCTGCAAGCAGGCGTTGATACACTTCATTGGGGACATGTTGAAAATGTGTGCCCCGACCGGGACTCGAACCCGGGATCTCCTGCACGATAGGTTTCGAACGTCTTCCACATTTCAGCAACGTGACTGACGATGTTGCCTTAAGGTTCAAAGGCGGCCACCACAATGTCCGACAGTACTTCAAACGGGAGTTCGAAAACCCTCAACGTTCGGAGCCCAAATCAGCGTGATCAACCACGACAGTCCAAAAAAGTTCCTCAAGTATCGGAAATTGAGACTGTTAGCATGCCGCTGCCTAATGACGGCGCCCAGATCTTTATTCGCCAGCTTTATGTACACAGTAGCACTGAGGATCGAAAAATGAACTCCGAGAACATGTTGTAATGGGAGACGCATTTCTTCCCATATAAACCGTTCTACATCATACGCCTACGGTCGTATGATGAGCCAGAGGAAAAGTTAATTTAATTCTGGCTTGGCGGTAAGAAAATGCCATGATGGTCGATGAAGTCTGACTCTAAGACAAACGCGAGCTCGCTCTCAAGCATCACAACAGGCGAGACGGAAATAAGGCGTGTTCACCCAACGCCACCTAAACGACAAGGCCTCACAACTCAACTATGACGTCACGAAATCAAGGCGAGGCCCTTAGCGTCAACCCCGCCTCTCGCCAAATCGTTGCGCTAACACCGTTTGGAATGGTTCAAATGGCTCTGAGCACTATGGGACTCAACTGCTGAGGTCATTAGTCCCCTAGAACTTAGAACTAGTTAAACCTAACTAACCTAAGGACATCACACACATCCATGCCCGAGGCAGGATTCGAACCTGCGACCGTAGCGGTCTCGCGGTTCCAGACTGCAGCGGCAGAACCGCGCGGCCACTTCGGCCGGCCCACACCGTTTGGAAACGGATAAATTATCAGACAGTAAAAGACGTTAAATCGATCGAGCTTGACTATAAATGAGATTACTGCAAGTTGATTTGTTATCTCGGGGAGAAAAGTGGAAGCATTTACTGTTTACAGCTGCATCAGATATAGAATCACGAAAATTTTTTGCACTTCACACAACTTTGGATGCTGAAAAATTACAGGCACTAAAAGCTGTCAAGCTGTAAAAAATGGCATTACTGGGACTTAAAACATTTTCATTTTTATCTAAGGTATGTCAGGCGTAAAATAAATTACGACACTGAAGCAGATTGCGGAAGAGAGTGGTAATTAAAAACAGCACATTTCGAGGTATTGTATGTTCATATGTTTCGTTAATTTTAAATACAAGGACATAAACACAGTAGGAAGTGCATTCTGACAGTACATATGAAACTACTACCTCCCAGTACGTTGTGTATTAGGAAACAACAGATAAAGTTATTAGTTTAATCCTTAACTGATGGCTAGTATTTTCTTCCAGAGACCCCTTCAATTTGCCAAAGATTTTATTTACTGGTCTCGAAACTATCAGCCTAGAATAATAGATAAATAGTAAGTAATCAGAGTATCGGGCGTCGCGAATGTGTCGGAATGGTTGCTTTTGTAGGCGAATTGGACCTGGTTTCCTTCTTTGATACACCACATACCTCCAATAGCGAAATGTCTGTCTCGACTACAGCAACTTGGTACGTTTTAAACAGTTATCGTTTCCAGGCTGTTTATACACTCGTAGAAGCTACATAAAACTTTCGAAAGAAGCGGTGAATTAGAGTTAACACTTTCAGCACTTTGTTCGTACGCCATACGGGCGCAAGTATCGCCAAGTATCCGTACGACGGAGCTTTTCCAATTGGTGAAATTTGTTTCCCCGCGTGCTACACGACTGCAGGCTGCAGGGCACCCTTAGTATTTCGTATTTCGTTTGTTGCGTGCGGGAGGGGTCGATTTATAAATGTGTCTTTGCTAAACATTTTCTGGCTCATTACAAGACACCAGCTGACGAAACCGTCACGTAGAACAGAAACAGCCTACCAACAAGCTTCCAGCTAAGGAAGCTAATGCAAAATGAAATGGTTTTTGTTCTTTTTCGTAGGAGGGGCCCTATTCTTGGGCCCAAATGGAGAGTTAAACGTGATGTGTATAGCCTCTCTGCAAAACATGAGGCAACCATCAATAAAGTTTCTGTAAGTTCAAAAGGACGTTTCACACGGATAATGAAGCCAAACCTTATTATAATCCAACTTGAATGAGACTGGTTTAGACCGTCTCAATCAGCTTTAAAACTACTACCCATTCGCTAGAAAACAATGAAGAAATGGAAAAAAAGTTTCTGTCACGTTTTCCTTACGTCTGATACACATGGTTTTGTTTTGCACAGAGATGTCACCAAACCTAAAACATATCTAGTGAAATTTATGAAAAAGAAGTTAGCTTAGTCTTTGTGGCTACAGGTGGAGATGTTGGATCACTGGAACCTACACCAACCACTAGCCTAGAAAGATATTTTGGTCGGCGTTTTCCAGAAACGGTACCACCTTCTGCCAACAGAGTAAATGCCATGCACTGCTGTAAAATTTTCTCTTACAAAGGAAAGAGTCTGGCAAACGCATAACGAAAGAAAGCATATTGCCGTGTTGAACTAAGTCTATCACAATGTTTTGAATACTACTATTTGGCATGATGACTGGGTGTTGTGTGATGTCATTAGGTTAGTTAGGTTTAAGTAGTTCTAAGTTCTAGGGGACTGATGACCATAGATGTTAAGTCCCATAGTGCTCAGAGCCATTTGAACCTATTTGAACTACTATTTGGAAGTAAATTACGTGTAAATTACAGTCACTCATTATTTGTCATAAAATACTAAATAAATTTGTACTTGCGAAGTTATTTTTTGTGCTTATATTTGAGCAAATGTAAAACTTTTCCTGAATGAGTTTTTCCCGTGTTCGTGGTGACGCTAATATACTTGCACCGAACGTTAATACACCACTATGAGTATTTCGTAATCTGTAACACACGGAGTTTAAAATTATGCCACATGAGTGTCTCTAAGATGCTTTCCTATTGGTATATAATATTTTCAAATGGTTCAAATGGCTCCACGTTCTATGGGACTTAACATCTGAGGTCATCAGTCCCCTAGACTTAGAAGTACTTGAACCAAACTAACCTAAGGACATCATACACATCCATGCCCGAGGCAGGATTCGAACCTCTGACCGTAGCAGCAGCGCGGTTCCGGACTGAAGCGCCTAGAACCGCTCGGCCACAACGGCCGGGGAATTATTCTTGAAATCTGCTACAAAATCATCAGTTCATCTACGCGGTCGAAGACGAAAAAAGCAGTGTTGACTGTGTTAAGGTCCCGGTGGACAAGTAACTAGAGATCGAGATTCTTCGTGGAACAGCCTCTCTCTCTCTCTCTCTCTCTCTCTCTTAGCTTTGCCAAAATCGTTTGGTTGACGCACAAATTTCTCAAGGCATTCCTGGAGATTTTAACCTCATCAACTCGACAGAGGCAGTACCGGTACGGGGAGCTGTAGTAAGAAAGAATAGCGTAACAGCCCGTCGCTAATAAGGCTAAGAATTTTATCGGAAACACCTGGGTCGGGCGCGGCCTTTGTCACCGGCGCGCTCGTCTCGCGGCGACGCAGAGTTTCCTCCGTCGGCTGCCTGCCCGCCTCTTCGCGGCTCCAATTAACGTCGGCCTCCTGATTGGTGGCCGCGGAGCTTAGGCCGAGCTTCTGATCGAGCGCCCGCGGGGCCGCCTCGACATCAAAGGCAGCGAAATCAGTGCGCGGCTGGCGGCCGCAGTCGCACCCCGACCTGGCGCGCGAAACGAGCGCCGCAGTTTATTCTGAAATCAGCCACGTTAAACTCCTCACTAACTCTGCTTTGCCGCTTACTGAAATAATCAGAGGAGTCGGTCACATCGAACTCTAACGCTCCGCTCGGGTCCTCATATGACCTTTCACCTAATGTGCTAAATGACCTTCAACTAAGCAACTGATATGGCACTGGTCGTGACTACGTGAGTATGAGCATCCACACTCGATGAAATACTCGTTTTTTTTTTAATTCCTCGTTTGAGGAAGCTGAAAATGATTGAAATCTTAACTCTTTGACAGGAGGGAAGGTCCTGTATGAGGCTGTCAGTAAGCATACAAATAAGAATAAATCACAAGGTTCCATCAACGCCGCTACTCTTGTGTGTGTATATCAATGACATTTGATCAGTAACACTTCCTGATGCCAAGTTTGTTTTGTTTGGAGTACACAGTAAATCATGCGTAGTCTTACAAAAATGGATTGTAAAAATGTCCACAGACATTAAGAAATGATTCCTAGCAGAGCATTTGTCACTAAATTTTGAAAAGATACACTGTACGTAGTTTAGAACTTGTAAGAGATTTCTTCCTAGTATAGCTCTAAAATATGACGAACAACAGACATAATATTTGACAGTGCTTCGTTTTTGGATTGACAGCTTCACAATAAATTCAGTTATATGGAGCATAGCACAGAACTGTTCAAACATGACATAAAGATTGAATACCTAGCAAACTCTACGTTCTTTCATACCATACCGAAATACTTGCTAATTTTTTGGGATACCTCATCAGGCCAAGATGAAGTTTTCGAAGTCTAAGACAATATGATATGACTTATTTGTGGTGCGCACTCAAGAATTCTTCGATGTAATCTGCCATATACATTGTGGTCCATTGATAGTGACCGGGCCAAATATCTCACGAAATAAGCGCCAAACGAAAAAACTACAAAGAATGAAACTCATCTAGCTTGAAGGGGGAAACCAGATGGCGCTATGGTGGGCCCGCTAGATGGCGCTCCCATAGGTCAAGTGGATATCAACTGGTTTTTTTTTAAATAGGAACCCCCATTTTTTACTACATAGTAGTACGTAAAGAAATATGAATGTTTTAGCTGGACCACTTTATTCGCTTTGTGACAGATGGCGCTGTAATGGTCACTTCACTATCATATCGGAAACAGTGGACCTAGGGATATACGAGGTGCGGCTAGAAAAAAACCGGACTGATGCTGGAAAAAACATTTATTTACAATTATTTACAATTTCATGTTATCTCCTTCAATGTACTCTCCTCCTCGGTCTCTACACCGCTCCATACGAATTTTCCACTGTTCATAGCAATGCTGCAGATCATTTTCGGTAAGTCCATACATTACTTCCGTCGCTTTTTCTTTTACTGCTTCAACAGTCTCAAATCTAGTTCCTTTCAAAGCTGACTTGACTTTAGGGAAAAGAAAAAAGTCACAGGGGGCCAAATCAGGTGAGTAGGGTGGATGATCTAAGATGGGAATGTTGTGTTTTGCCAAAAACGTCTTCACTGACAACGCACTGTGAGCTGGGGCATTGTCTTGGTGAAGGATCCATGACTTTTTTCTCCACAAATCGTTCCGTTTTCTCCGTACTCGCTCACGTAGGGTAGCCAGGACGCTAATGTAGTAATGCTGATTCACTGTTTGTCCCTCTGGTACCCAATCAATGTGCACAATCCCTTTGATGTCAAAAAAAACAATCATCATTGCCTTGAATTTCGATTTTGACATTCGTGCTTTTTTTTGTCGTGGAGAACCAGGAGTTTTCCAATGCATCGATTGGCGTTTAGTTTCGGGATCGTAAGTAAAAAACCACGATTCATCGCAAGTAATAACATTTTGTAAGAAGGTGGGATCACTTTCAATGTTTTCCAGGATGTCAGAACAAATCATTATTCGGCGTTCCTTCTGTTCAATTGTGAGACACTTTTGAACCATTTTTGAACACACTTTGTTCATTTTGAAACTTTCATGAAGAATCTGCCTAACACTTTCCTTGTCAACTCCTGTTAACTCAGACACTGCTCTGATTGTTAAACGGCGATCTTGTCGAACAAGTTTACCGATTTTTTCAATGTTTGCATCAGTTTTTGCTGACAATGGTCTGCCAGTGCGAGTGTCATCACTGGTGTCTTCGCGGCCATCTTTAAATCGTTTAAACCACTCAAACACTTGTGTTCGCGATAAACAATCATCGCCGTACACTTGTTGTAACATTACAAACATTTCACTTGCAGATTTTCCTAGTTTGAAACAAAATTTGATGTTATCACGCTGTTCTTTCTGTACACTCAACATTTTCCGACGCACAGACAAAACGTCAACTACTTAAAACAGACGCCACGGGCAGACTGAGTGCAGGAGGCAGATGAAACTCGAGCAGTAGGCGGAGCGAGAGTCACGTGACAGGCCACGCGATTTTCAGCCTTATTGCATTCGTTTTATTGTTTCACCAGTACTAGTCCGGTTTTTTTCTAGCCACACCTCGTAAAGGAGTGTTGAAATCTCCCGTACAGGCGTATGACACAAGTGACACCCAACCGCCTCACACGTTCGAAGTCCCTGAGTTCCGTGGAGCGCCCCATTCTGCTCTCTCACGATGTGTAGTGACGACTGAGTCGTTGACATGGAGTACCTGGCAAAAAGTGCCAGCACAATGCACCTAATAAGATAAACGTATCCGGATACTTTTGATCACATAGTGTACCTCTGTATTTCAATATTCATGCCTAACAGTTTCATAGGCACTTCAGTATACAAACATGGGGCAGTCCACAAAACCATCAGACAGTTATGTGTATTTTACACAAACATTCATAATACAGAAAACTTCCAGTGTTTAATTGTGTTTACTTTCTGACGTAGGCATGCGGTCACTTTATGATTTCTGGCCACTGCATTTACATTCCAGTCATTGGCGTGTGCAATACGTCTTCCAGCAAATACACACATCAAAAAAAGTTTTACATCATCTCTGTTCTGAGAGTTCTGGAACCGGTACAGAAAATTGGACTAGAGATCAACGTAAACATCATTTCCGCCCTTTTTATGGCTCATGAAAACCACACATTGCATGTTGTACCACCATACAGCGAGACCTTCATAGGTGCTGGTCCAGATTGCTGTACACATCGGTACCTCTAATTCCCAGTAGCACGTCCTCTTGCATTGATGCACGCCAATATTCGCCGTGCCACACTATCCACTAGTAAATCAAGGCACTCTTGGTCCAGATTGTCCCACTCCTCAGCGGCGATTCGGTGTGGATCCCTAAGAGTGGTTGGTGGGTCACGTCGTCCATAAGCAGCCCTTTCCAATCCATCCCAGGCATGTTCGATAGGGTTCATGTCTGGAAAACATGCTGGCCACTCTAGTCGAGCGATGTCGTTATCCTGAAGGAAGTCATTCACAAGCTATGCACGATGGGGACGCGAATTGTCGTACATGAAGACGAATGCCTCGCCAATATACTGCCGGTATGGTTACACTATCAGTCGGAGGATGGCATTCACGTGTCGTACAGTTGTTACGGCGCCTTTCAAGACCCCAGCGGCGTACGCCGGCCCCACATAATGCAACCCCGAAACAGCAGGGAACCTCCAACTTGCTGCACTTGCTGGACAGTTTGTCTAAAGCGTTCAGCCGGACCGGGTTGCCTCCAAACACATCTCAGACGGTTTCTTGGTTGAAGGCATATGCGACACTCATCGGTGAAGAGAACGTATTGCCAGTCCTCAGCGATCCGTTCAGCATGTTGCTGGACCCATCTGTACCGTGCCGCATTGTGTCGTCGTTGCAAAGATGGACCTCGCCGTGGACGTCAGGAGTGAAATTGCGCATCATGCATCCTATTGCGGACAGTCTGAGTGGTAACACGACGTCCTGTGGCTGCACGAAAAGCTTTATTCAACATGGTGGCCTTGCTGTCAGGGTTCCTCCGAGCGGTAAACCGTAGGTAGCATACATCCACTGAAGTAGTAGCCCTTGGGCCGCCTTAGTGAGGCATGTCTTTGTCAGTTCCTGTCTCTCGGTATCTCCTTCATGTCCGAACAACATCGCTTTGGTTCACTGCGAGACGCCTGAACACTTCCTTTATTGAGAGTCCTTTCTGGCACCATCGAGCACTGCGGGCGTGATCCACCCGCGTTATTGACCATCTAGGCGTGGTTGAACTACAGACAATTTGAGCCGTCTACCTCCTTCCTGGTGGAATGATTGGAACTGTCGGTTGTCGGACTCCCTCCGTTTAATAGGCGCTGCTCATGCATGGTTGTTTACAACTTTGGGCGGGTTTAGTAACATACCTGAACAGTCGAAGGAACTGAGTCTGTGATACAATACCCACAGTCAGTGTCTATCTTCAGGAGCTCTGGGAACCGGGGTAATGCAAAACTTTCTTTTGATGTGTGCACGTTGTTTATAGTGAGTAGCATAGAGTATTGCAGATAACACTTCTATTAAATTAGAAACAAAGGCCTAGAATCTTTCAGAAAGCAAAAGGTAGAGAATGACTAGGATGTATACCTGTTACCTTTTCTTTGCTATCAGTTACGCTACAGTTTCGACATGAGAGCTGTATCTCATATGATATACACTGTTTAAGCTGTATCTGCAGAAGTCATTATTTGGTAGTTAACCTAAATCACCACGGGTGTGATGGATCATGGTTCAAATGGTTCATATGGCTCTAAGCGCTATGGGACTTAACATCTGAGGTCATCAGTCCCCTAGAACTTAGAACTTGTTAAACCTAACTAACCTAAGGACATTACACTCATCCATGCCCGATTCAGGATTCGAACCTGCGACCGTAGCAGCAGCGCGGTTCCGGGCTGATGCACCTAGAATCGCTCGGCCACAGCGACCGGCTGATAGATAATCATTGTGCCGTAGCAATGAAATGGGAAACCTCATCAGACACACGTTATTACGCTAAAAGCCTTTAACCACTGATATGTGGTTGCCAGTCATTTTATCATAACAAAACCTACCTAAAACGAAGTATTTTAGAGACGTAGCCAATGAGCTGATGCTTTGAAATTGCTTATATTCGTACCACATACTCTATAATAATAATAATAATAATAGTAATAGACCGTGGTGGCCGAGCGGTTCTAGGTGCTTAGTCTGGAACCGCGCGACCGCTACGGTCGCAGGTTCGAATCCTGACTCGGGCATGGATGTGTGTGATGTCCTTAGACGAGTTAGGTTTAAGTAGTTCTAACTTCTAGGGGACTGATGACCTCAGATGTTAAGTCCCATAGTGCTTAGAGCCATTTGAACAATTTTGAATAATAATAATAGATAAACACAAAATTTGTTTAGATCCACAGAATAATGAGTCCCCTAAGTACTGCTTGTAAAGTAAAACCAATGCTGCATCTCAGTGGCCACGTTTCTCTATACGAAGCGAACTTCTGGCGTGTCGGAGTCTTCATTTCGCGCTTGACAATGTAGTAGAAAGTGGGATTCCACACAATGACGATACCGGTTCCTTGTCCACATACGTTTTCATTTCCTGTGAGAGGACTGGTAAAGGATTGATTGGTAATGTGATGACCTAAATATCCTGACAACTGATTTTCTGTTTTGGTGCAACTTTTTTCATCTTTTCCTCCTCTTCCTCCTCCTCCTTCTTCTTCCGATTTCTTTACCGCGTCTCTACGTTGTCGATGTGTTACTTCGGAGTGTGTACGACCGGATGCACTTTCAAACGCAACCACTTCCCCTGGGACGGGATTCGTATACCTCCGTATACCCCTGTATATCCCGACAAGAATTTAACATCTATAGTTCAAGGGGTTATGCAACACATTACATGGACACTGACGTACGCTTAACTGCACAAATTTTCCAGAAATTCCAGAATGTATGCGTGGAATCGTGCATTCTGCTTTCTAGTACATTGGGCCAAGGCTTTCGTGGCACGCGATTCTCAGGAACATAGAAGCTGCTGCTATTTCTTCGACTGCGGAATTCGGTGGGAATTAGTCAATGTGTCCATAGATACATCAACGCAAATAACACGTGAACTGATGAAGGTTCAATAAAAAATCTGGCGATTCAAGTTACATCCTGTTTTTGGATATAAACAATTTATACCTACATATCATTCAACTATCTCCGCCTATTGGAGGGTTATGATGGATATCTGTTTCAGAAATCGTTGGATTTGATAATTTGTCGGACAGGGCAGCGGATTCTGATGTAGGATGTATCAGAGGTGGACGTGGCGCATCATTACAGTCTGCTTGACTTTCACAGTGATTTGCCGCATGTCCGGAACAGCATGTTCTGAGAAACGGTTCCCTCTCCAAGATGATGATCGATAGCAACGCTGTCGCATTAAAAAAGATATATACTGCATTATGGAAACCCCCAACAATGTCACAGTTTGGGGATGGAAGTAATTAGAGTCATCGGCGCTTTTAAATTCGATGGATGTTGAGGTGGTACCATACCTACGAAGCTTTAATGTTAACTTCGCATTTTCTTGTGCACTAAACCGACATTGAGGTAGTGTGTAGCTTACATACTCTCGGATTTGTCTCGAGGAGCGTCGTTTTCGATTTCGTCAACCTTTACACTTAACCTTTTCTTCTCGAGTATTTAAATCCCTGATTCTTTTGCTCATGCTTTCGTCTCTGACATTTATATGCTGGATAATGTTATTCATGATAGTTTTCCGCCGGCCGGAGTGACCGAGCGGTTCTAGGCGCTACAGTCTGGAACCGCGTGACCGCTGCGGATTTCTGTGATGTCCTTAGGTTTGTTAGGTTTAAGTAATTCTAAGTTCTAGGGGACTGATGACCTCAGATGTTAAGTCCCATAGTGCTCAGAGCCATTTGAACCATTAAGTTTGATTTTCATTTCTTCACTTGATGTTCGTCAGTGCCTTCTGCCTGGCGGTATGTTGCAGCGTCTCAGTCACGTTGCCCAGAACAGGGTAGGACCACCCTGGAACTCACATGTTGAACCATCAGCAGCTAAACTCACGTGTTTGCTGACGAGGTAACACTACCGAACTACGCGTCTCACGATCTGAGCGACCAATAGGGAGGCTTGTAGGTGGTCAAGTGGGGGTGGAACCGCGGCCAGCTGCCGGGAGCGGACACGCCTTCGCTCTCTTCTTCTGGCAGCTTCCAAACCGATCAGACGCCCTCCTCACCTGCTCTATTGGGCGGCTGCCCATTCAGTCTCGGCGGCTTCTCCAGGCCTGCCTTTCTTTACGGCATTAAAACTTCATACAGTTTAAACTATGTTTTATTCTTCACCTCAACGGAAACCTACTGCTTTCCCCTCCTGGCCAATCCTGACGCATTAACAGTATTTATATCTACAATATTTTTGGGGATATCTTTATGCCAAAAGGGCCCTACATCACCTAAAAATGATGAAAAAGTTTCGAACTGAACAAAGATTACCAACTGACAATCACACAATGTTACTGCAAGAAATTTGGGCTCATGTGAAAAATATTATTTACGTTTTGTATAGACAAAATCCAATTTAGGTTTCGTTCTCTTCTGACCAAGCGGAATCGATTGGTACACCTCACGATGATATTCTGTTACATTTTTGTTTTGTCATCTTTCTAGTTATTTTGTTAGAGCTTGTTTTATCCCTTCCATGACGTTTAAAACCGGTCCAGCCAACACACTGTAAATATGATATACATGCGATCAGAATTGATGATGCGCTAGACTATCTGCATATTTACTTACAACATACTGAATCTGATTCATGAGACACGTAATTCTATCCTAGGGCTTGACTGTCGCCAAGCCGGCACGGTAGCGCAGCGTGTTCGGTCAGAGGGTTAGCTCCACTCTGTAATAAAAAACTGAGTGAAGGGATCAACGATAAACTAGAGCAGATGTCATGGGACGTCGCTCCGAACAAATGCAACGAACAAAATGAGATCAGAAGAAAAAGGACGCTCTGAGGATGACTTAACTAGCCTTTAGAATAAAAAAGCTGCAGCCTCAGCTGAAGGGAGTACATGGTCAGTAGCGGCAAGAGTTTTGACACAATATCGCTGGGTGTAGCAAGAAGACACGTTAGCAGATACATGTGGGCCTCTGTTTCCCAAGGTGACTCCGTATTATCTTTGACTAGCGTGGAGGTGACAGCAGTTTTGCAGTGAGAAAGTTGTGTGCATCTGACTAATTTTTATTTTGGAAGGCCAATAAACAAACACTTCAAAAGTTTTTGTTGATTGTTTATGAAAGAAAAAAGACACCTCAGTAAATATTTGAAGCCGCAGATCTGCAACCCCGGGCAACAAACGACTATGAGATAAATACACTGCTCTCAGTAACTTAACGTCGAGATAGATAAAGCAACGTAACATATCAAGTACTCGGCGTAAATGCATGAAAGTGATGGGAGCATATTGCCAGAGGTTTCAGCTGTGAACAGAAAGTTGGACATCACTTGGAGATCAGCTTGATTATATTGCCGAATGGGGTTGGCCCCACAACACGAGGCAGGTGAAAGAACGGGAAAAGACAGTGAGTGCCAAACAGCGAGCAGTTACCGTGCACTGTGATGGTGTTCTCACTACAACATGGCCCGGAGGCAATTTCTGGATAACTTCACGGGGGGAAGATGGTTCAAATAGCTCTGAGCACTATGGGACTCAACATCTGTCGTCATTAGTCCCCTAGAACTTAGAACTACTTAAACGTAACTAACCTAAGGACATCACACACATCCATGCCCGAGGCAGGATTCGAACCTGCGACCGTAGCGGTCGCGCGGCTCACGGGGGGGGGGGGGGGGAGAATCACCCGGGAACTGGAAGAAAGACGAAGTGTGGTAAGTGTATCCCAGGAGTACTGTATCACGCGCACGAGGAGTGTTCCGAATAACCGGCACTGCTTCCCAAAGAAGAGGAGGTTGTCGACCACGGCCAACTTCAGCAGCAGATGGCCACTACACTGTGCACCAAGCAGGAAGGGACCCACCTCAAATCGCTTTTGCAATTGCAGTCACATCTGACAGGACAGAAAGACACTTAATCTTACGCGTCACAGTAGCAAGGCTACTGCATGAGACTCGTCTATTTGCCAGATGACAAGTGTGTTGACACTGCACGTCGGTGGCAGCGTTTGCGATGGTGCCAAAAGTTCAATGACTGGACCAACGACGAGTGGAGTCGCGTGCTCTTCTCTGATGAGAGCAGATTCAGGCTGTGATTATGGACGCTCCTTCCTACGGCGAGAGGAGCGAACAAGTAATGCACTCAGAGATGTTGTCGAACATGACCGTTTTGACGGTCCGGTTGTTATGGAGTGGGGACACATGTTGAATTGGCGCTGTGACTTCCAAATCTTTGAAATAGCTAAACGAACCGATCAGTGTTATTGTGATACTGTTCTTCTGCCAAATATGTGCCTTTTCAGGGGAATATTTCGCCCGGACTTCATTTTATGAATGAGAATGCACGACCGCATGGAACAACGCAGTTAGAGGTGCTCTTGGAACGAGAGGATATTCGACGAATGAACTGACCTGCCAGTTCCGACTTAAATCGCATCGAACACATGTCGGATGCGCTGGGAAGACATCCTGCAGCACATTCACATGCACCAATGACCATCCAGCATTTGTCAAAGGCGTCGATGGAAGAATGGAACGCTCCACTAAAATAACTCTTTACCAGCCTTGTGGCCAGCACGATAGAACACTGCACATGGTGCACTGCCACCATTGGAGAACACACACCCCATTAAGAACCGTGTCCCGCCTTTTGTAATGTACAGGTGAACATCATGAATCGAGTCGTCTTCGGTGTAATTAATGTCTTTGAATAAAAGTGCCATTTCTTTTCGTCTCATTGCACATTTCTTTCAGTTACCTCGCCGGCCGATGTGGCCGTGCGGTTAAAGGCGCTGCAGTCTGGAACCGCAAGACCGCTATGGTCGCAGGTTCGAATCCTGCCTCGGGCATGGATGTTTGTGATGTCCTTAGGTTAGTTAGGTTTAACTAGTTCTAAGTTCTAGGGGACTAATGACCACAGCAGTTGAGTCCCATAGTGCTCAGAGCCATTTGAACCATTCAGTTACCTCGAGTATTAACTTCTGTACCATATTGCAGCTGTGGTACTGCACAGTGCCACATCATATGAAAGTTACTTTCGTCCTGAAATTTTGCACCCCATGCGAACGCACGGGATTAGTTTGTTTGGGAAGCTGACTTGCTTGTGGGAGACATTAAAACAAAATAAAAAATGGCCAGGTGCAAGTGAGACTCCCACACTGAGGGTTCTGTACAAATATAATTAAGTACGGAGCAGTTCACCCATTCCGGGAATCCAGAATCCTCACAATTTTTGCCTATTATTGACACTGGTAAGATATCGGTATGAGGGATTCGAAGATATTCGAGGATGTTTTAATTTCAAGTTTGACGTCACATAACAAACGTTAAAAGAAACACTTGTTTCGTCTCTTATAATTAGAAATTAACAATTTTCAGATTTTTTTCTTTACTTGTACCGTGAAATCTTGATTTTCGCCAATTTTCGCGGATCTGCATCAGCGAGTCAGGTAGGTCTATCAAAATTTCTGGCATAAACGGACATATCTTTTGATTACATTGACCTAGCAGCATAACTGTTTTTCACCACCAAAGAATCATATAGCTATGTGAAATGAATTTTAACTTCATACGTCTGCCCATTCCTGACAAAAAAGTTTCTTAATAGACAGACGAACAGACAGACAGTCTGGTAACAAATTATAAAACGTTATTATTTCGTGTGATAAAAGTTAATGATTTTTGGATTTTTTCCTTTTGTTGTAGCGTGAAACCTTACTTCTTGCCAAATACCATTACTCCAGACCACGGGAAGCACCTCATAGGTATTCATGAGTGAGTTTTCAAGTACCAAAATAAGTCATATAAACTGCCGTACCTTTTAGTTGCAGTGAGTTAAAAGCTTACATTTATTCAGCCGCAAAGGGGTTTAGGCCTTCGCATGGAACACAAATTTCAACTTCATAGGTCTACCCATTCCTGAGAAAAACTGCGCTTAAAAGACGAACGAATAGACCGACAATGGGACTGCATATGACAATACTTTTTCGGTAGATATTACTACAAATTCACAATTTTCGGGTTTTTCCTTTGATTGTTCTGTAACACCTTGATTGTTGTTAAATTTTATAATTATAGGTCAACAAGAACTGGCCAATAAGTTTTGAAGAGTGAGTTCTCGAGTATTAAAATACTCGTATGTGACACAAATACGAGTATTCGTATCTTTTGACTGCTCTGACTTAGATACTTCTGTTCTTTCCACGCGTAGGAGCTATAGATCTTAGTATGTGGCATAAATTTCAGTTTGATACGTCTACCTTTTACTGAGAAAAACTGTTTTTAACAATCGGACACACATACAACCAGGGTTCGGTTTTCACCGACTAACATCTAGAACGGTAAAATGAGCTGATAGTTTCTATGAACGAAACCAAATGTCACGTACCAGGCGAGTAAGAGCCGTAGCACTCGCTCCGCTATAGGCGGTCTTCATTACTTACGATCTTGCCAAAACGAAAGGTGTGTCACACGCAGTGAACTGTAAGAATCATGACGTAAACTGAAAATGAGTGGATAGTTTTGATGTACAAAGTGCAGTGTGATCCGTCAGACAGTTAACACAACAGAATAACTTATTCATAAATACACTGCAGGAAGAAAAAAATCAGTACATCTCGAAATACGACGTCTATTATGATTTGTGGACTGCTTATATCACCTGGGGAATAATAAATGTACTAATAATGATTTCAACATCGTTCACCAACAGACAGATAGTGTCGTAGCTACAATAGGGAATTCTCACACCTAGAAGGCTGAGTGTAGTGCAAATGCGTAAAGCAAGCAGGCAACCTCGCCACGGATACGCACTCGTGCTTCCTCCAGTCAACAGAGTGAGTCTAAAAGGGGTCACATTGTGGCCTTTAGAGTGATGGGATGGTCCTTTCGGAGAACTGCCACACACGTTGAACGAGCTGTGTCATTTGGTTTCAGTGCTCACGTGGACTTTTCACACCAGTAGACGAGGTTCTGGACGTCCACACGACACATACGCCCACCAACATCATTACATCGTAAGGGCAGCAGTGGCAGATCCGGTAGCTACCACAGCAGTACAAGAGGGCTTGCTATCTCACGCGTGTCATCACTAACTGATAAGAGGGCTTGTGATCCGAGACGTATCAACACGAAGTGTTGCGAACCGGTTATTAGCAGGGGGCTACTGGCTCGCATAACTCTAGCCTGTCTTCCACTCACGCCACAGCGTCGATGTGCAAGATGTGCAGCAACTTTCCTGCCCAGTATGACCTTCGTCCTTGTTTCTTATCGAGCACGTGTGGTATATGATGGGACGACGAGTGACTCGTACGACTCGGCAACCAACAAATCTTGTAAGAACTACGTGACCAGGTCGAGCAGGCGTGGTACAATGCATCCCAGAACAGTACTCGCCAACTGTACGACAGAGTGGATGCCAAAGTCGGCGCCTACATTGCCACCCTTGGAGGCTGCACTACGTACTCACACGAATGTTTCGGCATGGGACGATACCTGTTTCCTCAGAACCGCTTGTGCTATTGACCTGCAAATTTCTTCATTTCATGTAATACATACACACTGTTTCAGCAATAAATTTTGAGTCAACTGGAAAACTCTAAAACGGTGTACTGATATTTTTTCCCAGAAGTGTATCTAACCAAAATGGTTCAAATGGCTCTGAGCACTATGGGACATAACATCTGTTGTCATCAGTCCCCTAGAAATTAGAACTTCTTAAACCTAACTAACCTAAGGACATCACACACATCCATGCCCGAGGCAGGATTCGAACCCGCGACCGTAGCGGTCACGCGGTTCCAGACTGAAGCGCCTAGAACCGCACGGCCACACCGGCCACCCTGTATCTAGTCTGCTTTGCTTATAACTTAACCGCGCTACAAATCGTTTCGGAAGCATAGTCATTATAAGTCTCACACAAAAGCGATATTTCCACGGCCTCCATTTCTACACCACTGGCCATTAAAAATGCTACACCACGAAGATGACGTGCTACAGACGCGAAATTTAACCGACAGGAAGAAGATGCTGTGATATGCAAATAATTAGCTTTTCAGAGCATTCACACAAGGTTGTCGCCGGTGGCGACACCTACAACGTGCTGACGTGAGGAAAGTTTCCAACCGATTTCTCATACACAAACAGCAGTTGACCGGCGTTGCTAGGTGAAACGTTGTTGTGATGCCTCGTGTAAGGAGGAGAAATGCGTACCATGACGTTTCCGACTTTGATAAAAGTCGGATTGTAGCCTATCGCGATTGCGGTTTATCGTATCGCGACATTGCTGCTCGCGTTGGTCGAGATCCAATGACTGTTAGCAGAATATGGAATCGGTGGGTTCAGGAGGGTAATCCGGAACGCCGTGCTGGATCCCAACGGCCTCGTGTCACTAGCAGTCGAGATGACAGGCATCCTATCCGCATGACTGTAACGGATCGTGCAGCTACGTCTCGATCCCTGAGGCAACAAATTGGGACCTTTGCAGGCCAACAACCATCTGCACGAACAGTTCGACGACGTTTGCAGCAGCATGGACTATCAGCTCGGTGGCCATGGCTGCGGTTACCATTGACGCTGCATCACAGACAGGAGCGACTGCGATACACTCAACGACGAGCCTCGGTGCACGAATGGCAAAACGTCATTTTTTCGGATGATTCCAGGTTCTGTTTACAGCATCATGATGATCGCATCCGTGATTGGCAACATCGCGGTGAACGCACATTCGAAGCGTGTATTCGTGATCGCCATAATGGCGTATCATCCGGCGTGACGGTATGGGGTGCCATTGGTTACACGTCTCGGTCACCTCTTGTTCGCATTGACGTCACTTTGAACAGTGGAAGTTACATTTCAGATGTGTTACGACCCATGGCTCTACCCTTCATTTGATCCCTGCGAAACCCTACATTTCAGCAGGATAATGCACTAACGCATGTTGCAGGTCCAGTACGGGCCTTTCTGTATACAGAAAATGTTCGACTGCTGCCCTGGCCAGCACATTCTCCAGATCTCTCACCAACTGAAAACGTCTGGTCAATGGTGGCCGAGCAACTGGCTCATCACAATACGCCAGTCACTACGCTTGAAGAACTGTGGTAACGTGTTGAAGCTGCTTGGGCAGCTGCACCTGGACACGCCATCTAAGCTGTGTTTTACTCAATGTTCAGGCATATCAAGGCTGTTATTACGGCCAGAGGTGGTTGTTATGGGTACTGATTTCTCAGGATCTATGCACCCAAATTGCGTGAAAATGTAATCACATGTCAGTTATAGTATAATATATTTATCCAATGAATACCCGTTTATCATCTGCATTTCTTCCTGGTGTAGCAACTTTAATGGCCAGTAGGGTAGTTACAGAAGATAATTTGAGAACGTTGCCAGAGACTACGACCTGGATGCATATAGCTCAGAGCTTCGGGAGTGCGAGCGACAGCGCGGCGATAGCATCTGACCGCTCTGACGGACTGCGCCAGTAATTGCGCTGAGTTAGGGCCCCGACGCTATCTGTAGCTCAGCTAGCGCTGCGTCCGTCACGTTGTCACGTACGCTGAGAATAGGATCCCATGACCTCGCGGACCACAGCTGAGTGGGTCTCTGCATGCAGGGCTCACTCAAAGCCTTCTGCTCGTTACGAGATTTGCCGGAACTAACAGGTAAATTCTTCAGTGTTGACTCTTTCTGTTGTTCCTCTGCGACTACTCACTGATGCCCACTTCCATTTTAAAGATCTGTCAATGGAACATTAGGTAACTGTATTTGATAAATAGAGGATAACAGTAGTTATACGAGGGGCATTCAATAAGTACTGCAACAGTTTATCTTCTCAGCAAATTTTGGTTGAAAAAAATATGGAATTACCTGTGTGAAATCGTGGAAAATTCTCTCTTCAGCCCCTATAGTTTCCTGAAGTACCGATGGGTGGTGGCGGTATACTCCGAGGAGACAAAGATGTTGAATAGCGATATGCACATATACAGATGGCGGCAGTGTCACGTACACAAGGAAGGAAAAGGTCCGTAGGACCATGCGTCGATGGAGCTGTCAATTGTACTCAGGCCATTAATGGTGGCCCGACGGGATTTAACATACTTTGAACGCGGAATTGTAGTTGGAGCTAGGCGCTTGGCGCTTTCGATTTCGGAAATCGTTAGGGAATGCAGTATTCCGAGACGTTCAGTATCAAGAGCGTGTCGAAAATACGCAATTTTAGGCATTGCTTCCCCCGCGCAGTAGCCGATGGCCTTCACTTAACGACCGATAGTAGCCGCGTTTTCTTACAGTTGTTAATGCTAACAGACAAGCAACACTACACAAAAAAAAATTGCAGCCGGCCGAAGTGGCCGGGCGGTTAAAGGCGCTGCAGTCTGGAACCGCAAGGCCGCTACGGTCGCAGGTTCGAATCCTGCCTCGGGCATGGATGTTTGTGATGTCGTTAGGTTAGTTAGGTTTAACTAGTTCTAAGTTCTAGGGGACTAATGACCTCAGCAGTTGAGTCCCATAGTGCTCAGAGCCAAAAAATTGCAGAAATTAATGCAAGTAATATGACGAACGTATCCAGTATGACAGTGTGGCGAAATCTGGTGTTAACGGGCTATGCCAGAAGACGACAAAAAAATGGTTCAAATGGCTCTGAGCACTATGGGACTTAACTGCTGTGGTCAAAAAAAAAAATGGTTCAAATGGCTCTGAGCACTATGGGACTCAACATTTTAGGTCATAAGTCCCCTAGAACTTAGAACTACTTAAACCTAACTAACCTAAGGACATCACACACATCCATGCCCGATGCAGGATTCGAACCTGCGACCGTAGCAGTCACGCGGTTCCAGACTGTAGCGCCTAGAACCGCTCGGCCACTCCGGCCGGAGCAGACGACAGATGCGAGTGGTTCTGCTAACAGCACTCAACCGCCTGCAGTGCCTCTCCTGGTCTCGTGACCATATTGGTTTGACTCTAGACTTGGTTTGACCAGCGACCCACGTTGTCAACAAGGCACTGTGCAAGCTGGTGGTCGCTCCATAAAGGAGTGGCCTGTACTTACGTGGAATGATCATAGATGGAAATGGTTACGTTCGGCTACTTACAGACCATTTGCAGCCAGTCATGTATTTCATGTTCCCAAACAACCACGCAATTTTTAAGGGTGACAACGGGCCGTCTCACAAGCCAACAGTTTATCGTGATTTGTTTGAAGAACATTCTGAACAATTCGAGTGAATGGTTTGGCCACCCAGATCGCCCAAAGTGAAGCTCGTTCTGTAGTTATAAGACTTAATCAAGAGGTCAGTTCGTTCTAGGAATCCTGCACCGTCAATACATTTTCAATTATGAACGAGTATAGAGGCATCATGTCTCAATATTTCCCGCAGAGGACTTCGAAAGACTTTTTGTATCCACGCCATGTCAAACTGCTTCACTTTGCCGGGGAAAAGGAAGTCCGACATGATATTAGGACATATCCCATGACTTGTATCATTTCAGTGCCTGCAATGGACGTGCGATCCAGACAAAGTGCTGTCATTGAGTTCCTTTTTGTAGAAAACCAGAGTGTCGAAGATATTCCCAGGCGCTTGCAGAATGTCTGTGGAGACCCAGAAGTGAACAAAAGCAGGTTGAGTAGTTGGACGATGCATCTTGAGTAGTTGGACGATGCATCTGTTAGCATCGTAATACAGACGCGCGAAAGTGTCCTGTATTCCATTTTCCGGTTGGGCTTACACAGTGGTGACTCCTGGAATGTTGGAACGTGCGGTCTCATTCGACTGCTCGACGGAGCACTGTCAAACACGTTGCAGCTCAACTGAACAAAACTTCATTGGACTGTTTTCCTCATCCGCCTTACAGCCCGGATCTCGCTCTCTCCGACTTCCATCCGTTTCGTCCAATGAAAGATGCACTCTGCGGGAAGCAGTATGTGGATGCTGGGGAGGTTACTGATGCAGCAAGACGTTGGCTCCGACGTCGACCTGTAGGGTGGTGCCATTCGGCCATACAGATACACCCTGTAAGGTGGAGTAAGGTCGTCGCATTGAACAGAGATGATGTAGATAAATAGGCGTTTATAGCCATAAGAGTGGAGAGCAGAATGGCTTGCTAGAATACTGAATAAAAACAATCTGCTTTCAGAAAAAAAATTGTGTATCATTACTTTTTGAATGCCCCCACAAGTTCAGTCCTTGAAAACCTTTGAAGTTTCACTACGACTTAATTAATGCCGTGTAGTGTGTTACTGAAATGGAGCTCTTCAGCCCAATGTCTAGTTTCATGCACATCTTCCCCCAGTCCTCTTGATGTATGCATATTTACAGCACATATAAACTGCTTTGGAACTGCATACTGCAATCAAGCGTTTCCTTCCCTCCACAATTTTTACCGATCGCAGTAACCTCCATTACCAAGTTACAATTCACTGATGCCTCAAGATGTGTCCTAGCAATCGATCGTAAATTTCTTGTCTCCCCATTTACAGTCAGTATCTCGTTATTACCTGATTGATATTCAGCATTCTTCTGTAGCACCACATATCAAAAAAGAATCTCTTCTCTACTTGTCTAGATTCTTTAGTGCCCAAAGAGCATACAAAACTTTGAAGTAGTTTAATAAAAAGAACAAGATACTTTGGAGCTAAATAAATATCCGAAAAGGAATTCTTAACGGACTTCAGTAACATTTATGGACTGACAATGAAGAAGAACCATAAATAAACAACACTACCAGCGACTCTTTAGGTCTGATAACAATGGAGGAACTGTAAAATACGACACAAGAAAAAAGAACAAAAAGTCGCACAGGTATATAAACATGGAACTGTGGAGCTGATTTAATAAGCATCTGATCAACGAAAGCATAGATTTTTTATTATTGCACGCTGCCTGAGATGACATGTACCAGACGAATGAAATGCTGCTTTGGTATATTCTGTTTTCAAGGAAAGTGATTAATCACAATGCACAAATTATATGATAAAATTATGAACATGGGATTAATGCCAGTAGTGGAAGCATATATATTAATGGTACAACATGGTTTTAGGAAAGGTAGACTATGTCGTCACTGTCTTTTCACTTTGGTACTAGTAACTAAGAAAACAAGATAAGTTTTCAGCGTTTTTGAAAAGGTTTTGACAAACAAAAGTGGAAAACACTGTGGGAATTAATAAAGGAAAAGGGAGTTCCAGCACATATAATTATGGAAGTTCCGTCATTATACAAAAATAATAAATTAATGGTTTGTACGGTAAGTAATGGGACAGAATCTGCCGATAGTAATCAAGCAATTAGACGAGGCTACCACTGTCCTCCATTCTTTTCAGTGTTTGTATTAGCGTTGTCATTTATAAATGGTTGAGTATGTCAAATGACAGATTAAGAAGTGATAAATTTATTACATGACCATTCTGTTTGCCAATGTCCGGCTTCCAATAGGAGAATTTGAAGGATAGGTTCAAATTACTTTACGTAAGCTGAGTCAGACTGCCACAGACAAAACGAAAACGATAGCATTTCAAGAATTGGAATCCATAAGAGCCAAAACTGTTGTAGCTGGACAAATAACCGAAGAAGTAACAGTTTTTAAATAATTGGGGAGCAGATTTAAATTTCCCAACTCAGGTGATGTAGAGGTAAAACTGATCACATTCGGAAATTTTTGTGGAGCCATACAACGTACATTGAAACGTAATGTGCAGAAAGAAACATTAATCAAACTTCGCGAAGTAATAGCGTTGAATTTTCTGTTGTATGGTAGCAAATTTGTTACAATTCATCGAATCATCAGAAATGAAGTTCCTCCGCTCTGCAGCGTAGGATATTCTTTACTGGACCACTTGTTCCTACACCGGTAGTAGACAAGAACAAATGTTGAACCCGTTACAAACATAACTGAACTTTCCTTTGAGATGGAGTGAACAATTCTGAAGAGGAACGGGCCAAAAGAGCTAATCCATGATGTCGATGTTGATGATTGTTTTATGTTTATTATTTAGTACAACAACTATTTGATAACGTATATCACCCTGAAAGTTGTTATTTACGCGCCGAATTTGTTTTTGCATGATGTAATCTGACTGTAGAAGAAAATGTTAGTGAGAAAATCTGTGTCGTGAAGAATCTATTTCAGAGAAGTACATCCCTTAGTTTTCATGTTAAGTATCTCTGTATCTGCCTTGTACTCTTTAAGTGACGGTTTCCGGAGCATTCCAATAGTGGACTCTGTGTAATAACTGCATCATGCGGTGTACCCCTGCCAATTGCGTCCTCCTTTTTTCGTGACACCACTGTAAATTTTCGTTAAAGTAATTTTTATGGGAAGATGATTAAATCAAAGAAGACACATGCAATCTTTCGTATTATTATTGTTATTCACGCTGCTTTTCGCCACCAACCGTTAAGTATGAAATAGGTAACGCTTGCACAACCTTGATCAGTCATATTGGACATTTCATTAACAACTGAAACAACTTCTGTACGTGTTTCTTAATTTTATTTGTAATACTCGCATCTTTCTTGCACTCTCTACATGTAAATTTTATCAGTTCTTCGCAGGCGTTGCCACGATTTCCATATTCACCTCTATCCACTTACAGTTACTGCCCAACTCACACTAACGTGGCATCAGTTTAGCTGGGTGGTTCTATCTGAATTCCACGCTGTGATCACGCGAACACTATTTGCACGTGTAACAGGGAAGGAAATGGCTAGTAGTGATACGTGGTGCCCTCCGGCATGCATCGTACTGTGACTTGTTGAGTACTTTTGTAAATGTAGGTTAGAACAGCACGGAGGGATTAAAAACAAAACATACACCACCTGTGTGATCGTCAGAGGAGCATAATACTCTTCTAAACAAATAATTTTCTTTGCGGTACCTAATTTTACATGGTAGCATGACAGACCTTGATCGTTCCAGAACAAAACCTGCATTGGAGTGTAGTAGCAAGCATTGTTCTGTTGCGACCAAGTTATATTGTGGAACCCTAAGAATTTGTCCACTTGTAGTGTAACATACAGGGTGATTCCGTGATGGTGTTACAAACTTTCAGACGTGATGGAGAAGGCTAAATGTATCGAGATGAGGCATCCTCTTCCGGAAACGACCGAGTCAAAAGTTATAATCGAAAATCGTTCCGATATCTCTTACAGTAGGATACGTGTATCGGTACTAATGATGCTGAGACTGTAGGTTACACAACTTTGAGATTTGGTAAAATGGACCAAAACAAGAAGAAAATGAAACTTCCTGGTAGATTAAAACTGTGTGCCGGACCGAGGCTCGAACTCGGGACCTTTGCCTTTTGCTGGCAAGTGCTCTACCAACTGACCTATCCTGTGAAGTTTGGAAGGTAGGAGACGAGGTACTGGCGGAATTAAAAGCTGTGAGGACGGGGCGTGAGTCGTGCTTGGGTATCTCAGTTGGTAGAGCACCTGCCCGCGAAAGGCAAAGGTCCCGAGTTCGAGTCTCGGTCCGGCACACAGTATTAATCTGCCAGGAAGTTTCATATCAGTGCACACTCCGCTGCAGAGTGAAAATCTCATTCAAGAAGAAAATGTCTAATAAAGAAAGGCTCTAAAATGCATACCTTAGGAACTACAAGCCCACATTCATCTTCGCTGGTGTGAAATGTATCTCTTCTACTGAAAGCTCTTTGGTTTCCACATTTTGGAAGAGATTATAGGTGTGAAATGTATCTCATCTACTGAAAGCTCTTTGGTTTCCTCATTTTGGAGGAGATTATATAGACCAAAACAAGATAAAGGAATCCAGCAAAAATGGGCTCTACAATTCATACCTAAGAGCTATGTGTAGTTCTTCAGTAGAATAGATGTGTATCACAGCAGTGAAGATGAACAAATGCTTGTAGTACTTAAGGCAAGCGTTTTAGGGATCGTACTTATTGCACATTTCTTTCTCGTTTTGGTACATACTACCACGTCTTAAAGTTTCTTATAATAGTAGCAATAACCGTAAAAGTACATGTACTCCACAGAGATAACAGAACGACTTTCGCTTATAACTTTCGACTAGTTAGTTTCCGGACCAGAGATTCTGGTTTCAAATGGATACGGTTACTCTTCACCATCATTCCTTGAAGTCTGTAACTTGTTTATATAAATCAAATCGCCTTTTCCGTGTTCACAAGAAAAGATTGAAAAATTGGCAATTCTGATGATACGATTTCATTTCATTTGTGGAGCCACGACCGTTGTCTGCGAAGGGCAGAGATTCTGAACAGAGTCTGCACGTGAGGTGGCCGTGTGGTGGCCATTAGCTTTGCTGTCAACTTTTGTTGTACTCTGATTGAACTTGTTCCGTGCGTACTTACCGACGACCTAATCCGCAGGTTCTCTGAGCACGACAACACAACACTAGTTGAGGAGCAACACATCAAACAGATACTAGAATATGAAAGGTCTTTTGTTACATAATGTTATCTCGTTATTGTCGACCAGGTCGGTGAGATGTCGCAACCGATGTTAAAGTAGTAACTGAAGCCGATGTCATATACGACAGTACCCGCAACCTGTCTCTCACAGCTCAGCTCATCTGGTTTGTGACTCGAAATTAAGGTTGGCCAGTACCTGACAAACCTTAAGACTAATCTTAACCTATGGGGTTAAACAATAACCTAAATAATAAAAAAATTTATACTTGTCTTACTCTTAGTTAACCCTTCGTTCTTTATATTGAGGTTACTCAATTCGATCAAATCCGTTGGTTAGTTGCGCAGTGTTTCTAAGCTCAGGACATGCTTGTATTTGTCTTATCTTTTACCACAGCGCCACCACTCTTTGTCTCGCTGCAATTCTGCCGGAATTGCCGCCTACGAGTGTCCACGTAACTAGCCCTGATAAAACGTATAGGCGTCACCCCAACCCAGTACATGTGTACATCGAGAAAAAAATAAATATAGATGCAATAAATTGCTACTGATTCATGGAGAGGCGGAATATAACTTCTCAGAAGATAACGCGTTCTTTGAGGCACTGTATGAGTTCTGAAAGCAATCAGCACTTGTTTACCTGACCGAATTGATAAACAAGTTTTCCAACACTATAATATTGTGACGATACCACGGATCTTTTAGAGTTAAGCTCATAAACTATTGTAGAGCTCAACAATATACCACAGATAAGTGTATCGTACAAATTACTATTAATGAAAATTATACTTGATGGTCGCACTCTACCGCGTACTATTGACACCTCTTAATTCGATACTCAGATAATGACAACGTTACACTTGGCACTAAATTATTTCAGTTAATTAATCTCAATTCTTACTTATCGCATTTACGCATTCCAAACTGTACAGAAAGGTTCTGCATTTAATTGTTATTGTAAAAGGTATGACTTCTCAGGCCCACGATGTATTTGTTATTATGGAAACAAACAATAGTTATTTACATCCTCTAATTAGCGATACCTCTGCTAATAAATTTACGTAAATAAATCTTTGCTTATTGGTTCATAATTGTCAACATTTTTACTATAACTACAACGTTACCTCTCAAGAAACTACGTAAATAGTAAACTTTGTGTCGTTAAACTCTGATAAAACCCTTCTCTGCTTTCTGTTTAAAGGCTCATAATTCATTTATTTATATTATATCACTGACTTGAGAGTGCTGGCTCTAAATGTTGTAAGTCAAATCACTAAACTTTCAACCTTTATTTTTTTTACTTCCCTTTCAATGATAAAAACTGGATTAGTCTCTTTCACTTTATCTCGAATAGCTGGTAAAAAGATAATATGGGGACTTGGTTTTAATTTTAACGAATCAGAGTTAATTTAATTCTTTAAAATGAATCAGATCTTTACACAGGCGATGTTAAACGTAGGTAGCTCTCAAAGAGTTGACGATCTTACGAGTGCCTTCAAAGATAATTACCGGTTCTCTAATGCACAAAGAACTTTACGATTTGAGCTGTTCAGTCCTAAAAGATATAATTAAAATTGGGGCGAATTTAAGAATTTTATGGAATATCACCTAAACCAAGCCCTATATTTAGATGAACCTTTAAACGAAGTACATGTTATTAAGGTATTGTTTATACGATTGCCTGACAGACTTCGGGAGAGATTAGTACGAGAAACGTGGATTCAGTTCTAACACTTTCAGAGTTGTTAGATCAACTCAATTATTTAAATAACTGAAAGGATAAAGCGGACACGAGAATGTCAAACTGTGTAGAAGTAAAAGATAATTTCAGTGGTCAAAGAAATGGAAACAGCAGAAGGGATACCAGAAATGGTTTTAATCATGAACGTAACAATAACTACCAGAATAAAAGTAATTTCCGACCGAATAATAGAGGTAAAAATAATAGGCTGGATTGAAATGAATCAAATAATAACCGTAATTCTAATAATAGGAATTATAATAGTGATAACAGTTTAAGGCTTTATGAGTGTATTCAAAGCTAATTATTGGGGATCCAATGCTGTCAGTGGAGGTAGGAACCAGTATAATGGGAATAGTAATCATAATGTGAGTTACAGCAGAGAGAATAGTCATAAACAATCAGCTAATGAGAACAGCATCACTGTCGCAAGGGTGTGTAATTATTGACGATGCAACGGACTCTCATCAAGCGATTCGAATGGCAGGACCATCAGCTAGTCATGAAGTCTTCGCAATAGAGACAAGCAGTTTTAAATAAAGAGTTACTGTTAGAAAACGAAGCGAGTGAAACACAGGGAACATCTACCGTCGTAATGCAAGGTTTAGTTAAAGATCAAATTATAAATTTCATGATCGACACAGGAATCCAAGTAAGTTTTTTTTTCTAAAGCTGTTAGGGAAAGAAACAAAACTAGTATTGAATGCCAATGTTTTCCGGTGACTAACGTTCATGTTATAGAATTGACTGGAACGAAAGTTAGGAAACCTGAAGAGGAAGCACTGTTGTCTTTTAATATTTCTTGAATAACATTACACCAATCTATGCTTGTTGTTGTTGTTGTGGTCTTCAGACTGGTTTGATGCAGTTCTCCATGCTAATCTATTCTGTGCAAGCTCCTTCATCTCCCAGTACCTACTGCAACCTACATCCTTCTGAATCTGCTTAGTGTATTCATCTCTTGGTCTCCCTCTACGATTTCTACCCTCCACGCTGCCCTCCAATGCTAAATTTGTGATCCCTTGATGCCTCAGGGCATGTCCTACCAACCGATCCCTTCTTCTAATCAAGTTTTGCCACAAACTTCTCCCCAATCCTATTCAATACCTTCTCACTAGTTACGTGATCTACCCACCTAATCTTCAACATTCTTCTGTAGCACCACATTTCGAAAGCTTCTATTCTCTTCTTGTCAAACTACACTCCTGGAAATTGAAATAAGAACACCGTGAATTCATTGTCCCAGGAAGGGGAAACTTTATTGACACATTCCTGGGGTCAGATACATCACATGATCACACTGACAGAACCACAGGCGCATAGACACAGGCAACAGAGCATGCACAATGTCGGAACTAGTACAGTGTATATCCACCTTTCGCAGCAATGCAGGCTGCTATACTCCCATGGAGACGATCGTAGAGATGCTGGATGTAGTCCTGTGGAACGGCTTGCCATGCCATTTCCACCTGGCGCCTCAGTTGGACCAGCGTTCGTGCTGGACGTGCAGACCGCGTGAGACGACGCTTCATCCAGTCCCAAACATGCTCAATGGGGGACAGATCCGGAGATTTTTGCTGGCCAGGGTAGTTGACTTACACCTTCTAGAGCACGTTGGGTGGCACGGGATACATGCGGACGTGCATTGTCCTGTTGGAACAGCAAGTTCCCTTGCCGGTCTAGGAATGGTAGAACGATGGGTTCGATGACGGTTTGGATGTACCGTGCACTATTCAGTGTCCCCTCGACGATCACCAGTGGTGTACGGCCAGTGTAGGAGATCGCTCCCCACACCATGATGCCGGGTGTTGGCCCTGTGTGCCTCGGTCGTATGCAGTCCTGATTGTGGCGCACACCTGCACGGCGCCAAACACGCATACGACCATCATTGGCACCAAGGCAGAAGCGACTCTCATCGCTGAAGACGACACGTCTCCATTCGTCCCTCCATTCACGCCTGTCGCGACACCACTGGAGGCGGGCTGCACGATGTTGGGGCGTGAGCGGAAGACGGCCTAACGGTGTGCGGGACCGTAGCCCAGCTTCATGGAGACGGTTGCGAATGGTCCTCGCCGATACCCCAGGAGCAACAGTGTCGCTAATTTGCTGGGAAGTGGCGGTGCGGCCCCCTACGGCACTGCGTAGGATCCTACGGTCTTGGCGTGCATCCGTGCGTCGCTGCGGTCCGGTCCCAGGTCGACGGGCACGTGCACCTTCCGCCGACCACTGGCGACAACATCGATGTACTGTGGAGACCTCACGCCCCACGTGTTGAGCAATTCGGCGGTACGTCCACCCGGCCTCCCGCATGCCCACTATACGCCCTCGCTCAAAGTCCGTCAGCTGCACATACGGTTCACGTCCACGCTGTCGCGGCATGCTACCAGTGTTAAAGACTGCGATGGAGCTCCGTATGCCACGGCAAACTAGCTGACACTGACGGCGGCGGTGCACAAATGCTGCGCAGCTAGCGCCATTCGACGGCCAACGCCGCGGTTCCTGGTGTGTCCGCTGTGCCGTGCGTGTGATCATTGCTTGTACAGCCCTCTCGCAGTGTCCGGAGCAAGTATGGTGGGTCTGACACACCGGTGTCAATGTGTTCTTTTTTCCACTTCCAGGAGTGTATTTATTGTCCACGTTTCACTTCCATGCATGGCTAACTCCATACAAATACTTTCAAAAACGACTTCCTGACACTTAAATCTATACTCGATGTTAACAAATTTCTCTTCTTCAGAAATGCTTTCCTTGCCATTGCCAGTCTACATTTTATATCCTCTCAACTTCGATCAACATCAGTAATTTTGCTCCCCAAATTGCAAAATTCCTTTACTACTTTCAGTGTCTCATTTCCTAATCTAATTCCCTCAGCATCACCTGACTTCGACTACATTCCATTATTCTCGTTTTACTTTTGTTGATGTTCATCTTATCCTCCTTTCAAGATACTGTCCATTCCGTACAACTGCTCTTCCAAGTCCTTTGCTGTCTCTGACAGAATTACAATGTCATCGGCGAACCTCAAAGTTTATATCTATTCTCCCTGGATTTTAATACCTACGCCAAATTTTTCTTTTGTTTCCTTTACTGCTTGCTCAATATACAGATTGAATAACATCGGGGAGAGGCTACAACCCTGTCTCACTCCCTTCCCAACCACTGCTTCCCTTTCATGTCCCTCGACTCTTATAACTGCCATCAGATATCTGTACAAATTGTAAATAGTCTTTCGCTCCCTGTATTTTACCCCTGCCACCTTTACAATTTGAAAGAGAGTATTCCTGTCAACATTGTCAAAAGTTTTCTCTAAGTCTACAAATGCTAGAAACGTAGGTTTGCCTTTCCTTAATCTTTCTTCTAAGATATCGTAAGGTCAGTATTGCCTCACGTGTTCCAACATTTCTACGGAATCCAAACTGATCTTCCCCGAGGTCGGCTTCTACCAGTTTTTCCATTCGTCTGTAAAGAATTCGCGTCAGTATTTTGCAGCTGTGGCTTATTAAACTGATAGTTCGGTAACTTTCACATTTGTCAACACCTGCTTTCTTTGGGATTGGAATTATTATATTCTTCTTGAAGTCTGAGGGTATTTCGCCTGTCTCGTACATCTTGCTCACCAGATGGTAGAGTTTTGTCAGGACTGGCTCCCCCAAGGCCGTCAGTAGTTCCAATGGAATGTCGTCTACTCCCGGGGCCTTGTTTCGACTCAGATCTTTCAGTGCTCTGTCAAACTCTACATGCAGCATGATATCTCCCATTTCATCTTCATCTACTTCCTCTTCCATTTCCATAACATCGTCCTCAAGTTCATCGCCCTTGTATAGACCCTCTATATACTCCTTCCACCTTTCTGCTTTCCCCTCTTTGCTTAGAACTGGGTTTCCATCTGAGCTCTTGATATTCATACAAGTGGCACTCTTTTCTCCAAAGGTATCTTTAATTTTCCTGTAGGCTGTATCTATCTTACCCCTAGAGAGATAAGCCTCTACATCCTTACATTTGTCCTCTAGTCATCCCTGCTTAGCCATTATGCACTTCTTGTCGATCTCGTTTTTGAGACGTTTGTATTCCTTTTTGCCTGCTTCATTTACCGCATTTTTATATTTTCTTCTTTCATCAATTAAATTCAATATTTCTTCTGTTACCCAAGGATTTCTACTAGCCCTCGTCTTTTTTACCTACTTGATCCTCTGCTGCCTTCACTACGCCATCCCTCAGAGCTACCGATTCGTCTTCTACTGCATTTCTTTCCCCCATTCCTGTCAATTGTTCTCTTATGCTGTCCCTGAAACTCTGTACAACCTCTGGTTTAGTCAGTTTATCCAGGTCCCATCTCCTTAAATTCCCACCTTTTTGCTATTTCTTCGGTTTTAATCTACAGTTACAATTTAAAACATGGTTCCTGAATCTCTGTCTTACCATTATATAATCTGTCTGATACCTTTTAGTATCTCCAGGTTTCTTCCATGTGTAGAACCTTCTTTTATTATTCTTCAACCAAGTGTTAGCTATGATTAAGTTATGCTCTGTGCAAAATTCTACCAGACTGCTTCCTCTTTCATTTCTTAGCCCCAATCCATATTCACCTACTATGTTTCCATCTCTCCCTTTTCCTACTGTCGAATTCCAGTCACCTATGACTATTAAATTTTCGTCTCCCTTCACTACCTGAATAATTTCTTTTATCTCATCATACATTTCTTCGTCATCTGCAGAGCTAGTTGGCATATAGACTTGTACTACTGTAGTAGGCATGGGCTTCGTGTCTGTCTTGGCCACTATAATACGTTCACTGTGCTGTTTGTAGTAGCTTACCCGCACTCCTATTTTTTTATTCATTATTAAACCTACTTCTGCATTACCCCTATGTGATTTTGTATTTATAACCCTGTATTCACCCGACCGGAAGCCTTGTTCCTCCTGCCACCGAACTTCACTAATTCCCACTATATCTAACTTTAACCTATCCATTTCCCTTTTTAAATTTTCTAACCTACCTGCCCGATTAAGGGATCTGACATTCAACGCTTCGATCCGTAGAATGCCAGTTTTCTTTCTCCTGATGACGACGTCCTCCTGAGTAGTCCCCGCCCGGAGATCCGAATGGGGCACTATTTTACCTCCGGAATATTTTACCCACGAGGACGCCATCATCATTTAACCATACAGTAAAGCTGCATGCCCTCGGGAAAAATTACGGCTGTAGTTTCCCCTTGCTTTCAGCCGTTCGCAGTACCACAACAGCAAGGCCATTTTGGTTAGTGTTACAGGGCCAGATCAGTCAATCATCCAGACTGTTGCCCCTGCAACTACTGAAAAGGCTGCTGCCCCTCTTCAGGAACCACACGTTTGTCTGGCCGTTGTGGTTGCACCTACGGTACGGCTATCTGTATCGTTGAGGCATGCAAGCCTCCCTACTAACGGCAAGGTCCATGGTTCATGCTTGTAGTAATAGATATCACTTTGCCTGTATTACTTGGGATGGACTGGTTAAAGTCGCATATGGTAGTTTTAAATTTCGAAAAATGAAGGAATGTTCGTTAAGGCTAACGATGTACACTGGTGGGTGAGACTGAAAAAGAGTAACGAGGAAGATTCGGAAACGTGAAGCCGTAATAGTTGGGAGGTACAAACACATAAAAGTTCCGTGGTAAAGGAAGAAGATGTAGATGAAGAAAATGAGATTAGAGAGGGTACAAATTGGGAAGAGCAGATAAATGTATAATGCTCAGACGTAACATATGAAAAAAGGCGTGAACTAAAATTGATATTAATGAGAAAAGAAGCAGCATTTAGCAAAAAACCTGGAGTTATTGAGTAGGTTAAAAATTAAGAAACTTGAAATATTTTTAAATCCTCTTATCTCATAGCATTAAGTGCGCATGAAGCTGTGAGGAATGAAATAAATAGGATGGTCAACTGAGGAATTATTGAAGGGTCTGACAGTACATATAACAATCCTATAGTAGCAGTTAAAAGCATATGGAGATATTCGGTTGATGTTGGACGCTCCGACAGTAAATAAAATAACTGAAATCGAATTCGACCGTCTAGTTCCGATAGAGAAAATGTTGTTACGATATCACTGGTCGAAACATTTAAGTTATACCGATCTGCCGTCATGGTACTGGCATATCAATCTGGAAAAAGAATTCAGGAAACACACGGCCTTCTTATTCGATGGTCAGTCTTATCAATTCAAGGTCTTACTCTTTGGATTGTGTGTATCGGTAGTGGAATTTATGCTCGCTGTGGATTTAGCACAAGGAGACGAGCAGTTACAAAAGGTATTTGTCTATGTCGACGATATTTTAATGGTTTCCAAAACCTTTGAAAATGTGTATAGCTTATAGAGAAGGTATTCATGGGAGTATTGCTGCTAAAGATGTAATAGTTAAATTCTAAATCGCATGTTGGTTGTAACGAGATAAAATTTCTTGAACACTGCTGTTCTACAACAAGACAAGAGGAAATTAGACGTTAGTCAGAATTGTCCAGCGCCTAGCAACAAGCAGTAACTGAAATTGGTCATCAGTCTACTGACTGGTTTGATGCTAACCATTTCATCTCAGAGTAGCACTTGCAACCTACGTCCTCAATTATTTGCTTGACGTATTCCAGTCTCTGTCTTCCTCTACAGTTTTTGCCCTCTACAGCTCCCTCTAGTACCATGGAAGTCATTCCCTCATGTCTTAGCAGATGTCCTATCATCCTGTCCCTTCTCCTTATCAGTGTTTTCCACATATTCCTTTCCTCTCCAATTCTGCGTAGAACCTCCTCATTCCTTACCTTATCAGTCCACCTAATTTTCAACATTCGTCTATAGCACCACATCTCGTATACTTCGATTCTCTTCTGTTCCGGTTTTCCCACAGTCCATGTTTCACTACCATACAATGCTGTACTCCAGACGTACATCCTCAGAAATTTCTTCCTGAAATTAAGGCCGGTATTTGATATTAGTAGACTTCTCTTGGCCAGAAATGCCTTTTTTGCCATAGCGAGTCTACTTATGATGTCCTCCTTGCTCCGTCCGTCATTGGTTATTTTACTGCCTAGATAGCAGAATTCCTTAACTTCATTGACTTCGTGACCATCAATCGTGATGTTAAGTTTCTCGTTCTCATTTCTACTACTTCTCATTACCTTCGTCTTTCTCCGATTTACTCTCAAACCACACTGTGTACTCATTAGACTGTTCATTCCGTTCAGCAGATCATTTAATCCTTCTTCACTTTCACTCAGGATAGCAATGTCAACAGCGAATCGTATCATTGATATCCTTTCACCTTGTATCTTAATTCCACTCCTGAACCTTTCTTTTATTTCCATCATTGCTTCCTCGATGTACAGATTGAAGAGTAGGGGCGAAAGGCTACAGACTTGTCTTACAACCTTCTTAATACGAGCACTTCGTTCTTGATCGTCCACTCTTATTATTCCCTCTTGGTTGTTGTACATATTGTATATGCCCCGTCTCTCCCTATAGCTTACCCCTACTTTTTTTTCAGAATCTCGAACAGCTTGCACCATTTTACACTGTCGAACGCTTTTTCCAGGTCGACAAATCCTATGAAAGTGTCTTGATTTTTCTTTAGCCTTGCTTCCATTATTAGCCGTAACGTCAGAATTGCCTCTCTCGTCCCTTTACTTTTCCTAAAGCCGAACTGATCGTCACCTAGCGCATTCTCAATTTTCTTTTCCATTCTTCTGTGTATTATTCTTGTAAGCAGCTTCGATGTATGAGCTGTTAAGCTGATTGTGCGATAATTCTCGCACTTGTCAGCTCTTGCCGTCTTCGGAATTGTGTGGATGATGCTTTTCCGAAAGTCAGATGGTATATCGCCAGACTCATATATTCTACACACCAATTTGAATAGTCGTTTTGTTGCCACTTCCCCGAATGATTTTAAAAATTCTGATGTAATGTTATCTATCCCTTCTGCCTTATTTGACCATAAGTCCTCCAAAGCTCTTTTAAATTCCGATTCTAATACTGGATCCCCTATCTCTTCTAAATCGACTCCTGTTTCTTCTTCTATCACATCAGACAAATCTTCACCCTCATAGAGGCTTTCATTGTATTCTTTCCACCTATCTGCTCTCTCCTCTGCATGTAACAGTGGAATTCCCGTTGCACTCTTAATGTTACCACCGTTGCTTTTAATGTCACCATAGGTTGTTTTGACTTTCCTGTATGCTGAGTCTGTCCTTCCGACAATCATATCTTTTTCGATGTCTTCACATTTTTCCTGCAGCCATTTCGTCTTAGCTTCCCTGCACTTCCTATTTATTTCATTCCTCAGCGACTTGTATTTCTGTATTCCTGATTTTCCCGGAACATGTTTGTACTTCCCCCTCTCATCAATCAACTGAAGTATTTCTTCTGTTACCCATGGTTTCTTCGCAGCTACCTCCTTTGTTCCTATGCTTTCCTTCCCAACTTCTGTGATGGCCCTTTTTAGAGATGTCTATTTCTCTTCAACTGTACTGCCTACTGCGCTATTCCTTATTGCTGTATCTATAGCGTTAGAGAACTTCAAACGTATCTCGTCATTCCTTAGTACTTCCGTATCCCACTTCTTCGCGTATTGATTCTTCCTGACTAATGTCTTGAACTTCAGCCTGCTCTTCATCACTACTATATTGTGATCTGAGTCGATATCTGCTCCTGGGTACGCCTTACAATCCAGTATCTGATTTCGGAATCTCTGTCTGACCATGATGTAATCTAATTGAAATCTCCCCGTATCCCCCCGGCCTTTTCCAAGTATACCTCCTCCTCTTGTGATTATTGAACAGGGTATTCGCTATTACTAGCTGAAACTTGTTACAGAACTCAGTTAGTCTTTCTCCTCTTTCATTCCTTGTCCCAAGCCCATATTCTCCTGTAACCTTTTCTTCTACTCCTTCCCCTACAACTGCATTCCAGTCGCCCATGACTATTAGATTTTCGTCCCCCTTTACATACTGCATTACCCTTTCAATATCCTCATACACTTTCTCTATCTGTTCATCTTCAGCTTGCGACGTCGGCATGTATACCTGAACTATCGTTGTCGGTGTTGGTCTACTGTCGATTCTGATTAGAACAACCCGGTCACGGAACTGTTCACAGTAACACACCCTCTGCCCTACCTTCCTATTCATAACGAATCCTACACCTGTTATACCATTTTCTGCTGCTGTGGATATTACCCGATACTCATCTGACCAGAAATCCTTGTCTTCCTTGCACTTCACTTCACTGACCCCTACTATATCTAGATTGGGCCTTTGCATTTCCCTTTTCAGATTTTCTAGTTTCCCTACCACGTTCAAGCTTCTGACATTCCACGACCCGACTCGTAGAACGTTATCCTTTCGTTGATTATTCAATCTTTTTCTCATGCTAACCTCCCCCTTGGCAGTCCCCTCCCGGAGATCCGAATGGGGGACTATTCCGGAATCTTTTGCCAATGGAGAGATCATCATGACACTTCTTCAAATACAGGCCATACGTCCTGTGGATACACGTTACGTGTCTTTAATGCAGTGTTTTCCATTGCCTTCTGCGTCCTCATGTCGTTGATCATTGCTGATTCTTCCGCCTTTAGGGGCAATTTCCCACCCCTAGGACAAGAGAGTGCCCTGAACCTCTATCCGCTCCTCCGCCCTCTTTGACAAGGCCGTTGGCAGAATGAGGCTGACTTCTTATGCCGGAATATTTTAGTTTAATTTTCTAATAGTAGTTAAATTGTTTTAGGTTTACGTTTTAAGATTATTTAATGACATTAGGTGTTGTGTTGTATAATCAGAGCTATTTCGCATTTAAAGAGATCATAGCTATAAGAGGCAAGATTATTCTTGCAGCTACGGGTAGTATGGATCATTGGAAACTTTAGACAAAGTGCAGACTATGGCAGGGTTGCCATCATTTTATCTAAATCTGTAAAAACTGAGAGTAGCTGGTGATACCTATGGTTGACCAAAGTATTAAAATGATCATTTATTACCGATTAGCTAGAATACTGTTAAATGAGGTACTGATGAGCATGGATTTAAAATAGAATTTGATGTCATGCTGTTATCTTCTCAATAACAGCTTGAAACGAGGAGGAGGCTCTGTAATGTGTCAGATTAATTTTGAACCCTTTCGTATAGTTACGAAAATAATGTGGTCGTTTTAATTTATTATGACAGCAGCAGAAGTCATAAAGCAGATGAAGGGTGTAAAAATCCTTTATTTCAGTAATTAAAGTCGCTGTGTGTGTATGTTCTAGAAAAACTAGTATCGTGACCAGCTGTACACGTGTTCACCCAGAAGCGGCAAAAACCACCAATGCGGCGACAACAGTGGTCATCCTGGGGGAGCTGGTTGCTATACCACAAAACCACAGTCACAAAATACTATATATTGATTGTTAAAGACTAATGGTAGCACCCTATGTTTGTCTATAGTTCAGCTATGGAAGAGTTAGTCACTATTGAGGAACCGAAGAGTACGTGAGCTTGAATGTGTAAGACGACGGTTGTGTTACTGAACGTAGTTCGAGACACGTTTACGTGTGTCGCTGTCGATACTTTGCTAGGAGGATTTGGTATCCATTATCAAGACAGTTGGAATTTTCCGTGAAATTGTTGGGAAGATTTCGGAAGCTTGTAATGAGTGGATTTAGATTTTTAAACGCGAGATTTGATGATGCAGTAACGATACTAGGGCACAATCACCGGAACTGTTCCATTAATTTTATTTGAAAGTAGGTCCTCGTAATTTTGTTTTGTACTTGACCTGTGGTCATGAGATCTTTGAGTGAAGGGCTTAGCGTAGCGTTGCTGGTGCACTGTGTTAATTCGAAGAGTGCTATTTACGTGTAGTAGGTACGGCCGTTAATGAAAGTTTTAATGTCCGCAATTGTGTCTGACGAGGTCCGGTTTTGTTGTTGTGATAGTTTGTTGCACACGCCAGAGGATTTGCGTGTTGCGTGTACTTAGGAGATTTTAGGATGAGCACACCGTAATGTAATTGAGTGTTAGCTATTTGTGTAGATTCGTGGAGGATAGTGTTACTACGAGGTAGTAACTTGTTGTATACTGTGGAGTATGTAATAATAGTAACTTCTTGTATACTGAGGAGTACTGAATAATAATCGAGCGTCGTTCTCGAGCTTTTCTTGATAGGGGGATCAATTAAAGGAACAAACGGACCAAAGTGACTTGTGATTACCAATATATTTAGGCAGTATTCATTCTTAGTGGTGCAATTATAGAGATTACCTAGCAATAGGTGAACCCTCTGATGGCGGAAAGTCCAACCACTACCATTATCCTATTAGTACGTGACTACTGACATTGTATTAGATTCGTAGTCGGTACGCGGGCAGCCCACAGCTGAAGTGGATGTGTTTTTGAAAATCTGATTTAAGTTGAGCTTGATAGTGGTGGTGGCACGTAGGTTTTATGTTGTGTGTGTGTGTTTGTTTTTAATTTCTCTCTCGTTCAGTGTGAAGATTAGATTCACATTAATGTTTGCCTATTAAATATCTGATTCATTTTAAACTATGATTCGTTAAGATTAGTACCAAGTCCCAATATTATCATGTTATCCACTATTTTGAATAAAATGAGAAAGAATAATCAAGTTTTGAACATTGAAGTAAAAAAAAAAAGGTTGAAAGTTTATTGGTCTGACTCGTAACACTTAGAGCAAGCACGTTCACGTCAGCGATATAATATAAATCAATAAGTGAAGAGTCTTTAGAAAGTAAGCGGGGAAGTATTTTATCAAAGTTTAAGAAGGCAAAGCTTAGTATTTACGTAAATTCTTGAGATGTGACATTGGAGATATAGTTAAAACATATATTACTTGACATTTGTAAGTCAATACGCAAAGATTTACTTATGAAAGAATTTGGATTTAGTACAAAAGACTGTATTTAAGCTTTAATAGCAGAGGTATCGCTAATCTGACGAATCAAGTAACTGTTGTCTATTTCCATACTAACAAGTACATCTCTGGCGTGAGACATCACCTGCTTTATAAAAGTAATTAAATGTAGAACCATGTTGTACATTTTGTAATGAGTAAGTGCGGTAATTAAGAATTGGGAGAATTGGGATTAAGTAACTGAAGTATCTTAATGTCAAGTGCAAAGTTGTTATTATCTGAGTAACGCGTTAAGAGGTGTCAATATTACGCGGTGGAGTACAACTGCCAAGTATAATTTTCTTTAATAGTAATTTTTATGGTACACTCCTCTGTGATGTGTTGATAATCTCTTTAGTTATTTATGAGCTGAAATCATCATAATATAATATTGTTGGAAAGCTTATATACCAAATCGATCAGGTACACAAGTGCTGATTTTTTTCAGAATTGCTCGTAGAATGTCTGAGAGGTTAGATTGAGATCTGTTGCGGCTCTGAAAAGAATTATTAACAATGTGTTGCATCTGTATTTTCTTTTCTCAATTTCGCTTTGTACTGGGTTGGGGTGACGCCTGAACGTTTTAACAGGGGTAGATACGAGGACACCCGTAGGCGGCAATTCCGGCACAGCGTAGCCACTTTGGATACCCGTATTTCACGAACGTACCCCAGAAGTCCTACAGGAAAAGCTAACCTGCAGTTTAACGTAGAATCAAGTCCACGGGGAATCTCGCTGTGCATATTAAGGACAGACTGAAAATTCCGTGGTCCGAGCGAGAATCAGTCCCCCAAAGTTGCTGTTTAATAGCGTATGTGTTAACATCAGACCACCAGGCCAAACGGGTGGAATAAATGCGGATAAAGCAGGACAACGAAAATTAAGTACAATAATCTGTCATGGATTTCCGTTAAAGCAGTTGGTCAGCCGTGGAATGGAAGAAAATTTTCCAAATTTGTGGTTTTACTTGTGGCTCACCCGTGGTCTTCTTGAAATACTTTTATGAGAGTAGATCTGCAAATAATACGAACAACTATGTTGTTTAGTGTGTTTACTTTCACTTTCTTAATTTTCATACATTCCATCTAAACATAGTTATCGTATATCAACGTGTCAATGTGTTTAAGTAGGCTGTTTAGATGTAAGTTGGCTGTTTAGGTTTTTATGTTGCTAACGTCACGTAACGCTCTGTATGAAAATCATTGGCTGTGCTGTGTGCAGTCTGTGGCTGGTTGGCATTGTTGGAATATTCGCTATTTTAGTTTTCGGCAGTTGGATGTGAACAGCGCGTAGCGTTGTGCAGTTGGAGGTGAGCCGCCAGCAATGGTGGATGTAGGGAGACAGATGGCAGAATTTTGAGAGCGGACGATCTGGACGTGTGTCCATCAGAAAGAGTAAATTTGTAAGTAGTTAGTGCCTTCAGTAGTTAGAATCTGTTATTCAGCTGGCAGTATTGGCGCACGCTGTATTGCAGTAGTTTGAGTAACGAAGATTTTTGTGAGGTAAGTGATTCATGAAAGGTATAGGTTATTGTTAGTCAGGGCCATTCTTTTGTAGGGATTTTTGAAAGTCAGATTGCGTTGTGCTAAAAATATTGTGCGTCAGTTTAGTGTTGATCAGAATAAGTAAAGAGAGTAATGTCTGAGTACGTTCAGTTTTGCTCAGCTGTTTGAAAATCAAATAACGTAGAGGTTTATCACCACAGTAATTCATTAATTTTTCGAAGGGGATGTTTCATGTCATGCAAAATATTAGAATATGTGGCACAACATGGGTAGAATGTGTAGGAGCTCTGTTACGCTGCAGCTTCATTATAGAATTTGAGAACAAACAGATCTCTTTCGGTAATAGACGTTAAAGGCACATCTGCGAAAGAGCGGAGCGGTTTTTACACAAAACATATTTGAAAAGCGATAAATAAATAAAGTTTTATGAACGGTTGTATCGACTGTAGGTTACAACAGGAGAAACAAATGTGGAATTAAGTTTCTCAATTATTTTGGTGAAGTGGAAGGCACCTCTTTGTTTTAGAAGCAAGATAGGCGCTTTTCGATGATTACGGCAGATTTATACGACGCACCGTCCTTATCATTTATATGAGGGGATTCTAGCACGTTGTTGCAAACAGCAACTGATTTAATGTAAGTCTCACCGTAAATTTATTGATTATGCTTGGTAACTGAATATTATGATAGTACTTAATGCTTGTTTCATTTGATATTGAAAATTATCTCAGTTATACTGCGTCATGACGTGGCTAAATGTTGCGTGTCCATTCAATACACATAAATAGTTTAGCACGAACCATTTGTTCGGTGAGTAAATGCTTTCAAAGTCCGATAAAAAAAAGTTTTCATTTAAAGAGGTATCCACTGTCGATTAAAAGAATCGGAACGGACCTTGAATACAAAGCCATTGTAAAGCGCGCCTAACAAAAGTAATGTATTTACAAACATTATTACTTATTTGTAATAAGTTGTCTCACTCTCTAGCATTTATCCATCCGTGATCCCGTGAGAATTAATATTAAAAAAAGTTTAAAAGGCACAGACTCAGTTTCACAGTTTTAATCTGCCTCGAAAGATGATTCGGCAAGACAACAATAATCTGATTCATCATTCATGGTTATAATGTATGTGTTTCGACAATGCCTGTATCTTCACAATACAAAGTCCTTCACAGATGCGTTCTTGTATATACAGACATTGCAACCATGAATGATGTATCCATGCCTCGGTCGGCAAAAGTGATGATACAATACACTCTAACACAAAAAATGACGCACCACGATGGAATTATCCGAATGGAGCAAACATCAGTAGATGTGATGTACATGTACAGGAAAACAAATAATTACTGGTTCAGAAAGATTGGGTGATTTATACAAGAGCTAGAGCTTCACAAATTGAGCCAATCAATAGCGCGTTGGTCCACTTCTGGGTCTTATGCAAACAGTTAATCGGCTTGGCCTTGACAGAGTTGCCGGATGTGCTCCTCAGGGATTTCGTGGCAAATTCTGTCTAATTGGCGAGCTGCATCGTCAGAATAACGAGCTGCTTGGAGGCCCCTTCCCTTAATGCTCCAAACATTCTCAGCTGAGGAGAGATTGGGCGGCCTTGCTGGCCAAGTTCGGATTCTCAGCTGGCCGCTGTGGCCGAACGGTTCTAATCGCTTCAGTCTGGAACCGCGCTGCTGCTACGGTCACAGGTTCGAATCCTGCCTCGGGAATGGATGTGTGTGATGTCCTTAGGTTAGTTAGGTTTAAGTAGTTCTGAGTCTCGCGGACTGATGACCTCAGATGTCAAGTACCATAGTGCTCGGAGCCATTTGAACCACTTAGGATTTGATAAGCAAAAGAACAAACAATAGAAGCACTCGCTGTGTGCGAAAAGGCATTATGTTGCTGACATGTAAGCACAGGATGGCTTACTATGAAGGCATACAAAGCAGGGTGTAGAATATCGTCGATGTGTGCTGTAAGGGTACCGCGGATGACAACCAAATGGATGGATGGATATGGTGTTATGGGCGCTCAACAGTGTAGTCTTTAGCGCCCGGACAACCAGAGTGGTCCTGTTATGAAAGCAATGACATCCAAGACATCAATCCCAGGTGTCAGGCTGTGTGACGAGCGACAGTGAGGTTGGTATCTCTTCATTGTCCGGGCAGCCTCCAGACACAATTTCGCTGTTAATTGGACTCGGATCTAAGCAGGACGGTTCACTGAAGACACTTCTACTCCATTTGAGGAGATTCTAGGCCGGAGCGTGTTTGGAGACTCCCTGGACAGCGGTGGGAATTCAACCTGACTGTCGCAGCCATAAGCCCGACAACCAGAAGTGGTGGTGTGGGGTGCATGTTCCGTTCAGAGAGGGACCCCTTTGGTTGTCATGCGTGACACTATTACAGCACAGCGGATCATCGACGTTATGATGATGATGATGATGATGATGATGATGTCCCATACTTCTTTTACAGAGCATAGGGGAGCGACGCGGGAGAACCGCGCCGCCTTACTAGGCAAGGTCCTAGTGGAGGTGGTTTGCCATTGCCTTCCTCCGACCGTAATGGGGATGAATGATAATGATGAAGACGACACAATAACACCCAGTCATCTCGAGGCAGGAAAAATTCCTGACCCCGCCGGGAATCGAACCCGGGACCCCGTGCTCGGGAAGCGAGAACGCTACCGCGAGACCATCGACGTTATACTACGCCTCATTTCGTTGTGCTTCTTGGCAGGACATCCTGGGCTTACACACAGTGAAAGTTTCTTCTGCTTGTCGTCGTGCTTGCCAAACACTATCTAAACCAGAAACGTCACCTGATATCTCCCCAACTGACAACGTTTGAAGCATTCTGAGCAGGTTTTTGAAAATCTAACGCAGCAATTCGATAGAACTAGGAACGATATCACTCGGGAGAGCATCCGACAGCTCTACCAATCAGTGCCGCGACGAATAACTGCTAGCATAAGGGCCAGAGGTGGTCCGACGCTTTATTCACTTGCTCAGTTTGTGAAGATGAAATACATAACCAAATTTTTCTGGAATTTTAAACATCTGCAGTCTGTACATTTAAATTGCATCTACCGATTTCCGTCCCATTCAATTAATTACTTCGTGGTTCGTCTTTTTGTGTTTCAGAATGAATTTTTCCCCCTGTGCCAATCTCGAATTGTGCGAGCATAAGGGCTGTGATTATGTGACATAAGGAAGTTTAGGCTGGTCCTGGAGGCGTGTCCGGATAGAGCCGAATTTGCTACCGCTCGCGACAGGCGGGAAATCTGTGTTCTACGCCCGGTGCTACGCAAATTTTCATGTGTCGCAAACAGCTGACCACAATGTATAGTCGCAGAATATTAATCCGCTTCGTAATGAACTTATTGTCAGGTACATAATTATAGAGGCGACAGTGCTTAAATTCACTCACCACAATGGTATGGCGAATCGTGTGTGTGTGTGTGTGTGTGTGTGTGTGTGTGTGTGTGTGACAATCTGAATAATAGTGCTCCACACGTTGGCGTTGTTCGCAATGTTCGTTTTGGTTTCATTTCTACCAGAATCCTTCTTGTGCTTAGGTAGGACAACATTCTGCGCTATATATCTACCACGGATCCAATTGTTGGTTCAGAGCATGTTTATCTATTGAAACTTGTGGCAGGCTCGGATCGTTTGTTGAAAACACTCAGAACTGGTACTTTGCAGGTAGGAAGATGAATATTTTCCTTACGAGCAGTAAACTCTTTTAATTTACAATACCAGTAAACAGATACCACATTATCTCATTCAACAAAACTAAATATTAGCAGCATTGCTATGTATGTGCATCTTTTCTATGTAGCTAGTATTAGAAGCATTACTTAAAAGGTGGACGTGGAACATCACTTTCTGTTGTCTAAGATATAAAATGTGCTTGTGGTATATTGCACATTATATTTATACAGCTCAGTACAATTAACCGAGTCTGCGACCTCACTTGGACATGAGACTGTACGATACAGTATTCTAAAATGTCCATACAGTTATCAAGTAAAATGTTTTATCCTTATCTGTTCCAACGTCCAAAATCATTTTTCCAAGCAAAGTTAAATATCATAAAATTCATTGTCTCAACTAATTACGGTAGTCCAGTCACAACTGACTACATCTTACATAAGAAACAAAAATTTGATATTATGCCCCTCCTCTATGCTCCCCCTTCTGTTCCATCGAGGGTTTGCAGAAAGTGGTGTACTGTCCTCTATTTAGGACAGGTATAACTGAATGCAAGCAAAACAGTGAAATACTGCACCCATAAGATTTCCTACTATGTAAAGAACACCACAGAACACTATATTTTCAGTAGCAAAGACTAGGCACAATTTGCTAAACTCATAATATTACTTGTCGAGAGTGCAATTGTACTGATCAGTCAGGCAGAGGCATGGTCATTAGATTAGCTGAACATGAAAGCAGCTGGATGTTGCAGAACTCTGACTGCACATTGCTGAGTACATACTGAATAAGGGCTCGCACTACCATCACTATTCTCATGTCTTCTTCTTAGGAAACAAAATTCGAAAACGTAATCTTTTGGAATACACGGAAATCAACAAACATCTGGCACACAGTACTTGTTTAATATTAACTGATCAAACACAGCTTAATACGACCCCTCTGCTACAATACAGTAGAGTCCCACAATTCCGTTGTTTTTCATTCTGTTTTTATTGTGGTTGTACTGTATATGTATTTCATATATTCTGGTCTTTCATTAATTGTACATCTTCCACAAAATAAGAATAAATTTTCATACATACTGATACATAATTAGAGCATGTGCTCGTATTTCTTGTTGAAATTGTCATATATATTCTACCATGTTACTGCATCACCTTTAGTACGCACTAACTTTTCAAGATGTTTCCCAGTAGTATATTTGCTTTCTTTTCAATTACTGAGGCCATTAATTTAATTTAAATTGTTACATAGGCTATGAGGTTGTCCTAAAACGTGACAGTTTTTTCTGTTGAGTGTAATTCACTCACTCTCTTTCGTTGTAAATATTTTCTGGTTAGTTCTCTTGACCTTTTATAGTGTTTAGCTTTAACATTTTCATGTTATCCCTCTGTGAAATTTGACGTTCCGTCTGAATGTGTAATATTTTTATTTTCCATTGTGATATCCTGTTAGACGGCTGTAGGCCTATAATTGTATAATGGCCTTGTGAGCTGAAAATTGGCAGTCGAAATAAAGTTAATATTGTAGAGCAACCTGTAAAGTAGCTACTACGTTGCATATTGATGTATAAATGGCTTCTCCTCTACATTTCATTTTACTTGCATAAATTGTTATAAGAAATTTTTTATTATAATGACTTAAAGGCTCCACCAAAACTGAAAGAGCAGCACTGCACACTACCTATAAGGTGACGTGAATAAACTATTTACTTCACATTACAGTTAACAGATGAGGGAGCTCTTGAAATGGTACTAGGCATGCAGACGCCTGGATGTTATCTGGAAGTTTTATTGGTGTGGTATCTGCATGGGAAATCAGAACATCTGGAAGTGCCTAGAACCATCTTCGCCTAGGTAAATCTTTTCGTCAGCTTAAAAGTGTGCGTAATGGCTATCACAAAGGGGAATCCCCGTACTGGTCTGCTATGGAGTAAATCGAGATATCGCAAGAGACATAAAATATTTCCAGGTGTTCCTTATCCCTCAGCTTAACAACTGCTTACTTGAACTACAATCTAAAGAATGAGTTACATTCATCTATTACAATTCGTGGGTCTTCACTCATTTTCAAAACCAAATCACTCTGATGTGACTCACGAGTTTGGAAGCGTACGTTGAATGGAAGGCATGGAGGGGGAGGTGGGGAGGGGAGAGGGGGTATGCCAGCTAAAGTGTTGGCGCGCACGAAATAGTGAGTCGCTAATGGGCGCTCCTGGAAGCAGGACACTTAAATGAACGCACCACAAAAAACTACATTTCGAATTTGAAGCAGTAGTTTCGGAGTACGCTGCTCTCAGTGTCCGAAACAGCGGCTGAGCGGTGACACGTTATTCTGCAATTAGCCTGTAACACGCAAGTGCTGCGTAAGAGTAGAAAGAAGGTTTGAGTCTGTGTGCAGCTGGCTGTGACGATCTTTAGAACAGCGGTAAGACCGCGTTCTCGAATTATTATGGTGCCTCAACATGAGGGCTAGGTGATTTCGGAGCATGAATTTGCACTTGCAAGAATTTTTAATGTTGTGTCTCTAAAGATGCGCATCTGAAGTGTTGAATTCCGATCATTTGTTCTGTGTTACTTTGCGCTGTGAGCTAGAGTTTATTTTAGAATTATAATTGAAAGACCCGCTTGGCAGTGCAATATTAATCACTGTCAATGCAAGTCCAATCACATATGGTTATACATGTTACACCTATTTTAAATTCCAAAGTGCATGAGGTAGATTCCCGTGTTCTAGAAATGGCTAACGTGCCAAAAGTTTCTCGTTGTGGTGAGCTCTTGATTCGCGACAAGAATTATATTTGACATGACTAACGTAAGTGCGCGCAAGGAAAACGTTCGACTGATACCGCTGTCCTTCGTGTGCTCTCATCGTAAACAATAGGTGCCAGACTCAACTGTAACTACGATCAATTGTTAGATTTAGCTGTTAATTGAAAGAGGAAAATGCGCCGCTCAGTTACATTTGATGTTTAACTACAGTTATGTCTGTTTATTTGCGGCTAACAAATCCGAAATCCTAGGCCACCCCAATTTGTTGTGGTAATCCTTGAATATTTACATCTACATCTACATCCATACTCCGCAAGTCACCTGACGGTGTGTGGCGGAGGGAACTTTGAGTACCTCTATCGGTTCTCCCTTCTATTCCAGTCTCGTATTGTTCGTGGAAAGAAAGATTGTCGGTATGCCTCTGTATGGGCTCTAATCTCTCTAATTTTATCCTCATGGTCTCTTCGCGAAATATACGTAGGAGGGAGCAATCTACTGCTTGTCTCCTCGGTGAAGGTATGTTCTCGAAACTTCAACAAAAGCCCGTACCGAGCTACTGAGCGTCTCTCCAGCAAAGTCTTCCACTGGACTTTCTGTATCATCTTCGTAACGCTTTCGCGATTACTAAATGATCCTGTAACGAAGCGCGCTGCTCTCCGTTGGATCTTCTCTATCTCCTCTATCTGGTATGGATCCCACACCGGTGAGCAGCATTCAAGCAGTGGGAGAACAAATGTAATGTAACCTACTTCCTTTGTTTTCGGATTGCATTTCCTTAGGATTCTTCCAATGAATCTCAGTCTGGCATCTGCTTTACCGACGATCAACTTTATATGGTCATTCTATTTTAAATCACTCCTAATGTCTACTCCCAAATAATTTATGGAATTAACTGCTTCCAATTGCTGACCTACTATATTGTAGTTAAATGATAAATGATCTTTCTTTCTATGTATTCGCAGCACATTACACTTGCCTACATTGAAATTCAATTGCCATTCCCTGCACCATGCGTCAATTCGTTGCAGATCCTCCTACATTTCAGTACAATTTTCCATTGTTATAACCTCTCGATATACCACAGCATCATCCGCAGAAAGCCTCAGTGAACTTCCGACGTTATCCGCAAAGTCATTTATATATATTGTAAATAGCAACGGTCCTAAGACACTCCCCTGCGGCACACCTGAAATCACTCTTACTTCGGAAGACTTCCTTCCATTGAGAATGACATGCTGCGTTCTGTTATCTAGGAACTCTTCAATCCAATCACACAATTGGTCTGATAGCCTATATGCTCTTACTTTGTTCATTAAACGACTGTGGAGAACTGCATCGAACGCCTTGCGAAAATCAAGAAACACGGCATCTACCTGGGAACCCGTGTCTATGGCCCTCTGAGTGTGTGCTTATGAGAAAGGAAAGCAAGTTTGTCGTTGAGTGCCAGTTCGATGACGCAGTAAAATATCGGGGTCCGTGGCTAGCGACGTGTTACAGGCGTAAGATGGCTATGGGACTGTTTCCTGTCCTAATTAATGAATACGTATAGTGACACATATGCACTCAAGTAACTGGCCATTGGCATCTAACCGATACAATTCTGACAAACTTATTTATATAATACCATTCATCTAGTTACATTGATAGCCACGTGGGATTAATTAACACGTTTTCCAATTCTCCACAGTACCTCCTAAGTTCCAAACCACAATTTCGTGCCTTTAATTTTACGAAAGGCAAACCTACGTTTCTAGCATTTGTAGACTTAGAGAAAGCTTTTCACAATGTTGACTGGAATACTCTCTTTCAAATTCTGAAGGTGGCAGGGGTAAAATACAGGGAGCGAAATTCTATTTACAATTCGTGCAAAAACCAGATGGCAGTTATAAGAGTCAAGGGACATGAAAGGGAAGCAGTGGTTGGGAAGGGAGTGAGATAGGGTTGTAGCCTCTCCCCGATGTTATTCAATTTGTATATCGAGCAAGCAGTAAAGAAAACAAAAGAAAAATTCGGAGTAGGTATTAAAATCCATGGAGAAGAAGTAAAAACTTCAAGGTTCACCGATGACATTGTAATTCTGTCAGAGACAGCAAAGGACTTGGAAGAGCAGCTGAACGGAATGGGCAGTGTCTTGAAGGGAGGATATAAGATGAACATCAACAAAAGCAAAACGAGGATAATGGAATGTAGTCAAATTAAATCGGGTGATGCTGAGGGGATTAGATTAGGAAATGAGACACTTAAAGTAGTAAAGGAGTTTTGCTATTTGGGGAGCAAAATAACTGATGATGGTCGAAGTAGAGAGGATATAAAATGTAGAGTGGCAATGGCAAGGAAAGCATTTCTGAAGAAGAGAAATTTGTTAACATCGAGTATAGATTTAAGTGTCAGGAAGTCGTTTCTGAAAGTACTTGTATGGAGTGTAGCCATATATGGAAGTGAAACATGGACCATAAATAGTTAAGATATGAAGAGAATACAAGCTTTCGTAATGTGGCTCTATACAAGAATGCTGAAGATTAGATGGCTAGATCACATAACAAATGAGGAGGTATGGAATAGAATTGGGGAGAAGAGGAGTTTGTGGTACAACTTGACAAGAAGAAGGGACCGGTTGTTCTGAAGCATCAGGGGATCACAAATTTAGTACTGGAGGGCAGTGTGGAGGGTAAAAATCGTAGAGGGAGACCAAGAGATGAATACACGTACTAGATTCAGAAGTATGTAGGTTGCAGTAGGTACTGGGAGATGAAGAAGCTTGCACAGTATAGAGCAGCATGGAGAGCTGCATCAAACCAGTCCCAGGACTGAAGACTACAACCACAACAACAACAATTTATCATTATTATTCCTTTAACAAATTGTCTACCAACCAGAAACATGATAATAAGCGATTTATTAAAAAGTTATTTTTCTGGAGTTCCGATGTTCAGCGATTAGTGCAGCACTCAGAGAGATAATCAGTAGCACCGAGGCGGCCTTCGGCTGCAGCAGCGACCGCCACTACTGACAGCGAGGCCAGTCTCCAGACACGACAGCCCACTCCAGCCAGAGCCCAGGCAGCCACACAGCGCAGTGGTGCAATAATGGGGCTGCGCTGGGCGGATTCCAGGTCCGTTATGCGGCCCGCGAGCAGTCGGCGAGAGCATTAATTACTGGCGCGCCCAAGGTACCGGCTGCGTAATGGCTTTCAAGTTGGCCGGGAGAGCGGGCTGCGAGCTTTGCGGTGGGTGCCTCTGCCAACTTGAGCCGCCTCTCGAGGGCGCTGACGCAACGCGGCGCTGTAGACACTGGCGATCACAGGCGCGGAACGAGCGCGCCAGCAGAAACTCACCTCTGCAAATACTGCACCGCTACGATAGACGGGAAATGACGGCCGAGACTCCAACTGAAGGGCCAGTCCTAATCTAATCGTCTCACAGGTATTAATGCTCAAGAGACCTTTCAAGAAGCAGAATGTAGCCGCCAACCAAACAGAACGTTGTCCCAGTATTTAAGGGGACTCAGACGCAGCTTTCCAGTCCACAACGGGCCAACACGCCTTAGTGTAGCTGTGAGAGAGGTTGATAGCTATTATCCCTGGTGAAGACAGTAGTACTTAATAGATTCAACAATACTATCAGTATTATACTGTCGACTAATAAAGTCGATGTTATGTAATAGCGGATGAACTATTACATAACATCGACTTTATTAGACGGCAAAAATGGGAGAATACTGTTGAAAATCTAGACTTTTCAAAGTCAAGTCGACAAGCCTGGTCCCTACTGCGTAAACTTGGTGGGGCAAATACACCTGAACATAGAAAGGACGAAATATCGCCCAACTAGGTTGCATCCCGCATAGTTTCTGCGTCTAGAGCTAGTGCTACAAAGACGGAAGTATCTGCCCGCCATTTGAACAATAAACCGGAAGAAGGACTTAAAAACATTAAAAAGGACCCGTGCAATGGACTCAGAATATTCATCAAATATTCGTATCGACGACGAGGTTACCAATGCCCTGAAGAAGCAGGATGCCGTCCCTATTGCTGCTGTACAAATCAAGTCCTATCACTGACAACATATATAGAGGCGGGGTTGCAGAAGAAACATGAAGTAGCTGCAGCATTCATAGACCTAACAGTAGCCTATGATACAGTTTGGAAACAGGGACTCATGAACAAATTAATCTGTGCCGTCCCTGCAAGAAGATAACCAACCTCATTGACGATATGTTGTCAAATAGAACCTTCCAAGTAATAATGGGGAATGAGAGAAGTAAACAGATGAAACTCAATAATGGACTCCCACAAGGCTCTGTCCTTGCGCCCCTTCTTTTTAGTCTTTACATCGCTGACATGCCTGCAACCAGATCGCGCTAATTTGGTTATGCTGACGACTGGGCTCTGGCAACATCCCACAGAAATATAGGAACTGCCGAAGATATCCTTACGAGTGACCTAGGGATTCTCAGCGAGTACTTTAGAAAATGGAGGCTACAACCTAGTGCTACAAAGATGGAAGTATCTGCCTTCCATTTGAACAACAAAATGGCCAACAGAGAACTTCATGTATATCTAGAAGGGAAAATACTAAATCACAACAAACACCGAAAGTACCTTGGGGTTACCCGAGATAGGACACTAACATTCAAAGAACACCTGACGAAAACTGCAGCGATACTTAAAACACGCAACAACATATTGCAGAAGCTCTGTGGCAGTACTTGGGGCTCCACAGCATCTACCTTAAGAACACCCGTACTTGGCTTGGTGTATCCAGTGGCAGAATACTGTGCCCCAGTGTGGCTCAACAGCAAACACACACACATGGTAGATAGTCAACTTAATGCAATAATGCATATTATATCCGGCACAATCAGTCCAACTCCTACAGTGTGGATGCCCGTTCTCAGTAACATAGCCCCTCCTAACATGCGCCGAGAACACGCTCTGTTTAGAGAATTTCAAAAAATCATGACCAACCCTCTATTACAAATCCATGAAGATACTCACGACATCCAAGGAAAGCGACTCCGGTCCAGGCATCCTCCACTAAAGACCACACAGGCGCTGCACCAAACCAACTTTAAAATAAATGACCGATGGAAAGAGGAATGGGAGAGCACAACGGCAGTAAACTACCACAGTATGCCATGCATCTTTAGTCAACCAAAAGGATTTGATTGCCCTCGCAAAGTTTAGTCAACTCTTAATCGCATCAGAAGCCACTGTGGGAGATGCGCCGACTCCTTACACAGTTGGGGTAAACTTCCTTCGGCCGCTTGCGACTGTGGCGCTGAGAGACAGACGGTCAAACACATCGTGCAGGAATGCCCACTAAGGGCATACAAGGGTGACCCACAGGATTACCTAATGGCGACCCAAGAGGCAATCGACTATATATTATCTAAGCTGGACGTTGTTTGTGATTGCTCTTCTGTGAGTGTAAATTTACAATTGGTGGTGTCCTTATATACAAACTGTTATTTATTGTTCTGTTTATACATACGTGATTTTTTTAAATTGTGTTGTTTCTGTAATTTTTACTGTGATGTTATGAGCCATACGTTAAATAAATAAATAAAATACTATCAGTCCTCTTCGAGTGCGTACATGAACTGGCGATTTTCTAGTAAATTTAAAAAAATAATAGCGAAGCATCTTAGAGACATACTTTTTGTAGGTTCTTGAAATGGCCAACACATACAAATAAATATTCGCGACGTCCCTGTACGGCAAAGATATCGTAGGGACATATGATTACACCTACGCTGACAGAAAATTGAAGAACAAAACTACCTATTACTTTATGTACCTCGTTTGTTTTTTATTCACCGATTTCAGTGTCTGTCGGCCTTTTCAGCTGGTGTGAGAAAGACGTTTGTAATGGAGCTCGTTCAGCATTGTGTTAAGTAAAAACTATAGCATGCGGAAATAGCAAATTTTTGTTCTACTACCAACCTACGACATAATTTCCTTCACCCGATACGACGAGGACCACCGTTTTTAAATGGGCAGTTTCGGAGACGAAGTTAACACGAAGAGAGAATAGCCCCTGCAGCCAGGACGGCATTGTTGTACATAACTGGGGAGACAAGCTAAATTACCAAGCCCCCGCACTCAGCTAAATGATACGAATTTCATTTTTTAGATCTGCCACACTGTTCTTGATAACACGCATCTTTGCCTGCGCGTGTCTCTGGGCTACAATTTTTGGAGCGGCGTAAAGATAATTACTGTTTATATCTCTCCCTCCAACCAATGTAACATCTAGCATCATTTTGCACCCCACACCATCTAGCATCATTTCGCACCCCACACGCTACAGATCAGGAAATACGCTTGCTTATATATATATATATATATATATATATATATATATATATATATATATATATATATATATATGTTGATTTAGCCCGCGCCCCTCCGCGAAAAAAGAAACATTTACTCGCAAATAAAAACAAAAACTTCACAAGTGCTTATTTATTTCATTTTTTAGGAGAAAAAATGATTGCACGTCATTTATAGATAAGTTACTTCCAAATGATAGTCCTGAAACCACTGTCATACAAAAATTCAACACTGGAGTTTTTGTACCACCATCCGCTTTCTTTCCTCGCTCGTTTACCAGAGCAGACCCTACAGTAAGATCTGGCGTTTACGTAGCTGCCAGTGGGTGGTACCTATCCTGGAAAATGGCGAAGAAAATTTTTATGTAGGCTAGTAGTTGGTGTTGCTACCAAAGGTCGAATATCTCCTCCTGCAGGCACCAAGTCCTTGCTAACTATTTTTTTTTATAAATACTACAGACATCTTTTGCTCGGTGAAATTCTTGCACCGATTTATATAATTCACGGCAGACACTGGGAAAAGATGAAAGAAAAGGCTTTTCCATCAATACATCGTTTTTATTGCGGATGGGTAGTGGCTGTAAAGCTGATTGACAAGGTCTATATCAGCCTTGTTCGCATTAGATTGTGCTAATGTTTGACTTTATTGGATTTGTAAAACGTGCTTTTGAACGTACAGAAATCTCTTTACTCCCGCTGTATCTAGCAGTCGGCGCCCGTATGGTACACGGGCGCCGTCAACAGGGCCGGTACAAGCGCACCTACGTGTATGGCGTGTAAGCACAGCGCTGAAATTGGTAACGGTGTATGCATGGATGTCAGAAACAACGCCGCATTGTTCGTCCTAACAACACAGGGACTGCAGTAGCCTATTTAGCCACCTATGCGAGGCAGCGACTTTCAGTTAAAATGCCCAGGAACGACGAGATATAGACGTTTGCGTCTGGCATTGAGCCGTGCACGGATACCCGACAAGCAGTTGAGACGACCACTCGCCTAAACCGGGAATTCCGGATTCGAGTTCCGGTCCTCCACAAATTTTTATTGTGTTCATTCCCTCGTACACCAAATTGACAAAAGTATGGAATACATTCTATAATCGTGTAGGCTCTCTTTATAATCCGGGGTAATGCAGCACCTCGAAATGACATCTACTCGACAGGTCGTTGGAAGCCCCTGCTGAAATATTGAGCCTTATTGGCTCTATAGCTGTCCATGATTGTGCAAGTTTTGCCGGTGCAGGATTTTGTGCACGAGACGATCATTCGATTATGTCTGACAAATGTTCCATTGGAGTCATGTCGGGAGATCTGAATGTCTAAATCATCCGCTCGAATTATCCAGGAAGTTTTTCAGAGCAGTCGCGAACAGTAGCTGCCCGGTGACATGTTGCATTGTCATCCGTATAAATTCCATTGTTGTGTCGGAACTTGAAGTCCACGAAAGGGTGAAAATGGTCTCCAAGCAGCCAAACATAAAACACCCCACACCATTATGGGACCACCACCAGCTTTCACAGTGCCTTTATAACCTTGGTCCATAGAATCATGGTTTTAGCAAAGACACTCGCGTCGATCGTCTGCTGCCATAGTCAATTAACGCCAGATTTCTCCGACTGTCCTAGCGGACACGTTTTTCGTACGTCCCGTATTGACTTCAGCTGTCATTTCATGGAGTGTTGCTAGTCTGTTAGCACAGACAATTCTAAGCAAACGCCGCTGCTCTCGGTCGTTAGGTGTTTCGTGTCGGCCACTGCGCTGTCCGTAGTGAGAGTTAATACCTTATATTTAATATTCTCAGTACACTCTCGTAACTATGGATCTGGCAATATTAAATTCCCTGACGATTTCCGAAATGGAATGTCCCATGTGTCTGCTCAAACCAATATTCCGCGTTCAATTTCTGCGCATCCCCGTCGTGCGCCCCTAATCGCGTCGGAAACCTTTTAGCACGATCACTTGAGTACAAACGACAACTCCTCCAATTCTCTTTTATAACTATAGTACGCAATACTACGGCCATCTCTGTATGTTCTAAGTAGGCTGTTTATGTTTTTATGTTGGTAACGCCACGTAGCACTCTATATGAAAATCACCGACTGTGCTGTGTGAAGGCTGTGGTTGGTGTGCATTGTTGGAGTATATTCCATTGTAGTGTTGGGAAGTTGGCTGTTAACAGCGCGTAGCGTTGCGCAGTTGGAGGTGAGCCGCCAGCAGTGGTGGATGTGGGGAGTGAGATGGTGGAGTTTTGAGAGCGTATGATCTGGACGTGTGTCCGCCAGAAAGAGTAAATTCGTAATACTGGATATCAGGAATTGATATATATATTATGACTTTTGAACACTATTAAGGTAAATACATTGTTTGTTCTCTATCAGAATCTTTCATTTGCTTAGTATGCCTATCAATAGTTAGTGCCTTCAGTAATCAGAATCTTTTATTTAGCTGGCAGTATTGGCGCTCGCTGTTTTGCAGTAGTTCGAGTAACGAAGATCTTTGTGAGGTAAGGGCCATTCTTTTGTAGGGATTATTAAAAGTCAGATTGCGTTGCGCTAAAAAATATTGTGCGAGTTTAGCGTTGATCAGAATAGGGAAAGAGCGAAATGTCTCAGTACGTTCAGTTCTGCTCAGCTGTTTGAAAATCAAATAATGTAAGAGGTTTATCAGTACAGTAATTGATTCATTTTTCTAAGGGGACGTTTCATATGTCGACCCTTAGCCGAGGATGCCTGACTGGAATCTTCTGATTTTTTCTTGTAGTTTGTGTAATTAGTGTAGCGATTGTTTATTGCTAGCGCGTAATTATAGAGAGAATTTCCGTTGTAGTTGTAGTTTTTCATTGTCGTACAGTAAAACAGTTGTGGCATGCATCTAGATTGGCACCAAGTATTTCGCAGCTGCGCTTGCAATTAACGAGATATTATTTTCAATGCTATGTTAATGTGTTTTCTTAATTTGCTCTTCAAGTTGTGGTTTTCTGTGTTATTGTGTGAAATATTGTGACAATAATGGCGTGTGAAAAACGTAATACTAGGCTCCAAAGTAAACTGAGAAATGACAGTGAAGACGAAAGCAGTGTGTTAGCGCCACCGTGTAATGAATTAACTAATTTCAAAGTAGTAATTTGGTAATTGTGCATAGGGAAATGGAGCGGGCTCCAAATAATGGTGTAGACAGTGAAACAATCTGTGAACAGGGAAGCATTATCGATCAATCGGTAGGCAACAGCTCGCCTCAGGAATCCGAAATGACAGGACGCAATCTCGCAAATACTGTAGATTCAGGTTTTGGGTCTTCACCATTTTCTCAGATAAGTCAAGACACATTTTCTGCTTGTCAAAATGTGAATGTTGCGGTTGCAAATGCACTGCCGAAAAGCACTGAGGAACATGTTTCAGACACCAGTTCATTGTTATTACAGTTAATACAACAAATGGGACAAAAGCTTCAAAAGTTAGACACAATGGAACAAAATCTTCAAAAGTTAGATACAATGAAACAAAATCTTCAAAAGTTAGAGACCACGCTTGAACAAACACGTGAAGATTTAACTACTGAGTTACATAACATCGAATCTAAATGTCAAAAAGTCTGTAATGAGGTGAAAACACAAATTTGTGAGTATTTTCAACCTATTTTTTCGTGGCATGAAAATGCATTACAGAATCACGAAGCAGCCATAAAAGAACTGTAAACTATTGTTCATGAAAATCACGAGACCTTGCTGGCTAATATTGACTCGGTTGCATCTACCGATTCGGTTACGCAACTTGTAAAAACTCAGGAAAACTTAAAGGACACGGTAGATACGATTTCAACACAAATGGACACTCTGAAACTTGCTTTAGAAAAACACACTGAGGAAATCAGTTCACTATCGAAGAAAGTAGCCGAACTTTCGGATCAGTTCACTAACTTATCTAGAAATGTAGATGATGATCTGAATGACACACGACCCGTAGCCTTCACTAACACAGAGGAGTACGAACTAATTAGGAAATTCAAACAAAATCAAAATAATACGCATCACCAAAGAGAAATCCGGGAAGTACAAGATCAGTTGATACAGGTAATACAAGAATTACATATTTCAGAGGACACTCGCGCTCCAATATGGGAAAAGGGACATAGAAGTACGGAACTGCCACAAAATAATAACACAGGGCACTTCAGAAATTATGAAAGAAATTGGCAAGGTATACCGAATTTTGAGATGGAACCGCCGAAACGTAACAATGACCAGCATGCGACTCGCCGACATGATTTTGACTATAAGCTGATTATTACTACACATTAATTCAAAACATTTAAGAATTCCGGCAACGACATTCATCCACAAGCGTGGCTTCATCAATTCTCTCATTGTTTTCCTCCCAACTGGTCATTAGAGCACAGAATTTATGTGTGGCTACTTAGAGTTGAACCAGCTGTAAGAATGCGATCGGTCATTCACGATTGTCACAGTGAAGGAGAATTTTATCATGCCTTCCTCTCTGCATATTGGTCTCAAGTTACACAAGACCGTGTAAAACATAGCATCATAATGATGAAACATTTCGAACAATCTGAATTTTCCAGTCTTTTGAAATATTTTGAAGACATGTTGCACAAGAATCAGTACCTGTCAAACCCATACAGCCCCTCAGAACTCATCCGCATTTTCTTAATCAAATTGCCTGAACATTTATGACATATTATTTTGGCAGGACGTTGAAAAGGCAACATTGAAGCTTTTCAGAGACTGTTACAAGAATTGGAAATTGACACTGACAATCGCGGGACGCGAAAACAGGAACACAACAATTACAGGTCACAACCGTCACAATTCCGTGATGAAAGAAATAATAACTGGACACGACAAGGCTATTCTTACAACGTTAATCGTGACCAAAACAGACACCACCCATATGACAACCGTTGGCAGAGTAGTAATAATTACAGCGAAAGATCTCATCTCCGCGGTAATGACTATCACAGAGACAATCATAGAAACAGACAATATGGGAACCAAAATAATTATTATCAAGGGAGACAGAATAGCGTCAGATGCAACGGTCCACCGCGCAGTTACGATTCCGGGAGAAACTCTCCACCACCATCAGAACTGGCGAGATTCAAACAGGGCAGGGCCCTCTCGACAAGGTGAATTTGTAGAAGGTAGGTCTCCTAATCCTAATAACGACGCGCGCCGACAAAGAGACAGACAATGACTCGCACCGCAGGCAACAATGTTTTGAAGCTAACTATCCAGTCTAGAACCTAGGAAACATATTTAGACAGTAATTACCACTGCATTGTGATAGTGAATAGAGGACACAGTGTTACTGTGCGTGTACATTCTTGCTTGTTAGTTGCACGATTACGTAACGACTATAAGACTTACATACTTAGAACATATACTGCTAATGAGATTTTAATGCAACATTTTGGTTTGCTTGAAAATACATTCTGGATTTAAAGTACTTTCTGAGAGATACCAGATGACACAGTGGTTAGTTTATGTCTGCTTGAGCTTTGTCATGTTTAGATATAAGTTATAGTATTTGCTGCTGCTGTTTGCCAGGCATAGTGCTACTGAATTTCATTTTGTATTACTCTGTTAAGCCAGTTTTACTACTGATTTATTTTTCTTGTTTGCTCCACATTGTCTTATATTCGTTGTAATATTGCAATTGCTTTGCTAATTTAGATATACTGCTGCTAGCTTTGCCAATTTGTATTTTTTGTCATTGCTGTTGTGTTAATTTGTTGTGTGTTGCTGCATTGCCTCGTCCCTTAGTATATATATCTGCGCTCAGTAGATTAAAGTTAGCTTAAGAGGGGGTAGACTATGCAAGAGAGTGAGTTTCGATGAATTGGAAGAAATGCATTGAGAAGTTATACGAAAAAAGTTTGTAAAAAAAGGGTACTGTACAATGAAGAATAATTATTTTGAATGATGATATGAATAGAATACAGAAAGTAGGTATCGGCAGGACTTTTTGGGAATAATGATGAGTGAAGGGAGATCTCCAAGAAGTAAAGAAAGTTTTATGTGGAAAATACTACAGTAAAACAAACCCTGTCCTTTCCTTTTGTATTATTCCGCTGTGTGTTTGTGTACCCTTCTATATTTGTGTTTTTCCTTTCTTTATGTGTTTAGCTGATAAGAGTTATGTTGTAGAATTTTTCTAATACTATGTTATTTACTTTGTAAAGATGTTTAGACATTATTTATTCTGTTCTGTTTTAATGCTCATGTGTGAAGTTGATGTTTCAAAAGTTATTCTGATCTTTTATGTGTGTATTTATGTCATAATTCCTATAACACTGATGTATATGTTTATTTCTGTTCTTTTGTAAAGCCTGTACTACTACGAATGTTATCTGTATTCTTATGTCCTTTAATGATGTATTTTGTACCTTTGTAATTGTATTCTCATGTTATAAAATTGTAATTGACACCAGTTCATCGAATTAACTAACTTGTAAGCATTCATTTCAGTGCACACATTTCTGTTGGTCATAGTATTTGCACAATGTGACAATTTGCGACTGTTAGTGTTTGGACGTGTGTTAATAATTCAGCAAGGGACTGGTTAACAGCATTGCTGGTTCTAAGGACATGCCAAAAACTTTGTGAGTGCACAAGTGGTGGTTTATGGACTTGCTATATTGTCTGCAAGACTCTTAGATTGTGATTGTGCACCTGCACAGTCGCAACAGATGGCTGCTGGCCGTCTCTACAAGGACTACAGTGGGTCTGCATCTTTGATGGCCCAACAATACCATTATTTCTACAAGGACTGCTGTGGGTCTGCACCTCTGGTGGCCAACCAATACCGTAATCTCTAACAGGACTACAGTGGTTTGCTCTGTGATGACCCACCTACCAATATTCTTCGACTGACTCTGCTGTGGGTTTGCTCTGTTGTGGCCCATTACCTGTCTGCATTTCAAGAGTCAGCACTGTCTTTCTGTTGGAAGGATAACACTACTACTTCAAGACTGCATGGAAATCCACTACTTCCATGTGCATTTTATTTTACTAATGAGACTTAGTAAAAAAATAAAAAAAGAGAACTGTAATTACTATTGTGATAAATGATCAGGACTGTCTTTATGAGAACAATTTTTGATTTTGACCGGCAGTGTATCAATAAGTGTGTGCATTTGATATCTTTGTTATTGTAACTATGAAGAATTTTTTCAAATATTTATTGGCCACTGCCCAAAACAATTTGTAAAATTTTTGTGGGGAGCATGGGGGCTATGTAAGTAGGCTGTTTAGGAATTTATGTTGGTAACGCCACATAGCGCTCTATATGAAAATCACTGACCGTGCTGTGTGAAGGCTGTGGTTGGTTTGCATTGTTGGAGTATATTCCATTGTAGTGTTGGGCAGTTGGCTGTTAACAGCGCATACCGTTGCGCAGTTGGAGGTGAGCCGCCAGCAGTGGTGGATGTGGGGAGTGAGATGGCGGAGTTTTGAGAGCAGATGATCTGGACGTGTGTCCGTCAGAAAGAGTAAATTCGTAATACTGGATATAATGAACTGATATTCACTCCTGGAAATTGAAATAAGAACACCGTGAATTCATTGTCCCAGGAAGGGGAAACTTTATTGACACATTCCTAGGGTCAGATACATCACATGATCACACTGACAGAACCACAGGCGCATAGACACAGGCAACAGAGCATGCACAATGTCGGCACTAGTACAGTGTATATCCACCTTTCGCAGCAATGCAGGCTGCTATTCTCCTATGGAGACGATCGTAGAGATGCTGGATGTAGTCCTGTGGAACGGCTTGCCATGCCATTTCCACCTGGCGCCTCAGTTGGACCAGCGTTCGTGCTGGACGTGCAGACCGCGTGAGACGACGCTTCATCCAGTCCCAAACATGCTCAATGGGGGACAGATCCGGAGATCTTGCTGGCCAGGGTAGTTGACTTACACCTTCTAGAGCACGTTGGGTGGCACGGGATACATGCGGACGTGCATTGTCCTGTTGGAACAGCAAGTTCCCTTGCCGGTCTAGGAATGGTAGAACGATGGGTTCGATGACGGTTTGGATGTACCGTGCACTATTCAGTGTCCCCTCGACGATCACCAGTGGTGTACGGCTAGTGTAGGAGATCGCTCCCCACACCATGATGCCGGGTGTTGGCCATGTGTGCCTCGGTCGTATGCAGTCCTGAGTGTGGCGCTCACCTGCACGGCGCCAAACACGCATACGACCATCATTGGCACCAAGGCAGAAGCGACTCTCATCGCTGAAGACGACACGTCTCCATTCGTCCCTCCATTCACGCCTGTCGCGACACCACTGGAGGCGGGCTGCACGATGTTGGGGCGTGAGCGGAAGACGGCCTAACGGTGTGCGGGACCGTAGCCCAGCTTCATGGAGACGGTTGCGAATGGTCCTCGCCGATACCCCAGGAGCAACAGTGTCCCTAATTTGCTGGGAAGTGGCGGTGCGGTCCCCTACGGCACTGCGTAGGATCCTACGGTCTTGGCGTGCATCCGTGCGTCGCTGCGGTCCGGTCCCAGGTCGACGGGCACGTGCACCTTCCGCCGACCACTGGCGACAACATCGATGTACTGTGGAGACCTCACGCCCCACGTGTTGAGCAATTCGGCGGTACGTCCACCCGGCCTCCCGCATGCCCACTATACGCCCTCGCTCAAAGTCCGTCAACTGCACATACGGTTCACGTCCACGCTGTCGCGGCATGCTACCAGTGTTAAAGACTGCGATGGAGCTCCGTATGCCACGGCAAACTGGCTGACAGTGACGGCGGCGGTGCACAAATTCTGCGCAGCTAGCGCCATTCGACGGCCAACACCGCGGTTCCTGGTGTGTCCGCTGTGCCGTGCGTGTGATCATTGCTTGTACAGCCCTCTCGCAGTGTCCGGAGCAAGTATGGTGGGTCTGACACACCGGTGTCAATGTGTTCTTTTTTCCATTTCCAGGAGTGTATATATTATGACTTTTGAACACTATTAAGGTAAATACATTGTTTGTTCTCTATCAGAATCTTTCATTTGCTTAGTATGCCTATCAAAAGTTAGTGCCTTCAGTAGTCAGAATTGTTTATTTAGCTGGCAGTATTGGCACTCGCTGTTTTGCAATAGTTCGAGTAACGAAGATTTTTGTGAGGTAAGTGATTTATGAAAGGTATAGGTTATTGTTAGTCAGGGCCATTCTTTTGTAGGGATTATTAAAAGTCAGATTGCGTTGCGCTAAAAATATTGTGTGTCAGTTTAGTGTTGATCAGAATAAGTAAAGAGCGAAATGTCTGAGTACGTTCAGTTCTGCTCAGCTGATTGAAAATCAAATAATGTAAGAGGTTTATCAGCACAGAAATTCACTAATTTTTTAAGGGGACGTTTCATAATGTGCATACCGCTATCCACTGACATAAGGCACCGCAGTGTACTGCTGATGGTTGCTCGTATTCGCATGATACAAATTTTTCGATGCCTTTGCTGAGAGCTGCTGATAACTAATTGTAACGACCGGATTGCTCGACCTCTAAGGTGGTTGCCGGAACTTCGTAGATGGACGCTAGGACGTCTGAGTACGACTACCCAAGGCAAAGGCTGCTGCGGAGCTGTAATTGGGTACCTGTGAGACGACGGATGTGACGTAAGAGAAGCTCTGGAAAACCATTCATCGTTCATCGTGTCGTTGGCCTGGAAAGTCAGCATCCACGGTAGGTAAACAGCAAGCGCTCGGTCGAGGAAGGCGCTGCAGTCAGCGCGCAGCTACATCCAGATGCCATGGTCGGCAAGGCCGCTGACCGAGCAGGACAGCAACTCAACGTCATCAGCGACTGTTAGACACCAGTAGCAGATCTGGGCGACGACAGTTACGTTGGATATGATCACACCAGTGAGGCTGCGCAAATGTGGCAGCTACCAGCAGCAGAGTCTGCTCAATGCTGAGACAGGCAGCAACAAGTCAGCCCGCACAGGCGATTGTGCGCGAGAGGCTGCACGTCTCTGGACAGAAGCACAGAGCTCCACAGTGAAAGGCCTGTCCTCCACGCAGTCTGCTGGTTGGAAACCACTATATCCACATCATCTGACTTGGCACCAACAGTAGTGCAACAGTTAGATGCGGCAGGGTGTTACTTGTTGAATCGTGGACCGACCTAAGCCACTCCTCAGGACTAGTAGTTGGCAGACTGCGGTCCCTTTGACTAAGAGTTAGGGTTATTTGTATTGCCTTTAGCCGGTCTGCGTGGACGAGCGGTTTTAGGTGCTTCAGTCTGGAACGGCGCGTTGGCAGACTGTGGTCCCTTTGACTAAGAGTTAGGGTTATTTGTATTGCCTTTAGCCGGTCTGCGTGGATGAGCGGTTTTAGGTGCTTCAGTCTGGAACGGCGCGACCGCTACGTTCGCAGGTTCGAATCCTGGTTCGGGCATGGATGTGTGTGATATCCTTAGGTTAGGTTTAAGTAGTTCTAAGTTCTAGGGGACTGATGAGCTCAGATGTTAAGTCCCATAGTGCTCAGAGCCATTTGAACCATTTTTTGTACTGCCTTCATGCGCACTTGTTTTCCTACTGAATCGGTTCTGCTCGAGCAAGCACAATAAGTTCGTGGCTCGGACGTGAAGGAACCGGGCCATTGTAGGTGCAATGGCTCTGTCTTTATGCTGTGTAGGTGCTTTAGCGCCTGTAGTCGCTCTCTTTGGCAACAGTGTGAGGTAACCACCTTTGTGTTGTAGGTGACTTCCTGTTGTATCAGCAAGTAGCCAACGATGCAATAAAGTTCTGGTCTAACCTACTAACGCCGACCGTACGTTATCCAAGGTAGTCATCTTAATTTTTCCCTCTTCACACTAATTACATCAATTTGTGGTGGAACGTAATACCAACCATTATCGCAGGTGATGCAGCTGTGTATAATGAAGTACAATCCCCAAAAAGTTGCACAAATATCTAGTGGTATCTTGGTAAGATTTCAAAGTGGTGCAGAGATTGGCAATTTGCTTTACATTTTAAGGAATGCCAAACTGTACAGATTATTCTAAGACTACAATATCAAGGAGTTACAACTGCCGTCTGTCAACTCTTACCAATACCTGGGTGCAACAATTTGTAGGGATGTGAAATGGTCGCTCGCACATGTAAGGCAGATAGCACACTTCCGTTCACTGGTGAGACACTAGAATGTGTAAACAGTTTGCAAAGTTCAGAATGGTTCAAATGGCCCTCAGCACTATGGGACTTAAGGGGAGCCGGAGGTGCCTATGCTGCCCATGTTAAAATCACTAAGTTTGAGGAACATTTATGAATAAACTACCAAATAGAAAAATTTGAATTTTTTTTACATATAGAGTGGTTTAGTGTTGCAGTTATGACAGAGGGATTTTGGAGTATCTTTTCTAGTTTCCTTCCAATTATTTTTTTTATTAATGACCCAAATTTTTTTACAAATAATTGCTTTATAATTAACTGAAATGAAACTACTGAATATATTGCCAAATGGCTGTGTTACAATGTAAGGTTGACCACTAGGAGTGCTGTATAAAAATTTCATCTCTCTAGCTTTAGTGAATTTTGAGAAAATGTTCCTTATATTCGAAAAATTCTAATTTATGGGAAATGGCTATCAAAGTTTCTCAATAAATTCCTGCACTATAGGATGGATTATCAGGGTCTTCTTCTTCATCCTCCAAAAGCTTCCTCTTCTGTCTTCTTTTCTGGCCTGTTGTTCCATCATACTTCATATGCCTTTCTCTTCTTTCTGCTCCTCTTATCCTTTCTCTGTCAATATTTCTTAGTGCTCATACAGTGTTCACCCCAGCTGTAAATTCTAATGCCTTCAGAACTTCACATTTCACACTGTTCCCTTGGTTGCAGGTTGCTATTGCATCATAAATGCCAAAGTGCAGTGTTTTTATGCTTACAAACACCCTTTTAGCAATCACTTTCCAAATCAAATTGTTTACGCTCTCATTAGGATTCTGCGTCTTTCCGTGTAGACATTTGTGTAACAATTCTGGCTGTGCTAAGTCATGAAAAATTGGTTTTATTGCATTTATCACAGCTGCTGGCAAACCATGTTTGTGATCATAGTCCTTTTTTGCATTATATTTGCACCAGGAATCTTTTGGACACAGGCTGTGTTGAGGGTATTCATTGGAAGATGCAGTATGAAGGAACAATGCCCACACTGCTTTTCGCATGTCACTAACATTACTAGTATTTTGCCTCATAGCATACCCATAGTATCTCTGTAGACGTTCAACCACCTCATCAGTAAGCCTGCCTCTCCCTCCTATTGTCTTTCCATCACTGAGCTTACTTGAACCCAAAGTTTGTTTGAGCCTTCGAAGCCGAGCACCCATACGCTTTTGCACATGCCGAATGCATTCCAACTTTTCAACTACAAATTCATTTCCATATGGTTTCAGTTGCTCTATAGTCTTGAAACCTTTGGAGTCACCATCCCCAAGGTAGTATTTGTACCTAACGTTGTATCTGGGAACTGAATGTTAAAAAATTTGTTTCACTCCATACATTTCCATTGCTCCACTTGATCCACTAAAATTTGCCTCACAGGTTCCACTGTGCTCTCCTTTGATTTTATTTTTGCACCTACAATGTTTTGATAATATTGCAACATTTATCACTTTTGCACTATCACCACAAGTAGCAGTAACAACCCCATTCAGGGATTTGTGACCCCTCTTTTGCCAGGAACCATCTAATGCCACTACCAAATCCCTAGAACCACCGTTCATTTCTACAGATTCCTCCACTGCTTCCTTCATGGTTTTCAAAGCCACATATTCAACAGAGGATCCTACCAGTTCACAGTAGTACCCAAATTTGCTTGGAGGCGATGGCAAGTTCATAATACCACAAAACAGTTTACCAGCAGCAGACCCTTTTCCAATGGATGGAAGACCATACACAAGTCGAACATTCACATCAAACACTCTAGATCGTCCGTTTTCACCGAAGAGACTGGCATGTGAATTGTAGAAAGTCACTTGATACTTGCAACATGCACAGATTATCTTCATCTCACAAGTTATCCAAAGTGCTTTGTTATCTCTAGTTCCACTCCTACACTTGAACACATTTTGCACAGAACACTTGCTTTCAGCACAGAAGATAATAATCCAATATTCAGTACTTCGTTAATATCATCACTGTCACTAACATATTCACGAAATCTGTCACTTCCACCAGTCAGCTTCTTGCTAGAAGATGTCACAGGGCTATGGCCGGCCATGTGTTGCTTAGCGGAAGAACGCACTGTTTCAGTAATTGTAGTATCGCAACTTGGTATTAGTGTTAATTTTCTTTTCCCTACGTTCTTCCTCTTCTTATATAAACGGTTACTAAAACGTGGCATCGTAACCAGAACAACGCTTTACACAAGAAGTATAATACAACCAACAACAGGCGCAACACTGAACTAATTCGAAACGGTAAACAGCAAAGAGACGATGTTCCGCGCTCTTAGCGCTTCATTTGTCACAGAAAACAATGTAGCCAACCATTGCACACTCGCTGTATGCGTAACATAAGGCGCTGGATGCGTAACAGGCCGAGAAAATCCCAAGCAGTTCGCCAGGAAGTCACGAGAGGGTGTTAGATGTATTCAGCGGCCGCCCATTTCCTCTGCAGGCGTGGGAGAAAATGGCAATAACTCCACTTCTAGGGCGAGTAGAACAATAATTCAAAGTTTACATTAAAGAGGAATGTTCCAATTAATTTTCGGTAGCAAAAAAAATCGTAATTTTTGGATATGACCACCTCCGGTTCCCCTTAACTTCTGAGGTCATCAGTCCCCTAGAACTTAGAACTACTTAAACCTAACCAACCTAATGACATCACACACATCCATGCCCGAGGCAGGATTCGAACCTGCGACCGTAGCGGTCGCGCGGTTCCAGACTTTAGCGCCTAGAACCGCTCGGCCACACCGGCTGGCTTTGCAAAGTATATTATAGAATACTGAAGTGTCCCATCAACAACATCGAACAAATGTGTAGAAATAGGACTAACGAGGGATACTGAACGGATAGCATGAGTGGTCCCATGCTAGTCTGGCACATACAAGAGTATCACGTATACGGTAAAATACTGAACTGTTGGATACATGAAGATTGAAGTTAACTCCAATGTGAACGCAAGTTACGCATTTTTCTTTTTTTAGATCTGTGGCGCTAGGTTATCTTCGCTTGCAGGAGGCTGAGCACAGAGTGTGGAGGGGTGGTGTAGAGGAGGAGGAGATTGGTGTTTAACATCCCGTCGACAACAGGCTCATTAGAGACGGATCACAAGCCCGGATTATGGAAGGATGGGGAAGGAAATCGGCCGTACCCTTTCACAGGAAACATCATGGCATTTGCCTGAAGCAATTTAGGAAAATCACGGAAAACCTAGATGAGGACGGCCGGACGCGGGTTTGAACTGTCATCCTCCCGAATGCGAGTCCAGTGTGCTAACCACTGCGCCACCTCGCTCGGTGGGTGGTGTAGAGAATGTCCGAAGACGTTAGTGACGAAGCGGTACCTGTAATAACTTTTATCTTCGGTATGTGTTTACAGAGTTAAAAATGCTAAGTGCGTCACACGGTGACTGGGGATCAGTTTGAGCAGCGAAGAAGTGCTGACGTTCCCCATCATCGAGTCGTGACGTCGAAGCCGTACGTAGGTGAATGAGTGGCTTCCATGCGTCATGCAGCCGGCGGTGTAGACACGGGCAGGCGTGACTCGTTGCGGTACGACACGGCACTAACCCTCAGCACTCTCGCAGACAGCGGGTAGTGCACTTAAGACGATAGCTGGCTCCATGTTTTCATCTGTCCTGAAGGTTGGGGAATGGTAATCATTTGTGGATCGACAGTGACTGCAGCAGATGTTCACGAGTCGGCCATGAGACTGCCACGCCTGGAATGTGTGAGGATAACAACTTGCACGTCGTCTGTGATTGACCTTCCGTGGGAGGAGGACTGACAGCACCTGTCTTCTCCTCATCTGTGATGTCCCAGTAGGCGGCAACGGCAGACAACTGTTGTTTTGAATCAGGTTGGCTGTGTTGAAGTCAGCAAGTGTGTAGCAGGAAGACCATCTTCAAATAGCTTGTCCTGGTTTCATTGCAACTCAGCAGGTCGCCATTCTCTATGGTTCTAGTGGCATGGACACAGTGCCAGCACAGCGGAATGGGTCTTTGAGCACAGGAAGTTTCGCTATTTGAAGGTTCAAATGGCTCTGAGCACTATGGGACTCAACATCTGTGGTCATAAGTCCCCTAGAACTTAGAACTACTTAAACCTAACTAACCTAAGGACATCACACACATCCATGCCCGAGGCAGGATTCGAACCTGCGACTGTAGCAGTCGCTCGGTTCCTGACTGAGCGCCTAGAACCGCTAGACCACCGCGGCCGGCCGCTATTTGAAGAGCCGAGCCCACAACTATGACACAGTTACTCGTATGACAGAATTTTCCCTGGTTTATTGGTCTCATAACCGCTCCTTACCTCACTGTGGTGGTTCGGTAATTATTTTGGGTCATGAGCTAGGATCATTCTGCAACATTTGATTATTAAAGTGTTGCTCTGATGCACAATTACGGAGCTTTATTTCATAATGCCTTATTATGTTGTATTTTGGCGTTTGTGCTTTTGCTACCCTAGCTCGGAGGTTACATGCAATGCTCACCTGTTGCCCGGTCTTCTGCTACATTGGCGCCAGGCCATGTGGACATTCCAACTGGCATACCGGTCACACAGCTGCCTCCTCGGCTCTGCGCTCGCAGTGTAGAACTTTTAAAAAAATTTAGGCTTCTACAACGAAATTACTCTGCACAGCGACAAATTAATGTACGAACTTTGGAATTTAGTAGAACCCAATAACTATAGGTTTCATGGGGGTCACAATGGCAACAAGACTGATTACCGCGCACTCGGGACTGTTTAAGATATTATTCTTCTCAAGCTGCAAATTTAAATTGAGCAAGGAGAGGTAAGTAATGGGAAGCAACCTCTGTTATGCATTTCCCAATGGTTTGCAGAGTATAGATGTTAAGCATCTGATCAAAATAATGTACAATCGATGGCATGTCACGACAGGAGGATCCGAAAGTATAAAAGGCAACAGGGTGTACAGCGTTGTCAATAGAGAAGCAGAATACCAGAACGGGTCGGTTAGCGGAGTGACGTGGCTTCGAATGTGACCTGGTCGTTGGGTAGCTGCCACTGGACCGCTCTTCACTCAAGGTATCTGTAGCAAAGACGGTGTATCAAGCCTCAGGGACTTGCTCCATCTGTTCCTTTACCTTTGTTAACATCAATTCTAGACGAATCATGACGAATTTTTTTAAGGTTTGGTATAGTCGGACCTATGTTTCTACATCTCATCTCTTCTTGAAAAACGCTTCTGAATTTGATTTCATATATCAGATGACTGCAACGTAAGAGCAAGAGATTTTTACAAAAAGCGTTTCCAATCAAAGTACACGCATCTGTAGTTGCTGTTGTATTTAATGCTACTGTATCAAAAAACTAATGAACTGTCAGAGGACTGAAAATGCCATTCAGCGTGAACTTTGTGATCGACTTTTGCCTGTTATTTCAACATTCGAAATCTGCATAAAGTCACTAGTTTGGAACGAGTAGTTGGAGACGAGTTTTTGGCACGAGTATAAAATTTTGTACTTTGGTGACTCTCATCAACATGTGCACTTTAAGCCGTAAAGATCAGCAGTAGTGCCCATTTGTGTTTTGCAGTGCAGCATACGTATCATATTGCATCGACCTAAGAAACTCAAACGAACTGGATGTCAGAAAGAGAAGACTTGTCGGAACAAGCAAAACGCTCAGCGAGTCCAGTCTTGCTGATGCTTGCCTGCATGCCTGCATGCCTAACATGTGACACGTGAAAATCATGACAGAAGAATTTAGATGTGAAAATTAATTAATTGGAGGTTCCGTTGTGCCTAACATCGTCTATGGTAAATAAATTAAACTTTGGGCTTAGGCAAGTGTTGCTGTTGGTTATTTTTGCATAAATGCTTTCCAATATGGTACCAAAAAATTGAGAGCGCTCGGATACTTTACAACGTACCGCAGCACAAGAATTTTGACTAAAAGTTACAACATTTATGAAAATATTGTTGTTGTTGAGAAAATAGATTGTGTGTGTGTGTGTGTGTGTGTGTGTGTGTGTGTGTGTGTGTGCATGTGTGCGTGTGTGCTTACGATATTTTTACCAAGTAATCGAATACTTCTGGGCCTGACACTCAAATCAATTCTTTTGAATATGGCGCCAAAGAAGTTCAGAGAGTTCTGTTACTTTCGATAACCCTGCAAAGTACATTGAAATACGAAAAGTTACATAATGTCTTTGTTTAATACTGAGCAAAAAAATAATTCAGAGTATTCGGATACTTCTGAGCACCCTGTAAAGTATTTTGACTACAAGACACACACTTTATGTAATTTATGTTTGTGTGTTTGTGTGTGTGTGCGTGTCTGTGTGTGTGTGTGTGTGTGTGTGTGTGTGTGTGTGTCTGTCTGTCTTTGTGTGTGTGTGTGGGTGGGTGGGTGGGTGGGTGTGGGTGGGTGTGTGTGCGCGAGCGTGTATGTCTTTGTGAGAGTTCTTAGTATTTTATATTTTTATTATACACTCCTGGAAATGGAAAAAAGAACACATTGACACCGGTGTGTCAGACCCACCATACTTGCTCCGGACACTGCGAGAGGGCTGTACAAGCAATGATCACACGCACGGCACAGCGGACACACCAGGAACCGCGGTGTTGGCCGTCGAATGGCGCTAGCTGCGCAGCATTTGTGCACCGCCGCCGTCAGTGTCAGCCAGTTTGCCGTGGCATACGGAGCTCCATCGCAGTCTGTAACACTGGTAGCATGCCGCGACAGCGTGGACGTGAACCGTATGTGCAGTTGACGGACTTTGAGCGAGGGCGTATAGTGGGCATGCGGGAGGCCGGGTGGACGTACCGCCGAATTGCTCAACACGTGGGGCGTGAGGTCTCCACAGTACATCGATGTTGTCACCAGTGGTCGGCGGAAGGTGCACGTGCCCGTCGACCTGGGACCGGACCGCAGCGACGCACGGATGCACGCCAAGACCGTAGGATCCTACGCAGTGCCGTAGGGGACCGCACCGCCACTTCCCAGCAAATTAGGGACACTGTTGCTCCTGGGGTATCGGCGAGGACCATTCGCAACCGTCTCCATGAAGCTGGGCTACGGTCCCGCACACCGTTAGGCCGTCTTCCGCTCACGCCCCAACATCCAGTGGTGTCGCGACAGGCGTGAATGGAGGGACGAATGGAGACGTGTCGTCTTCAGTGATGAGAGTCGCTTCTGCCTTGGTGCCAATGATGGTCGTATGCGTGTTTGGCGCCGTGCAGGTGAGCGCCACAATCAGGACTGCATACGACCGAGGCACACAGGGCCAACACCCGGCATCATGGTGTGGGGAGCGATCTCCTACACTAGCCGTACACCACTGGTGATCGTCGAGGGGACACTGAATAGTGCACGGTACATCCAAACCGTCATCGAACCCATCGTTCTACCATTCCTAGACCGGCAAGGGAACTTGCTGTTCCAACAGGACAATGCACGTCCGCATGTATCCCGTGCCACCCAACGTGCTCTAGAAGGTGTAAGTCAACTACCCTGGCCAGCAAGATCTCCGGATCTGTCCCCCATTGAGCATGTTTGGGACTGGATGAAGCGTCGTCTCACGCGGTCTGCACGTCCAGCACGAACGCTGGTCCAACTGAGGCGCCAGGTAGAAATGGCATGGCAAGCCGTTCCACAGGACTACATCCAGCATCTCTACGATCGTCTCCATGGGAGAATAGCAGCCTGCATTGCTGCGAAAGGTGGATATACACTGTACTAGTGCCGACATTGTGCATGCTCTGTTGCCTGTGTCTATGTGCCTGTGGTTCTGTCAGTGTGATCATGTGATGTATCTGACCCCAGGAATGTGTCAATAAAGTTTCCCCTTCCTGGGACAATGAATTCACGGTGTTCTTATTTCAATTTCCAGGAGTGTATAAATGGGAAACTACTGTGGATTTTTTTGAACTTGGTGGGCCTTGGCATAAGATATGTACTGCACAGTTACTGGTTGCAAAAATTTTCCTGTCAACAACATCTTGCACTGTTATAGTCTGAATAATATTCCCCGCCATCCACCGTCTTTAATTTTTAATTTTTTCCGCCATCCACCATCTTTAATTTTTAAATTTCTCAACATCTACATCTTGTTGACGACACCCGTTCAGGATCATTGATGACGTGATACGTGCAATTGTCTAGGTCACTGTAGACGTGAAAATGCTCTATCTAGGTTACGAAGTCAAAACCTCAGGATTCGAACCCAGGGCCGAGGGGCATGCAGAATGCCTCTATCTTCCTACTTCTGTTTTGAAACCTTGTTGATGAATGCATTTCTGTCAACATTGTAAGTATGACTGACTTTTGAGGTTAGAGCGACAAAAACGCGTATAGATAAGTCTCACCCCTACAGTGCACTGAAGCTTCTGAATTAATATCAGTCGAATTATCCATTCACATCCACATGGTAATATCAATAAATTATTAATACAACGACTGTGTATACTGCTACAGAGTTGAGTCTTCCGTCATGATACACATTTCCTTTTGTTCAATCAAATCCTCGCAAACAATATGATTTTCTCCTCGTTTCTTGCATTAATGGAGGATGTGACTGCATGAGTGTTTGACTAGAATTTTCGTTTTTGGCATCGATGCTGTAGATAAAACCTAAAAGAACAGAAACTTTCAACAACAAAGAACAACAGAGCCAGTAACACAGAAGGTACACACCCGCATGGTGGAAGGTAGCGACCGAAAGAACATTTTCCCCAATCACGACCTCACCTCTCCCAAGTAATCTTTGGACTTATCTACTGCAGCGCGATGAAAATTATTTGTTATCGACACTTCCGGCCTTAGGGATCGTTTCCCCCCAGTAAGAGCTCTCAACGTTGGACGCTAACTATTCGCCGTTACCAGTACACCACAACAAAGCGTTAGTTAAATTATAGATATCGTGTAGAGTTGTGTTTATTTGTAGTTCTTATCGAGGATTTTCGGCAACTCATTTAACTGTAGCATGCATAATGATTTTTTGCCGTATTGGAAACCCATTCACTATAGTCTGAGAGTTGACGGAAAGAGAGAGATGACAGCCGATGAAGCAGTGCTGTAATGACATATGACAAAATATTATATAACAATTGGTTTAAATCAGAGTATAGACCTACATTCATGTTGAAATGTGTTGGTCTTGAGAAATAAGTTTGTAAGACACTGATTTTCTATTTTACACTTAAAGAAATGAGTGTTTAGTAGACAAATGTAAAGTTTGAAGAATTTCAAACAACTATTAGATTTTTAGGTTTCAAAATACGAGTTGGGCAATAGAATGGACTACAACGCTTATACAACCCTTGTTTCTAAAGCCAGCTTCCTCTGTTGCTGCCTTAAAATCCATTGTTCTTTCAGTGTAGATGATGCCAAAAGCATTGAGGTACCATACTAACTCAATTTTAAATTAAAATGAGAAGTCTGACCTCGAATAAGAAAATTATCCAAGTAGATTCACGTAGGCCCTGCTGTATGCTATCTTGATGATGTTTATAGGCCTGTAATTTCTAATCTTCTTCTTTGTTTAAAGTATTCTAGTTTCCGGCACTCTCAGTATTCCAGTATACTTATTAAATCAACGAAATCGCCAAGAAATGCGGAAATGTTATGATTTGAGTGCTTACCTGCAAAGATTTCGGGAAACGTTTATCAGATATCATTCAAGTTAGTCCATCTTGACCATAGCATTTGCGTTGTTCCTCATATTCTTGACATCACTGGATCGCAAGCACCATTCAGAAGCAGTTTATCCTCACCGTCGAGAAGTTATTCTGGTGCCTGAATTTCAGTTAACTTTTTAACTGTGCAGTTTCAGTAGTTTCTGGAGTGTAATGCAACGCTGATTTTATTGAAATACATATGGTGGTCCAGAGGTACGCGGAGTTCGCCAAATGTTAACTAAATGAACAGCAAAATGTAAAAAAGTACAAATGGCGTTTACTGGTAGTAATTTGGAATTTTCTTTACCCATTGCGTCATATTGGCTTGGAAACCTATACATTCGCGTCTCTAAGGCTTTGTCCGCTTCACAAGTTAAAGCACGGCTGGGACTTAGTAAATAAAATAAGTGTCTCATTTGCTACGCATTGTTTGATAGTCGAATCATCAACTGTTAAAGTTATCAATCCTAAGTTGCACTAGAAATATTAATAAACAAAAATACAGAGGAAAACTCATTATATTGTATGGATGGTAATGAAACGTGGCATAGTGCCATTGGTAAAGGGACTGAGGTTGTGCGTCTACATTTTCTGAGCACTGTATCACTCCATACTCATATATGCCATTTATTCAAACGCAGATTGTTCATTTAACCCCAAAATTACACCAATAACGATTCACTTTGAACATTTTAATAGAACTTCTATTTGAACAATGCTTTCATGTCACTTCGTTTATAGACTTTTTGATGTATTTCAGACGAGGGAGCTAACTTTTCCCCAAATTTTTTGGTCATTTTAAACTTGCTGTAATAATAAACTTTCATTGCGTGCTGGTAGTTGTTCAATGTTTCCTATTTAAATATTTGTATTATTCACGAAATCTGTCATCACTGTCAGTTTAGCACATTTTTCAAACCTTTATCTTTTTCCAATTATGCATTAAAAATTTTCTGTGAACAATTGCCAATATTTAAAACACGAAAATATGAAAGTATGCCACTTGCAAGAATTTGCGATGAGCCAGTGGTTTTCTGGAAGCACGAGAAATAGAATTAATATGTAATTATTTCTGAGTGTTCTGTTCCGTTATGAACTGGCCATGACCGGCCATACTGTATTGCTGTTCCATCATCGACCAAGCTATAACGCTTGATAAAATTTTTAATTGAACAGCAATAGAAATTGTCATTTACTTATCAATAGATATCGAAGACATAAAAGCATGTTTGCTGAAAGCACTTATTCTCTGGATATCATCTGAAGAAAACATCGAGGAGAAGGTAAGTAAACCTACACAACATTATATTATTAGTACTGTATGTCTATTCAGTCCTGTAAGAAACTTGCGGTTATGGGCAATCAAAATACGGTTCTGTCTTTAATACTGTACGAAAGTGCATTGGACAGCTGCCGAAACTCAAACCGAAATTTCAATTTTCTTATCTAGAACTATACTCCCGAAAATTATGCAGTGACTGATAGCAAAGGGCAAATTACAAATAATGCAAAGTAGTATAATATAAACTCCTTTGTAACAAAATAAAACTCAAGAATAAGTATAGTCATAATTTGCAGGTTCTTATGGCATGGAAACGACTTAGTGCTTGTAGCCCGCAAGTAACCCTGGAGGAAGTGCTGGCGGTAGTGGGACCCAACGGAACCCTGCTCAGCGAAAAAGTGCGCGCATATAACAGATCTATAACATACAAGAGAGATTCGTGACGGAAAATGTCACCGACAAGTTACCCGAGGCGAAATCTACTGCCTTTTGTGACAAGGAGAGTAGATGTCTGCAGAATAGCTGAGGAAATACACCAGGTCACTGGCAGTCCGTGAAAAAACAAACAGAAATGGCGTGTAGTGAATTTGAAAACAGAGAGTGGATATCCGCTCTGAACTGGTACACATCAAAAGTCATGTCGGCAAATGATAGAAAAGAACTACTTCATCTTTAATGTCAGGAACAGTGAACACGAAATTATCTTTGTTTTGAGTTGAACAGGCACACATTATTGCAACATCGCTCAATTCCTGATGCTGAAAGGAGTTTTACAGACATGATTATTAGTAAGACATTTCGTTTGCTTTAGATGAAGTACTTAGTTTCTATAAGAAGGCAGTATCAGCATACTGAACAATTTCTGCAGATTACCAGTGCTCTTTACTCATTTGTTACTGAATATACTGATCTGCATGACACAGCTAATTTTTCTTGCGTAGCGTTCTTAATAAGAAAATTACTTCTTAAGCAAATTTGAGGTTTTAGGTACGTTTCTTCCACTTTTCACAGACCATTGTGTCATTACCTATCACTTTTTTCCTTCTCTGATCCTCTCTGGTTCAATTAACCAACTACTTCTTGGGCCTTCCTCGCTTCCTCGTGCCTCATACTGCCGTTCCACTACCCTTCTTGAAATGTGATCCTGATCTCTTCTCACATCTCCATACCTTCGCACTCATGGTCCCTGGACTTTCTTGGACACTGCAGAAACTTTAAAACATATTTAAAAATTTATGTATCCTTTGTTTCTCTGTCACTGTCGCACACTTTTTACATTATTAGTAGTTTCGATTATTCTCGACCAGCTTCAGATCTATGTAGATGCGACAGTGCACTTAGGAACTACTAGTCAGAAAACTTTAAGGGGCTCCGGAACGCCCTATACTTGCAATGTTAAAATAACGCTTATAAATTACATCTTTCCTCACAAAGTATTTGAGGTAGGAAGTTGAACTTTGTACAGATTATTTATTGGAATATGGGCTACAACTTAACACAGGGATTTTCCAAAATTGTAGTTCAGTTATTAAAGATGATTTTTTTCAATTGTAATGAAAATTCACAACATTTTTTTGCAATTTTTTATTTATATATTTAAAAATATACAGTTTTTTGGAAAAAGGCTGTATTAAATTATGCAGAAGGTACTGTGTAACATTTACTGAAAGTTTGAAACAAATATGTTTGGAAGATCCTTAGAAAACATGTAATTAGTATGAGAAAATAAAAGTTTTGGGAATCGAGCGACAAAGATTGGATTAACTTTTTAGTGCATTCCAGGTCCATAGGATGGATTATCTTCATCCTCTGCAAACTCCTCCTCCAGCTTCCTCTTGTTCCTCCTCCTGTTTACTCTTGCTTGTATTTCTAGACTCTTTACAGCCCTGTCAGCAGCCCGAAGGCGTTCCTTGTCTAAAGCAAGCATCGCTCGTACCATGTTAGAACCTATCTTCATTCCCATATTTCTAAATACCTTGCACCTTACAATGTTGCCATCATTGAAAGTCGCAACAGCATCATACACACCAAAGTGAAGTGTTTCTATTCCAACAAATACAGTCTTGGGGATTCTCGACCATATAACACTATTTACACTTTCATTGGGGTTTTGAGTTTTTCCGTGAATACACTTTTTCAACAGTTCAGGTGATGCTAAGTCTCTGAAAATAGGTTTTATCACCTCCATTATTGCATGAGGCAGACTATGCTTATGAGTGTACACTTCACCAGTTAGCAATCCTTTGTTATATTTACACCAACTGTCTTCTTCTTTGGGACACAAGCTATGTTGGGGAATTTCATCGGTTGAAGAAGTATGAAAAAGAAGAACCCAAACAGCCTTCTTCATTTCGTCGACACTTCGTGTATTTTGCCTAATAGCCATTCCATAATAGTTCTGTATTTTGTCAATTACACTGTCAGTTAACCTTCCCTTCCGATCCAACCCTTTACCATCACTGAGTTTTTGTTTTTTGTACGAAGCTTTCAGTCGCCGAAGTCTTGTTCCCATTCGCTTCTGTACATGTCCAATACACTCACATTTCTGCACTACAACATCATCACCATAGGGCTTCAGTCCTTGAACATGTTTGAAACTTTTAGAATCACCGTCACCAAGGTAATTAACATATCGCACTTTATCACACGCCTCAGAACGCTGGAATATACTGGCAACACCAGCCACTTCCATTCCTCCACTACTGCCACTATAGTTAGCTTTGCAATTATTTTCATGTGTACCTTTATATTTTTGTGGACATCTACAATACTTTGATATTACTGCTACATCTAAAACTTTCCCTGTATACATACTGGTGGCAGATACTACACCATGAAGAGATGTGTGTCCACGTTTATGCCAGGTACCATCGAACGCTGCAGTTTAATCTCTGTTACCATTATTTTCCATTACTGCCTCTTCCACAGCGTTCTTCATAGATTCTATACAGACATCTTCTACTTTAGACCCTATTAATTTATTATAGGTCGTAAACTTGGTTGGGGGATTTGGAAGATTCATGATGCCACAGAAAGTTGCACCTGCAGTAGCACCCTTACCAACTAAACGCAAGGAATAAACAAATCTAATGTTGTGTTCGTAGATTTTGCTACCATTTTCTTCAGTTGCAGTTACTGCAACACTGTTCCAAAAGGTGGTCATGTATGAACACTTATCACATTTCAGTTGTATTTCACTATCAAGTCCTACGTGCTTTATTATGGAGAGTTCCAGACCAACTTCACTACAATGAATACATCTTACACAGTTTGAAAAAATTCCTTTGAGAACCGACATATCAAATAGTTCATTCACATCCGATTCGCCCATAAAACATTCATAGTTATCACTCATTGAACCAAGCTTCTTCTGTGAAGTATTTTCTTTCCCACTTTGACTGCTATGGGCAGGGGTACTTGAGAGGTTAGGTTCACTCACTTGGTTATCGTCTTTATTGTTTACAGTAATAACACATACCTTTGGCTTTCCAACATTTCTCCTTTTCTTAAAAGCCTTCAGAGGATTTCTAACAGCTTTACTTTTACTCATTATTATACTTCAACAAAACAGAGACTCAAGAAACAGAATTAATTACGAATATTTTCGAGATAACGACAGAGTAAATAAACATGAAACAATCGACAATCACACCAGCGATATATATTGAACCATCACAGGTTAGCCACAACACATACTTTATCTCACATCACTAAAATGTACCTGAAGAACACGGACGTTAATAATAACACCATTTGACAGCAGTTTAACAGCGCCACAGTGGGTCACGCCCATGTGGAACACATTTCAAAAAAAATTTAAAAATAGTTGTAGTCTTCGGAATTGAATAAATTATATATCTATTGAAAGGTAATAGTCTGCAGATTCAGAAAACGCAAAAAAGTAAAAATTGAACTTTTCATGATTTTGAGCCTTTCCGGAGCCCCTTAAAAAGTGTAAGATTACCTCATTCGTATTCCTGCTATTCCGAGGACTCCACACATCCATCCAAACACCTTCATCATATTTAGATTTAGCGTCATATATTGATATTTAGTAGCTGCCCACTTCTCCGTTATGTGCAGCTATGTGGTCTCTGGCTGTTTTATATATTTATCTGTCTTTGAGGTTGATGTCTCTGTAAAGGATGTATCGGAAATTGATCTGGATTGCAACCTGAGATCTGTATCAGGATTCAGATTACCAATAGGTGCCACTCTTTATTCGAAGTATCTAAAGCAATCTTCTCTATTTGAATTCTCCCTGTCATTAGGACTGTTTCAGTTTCCTCGTTTCCAGGACAATGATAGTCCGTTTCTGTTTCGCTGATTTTAAGACCCCTGCGCTGAAATCTTCAACTCTTCACTTTATAATTTTCTCGTTGCTGCTGAACAAAGCGATATGGTCTGCAAACACTCACAGTCCTCAGGGCTTATTCTCTTGCCCATTCTAACAAGCCAACCATAATTAAACCAACGATGTGGAACGGCGGATCCACGATGCAAGCCAGCTCGGCATGCTATTAATTTGCCAAACATGCAGAGTTCCTTACGTTAGTTTCTCAATTTGTACACACACGTATTATAAATGGTGCTCCATCGTCTCTGGTACTAGCTACTTTCTTAAAAATGCCAAATTTCCTGCCGTGGCACTCTCCCACCAGTGAATTTGAAGACTTAATCTAATGAATCACTGTGGTTGTGCCAAAGTCAAACAGAAGCACCTTTAAAATAAAAAAAATTGATTAGCTTTACTGTTACTATTACTGGTGTGGAATGAAACTAAAAGTTTAGTGTTGCCAGTCACAGCTGATGTATTTCCACAACGAGTTTCAGAAAGTTAAACCCCCATCACAGGTGGATTTGCATTGATTAATCCGCCATACACATATTGTGTTATGACTTTGGGGTAACCTGGGTGGCATCGTCTAGTAGAAGAGCACATAAAAATACTGCATCAGTGGTTGTCTTTGATTGAAAGGGTACAATTAAACATAAACTAAAAATTAAGAATAACGCCAGTGGTAAAAGGCTAGTCTTTCGTGTTATATCACATACACCATCACACTATGTAAACACTGAAGGAAGCAACGATTGTGTCTAGAGTCTACACTACTGGCCATTAAAATTGCCACACGTCGAAGATGACGTGCTACAGACGCGAGATTTAACCGACAGGAGGAAGATGCTGTGATATGCAAATGATTAGCTTTTCAGAGGATTCACACAAGGTTGGCAACGGTGGTGACACCTACAACGTACTGACATGAGGAAAGTTTCCAACCGATTTCTCATACACAAACAGCAGTTGACCGGCGTTTCCTGGTGAAACGTTGTTGTGATGCCTCCTGTAAGGAGAAGAAATGCGTACCATCACGTGTTCGACTTTGATTAAGGTCGGATTGTAGCCTATCGCGATTGCGGTTTATCGTATCGCGATATTGCTGCTCGCGTTGGTCGAGATCCAATGAGTGTTAGCAGAATATGGAATCGGTGGGTTCAGGAGGGTAATACGGAACGCCGAGCTTGATCCCAACGGTCTCGTATCACTAGCAGTCCAGATGACAGGCATCTTAACCGCATGACGGTAACGGATCGTGCAGCCACGTCTCGATTCCTGAGTCAACAGATGGGGACGTTTGCAAGACATCAACCATCTGCACGAACAGTTCGACGACGTTTGCAGCACCACGGACTATCAGCTCGGAGACCAAGGCTGCGGTTACCCTTGACGCGGCATCACAGACAGGAGCGCCTGCGATGGTGTACTCAACGACGAATCTGGCTGCACGAATGGCAAAAGGTAATTATTTTTGATGCATCCAGGTTCTGTTTACAGCATCATGATGGTCGCATCCGTGTTTGGTATCATCGCGGTGGACGCACATTGGAAGCGAGCATTCGTCATCGCCATACTGGCGTATTACCTGGCGTGATGCCATTGGTTACACGTCTCGGTTACCTCTTGTTCCCATTGACGGCACTTCGAACTGTGGACGTTACATTTCAGATGTGTTATGACCCGTGGCTCTACCCTTCATTGCCGGCCGGTGTGGCCGTGCGATTCTAGGCGCTTCAGTCTGGAACCGCGTGACCGCTACGGTCGCAGGTTCGAATCCTGCATCGGGCATGGATGTGTGTGCTCTCCTTAGGTTAGTTAGGTTTAAGTAGTTCTAAGTTCTAGGGGACTGATGGCCATAGATGTTAAGTCCCATAGTGCTCAGAGCCTTTTGAACCACATTTCAGCAGGATAATGCAACACCGCAGGTTGCGGGTTCTGTACGGGCCTTTCTGGATACAGAAAATGTTCGGCTGCTGCCCTGGCCAGCACGTTCTCCAGATCTCTCACCAATTGAAAACGTCTGGTCAATGGTGCCCGAGCAACTGATTCGTCACAATAAGCCAGTCACTACTCTTGATGAACTGTGGTATCGTGTTGAAGCTGTGCGGGCAGCTGTACCTGGACACGCCATCCAAACTCTGTTTGACTCAATGCTCAGGCGTATCAAGGCCGTTATTACGGCCAGAGGTAGTTGTTCTGGGTACTGATTTCTCAGGATCTATACACCCAAATTGCGTGGAAATGTAATCACATGTCACTTCTAATATAATATATTTGTCCAACGACTACTGGTTATCATCTGCATTTCTTCTTGGTGTAGCAATTTTAATGGCTAGTAGTGTAATAAGTGTGGAGTGACCGAAATATTCAAAACAAACTTTCAAAACAATATGGAGAACTTTCAAGTCTATATACGAATAAAACTTAAATATTTGTAGTGGCAACAGATTCTGTTCTGTCAGGTTTACACAGCTGAAAATATCTCCTGTTGGAGCACAAAAAGGATAAATTATCATCTTTGAACGACTTTGACAGAAGAGTGGGAAACCAGCTCTCTCAGTCCTATTCCTCCTTCCTCATCAAAAACTTTGGCTTGCGAACGTGTTCGAACTCTTTTAACACAGAACATTCTAAATCCTTTCATCGAATCTCTCTTTGTAATTAACCCTTCATATTTACCATCTTTCTCTCACTGTCACTGTCTACATGTGCCTCTCTTCCATTGTCTCCATTGTCTCCTATTGGCACTTTCTCCATCTAACGCTCGCACTGTCGCTGTCTTCATTCCTTTGTCTTGCTCTTCCTTACCAATGTCTCTTTCTCTACCACTTTCACGGTCTCCCTGTCACAGTGTTGTTCTGTATATCCAATTGCCACTGTCTGTTACTTTCCCTTTTATAGGTAGCTGCCTTTCTCTTCAGCTTCCATTTTCACCTCCCCAAACATGTCTACAGTTAGCTCTGGGTTTTGAGCCCTAGACCGGGAAACTTTAACTCGTGAGTATAGGGGACTGGGGGAAAGGAGCAAAGTTATTCGTGTCAAAGTTCGGCGGCCTGTGGGGATTCCAGACACCCCAAGCCTATGTAGGGTCTCCACGCACCTGTCTATTACTTTTACACTGTCTCCTCTCTCTTTTGATATCACGGCTACTACCTCCAATTATCTCTCTTCCTCTTTTACTACTAATGTCTCTCACTGACTATCACTATCTCCTCTCTCTTTGGCACCCACTGCTGTTGTCTTTATTCATCTCTCTTTCTGTTTCACCGCCATTTTCTCTCCCCACCAACAATATCTCCTCTCTCTTTCTCTCCCACTGTCACTGTGTCCTCTTACTTCCATCCTCACTGTTTCTCTGCTGCCCTTTTTCAGCACAAAAAAATGCACGAATACAGGAAAGCGTAATGAGGATTGAGGCAGATGTTTCTCCACTTTTCTGGCAGTCTTTTAAAAACGAGCATATTCGCCTGTTTTGACGGAAATAGAAAAACATATGATTATAATCATTAGTAATCAATAAGAACGCTGCATGGCTGTGTAAAACATGCAGTTGCCTCGTGTTAAATTAGATGCAGCAGATTCGTAATATAAAGCAACTACAAATCGTCCAAACATGCCGTAGCTGCCTGCAAGTACTGATAAGAACAGTGTCATACGTCACACTTCCTCCACACTATCAGAAGTCGCTGGGCGCGGCAGGAAGTAGCGCGCCAGAAAACAGCAATGGCGGACCGGAAAGACCCTTTTCCAGCGGACCGCGCTTAGTTAGAAATATAGCGCGGTCCTGCGAGCTCTAGCAGCAGCCAGGCGAACCTCGTTCAAGGTCAGCCGCCTTACGTAGCTGCTGCTTGTAAATGAGCACAGCCATGCATTAACACCCACCCACCTCCCCAGGTGTCGGAACCCCTGCAACCTATTGATAGAATTAATCAATAAGCAATTAAATAATGGATCTAAAAGATAAAACTTTTAAATAAAAGTAGACGAATACTTTTTAAAAAAAATCTCACGAGATAGATAAGAAGATAGAGAAGATAGACGTACTTATCAGCTGGCTCCGCTCTTTTTCCTGTTGCAGAATGGTTTGCTGCTTATATGAAATAATTCTGTAGGTTAGTAAAGTTTTGACAGATTATTTATATACTTCAACACGTGTATGTATTTTTACACACAAATAACAAATAAGTACGCATAATGTAAGGTTAAAACAAATTTGTCTCTTATCCAACGCAAGTTCACTTTACATTACTTTACACAAAATGTACAAAATTTTTTGGTTACACCTACAGTATACCATAAATTGCTGTCTTTCACTTGAAAGTACAAAGAATTACGAGAGATAAAATAATTTGTCGTAAGGCACTTTACCCGCCAGATGGTACCACTGAATAATTCCTAGGCCAAGACAGCCAAATAAGGGTGAAGTACCCATTATACAAAGGCAGTGCATCATAAGGTTTTACTGGTGAAAAAATTACGTTTAAAAACTCTTGCGATGACTCCAGAACCCTTCAAATATGTTCGCTACGTCAGTTACAACTCTATTTACGATTCAGACCGGATATTACGTGCATATTTTCTGTGGATACGTACGATTGCATTGAACGTCTGGAGGTCGGTAACAGATGAAGATATCGGGAAGAATTTCAGGTTCTTCGAGATCATCTTAAGAATATATGGTAAAAATTTAGACGGCTTCCGACTAACAGAAATTATGGAAGTGGCCATACCCACAATTTCTACTTTGGGTTTCAAAAATCTTTGTTTATAGGGTGCATCTTGATAACAGTTAAAGACTTTCGAAAACGGGAATGTCTAAAGAGGGTAAAGTTAAATTTGGCTCCTTTTTCTGTGGTTAGCTATTTATATGATTGCAGCCCACGGTGCAAAAACGGCTAAAAACGGTGTTTGTGGTTCTTTGCATGAGTACGGTAAATTTGAACATCTGGATTTAGGTAATGGATGATCAGATCGAAAAATATTTCGAATTTTCCCGAGGACATCATCTTGAGAATGGTTGGTTCAAATGGCTCTGAGCACTATGGGACTCAACTGCTGTGGTTATCAGTCCCCGTAGAACTTAGAACTACTTAAACCTAACTAACCTAAGGACATCACACACATCCATGCCCGAGGCAGGATTCGAACCTGCGACCGTAGCAGTCCCACGGTTCCGGACTGCGCGCCTAGAACCGCGAGACCACCGCGGCCGGCATCTTGAGAATATATGGTAAAAATTTTGACATTTTGCCAAGAGTGAAAATTACCTAAGTGGCCATCCCCGCAATTTGTACTTTTGGTGTCTAAAAATCATGGTTTTTGGGTTTTTCCACAAACCGCCCATGAACAAACGGTGCTTTGATAGGACGTCTAAGGCCCAACATAGACAACACCCGGTAAACCCGGAATGGAGAAGTAACCGACTTGGTCCGTTTGCCTGGGCTGGGGGAAGTGTGTAAAGTTTCAATGTACTGTGCTGTAGGATAGCTACAGTGTGACCATTCTTCCGACACGTTTAGGAATGATCTTTAGGCCAAGATCTATCCAAAAACTCGAACCATTATCTGTGAGATAATTAGAAATAGATATATTACCCCCTGAAATACTATATTTCACTCTCGGCTTTTTGTAATATATTGGTACCGTACATTGTCTAGCACGGACCGATAGTGTGATACTTTATACCCATTTAAGTAATCAGGTTAGCATGTTGGAAAGGTTAAGCGTAAAGAACGTGTGAAACTCTGATGTTGGTAATGGCGATAAAATATGTATTCCTAATGACTGCAGAGGTCCGGAGAAGAGTGTACTTGAAGATATTACGTTTTCTATCTTTGATTAAAATCGAAGACAAGAAAATAAATACAAGAAAGAGAACAATTTAGCATACGGAACTATCTGTCACCAGAAAATGGTGCAAACGAAAATACAAGAGATGCCGTCAATCGTCTGACCTTTAAATTGGTATTTAACTTTCCTTTGCCGATCCCTTCATTTTACATATTGGTGACGTGTGTGTAAGTGTATGTATGTGTGTGTGTGTGTGTGTGTGTGTGTGTGTGTGTGTGTGTATGTGAGTCTGAGGCCACGATTGAATGACACAGCGTAAAAGGAATGGGAGAAGGAGCGCACAGTCTTTATTATGATAGAGCGCTATTTATTAAGATTACATCTATTACATATCCTATATCAATAGTGGTAGGACTAACACATGGATTTTTTGTCATTTTTTATTTGTTTTCATAGCTGAGTCCTGCTATGAATCCCTCTCTTGCGCCCGTCTTTTCAAATAAGTGCTAAATTAATTCTGTGGTATACTTCAGTCTCTGTTTCATCCTACAATTTTTGCTCTCTGCTGTTTACTCTAGATTCACAGTGGCTATGCTCTTATGTCGTAACATATATCCTACTATCCTACCACGTCTTCTTGCGAGTGTTTTCTATACTTTTCTGTCTTAGACTATTCTGCGGAACACCTCCTCATTCCTTATCTTATTAGTCCGCATTAGTCAACATTTTTCCATACCATCACATATGTAATAATTTGACCCTCTTCTTGTGCAGTATTATCACAGTCCATGATTCACTACTATAGACTGCTCCGTTTGTATCGTACATTCTTACACAGGTCTTCCACAAATTAAGGCCTTAGTTTCATAATAATAGATCTCTTTTCTCCAGGAATGCAATCTTTGCCTGCGCTAGTCTTATTTTTATGTCCTCCTTGGTTCGCCCGTCATGCGTTTGTGATACTTCCATTTCCGCTTTTCTTCATTACTTTCGCCTTTCTTCGGTTTTAGCATTTGCTTACTAGCTGTTCACTTCATTCGACTTTCACACCAGTGTTATCAGTGAATCTTATTATCATATCTTTTCACACTACATTTTAATACCAATTTTGAACCTTTCTCATAATTTCGTCAATTTCTTTTCCTTCGGTGTATATAGGTAAATGTGTTCTGTTGCTTCAAAGGTGACAGAAATCCTTCCCTTCCTCTGTTTGACGTTAATTTTATTACTAATATCAATTTTGCTACTCTCCGTTACTTTCACCTTCCTTCGTTTACGTTCAATCCACAATGTTTCCTCAGTAACCTAGACATTCATTTCAACTTTCACTGCGGATAGTGAATCGTGAATCTTATTATCATATCACTTAACCTTCCATTTTACTATCATTTATGAACCTTTCTTTTCATTTCCTCATATATTCTTCGGCGAACCGCAGGTTGACCAGTTGGTACAAAAGACTGCACCCCCGTTTACCACCGTTTTTAATATGAGCTCTTCGTTCTCGGTCTTCCATTCTTATTGTTCCTCTTGGTTCCTATACTCATTTTATTTTATCCGCTTCTCCCTACAGTTTTCTCCTCTTTTTTCACAATTTCCAATGTTCTGTGTAATATTCTCGTTTGAAACGTGGATGAACGAGACGTTAAGTCGATTGTGCGACTATTTTCACACTTATGTGGCGTTGCTATCCACAGGAATGCATGGCTGATACTTTTCCGAAAGTCTAACCGTGTGTCTGCAGTCCCATAGATTCTACACACCTTCTTGAAGAAACGTTTGGTTGTCACTTCCCCAGCGATTTCCGAAATTCCGAAAGTATGTTATCTATCCTTTCTAACTTACTAGATCGCATGTGTGTTAAAATCTGTCCTTAACACTGGCTCCCTTATGTCTGCCATATCGACTCCCATTTCTTCTTCTCTCACATCATCCGACATTTCCTCCACTTCGTGGAAGCCTGTAATGCACTCTCACCAACTATACGCTCCCATCTTTGCATTTAGCAGTGGAATTCCTATTGTAATCTTAATGTTATTTCACTTGCATTTAATTTTATCGAATATTATTTTGACTTTCCTGTATGCTGAATTAGTTCTTCCGACGACCGTTTTTTTTTCTTTGCTTTTTTCCTGCTGATGTTTCGCTCTGTTCCCTTGCACTTTCTACTTATTTCATTGTTAAGCAACTCATATACCCTTTCACGAGTATTTTCCTCAATAATTTTGTATTTCTTTCTTTCGTCGACAAACTGAATTATTTCTTCCGTTATCCAAGGTTTGTTTGTAGCTCCTTCCTTGATCCTACTTTCTTAATAGCCCTTTCAAGAGATATCTATTACACTTTACACGAGCTGACTGGCATGGTACTCATTATAGCTGTACCTGCTGCCTCAGTTAACTTCAAACACAGTCAACTTTTCTCAATACTTCAGTGTCCCTTCCGGACTGATTCCTGAAGACAAGTCTCCTGTTCACGTTCAGTAAATTGTGATCTTACGCCTTGTAATCCAGTATCTGATTTTGGAATCTCTGTCTGACCATGGTGTGGTCCAACTGGAATCTTCCTTGGTCCTCGGTCCTATTCCAAGTATACCTCCTCTTCTTGTGATTTTCGATCAGTGTTTTCGCTACTACTAACAAAAAATTTATTAGAGGACTCAGTCTTGCTCTACTTACATTCTTTCTACCAACCGCGAATCTGTCCCTGCTATCACATTCCAGTCTTCAATGATAGTTACATTAATATCATCTGTATACTCTGAACTATCCTTTCAATATCCTCATACACATTCTTTATCCCTTTATCATCTGTTTGTGACGTCAGCACGTATACCAGAACTATTGTTGTTGGAATCGGTTTTCCTATCAATACTGAAGAGAGTAAATCAGTCTCTGAATTGTTCACTGTATGTCACTTTGCGCCTTATCTTCCCATTCATAACGAATACTAATCTCACCATCACATTTTCTGCTGCTGTTGATTTCAATCTGTTTTCAGCCGACCATTACTCCTTATCTTCTTTCTATTTCATTTCACTCACTCCCACAATATTTAGATTGTACTTTCCCCTTTGGCTTTTTCAGATATTCTAGTTTCCCTCCTACGTTGAAATATTTGACATTCCAGGATGTGCCCTCCGGTTCGTTATTTGATTTTTTTCTCATAGTCACCTCTTCCTAGGCAGTTCCCTGCCGCAAATCTGAATTGGTGACTAATCCGGAATATTTTGCCAGTGGGTAGTCATAATAACAGCTTTCCAAATACAGGCCACATATCCTGTGGATACTCATTATATTTCCTTAGCACAGTGATTTCTGTTTCATTCTGCTGCTGAATGTTAGTCATTGCTGCTACTTCTGCCTTCTGGAGGCAGTTTCCCGCTCCAAGGGTAATAGCTTTCTGTGGAACTCTGTACGCACCCTTTGGAAAGGCCCTTGACAGAACGAGGATGACTTCTCACACCTGTAGTCTTCAGCCACCATTGCCGACGATCTTTATTCACAATTTATTCATTGGATGGTGTCGAACCTGGAAGGCAACCACAACATAAAGTAGCATCCGCAGAACATTTTCTCATGCCACAGTTCACAAAATAGCAGCATTCCGGTATATGGTCGACAGAACAATCCAGCTGTCTCTCTTGAAGTTTAAAACAAGCAAGGAATGGAAACACTATCACGAAAAGCTCTTGCAAGCGGTTTTAGCAGCTTTACAGTAGAAACATTGCGACACTCAAAATGGCGAAAGAATCAAATCACAAAAAAGACACAGAGGACCAGATCACCCCTACAACCCCATTGACGGGTAATATTTGAAATCACATTGCCAAAGTCGTAATCTTATCTTCTATCGATGATAAGATTCGACAGAAATTACATTACTGCAGCAACACAAGAAACCTCCAGACCAAACGCATGCACACAAAATTTAATCTTTGGACCGTTGCCGATTATACATGGGCCAGACAGGTAGATTATTTGAAAACAGGTACAAGGAATACTTCTCACCACTAAGAAACGGTAAACATAACACACCAGCACTATTATTTTATGTAAATATGACAGAAAAAAATCTGTGGCCACTGAATACATTTACACTGCTGGTTTTCTTCATCTGTGCTACCAAAAAGCTCCATATAGTTTTGAGACTTGTTTCAAAATAATGTTTTGTTTTGCGATATATTCTTTACAGCTATTACATTCTAGACACCACCTTTACTCCCTTCAGTGCTTACGCAGCTTGATGGTGTATGTCAAGTAACACGTAACACGACATGAAAAACACCCGCAGACGACTGGAAATATTTTTACGTCACCAAAGACTTCCACTAAATTTTACCCATGTACTGAAACATTGTTTCTTTTTTACTCTTCTAGTCTGTGCCACCGAATGCCCCGTATTCATATCGCAACACATGACTGTGTTAATATACTCAAATCTACCTGATGATGAAGATATAGACACGCCGCGCCCTGGAAATAAATAAATTGTGAGTGACGGTAGTGTACTTGTTGGTTTATTAAATATCAAAAATATCTTAGAAACTTCAATAAATGTGCCTAGGAACTACAGACAGACCATATCACGAGGTTTTTACTTTACAGTTGCGACTTAGAGGGTAGAAATGTTTCGTTTCAGCTCCACGGTCTGCTGAACGATGTATGGTCGGTAATCTTATGATTCTAGTTCTCCATTGGAGCGACCACTCGCTTTAGTACTTTGTCGCACTTGTGTGAAAAGTTTATACGTTCAACAGCAGTAATCATTCACCTACATCAGCACTCTGCAAGTCACGATTAAGTACCGAGCAAAGGCAATTCATTAAAGTATAGGACGTAGGTCGTCAATAAATTTCGGCGAGAAACAAGAATTTGTTCGATAGTCCTTCAAATCAACAGAATTCAGCAATAAATATTAGCATTCTAGTGCACTGATTGGGACATGAATACCTAGTGCAGCATGACTGCGTGAGAGTGAGATCTTGGCTGCAGTATTTTTTTTTTCAAATAATTTTGCAGATTTGAACACTATAAACTAAGCTGAAAGTAATCACAGATTACCGCTAAAGTTTCTGATGGTTCACTCTAACTTGCTGAAGTTCGGCGCACTGCACGCAATTTCTGCTAAGTCTAACGCGATATGCCACACGAATAAGTCGGAGTTCTGTGCCACTGTGCGCTGATTTTTACCAAGTCTGAAATTTACGCTTCTGCACGTAATTATTCGAAGTTCACCTCTGCAGTATTCCATCTGCCCCAAAGTCTGTCTCCGTAACTTTCACTCGACTTTCCAAGTCACAAAACACGCGAATCCTTCCCAGGCATCCCAGATTCACACGAAGTTCCCCACTCTGCGCGCCCGGTCCCTATATATCCTCTTTCTCCATATCTCATACTTTCAGTGCCCAAATATATAAAAATGAAGATAAAAAAACTTACAACCCACATTAAACTACTGCGACCACAGCGTGGCGCTTCCAAAGCTGCATCTGCTGCCATCAAACACGACGGTGTTTGCGTTTACTGTTCGCCTTCAGCAGTCATTCATGAACTTTGTCTTATATAAGATGCTGTACTTTGATTGATTAAAAAGATATTATTAAAAAGAAGCATGAGCCCATTTCTCCGATCAGTTTACTGGAAATAGCCAAATGTCCCTTACTTGAATTATCCTTACTGGAAATGAAAATTAATTATATTTAAGAATTACAGTATAATTAATTATAAGAGAAATTACTTAAATACATTTACAATTACGACAAACAAATAGTTGAACTGTGAAAACATTTCCCATATCATTCGCTGTAGTGTGATGTGCGTTACTGCTATTACATTTTTCCGAGAAAGTTACTAAGTTTCAAAGAAAATGTTGCAACGCTCTCCTTACCTTTGGCAAGAATCGTCCATTTGGTATCCAAAGCAATGTGCCCTTTTTTTAAAATTGGGTATTTTTACTAAGTCATATGGTGTTCTCGGTTATTGACCACTATTTACTGCGTTGAACGTATCGGGATTTTACAGTGGTACAATACTGAAATGGTAGTGTCTACATTAGCACCTCGTGGCACCAATGAAGTGTACGTATAGTTTCGGGAGGAAAACTTCTGGCAATTTCACCGGATACGCTAGGATGGCGCACGCGTAGCCAGTTCTGGCTGCCTCGCGCGCTCACGACCGTAATCCCCCCCCCACAAGTCACACATGAAGAGTACCATTAAATCAGTAGTACAGCAGATACAATAATATGACCGCAAACAACAGGTGTTGTTCACAAAGGAGGGTCTTGAACTCTGTAAGGATGCGGTTTGAGGCTGACAATGACGAGTATTACAAGCCAGTGAAGGACTTCGCGATTCTGCTGTTCAAGTTTGGCTTTCCGTTCCGAAATCTACTCTAGGGGAGACAAAGGTGCATACATCAGGGAATTACCTAATTATTAAGTTGGATCAGGGCATTGATGAAGAGCAACCTCAGGCTGCACAAGACGAAAATGTGAATAGTGAACTTCCACCAGCTGAATATGGTTGCGATGATACCTCTCGATTGGAGGACGTTGTTAAATTTGTTTCATGTGCTGTTGCCAGAGAGTGAAAATCATTCCTCATTCTATGAATGCTGCAGTTGATGACTGTACTAGTTGTCATCTTATTTAAGTCATTTGATTGTAAGATAATTAATTTTTATTACTGGTTTTGTCTAATCAATGAGAAAGAGAGTGGTCCCTAGCCAGCGACATTGACATCTACTGTCACCTCGCAGGGATAGTCAACCACGTAGGCGAGAAACACATGTCTGAACATCAATTCAGATGCTAGCCAACCCTATAGGATACGCTGTTGATCACGTACGGGACCTATTCAGTCTTCCATATCTTAAAAGCGTCACTCGCGGTCACAACATTAATTATTCTGTACAGATGTGAGCGCATTGTGTCGGCGCTAAGCCAAATCGAACATGAGCAAATTGTTGGCACTCCTGTAGTGGCTACTTCCGTAAACAAGGTAGCCGAAGCGTTTCGTGTGTAAAGGCGCACCGTAGAGAAGATTTATATTGCATACAGAGGAAGCGAGCAAACATCATCTGCTATGTCACACCGCGGACGGAATTGTACGTTGAGTAATTGTGACAGGCGGTCATTGAAAAGGATTGTCACTAAAAACAGGAAGACGGAGCTTCAAAAGTCACTACAGAACTTAATGGCCCACACGCGAACCCTGTCAACACCGAAACAACACGAACAAAGCTCCATTAGTATGAAACTGCAGGGTAGGCTGGAATTCCTAACCACTCAACTGTACTGCTTATACCCGTAACAGCAAAACGTGCTGCTGAAGCCATACAAACTGGACTGTGGAGCAATGGGAGAATGTTATATGGTCGGAAGAGGCTTATTTCACAGTGTTTCCAGCTTATGGACGAGTTTACGTTCCAAGAGTGAAACATGGTGACGGTTTGGTAATGACTTGGGCAGCCATATCGTGGCATTCCATGGGCCAGAAGATTGATTTACACATCACGTTACTGCCAACCATTATGTGACCATATTTGCCGATCAGGTGCATTCCTTGGTGCAATGTTTGTTCCGCAGCGGTTATGCAGTGACCTGAGACGATAGGGACTCTGTTCACACAGCTCACTCGGTCCACGACTTGTTCTGTCAGCACGAGGATGAAGTGTCGCACCGTTTGTGGCCAAAACAGTCAACAAATGTGACTAACATTGAGCAGCTGTGATCTACTTTGAATAGAAGGATAAGTGACTGCTTTCCACCACCACAAACGGAACCTGTTTTCCTGTACCGTATGAGGGATGGTAACGTGTTGTGTTCCTTGTGTTTCCAGCCGCGCGAGATAGCCGTGCCGTCTGAGGCGTCTTGTTACGGTTAGCGTGGCTACCTAAATCGGGGAATCGAGTCCACCCTCGGGCATGGGTGTGTGTGTTGTCCTTAGTGTAAGTTAGTTTAAGATAGATTAAGTAGTGTCATTTAATAGTCATGGGTGTCTGGAATTCAGTAGTAGGAAAAGGAAGAGAAGGAAACGTAGTAGGTGAATATTGATTGGGGGTAAGAAATGAAAGAGGAAGCCGCCTGGTAGAATTTTGCACAGAGCACAACTTAATCATAGCTAACACTTGGTTCAAGAATCATAAAAGAAGATTGTATACATGGAAGAAGCCTGGTGATACTGACAGGTTTTAGGTAGATTGTATAATGCTAAGACAGAGATTTAGGAACCAGGTTTTAAATTGTAAGACATTTCCAGGGGCTGATGAGGACTCTGACCACAATCTATTGGTTATGAGCTGTAGATTAAAGCTGAAGAAACTGCAAAAAGATGGGAATTTAAGGAGATGGGACCTGGATAAACAGACTAAACCAGCGGTTGTACAGAGTTTCAGGGAGAGCAGAAGGGAACAATTGGCAGGAATGCGGGTAATAAACAAAGTACAGGAAAGATGGGTAGCAATGAGGGATGAAGTAGTGAAGGCAGCAGAGGATCAAGTAGGTAAAAAGACGAGGGCTACTAGAAATCCTTGGGTAACAGAAGAAATATTGAATTTAATTGATTAAAGCAGAAAATATAAAAATGCAGTAAATGAAGCAGGCAAAAAGAAATACAAACGTCTCAAAAATGAGATCGACAGGAAGTGCAAAATGGCTAAGCAGGGATGGCTAGAGGACAAATGTAAGGATGTAGATGCTTATCTCGCTAGGGGTAAGATAGATACTGCCTACAGAAAAATTAAAGAGACCTTTGGAGAAAAGATAATCACCTGTATGAATATCAACAGCACAGACGGAAACCCAGTTCTGAGCAAAGCGGGGAAAGCAGAAAGGTGGAAGGAGTATATAGAGGGTCTATACAAGGGCGATGTACTTCAGGACAATATTATGGAAATCGAAGAGGATGTAGATGAAGATGAACTGGGAAATATGATACTGCGTGAAGAGTTTGACAGAGCACTGAAAGACCTAAGTCGAAACAAGGCCCCCGGAGTAGACAACATTCCATTAGAACTACTCACAGCCTTTGGAGAACAAAGCCTAACAAAAGTCTACCATCTGGTGAGCAAGATGTATGAGACAGGCGAAATACCCTCAGACTTCAAGAAGAATATAATAATTCCAATCCCAAAGAAAGCAGGTGTTGACAGATGTGAAAATAACCGAACTATCAGTTTAATAAGTCACAGCTGCAAAATACTAACGTGAATTCTTTGCAGACGAATGGAAAAACTGGTAGAAGCCGACCTTGGGGAAGATCAGTTTGGATTCCGTAGAAATGTTGGAACACTTGAGGCAATGGTGACCCTTAGACTTATCTTAGAAGCTGGATTAAGGAAAGGCAAACCTACGGTTCTAGCATTTGTAGACTTAGAGAAACCTTTTGACAATATTGACTGGAATACTCTCTTTGAAATTCTGAAGGTGGCAGGGGTAAACTACAGGAAGCGAAAGGCTATTTACAATTTGTACAGAAAGCAGATAGCAGTTATAAGAGTCGAGGGATATGAAAGAGAAGCAGTGGTTGGGAAGGGAGTGAGACAGGTTTGTAGCCTCTCCCCGATGCTGTTCAATCTGTATATTGAGCAAGCAGTAAAGGAAACAAAAGAACGGAGTAGGTAATGAAATCCGTGGAGAAGTAATAAAAACTTTGAGGTTCACCGATAACATTGTAATTCTGTCAGAGACAGCAAAGGACTTGGAAGACCAGTTGAACGGAATGGACAGTGTCTTTAAAGGAGGGTATAAGATGAACATCAACAAAAGCAAAACGAGGATAATGGAATGTAGTCGAATTAAGTCGGGTGATGCTGAGGGAATTAGATGAGGAAATGAGACACTTAGAGTAGTAAAAGAGTTTAAGGACTTGGAAGACCAGTTGAACGGAATGGACAGTGTCTTTGAGGGTATAAGATGAACATCAACAAAAGCAGAACGAGGATAATGGAATGTAGTCGAATTAAGTCGGGTGATGCTGAGGGAATTAGATTAGGAAATGAGACACTTAAAGTAGTAAAGGAGTTTTGCTATTTAGGGAGTAAAATAACTGATGATGGTCGAAGTAGAGAGTATATAAAAAGTAGTCTGGCAATGGCAAGGAAAGTGTTTCTGAAGAAGATATATTTGTTAACATCGAGTATAGATTTAAGTGTCAGGAAGTGGTTTCTGAAAGTATTTGTATGGACTGCAGCCATGTATGGAAGTGAAACGTGGACGATAAATAGTTTAGACAAGAAGAGAATAGAAGCTTTCGATATGTGGTGCTACAGAAAATTGCTGAAGGTTCGATAGGTAGATCACATAACTAATGAGGAGATATTGAATAGGATTGGGGAGAATAGAAGAATTATAAATTAGAGGACTTTGTGGCACAACTTGACCAGAAGAAGGGATCGGTTGGTAGGACATGTTCTGAGGCATCAAGGGATCACCAATTTAGTATTAGAGGGCAGTGTGTGGGGTAAAAATCGTAGATGGACACCAAGAGATCAACACGCCAAGCACATTCAGAAGGATGTAGGTTGCGGTAGGTACTAGGAGATGAAGAAGCTTGCACAGGATAGGGTAGGATGGAGAGTTGCATCAAACCAATCTCAGGACTGAAGACCACAACAACAACAACAACAACAAGTAGTGTGTAAGCCTAGGGGCCGATGATCTCTGCAGTTTAGTCCCACAGGAACTTACCACGAATTTTTTGTTTTTCCTAGTACAACCAAAATGCAAGAACTTTTAAAGGAAGCACGAACATGGATGTCATAGTTTGGTTCTCGTCGCTGTGGGGACAGCTTGGAATAGCATTGTCATGCTTGTTCTTCCACCGTGTTCAGTGAACCTACGCACGATATGAATATCAGAAAACTCTTCGTCTGTAAGTTTCTGTCCATAATACACACTCCCAGAAAATCAAATCTGATACAGAAGTGAATTGTAAATTCTGTAGTACCGTGAGTGAAAGAAACAAGTTTGTTTACAAATAATAGTCACAGCTTACATCGCCGACATTGCACTGTTGAGGGGATAATTCCAGCGCGGTACAGATGTAAAGATAAATGAGGGTAATAAATCAAACGAACTGCAATTATTGTCTAACGACCGACCGGAGACAACAGGGCCCTCACAGCCGAAATATTCGCAAAATATTGCCGGACAACAGGGCCACGTCTATGCGCAGGATATATAGGGTGTTTCAAAATTCCTGTTGTCGGGTTCTAGTCATTGTGAAGGTAACGTAGTAGATAAAATTTTGATGGTTGCACTGTTTTGATGTTAAATAAGTCTGAAGACAGAATAGGGTGACCATATTTTCCACGTCAAGAAAAGGAACATCTTCCCAAAATTGGCATAAAAACGGTACAAAACGGGTCATTAGACAAAAAGAAAATATTCTGCATAAATGACTGCGTCGCTTCACTAAAATAAATGAAAGCTTAAGTTTATACATACCAAAAGGGGTTTATTTTAACAAAACACTTCGAAACAGGCTTGTAATGGCACTGTATCTTATGATAATTCATTGTTTTTCCAAGAACTGATTATACAATAAATCAAAATATTGGGAAATTGATAGAATGATTTCTAACAAATAAACACTGACGTAGACATCAAAAATCTGTATACCGTGTAGCTACTTATCAGAAACAGTGCTACTAATGCTGTACTTATCAGAAGGCCTGACATCTTTCAAAACCTTTGAACTGGTTAATAGCAAATTGTAAAAGTCCTTCCATGTAAGCTCTTGATAATGAGTCTTAACGATTACAATTTCTTCAATAGTTTCAGTGGTAAAACGATTTTTCTCTTCAATCCAATGGGATTTGACAATTGAAAATTCAAGCAAATCGTATTAACGACTTTTATTACAGACAATTAATGACAGCGCTTAACTTTGACAAATACAGATGTGTCACAAAAAAGGGCGACACGCAAAATAAACAATGTTCTTCAGTATGTATATTTCCTAAGTCGCTGGTCTTGAAATGTCTAATCTCGATGCTGCTACAGAAGTGGGCTGCGGCCAATCGTCGCAGCGCTTACGGTCTCTTAGCATAGAGGCCGCTGCCGTCACGTTGTCATCCTGGAGAGGGGCCGGCAATTGGGTGACGTCTCCATCACAGCCTTCTCTGCTACCTCATTTCCGACTGACGTGCTGGGCGTTTAAATTTACGCCGTAACACAGACAATTTAAAAGTGCAGCTCAAGAAACAGAATTTTTCAGTGTTTTCCACTGAAATGATTTCAGAGGTAGAAATGGAGAAGTCCACTTTTCTAAATAAGCCGAAAAAGTGTCATAAAATAAATTGGTAATCGTCTCGTATTTGACTAAATGAAAATACCTCTCTTTTCCAAGTTAGTTAACATTGAAGAAATAACTGAATTTTGATTTTACTACATTTCCTGTTACTGATTTCTTTTCCTTTAAGCAGCGTTAACTCCTCAGCTGATTCAGTAGCTGCAATTTTGGTTCCTTCCAACTTAGGACTGAATTTGAAAAACATTTTCAATTGGCTTTCTGTGAAAGGAAGCCAAAGAAGTGGCTGTGGGTACCCAAAATTATGTTCCATCAATGTAGTTTACTTATCCTGAGACAGAAAATAAGATTTCAAAGGTTGATTCATATCAGTAAGTCTTGTAACTCCTGGAAACAATGAAAACCATCTAGCTTTAACAGTACCTAGAACTTAGGGTATGCAGTCTCAACGAAATCACAGAATGATTATATTGTAAAATTTTATTCACTGTTGTTTCCATGTCAATGGAAAGAATATTTGCACTTGCTTGAATTCCATTGTGTACCACATGGGGTCTACAACTGATGCCTCGAATGTTCATCTTGAGAACACAATATAGTTTTGAGTACACGTTATTTGTTCCTACCCTCTTTTACCTACCAAAGTAGGTATTAGAGTTATGTGTACAAAATGTGGGAATCTTGTCATCTATATTTTGCTTTTTTAAAATATCCAGAATATAGCTAATAATTCTGCTTTTTCTTCACCAGTATTCTGAAGACAGATTACTTTGCAATGAACATCTTTGATATGGACAAAATACCTATCAATAAGGGCACTAGTTTTAAGCTTTTGTGATTTGATAAATCAGCCATCACAGACACATACGTAGCATCACAAAGTTCTGATTTAACTTCAAGCACGTTCACTTAAATCGACTCGCATCTTGTCCTAGAACATGTGAATTTCATCTCAAATAGATATGTAATCAGAAGAGCCTTGCAGTCCATTGAACAGAAAGAAACATTGCATTTGCGGTATGGAACGCCAACAGCCTTCCTCCCGCAGCGATACAGTTATCTTCTACTGTTTGTAGTTTATTCGCACTTGTGAAGGAAGTTATGTTGCTAGAAGTTCTCACGGAAACTACCAAGTGGTGCTTCTTTTTCTTTATGAGCTGCGTTCTATGGGCACGTCCTCCACGTTGAATGGAAAAAACTGAACGACACAATGTTCATGCCACCTTCGTGCTCGTGCTTTCCTTCAAGAAAGGAAACCCTTCTTTCATGGTTTTCGAGAAAGAACACTTTCTTTTCCCCATATGAACGACCGCGAATTACTTTCACTCATAGCAAACAACACACATAGGAACACACAAAATCAAGCTTGCCGAACCCAGTGTGGAAACTGTCTCTTACTTCTCATTGTTGTCTGTAGGCCGGCCGAAGTGGCCGTGCGGTTAAAGGCGCTGCAGTCTGGAACCGCAAGACCGCTACGGTCGCAGGTTCGAATCCTGCCTCGGGCATGGATGTTTGTGATGTCCTTAGGTTAGTTAGGTTTAACTAGTTCTAAGTTCTAGGGGACTAATGACCTCAGCAGTTGAGTCCCATAGTGCTCAGAGCCATTTGAACCATTTTTTTGTTGTCTGTAACAGCCCGAAGACATCGTGTCGGTTGCATCTACAGCAAATTTATTTCATCTAACAGTGAATAACTAATTCCTAACTACAAATACAGTTGAACGTTGATAGTCCCGTAGCGTTCTTTAACTAAAGCTAGTTACATCCGTCCGTCATTCCTGCAGTAGCAAATTATCGATACGATTCGCGAAGCTCACGCATAAGTCACTGTCGTAGAGGGTGATGACAGAAAGTCTTGTGTTCGCACCTCTCCTCATCCCTCGACCACAAATTGTTTTTCTATTTCATCTTTTCGTTCAAGACAAAGGAAGACTCAAGAAAAAGTTAATAAACTATGACACTAAATTGACATACACTACTGGCCATTAAAATTGCTACACCACGAAGATGACGTGCTACAGACGCGAAATTTAACCGACAGAAAGAAGATGCTGTGATATGCAAATGATTAACTTTTCAGAGCATCCACACAAGGTTGGCGCTGGTGGCGACACCTACAACGTGCTAAGGTGAGGAAAGTTTCCAACCGATTTCTCATACACAAACAGCAGTTGACCGGCGTTGCCTCGTGAAACATTGTTGTGGTGCCTCGTGTAAGGAGGAGAATTGCCTACCACCACGTTTTCGACTTTGATACATGTCGTATTGTATCCTATCGCTATTGCGGTTTATCGTATCGCGACATTGCTGCTCGCGTTGGTCGAGATCCAATGACTGTTAGCAGAATATGGAATCGGTCGGTTCAGGAGGGTCATACGGAACACCGTGCTGGATTCCAACGGCCTCGTATCACTAGCAGTCGAGATGAGAGGCATCTTATCCGCAAGGCTGTAACGGATCGTGCAACCATGTCTCGATCCCTGAGTCAACAGATGGGGACGTTTGAAAGACAACAACCATCTCCACGAACAGTTCGACGACGTTTGCAGCACCACGGACTATCAGCTCGGAGACCATGGGTGCGGTTACCCTTGACGCTGCATCACAGACAGGAGTGCCTACGATGGTGTACTCAACGACGAATCTGGGTGCACGAATGACAAAACGTCATTTTTTCGGATGAATCCAGGTTCTGATTGTATGGGGTGTCATTGGTTATACGTCTCGGTCACCTCTTGTTCGTATTGACGGCACTTTGAACAGTGGACGTTACATTCCAGATGTGTTACGACCCGTGGCTCTACCCTTCATTCGATCCCTGCGAAACTCTACATTTCAGCAGGATAATGCACGACCACATGTTGCAGGTCCTGTACGGGCCTTTCTGGATAGAGAAAATATTCGGCTGCTGCCCTGGCCAGCACATTCTCCAGATCTCTCACCAAATGAAAACGTCTGGTCAGTGGTGGCCGAGCAACTGGCTCGTCACAATACGTCAGTCACTACTCTTGATGAACTGTGGTATGGTGTTGAAGCTACATGGGCAGCTGTACCTGTACACGTCATCGAAGCTCTGTTTGACTTAATGCCCAGGCGTATCAAGGTTTTATTACGGCCAGAGGAAGTTGTTCTGGGTACTGATTTCTCAGGATCTATGCACGCAAATTGCGTGAAAATGTAATCAAATGTTGAAATGTGTGTGTGAAATCGTATGGGAATCAGCTGCTAAGGTCATCAGTCCCTAAGCTTACACACTACTTAACCTAAATTATCCTAAGGACAAACACACACACTCATGTCCGAGGGAGGACTCGAACCTCCACCGGTACCAGCCGCACAGTCTATGACTGCAGCGCCTGAGACCGCTCGGCTAATCCCGCGCGGCAAATGTAATGACATGTCAGTTCCAGTATAATATATTTGTCCAATGAATACCCTTTTATCATCTGCATTTCTTCTTATTGTAGCAATTTTAATGGCCAGTAGTGTACTTCTATCTAGCAATGTTAATAAATTGCGTTGAATACATCAGTAATTTGAATTCTGATGACAATATTTTTTGAGACATTAGTTCGCGTCATACTGTTCTTCAAATTGTTTTCAGTGCGCGACGGTTCGATCCCTCTTCTGGGGTTTCTTTCAGTATTTCTCTGGTGTCACTGGATGGATGAACACTATCTAAAGATTGTCGCGTTCACTTATAAAACGCTATTTTCCTGCCCTTTTGAAACGTTTCAGTTAGAGCTTCTTCATAATCTTCGGATTCTCGATGCATTTAGCGTACTTGTTTTCATTTTCGTAGAGAACGTATAGCTGTACGATTAGCCAGTAGCCTTTGGAGAAGGTATGGAGCAATCTTTTCATTTAATTTCCCAATAAATATCCTATCCTGTCCCTATCCTTCTTACTTATGATCATGACTGAGTGTATATCTGCTTATATGCAATTCAAACGTTTCTCCTGGCGGCGACAGCATGGATGGTGCGCAGTCATTGCCAACGTAGCCTGGTGGGGTAGTTTAGCCGATAACGAATGTTGAGAGCAGAGCCAACGACTAATGTAGGTTCAGATTTTGTCGTGCTGTAGCTGGTCAGAAGAAACCGATCTCTCTCCCCACCACCGCTGTTTGACAGTAAAACCATTTCGCCTAGGCACCACGTTAGTCTCTCTATTGCCGAATGGGTAAAGTAGCAGGATGGTACCAGAGTGGATATGGGTAGTGAAAAATGTTGGTTTAGTTTGTCAAAGTTTTCTACCCGTTATGTTTCAATATTAGAGAGACGTTTTGACATTCCATATTATACAGATTTAGTATGGGATAACGGTTTCGTGGTACCAGCTTTGTTCGAACTTCAAGGAACACAGCGAGTGTCCAGAACCACGCGACTTCATTATTTCATGTTAGGTCTGTCTTTTAATAGTTTCCCGTGTTCAGTGGTGTATTTTCCGTGAAGTTATTTCTGTTTTTATAGCACCATTATTTGCGTTTATCATCGTGGCCTTTGTGTAACTCCACACCACGTGTTGGTGGTCTTGTAGCTTCTTTTGCATAACGGACCCGTGTATCATGCAGCGCGTGAGATATTGCACCGAACGAATCACAATATCAATACTGGATTATTGCCACTAAACAATTTTTTAGATTTTTAACAAAATGACGGAAACAGCATGTACATCCAGTAACGGCTGCTATTGATGACTCCCTTCTTTATCTGCCTGTTTTCACAGTAACTGGGAGTCGAATAAATCGTTCCCCTTCTTCTTCAACTACGCGAGCGTGCATGAATTACCTGATTGTTTGGGGTGTTTTGGTTGGAATCCTAGCCTTTCTGTTGTAAGTCAGAATGCATTCCAAGTTCGCTACACCTCTGCCGTTCATTAAAAATAGTACTTCAAGGGTGTTTCAAGTAATTATCATTTATAATTATTAGCATATTGTTGTGACTTCAAATGCTGTTGGTGGTGGTACCACAATTTGCTCTGTTTCTATTAATAAATCGTTCCTTCTCGTTATAAAAAGAATTCCATTATTTCGGTAAATGATTACTATTGCCTAGTGTCAATCCATTCGTCTACATGTAGCCGGTTACAAGTAAGAAATATGCAAGTCATAAGATAACTTCAAAAGTTAGAGAAATAGTAAAAAAGAGGTGGGGGATATATGAGAGCTTCAGAAGATAGAGAAATGAGTATAAGAGGGATGGGGGATGTTACACAGGTCAGAGGAATATTCAGTACGTTGCTTTACCTGATGTGCTAACGTAGTTTTGCCTAATCAGTTTTGCTAATTAATTAATTACCAGTGTTATTGGGTAGTATCTGTTGAGTTATCAATAAATATTCGAAGCATGCTAGGCAGCGAAAGTAGCCTATCTGGGAATGCACTTATTCATTTAAATTTGAATTCATGTTGGTCTCTCCTTTCAGTGCCCACATTCAAATATACAGGTCAATTGCAAGGAAATAAAGAGACACCTAACATGAAGGGCGCCCATACCTCGGCAGCAAGTGAAGCTGTCAGCGAAAGGCCAAAATATAATGTAGTCGGGTGTTCTTCTTTCAAGAAAATGTTTTAAATGTTCGTATTGCTTTTAACAGTATCGAAACTAGAACTTTTTTGTGGCTACTTACAAGTCGCCATTCGTCTTCCCAAATATTAAAAATACTCTATACGCAAAGGTCTTGCCCTCCATCCTACAAAATATCGTATTGGCACCCTTGCCTAACATCCCCCCTTTGCAGTAGCGACTCTGCTCAGGTATATTTCACGAATAATTTTGCACCACACAATTAGATTTTCAACAACCGCTTTCACTTCTGTGGAGAAACTGAGTAACCGCGTAAAAATCTTCCGACTGTTGTTGGTATGAGTGACAGGTAATACAAAATATCATTATTATGGATTTAAATAATCAAAACTGCACCTGTTACATATATTTTGCTGCTCAGTACAACGTATTTCGAGAATTTATTCTCGTTTTCTAGTGTTCTTGTACATTTTTTAAATGAATATGTTTCGTGATGTTTACATGTGTGCTTTTCTGCCTCTCTTGCATGTTTTCGAAGTTAGACTGCAGTCGGGAATTCCGACAGAATAAATTTGTAAGGGTTTTTTAAATACTAATGTTAGGAATGGTATTTTTGTTTGTTTACTGACAGGTGATGTGCCTCCTCCATTATACAGAATATCACACACACGCAAATCATCACTAATACTATTTGCTGACAAAACATGCTACAAAGATAATATTATGGTTTCACTAAGAGTTTGTTCTGTCAGAGTTGTTACAGTGCTTTGCATTACGTTATGTGTACATAATGTGTAAATAATAAAATGTATTCATTCTTTTACCACAATTGATTATTAAATTGTCGATTACATTTTTTTCTTTTAATATCATATGCAGGAGAAACATTTAAAGAAATTAACTGATTCACTGTCTACCTTGTCACTGAGAATTTTTTCTCCTTGCTTTTGTGGCGCACAAAAATTTCAAGCTTCCCTATTAAACCGATTGTACGAGATTTTTGAAAGTGGTGAAGTAAGTTAAGATTTTCATCTGTGTTTCCGAATGGGTGTCCAGCGTTTATTATGTGTTGCTATTACCGATTTTGTAAGTTGGTTGTGCGTGTAATGGTTGATGTGTTCAGTGTATCTAATTTGAGAATTCCTCCAAGTTTATCCTATGCAATAGCAGAGAAAAGGTTTACACGTTAATTCGTATATTCCTGTGTTTAAGAATCTATCTTTTTTATTGTTTAAGGTGTGGACTAGTTTCTGTTGTAGTTTGTGGAGAAAGCTACTTTCACTTTATGTGACCTAAGTATGTTTGCTATTTTTTGAGAAATATTACCTACATAAGATATGAGAGCCATACATATTGGATCCTTCTAAGGAGCCAGGAATTTCCTTCTTTTTTGTTATTTGTCTCTGCATACTGTCTAACATTATTTCAATCATTAATGGCACAATTGCAAGCTTTCACAGAACATCTAATATTCTATCGGCCAGGATGTTTTTTGGGATTCTTTTATGTCCCCGCTTGCCGAAGCAGGATGTTTCCTTCCGTAATAGCTAGTAGCCACGAAGAAGAGAACCCTTCATATCTATTGAAATTGTACTCATTCTCCGATATTTCCATTTCTTCACTGGTTTTCATTCTAAAAATATTACTTCTCTGTGTAGCATGATTATTTTCTTAAAACTTTTCTTATTGGTCTCCTACCGCTGATTTAAGTCTTGAACGTGTGTGGCGTTCGTTCTCTTTGTTTTCTTTCAGAGTTCTTCCACTTTTGCCAATACACATAATCAGATTTCACTTCACATAATGTCGCAGCGTTCAGGTGATCACGTCCGTCCGTTGTAGGTTGTAAGAAATCTTTTATCCTGTCTCTGTTAAAATTCATATTTAACTATTATTTCGAGGGATTCTGCATATGCGGTCGCTTGCGCAAGAAACAAACGTTTATCTTAGTGAATATGGAGAAACTTGTTTTCGTTTGCAATGTTATTAACACCGCTCTGAATGAGAGCTCTATTTATGCAGAAGACGTCATAATCGTTGGCCATCTGTGTTTCCCTGAAGAAATCTAGCTCTGATAAAAAGCTGAAGCAAAATTCACACGAAAGACAGTGTTCAGAGCAGCTTGTTTCTGGTCCACCAATATCAGCCGAAAAATTTTTACCCAAGTAACTCTATATCTGAGTCAAATCACGGGAAAATAGTTTTTTAATAAGTGAATGTGACACCACCTTTCGACGGTATTCACCAGTGTAATCCTAAGAAATATTCCAGCCGAAGGATTGAAACGTCGAACAGGGAATATGTTGGATGAATAATATCACACCGCTAAATGACTCAGATTTTACAATCAACGAAAACGGTTACAAAAGCTTTCAGAACTAATAACTTCAATTCTGTTCATTTTTATAGTCTCTTTAATTCTATAAATCATAAATTCACAGTAAATTTTTATGAAATTAAACAAAAAACTTTGATGTCACGTTACGGACTTTTAATAAGGAAACTACTGTAAAATGATATTCTTGCTGGTTAATCTATATCTACACTTATAATGAATCTGTAAAACCGTCGTGTCTATCTGTAAAAATGCTAATCTCCAAAGCCGTTAGACGAATTTTCATGGCGTTTTCAAGGATAACTTGAGCGTAATTTGGGGCAACGTTTAGGCTTTATTTCATCGAGATCGACTCAGAAAAGAAAAGGTACTGCGATTTAAAGTTGTATCTGAAACTGTTGCTCCTATTTGACTGTTTGAACACGCTATTGTCTAAAACGACTAGTCTAATTTTCATGTGGTTTTCGCAGGTAGTTTGAGTGTACTTGGGGCAACGAGTAAGCTTTATTTAGTTAGAATCGATTACGAAAAAAAGTTGTTGTAATTTAAAATTTTTTCCGTGCTAATAAACGTGAAAGTAGCTCTGTTATAGTAATTTTTGAGAACATTTCTCTTGGAGATCAGCTGTCTGCGAAGAATTTTAAAAATTAACACAAACAGTCTCGACCGCAAAAATTCTTTATTTTGTGGTAAACCGTTTCGGTCAGTTTTTGACCATCTTCAGACACGATACCATGATGGTAGACGGTGGCCCTGAACCGAGCAGTTGTTATGCCTCCAAAGAATTCAACTGCTCCAGTTGCTGGGCATCTGACGTTTGTGGAGACATTACACCAGCTCCATTCACCGCCACCGCCTACCATCGTAGTATTGGGTCTGAAGATGGTCAAATATTGACCGAAACTGGTTATCACAAAATAAAAGTTTCTTGCGGTCGAGGCTGTGTTCTATTTTGAAGTAACTCTGTTACGGGACGTCGCATGTCGTTGTGAAAACTCCACAATATTCCGTTAGCGCAACTGACCGACATCTTCAGGTGCGGCGAACACACTACTGACGTTGTGACCGAAGACTACTGTTCATGACAATCAGAGGAGAAACTGCGCAGGCGTGAACGCGCGTCCGCACCTGCGCAGAGTCTTCTCTGATTGTCATGAGTAGGAGGCTTCGTTCACGGCCTGAGCTGTGTGTTCGACGCACCCGAAGATGTCGGTCAGTTGCGCTAACGAAATATTGTGGAGTTTTCACAGCTACATCCGACGTCTCTCCCGAGAACCATATTTACAACTAAACCGTCTGGAAAGTCTCAAGCAACAGAACACAGTTACATTTTCACAGCTAAACGGCTGAACCGCCTACGATGAAGCCTGGTATTTTTTTATGTCAGTGGACATAATCTATGTTAGAAGTTATTATATTCGTTGCAAAATGTACACGTTGTATAATGAATAGCCATTTAAATAGCACGACGCATCGATGCACTCTCCTGCCCATGCCTCTCTGGGCGCACTGCTCGGCAGCGACGCAGCGCTTGTTGCTGCATCATGCGTTGGGACAGCTTGGGAGAGGCGCAGGGCGCGGAGCACATTTCAAGCTATGCTTGTCCGAACAGGCTGGCACGTGACGACAGCTGACTTTACAGCACATACGTTACCTGAAGTAAAAATCTTCTGGGTTGCTAGAACGCGTCACATTCATTCTAAACGATTGACATTTCGACCCCTCTGCTGAGATCTTCTTCAGGATCTGGTGGTGTTCACTGTTGACTTAAACTTCAGTGGCAATGGACACGAAAACCTGCAGACTTAAAATAGCTTACTTACCCACCATCATTTATCACAACAAAACGATTGATTTGGGAGCGAAGCCACCGGTAACAGCTGGTAATCACATACAGTGATCAGCCTAAGCATTATGACCACTGCCCATCACGACGTTCGATGCCGCCTGGTGGCGTTGCGGACACATGGCGCGGTAATAGAGGTAAGTAAGAGGGACAGACAAGGAGGGAGCCGGCCGGAGTGGCCGTGCGGTTCTAGGCGCTACAGTCTGGAGCCGAGCGACCGCTAAGGTCGCAGGTTCGAATCCTGCCTCGGGCATGGATGTGTGTGATGTCCCTAGGTTAGTTAGGTTTAATTAGTTCTAAGTTCTAGGCGACTGGTGACCTCAGAAGTTAAGTCGCATAGTGCTCAGAGCCATATTTTAACGGGGAGGGAGATCACCCTATCGCAGATATGGGCTGCAAATAGGGAAATCGATTGAGATAAACGGCACTCACAAAGGGTGCTTTGACAAACTGCCGCAGTACCTCAGACGAGAAATGCAACACCTGGAAAGTGTTCTGAGGAGCAATGGGTACTCCACAAATTATATTAGAAGTGTAACAGAGACAAACACCGGCGAAGCGACAAATAGGAAAAAAAAATGTCGGGTACTGCCTTTCTGCCATAGATTGCTAGAGTGACGGACTGGCTGTAGAGAATGTTCTATCACACGCGCTTGTTCAGAGAAGCTGTAGAAATACAAAAACACGCGGACAGCTTCAACAAGAAAGAGGTAAACGGATCCTGTCTCCCCGTACTGCAGCGAACGACCGTCGCAGGTAGCGAGAGGAGAACCACACCGGAAACGACCGCGGAGAAGCCAGGTACATATAGTCTGCGGCCGCGAGCTCGGCTCAAGTTCACCACCGGCAATGGAGGGTAAAGCTTTGACAATGTCAGCCACTCGTGCTGGCGAAACGTCAGTAAAATCATTAGATGAACGTGGGCCGAAGAACCCGAGACAGAAGCCAATATGCAGTTTGTCAAGAAGTGGTCACGAAAGCCTTAACAATTTTCTAAAGGGTGCCTTACTATTACTCAGAGCCTGTGAACGCGTATCTCGACAACAGCGAAGCTGCTCGAATGTTCATTTGCTACTCTCGTGAGCATCTTCGGGTGAGGTAGAAGGACAGTGAAATTACTACTAAGCGCTAAATGGTTGAACGTCCACGACTCTTCACAGAAAGTTGGGGTTGGAGGCTTGCCTTCTCTATGAAGTAGGATGAATGTTGATCTGATGAACGCCGCTTATAGTACATCCTTGAGCATGCAGTTCCGCAGCAAACGGCTCCCTACATGTCCATATGTTGGCCCAACGACGTCGTCAGTTACAATCGCAGTTGGCCCGAGACCGTCGGCATCCGACAGTCGATCGATGGAAACATGTTGGCTCTTCGATGAATGACATTTTTGCTACACTTGGCCACCACAAGATCGTCATCGAGGTGAACGGCGGCTCGAAACGTGGAGCACGCTACAGACGCAAGCTGGTGGGAGCAGTATTATGCTAAGCGAAACATTCTCCTACGCTTGCAACGGACCTGTGATAGTAATCGAAGACACGCCGACAGCTGCGAACCGTCTGCATGCCTTCATGCTTGATGTCTCTAGCAGTATAATTGCCAATGTCTCGGAGCCGTAACCGTGCTATAGTGGTTTGAGGAGCGTTTCAGTTAGCATCATAGTGAATTCACCATGATGTCTCTGCGACCAAATTCGCTGGTTCTTAATTCTGTGGACCCCATCTAGGTCGCTATCGGGCGGCGTCACAGCGTACTTGAATCAGCGGTCCGTTCTTTACGCTGTGCGTAGACATCTAATGTTAAGGGGCTCCGGAACGCCCTATACTTGCAATGTTAAAATAACGCTTATAAATTACATCTTTCCTCACAAAGTATTTGAGGTAGGAAGTTGAACTTTTTACAGATTATTTATTGGAATATGGGCTACAACTTAACACAGGGATTTTACAAAATTTTAGTTCAGTTATTAAAGATGATTTTTTTTCAATTGTAATGAAAATTCACAACATTTTTTTGCAATTTTTTTATTTATATATTCAAAAATATACAGTTTTTTGGAAAAAGGCTGTGATAAATTATGCAGAAGGTACTGTGTAACATTTACTGAAAGTTTGAAACAAATATGTTTGGAAGATCCTTAGAAAACATGTAATTAGTATGAGAAAATAAAAATTTTGGGAATCGAGCGACAAAGATTGGATTAACTTTTTAGTGCATTCCAGGTCCATAGGATGGATTATCTTCATCCTCTGCAAACTCCTCCTCCAGCTTCCTCTTGTTCCTCCTCCTGTTTACTCTTGCTTGTATTTCTAGACTCTTTACAGCCCTGTCTGCAGCCCGAAGGCGTTCCTTGTCTAAAGCAAGCATCGCTCGTACCATGTTAGAACCTATCTTCATTCCCATATTTCTAAATACCTTGCACCTTACAATGTTGCCATCATTGAAAGTCGCAACAGCATCATACACACCAAAGTGAAGTGTTTCTATTCCAACAAATACAGTCTTGGGGATTCTCGACCATATAACACTATTTACACTTTCATTGGGGTTTTGAGTTTTTCCGTGAATACACTTTTTCAACAGTTCAGGTGCTGCTAAGTCTCTGAAAATAGGTTTTATCACCTCCATTATTGCATGAGGCCGACTATGCTTATGAGTGTACACTTCACCAGTTAGCAATCCTTTGTTATATTTACACCAACTGTCTTCTTCTTTGGGACACAAGCTATGTTGGGGATTTTCATCGTCTTTATTGTTTACAGTAATAACACATACCTTTGGCTTTCCAACATTTATCCTTTTCTTAAAAGCCTTCAGAGGATTTCTAATAACTTTACTTTTACTCATTACTATACTTCAACAAAACAGAGACTCAAGAAACAGAATTAATTACGAATATATTCGAGATAACGACAGAGTAAATAAACATGAAACAATCGACAATCACACCAGCGATATATATTGAACCATCACAGGTTAGCCACAACACATACTTTATCTCACATCACTAAAATGTACCTGATGAACACCGACGTTAATAATAACACCATTTGACAGCAGTTTAACAGCGCCACAGTGGATCACGCCCATGTAGAACACATTTCAAAAAAAAATTAAAAATAGTTGTAGTCTTCGGAATTGAATAAATTATATATCTGTTAAAAGGTAATAGTCTGCAGATTCAGAAAACGCAAAAAAGTAAAAATTGAACTTTTCATGATTTTGAGCCTTTCCGGAGCCCCTTAAACATCTCCACAAACCCTCCAACAAACACTCGGGAACCTGAAACGCAGAGTTCAGTGATTTAGTTCTTTCCGAAATCAGACGAAGAATCTGTTTAGTAGATGGTCATAATGTTTTGACTCATCAGTGTAATTCCCCACACTAGGACCGGAACGGCAGGTTTAGCCTAAGTGTCTGGTGACAAGATCCGAAATTTTATAGGTAGAGTTCGGGTTCATCTCATGTACGGTCATTCCATAACAATGCGAACGACTTCATAATCATTTTCTTTGCAAGCAATTATTTACTTTGCGTGCGAATTCCTAACGTCTGTCTCAGTGCCTTGGCTGGGATGGGAATCGGGGAAGCGGGATGGAAGCCTCTTTTCCAGGAAGACGCACAGCCGACCTCGGCTCTGCGTGGCTGCAGTAATGGCGCTCCGAGAACTGGCTGCGGTGACTCTGATTGCGCTTTAACGGGGATCTGATGTCGGCCGGCATCGGCCGCGACGGTTCTGGCGCGCTGCCAGCCGCCCGGGAAGGCTACGGCGACGCTCGCGACTCGCGACTGTGAGATGCATTGGGTTTGGAACAGAGCACCATGTACAGCCTGAAAACTTTTACATGCGCGATGTCGCTCACGCGTCCAATTAATATTATTTTTATCACAGTCTGTTACGCACCGCTGGCCACTAACCCTAGCAGCACCAACGCATTTCCTATAACACGCATTATCAACAGAGCGAGCGGGTACTTTCTGTCCACCATAAAAAAGTTAGTTAAATTTTATTGACCTACGTACAACATATGTGTCCGACGTCCCTTGGTCGCCCCAGTATCTGTCACATGAGAGATTGCGCCTTGCACGTTGTACTACAAATTGTTTTACATAAATTATTGGTATTATCTTAGATTATATGGATTAAATAACATATTATAACCATTTTATATTCACAACACAACGTGTTTTGAGTATATAATTGTACTAAAGTTCTTATGTTATAAAAAACAAAACAAAGTAATGAAACTCGTAGACCCTCTTAGAAGTGTTCAAAACACATCCACATTTGGCATTCGTTCCTTTTTCAAGCGGATTTGAATATGGATAGCGCTAGTGGCCGGTAGTTCTTCAGTGGTTAGATCAGTACAATCTTAGGGTCACGCATACACCGCACGTAATTTCTCGATTTCTGAATTATTGTGTCCTACAAGTTTATATCGGTAATTATATGAATCAGAGCTGCAGAATCTCTTAGTATTTTTCTTGGACGAGATAAAATTTTTAATGCATTTTTTCTTAATTTTTGGAGACGTTAATTGCACCATCCTGTAACTTCATCTACTCTAACATAAAAATCTTCAGTCCTTGCTTCATCTTCGTCTTCTCTGTCACTACCATAAACTTCAGTTTCTGTATAGTGGTCAGCACTTGTTATTTCTGCCTCACTGGAAATCGGAATAGCTTTCCTCAAAACTTCGAGTTGATAGATTTTGAGCTTTCCCTTCATTCTCTTGTCCTTCCAGTTCTTGCAAAGTCTAGGAATATCTTCAAGTTTTACCAGGTTCCACCTAATTCAGAATGTATACTGTTCGTCTCACTAACATTAAAAATAAGAAGAACAAATCAGGATTGTACTTACATTGTGTAAAAAAACACTTAATGACTAGCCGCATATGTAATTGGATAGACCGTAAGCGCGCACTTTTTGTAGCAAGCGATAGTGCGGAACTGAGTCGATCACCTTTCGAAAGTCGAGAAAAATGTCATCAACCTGGGAGCCGGTATCTAGAGCCTGTAGTGTATCACGCACAAAGAGGGCCAGCTGTGTCTCGCATGATCGCTGTTTCCTAAAACCGTGCTGGTATCTGCAGATGAGCTTCTCAGAGTCTAGGAAGGTCATTATGTGTGAACACAAATTATGTTCCATTATTCTACAACAAATCGATGTCAGTGAAATTGGCAGGTAATTATGTGCATCCGATTTTCTACCCTTTTTATAGATTGCTGTGACCTGGGCCTTCTTCTAGTCCCGTGGAACTTTCCGCCATTCGTATGATCTCTGATAGGTGACGGATAAGAATGGTGCTACATTTGCATTGGTATTCCGATTTACGATGCAAGGTTCCCTCGGACATGAATGCATGTCCGAAGGAATAGGCACTACGGCAGCTACAGCGGTTATGAAATATATTGAATGTATTCGCAGTTGCGAATATGGACAACCATGAGCTGTATAGTGGAATGACAACAATGAAAATTTATGCCTCACCGGGACGCAAACCCGGATTGCCCTCTTATAGCGATCGGTCGCCTTACAATTTGGCTACCCTTGCACGACTCACGACCACAAACATGATAGCTATCGGTCACCTTACAATTTGGCTACCCTTGCACGACTCACGACCACAAACATGGCTGACGACGTATGGACGTTTGCGTCTGGCAGCGAGTCGTGCATAGGTAGCCAAATAAGGCGGCCGCTCGCGATGAGCGGGCAATCCAGGTTCGAGTCCCGGTCCACACAAATTTCATTGTCGTCATTCCATTACACATCTGATGGTTCTCCATATTCGCAACTGCGGATGCGTTCAACGTAATTGTTCTCTGGGCCACACAGGATCGAACAGTCACATTAGGTACCCTGAACGTGAAATTGGCTTGTTTGTAACATGTACCCACACGGACAGTGCTACAGTGTGTAATGCACCATGCACTGTCGGCATGGCAACCGTTTTTGTGCTTTCCTTGATGATATAAGACAGAGAGATGGGCCGACGGTTGTACAGCCAACGATAGCAGTGGACACACGTGTGTCACCATATCTTCTTTTCACAAAAATTTCTATTCTGCGTACATAATCACGATGGAACAGAAGCACGTTTGGGAGGTCTCCCAGGAGAAATAACGTTGTCAGAATACCATCATAGCCTCGTTTTCCCAGTACTTGGCGTTATGGTGCGTGGTGTCATTAAGTACATAGCAGGATCACCTCTCGTAATTTGGACATCAGGCTTTACGCTCGTTATCAGGCCAGATACGAATCTCCAATGATAATTACCTTTACAGAAGACATAAAAGTAATAGAAGTCCCTTTGTAACAGTTTTGTTTATTTTATTAATTTTTTTTTTCTTGAAGACTGCTTTCTTATTTTTCAGCTTTCATCTATGCCTGTGCTGTAACGTGATTCTGAACAGTGGTAGTGGTTTTCTCTGATGAAATGAGTTGTCAAATCCAAATGAAACTCCATAACTCTTAGCAAACAACTTTCACAATAAATGATTAAAAATCCTAAGATTCTATATTAAATAACCTATCCTGTGAAATTTCGTATTGTACTGTGCAATGAGCAGTGATACAATGCATGACGTCATGGTCTGTTCTTTGCAATCACAACACAGAAACTAACAGAATAAATATCCTACGTAATCTTTGAAAGAATGAGTGCCCAAACTGCTTCTGTAAGAACCTCTGTGCTAATTTACATACCAAAAGTGACCAAATAAATTTCCGAACTCTAAATGGCACAAACGCGAACACGGTAACACTGCACTGTACGAATAGTCAATAGAGAAAAAATCATGCTAAATATTTACCTTTCTCAAGCTCACTAGAAATTACGCTCGAGAAAACAATGCAGCGACATCGTCTTTCTTACTTCTCACTGAGTGCTACGCTGGCAACAACCATATTACATACTGCCGAAGATCATACTGCTTGTACTCGGAACCTCTTTGGCGTAAAGTATCGATTATTGAAGACTTCTCTTTGAAAAATATCCAATATACAGATATGAAGCAGGGCACATCGAATAAAAAGGAAGCTCACAGTCAACAATTTAGTGATACGGTTTGTCTGATTAGAATCAGCAACAAACCGACACCAACAACACAATCTAAGTATATATGGCGACGGCACAAGCACCACATGCATGAATAGAGGAAGTGTATGAAGATTTTAACGCGTAATTCATTACTTAAGAAGACATGATACTCTAATAATCAAGGGGGATAGAACGGGATACTAGGAGAAGAAATACAAAGTAGTTACAGGAAAAAATGGGCTTGGTAGTAGGGACGAGGGAAGGCGATAATTGAGTTCATCAATAAATTTCAGCTGCTAATAGCTAACACACTGTTCAGTATTCGATAGAGGGAGACATATATTTAGAAAATACCGGAGACACAAGACGATTCCAGTTGGGTTACATCATTGTCGGGCATTCAGATATCAGATACGGTAAAGGGTATCCTTCAGCAGACATAGAGTCAAATCATCATCTAGTAATGATGAAGAGTATACTGCTGTTGAAGACAATCGTCCAGAATAATCATTGTGGAATGAAATGTGATATTGAAATACTGAGGAAAAATGAGGTACGTTTGATGTTCTCTGGGGGATGTAAATGCTACGATAATGAACACCACAAATGGCAGTTCAGTTGAGGAGGAATGAACATCTCTAAAATGGACAGTCACAGTAGCTGGACACACAAACATTGGTACAAGAAAGGCAGCTGTGGAGAAGCCTTGAGTACTGATAGAAATATTGCGACTGACCGATGAAAGAAGAAAATAAGAATTTCCTAAGGAAAAGCTGAATACAACTACACAACAGACTTACGAATGAGATAAATGGAAAATGGAGGAAAGCCATGGCGGAATTGTTTCAGAAAAAATGTGAAGACGCTGAAAAGGAAATGGCCATCGGTATGCACAGAGAAAGGGGATAGCTGGAAAGAGTACGCTGAATGACGTCACTGAAGGAAGGAACTTAGTTGTGATAGAATGAATTTGAGTAAATGTCGAACACAATATTATCTGACTTTAACAGAGAATACACTCCTGGAAATGGATAAAAGAACACATTGACACCGGTGTGTCAGACCCACCATACTTGCTCCGGACACTGCGAGAGGGCTGTACAAGCAATGATCACACGCACGGCACAGCGGACACACCAGGACCCGCGGTGTTGGCCGTCGAATGGCGCTAGCTGCGCAGCATTTGTGAACCGCCGCCGTCAGTGTCAGCCAGTTTGCCGTGGCATACGGAGCTCCATCGCAGTCTTTAACACTGGTAGCATGCCGCGACAGCGTGGACGTGAACCGTATGTGCAGTTGACGGACTTTGAGCGAGGGCGTATAGTGGGCATGCGGGAGGCCGGGTGGACGTACCGCCGAATTGCTCAACACGTGGGGCGTGAGGTCTCCACAGTACATCGATGTTGTCGCCAGTGGTCGGCGGAAGGTGCACGTGCCCGTCGACCTGGGACCGGACCGCAGCGACGCACGGATGCACGCCAAGACCGTAGGATCCTACGCAGTGCCGTAGGGGACCGCACCGCCACTTCCCAGCAAATTAGGGACACTGTTGCTCCTGGGGTATCGGCGAGGACCATTCGCAACCGTCTCCGTGAAGCTGGGCTACGGTCCCGCACACCGTTAGGCCGTCTTCCGCTCACGCCCCAACATCGTGCAGCCCGCCTCCAGTGGTGTCGCGACAGGCGTGAATGGAGGGACGAATGGAGACGTGTCGTCTTCAGTGATGAGAGTCGCTTCTGCCTTGGTGCCAATGATGGTCGTATGCGTGTTTGGCGCCGTGCAGGTGAGCGCCACAATCAGGACTGCATACGACCGAGGCACACAGGGCCAACACCCGGCATCATGGTGTGGGGAGCGATCTCCTACACTGGCCGTACACCACTGGTGATCGTCGAGGGGACACTGAATAGTGCACGGTACATCCAAACCGTCATCGAACCCATCGTTCTACCATTCCTAGACCGGCAAGGGAACTTGCTGTTCCAACAGGACAATGCACGTCCGCATGTATCCCGTGCCACCCAATGTGCTCTAGAAGGTGTAAGTCAACTACCCTGGCCAGCAAGATCTCCGGATCTGTCCCCCATTGAGCTTGTTTGGGACTGGATGAAGCGTCGTCTCACGCGGTCTGCACGTCCAGCACGAACGCTGGTCCAACTGAGGCGCCAGGTGGAAATGGCACGGCAAGCCGTTCCACAGGACTACATCCAGCATCTCTACGATCGTCTCCATGGGAGAATAGCAGCCTGCATTGCTGCGAAAGGTGGATATACACTGTACTAGTGCCGACATTGTGCATGCTCTGTTGCCTGTGTCTATGTGCCTGTGGTTCTGTCAGTGTGATCATGTGATGTATCTGACCCCAGGAATGTGTCAATAAAGTTTCCCCTTCCTGGGACAATGAATACACGGTGTTCTTATTTCAATTTCCAGGAGTGTAGGAAGACTTCCTATCAAATACGGCGGAAGGAATACACAAGTGGCATTCCTTCGGAATTTCTTAAAAGACTGGGGGAAGTGACAACCAAATAATTGTTCGAGAAAGTGTATAGAACCTATGAGACGGGAGATGCACGATCGCACATTCGAAAAAATATCATCTTTAGATTCCCATAGAGGGCAACGCTACGTATGTACGAGAATAATTGTCCAATGGTATCCTATCTTCAGTAAAATGTCGTTTCATCAGCTGTCGCAGCATCAACTGCATTATAAAGCAGCTGACGTACTCTTGTTGCAGAGCTGTATATCTCAGACTATAGTGTCTGTATTTGTGAAGTCATATTAGGAAACATGTTGGGAGTATATAGTAATTCATTATTTTAAGTGGAAACATACAATATGGCCCAAATATATTTGACGTGCAGTGCGAGTTTGGAACTTCGTAGTCCAAACGACAGATATTTAAACTGAAAACTACCTGAAATGAGAATTGTCACCAGAAAACGACGCTCAAGTGAAAGTTTAGAGGGAAGTGAGAAAAATGGTAACAAAAAAAGTATTCAAATGTGTGTGAAATCTTATGGGACTTAACTGCTAAGGTAATCAGTCCCTAAGCTTACACACTACTTAACGTAAATTACCCTGAAGGACAACCCACACACCCATGCCCGAGGGAGGACTCGAACATCCGCCGGGACCAACCGCACAGAAAAAAAGTAACACCTCGAAGCCATGCTACTGGAAATTAAAAGACAATCTTGTCAGAACGGTCGGCCGAGGTGGCCGAGCGGTTCTAGGCGCTCCAGTCTGGAACCGCGCGACCACTACGGTCGCACGTTCGAATCCTGCCTCGGGCATGGATGTGTGTGATGTCCTTAGGTTTAAGTAGTTCTAAGTTCTAGGGGACTGATGACCTCATAAGTTAAGTCCCATAGTGCTCAGAGCTATTTGAACCAATTTTGTCAGAACGTTATGAAAAAAAGAGTTACATCTTTAGCTTTATTTATGTCGCGCACTAGATAAACTTCCCAGACCTGTGCATATTTACCAGTGGCTACTAAATGAAATCGTATCGCCACGTTTGGATCCTCAGGTTCTCATTTCTTCAAATTACACCTGATTCAACTTTTTCACGTACATGAAATCACGGAATCTGCATTGTAATCCATCAGAGAATCCACATCAATACGCCGAACTGTAACACGTGATGCGATTGTGAACGGTATACCTAGTGCCACCGTCAACACTTATTTGAAGCCTTGAGTAAATCGTAAAGATAGGGAAGTTTTATCGATGACTATTGCTGAGCGACTAGGTAAACTACAGGTGGAGAGATGTATTTCTGCTGATGTTTGTATAAATGTGTTAAAAGAATTGATGAACTAGAACGGGTCTTGCAATATTCTGATGTGCTTGTAGGAGCTAACAGTACCTAGTAGCAAAAGGTGCCAGCAATGCAGGAGCGTCTAAAATCCCGACCATCATAGAACGTCAGCGAGACTACCGTATAATAAATAAACGTTAAGAGATATTGTAAAGAAAAGCAGTTCTCTATTATATTGTATTCGGGAACGACTGATGCGCTAGGGCAAGATTGAGCTTAATGTTAACACTGGACTGAATGAAATGCAATGATCGTATGGCATTGTTGGCCGGGAGGCCCCATGTGGGGAATTTCGGCCGCCGTATTGCAAGTCCTTTTTAGTTGACGCCACTTCGGCGACTTGCGAGTCAATAAAGATGAAATGATGATGAAAGACACACAACACCCAGTCATCACGAGGCAGAGAAAAATCCCTGACCCCGCCGGTAATCGAACCCGGGACCCCGTGCGCGGGAAGCGAGAACGCTACCGCAAGACCACGAGTTGCGGACAACGCTGGACTGTAAGTTTGTCACTGCTTTTTATTTTAATATTTCTTTCATGAATACATGAAGAATTTATCGCATATGTACACGGGTTAAAAGTGTATTGCGTAAAGGAGCGGTCGGAAGTAACGACTTGTGATGACTTAACTGTCAAAATCCCGGTGATGGATACCTTGTGCCATGTTAGGGATACCGGAGGTGAATTCGGATTCAGTATGCCTCATGATGCCAGTCACCGTGCTGGAAGGACTTTCAGTTAGATCAGAGGTTAAACAGCAGCGGTTAAACAATTATAGTTCCTTATCTACTTGAGGGGTACGGCCATATTTGTGCATTCATATGTTTATTGTTGAACTAGAATAACAATATTAAGAGGAATTTATGTTGTTAAGTATTCCGTTGTTTCGTCTGTTATTGCAGAAAATTTTAATATAAAACTGGATCATTGGTTCAGCGATGGAGCGTAAGTTTAGCACCAAATTAGTTCTTTTCAGATTATGAAGTGATGCTGCATATTAGGTGACGAAATCACTTGGCTGGAATCTTACGTTGAACGAATTATTTACTGCTGAAAAAGGATATTTGGAAATATAAGGCAATGTAGGCTACACGGGTTTGCCATATTGCTAGTTGTACAAATGGAAGGTATTTAACGTTAAACTAAATAATTTTAACGAAGAATATCCCGTGATTCAATTTAAATAATTATTTTAGTTGCATATTTGCAATTGCAGCTGTAGGCCTGGTGTGTATGCGCTGAAGTGCAAGCGCAAGCAGTATTCTCGCAGGGATTTACAATCAACTGCTTAATATGAGGGATACTCACCCATGTAGAGACTCATTAGCAAGCGGAGGTCAATTACATAATACTGTGCGTTTAGTGTGCAATGTAGTCACTGTGCTTCTTCAAATAAGATAGCGTCTGGAAATAAAACGTGTGTGAGTGATGTAAATAAAGTTATCCTATTATACTCAAATACGTGGAGTGGCCTGTCGCTGGTTGTTGGAATTAAATTACGAAGGGGGTTAGTAATACGACACTCAAAACGGAATCTATGCAGCGGTGATAAACGAAGGACTAACATCTTATCCCATTCTTAGATATAATTACATGGAGTGGAACCAAAGTTATTTAAATTTGGATCGACAACTGCAACATTACACTGATTATGAAAACAATTCATGAAGTAATTAATATATTGAGAAAAAGAAACAAACAAGCATTTACATATGGCAAACGCTGCTAAGTATTGAGGATAAAATAGAGTTTAACTGTAGTGTGGAATGAAAACAGCTGAACTATTTGTAAGAGGAAGCAACTATTGTACCTTATTAGTATGTAAGATGAAAGTTTGTGAAGGTATTTTGCAAAATAAATATGGAGAGAGATTGCTAAGAAATAGAGTGTTACTTAATTGTGTTGGAAGTTGAGGAACGGAGAAAAACAATGATGTTATAAGTGTATAAGAAAAGTGGGATATTTGGATAAGTGCACTAAATGTAATTTTTTTGTAGAACAGTTCGTCAGCAGGACGTAGTCCAGTTGTCATGTGTTGATGACTTATTGAGCTATGTACGAGGGTAGGAACTTCAATAGTGACAACTATTTATTTACAGCTCGTACAAAATAGATATGTGTTTCAAAGTTTTACTGACCTTCAAAGTAGTCACCAGTATTGTGTATAACCCGTTGCCAGCGATGTAGAAGTCGTTGGATACTCTTAGCAGTGCCAGTTGTGTTGACAGTTTCAGCTGCGCGATCTGTTGCCCAATGAATTTGGAGCAGTTCTGAAGCGAATCCGTGAAATGTTTCCTTCAGTTTAGAAATCGAGTTGAACTCACGAGGGCTTAAGTCAGGGAGATGCTGTAGGTGGTATAGCACTTAGCATTCCCACCAGTCAAACAAATCAGTAGCTGCTTTCACTGTACGTGCTTGAGCAGTGTTCTGCAAAATGACGGTCAGGTCCTACAGAAAGTGACGTCACTTCTGTCTCTATGCTGTTTTTGAAACACGACCTACAACCAGCTTAGAGAGAGAAGTAGTTGCCACTATTAAAGTTCCAAACCTCGTATTTTCAAGTTTGAGGCTGTCTGAAGTCAGCGAGGACACTCCAAGACAGGAATCACAAGCAGATAGTCCGCCATAGACGGTAGCGTTTAGGCTACAAGAGGAACGTAGGCCTACGAATCCCAGACATTCCCGGCAGTTGTCTTACGGTAGAACTTTCAGTCCAGAGAATTAGCTGGTAACTCCACAAACCATCTAGACGCTGTTGTACAGTTACTATACATGGTGGTCGCAGAAAGGCGCATCTTAGCATATGCAGTAAGTCGGATACTTACTCCTGCGAACAGTAACGTCAGTGGATTCACACAGGTTAGTGTGAGATAGGAAATGAGTTGTGTTAAGCTGCTGGAACAGTGGTCTCCAAGCCCAACGGAGTAGTCTCAACCCTAACAGAAGGGCAAGTCACATAGAACACTGTTGCTGCTTACTATATTACGAAGGGGAGTGGCAGCTTCCAGATGAACACTGCAGCTACCAAATTTGGGGCTTGCTACAGGTTAGGTTCATCACTACTTACTGAATCGAAGGGAACGAACCTGAATATATTCTGTCAGAGGCACCGGTGAGATGCGGCGTCTCAAGCTACATTTGTCGATGTCTGTGAAGTGTCGATGGATTGGTGGGCCAGCTATGGACAGGAAGAAACCGTGCCACAATCCTTTAAAAACTCCGGATTTTCGTACTCAACAGAGTTCTCAGTCAGATCCTTTGGACGCCCACGACATGTCGATCGACGCCAGCCTTGGGTGAGCTCCCATGTAAGCCTGTTTTCTCACTAAGAGTGCTGCTCAAATGTCCGTCTTTACGATGCTACTAGTGATTGCTAATTCTGTTAGCTCTTATCTCGCGGAATCTTCTGTTGCTTTTTGCAAGGCTAAAAGATGTACCTCACGACATAACCAGAAGTAAAGGCAGTCGCTGCCTGACGCAGCAACGAATGAGAGATGTCTGCTTAGACCCGCACTAAACGGGTTCCATAAGCCACCGCTGCTTACGTTAGAGCGCAGTGTCGCTCAGCCCCAGCCTGCAATCATTGCTTAAAACGACAGCATCGTCTTACTTCAGATACGGTAGGGCGCACTTTATTAGAACTGTATGGAAGTTTATAGTCAATTGTGCACTGATATGAGACTATCATTCTGAAGTGTAGAAAATGATAAGTTATCGAGTACTGCGACAGTACCAAATACTTCAGTAACATTCTCGTGGGCATGGATTGTTTCGAAGGTAAGTTTTTCAGACTGTTCAAACAAAAATAAAGTGATCTAATATTTTGTGTGTGTTGCAGCATCCACTCGACCACCTCCAGAAGTAAGTCTAGGCTTGGAAGGACCCACTACACTGCCGTCATGAATATCTCAAGTGGATTTCCTCCGGCATGGCAGCCTCCACTGAAGTAGTTAGACAATACAATGCAGTCACGAATATCTCAAGTGGTTTTTATCTCGCACAACAGCCTCCACTGTAGTACCTAGTCGCAATGTATTAGGTACGTGTGTTTCAGACCCTTGAGATCTATAAGTCCCCTGAAAGTATTCTTATCGAGTCCCAAAATTCACAACTCTCGTAGATGCTCTGTGACGTGTTTGGGGCTGATCCAAGTAATCACCTGCCATCACTGGAAGCCTGTCTTTCTACATTTACTCCTAACCGCTCTGGAACCGGAGACTGACCTGGAACTCCCTTCAAGTTCTCGTACCTTTCCTATATCCTGTTCCAGGACACGGCACAGTAATGATTGGCGCCATCTACAGATATAATAATGAAACATGTATAATGATCACAATTTTAAACATGTCTGACAGCAGAAACCGTAAATAAATTTTCAGAGTATAAATTATGCATCCAACCGGTTGCATAAGTTTAGCGTAAAATACTTGATCAGGGCTCGACACCATTAAGGGTATCCTGTATGGGTTCTCAGTTCACGGTCTGTAAAAGTAATCACCCGATTCGTTCCATTGTGAACAGGGTATCATGAATTAGCTAGGTTTCTTCATGGAGAGATAAAAAAAATATACGACTTCCGAAATGATTATTCAGTAGCAAATACTGAGATCTAGCTGAATGAAATTAAGAACCTGGAATGTAACCAAGAGACAATATTAATTTTATTTGATACTACTGATTTGAACGTTAATGTACCAACTCAAACAACTGTAGAAATCATGAAGAAAAACAAGCGTGCCTTCAAAAAAGATATAACAGGAGAATAAACTACGGACCTTATACAGTTACTAAAAGTGGTGGTTAAATATAACTATGCTCAATTTAATGGAAACCTGTTTCAATAACCAGAGTGGCTTGCAATGGCTAATCCGTTATCGGACCTTCTAGTAGACAGTTTTATAAATTCACTAGAAGAGAAATTTTTCAGAAGTCATGCTGCTATATAATTATGCATTCAGTCCTACCGTAGATACGTGGATGATATTTTTATTATGTACAATGGAACTTACGACGTGGTTAACCATCTCTTTAAAATATTTAATGATCTTCAGGAGAAAATTAGATTCACTTGCGAGTTAAAAGATCAGAAAAACGAGAGCTAAATTATTTGCATCTAAATTTGGCCATAGTAGACGTCGAAATATCCTATGATATCTTGCGTAAGGCAACGAATGGTGATCATTTGTGCCTCTGGATTAAACACGTCCTCAACTACTCATCGAGCCATACTCACAACACTATCATCAATTAAACTACAGAGAGATATTAATTTATTAAACAATGCTGTTTAATAACAGTTATGAACCCTCAGTAGTGGAAAAAAAATTGTAGCGAAAACCGACAAAAGAATCAATGATTTAAGTAACGTTCCGAATGAGGCAAAAAACAGTCAATACCGCCACAGCGCAATAGCGATGGAAATGTTACTGATGATGGTGCCACTGAAGTGGAGTTACAAAATACAGTTTTCTGAAATTCCTTCACGAAAGAAGACGAAGTAAATATTCCAGAATTCTAAACCAGAACAACTGTTAGCATGGTGACATAAAAGTAGATATCTTAGGTGCTGCCAAACAAATCACTTAACAAAAGCAAGTCTTCCGGTCCAGATGGTATGCCAAACATGTTCCTTTCAGAGTATGCAGACACAATAGCGGCTTTCTTAGTAATCAAATACAACCGCTCACTTGACGAAAGGTCTGTTCCTAAAGACTGTTAAGTAGCACAGGTCATATCAATATTCAAGAAAGGAAATAGGAGTAACCCACTGGATAACAGACCCACGTCACTGACCTCAATTTGCAGTAGGATTTTGGTGCATGTACTGTACTCGAACATTATGAATCATCTTGAAGAAAATGTCTTATTGATACATACCCAACACGGATTCAGAAAATATCGTTCTTGTGCAACACAGCTAGCTCTTTATTCCCATGAAGTAATGACTCCTGTCGACAAGGGATCTCAGATGGATTCCATATTCCTAAATTTCCAAAAGGCTTTTGATACTGTTCCTCACAAGCGACTGTTAATCAAATTGCGTGCATATGGAGATCATCTCAGTTGTGTGACTAGATTCGTGATTTCCTCTCAGAGAGGTCACAGTTCGTATTGATAGACGGTAAATCATCGAGTAGAACAGAAGTGATATATGGCGTTCCGCAAGGTAGTGTCACACGCCCTCTGCTGTTCCTGATTTATATAAACGATCTAGGTGATAATCTGAGTAGCCCCCTTAGATTGTTTGCAGATGACGCTGTAATTTACCGTCCAGAAAAATCATCAGACGCTCAATTACAATTACAAAATGATCTAGAGAGAATTTCTGTATAGTGTGAAAAGTGGCAATTGGTATTAAACAAAGAAAAGTGCGTGGTCATCCACATGAGTAGTAAGTCAATTTAGGGTATAAGATAAATCGTGCAAATCTAAGGGTTGTCAATTCGACTAAATACCTAGTAATTACAATTACGAGAAACTTAAATTGGAAAGACCACATAGATACACATAGATAATGCTGTGGGGAAGGCGAAACAAAGACTGCGCTTTGTTGGCAGAACACTTAGAAGATGCGACAAACCCACTAAAGAGACATCCTACATTACACTTGTCCGTCCTCTGCTGGAATACTGATGCGCGGTGTGGGATCCTTACCAGGTAGGATTGACGGAGGACATCGAAAAAGTGCAAAGAAGGGCAGCCCGTTTCTATGGACAGGATTATTTACTTTGTAATTTGCCCGTCGTAATATATGGAAATCACGGGAAAGGTATTACTAATAACTGGATTCCTGATAGTGATTTTTTATATGTTGTTTATAAAATACGATACGTCATATTCTTTGTACATTACTGAATACGATAGCACGTAAAAATTTCGCAGAATGGCCGTAAAAAACTGAAGATTTTATCCAAAATGTGAACTTATATGCGAGCTATATCACTTTTAGACCAAATCACTTTGTCCATCGTTTTGGAGTAAGTATATTCCATTGCTGAAGTGTAATTGTAAAAGGTCTGGAGAAAAACGTTATGTGGCTTCCACGACTTCTTCATCATCCGCAAATAATTTAGATGTGGGTCAAATTCAATCACAGGTCCCGATATGTTGAATGTGCAAGTATATTCCATCAAGAAGTATTATAAATCTCTCCGTTACCCATAGCTAAACACCTTTAACTTTCCTGCAGGTGCATGACTTAATTTTTAAATTGATGGCTTTTTTCCCAGTTGCACTTTCCCTCAGTTAGCCTAGAAGACTTGCATAATATTCACCAGTCATTTTGCAGGTCTACAAATTGTACGAACGTGTCTTGATTTTTCTTCGATTTTGCTTCCGTTGTCAAGCGTATGTCAGGACTGGTTCTCTGGTACCTTTACCTTGATCGTCATCTAACACGCTCAATTTTATTTCCCATTTTTCTGTATATACTTCTCACCAGCAACTTGGATGAGCGGACTGCTAAGCAGATTGTACGATAGTTCTTGCACTTATCTGGTCTAATCTTGCTATTTTTGTATCTCCTTTACACTTATCGTGCAACCATTTTGCATTGGTTGCACAGGACTTTCCATTTATTTCATTCTAAAGGTATTTCTATTGTTGTGGATCTGTATTTCCCTCAACATGTTTGTAGTTACTTCTTTCGTTGATGAGCTGAAGTTTTTCTTCTGCTGCCCGTGCTTTCTTCGCATTTACCTTCCTTGTACGAAAGTCTGTCTGGGCAACATCTGTGATTGCTCGTTATAGAGTTGTCCATTCCCCTTCAACTGAACCGCCTACTTTGACATTCATTACCGCAGTATCCACATCCTCAGCGAACCTCAAACACGTCTCATTGGTGTTCGGTACTTCAGTATCCCACTTCATTCCACACTCACTCAGCGGACGATTCTCCTAAACTTTAGTCTACTCTTCATTGTAACTTTTCGTGATGCAAAATCCCACAAATAAAGTCCTACGGACTATTAATACGACGACAAATGTAAAATACTTGTGCGAGAGATAAATACACTGTGGACTTAACATCTCCGTGCGAACTCAATAGGAAAGATATACAGGCTGTGTTAAGCTACGGCAAAGAGATAATTATTCCATGTTGGACATTGGAAGAGAGATGCTGTATTTCGGATTGAGAGGAGGTTGTTGGAAGGCGCCTTTAAGGCAGTAATCTATGTTTTATGGTATTGAATAAAATAAATACAGGTAAAAGCACAAAAGGAGTACCAGGTGTATAGAGTTCATAGCCCTTAATCATTTCAAAAGAAATATTCAGTGATTATAAAGACGCAAGCCGTACGGAATTGTTGTGCGGTTTGATGTTGCGTACCTGCAGTTTTACACGGTTTTGGGATTCGTCGAGAAAATTTCTCCAAGGACCTAAATAATTTCATGAAATAAAGTTGGACGCCAAATTCCATACACATGACACAACATAACACTTGGCTGTACCGATCAATTTCCGTAGAGCGATAAATTGTCTGTAGCGATTTCAGGTGGAGAAGTTACAGCAAGGAGACTTAACGAGATCTGCTGCTGCGAAACGCATGTGGTATTACCGTATTCTTTAACTTACGGAGAACAGTAAGCAATATAGACTTCATAACCACCGCAAACATAATTAAAAGGACTCAAATAAAAGCAGCAAACAGTAAAAAGGAATCGCTAATCCAAACCATAAATAAAAATCAATTAATAATAATACGCAATCACATTAATAAAACGCTCATTAAATAATAGACAGAATAAAAATAAGAACTTTAAATTGGCGTCCGAGTGCAGGACGACCAACAATTAAGAATTGTTGTTGTATATCGTGTGTATGTATTAATCGTTTCATTGCGTGTGTTCCATGTGCGCTGAGCTCTGGTGGAGTTTGGTACGGTGAGCAGAGCAGTCACGATACTCACAGCAGAACTTCACACCGCTGCAAGCTGAATAAGGCAGGCACACACAAAAATTTCACAGCCTTTACTCAATCTGGTCTGTATGTAGAAAGAAATTAATATTCTCAGTCTGTAGAGAAAGAGATTATTAGATTTTTCATTTCTTTTCAGTATCGCAGAAGCAGATATAGAGAAATATATGTTCATTCTTGTCAGGTGTAATTTCATTTTATAGTGATTTAAGTGTGAAACCTGTTACGTATTTTGTGCGTTTTTTGATTTGTTATGGTAAAAACTTGAGCCCAAGTAAAGATGGATCAGGAAAAATTTCCGGACGTTCATGAAATGAGTGATAATTCTGATGTAGTGGAAATAGCAGTTTCGCCTCAGCAAGAGACAAACCCCCATTGCTCAGAGTTTAGAGCAACTAAAACTTTTGTCTCTGGTGGTACAGGCTGTATCCCAGAAGCAGGAGGATGTTACAAAAGCAAACAGCCATGGCACAAAAGCAGTCTGACTTATGTCAGAAGCAGACATATATGTCAGTGATTATTCAATCGTTAGTGACGCAACAACAACAGATCTCAAGTGAGATAACAGAGTTGCTCGAGGCCCAAAAACAAATTTCCTTTAGAGTTACAAAAGGTGACATAGGAAATGCATACAATGAAATCGAAACAGGAGGAAGTGGAGAAGTCCGTAGTCGACAGAAACGGTAACAAATATAGCTTCTGACTGTGATAAAATCATACGCGAAAATTTCAACGAACAACAGGAATTTTCCAGTAACGAATGGACATCTGCGAAAGAGAATCAAGTGATACTATGTATGGATGCTAGTATCCAAGAAGCGGTAAGCAAATTGCCGATCGAAAGTTTACCCATCGCTGAGAGTATTAAAAAAGACTTAAAGGACGTTAAAGATGAATTAGGAACGAACTTTAAGCAATGGAAAGACGAAATAGTTCATTCTGTGAAAAACATTTCCAAAGACCTCGAACAAATGCAAGGGGCAGTAAAGGAGTGCCGGAATGAACTGCGTGAGATTGAACGTTCGCAGAATTCAACACCAGAATCTTGTTAGTAGAATGGACATGTTTCGCATCCTGTAAAATTGAGTTGAAACGGGATGCAAGCAGCGCTGCCCAGCAACAATGTTTACGCTGCGATGTTGATGGAAGAGAAATTGCTTAAACACAGACAATTTCTACCGTTCTCACCCGACTAGAAGTCAATACACCCTGTAGTGTTTATACGTGGATTTCGAGGTACATTCGCAGGGCAGCACAGAAAATAAGTTATATGTTAGGATACCTTCCGGGTGACGGTGCATTGTGGGCTACAGATATGATGGACAGATGTGAGACCTACGCAGTGTTTGAAAAGGCATTTTTTGGCGAAGTATTGGTCGCGAGGCGTACAGGAACGTTTACTTAAGGAAGTATTTAGTCCCGAACCGTTCTATATTAAGACAGGCAGCCTACGCAGATAATTCGAGAAGTATCTAAATAAAGCCAGATATTGGGACGAACCCATCTCACATAAAGATATCTTACGTATTCTGAAGGCAAAACTTCCCGCAGAGACTATGGAAAAATTAATTCGTCCTCCAGAAGAGAATCTTGAAGAATTTATGTCGGTATTAGATTCAGTAGATCTAATCCAAGAGGATATGAAGGCGAGAACAGATAGTCACAGCACTTTCTCGCAGTCAAATAATACTGATGGGCCGGCCGGTGTGGCCGTGCGGTTCTAGGCACTTCAATCGGGAACCGCGTGACCGCTACGGGCGCAGGTTCGAATCCTGCCTCGGGCATGGATGTGTGTGATGTCCTTAGGTTAGTTAGGTTTAAGTAGTTCTAAGTTCCAGGGGACTGATGACCTCAGATGTTAAGCCCCATAGTGCTCAGAGCCATTTCAACCAACCAATACTTACGGCGGACGGGCTGGTAATCAGCTGATTGGCGAGACAAACGCCATTCGCGCTTTGCCGCAGAATAACAACTTCAGCCAGAATAGAAATACACGCAACGGCAACGGAAATAACTTTCGTTGCGGCTGTAACCGACAAAACAGACGAGATAGACGATACAACCCAGGGTACAATGTAAATGCAAATTCTTCGAATTGGCATAATGCATGTAATAGTAATAACAGGCAGACACAACAGTCAAGACCTGTAGAGAATGATTGGCGACAGAGATCGCCAATAATTACCGAAGTGAGAGAGGGTGCGGTTCATAGAAATGAATCGCATTTGGAAAAATAACGCCGACCGAGTCATGCCCCGGAGAAGCGGTCGTGGACAAGGATAGGGGCTATGTGCAGAAAGTAAAATGTTTCGTTATGATGAAGGACAGTTAATGCAAGTGGAGCTTTGCGCAGATACAACGAAGTGTAAAGACGAATATTCATCTGAGCCTATTTCTGCCATGAGAGTGAAGATAGAGGGTATTCCAGCGAATGTAGTTTTGGACACAGGCGCATCGGTTAATGCAATTTCACTGAGTTTATTTAACCATATAATGAGGTAGACCCCGTTGCCTACATTTCCTGTGCAGCACTATAAGATACTCGAAGCGTTTGGCACGCAATCACAACCTGTGCGGACACAGACGATGTTGAGGTTAGATTTAAGAAATGCAGCGATAATGTGCGTTCCTAGTTGTGGAGAAATTGATAGACGTCTGTGTTGTGGGGACTGAAACTATGCGGGAGAAGGACGCCAAATTAGACTTCTCTACCGGTAAAGTGAATTTTAGGATCGACGGAGCCCTAGCCCAAGTACATATACTGAGAAAGGAAGGCAAACATGGAAGGTATTGTAGAGGGGCGAAATTGCAGTTAGTAAGGACAGAGCACCGGATTTACCAAACAGGTTTGCAAATAGTTGAGATATCTGATCAAATAAAAAAAAGTTGAACGAGCGAGAGCACTTTAAAGATGAACAGAGGACCCAGTTTTCTGTCATCTTAAGCAACTTTATAAAGGTACTCGGAGAACAGCCTGGTATAATTAAACAGTTATACCTGTCATTTAAAGGTAAAGCCCCACAAAACATACTGCTATAGTTTTTATCCCGTTCCATGGAAACAAAGAAATGCAGTCGACCAGGAAATACAGAGCATGCTAGGAAGAGAAAAGTAAATTTTGACAAGCATGTCCTAGGTAAACAATCTTATGTGGTTGAAGATAAAGTATTGCTACGCACACATCCGCGCGCGTCTTTGTTAAATAAAACAAATAAGAAGAGGCAACTAATGTATCAGGGGCCATATGAAGTCATGAGAATACCAAATCCAGGAGCGTACGTATTGGGTCATCCTGAGAGCAGGAATGTAAAGGGGTTATACCCACACCATGACTTCAAAAAGGTTTCAGTCATGAGAATGTTGGACTCAGAGAAAAGGAGTAGTGTAAGTTATATTTTCTTAATTTCAGATAGGATGTGATGGATTGAGAGAGATTCATGAAAAATTAGTTACCATGTTGTATACAGGGTGGTCCTTTGATAGTGACCGGGCCAAATATCTCACGAAATAAGCATCAAACGAAAAAACTGCAAAGAATGAAACTCGTCTAGCTTGAAGGGATAAACAAATGTCGCTTTGATTGGCCCGCTAGATGGCGCTGCCATAGGTCAAACGGATATTAACTGCGTTTTTTGTTAAATAGGAAGCCACATTTCTTATTACATATTCGAGTAGTTCATAAGGAAATATGAATGTTTTAGTTGGGCCACTTTTTTCACTTTGTGATAGATGGCGCTGTAATAGTCACAACCGTATAAGTAGGTGGTATCAGGTAACATTCCGCCAGTGCGGATGGTATTTTCTTCGTGATGCATTACCCGTGTTAAAATGAACCGTTTACCAATTTCTGAAAAGGTCGATATCGTGTTGATGTATGGCTAGTGTGATCAAAATGCCCAACGGGCGTGTGCCGTGTATGCTGCTATCCTGGACGACATCATCCAAGTATCCGGACCGTTCGCCGGATAGTTACGTTATTTAAGGAAGCAGGAAGAGCTCAGCCACCATGTGAAACGTCAACCACGACCTGCAACAAATGATGATGCCCAAGTAGGTGTTTTAGTTGCTGTCGCGGCTAATCCACACATCAGTAGAAGACAAATTGCGCGAGAATCGGGTATCTCAAAAACGTCGGTGTTGCGAATGCTACATCAACATCGATTGCACCCGCTCCATATTTCTATGCACCAGGAATTGCATGGTGACGACTTTGAACGTCGTGTTCTGCTACTGGGCACGAGAGAAATTACGGGACGATGACAGATTTTTTGCACGCTTTCTATTTCGCGACGAAGCGTCATTCACCAACAGCGGTAGCGTAAACCGGCATAATATGCACTATTGGGCAACGAAAAATCCACGATGGCTGGGGCAAGTGGAACATCAGCGATTTGGAGGGTTAATGTATGGTGCGGCATTATGGGAGGAAGGGTAAACGGCCCCCATTTTATCGATGGCAAATCTAAATGGTGCAATGTATGCTGATTTCCTACCTAATGTTCTACCGATGTTACTACAAGATGTTTCACTGCATGACAGAATGGCGATGTACTTCCAACATGAAGGATGTCCGGCACGTAGTTCGCGTGCGGTTGAAGCGGTATTGAATAGCATATTTCATGACAGGTGGATTGGTCGTCGAAGCACCATACCATGGCCAGCACGTTCACCGGATATGACGTCCCCGGATTTCTTTCTGTGGGGAAAGTTGAAGGACATTTGCTATCGTGATCCGCCGACAACGCCTGACAACATGCGTCAGGGAATTGTCAATGCATGTGCGAACATTACGGAATGCGAACTACTCGCTGTTGAGAGGAATGTCGTTACACGTATTTCCAAATCATTGAGGTTGACGGACATCATTTAGAGCATTTATTTCATTAATGTGGTATTTACAGGTAATTACGCTGTAACAGCATGCTTCATCAGAAATTATCAGTTTCTCAAAGGTACATAGATCACATTGGATCAACCGAAATAAAATGTTCAAACGCACCTACGTTCTGTGTTTTAATTTAAAAAACCTACCTGTTACCAACTGTTCGTCTAAAATTGTGAGCCATATGTTTATGACTATTACAGCGCCATCTATCACAAAGCGAAAAAAGTGGTCCAACTAAAACATTCATATTTCTTTACGTACTACACGAATATGTTATAAAAAATGAGGGTTCCTATTTTAAAAAACGCAGTTGATATCCTTTTTTACCTATGGCAGCGCCATCTAACGGGCCAACCATAGCGCTGTCTGGTTTCCCCCTTCAAGCTAGACAAGTTTCGTTCTTTGTAGTTTTTTCGTTTGACTCTTATTTCGTGAGGTATTTGGCCCGGTCAAGATCAATGGTCCACACTGTATATTTCACTACAGCAGCAATTAAATTTAATTCATATCTGCATCATCTCCGAGTCAGGCATACATCTTTTCACCTCGACCTGTTACACACTCTAAATAGTTCTTCGTAAAAAAAAAAGTAAAAGGTCAGTACATCACCGGCAACTTGACTTTGTTACATTATTTTAGAATTACGGTAGTGTTACATTACGCATTGATTTAACTCAGGTATTTAAAGCATAGCTTTACTTGATTTTTCAAACAACCGAGGCTTATACAATTCTGATAGAGACTTGTTCTATTTCTTATGTGGGAGTTTGTTCTAAAAATTCCCAGTTGTTCGACTTCGGTAGCATCGAAAACATAACGCTCAACAAGCGACATATTTCAAAAGTGCTCTTTTTATCCGAAGTGCCGTTTACCGAGACTGCGACATTATTTACTATATCTTTAACGGGAGTCCTCGCGGTTTCCTTTGTCTGTACCAGTGCCTGACGCAATATTCGTTTCGATAGCCGACGTTTCATTTTATGAAACTGAATTCCTTTTAACGACTGGACAGCAATACGAACTTCTTTTATTACCGAATGCACCGACCGCGAAACATTTTATCAGAAACGAGCTCGCCAAATGCGAGCTATTGTCGTTGAGTATCTCGAGAATACTGACAGTCCCAATAACCTCTTCAATTTCCTTTTATTCCTGCAATTCAGTAGCCTGTGTTTGTTTTTGCAGGCGATATGACTGCCTCTATTTGGTGTTCCCTCTTTGTAAAACGTCGTCAATAAAGGCCCATTACTTAGGAGCCAAGCTTTCTACTACAATGCGTCGGATTTTACTGTCGTCTGAAGTAGGAATCAAAATAGTTTACCCAGGAAAATAGCTCTGTGGTAATCAGTAGTTCCGGATTCAGGCTGATGAGGTTGCAGTGATAATAGTGAAACATCAGGCAATGAATGATCTTATTGGTCATTTGAGCCGTTTCGCAATTTATCCATCATCCGGGGCTATATCTACGTGCAGCAGTCGCTCCTGGATATATAATGATGGATAGATTCCGAAACGTGTCATATGAACAGTAAAGTCAGTTTTTACCTGATGTTTGACTTTTACCATTGCGACTCAGTCAGCCTAAATCCAGAGCCACTGATTATTATTACAGTGGTCGACTGCCTCCCGCATGTCTCTAGGTCACATTTACATTAATTCTGTGATAGCTTCTCATCTGGATGCTGTATTTATAAGGTATTTTACCATGTGCAGACCGTCCAGAACACTCCAATTTTGACATATTACAAAATTAGTAGTTCGTTACCAATATAAGTAGTACGTTACGAATACGGCTACATTCACACTCTGTAAGCAATGTTAGTATGTGTGGCTTCTGGGTAGATTCTTGTACCAATATTGCCTAAGCCTTTATCTATATTTAGGAGTGTCTGAGTCCTACCTTTTCTATTACTTTCAACCGGTCTGCTGCCCACATCAAATAAGCAGTTTATTTTTTACGAATAGTAAAGGAATATCTGAGAGCTCTTGGGAAAGCTGGATAAAGTATGCGCGATAACACACTGAAGCAGATTTTAAATATCTCCATATCACGAAATATGATTCGTGTTTGAAAACGAACCAATCAGTGCTGATCAGAGTCTGAATGTTTAGGGTAAAATGCACCAAGGCTTCAAAAATCTTCAGTAACAGTATAACTGCTTTTGACACGCGTATTATCAGACAAACGTAAAAGCAAAAGTTCTGAGAATAGAGCTTGTCTTTTAACCACAATGCGAAACAGAATTAACGGATCACTTTCATAAAACCCCATATTTGCACCCATTGCAATGCATATGTTTTAAATTTGGCTCAACGATGCCCATAAAATGGTTCAAATGGCTCTGAGCACTATGGTACTTAAATTCTGAGGTCATCAGTCCCCTAGAACTTGTTGTTGTTGTTGTTGTTGTTGTGGTCTTCAGTCCTGAGACTGGATTGATGCAGCTCACCATGCTACTCTATCCTGTGCAAGCTTCTTCATCTCCCAGTACCTACTGCAACCTACATCCTTCTCAATCTGCTTAGTGTATTCATCTCTTGGTCTCCCTCTACGATTTTTACCCTCCACGCTGCCCTCCAATACTAAATTGGTGATCCCTTGATGCCTCAGAACATGTCCTACCAACCGATCCCTTCTTCTGGTCAAGCTGTGCCACAAACTTCTCTTCTCCCCAATCCTATTCAATACTTCCTCATTAGTTATGTGATCTACCCATCTAATCTTCAGCATTCTTCTGTAGCACCACATTTCGAAAGCTTCTATTCTCTTCTTGTCCAAACTATTTATCGTCCATGTTTCACTTCCATACATGGCTACACTCCATACAAATACTTTCAGAAACGACTTCCTGACACTTAAATCTATACTCGATGTTAACAAATTTCTCTTCTTCAGAAACGCTTTCCTTGCCATTGCCAGTCTACATTTTATATCCTCTCTACTTCGACCATCATCAGTTATTTTGCTCCCCAAATAGCAAAACTCCTTTACTACTTTAAGTGTCTCATTTCCTAATCTAATTCCCTCAGCATCACTCGACTTAACTCGACTACATTCCATTATCCTCGTTTTGCTTTTGTTGATGTTCATCTTATATCCTCCTTTCAAGACACTGTCCATTCCGTTCAACTGCTCTTCCAAGTCCTTTGCTGTCTCTGACAGAATTACAATGTCATCGGCGAACCTAAAAGTTTTTATTTCTTCTCCATGGATTTTAATACCTACTCCGAATTTTTCTTTTGTTTCCTTCACTGCTTGCTCAATATACAGATTGAATAACATCGGGGAGAGACTACAACCCTGTCTCACTCCCTTCCAACCACTGCTTCCCTTTCATGTCCCTCGACTCTTATAACTGTCCCTATAACTTAGAACTACTTAAACCTAACTAAGCTAAGGACATCACACACATCCATGCCCGAGGCAGGATTCGAACCTTCGCCGTCGCGGTCGCGCGGTTCCAGACTGTAGCGCCTAGAGACGCTCGGCCACTCCGGACGGCAAAGATGCAATTTTTCTGTAGTGATGTAAGAGGGGTTAATAATGTCACAATGGCACCAAATGTCACCACAATTTTTCCCAGCGCCACCGCGGACGCGTCACACAATGGGAAGATTGTCACAACCCCCTCTTACCCCCATTTCACCCCTTTTTTTGACGCCACAGTGATGGAGGTCAGAACCGCTACGCGCACTGCAGATATCACGCGGATATCAGGGAGACAATGAAACCACACCTTTTCTATGGACGTTGTTTCCCACACGTTTCGCTGTAGAAAATGACACGGCAGTGCGGTGAACAACAGGAAGAAGTTCTTGACAACCTTTAGCACTGTTGACAACGACTGTAGCCCCATCGAACGTGATATCACCATTTTTGAGTGCAGTGGATCTCAGTTTTTGCTCTGGTGTACAGGGTGAAACCAGTAGCGACCCTTTAAGGAAATTTCAAGGTGATCCGAAACAGTAAAGGGTCCTTCTATCTTTTTAGTGTGATAATGGAGGGGTGCGCCATTCATACATGAGTGAATGAAACCGCAACGGATGCCCCTGTGATCCCCAGTTCGGCAAAATGTTCGGTGCACCCGCCCAACTATACCAGGAATTTTAAAAACTTATCTCTACTCAGAAAACCTGTGAAGCGGCCTGAGGAGCCTGCAGGTAGGCAACCACTCGACACACCTCCGAGGCCAAGTGGATTCCTGCAGATGCCTAGGAGTAACTAAAGAAGGCCATGTTTTCCACATCCTTGTCCGTTTCCGTGTCACTGTTTTCTATTTTAAATAAAATTGTCGAAATATTGAATTCGATATGCACTTATATCTGTACCAAATCGTGTCTGCGTTTCCCTTCTTTTTTTAATTTCCGGCTGTTGTGTGCAAATTTACCCTCTTGTCATTCACGGATGGCACTTCCTACATCTTTGTAACTACAGATGTATCCTCTCACCATTCATAGATGGCACGCCCTACATTTTGTAACTGTCTTTTCAGTGTACTGACGTACTTATGTCTGTATTTGTATCACCACCGCTAAATTAATTATAGTAAATTTAATGGTAGCGTTTATAATCAACAGTGTGTTTATGTCTATATGTACCAATTCAGATGTAATAGCATGCACCTATCTTAAAATTTTTACAAAAATAAACATCATCTTGACTGTTTGTCCATACAGAGGGTGGTCGTAGTATGGGTACCAATCACTGTTGCTATCGTAGTTTGTAAGCAGTAACTTCAGTTCATATTCGTATTCTGTCAGATATGCTGTTTCTTTTTCTCAGTACGTTTATACAGGGTCATTTTTTCCACTGTGTGCAAGCTGTAGGGATTGATCGATGGGTGGTTAGTGACCAAAAAGGTCTAATGAACTTTTCTCTGGAAATGCAAGGTTTCCACGCTAGAGTCATTTTTTCAGTCGTACTTTGTTACAGAGACTGTGGTGTAAACTTTGCTTCACCATGCAACCACAGTTACAGTATCCATGCTTTCCTCTTAGAGAGTGGCACTGTTCGTCGTATGTCCTGCCCTAGCGCCCTCTGCTGCCATAGTAATTGGTAATGTTGTGTCCGATTCACTTCTCTTGCTGACTGTCCTTGTAGAAGATGTGATACAGCGTCTTACACAATGGTTCTGTCTTCGAATCGAGAGCATGCCGATTCTGTGTTTACTTACGGAAAGCGAAATGGCAATGGGCGCGGACAGCAAGGTTCTATCAGAAGACCTAACCGCACTGGCAACAACCACAGCATTCAATATTTGCATCAGCGTTTCGCTGTTTGTTTGGGACAGGATCGTTTCAGGAATCATGACGTCATGAAGGACGTACCAGAAATGTTCGGACATCAGACTTGGAGCAAATTGTGATTAACACGGTAGAAGGCCGTCGCTATGTCAGTGCCAGACAGTTGGCCCGTCAGTACACGGTAAGCCAGATGACCGAGTGGAATGTTCTCCATGACAATTGTTACTACCATTATCACATGCGGTGTGTGCAGGGTTTACTAGCGCCAGACGTTCCACATCGGGAGCAGTTTAGTCACCGGTTTCTTCAGCACGCAACAACGATTCCAGGATTTGTGTCATTCATCCTATTCACAGATGAAGTCGCCTTTACGCGGAGTGGTATTTGTATTTGCAACTTTCATATCATTCAGTGAACTGTAGGATAGTATGCAGAGCCCCCGTGGTATGGTGGCAGCGAATCACCAGCATCGATGCAACTGAAGTGTGTGGACCGGGATAATTGGCGACCGTATTTTGGGATCAGTCTTCCTTCCGTGTCACCTAACAAGGTGGGAACTATCGGTGTTTCGTGCTAGTGAGTTAGTCTTCCCTGCTGGAAGAAGTGCCAATAATGGTTAGAAGGGTTATGTGGCTGCTACATGATGGTGCACCAGCCCACTTCACCGTTAAAGTCCGGACGCCTCTCTATCGTGTTTTCCCTGGTCGATGGGTTGGAGAGGGATCCAGTTGCGTGGCCTACTCGTTCACCGGATCTCAACGCGTGCGATGTATTGTTATGGGACCATCTCAAAAGTATTGTGTATGCAGTGCCCATTCCAGATATAGAGACGCTGTTTAGATATAGCCTCGCCGATGTGAAAGTGTGAGACAGATCATGCTATGGAGGGTACATGCATGCGTTGAGGCACATGGAAACCATTTCCAACACATACTTTAACTGTGGCAGCATGGTACAGCCCATATTAGTCTCTATAACACAGTGTGATTGAGTAAATGGTCTGTAGCATGGAAACCATGCATTTCCAGATATAAGTTATATTTTCTGTCCCGTATCCTCTCATCAATCAGCCTTTCGAGTTCGTACACGGCTGAAAAATTCACCATGTATATATGGCTATATACTAAAGTTTAAAAGATATTACGTGTCTAAGCACAAGTTTGATGTTACCACAAAGGGTGATATATGGTGAAAATTTTTCTGATTTGTTCTTTTACTGTTTTATACTGTCTCATGTATGCTTGTCTATTAGTTCTTTCTATTACCTGTAGCACTGATGATGCCTGTTCTGTAGTCGAAATCGATCTGCAATACTTCAAATCATTTGCGACAGATTGCTGTATTCTTCTTTTTTCGAATACAGCATGTTCACATATGGCTAACTTACGGTTAATTGGCGAAACTGAAGCATATGGAATATTTCAAGGGATACAGACTTTCTAAGGCAGGAACTATCGAAGAGCTAGTTGACGTATCGTGCCAGCGCTGCCGGAAAAAGAGAACTTCCGATTTTTTAGAGAGAAAGTGAGTAGTATACCGCAGAAAACAAAAGAGTGGAATAATTGGAGAAAATAGATATTGCGACGAAAGGGCATAATGGCCATTGTGTTTTTGAAATGCCCATCAGCAGAAGCAATGTCGCCATCCAGATTATTATCAATGTGGTCAAGTCAGTCATAAGGCCCGAGATTGCTGGAATAAGAAACAAGGAAAACATCATAAAAAGCGTCCATTAAACACAAGCAGGAATGCATCGCCCATCGGAAACCATTCCCAGTAGAAGAGGACTCTGCACATAAAGGTGAAGAGAAATTCGAGCACTCAGATCTCGCAGCGCGATTCCTCATATACTAACAATACAGAAATGTCTGTCACAAAATTTCGTACTCCACATATTTCTGGCAGTTCAAGGACATTAAGGAATGACAATCTGACAACACTGTAATAACTACCTCTGTCAGGATATACCACTAGTGCTGTGTAATTGGTGCAGGGGACTGCGTCTTGGGTTAAAATACAGGCGACCAAGGGTTCGATTCTGGGTAGAGGCGGTTACAGGGTGACAATGACTTGAAGTCGTTAGGGACAACAATGCTCCTCTTTAGAGTTGGAACCAAGAATTTTCGAAAATACATGGCAGTGTTGCCAATTAAAGGTGAAGGTTATTCTACAATATTTGGACTTGACTTTCTGGACAAACATCATGCCAAACTAGATCTTCCTTGACATATAATGAACTCTATGAAACTTCGTTTCTCCTGGAAAAGTAACTGCAAGCAAGGCACTGTCGCAAGGTAGACCAGTCAGGAACGTGTTACCAACTGAACTGAGAATACATGTACTAAACACCTGTAGGTACAGGAAAGCTGATTTGGATTAGATGCCGATGTATCCCAAGAAGTTTTATGTGCGGTGGAACAATTACAAAGTAACGAGGAATTAAATAAGAAGCGTAGGCCATATTAGGAACATAAATGGAGATTTTATGGTTCCAGTTGTCCTTGAGACTTTTGTCATAGACGAGGACAGTTTACCAAGGGGCTTCAAGAGTGCCAAATTGGATGTTTTGGTGGAAAAAGATATTGATAGGTAATGTGATGACCAGAGCCACAAGCTAACTGTTGGTGCACCTACATGTCGTAAGAAAGTGAATTACTTGCAAGGAAGTGATCAACAAACTATGAGAGCTTTGTTACTATGATTTTTAGATTTGTTTAACACAATGGTCCTTTGCCATTAATGCCTGCTACACGACATCATATACCCCCAGGTAACAACACTTCAGTCTATAGGAAAGAATACTTTGTTTCCAAGCATTAACAGCAAAAATTGGAAAAATGTGGTGAGCGCAACTGGTAAAGGGAATGAAAGAGCACTGTGACAGACCATGGAGTGCAAAGACCGTCATTTTTCCAAAAAAAGTCACCAGATGCTGCTAACAACGGAATCTTCCCATTGCACCCCCTTCACATTCAGTGGCATAATGGTCCAGTGGAGAGCCCGTCAAAAACTGAACACAGATCAAGCGTGAAAACAGGAAGAAGATGTACTGAACTGTGAATAAAACCCAAAATAGAAGCAGTGAACTGTCCAAGCAAAAGATGTGCAACATTAAACGAACTGCGAGAATCACAGAGTCATGGTTGTGTGGTCATGGTGTTGGAATGCAAAGCGGAATATCTGTATTAAAATGTCTCTCGTGCCCCATTTTTTCACAAAATTATGAATTTTTTTATCTGATCATTGACGCTTATGTTCTCCTTCTTTAGTCTTGGCAGTTGTCATACTATACATTGGTTATAGAACTTGAGTCATATGGTATGAATATATTAACATTGCAGGAAACGTTTCGAGTTGTGAGAGCAGGTGAGATACTGCACAGACCTCTCACAGAAATGAAAACAAGAAATAAATGGATGTGAAGTGTATTTCAACAAAGAAATTTAACAGTCAAGATATCCCAAATGGAACGCAAGAGTGATAACATGTTGAACAAATGGGAGATATGTACGTCTTGAGGTCCCTTATATCTTGCTGTTGCAAACGATCACACTATGGCACAGATGCAAATCTGAATACAGAGAACAGACAGACAGTTCCTAAATTTGTGCAGATTATATATATAGGGCATGAGGGAGATTTGAATAAGGATCTTGCCCTTTACAGTCCAACACCATGACCACACAACGACGACGTCGTGACTGTTGGAATTTGCTTGATGTTGTACATCTTGTGCTGGGACCGTTTACTGTTTGGATTTTGCTTCTTTTTCCGCAGTTTTGTTTTCATGCTTGATCTGAGTTCAGTTTTTGATGGGCTATCCATTCCCCCGACTTACCACTAAATATGAGGGGGGGATGTAATGTGGAATTTCCCTTGTAAGAAGTACAGGTTCTATTGCGATTACAAGTATCTGAAAGCCAAAACCATCAATGACACATAACCAATTCCAATTCTGAAGAATAGCATGTTGACTTAAAAATGGATTGGTTACATTCTAGAAACTGTTGAATGGCACACTTCATGGAGTATTCAATCCCGTCTCCGGCCATCCTGATTTAGGTTTTCCGTGATTTCCCTAAATCGTTTCAGGCAAACGCCGGGATGGTTCCTTTGAAAGGGCACGGCCGATTTCCTTCCCAATCCTTCCCTAACCCGAGCTTGCGCTCCGTCTCTAATGACCTCGTTGTCGACGGGACGTTAAACACTAACCACCACCACCACCACCATGGAGTATAACATAAAAAAAATTATGACAACATGATTGTATTTTCGAGAGATATAGAAGAAAATGTCAAGCGTTTGGAAGAGGTATACAATAGCATGTCTTTCACTCACTGACATTTTGCACAAATAAATGTTAAATTCTTTGGCCGTGTAGTTAGTGCAGAGGTGTAAAAACTGATTCCTGATTAGTTTCAGGAGTTTTTGTCTTCGCAACTCTGCAGACAACCAATAAAATTCAATCATTTTAGAGCCTATACAATTATTATAGGAAACTCAGAAAATGTTTCCCATAAATTGCTATGTCATTGAATCGATTGTTGAAATAAGGTGTAATTCGAATGCATATCAGTTTACTAAACAGAATTTAAGATGAATAAAATAATGACATCAGATCCGGTATTGATATTGACCATTTTCGAAAATGAATGCTTCCTTTCATCTGATGCTAATAATTGTGCACTGAGATGCATTCTCATCAAAATTTATATGGTAAAGAATATTCTGTGACCTCAGCATACAGGCAATTTAACAAGGCAGAACAGCGTTTTTCTATGACAGAAAAGGAAATGGTAGCAGTAAGTCATGGAATTATATATTTTCGTTGTTACGTGACCAAGCATCGCGAAAATGGCATGAACTAAAGGATCTGTCTTACAGACTAATTAGATGGACACTCAATCTGATAATATTTTTATTATGGAGTACTTCATAAATAAGGAAAGATGCATACAAATGGAGACATGTTAAAGACGAAAAAATAACTGTATCCTCAAGTTCAGAGTACCAGATACCATAATAACAGGCCAAAGTACAGATTACATTTGAGATTTAATGAAATGGTTGTCATTTCCTTCACATTTGGAAGTTAAGGACGAGTCCCTTCTATCCACAGGCAAATGGACAAACAGAAAGAGTTCGCAGAATGATTTCGAAAGTGTTTAGCCTTTACTGGAGCATGCAAACCTGATAACTGAGACACACACACAGCATTCATAGTTTTGGCGTACAATTCTAAAGTTCACACCAGTACAAATATTTCATGATGCGACGTGCTATATTGGAGGAAAATGGCATCTTATTTTGACATGATAAAATCTAAGCTTCGGGCAAGCAGCAAGTCAGTAACAGACTTTGTAAAACGTTTATGTGAAGTTTGACAAAGGGTAAAAAGAGTCGACATAAAAACATTTGGATGTCAGGTTCAGACAGAGCACCACATACGGAAACTGCCACAATGCGCTGCAGTCTGGAACCGCAAGACCGCTACGGTCGCAGGTTTGAATCCTGCCTCGGGCATGGATGTTTGTGATGTCCTTAGGTTAGTTAGGTTTAACTAGTTCTAAGTTCTAGGGGACTAATGACCTCAGCAGTTGCGTCCCATAGTGCTCAGAGCCATTTGAACCATCTGCCACAATGCAGAGTTGTTCAGTGGGTGATAATATCCAACCCATATACACCAAAGGCGGATCCAAGCAATTTTTAACTAAGTGCCACAAACCACTCCAATTTGTTGAAGTGACATCACCGGTAAATCTTAAGTTGCAGTTGCCAGCCAAACCAACTGTTATCCGAATATGCAAAGTGAAACCATTAAAACTAGTTGTTGACACTATACCACAGTTGCGTCACTCTCACAAGCCACGAAGAAAGCTTCTGAAAATGTTATGAAAAGAGTACCAAGAAATACACAATATGCGTAACGCAGTCAAATCGTAAAATAAGAAGTTGTCATCAGATTTTTATATAGTTTTAGAGCTCGCTGTAAATTCGGCATTTATGTATATATTGATGTATCATGTACGATATATTTCAGAAGATTGTACTGAGTAGGATAGAGTTTCTTTTGTTTTTGTCTACACATTTTCGAAAATGGAACGAACTGAAGAGACGTTACTTTCTCTTAGGTGGTGTACCACTATGGATGTACACAAACGTTACCGTAGTTTGGGTAACTTTTCACTTTGGCAAGAAAGGAGTATTGAATACAGTTTTTAACCACCTACTAAATTATGGGATAGCATTCTCTAGACAATTGGATGTACTATTGACTTGTCAATGTTGGACGTTAAGATTAACCTCTGGCGTATGGGAAATACAAAATGACGTTGCAGGAAGTATTCGCAGAATTACGTGGAGGAGCGCAGAAAGAAAATGTTTTGCAGGAAATTCTAATCACGTATCATGATTATATGAGAGATTGACGGCACATCTAAACCATTTGACAGAAGCAGTATCATAAACGTTCATTACGAGGAAAACAGGGTTGTTGGATGATGGTGAGAAATTGCTGGAAACGACTGACAAAAAAGATATATGAAACTTAAATAATACACTGGAATTACAGTAGATGGGCGCACTATGCAGTTAGAAAACATGGAACACAGTGTGCGTAATAACACTAGAAGAATACGAGGGCTGACCATAGAAATTGCGCAGTACACAAAAGGCATCGTGCGGAAAATGAATAACAGCTTGGAATGAATTCAGAATCGATTCAGTGCATTAGACGAGAGAATGGGCATAGCCAGACTGTTGCGAGCATGAACAGATAGCTTGAATAGCTGCGAAGCTAAAAGCGGCATCGCTGCAAGAAGCAGTTTGCCGTGCCATGCGCGGACGTCTGGGTTCCGCACTAACTCCTAGGAGGTTTATGCCAGGCACGAAAACAGTTCCCAGCAGAACTACAACAAATAGCAAATCGGACCGAGAGAAACCTAGTCTTATTCTACAGCTTTTGAAATGTGTAAGTAACAGAGAATTGTACAATGTGTAATTACCTGTGCAACAAGCATTACACAAGATTGTTTCAGAGACAAGCTAAGAAAAATGTGGGACAATTTTGTTTAAATAAGAGAGGAATGTTACACAGAAGTAATGTATTAGGGACGAACGTATAATTTTCTAAAAATCCTCCTCAGCGGCCACCAATCCACCGCAACCCAGGGCAAGCCAGGCCAGCACACCATTTTGCAACCAAACAACTAAACAGGCAGAAAGCAGATATTACGGAAAGTAGAACAAACCCAGAAGATATTGCCTCATCTCGCGTGAGTGCGAAGCTACAATCGTAAACTTAGCAACGTTACCTCATCAAAGAAAAGACATCACGTCATGGTAATGGTACAGCTTGATTTCTTAAGAGAGAGTAAAATTTTCACGAGAGCACCCTAAAATTTTCACAAGGACACCTATTAGCCTGCTGATATGGCGGGAAAGCAACATGCTGAAGCCGTGAAAGCCATTTTTGTGAGAGTGCTGTAGACAACTGATGAGCCCGGGAAAGTAGGCCTCATTAGGTCAAAGCTGGCTCGACATAACGTCACTGCCTCAAACTAGTAGTAATAAATATACTTCAGAGCCGCTGTGTCAATGTTTACGTTGCAGTACAGCAGCTATCAGACATTACCTGCGATATGCTACTACTGTTTGACATGATAACTTCCGAATCTGAAACTGGGGCCCTATTCTGTATTGTTCATATCGATCGGTGTAATAGGCTAGCCTCGGTAGAGACGTCATTTTCGGTTCTTTATCGAAATATCCTATTCAGTAAGCTTCTAAGACAAGTTACCGAACGGTTCTCCCACCGATTTTACGACAATTGTACCGAGAGGTCTTGGTTTTCGGTCTGCCCCGTCGATCGGTGAGCTGTGTTTTATGTACAACTATAATTTGTTATTTTAAACATATTTAGCGGTTTTAGCTTTGCATTTAGTGATTGTGTTACTAAAGAATCACCAGAGGACGCATTCGGTTGGAAAGTGAGTTCATAGTAGACTATATTCCTTTGTTAGAAATATGGTTAGGTTAGGTCGTTACTGTGAATGATTACATAAAAAAAGTTTTAGGTCAATATTCTCTCAAAATACGTGTTATTTTTACGCAAATAAGAGTGTAAAGAGCATTAAATATCAAGACATCGGCTCTGCTTACGTATATTACATGAGTTTGAACTGCCGTTATAGTGACTTTGTGTATTTTTTCCCACAAAAGGTTTAGTTAGTAATTATCGAATCGTATTTACAACTTTCAAGTAACAATGGAAAGCAATTATGAGACGCTTGATACTGGAAACCTTCCAAACTGTCATGCATTTATGACTTATGCAGCACCGTTTGGCAACGACGTCACCCGACGTACCTCTAAGAAATAATACCAGAATTGAGGCCTACATTACCGTTGTTAGGCGGGGCCAAATGGTTAGCGCGCGGGAATGTGATGCGGAAAGTCATTGGTTCGTGCATGGGTGGATAGAAGAAATTTTTTTTTTCCTCTTCACATATGCAACACGTTCTGAGACATTGTTATTCGTGTAAGGTAAGATTTTTCTTCAATATTCGTTATTACTTACACGTAAGAGTGCACTTCCTCAGTAATGATTTCGTGATTTCTGTGTGTTTAAAATACGAAATATGAAATTGTTGGACATGAAATTGCTGTGAGCGAAACAACCGACATTGACCTTTATATTTTTTCTTGTCAGAAATAATAATTCACCGTTTTTTCCGAATATGTAGCGATTTCCGAGTATGCGGTTATACAGGAATCTAAGAGCAAAACTTAAATTACTGGGAATGTAACTAGCAGCAGTCATCTTCGTAATCTTGCTTGTCATACGTATTTATCTGCAATCGAATCCTCAACCACAATAGACAGTTGAAAGATCTCTGCCGTAATATCTTTAGACTGTAGCACCATACACGAAACATTTTCATTCATGAGATGCATGTTCTAAACTTCGACGAACTGCAGGAGCTCTCGGAAATGCGTTTTTTCTTTCAATTTTAGTTTTAAGACCCAAATCGCTGACGTATCATATACGGAAGTGGGCTACTTAATCATTTGGATCTCTAAGAGTGAGTTATAACCACATTCTTTTTATCTTCTTATTCTTTGAAACTCTCAGAATCAATTTTTCGGATGTTTTTATAGATGTATTAGTACAATTTGGTACTATACATTATTCCTAATCCATTTTCCGAAACGTAAAATCCAAAACACGATGTCAGTGTGAGTGAGAATAAGATGACATAATGCGGCGTTTACGACAATTTGCAGAATACAGCATTATCGTTATTATGCATGCATGGAAACATGCATTTCAGCTGAGAATCATGGAAATGGATATACTGCGCCTGATACTGTTAAGGAGGAGACTAGGACGATGAATGCGGGCACGTCAGCTCGATGGAATGCGGTGTCATGCGTTATGGCAACGTAAACGCAATTTTCGGTAATTGAAGAATAGCGCGCCTGTGTATTCTGCTAGTCGCTTTGTGTTCGTGGCGCTGTGCTCACTGCAGTGCACATGCGCAGATCTGTGGCCGCTTGCTTTTGATTGGCTTACGCGACACGAACCGACAATAGCGCTTCGATTCTCTAGACCCGAGCGGTATCGCTACCAAAATGCATACTGCATAACGCAGGGACTCTAATTCGAGTACTAGACCTTTCGGTGCTCTTGAGTACCGAAACGATCGGCACAATGGCGGAAAGATACAGAATAGGCACCCTGGCACCAGACTTGTCTACCATACTCGGTCGCTGCGAGCTGCCGACCTTTCAACCACTGATGGGAAGTTTGAAACATCTAACTATGGCCTGCTGAGCCAAAATGATGGTGCTCGGCGCACTACCCACGTTTCACAGTATTCCGGAGCCGTGATAACCGTTACTGCTCCCAACATTTAGCTGTAAGCAGTCATTGATATCCTCTGCTTCCCTTGGTGGAGGTGGTATGGCTCTGAGCACTATGGGACTTAATATGGGACTTAACATCTATGGTCATCAGTCCCCTAGAACTTAAACCTACTTAAATCTAACTAACCTAAGGACATCACACAACACCCAGTCATCACGAGGCAGAGAAAATCCCTGACCCCGCCGGGAATCGAACCCAGGATCCCGGGCGTGGGGAGGTGGTATAAAGTGGACCACTTTCATACCGTGTAGAACTGCTCAGAGGTTACCCAAGCACACTGGTAATTTTCCATGTACATCCCGGGAGGTCACGACTGCGCCGTTCTCCAATTCATGACCGACACCATTATAAGGTGAGTCAAACTCCGAGGACGACGTCCGCAGCAGTTTGCTGCGACAGCATGAGTGAGTTCCGAGGCCATGTGCTGCACCTCTGCGAATCTGGACGTCAACACAGAGGAGAATACATGATTGTAAGCTCTACTGAACAAATTCTTCTTTCGCTAGTGTTGTATCATTAACGCCCAGAGGACCGACTAGCTCGCTACACAATACTCCACGCTTCGTCATCACAGCACTAGAGGTCTCACCAAGGTCCGTATATCTTTAGCTGCAGGTTCCTATTTGGTAACCTGAAAAAACTGGGTTATCATCCCAGTATAACGAGAGAGTAGTTGAGGTCAAACAGAGGACAAGAAGTTAGTATTATATATTACATGGGTTTGGTAGTAAGTTTTTCCAGAAACGAGAGAAAAGAAGAAAAAAATAGTGTGGAAACGGTATACGAATTTATGCTTCATTATCGTTATTATTATTTATATGTGTTGCGTTCTTTTCAATCAAGCTGTAACTTGTGATATCAAAGCAATCCGTCAGTGCAGCGAATGTGGGGCTTAATCTGCAATTTTTGCTGCCTTTTAGTAAATTTGCTTTAGTAATCTCTTGAATCTCCTTGAGCAATTTCTTGTACAGTTTTATTTCTTGGTAGAAAATTGCTGTTTCGAGTTTCATGTTTATATGTTCTTGGTTATGTACAAGGGGCGTTCAATAAGTAATGTAATACTTTTTTTCTGAAAGCAAGTTGGTTTTATTCAGGGTTCCAGTTCGCCATATTATTCCCCGCTCTTTTGGCTAAAAATCCCCTACTTTTCAACATAATCTTCATTCAATAAGACGGCCTTACGCCACCTTACCCTCAGGGCTTGTATGACCACGTGATATCACCCTACCATAATCTACATACTGCTTCCGGCGGAGAGCATCCTCCAGTGGGCCAAACAGATGGAAGTCGGAAGGTGAGAGATCCAGGCTGCAGGATGGATGAGGAAGGACCCAAGCTGTAGGGTGGGAGAGGAAAAACAGTATAATAAAGTTTTGTGAATTACTCTCGGGTGCGCAGACTTGTGCGAGGAACTGCACTTTGATGCATCGGAGTAGTTAGTTTACATTTTTGTGGCGACGAAAACGCTGAAATTGTTTTTTTTTCAGTTTATTGGCAGTAGCACAATACACTTCCTAACTGAATGTTCCACAATGTAGGTGGACATCAAACAGAACAACGCCTCAGAGTCCCAGAAGACCACGACCATGACTCTGCTGGCTGAGAGTGTGGCTTTGAACGTTTTCTTCTCAGGAGAGGTGATGTAGCACCACTCCATGAACAGTCGTTTTCTTCCGGGTTCGAAGTGCTAAGCACATGTTGCATCGCCTGTGACCATATTCGACAAAAAACTGTCACGATCAGCCTCGTAACTCACAAGCAAATCCGCACACACGGTGCTTCATTGCTCTTTATGGTCTTCTGTTAGGCGGCGAGGAACCTTATGGGCACACACGCCTTTGGGTACACGAACAGATGGACGAGTCTGTCAGCACTGCCAACAGAGACGCCCACTTGTGCAGCGAAGTGTTTGATTGTGATCCGTCGACCATCTCGTGTGGTCACAGGTGTTCGAGGCCGGCCGGCACGAGGGTGATCGGAGAACTTTCCATGACTTTTTGCTACAATGACAGACGCCTCGCCCTACGACTCACCGTGCATTTTTTCACTGTTAGGTTTCCGTAGAAATTCTGCAGGAGCCTACGAATTTCTGGGATTCTCTGGTTTCAACGTCATAAGAAAATCAATCTTACCCCTCTGTTTGCAAAGCACCTTGGTTACATGTGCCATTTTGAAGGCTACATATAGTGCTGCCACCAGTCAGAACTGTAGAGTCTGAAGCGAGAATATTCATAATGTCTCACAGCAAATTTTGCATCTTCTTAAACCAAAACTGGCCGAGAAAGGATTGTGTTTCATTACTTATTTGACGCCACTCATAACTGTAGGCTAGCTTTTATGCCGCTGTCTGGACAGTACAGTTTTTGCATTAATTACCACGGCTATTTTATGTGTGCAGCTGACATATAAATGTAATCACGTAGCGTATTTCAAAGCCCCAGTGTTTTGAACAGATCCTCGCAAAGAGATCGACTACTATTTTTGGTTATTGCCCTTATGGCCCATTTCTGTAGTATGAAAACTGTGTTCATATTTTGTGCGTTTGTTCCCCAAAAAAGAATTCCCTATGTGTTGAGTGTACATGTGAACAGTATTTATCTAAAAGACACCGGGTGTTACATGGTGATGAAAGGACTCCAAAGGCATAACATGCTGACGACGTTCTTTGTGTATTCGCACCATTTTACCTGAGAATTCGTTCATTCCCAAAATTTTTGCGTTTGTTAAGCATTCTATAGAGCCTTCATTTATATTTAATAGTGTCATTTTCTCTTGTCAAATTGAAATTCACTACGTTTTTTCTTTACTTCAAATGTCATTTTATCTACTACCGACCAATTGCAAACTTCTTTGTGGGATTCACTTACTAGTATCTTCTCAATGACTATAATAATGCAGTCATCAGCTAAGGAAATTTTTTCTTCGTGATTAATACTGTTTGGAAAGTCAATGTGCCACATCAGGAACAGTATTTGTCCTAATGTCCTAACCTGAGAATTTACTACATTAATTTATTTTCATCCTGATAAGTGTTTTAGTAAAAGTTTACGAGTAGGTATCTGAGGATGTTTTATCTTTCCCCATGTTCCCTATCTGCAAGGAGTGATCAAAAACAGTCGTTAACTATATATTTTAGTCCTTATGCTTCTAGCTTATTTCGTAGTATCTTATGATTAACATTATCAAAAACCTTGGAAAGATATAAAGAAATTCATGTGGCACGCTCTTCTTCATTAAGAGCTTCAAGTACCACTATAGCTGGTTCTCTGCTTCCATACTTCTGAGACCAAACTGTGAATGGATTATAAGGTTGTAATTCAGTAACCTGTCTTTCATAACTCATTCCTGAATTCTTTAAGAATGGTGATAACAGGCCAACAGGCCAATAGATTACTAGATCTTCTACATTATCTTTGTTTAGAAGAGGTACAGCTCTCCTCTTTTTAAATCCTCTGGAAATTCCCACGACGTGAATGATCCATATATAATATTTGTTAATGGAGCTTATATATTCTGCACGTTCTGTCTAAGCACACACATTGCTACTTCATCTAAGACTATTAACTTTTTATTTTTTGGTTTTGTACATTTTTACTGACTTCATGCTCTTTGGTTGATAGTAACATCATTGTACTTTTAGTACGTAATTATTTCAAGTGCTACATTAGTTTTTGGGATTTTTTGCTGCAATTTCTCTGCAGTACTTGAAAAGTGCTCGTGGGTTGCTACGTGGTGTGGATCATTTATTACACCATCCCCTTTCCTTTACTGTATTGCCTGTCCCTTGTTTGCATTTTAATGACGTCTCATATTGTTTTGCTTTTATTCTCTTCAATGTATATCTAAGGGTTTGGGTGAACTTCTTAATCCCATCTATGTTTTAGTGAGACTGGTATAAATACTTTCGTAAATGTCTTTTCGAAGTACAGTTTCAATAAGGTTGAAAGTTTAGATAATTTAACTTTCACGTTTGTTTCGCTTCACATTTAATCCCACCTTTGGTTTGATAATTCTCTTGAAAAATTTTGTTTTTCGATTTCTGATAAATCTCTTTTTTTAAGCTGGAAATTTAGGAAAACTTTCCAGAATCCGATTCTACTGCTATTATTTGGCGAAAATGGTCTGATACTCAAGATGTTTTACAGTTACACCACACCTTCTCTTTCCCATATCTTTGGGCACATTGTCGATTACTGATGCAGTCATATAACAACTCTTACTGTACTACTGACCTGTGTGGAGATGCCAGAACTGTTAAGGTCATTTTGAGAGTGCTATTACTTTCATTTATGATATTTGCGTTTATATCTCCACATAAAAATGGTTTTACTTAAGTACTTGAAGTTTCATCTAGAAGTTCTGTTAATTTATTGAAAAAAAGTATCCGAATTACCACTGGGTGATCCATAATAACACAAAATGATAAATCTCTTGGTGATGTCAAACTCTGCTATATCAATAGCAGGTATTTCAAAGCGTTTGCCTTCATTTAGTGTATTATTATGCCTGATACTCCACGCTTTGAAATGGTCCTACGGTAAGAGCCTATCATTTTATACTAAGACAATACTTGATGTAGGAGTTTTGTCTCTCTTCAGTAGCGCACAGTGACAGAAACTGTTGTGGGGATTAAGGATTGGAGCTCGAATTCAAATTCGTGAATTTTAATTTCTGTTGATCGCATGTTTTGATGGTGGATTGTTAGAACTATGAAATGTTGTTGTTGTTGTGGTCTTCAGTCCTGAGACTGGTTTGATGCAGCTCTCCATGCTACTCTATCCTGTGCAAGCTTCTTCATCTCCCAGTACCTACTGCAACCTACATCCTTCTGAATCTGCTTAGTGTATTGATCTCTTGGTCTCCCTCTACGATTTTTACCCTCCACGCTGCCCTCCAATGCTAAATTTGTGATCCCTTGATGCCTCAAAACATGTCCTACCAACCGATCCCTTCTTCTTGTCAAGTTGTGCCACAAACTTCTCTTATCCCCAATCCTATTCAATACCTCCTCATTAGTTACGTGATCTACCCACCTTATCTTCAGCATTCTTCTGTAGCACCACATTTCGAAAGCTTCTATTCACTTCTTGTCCAAACTAGTTATCGTCCATGTTTCACTTCCATACATGGCTACACTCCATACAAATACTTTCGGAAACAACTTCCTGACACTTAAATCTATACTCAATGTTAACAAATTTCTCTTCTTCAGAAACTCTTTCCTTGCCATTGCCAGTCTACATTTTATATCCTCTCTACTTCGACCATTATCAGTTATTTTGCTCCCCAAATAGCAAAACTCCTTTACTACTTTAAGTGTCTCACTTCCTAATCTAATTCCCTCAGCATCACTCGACTTAATTCGACTACATTCCATTATCCTCGTTTTGCTTTTGTTGATGTTCATCTTATATCCTCCTTTCAAGACACTGTCCATTCCGTTCAACTGCTCTTCCAAGTCCTTTGCTGTCTCTGACAGAATTACAATGTCATCGGCGAACCTCAAAGTTTTTATTTCTTCTCCATGGATTTTAATACCTACTCCGAATTTTTCTTTTGTTTCCTTCACTGCTTGCTCAATATGCAGATTGAATAACATCGGGGAGACACTACAACCCTGTCTCACTCCCTTCCCAACCACTGCTTCCCTTTCATGCCCCTCGACTCTTATAACTGCCATCTGGTTTCTGTACAAACTGTAAATAGCCTTTCGCTCCTTGTATTTTACCCCTGCCACCTTCAGAATTTGAAAGAGAGTATTCCAGTTAACATTGTCAAAAGCTTTCTCTAAGTCTACAAATGCTAGAAACGTAGGTTCGCCTTTTCTTAATCTTTCTTCAAAGATAAGTCGTAAGGTTAGTATTGCCTCACGTGTTCCAACATTTCTACGGAATCCAAACTGATCTTCCCCGAGGTCCGCTTCTACCAGTTTTTCCACTCGTCTGTAAAGAATTCGCGTTAGTATTTTGCAGCTGTGACTTATTAAACTGATAGTTCGGTAATTTTCACATCTGTCAACACCTGCTTTCTTTGGGATTGGAATTATTATATTCTTCTTGAAGTCTGTGGGTACTTCGCCTGTCTCATACATCTTGCTCACCAGATGGTAGAGTTTTGTCATGACTGGCTCTCCCAAGGCCATCAGTAGTTCTAATGGAATGTTGTCTACTCCCGGGGCCTTGTTTCGACTCAGGTCTTTCAGTGCTCTGTCAAACTCTTCACGCAGTATCTTATCTCCCATTTCGTCTTCATCTACATCCTCTTCCATTTCCATAATATTGTCCTCAAGTACATCGCCCTTGTATAAACCCTCTATATACTCCTTCCACCTTTCTGCCTTCCCTTCTTTGCTTAGAACTGGGTTGCCATCTGAGCTCTTGATATTCATACATGTGGTTCTCTTCTCTCCAAAGGTATCTTTAATTTTCCTGCAGGCAGTATCTATCTTACACCTAGTGAGACAAGCCTCTATATCCTTACATTTGTCCTCTAGCCATCCCTGCTTAGCCATTTTGCACTTCCTGTCAATCTCATTTTTGAGACGTTTGTATTCCTTTTTGCCTGCTTCATTTACTGCATTTTTATATTTTCCTGTCAATTGTTCCCTTATGCTCTCCCTGAAACTCTCCACAACCTCTGGTTCTTTCAGTTTATCCTGGTCCCATCTCCTTTAATTCCCACCTTCTTGCAGTTTCTTCAGTTTCAATCTGCAGTTCATAACCAATCGATTGTGGTCAGAATCCACATCTGCCCCTGGAAATGTCTTACAATTTAAGACCTGGTTCCTAAATCTCTGTCTTACCATTATATAATCTATCTGATACCTTTTAGTATCTCCAGGATTCTTCCAGGTATACAACCTTCCTTTATGATTCTTGAACCAAGTGTTAGCTATAATTAAGTTATGCTCTGTGCAAAATTCTACAAGGCGGCTTCCTATTTCATTTCTTCCCCCCAATCCATATTCACCTACTATGTTTCCTTCTCTCCCTTTTCCTACTGACGAATTCGAGTCACCCATGACTATTAAATTTTCGTCTCCCTTCACTACCTGAATAATTTCTTTTATCTCGTCATACATTTCATCAATTGCTTCATCATCTGCAGAGCTAGTTGGCATATAAACTTGCACTACTGTAGTAGGCATGGACTTTGTTTCTATCTTGGCCACAATAATGCGTTCACTATGCTGTTTGTAGTAGCTAACCCGAACTCCTATTTTTTTATTCATTATTAAACCTGCTCCTGCATTACCGCTATTTGATTTTGTATTTATAACCCTGTAATCACCTGACCAATAGTTTTGTTCCTCCTGCCACCGAACTTCACTAATTCCCACTATATCTAACTTTAACCTACCCATTTCCCTTTTTAAATTTTCTAACCTACCTGCCCGATTAAGGGATCTGACATTCCACGCTCCGATCCGTAGAATGCCAGTTTTCTTTCTCCTGATAACGACTATGAAATACCTCATGTTAAAGTTTCCTTTAATTTCTGTTCCTTTACAGCGTGTACACTCTGTTGTTTTAGAATCTGTATTGTGAGTGACTGTTACAGAACATTTTTCACTGAAGCACTCTTAAGGCAGGACAACCTGTTTGGATTTATCCTAAAGCAGACCTACTTCTCTTACCTAAGATAGGTATTTGACCATGCATGACCGCATATTCCCCACCTATACCTAATCAGCTGCACCAGTCTTCCTTTCCAAGTCCTGTTTAGAAGCAAGCCATGGACAGTGAAACCTCTTCTATTGACAGTCCCGACGGGCACCTCAGCAGCATGCACAGAATCAGCTGCCATCTGTGTCATTTCTAGAACACAATAATCTGCCTCACAGCTCCATGACGGCGAGGCCAACCATGGCACCAGGACAACTCTGCAAGGTCTACAGTGGTGCCACGAATCAGGGGAGGCTATCTTTTCCTGGCCACCACGTGTGTCATATGACCCGTCTCTGTTCAAACTGTTACCCGCCCCAACCCCACCCAATATCGCTACATGGCCCTTGGGTCCTTTTTTTTTTTTTTTTTGAAAAATCCTTTTGTAGGGAACCTATCCTTTATCACTTCACTTTGCCCTGCATTTTCTTCGAATGCGCTGGTGGCCTGGTACGCTCCCCCTAAGCTTTCCTGCAACTAAGGGCCTGAACGTTGTCCATGGTTACTACGTAGCAGTAAAACTTTCTTCTTCCTAGGCTTCCTGATCTCGATTGAAGTCTGCTGCACATTTCGTGCTCCTAGTCATACCTGAAGCTCGTCTCCACTTAACCCTAGCAGCAGTAGATGCTTGATTTTAGTGTTGACAATAAAACTATTGGATGGCATTCTCTTTTTCCCTATCTTCCTAGCGACTGCCAGTTCTCTTCCACACTCTTCCCCTCTATCTCCTTAGATCCCGATCAATTCTTCTTTGTTTCCTGCAACATATAATACCTCAATTTGATTCGCGATGTCTGCCATCTTTGTTGGTTGGTTGGTTGGTTGACTTTGGGGAGGGGGCCAAACAGCGAGGTCATCGGTCCCATCGGTTTAGGGAAGGATTCGGAAGGAAGTCGGCTGTGCCCTTTCAAAGGAACCATTCCGGCATTTGACTGAAGCGATTTAGGAAAATCACGGGAAACCTAAATTAGCATTTCCAGACACATGTCTGAACCGTCGTGCTCCTGAATGCGAGTCCAGTGCGCCACCACGCTCGGTACAATTATTGTCAGCTACCACAGAGTACGAATGTCTCTGCAGCGATCATCACGTTCTACACATATTGTCAACGTTAAGCTGGAACTGGCACGTGATCTCAGGACGAGGCCAATAATTTAAGTCCAGTTCACACTGGCCATCACGACACGTCACGTCACAACAAAAAATTCCACAATGCATTTCTGACGGTGGCATTCATAGGGGTCGTCAACGACACGTCACGTCACCTCATGTCATTGTTTCTCAGGCAGAACGTTTTGGCGGTCAAGTTGTCAATTTTCGCAACTTTCACTCTCGTTATAGTAACTGATTTTGTATTTTTGTATCTTCGTGATCTTTAGATTATTATAATTCTTTGTTTTCGCGGTAAATTGCAAATGTTCCTTGACGACTTGGATATTTTTCCACTGAGTGTCCCTATACAATTAGGGTGGATATCCGAAAGCGAAAAATTATTTATCTTTTACAATAACTGAAGAGAGCTCACGCCCACAATGTGTATAACTTGACGAAGCAATTTTCATCACATAACATTTTAAGTGGAAAGATCAGCTTTCATGAAGGAGGAAGATGCAGTTGCTTATGAGGTTATTAATTACGTAAGAAAATTAAACATAATGGGTGCGATAAACAGGCTCCATTTCATTTTAATGCTATTTTTAATGTGCTTGTAAGTATAAATTTTTCCTTAGTAAATAAATGTCTGATTTTTGAAACTTTGTTCCACATCTCTGTGCTTTACGAAACCAAATAGGTCAAGAGTATACTTTATGGAGTTTGCATTGACCAATCATCAGCTTTGTCTTTCTTAGTTCCTCAGTCCCGATGCTATACCCTTTTTGTATCACGGATGGTGACCCATAAGCGATTTGACGTGACGTGATGTGATGGACAGTGTGAATACACGCTGCAGTGACGTTGTCACGACGTGATGCCTAGGAGCCCAGTTTCTTCTACATGTTAAATCCAAATTCTTATGGTGTCTACAAAACGCCTATACCAAATCCTCACCACCTACGAAGGAAACCTCTCTGTAACAGTGATATAATGACACTGAAAATAGCCAATATTGTGAAGCAATAGTGAAATCTGCGCGTGGAAGCAACAATCAACTGAGGCGCTGCAAGACTGTTTTCCTTCGCAAACTGTTGTTATAGGTCTTTGCGTTGGATAGTATACAAGGTGATTAACTATTTTGCTACTTTAGAAAATTAATTAAAAAAAATTAAAGCCTTGTATGGTAAAAGTAGCAAGACAAACAATTATGGACGCCGATTAAGCTAACGAAAGTGAAATTAAACCTGTAGCTGAACAATCCACAGCCCAGGGAAGTCAACTTGTCTATCGCTTTACAGTACTGTTAATAAATTAGAAGTGTGTTCTGCGGTAATGTCTGAACTCTTGGTAAAGCAAGATCCTTTGTTAAATGTGCAAATAAAAATGTCAGAAAAGCAAGATGCTCTATCGTGTGCACAGAATGAAAGTTCCAAGTTCCGTAAAACCAGACCTTATGTTTTATGAACTTGCGACAGAGCAATAGGCTTTGTCCGAATCGACAAACTGAAATTTCAGTAGAACAGGTTGCCTTAGCATCTGAAATTTCAGCAAAGCAGGACGCCTTAGTATATAAAATTGCAACAAGACCTGTCGCCCTAGCGACTAACTGGAGAGAAAACTGAGGCCAAGACTCGTTGCAGTGGAGAGGAGACTATAATGAACAAATAGAAAATGATTTTTACAATGCAAATCAGGTTTACTATACAGCGAAGCAAAAGATAAATTGAGTTTTAGACACCGAATTCATTACTTTTTTAAATACTTGAATGAAAGGACTGTAAATTTTAGTAAGAGGAATGTATTACACTATCAGGGACATGGTGGGAAGAGATGTCGGTGCTACATGACGTCTCTCTGTTAATACCCTTTGTTGTAATCGTGCTGTCGTCAAGGTAGATATAAGGCAAACACATTCGCATGTAATAATTTTCTACTTATATTCCTCCATCCAAATGGACTACAGTATTAAGAGACACGATATTGTGAAATAAACCAATAAGATGTATCATCAATAAGTCATCACTTGGCACAAGGGCGTTTTCGGTAGTGAAACGTCGTATAAAGTAAGACGCAGTGACTGGCATTAGTTCTCAAACGGGCTCTGAAACAAGTATTCGCTACGTGTAGCATAGATATTTTCGACAGGTTTGAGGTTAGATGTCCTGTTCAGCAAGACGTTATGATTTCTCAGTAAATTTTTAACACATACAATTTCAGAGCGACTCATACATTTCGCGAACCGACATATATCAGCGTCTTCCCATCGATTCAAATCATTACTATTCAAGACAGAAAGACGTCTTGTCACATGAACTACTTTGTAGAAAACCAGTGCTAAAATCCTTTATGTTCCTTTCGATTATGCAAATGCTACATTCCTAAGCTACGTATGTCTCTAGTAATATGATAAACATATGCAAAAGTTGTTCTCCGGCAGGTAGATTGCAGCAAGGTGTAAGCAGGCACAAGACTTTTTTTAAAAAATTATCCTTTGTCTGAGGCGTTAGGGTTGGAACTACACATCAAACGCTTGAGAGGGCGGTCAGACCACCTCCGATATCGGCCGAAATCGCCCTAACTATTCTGACCGTGGAACCGCAACACAGTGGTCGGTAACTTTGAAGCCCACTGTAGTTCCCACATACGCTGGCGGTGTATTGTTTGCAGCAGCAGCTAGCTTATTGGTGTGTGTTGGTGGGGGAGGGGAGACGTTGCTGTACTCACTTTCATTTCCTTTAAAGCTATACAGCGATGGAATGTACCATATCTTGCCAAAGTAACCAGGGCTACACTGTTTCATGAGTATTCCATTTATTACATATTTATGGTGAATACGTGCCTGAACAAACCAGATTTGTTGTCTGCGATTCAGAACAGGAAGAGGCACCATTAAGAAGGGAACCTCTAATGGAATCAGTTGGGCATTTCCACCCACCGCCACACCCTGAAGAATTTTTCATGAATGAAAATTAAATTACATTACTGCTGATATAGCGATCGTGGACTATCACTTGGAAAATTAAATCTAAAAAGAGTTTAAAGAGTGTAAGAAGACTAGATACACGTTGAGGGGCAGAATAAGTGCAATATTAGAAAGAAATTAGGTGATTTACATGTCAGAATATTACGAAATAATTGTTAAATAGAAATCAGACCTATTCAGTGGAGCATACGAAAGAATCACATCAAATTGGCTCTGGTTAATAGCTATGGTTTAGTACATGGAAAATAAATTCATTGGTTTCCCACATTCGATTATGCTAATGGAGAGTTAACTAAAAAACGTAACATAGAAATTAAAACTAGAAAATGACACGCAATTCACTTAACAGGTTTGATACACGCAATTTTTTCTCTTACTTAAAGTCATGTTATAAAGTCAGTTATGAAACTGACACAAAATAACGTGTTAAGAGAGAGTGGTGACAGACTTACCCAAATATGCATCATATTCTTCCAATCCATATGTGGCAAACAGCAAACCAGTGCTTAACAGTACTGGTTAAAAACAGTCTTTGTTGCAATTTTAGTTTTTTTTTTTATTTTTCAACGAGGCGTTTCGCCTTATTTAGGCAACGCGTTGATGGGGGCTCAGGTAGTAAGCATAATGCATTATGCTTACTACCTGAGTCCCCATCTTACTCTGTTAGTCTATCCTGTGAACGGGAACGCGTTATGCCGATCTTGGTGTCTCTCGCGTCCATCTAGAAAAGATAACCCGAAGATGCCTAAATAAGGTGAACCGCGTCGTTGAAAAATAAAAAAACTAAAATTACAACGAAGACTGTTATTAACTATTAATGCATCATATAGTCTGGTTTTAGTTTACTATGCGGCGTGAACTGACTGACTTGAGTGGGTTAGCTTCTGAAATGAAGGATTTTGCGTTGACAGGCATCTAACATAGATCTCTCTCTCAGATATTATTCAAAATTACCATATCGTTGTTATTTATTTATGGGACTGTTGTTCAGTAGGGAAGGTGTTGAAAAATATCAAAGAAATTAATAAAACAGATCTTCAGATCATATATTATATGGTGCGGTACTGGTAGTGATGCCTGTGTTTTTAGAAATTCCACGGAAAAAAGTTGATTGTGAAAATTATAAATATATCCATTTCTTGTTGTATTAGATTGTTTTAGCTACATTTTCAAAACATTTTTATCTTCTAAAAAAATTTTAAGTCGTTCATTCGTGCCAAAGTATTGCCTAGGCACTGCCAAGGTTCAGTTTCTCTCCCGAACCTCCGAGAGTAAACATGTTCCTTCGGCAGGGAGGAGGAAGAGGAAACGTCACTAGTAATGTGGGCATTTGGACTGGTAGAAGAACCAGCTCAAATGCGAGTCGAGTGCCGACGGAAATGCACAATTTGACCCGAACTGAAAGGCTGCCGACCCCAACTGAAGTAGTTGGCACGTGTGTCTTCATTGTAATGGAGTATTTTATCTACAATCGCCTAAAAGTGTATTCAGTTGCTAATTGTGCTTTAGTGTTCCCATACAAATGAATCTGTTCTTAGAGTTTTTTTTTAAAGAGAATGAACAGTCAATAAGTTGTAGAAACAAATTTCTCATTTTTCAAGTTGGAAGAGAAGTGTGAAATAAAGAAGCTTTAATCCTTGGAGAAACAGGAATTAGACAACGGCTTAGTTTAGCTTTCAGGCAGGATATAGAAAAACACAACGAGAACGTAAGAAATAATCGCCGTGATCTTTCCTGAATAATCGACTATATTAAGCTCTAAGGTGAGTTGAAGTATGTCGTACCTGGAAATGATGAAACAGCAGACGCTAACAATCCTGAAATAATCAGATGGCAAATGATTTCATTTCAGCTTAAGATGCAGCTGTGAAAGAGCACAGAGCAATGCTATAGTCTTTAAGGGTACATCCAAGAATAAGCAGAACGAGGTACTAGAGTGTATGTTATATGAATGTCTAGAGGAAGTTAATGCAGAAATAGCTAAGGCAGTTTTCATGTTTATGATATTAGATGAAAATTCTGATGTACCTTATAAATTTCGGTGTATGTAGTATTTCTTTATCTGTTATCCACTGGCGAGATTGTTGAAAGATTTTGGTTACATTTAAGTCCATCTGGTAACGTTACTTCCTCCTTAAAAGCTTGCTTTAAGTACGTCCTAGTCAACTTGTCCAAGAATATATAAAAAAAGTAGAGTTAGAGTTTGTGATGGTGCTTGCGCCATGAGCGGCAAGCATGCGGGAATTCAAATTATTGTAAGAGAAGGGTATCATTTCTCGTTTTAGGGGCATTGTTATGCACAACAACTGAACTTAATTCTTAACCAAGTTACAAGGCAAAATAAATAAGTAAACCTCTTTCCTAGTATTATTGTATAGCTATAAATATTCTTCTCTCAACATCTTAATAACTGTGAAACGAACACTCCCTCGTGGATAAACCACACGATAGAACTTTAAATCAAAAACAGTCCTGACTGTCCATAACAATAAAGAGGCTATTCTAAAATGTCTTCAGTACGCTGAAGATGCCAACAACCAGACGACAACTATGAATTACGCATTTGGCCTAAGGCTGAAACAGCAACAGCCAAAATTTTCCTTTTGCTTGGAGGTATTTTATAAAATAATTGCCCACTCGGGTATCTTGTACAGCAAATCACAAAAGTGCATCACTGATCCCGCAAGCAATAATACCATTAGAAAATTAAATTTTGAAAATTAGAGACTATAAGTAGGCTGTTTAGGTTTTTATGTTGGTAACGCCACGCCGCGCTTTATATGAAAATCACTGACTGTGCTGTGTGAAGTATGTGACTGGTTTGCACACTCACAACACCCACCTTTCCTCAACTAACTTACGTGCACTTAATATTCCATGTTGTTTCCCAATGTTAGACAATCGATGAGGCTGAGTTACCCAACTTAGCACTATTAAAATACTACAGCGATGCTTTTCCTAAGAATTCGCATCAGCTTATATTTATCCACATTTAAATCGAACTGTAAGTCACTATATTTTACTAATACGTCTGGTAAATGAAATGATGGTATGTCGTTGTTGGCCAGAAGGCATCTGACGCAACTCTTTCTGTTTCAAGCTACGTCAGCGACTTGCCCGTCGTTGTTATGAAGATTATTGTTAGGATAACGCAAAGACCCAGTCCCCTACCAAACAACGAGCGAGGTTGGACTCGCATTCGGGAGGACGACGGTTCAATCCCGCGTCCAGCCATCCTGATTTAGGTTTTCCATGATTTCCCTAAATCGCTCCAGGCAAATGCCGGGATGGTTCCGATTCCTTTCCCTACCCTTCCCTAATCCGATGAGAGCGATGACCTTGCTGTCTGGTCTCCTCCCCCAAACAACCCAACCAAACCCCTAGCAAACAAACCTTCCGACCCGGTCGGGAACTGAAACCGGGACCCGGCGATCAAGTGGTAGTGACGCACACCAGTGTACCACAAGCTGCGGACACATATACGCTGGGTGCAAGGCTAAGACACAAGATTGTAGTCATACATTTATTTTTAATTTTAACATAGTAAGATGTCCTTGAGACTCACTTACTAAATTTATAACTTCATCCGTAACAACATCCAAAACAGCGAAGGCTTGAAAAGAGGTAATACAGGGGAAGGTCGGTTAACATCGAACAGTGGATTATATCAGACAAAAGCTGTTTCTAAATCCTAGAGCTAGTGGAGGCGCCCAAATCACCACCGCTGCGTGTACTACGGGGGGATAAAACGGATCACACGAATTTGAATGAAAACTGCAATGTGTTTCGGAGCAAAATCATACTACCAGTTTTTAATTATAATTGTGGCGCACGAACATTACTTACAAGGGAACCTCCCCATCGCACCCCCCTCAGATTTAGTTATAAGTTGGCACAGTGGATAGGCCTTGAAAAACTGAACAAAGATCAATCGAGAAAACAGGAAGAAGTTATGTGGAACTAAGAAAAAATAAGAAAAATATAGAAACTGAGTAGTCCATGTGCAACATGTGCAACGTCAAGGACAGTGTAAGCGCATTGTCTTCGTGGTCCCGTGGTTAGGTTCAAGTCCTCCCTCGAGTGAAAATTTTACTTTGTTTATTTTCGCGAAGTTATGATCTTTCCGTTCGTTCGTTGACGTCACTGTACACTGTAATAAGTTTAGCGTCTGTGTTTTGCGACAACACCGCAAAACCGTGCGATTAGTAGAAGAAAGGACGTGCCTCTCCAATGGGAACCGAAAACATTTGATCGCAGGGTCATAGGTCAACCGATTCCTCCACAGAAAAACACGTCTGATGTATTCTATACGACACTGGTGACGGCATGTGCGTCACATGACAGGAATTTGTTGTCGACCCACCTAACTTGTACACTTGTCGAATGGGTAAAAAGATTCTTCTACCTTGCCCGATTTAGGTTTTCTTGTGGATGTGATAATCACTCCCAAAAAACTGATGAAAACATAATAGTTTGTCACATAAACTCAAAACAAAAAATTAAACTTTTCACTGAAGGGAAGACTTGAACCAAGGACCTCTCACTCCGCAGCTGTTCACACTAACCACGGGACCACGACGCTCTAGAGGTTATATTATCCTTGATGTTGCCTATCTTCCGCATGGACTACTCAGTTTATATATTTTTCTCATTTTCTCACAGTTCCACACAACTTCTTCCTGTTTTCTCGATTGATGTGTGTTCAGTTTTTCAAGGTCTATCCACTGTGCCAACTTATAACTAAATCTGAGGGGGGTGGGATGGGGAGGTCCCCTTGTTGGGAGTGAAACTTCCTGGCAATTTAAAGCTGTGGGCCGGATCGAGGCTCCAACTCGGGACCTTTGCCTTTCGCGGGCAAGTGCTTTACGATCCGAGCTACCCCACGCAGGTCCAGCGACACCTCCTCACAGCTTTAGTTTCACCAGTACCTCGTCTCCTGCCTTCCAAACTTCACATAAGTTCTCCTGCGAAACTCGTAGAACTTAGGAACGTTCTGTTTGATTTGCAAGTAGGTAATACTACATTTTTGTTGAGCGATGCCGTAGCGCTCGTGTGTCGTCTGCCATAGTGATGCTGAACGAGTGTGTGCTGCATGTCTGGATGAACTTTGCCGTTAGAAACTCGGTTTCATGCACCGGCATAGTTACGTGACACGCCGCCATTTTACACTCTATAATTCGCTGCCCTCTAATGGCAGCGAATCGGGAAAGTCGACCGAGTAATATGCGTGACATGTAACACCTCAACCGTTGGTGAGAAGAGTATAAAAAAGTCCTTTTCAGCACGCCCTCGTATCTTTAGATACAACTGATAGTATTATTTGTTTTTTTTTTTTTAGGTTGTACCAGCTTCCAGCCCAAGAGTGAACTACCACTACCATAAATCTTTTACACTCTATAACAATATGAAGTCTGATGCAACCCTCCAAAAATTGAAAAGACTAAAATGCAAAGTGTAGAAAATAATATTTAAAAAATATGTGTACGGATATTCCTAACAGTATTGAGTTTTATAATTATACTTAGTAACGTATCATAGTACTGTTCAATATTCCATTACAACCTTCAGAAATAATACAATTTCGTGTCCGACAACACTTACCCGTCATCTACGTGTAACGATTATCTGTAAATAAAAGATGGAATGCAGGGAGAATCTGAATAATGGAAATAATGATCGTAGACATACATCAAACGCCCAAGTAAATGGCCAAGTACAATTCTGTTTCTGAAAATTTCTTTTCGACCGTACCAGTTCACTGCGGTCGATTGACTTACATATTCAGACAGTGCTGTTTGCCTCGCCTATGTTATTCACGAAGAAGAGCTTTCAAAACGACAAAGGCTGTTGGTGAAAGGCCGCAACAGCTGCATTTAGTCCTTTGGAACTGCTTCCCTGTGTCGTGAAAGCGGCCTCGCTGCTCCCCGGCCGTGCTAATGTCACTGATTTCTGTTTTACACTCTCAGCTGCTGTTGGAATGGATAGTGCGGCGGTGGAAGTAAACGAAGTGTTCATTGTCAAATGGCAAACCGTCCAGACAAATTAGCGGTGCTCGGAAATGATAGCACTTGAAATGCCGTTCGCTTCTGAATTGTTGTTGACAGCCGAGACGGCAAAAAACCTGAAACTAAATGTAACCTTTCCAGAGAACTGTTCGAAGAGTTATAGGAATCAAGCACCTCTTAGGTTTCCTGCTCGCTATTTATACAGACGTTGATTACGTGAGGCACACTAACACACTATAGCCGTGGCATTAGACTTGACGTAGCATAAATTTTGTAGTTGTAGCGGGGTTGATGTAGTTTACTGCCAGTTCTATTAAATTTTTTGTACGTTTTCATCGTATGATATAATTTTCATTTCCATAAGCTAACTTTAATATATAAACGTTAAGAGCGGCGTTTAGAGCTATGGTAAAAACGTCAAGATGTACCTTCCCTCTTGTTCATATATCTCTGCAAACACATTTCGTGTACTGACAAGAATTAAAATTTTTTGTAGTATACAACTGAATATAACGTATTTTCATCAAATTACCATTTGTAGGAAACCAAATCGTAACTTCCACAGAATCATCATTTACAGTTTCACGTGTAACTGCTTTTGTTGAGTTTATAAAATAAGTTTTCATTGCGACTTTTTTATTTCTACAATGAAAGGTACATCTGAGTTGTTCAATGCTCTGTTCCATCTTAACAGATGGATTTAATTCGAATGTAAATTCTTTTTTGTCTTCATTTTTACGTTATGTTTTTGCTAATCTTATTACACTCTATCTGAGGTTAATAAACTTCTCCTCCGCCTCTTTAGATCTATGTAGAATCGTAGATTTTAACAATTTATTGTCACTAACTGAAAAGTGCTGGAACTACCTGTCATTTGTGAGGCCTTCGTCATTGTTTATTTAGCGGAACACCGGTTAGCAAGCTGAATAGTTCGACGTGTATCACCGCCTGTGGACACTGCCGGCGTCCAATACTCGCAATGTTGTTTCTCTCGGTCCAGAATCCCGACACCTCACAAACTCACACATAGCAATAGGGACTCAGGTAACCATACTCATGGTACGCCAACCTACTAAGGACCGGAGAGGTTCACATGACACCACTGCTAAACTTTGGGAGCTATACAGCAGTCTCAGCTCAGACTGATTTTGTGCTACTTTTTAACGCTAATAACAGAACTTCGAAAATTTTACATTCACGACAGCTGCAAATATTGACTCACTAGTAAGTTTTCAGTGCAGCTAGTGAGCAACCAAATTATCATTGTTCCCAATAACACTGTCTATAAAGATAGCTGCTTACCTTCGAGTTACTGACAGCTGCGCAGTGCGACGATCTGGACTCTAACTTTCGGATCTACCCTGCCGGTCCACATAATCGTACGGTGTGATGAATGGGGCTACGCTGTGTTCTTAGTAGTCACCTTCCTTCCGCTGAGGTATACGTAATGGAACCAAACAAACTCGGGCTTGTGTGTGACCCATATGGTGAAAAATAAGTCACAGAACGGCTAAAAACGGAAGACTTCCAAGAATGATGAAAACAAGGAAAACTCCGCTACGTGAATGGAAACGTAAAATACCAATAATTAAAATATTATAGAAAGAAAAACCGGAGAAAACCAGGAAGTCTATCGGAAAAAGCTACCTGAATAGACGACATGGGACCAAGGTATCACTACACAATTAGTATAGAATTTCCAAATTTGTGTGAATTCCTAAGGGACTAAACTGCTGAGGTCATCGGTCCCTAGACTTACACACTACTTAAAGTAACTTATGCTAAGAACAACACACACACCCATGCCCGAGGGAGAACTCGAACCTCCGGCGGGAGCGCCGCGCAATCCGTGACATGGCGCCTCCAACCGCGCAGCCACTCCAGGCGGCAGTTATTATAGAACAACTATTTTGCACACACCGCTGAAGAGAACGTACTTCTAGGACGAGTGTAGTAAATTCATGGAAGCTTAAATTTCTTCCCGCAAGGGTCTACAAGGAATAAGGGAATATCATTACCTAAACGTTCATGCGAAAGCCAAATCTCGTCTGATCACACGTGTGGATTACAGCAACATTCCTCCTCTGATAGAAATGTAATTTCAGGTAATACAGACAGAAGTGATGAAATTAAAATGTAATTAATTCCGTGAAAATTTAGGATAATTAATCAGTTAAATTGCCAATCGGTCGCGCATGGTATTGCAGATAATTACTCATAAAGCCAGTTTCATTTACACCTAAACATACACTCCCGGGCCCTTACGCCCAAAAACCCACTCCTTCGTTTCTGCTACTATCAACAACGCCAAAGGATTTTAAATCCATGCGATTACGTATATTTAGCTTGCAAACACACATATATTTCCCCTGGAATTCTCTTGAATCGTGTGTTCTAGTGGAACGATGTTGCTTTACTTTTTCCACCTTAATAGATCAGCAAAAAACATTGCTAACTAATGTAAGACCGGCGTAAACTACAATTTCATGCTTACCGAACGAGTTGGCGCAGTGGACTCGCATTCGGGAGGACGGCGGCTATCCTGATTAATATTTTCCGTGATTTCCCCAAATTGCTTCATGCAAATGCCGGGAGGGTTCCTTTGAAAGGACACCGTCGTCTTCCTTCCGTATCCTCCCTAATTCGATGGGATCGATGACCTCGTTGCTTGGCCTGCTTCCCCAAATCAACGAAACAAACATGTGTATCTAAAATAACGAAGTTTTGCTTCAAATAATTGCTCAGACTTTTAGCGTTGCAACTTCTGCTGCTATCCTAATCCTTTGTTACACCCTCCGTTTAATTATTGGAGCAAATGATGGATAAATTTGATTCTAGAGCCATCCACCGACTGAAGCTTGCTGACGTTCACCATTATACGAAGGCACTTTAAAAAGTAGGTTACACGTCATTATGGCAGCTTAAGTGACTTTTATAAAATGTTTCGATGTACTTCACACTGATACAGATACATCACACTGTCTTCAACATAATCAACAATCCTGTGTACGCATCCGTCGGAACTTTTTACTAATCGTTCAATTCCTCGACCATAGATGTCCGCTCCTTGGTCAAAAACCATTCGTGTACCGCTGTGTGAACGTCCTTATCTTTCGACTCGACGATCTCTCAGTTTGCCGAAAAAATTGCCGGGAATTTTTCGTCTGCGGCCGATGTCGATGTCCTTCCTTCCTGATCAGCATCATCCATGTCTGTGCAGCGTTGGTCAAATTGTTCGCACCGTTTCACTAGGGCTCGAACAAGACATTGCATGAGGTCCGTATGCCGCCAGAATTTTTACGTTGAATCTGTGCACAAGAATCGTACTGTTCCGCGTACTCCAATTTTTTGGCACGTTTCCAATTTTTCTTTTATTTATTTGGCCTCCAGAGTTGGTATATATAAAATGCATGGTTACTGTGTATACAGAAGTGTGTGAAGAGAATACATAAGTCAATATTTACAGACACACAAGCTCAAGCTTTCGCAGTTTTGTCCGCCATAAATTGTTAACAAGTAAATGTAGAAGTAAATTAGATAGCTTTCATTTATCCGTTCCCCACCACTTGTCAAATGTAATAATATGTAAGACATAAAGTGAAATATGCGTAGCACTGAAACCTACAGACTGTTCCCTAAACTCTTAAAGAGACGAACAATCAATTTATAAAGGTGAATGTCTTTTATAAACAAAAGAGAAGACACTGACTGAGGAAGGTGTTATCCCATAGACAGCAAAGTTTTCAAAAAGTCTGATCGTTCAGACTCAGATTTGGGACACGAAAGCAATACGTAGTTTACATCAGCTTCCGTGTCACAATCACACTCATATGCAGAAGAGCGGTAAACGTTAATTCGAGGAGAGGCGTGTTCGAGCTGGAGTCAAACGATGATGGAAATCGCTGATCGGTACAAATGTGTCCTCGTAAGCCACGACCTTATAGAAATTATAAGTTGTAACACCTCGTAATAACCAGGTTTCGTTTTTGAGACACGTTCCACATTCCTTGACATTGAGAGTTTCAGTGGCTCTTGACCTCAGGTAAATAGTCTGTAAGCGGTAACTCGAAATCAGTGCCTATAAATGCAGTTTTTTACATCAACCTAACCATTATAGCGAATGCAAGCGTGATGATGCATCCACAGGAAATGAATTGTCTGTACCATCCATTAACTGCTAACATACACCAGTACCACATCCAACATATAACTATTGGGTGTTTTAATCTATTTTCGCTGCTGAATATTTTTAAGGACAATCTGGGAGTCAGACACTATTAATATCTTGAAGAAGGGATTTTAAGACATAAACCTGAGAATTTCCAAAAGTATCACTGTGTGCACTGTGAGAATAGCAGTGCTTTTAGATCGTTGGAGGGCTTTCCAGACTTGGGTCTGAGAGCATAGAAAAGCACGTTCAAATGAGAATTTCTGGAGCCAACGTTTTGTATACGGACATAACGGGGTCACTGAGCTGCAGCGACACGTTTAATGCTGCAATCTACATCAAAACTTTCCGATCTGGTCATAATGAAGTAATAGACTGAAATCCGAGAGCTGTAAAGTCATTAAAATAAAGAAAAATGCGAAAAAAATCGAATAGAAAGAGTGACGGGAGACGAAGTATCAAAGCTGGTAGAGACGCCCGGACTTTTTTCTTCTTATATAGGAGGTCGTCCATAATCGGTACCTCCACTGGAAGGGCATTTGTCAGTGTTGAACGCATGGCTGCAGAAGAGGTACGGCGCGCTCTGTATAGAAGAGTAGCTAATTTGGACAGATAAATCTTTGGCACACTGTTACACAGTATTAAGAGCATATTCCTGTCGAATTGAATAATCCCTCGGTACCTGGCCAGGAGAAAGCTCAGAAGCACTCCCCACCTTACACGGGCAAGGGAGCGAATAATATTTGAATGTTCTTCGCACTTAGTAACACCAGATTGAATGTAAGGCACCCAACATAACAAACAGTGAAATATCACTCCTTGGAATATAGTTTGAGATTTTAACTGGACAGTGTACTTTCCACACGTGGCGTGACGTCAACGCGAGCAGCATTCGATTTGCAAAAAGAGACGGCCATTAACCTCTCATCCGAAATTTATAGCCTGTTGGCAGACAGTCATTCTTTGACGTGTGATATACCGTAATAGTAATGCCGTTTTGGCCTGAAGATACGAGTTTGCTCTGGAATAACCACATCTATATCCCTACGTAATGTAACATTTTAGTGGGGAGAGTGACTATGCGTTGTAAATGAGTAGAATACGGAATATACAAAGGTTTGTGTAGAATTACACCATATGGATAGCCATGGTAGACAAGAAAAATACCGAGCATGTAGCCTTTGAATGTGACATAGACTCTTCTTGAAGCCACCAGGATGCTTATACCATGAAGCATCCACAAAAGAATTTCGAATTCCAGCAGCTTGTGCAAGGGAATCGGTATGTGAACGCCATCATTACCCTTCATTCCACACTTTTCTTAAAACACCAACTTATTTTTTCCTTTTTTTGTATTTGGAATTGTTCAAGAATATAGAAGATGGGCTCAACAGGTCGATGAACTCCTGAATGATTGTACAGCTGATAACCAAGGAATCTTACCCAGCCGGCCGAAGTGGCCGTGCGGTTAAAGGCGCTGCAGTCTGGAACCGCAAGACCGCTACGGTCGCAGGTTCGAATCCTGCCTCGGGCATGGATGTTTGTGATGTCCTTAGGTTAGTTAGGTTTAACTAGTTCTAAGTTCTAGGGGACTAATGACCTCAGCAGTTGAGTCCCATAGTGCTCAGAGCCATTTGAATCTTACCCTCTGTAAATACTAGGAACTCGACAATAAAGGAGCCAGCACCTGCTACTGAGGAAGTTGAGGCAGCCATCATGGAGCTGAACAATAATAAGGCCTCAGAAATGTATCTAATACAAGCAGAACTCATTAAAAATGCAGCAAAGGAATTTGTCAAATTTTACAGATGCTTTTAATGAAGATTTAGATACATGGAAGTATCCCTTGTTATTGGAACATATGGTGATCCTATGGTGTGCTCTAACTACAGAGGAATTTGCCTATTAACTGAAGCATATAAAATATTCTCTAATATCCTTTTTAATAAGCTTACATCTCATGTTGGTGACTATCGTCAAGGAAGACCTGCTGTTGATCAGATCTTCACAAAACGGCAAATATTAGAAAAATCGGAGAATTTGGGACTGATAAACATCACCTCTTTATAGGCTTCATAGCAACCTACGAAAGCCATGACGGAAGGGAGCTATATACAGCAATAGAAGAGTTATACATCCCTAATAAATTGATTGCCTTAGTGAAAGCTACTGCAGAAGACAACTGTTAAATTAAAATACATAATATGCTATCAAGTACTATCAGAAAAACGGAGTAAGACAGGGAGAAGTATTATCATCTCTTCTGTTGAATATAGCCTTGGAAGCGATTGTAAGAGATGCAGGTATCAATACCAGAGCGGCTAACCTCTATAAATAAGTTCAGGTGATGGCATATGCATACGATATTGATATGATTGCAAGAACGCCAAGAGCAATGAAAGAAGCCTTTAAAAGTCTTGAAAGAGCTGCTAGTAAGATGAAACTACAAATAAATGAAGAGAAAACTAATTACATTCCGGTAATTAAGAAAAATTATCCAAATGAGCCCACATGCATAGAAACTGGTTCATAAAAGTTTCATGCTGTGCTTAGTTTCAGTTACTTGGGATGAGAAGTAAACTGTAAGACAATGTCAGCTCTGAGATCCAAAAACTAATATTGCCCCCTAACAAGTGCTACTATAGCTTCAGAAAATACATGAAATTTAAGTAGCTGCTCAGAGAAACTAAATTTATGACGTATAAAGTTTTAGTGAGGTCGTTGCTAACATACGGTGCCGAAACAAGGACATTAACATAATTTGACGAAATCCCACTGGGCATATTTGAAAGAAAGATCTTGAGACAAATTCGTGGGCCAGTAGAAAAAAAATGGTGTTTTTAAGACGAGATTCAACTATGAATTGTGTGATGTGTATTCTAACCAGACACCGTCAGCTACATTAAGATTAATAGGCTCAAATTGGCAGGACATGTACTGAGAGCAAACAACAGAATGATCAAGAAGATATTCAGCACAGTGCCTGAACGAACCAGGAGAGTAGGAAGATAAAAGCTTAGGTGGGAGGAGGGTGTCAGAGAGGACATAACGAAAATTTTATTTCAAAATTGTAGGAATTCGGTTCTAAACAGGGAAGCATGGCATCATCTTCGAGAGATGGCCAAGGCTCACAGACGGCTGTTGAGCCAGTGATGATGATGATGATTATGATGATGAAGGATGTCTGGAAAGTGTTGAAAAAATAATACATTAATTCCGGAGAAAGATAATTTTTTACAACTTGCGTTTATGCAAAACTGTGAAAATTATCATATTCATTCATATGTGATACTTTGCTCTTATGCAAAATCTTGTGAAATTAACATCATTAATATACATTTGTTACTTATAAAAACGTAGTTTAAACTCCAAATGACAACATTTTTGATATATTTAATGGTACTATCGAAAATGGATGGATGTGACATGTCTATAAACACTGTGGAATACAAGATAGCAGCTTTTGTCTTCATTCAAATATTATGAGGCTAATCACATTTCCTGATACTGTAATTTCTGGTCATTATCTAATCTAAATTGTGGATTATTTTCTTGCCCAGTGTAAGCTTCAGTTCTGAGTGCCAACCCTATTTCTTCATGCAAACGAAATGTTTATAGCCCCACATTTATTGTTTGTCTTTCATATACATCTTCATGTGTTACGTTGCTTTATTTGCACAAATCTGTTCATCAGTTGATAAACGCTCACTAACTACAACTGGAAGACTTTTCTAACAGGATCAATTAAAGGCCCAACTTTTTCACAATTTGTCATGACCTCGACTCCCATTATCCTGTCGCTTCGTATTGTCATTGGAATGTAAATGTCATGTGACTATGGCCTCCCGTCGATTAGACCGTTAGCCGGGTGCACGTCTTTCGATTTGACACCACTTCGGCGATCTGCGCGTCGATGGGGATGAAATGATGACGATTAGGACAACACAACACCCAGCCCCTGAGCGGAGAAAATCTCCGACCCCGCCAGGAATCGAACACGTGCCCTTAGGATTGACATTCTGTCGCTCTGACCACTCGGAACGTGGTCATTAGACTCGCAACGTATCTGTGGGACAATTCTGTTTTACTACCTTGACACCAATAACATCATTCCAGTGGTCACCAACACAGGTAGGATAAGCCAGAAAGCTAATGACACATATACCTATAAATTTATGTCATGAACATTGCAGTTAAATCCTTTGTTTGGATTTATGCGTGTGCTGTAAGGGTTAATTTCATCTATAGCTTTGCCATTAATTTTTCAGTAAAATGAATTTAAAAATATACTGCGTAGACAACTCTAACATTCATTCGGACAGTGCGGTATTTCCTTTGAATCTAAACAGGTCATTTACAAATGAAGTACCTTGTTTTTCCCAGTGGTTCGATTTTTCCGTTTCTTTGTGCTTTTTAGAAGAGTGTAGTACCGGTTTATCACCAAGAATTTCATTATTGTCATCCTCCAAAAATTTATTTGAGTTATGTGTAGTCTTTATAGTAGCCTCGCTGTAAGTATCTGCAGATTAACAGTATGCATGGCATTTACGGATGTACTAGGATTTTCATCCCAATCGTCAAAATCTTCAGTGTCAGACAGATAATCTAGCACAATGAAACCTTCATAAGTAGTCACATTACGTCGTCCAGTTTCGAAATATGAGAACGACTGATTTATAACATTAGAGCTAGCACGAGAAACAAGAAGATACTTGAATGAAGGAAACTCTAATTCGTTATCGTTGGATTGTTCGAAGGAGTATTACTACGCACAATTGCATGTACGCAAACAAAATGTATCCATTTAGTACTTACGTATTTATTAACACAAATACCGGATGAACTGAATAGCATACTCTGCAAAGGATACAAAAGCACTATATACACTCCTGGAAATGGAAAAAAGAACACATTGACACCGGTGTGTCAGACCCACCATACTTGCTCCGGACACTGCGAGAGGGTTGTACAAGCAATGATCACACGCACGGCACAGCGGACACACCAGGAACCGCGGTGTTGGCCGTCGAATGGCGCTAGCTGCGCAGCATTTGTGCACCGCCGCCGTCAGTGTCAGCCAGTTTGCCGTGGCATACGGAGCTCCATCGCAGTCATTAACACTGGTAGCATGCCGCGACAGCGTGGACGTGACCGGAAGTGCAGTTGACGGACTTTGAGCGAGGGCGTATAGTGGGCATGCGGGAGGCCGGGTGGACGTACCGCCGAATTGCTCAACACGTGGGGCGTGAGGTCTCCACAGTACATCGATGTTGTCGCCAGTGGTCGGCGGAAGGTGCACGTGCCCGTCGACTTGGGACCGGACCGCAGCGACGCACGGATGCACGCCAAGACCGTAGGATCCTACGCAGTGCCGTAGGGGACCGCACTGCCACTTCCCAGCAAATTAGGGACACTGTTGCTCCTGGGGTATCGGCGAGGACCATTCGCAACCTTCTCCATGAAGCTGGGCTACGGTCCCGCACACCGTTAGGCCGTCTTCCGCTCACGCCCCAACATCGTGCAGCCCGCCTCCAGTGGTGTCGCGACAGGCGTGAATGGAGGGACGAATGGAGACGTGTCGTCTTCAGCGATGAGAGTCGCTTCCGCCTTGGTGCCAATGATGGTCGTATGCGTGTTTGGCGCCGTGCAGGTGAGCGCCACAATCAGGACTGCATACGACCGAGGCACACAGGGCCAACACCCGGCATCATGGTGTGGGGAGCGATCTCCTACACTGGCCGTACACCACTGGTGATCGTCGAGGGGACACTGAATAGTGCACGGTACATCCAAACCGTCATCGAACCCATCGTTCTACCATTCCTAGACCGGCAAGGGAACTTGCTGTTCCAACAGGACAATGCACATCCGCATGTATCCCGTGCCACCCAACGTGCTCTAGAAGGTGTAAGTCAACTACCCTGGCCAGCAAGATCTCCGGATCTGTCCCCCATTGAGCATGTTTGGGACCGGATGAAGCGTCGTCTCACGCGGTCTGCACGTCCAGCACGAACGCTGGTCCAACTGAGGCGCCAGGTGGAAATGGCATGGCAAGCCGTTCCACAGGACTACATCCAGCATCTCTACGATCGTCTCCATGGGAGAATAGCAGCCTGCATTGCTGCGAAAGGTGGATATACACTGTACTAGTGCCGACATTGTGTATGCTCTGTTGCCTGTGTCTATGTGCCTGTGGTTCTGTCAGTGTGATCATGTGATGCATCTGACCCCAGGAATGTGTCAATAAAGTTTCCCCTTCCTGGAACAATGAATTCACGGTGTTCTTATTTCAATTTCCAGGAGTGTATTTTTTTACGTTCTGGAGTTGTTGCTTGCAAATACGAACAGTCATCAAAAAAAGAGAAGAATGAGTGTCACACTGACAATGCTGTACAGAGTAGCACACACTGGCGCGTGTTGAGTTCAGTAGCGCACTGTAGTGGCAGATTCCCTTTCAGTTCCGTTCATAAAGCATCATTGCCCATCTGCAACGCGGTTTCTAGTGCTAAACTTCAAGGACAACGACGAAAATGGAGCCTAAACCTCGCTTCGCACATGTGCAAAGCAGCGCAAAGGATACCCTGCCTTAACGTGAAGGAAAGTTTGTTTCGTTTGAAAGGCTGGCGTAACATCCCCGGCAAGCAAATACATGCTGTACGTAGTCCGTTTAGCTTTTTGAATCCATATTGACTCCAGTGCATCAAATAATCATGTTCAAGCCTTTATTCCAGTCTCATTTTTACCATTCGCTCCAGAGTGTTTACAACTCACGACGACAACGCGATCGGTCGATAGAGACCATATTTGGATCTTTTACACTTCTCACAACTGGGATTACAACTTGCGTCTTCCCTATTGCACAGAGGTTCTGTTACATCCAACATTGATTAAAAATGAACAAAAACAAATCTTCCGCATACAAGGGTGGGCTCGCAAGCCTACAACAATGAATAAAATCAATACCAGGATAGATGTCGCTCGATAATTTAATAGTTGTATTTGGTTCTGCTTCAGAGAAAGGTCGATTATATGACGAAAGTCATCTTCAACAGGAGACGGATGAGTTAGAAATGAGACCGTGGAGTGGCGAGCGTAGCCAGGCAGTGGTATTAAGCAGAAGGGATGACAGACGGAAATTTCGAAAGACTTTGTTTTGTACCAAAATGCTTGTCATACTGGATGCTCTATTGAGAGAATAACAAAACTAATCCGGCTGTCCGTTTTGTTTTCAGGAATTTGAGAACACACTCATTCGCTTTTCTCACTTCCCAGACATTATCAAAAAAATGGTTCAAATGGCTCTGAGCACTATGGGACTTAACATCTGTGGTCATCAGTCCCCTAGAACTTAGAACTACTTAAACCTAACTAACCTAAGGACAGCACACAACACCCAGCCATCACGAGGCAGAGAAAATCCCTGACCCCGCCGGGAATCGAACCCGGGAACCTGGGCGTGGGAAGCAAGAACGCTACCGCACGACCACGAGATGCGGGCAGACATTATCCAAGGTAGAATTCTGACGATAGGTTGTCAAAGCAAGTCAGCGTTTTGCAACTTCTCTAGGACATTCGGGATTCCATTACAGAGAGGAATGTTGCTTCATAGCAGTTAACTCTTGCGAATGCTGACATCCGCTGCGAATTCCATGGCGTTGATTAAATTTTGGTACACTTCTGCTTCCCGTAAGCCACGATGCATGTTTTCCAGTTTCCGTCGAACTGCGTCCTTATCTTTGTCCCAAATGGCTTCTGAATTATTCCAGTTATTGTAGCCTGACATATATGTGTCGTCATCAACGTTTAGGTTAAGGGATAACTCTACTGGTAGATGATCAGATCCCAATAAATTTGTTTCAAATTGCCAGTTAGAAACTTCAATAAAGCAGGGTGAGCAAAGCGTTAAATCTATGGCACAGCCTCTACTGAAAGGTGAACTCCATCGTTGACATCACTGGGCTATAGTCTTCAATAACATTCATCAAGGCACTGCAATTTCTGTCTGTCTCCTACACACAATACATAATGATATTGTAGGAATCCACACATTGTAAAAGGAGGCCGAAGCTGGCTTATTATCATACTGACCAGAAAGTAAGCCATACTTTTTATTGAAATTTCATCCTCGAAAAGTGAGGGTTCTGCCTATATCCACCACCTTCTCTTCTTTACAAACAACTGCAGTACAAAAATTAAGATCATTTGCAACAATACAACTAGCGTATGTAGCCTAAAATGGAGACAAGGCATATTATTACGCAATAACGCATACTTTTAAAGGTGTTTTATTGGCGTTGACATTGTGTAGGTAGACCAGTATTGTGTCGTTAGATTATATTTCAGTTTCAGTTGGATATTGCTAAAAAAGGCCTCATTTATGACGAGATGAACGTCCATTTAGAGCGAAAAGCGTCATCAGTCCTAGGGATTCGGCGTAATAACGATGCAAACTTGAACCTTACAGTTGTGCATGATGCCAGACCCGCAACTAACAGTGAGGCCGGAAGAAAATATGGACTGAACGAATTGAATGTGCGACGTTAGGTAGGTTCAGAAGAAAAGTGGAAGATGGAAAAAGATATTTTCAACGAGAAAATCGTTCGGGGGACAGAAATGTGGCAGGTAACCTTGAAATTACCTTCTACTGCCAAGATAAGAGGAAATATGGATGTCCAGCTCACTAGGAGTTATCCGACTGAAGGTCTTGGAAATCGTAAAAGTCTTAACGTTGCAAAACAAGAATTTCGTGCGTGTATTAGTTGCTGTCGTCGGTTTATGCGGAGAAATGGCCTTGTTCTGCGAGGAAGTACTACGAGGGCTATTCCGAAAGTAAGGTCCGATAGGTCGCGAAATGGAAACCACGGTAAAAATCAAAAATGTTTTATTTGCAACAGTTAGATACACCTTGCAGCTACTTATCTCCATAGTCGCCGACCCGACTTAGACGTGTATCGTAGCGTTGTACCAACTTTCCCATACCCTCGCTATAGAAGGCAGTCGCCAGTGCTCTCCGCCAATTCTCTACGCTGGCCTACGGCTCGTTGTCTTGTGCCGAAATGTTGTCTTCATAACCAGCGGTTCATGTGACCAGAGCTGAAACTCAGAGGGAGACAATTACGGGCTGTATTGTGGGTACTCTCACATTTCCATTTGAAAACGATGCAGGAGCATCTTCATTGCCCCTGCAGAATGCGGCTGAGAATTGTCTTGAAGACGAAACAGCACGACAGTTATGTAATGTTAGCTGCATAGGATAACTGTGATGTTAGCTGTTACAGCCGATGGGGGAAGTTTATCATCTTATGTCATTCTGCTGAAGAGAAAAGCCATGCCCAAAGAAAATTTTCGAATGGGCTCAGTGATTTGCTGGCAAGAAAATTGCCGGATGACAACGCAACTGACAACTGACTGGTTTCTACTGTTTGGAAAGGCAGACTTGCTTGCTTACGAGAGTCATACTAGTTTCGGTAGTTCTTAAGGGACATCTACACTGCTGAAGTGGAAGATAAACTTGTCGCAGAAAAGACAAATCTCTGAAGGAACGACTTCAAAACTACAGTTACTGGATGTGGCCATTAACAAACCTCCGAAATTGACTTCTGGAAGAAGACAATGTCTTTACACTGTCTGGTAACATTAAGAAGCCACTCGTCACCCTTTTGTGCCAATGGATTCTTGCTTCATGGTCCTCAGTACCATCAGAGTCCATTATCAACGCGTTCAAGAAACGCCGCATATCGAATGCGGTGCATGTGTGAAGACGATGAGGACAGTGATAGGAGAGATAGTGACGAAGTGAATACCGTTACTGATAGTGATGAGAGTAAATAAGACAAAATATATTGCCACTTTGTTGTACCAAATGTTAGAACTAAATGGTAACGGTAAATACCAACGTCTCATATTTAAGTACGAATAAATTTTCGTTAATTTTCATCCTCTCAATCAGAGTGCGGCTCATTTTCGAGCAAAATCTTATTTCTTTAATTTCTTCTTCGAAATTTACGGGTGCACCAAATATGGTAAGTGTTTCCTGTCATTCAGAATACTATGGAGGGGAGTTTTATCTAGCGAGACGACTGTGAAGGTTCCGTGAGCAGATTGTATTTACACAGTAACTACGAGGGTTGCCCAGAAAGTAATACCACTATAGCACTCCGTCATCAGGCCACAAATGGCCCATGGGGGCCATCCGACCGCCGTGTCATCCTCAGCTGAGGATGCGGATAGGTGGGGCGTGTGGTCAGCACACCGCTCTCCATGTCGTTACGATGGTTTTCTTTGACCGGAGCCGCTACAACTCGGTCGAGTAGCTTCTCAATTGGCATCGCGAGACTGAGTGGACCCCGAAAAATGGCAACAGCACATGGCGGCCCGGATGGTCACCCATCCAAGTGCCGGTCACGCCCGACAGCGCTTAACTGCGGTGATCTGATGGGAACCGGTGTATCCACTGCGGCTAGGCCGTTGCCCCGGAACGTAATACGCCACATTTATTTTTATTCAACAGTTCCTTATTGAACATGATGAGAATTACACACACGAAAGAATGGTGTTTTATCGAAGCATTCTATTTGTCCACGTAATCTCCATCGCGTTTTGTAGCCTTCCTCTAGTGCGAAACAACAGTGTGTATACCTTGACGGTACCAATCCTTGTCCTGGTGGCGGAGACAGTGCTTCACTCCGTGAATCACCTCCTCATCGTCCCCAAAATGTCTTCCACGAATGCGTCTGTCCTCGCGAACGACAACATCAGCTCGCGGCAGCATGTCTGGTGTGACAGACGTGGATGGTCTCCCGCCCGCTGCAAATCATGGAGCTCCGCTGAATCGCCTTCTGATGACATCACTCTCCGTTCCCAGCGACTAAAAGTACTTCTATCGACAGCAGGTGCTCCATATATTTTGCACAAGCGTTTGTGCGTATTCCCCACAGTTTCTTTCTATGCATTGATAAATTTAATGACAGAACATTGCTTGTAACGTACATCACCTAGAGTCGCCATTTTGAAACTGTCCTGCCGTCACGCTATCTGTCGGAAACGACGGAAACTTGGCGCACTCACTCAGGAGGCTTCAAGTAATACATACGTAGCATTGTTTTCGACTGAGGAAAAAAAAGCGGTGCATTACTTTCTGGGCAAACCTCGTAATTCGACGGCGTTGTTCCTTATGTTGACCCGTTATGGCTGATGCGGCATCGAATTTTTCACCGTCCTCCCCATCGAGCCTGTTCTTCGCTAGTACGAAATATAAATAGCCGGCTGATACTTGAACCATGTTTCACATAGTAGGAGCCGGCCGGTGTGGCCGAGCGGTTCTAGGCGCTTCGGTGTGGAACCGCGCTACCGCTACGGTCGCAGGTTAGTATCCTGCCGCGGGCATGGATGTGTGTGTTGTCCTTAGGTTAGTTAGGTTTATGTGGTTCTAAGTCCTAGTGGACTGATGACTCAGATGTTAAGTCCCATAGTGCTCAGAGCCATTTGAACCAGCCAACATAATACGACGATATCAGGCTGACCAATTAATAACCCTCTTTGTAAGCTTTCTCTGTTGGAGTTAAATGATCTCGTGTTCTACTGCAATACTTTTATAGGTATCGGCCGCGTGGGTAGCCGCATGGTCAGAGACACCTTGCCACGGTTTGCGCGGCTCCCTCCCTGTGGGAGGTTCGAGTCCTCCCTCGGATATGGGTGTGTGTGTTGTTCTTAGCGTAAATTAGTTTAAGGTAGATTAAGTAGTGTCTAAGCCTAGAGACTTATGACCTCAGCAGTTTGGTCCCATAGTCTATGCTCTGGGGAACATTCACGGGGGCCAAGGAGTATCGTACAGTGATTGCAGACCACGTACACTCCTTCATGACTACCATGTTTCCCGACGGCAATCTCACAAGGCCGGGAGTGTGATGGGTGGTTCGAGGAACACGATGGCGTGTTCCAATTGATGCGCTGGCTCCTCAACTCGCCACATATGAATGCGAGAGAATTCATCGGAGGTATGATTGAACATGGCGTCAGAGTTCATCTCCCCCTCCCCGGAATTTGCGGAAGTAATGTGACTTGTTTGTGCAGATGCGGTGCCAACTCCCTCCAGTGACTTACCGAGGCCTCATTTCTTCTATGCCACGTCTTGTCGCGCCAAAACTGGACCGGCTAATAGGCAGGTGGTCACAACATTGTGGCTGACCCGTGTAATTGAATAGCTCAGTGTCGATCGACCTAGGTACCAATGTGTAGGGCCTTGGCTGCAGGCTATAAGGGTGACTGAGGCATCTCTGGCGTCTCAGTCCTTACGGGATTTTAGAAGAGCTTCTGTGTTTCTTTTTTGACTCTATTTTGCACACAGGTAGTATTTTTTATGTATTGATAAACCGTCGCATTAATCTGCTTAATTCTGGTGCAGTCTGGGAAATATGTGACAGTAATGTGTCTAATGTGTCAACATTTTATGAAATGGACAGATGTAAATAAAGTTTATGGTTTCAAGTAAATTTCAATTTTATTTTGAGAGGATTACTATAGATATCTATAATGTGGCACTTTAAATAATCCAAACCTGTATTCAGTTAGACGACGTTAACTCAGGGCCAACAAAGGTAAATATGCGCTTTTTACATCTCGTTGAGACTTGAATGATGTGTACCACAACGAAAAATTAGAAGTTTTACTTCTTACTGACTCTGAAGATATAAGGAATAAAGTCAAGTCTGAAGCATCTATGACGTGAAATACAGACTGTAAAGTCATGACACTGGATCAGATGTCAAACAGGACCTTTTCATTCCAAAAGGCAACAGCTGTACTTGTTGAGGGAGCATCATCAACGAGTTGTCTACCAATCCAACTCGATATACATCTGATGGCGATGGACTGTTAGGCAGAAGTGTATAACTGCAAGCTGGGGAAGTAATGGTACGTGTAATATTTCTAAGTATTCTTGCGAACATGCTAGTGCTCAACCACGCAGGTGGTCGGACTCGTGGCATACAGTCAGGGGTTGCTACGCACGCTACTACAAATGCAGGAGAGCTTGTATCGGGATCGTGTGCAAGCGGTATACAGCCCGTAAGCGATATTTGTTTAAGCGCTGTAGGAAAGTCGAAGAGAAATTCTGGTCTATCGAGGGGAAGCTTGGAAACAGTCTTATTATGGGCTTACAAGAGCCACCTCAGCTACAGAGCTTGAACACCGCACAATATTCTTTATACCCTCCCACGCTCTTGCGGCACTGAGTTTCTTTAATATCAGTAAGTTAATTATTCACTTGAGGGTGATGAAACAAGTTATGTTAAACTTCAGTGTTGGGAAAGAAATAGTATATCTCGAAAGACGATGCCGATTTTGATTCGAAGACGACATAAGCAACCTGGAGGAAAGTAGATAAACTGATAATGGTGTCAACTTCGACCGCCTACAGATTAACGTGGTTGATTAGCTACCAGAGCTGCATCTGTGTCTACCCTTTAACATGGAATGCTCACAGCAAGAAGGCTCAGTGTGGTGGAAACGTGTCAAGCAAGAAGGAAACCTCGCCATGGAGACGCCTACGTGCTTCCTACAGCCAACTGAGCGAGTTCGGAATGTATTAAATTGTGGCCTTACATGTGGCGGGATGGTACTTTCGAAGAAACAGCACACAAGTTGTAGCTGCTGCGTCAGTTGTGCGACGATGCTGGTTATCAGTGGTCACGTGAAAATTCTCGCACCCGTAGATGATGCTTTGGACGTCCACGCTACATGGACGATCGTGCTATTTAAGGACAAGAGTAGCAGATCGTAAGGCTGCCACAGCACAGATAAGAGGGCTTGTCAGCTAAGACATGTCAACATGATCTGCAGCGAACCGGCAGCGGGGCTATGGGCATGCACATCTCTACCCCGTCTTCCACTCATGCCACAGCATCAACATGCACGGTTCGACTAGTGCCATCAGGGAATCACTTGGAAGATGGAATGGTGAGCCGTGGTCTCCAGCGACGAAGGCAGAGTCTACCTGCTCGCGGTTGATGGTCGTCTGCGCATGCGACATATAGCTGGTGAGCGCTGTCTTACATACTGCATTCGTCCAAGACGCACTGGCCACAGCCCGGGCTTTATAGTCTAGGGTGCGATAAGGTACAACTCTCGTTCATCTTTGATGTTTCTGGAGTAGACTATAACCAGTGCTTTGTACGTGTAGAATGTTCTTAGACCCGTTCCTTTGCCATTATTGCAACAGGAAGGCGATATGTTGTTCCAACAGGATAATGCTTGGCCACACAACACCTATGAAACTCAACGCTCTCTGCAAGACGTGCACCAACTTCTCTGTCCAACACTATCTCCGAACTTGTCTCCAATGAAGCACGTGTGGGATATGATGGGACTAGAAGTGACTAGTGCTACTCGGCGCCCAACAACCCTTACAGAACTATGTAAACATGTCGAGCGAGCAGGTGTCGCATTACGTATCCCAGAACAGTGTTCGCCATCTGTACGATCGACTGGATGCCTGAGTCAGAACCTGCATTGCTTCCCATGGAGTCTACACCACTTACGAAGATGGGTGTTTCAGCATGGGTCGGTACTTGGTACCTCAGAAGCTCTTGTGCTATTAATCTGTAAATGTAATTACTTTATGCACTCCGTATGCACAATTGCAACAATAAATCTTGAGTGATTCTGAAACCTTTAAATCTGTGTACTAATTTTTTTCTGGCAGCATAATTACATTTTCAGCTCTATTTCAACGTAACTCTTATAAGAAGCGTTATAGAAAGAAGGCCAGAGCAGCAAAACGATTTAGTTCTTCATTTTACTCTGCTAAAATTATCAAAATTGTGAGGAAAATTTACAATTTTACACTTTTAAAGTGCAGACTAAACAGGTGACGTGTAAGGGCGGGAGGATATTAAAAATCTCGGGCGGTGCTCAGGTGCGGAAGCTTAGGTGATTTTTGTAGGACAATTTGGGGTTGTTGTGCTCTTGATAGATCACAATTGTCTTATATTGTTCATCTCGACTTCTCCCACATAATTATGGTACGTTGGAAACAGTTCACTTTTACACCTTGGTATTCTGGCTCTCAGCATGTTGGGGCAGCAGCCCCGTTACCATTACAGTCGGAGTCAGCCGTTGTATCTGTTGCCGTGGACCGCAACGCAATGGTATGAATGCCATCCATCCTGCTGTTGACGAAGACAGGTCCACAGTAGATGTGCGTCTACAGCTCTAGGGTAACACTGTGTATGAAACTGTGTCGTTCGTTATGTACATGTCGACATCTTCGTGATCATGCTGTTCTGTGTTCCCATTCTGTGGTCCATTAGACATCATCGGCTGTGAAGAACACCCTTCGGTCCACTGTTTCCAAAAAACAAGGCATGCACGCAGTATGACAAACACATTGAGCCCACTCCTGAAACTCACATAGTGATATTCTGTTCCTGAGTATCTATTATTACTTACCATAAGACTGTACAGCATACTTACGTTACAGTATTACACAGTGTGTTCCAGTTTCGTTAGATTTGTGGCTATGAAAAATTAAAGTCATGGACTGTGTTAAAATCGCTGTATTTATTGAAAACTGTCTCCCCCTCAACCAATACACAGCTGAAATCGTTGAGAAGTGTTTAGATGGTTCAAATGGCTCTGAGCACTATGGGACTTAGCATCTATGGTCATCAGTCCCCTAGAACTTAGAACTACTTAAACCTACTAACCTAAGGACAGCACACAACACCCAGTCATCACGAGGCAGAGAAAATCCCTGACCCCGCCGGGAATCGAACCCGGGAACCCGGGCGTGGGAAGCGAGAACGCTACCGCACGACCACGAGCTGCGGACAAGTGTTTAGAAATGCAGTTCTTTTTTGAGTTGTATTTCGTACTGTAGCACAATTTTCTTAGATGTCTTTAAGTCCGTCATTACAGTGCGTGTGGCGGCAGGTAATAATCTGTAGCGGCACCACCCTCTAAGATAGGGAAAGTTAGTTTTGTGCAATATTCTGAGCACAAGTTATCAGGTGCGGGCCAGATTGCAGTGAGTTATGCACACCAACAGTTGCGATGTAGAACAAAGGCCACAGGGCTGTCAAATTGCTGAAAGAGTATATGTAGTGGTTTTGCAAGTCGCAAATCAAAGGCAGAAGGCAGCTCTCCTGGACAGTGGGACGTGTCACACTACCAGCTACACGGAGCAGCAGATGGGGCGCCAGAGTTCCAGTCCACAGCGGGTCGCTGGTTCGACCCTCTGAGTTCGACACATGGGCCATAGCAGCTGGCCACTCCACAGCTCGCTACCAGGGGCAATCGTCCTCGCTTCCAACACATGCCAGGGGCATCCCAAGGTGAGGGCCGCAGATTTGGACTCCGGATCACGGGCGCTTGTTGTCACCATGATCTTAGCCATGCCAGCGAGAAGCACGCAGCTGGACGCCTGCGGCTCACACGAAGTGGCGCTGAGTCGGCAGGCACGCAGACAGCACACCAACAGTTGCGAAGTAAAATAGAGGCCACAGTGCTGTCAAATTGCTGAAAGAGTATATGTAGCGTTTTTGCATGTCGCAAATCAAAGGCAGAAGGCAGCTCTCCTGGACAGTGGAACGTGTCACACCACCAGCTACACGCAGCAACAGATGGAGCGCCAGAGTTCCAGTCCACGGCCAGTCGCTGGTTCGACCCTCTGAGCCAGCTAGTGGCGGGCCACTCTACAGCTCGCTACCGCAGGCAGTCGTCCTCGCTTCCAACACATGCCAGAGGCATCCCGAGGTGAGGGCCACAATTCGGACTCCGGATCACGGGCGCTAGACGTCGCTGTGATCTTAGCCATGCCAGCGAGAAGCCCTTGGCTGGCCGCCTGCGGCTCACACCGAGTGGCGCTGAGTCGGCAGGCATGTAGACTGCTGAGTCACCTGCCGGCATCCTGACGACACTGCAACTCCACCTGCATACAACCCCGACTCACAGCAGTGCGCGCACGTGTCGCTGAGGCAGCCATTCCGCGCCAAGCCATTTCGCAGTCAGGAAGTAGTGTCCTCAGCATTGTAGGACCCAGTGACAGAATGAGAGAAATGGGAGCACTGCAGTTTTAAACAAAAAATCACTTGGAAAGCTCGGATGAGTCTTAATACGGTGCCTTCTATTTCTTCCCACTACATTTGGTGTTGCTGTTACATTCGGTGGCAGAAGTTGCCACTACAAATCAGATTGAAGTTTCTTCGGTATGTCGTAATGAAAAGACACTTAAATTCTCTGTGTGTGATTTACACCTACCTTCGCCATTTAAAGGAGCCTGAAAACTCTTTTTTCGATCAACCAGGAAGCGATGGAGAACATACTGAACATAATTTTCAGTTTGCAGGTCCACATTACTCTTTATACTCAATGAAAGTAAATGTTCCTACTTGCTTTTTTACTCAGCTGGATCGGGAACTGAGACTACAAAAATAAATTTTCTTAGACTTGACTGATATATTTTGCAAAAGTTCACACGCACAAAATGTAAGTCTTAGGATTCTAACTATTATCCCCAATGGAAACAGCACTATTAAGAAGTTCAGAGGCGACCTCTACTGGAAGTTCCAAGTAAAATGGTCTATCGTCCTGACTGATGATCACCGAAAGTTAATTGCTCAAATGTGGAAAACAATGTTGCCATTTTCCACGCGATTTTGTCAATGTTATGGGCGTCACACAAACAGTTAGTTTCATGAAATCCAAGCGATCCAGGACGGTACACAGTCGTCGCGAGTTCACTTCCTACTATAACCGAAAACGCTTTCAAGTGTGTGCAGCTCTGACCCAACCAATGCATAGTCCACGTGGCGTTTGACTGACACGGACAGTTTGGTACCTCGGTGCGAAGTGTGTCTTACCATTGTCTCTCTGACTGTATTTACATAGGGGCCCAGCGGACAGCCAAGCGGAACACCTGCTATCAACTGCCCTGGACACAGGTAGCAGTATCTAAGTGACCCCTTTGTCGGAGACGTATTAATTAATAGCTCTGTTGTGTAACAATTTACAGACTTATTAATTTTTATACAAATAAGTTAAGTTTGCTTTAGTTACTGAAGAGGATTTAATTCGACTGTATGTAAACTTTTCTGCCTAGAATTTTTAGAACGTAACTTACATTGGAGCACGACCTCTGAACTGACTCTTTAAGATTTCTGGTAATCATTCTTATTTACAATGCAGTCTTGAAACTTAGTATAGCTGTATTACTGCGTGAATGTAATCGAGTGCCGTAATTATAAATTTCTATTACAAATACAAATGATACTTTATGTACCATGAATAAGGACGTTTCCGTTCCAGATTTTGTTTTTAGTAAATAACTTGAAAACTATTAGAGGTAGCTTATTGGCGTCAAGCATTTAATTTTTTACATGCAGCTGAGGCTACACACGAATTCTTGGCTTTCTTAGTCTAGTATTTAGTGGCTCAAATTTTTCGTAAAACCGCAGGTTTTAACAAAAATATTGCTCTGATCAAGTTGCGCGTAATAACTTTAATTGTGACTTACACACATCAAAAAGGGTTTTGCAACACCTCGATTCCAAGAGTTCTGGCACTTGCACAGAAAATTGGAATAGAGATCAACATAAACATCATTTCCGCTCTTTTTTTGTTCCTCATGAATACCTCACATTGCACGTTGTACCACCATACAGCGAGACTTTCAGAGGTGGTGCTCCAGACTGCTGTACACACCGGTACCCCTAATACCCAGTAGCACGACCTTTTGCACTGATGAATGCCAGTATTCGTCGTGGCATACTATCCACAAGTTCATCAGGGCACCGTTGGTCCAAACTGTCCCACTCCTCAACGGCGATTCGGCGTAGATCCCTCAGAGTGCTCACGTCGTCCATAAGCAGACCTTTCCAAACTATCCCAGGCATGTTCGATAGGGTTCACGTCTGGAGAAAATACTAGCCACTCTAGTCGAGCGACGTCGTTATCCTGAAGGAAGTCATTCACAAGATGTGCACGATGGGGGCGCGAATTATCGCCCATGAAGACGAATACCTCGCTAATATGCTGCCGATATGGTTGCACTGTAGGTCGGAGGATGACATTGACGTATCGTACCACCAGCGGCGTACGTCAGCCCCACATAATGCCAACCCGAAACAGCAGGGAACCTCTACCTTGCCGCACTTGCTGGACATTGCGTCTAAGGCGCTGCTCATGCATGGTTGTTTACATCTTTGGGCAGGTTTAGTGACATCTCTGAACAGTCAAAGGGACTGTGCCTGTGATACAATATCCCCAGTCAACGTCTGTCTTCAGGATTTCCGGGAATCGGGATGAAAACTTTTTTTTTATGTGGGTATATTTGCATATTCTGAACAGTTTTTAAACTTTGTATTATTCAGCGCCACTTCTTTTTTCTTAAGAGTGTATATTTTCCCTAACGTATACATTTTATCATTTTGAGGCTTTACGATGTTAACATTAATATATGTAAGCAGACACTGACAAAGTTTGGAAAAGTTATTTTAATCCCACTTTTAGATTATGGTGCAATCATTTGTATGATGAGCGCAGGTGCGTTATGATGACGTGGCATTGGCAGTAGTTAACTGAGGTAGGCCCCTGCACGCTCGCTTGCTCTCTGTAGCTCTTACAATGATACAGCGCTTTTTCTTTCCTCAAGTGTCCTATCATTGCCATCTTCAGTTTGGGGAACCATCAGAAGTCGTCTGGGATCAAATCTGGCGAATGTGGTGGGTGATCGATGACTGTGATCCGATTTCTGGCCAAAATCTTTCACCTAGTCATAGTTCTGTTAGCTGGGGAGTTGTCTTGGAGCAGCATCCAGGAAGCAGCCTCTCGGTATTCGGGTCGAATTCGACGAATTCTTGCCCACAAACGATGGTGGCCTCAAACAACTCGATGTTGCCACACTGCTCCACCGCCATTTTCCGACAAGTGTCAGATACATACTTCTACATTCTCGACGAGGACCCTTGCTGCAACAATGATAGCGCTTTGACCTTCTTTCTACTCGGCGGTTTTTGAAACTCTACAACTCGTCACGACATAGCATTGTCGTTTTGAATTTCAGCTAAGCGGTCCTGAATAAAATGGGATACACTGAGTATACCAATGGTACTAAGGAAACAGAGAAAAAATAGAGTGAAACTGTATACGGTAACAAAGTGTACTCGGGATATGAGAACATTTTTGGATAGTGGAGGGTGGCGAAATGGTTGATGATAGTTTCTCGGTGTGACGAAATTCGTTTGAAATTTCGTGGCAGGTGGCTCTTGGTACTGCAAGGTGACGTTCGATGAAGTGGATTAAGAAACCCCTTTGTTGCTGCTCTTTACTTCAAAATATATATTTAAATGTATTCTTTTGCTGATAATTTTAGGAAGCGGACAATTAAGAGTTCCGTTCACAACAGCTAATGGCAGATCACAGACTATACTTTTTATTACTGACAATATTACTAGTATTAAAGCAGTCTAACTACCCACAGTTTTAGCAGAGTTCCGCATGCCATGATACAACATAAATCACTGCACACTGGAACTATGAGACCATAAGACTGTGGCGTGAATAATCAGACTGAATAAATTGCTACCGAACACGCTAGTCTCAGGTGAGTGCGGCCGATCAACGACAACTCAAAAAATGGCTCTGAGCACTATGGGACTCAACTGCTGTGGTCATAAGTACCCTAGAACGTAGAACTACTTAAACCTAACTAACCTAAGGACAGCACACAACACCCAGCCATCACGAGGCAGAGAAAATCCCTGACCCTGCCGGGAATCGAACCCGGGAACCCGGGCGTGGGAAGCGAGAACGCTACCGCACGACCACGGGCTGCGGGCAAACGACAACTACTACTCACTCACACACTCTGCTATGCCAAGCGCACGCCCGACACAAAACGATACTCAGAGTTTAAAAATACACTGTCATTAGTCTTAAATACTGGTCACGTTAGTATCATCCGTGGAACTAACGTAAGATTTACTCCGAGGTAACACTAAGCAATAATATGTCAAAAGATACATCACGTATTCTGATGTAGGAGATTATAGGAACCTCACAGTATTCTGGCTTCTCATCAGTAACCATTACCCCTGTCTTCTGACACTAAATTGATACGCCTTGTGGGCCAGGATGTGAATTCAGCTTGAGAAGGGTTTTTAGGGAGAGGTGAGAAGAAGCATCTGCCTTCATCTGACCCTCACCGGATGCCCTTTAGATGTACAATAGTTATGGAGCACAAAATTAAATTAAATTTGTCAGTAAAGCCATAAGTAAAGTGCAGATTGTCATAGATGGCCAGTATGAGCTGTAATTATCGTATGGCAGGGAAACTAGGTAGATATTCTAAGGGGTTAATCCGTAACCGATTTGCGTTAGAAAATACACTCCTGGAAATTGAAATAAGAACACCGTGAATTCATTGTCCCAGGAAGGGGAAACTTTATTGACACATTCCTGGGGTCAGATACATCACATGATCACACTGACAGAACCACAGGCACATAGACACAGGCAACAGAGCATGCACAATGTCGGCACTAGTACAGTGTATATCCACCTTTCGCAGCAATGCAGGCTGCTATTCTCCCATGGAGACGATCGTAGAGATGCTGGATGTAGTCCTGTGGAACGGTTTGCCATGCCATTTCCACCTGACGCCTCAGTTGGACCAGCGTTCGTGCTGGACGTGCAGACCGCGTGAGACGACGCTTCATCCAGTCCCAAACATGCTCAATGGGGGACAGATCCGGAGATCTTGCTGGCCAGGGTAGTTGACTTATACCTTCTAGAGCACGTTGGGTGGCACGGGATACATGCGGACGTGCATTGTCCTGTTGGAACAGCAAGTTCCCTTGCCGGTCTAGGAATGGTAGAACGATGGGTTTGATGACGATTTGGATGTACCGTGCACTATTCAGTGTCCCCTCGACGATCACCAGTGGTGTACGGCCAGTGTAGGAGATCGCTCCCCACACCATGATGCTGGATGTTGGCCCTGTGTGCCTCGGTCGTATGCAGTCCTGATTGTGGCGCTCACCTGCACGGCGCCAAACACGCATACGACCATCATTGGCACCAAGGCAGAAGCGACTCTCATCGCTGAAGACGACACGTCTCCATTCGTCCCTCCATTCACGCCTGTCGCGACACCACTGGAGGCGGGCTGCACGATGTTGGGGCGTGAGCGGAAGACGGCCTAACGGTGTGCGGGACCGTAGCCCAGCTTCATGGAGACGGTTGCGAATGGTCCTCGCCGATACCCCAGGAGCAACAGTGTCCCTAATTTGCTGGGAAGTGGCGGTGCGGTCCCCTACGGCACTGCGTAGGATCCTACGGTCTTGGCGTGCATCCGTGCGTCGCTGCGGTCCGGTCCCAGGTCGACGGGCACGTGCACCTTCCGCCGACCACTGGCGACAACATCGATGTACTGTGGAGACCTCACGCCCCACGTGTTGAGCAATTCGGCGGTACGTCCACCCGGCCTCCCGCATGCCCACTATACGCCCTCGCTCAAAGTCCGTCAACTGCACATACGGTTCACGTCCACGCTGTCGCGGCATGCTACCAGTGTTAAAGACTGCGATGGAGCTCCGTATGCCACGGCAAACTGGCTGACACTGACGGCGGCGGTGCAAAAATGCTGCGCAGATAGCGCCATTCGACGGCCAACACCGCGGTTCCTGGTGTGTCCGCTGTGCCGTGCGTGTGATCATTGCTTGTACAGCCCTCTCGCAGTGTCCGGAGCAAGTATGGTGGGTCTGACACACCAGTGTCAATGTGTTCTTTTTTCCATTTCCAGGAGTGTAATTAGCTTCAACTTAGGCCAGCAGCGGCAGATCTGGTGCTGTGAATGCAAGAAAGACATACAGTAATGTCTCCATATATAATGGATTAGAAACAGGTTGGGTGAAGAAAAGGGAAAACAAGTGAAAAAGGCATGACGTTCATTTTATTATTAACTGTCGCTTTCACAATTTGTTATAGCAGCACCGAAGACGTCTACGAGATCCTGTACAGCACCAGATTAGCACATGGCGGCCGAAATTGGAACTAAATTTCTTCCAGCTTAAATCGATTCCACGTTAACGCATGAACGTATCTACCAAGTTTAGCTACCATGCGGTAATAACGGCCCACATTGGACTTCCGTGAGTAGGTACACTTTAATTATAACCACCCCAGTGCGTGGGGTCTCGCTCAGGAAGGCTTTACATTGCCTGGATGTGACGTACATTCCTGCATGATATGTTAGATGCTCTGGGCTGTCTCGCTGAAAGAAAGCTTTAAGTTTATCTGAAACTAAAAATTTGCATAATCCTCGGATTTTGTAGATTAGCTACCTTCCACACAAATTGATATCTTCATGCTTAGTACAAGTGTTCAGGTTTGTACTTCTGGTGGTACTTCTTTGAAAAATATTTGTACACATTTCCATTAGGCGAAACCTTTGACAGAACGTATTACAATACTTTTTATTGTTGACTGTGTCGACAGGCTAAGTGTCGAATGTCGCGTTGGAATGTAATCACGAATGGGATGCTTGGCATTGCGCAGTATCTTCTCACACTCAGGTATCAGAGCTTCCTACCTTTTGAGTTTAGGTGTAGAGCCGAGAAAAAGTAAGAATATGGCCAGCCCTTCAACAGCCTTGGATCACACGCATTGCTGCACTAAAACTGAGTCTTGAGACTACTGGTATGGTTCCTGTTGAGCGATTCTCGTACAACTTCTGTGCCGTACACCAATCGCTAAACAGGGCAGCAAAACTCACCCCCTTGGTACCACACATCTTCTGCTGCGAACTTTGACTGCAGTATTGACATGTAGATTGAAATATCAAGAATCGGTCAAGTACAATACTGGCCATTAAAATTACTACACCAAGAAGAAATGCAGAAGATAAACGGGTATTCATTGGACAAATATATTATACTAGAACTGACATGTGATTACATTTTCACGCAGTTTGGGTGCATAGTTTCTGAGAAATCAGTATCCAGAACAACCACCTCTGGCCGTAATAGCAGCCTTGATACGCCTGGGCATTGAGTCAAACAGAGCTTGGATGGCGTGTACAGGTACAGCTGCCCATGCAGCTGCAACACGATACCACAGTTCAACAAGAGTAGTGACTGGCGTATTGTGACGAGCCAGTTGCTTGGCCACCATTGACCAGACGTTCTGGATTTTTGAAAGATCAGGCGAATGTGCAGGCCACGGCATCAACAAGAGTCGTGCATTGTCCTGCTGAAATGTAGGGTTTCGCGGGAATCGAATGAAGGGTAGAGCCACGGGTCGAAACACATTTGAAATGTAACGTCCACTGTTCAAAGTGCCGTCAATTCGAACAAGAGGTGACCGAGACGTGTAACCAATGGCAACCCATACCATCACGCCGGGTGATACGCCAACATGGCGATGAAGAATACACGCTTCCAATGTCCATTTACCGCGATGTCGCCAAACACGGATGCAACTATCATGATGCTGTAAACAGAACCTGGATTCATTCGAAAAACTGACGTCTTGCCATTCGTACACCCAGGTTCGTCGTTGAGTACACCATCGCAGGCGATCCTGTCTGTGATTCAGCGCCAAGGGTAACCGCATCCATGGTCTCCGAGCTGATAGTCCATGCTGCTGCAAATGTCGTAGAACTGTTCGTGTAGATGATTGTTGTCTTGCAAACGTCGCCATCAGTTGACTCAGGGATCGAGACGTGTCTGCACGAACCGTTACAGCCATGTGGATAATATGACTGTCATCTCGACTGCTAGTGATACGAGGCCGTTGGGATCCAGCACGGCGTTCCGTATTACCCTCCGGAACCCACCGATTCCATATTCTGCTAACAGTGATTGGATCTCTACCAACGCGAGCAGCAATGTCGCGACACGATAAACCGCAATCGCGATGGCCTGCAATCTGATGGTGCGCATTTCTCCTCCTTGCACGAGGCATCAGAACTACGTTTTACCAGGAAACGGTGGTCAATTGCTGCTAGTGTATGAGAAATCGTTTGGAAACTTTCCTCTTGTCTGCACGTTGTAGGTGTCGCCACCGGCGCCAACCTTGTGTGAATGCTCTGAAAAGATAATCATTTTAGTAGCATCTTCTTCCTGTCGGGTAAATTTCGCGTCTGTAACACGTCATCTTAGTGGTGTAGCAATTTTAATGGCCAGTAGTGTATTTTACAGTGCACAGATTTATTTGATGTTGCATAAGACACCATGACGTCTTGAGATTTACAGCCTGCTCCTCAGAAACTTGGCGCATTGCGGATTTGTCAGTCACACTAGACAAATCGATAATGTACACTTTCCGACGGAAATTCTCATGCTTCAGCAGAGCGGCATGACTGTCCAATCAGTGTCACGTGGGTCTCTACTATCCGTAGTCTACAGCCAGTGGTAGACGGCCCTGCCTGGCCTGTGCAGTGGAGCGTGGCTGCTGCTGCTCGGTATGTCAGCAGATTCGTCACCACGTCCGACATGCGGGGCTAGCTCGTCAATATAATTCGGCCCTTCAATCGGCGAAGCTTGCAGAGGAGCACTGGGCGTGGCGGAGGCAGCTTAATCCGTGCTGTTGGGTTAAGCCCCACGCGTCGTTAGCAGGCGCTGCTGGTCGCGTGGGGTGGGGTGGGGTGGGGAGAGGCGGCCACGCCCCCAGACGGACGCTGGCGCGTGACGGGAATTCTCCGGCAGTCGCGGCGACCAGTGTTCATCAGTTCTATTAATCGCGACAGTTTAATTAGCTACGCCTTCCCTGCGGCCACAGCTCTTTCCACCGTCGCCTGCACTGCCGCTTCCCCTTACTCCTCTACAGCCGACTGTCGACCCACCCTCCCAGATATACCAGCGCCGCATCCTACTGCTGAGGGTTCCAAATGCGTCCCTGGAGGGAGAGAGAGGCGCGGAGCACGAGATGAATTTTAATAATATGTAACTAACGTGCCGGAAGAGAGCCAGGCGGAGGCTGCGGTCTGTCATGAACAGAATGTCAAGTTTCCAACACAGTGCAGGCCTAACAGAAGTAGAGATATGGCTCGTTTGCTTATGCCATTATGTGTGCACACGTTGATTCAGTTTCAATATTGTGCGTGTGTGTGTTTCTGTGTCTGAGCTAGTCTGCAATGTGCAATGGCAATGTTCAAAGACAGAGAGAGATTTGTCAAGTGAGAGGAAGGGCAGAATCGACACTGCACAAACTTCATAGAATTATACCAGCTACTGTAATAAAACAGTGATGGTTTAGATAGCGTGAGTAGCTCCATAGATCTAACAGAACTCAGCAGATTATTCTCATGCGGAGAAATCGTTAGATCAGTTGTATAAAAATACTGTTAAGTTGGAGGATTTACTTAAATTATTAGCTGGATATGTTATGAATTTTCGAGGATAACGCTGTTCTGAACAAGGTATCCTAAGTCTTCAGGACAAAAATTATACCAGTAGTGGAGGATTCTAAAATGAATATTTTGCTGTCAGGAACCAATGATCGGAGAGGCTGTACGAAATATTGATTAGGTAATGCAGGACAAGCGTGTGTACGTGATCCACTTACGTTTCAAAGTAAACATCTGCCTACCAAGCCTATGTTGGTGGAGCAGTCTTGAGGTACAGCACACAGTCGACTGTGATGTAATCATGGTGAACTTTAGCACCTTTTACGGTTTGTGACTAGTTGCAAAAGAAGAAGCATTAGTCAACAGAGGAATGTGCTGTTTATTGTATAGCGTAGAAGTGTACACAGTGACCCATTTATCTCCAACACCTCAATTAATGTTTTGTCCAGGAGCAAAATAAAAAAAAAGTTTTATATGAAATGTTTTTTAATTACCAGAGGGATTTTAATGAGTATGATAGCCTTTCTTGCATCTATTCTCTATGGAAATGTGAACAGAAGTACATCCTGTTTTGAACAAACCGTATAATTTTTATTCAGTAAATACTTCCTCTCCTCAAGATGTTGAGACAATTTCGACCACGCTTGGCTACTTTACCGACAGTGGTTGCTCCCTCTCATTAATTGTCTCTCGTGGCTTACGAAGTATGTGTGTATATGTAGGAGATACAAAGTTTGTGTCCCATAAAATGTGGATACCCGTACCGCATCAGAGACGGTTTGATGAATCTAAACAAGGTTTTCGCCCAGTGGTCGACAATTTCGTCCGAGGCTCCAATCGTTATTTATTTGCAAATACATTCCAGGTGTTTTCCGGTGGATAACATTGCGCATGTCACACGATATTTCAACGAAACAACAGTTTTTCGTCTTCAGGAGATGATTCTTGCACTGCTCACCGCTGTTAGGCGTGACTGGTATTACTGCGCAGCGGCGTCGAAATTTATGAGGGTCAGGACATGCGTCTAGAAGTGCTCACAATTGATGAAAGTAGGTTTCCTAGAGCCCCTGCCGGGAGCAGAATAATCTGTGCGTTCACAATGGGCAATGATTGTGATTCCAGACACTGTTGTGGTTAAGACACACTTCGTCGGCTCAGAAACCAGATATTCAGGTTTCTCCCAATTATAGTTAATGACTGGCGTTGCTGGATTCCAGACAGATCTTAAATGAACTCTCGAATTCCTATTGATAAGCTGTATTGTTGTTGTTGTGGTCTTCAGTCCTGAGACTGGTTTGATGCAGCTCTCCATGCTACTCTATCCTGTGCAAGCTTCTTCATCTCCCCGTACCTGCTGAAACCTACATCCTTCTGAATCTGCTTAGTGTATTCAACTGTTGGTCTCCCTCTACGATTTTTACCCTCCACGTTGCCCTCCAATGCTAAATTTGTGATCCCTTGATGCCTCAAAACATGTCCTACCAACCGATCCCTTCATCTAGTCAAGTTGTGCCACAAACTTCTCTTGTCTCCAATCCTATTCAATACCTCCTCATTAGTTACGTGATCTACCCACCTTATCTTCATCATTCTTCTGTAGCACCACACTTCGAAAGCTTCTATTCTCTTCTTGTCCAAACTGGTTATCGTCCAAGTTTCAAAAATGGTTCAAATGGCTCTGAGCACTATGGGACTCAACTGCTGTGGTCATAAGTCCCCTAGAACTTAGAACTACTTAAACCTAACTAACCTAAGGACAGCACACAACACCCAGCCATCACGAGGCAGAGAAAATCCCTGACCCCGCCGGGAATCGAACCCGGGAACCCGGGCGTGGGAAGCGAGAACGCTACCGCACGACCACGAGATGCGGACGTCCATGTTTCACTTCCATACATGGCTACACTCCATACAAATACTTTCAGAAACGACTTCCTGACACTTAAATCTATACTCGATGTTAACAAATTTCTCTTCTTCAGAAACGATTTCCTTGCCATTGCCAGTCTACATTTTATATCCTCTCTACTTCGACCATCATCAGTTATTTTACTCCCTAAATAGCAAAACTCCTTTACTACTTTAAGTGTCTCATTTCCTAATCTAATCCCCTCAGCATCACCCGATTTAATTTGACTACATTCCATTATCCTCGTTTTGCTTTTGTTGATGTTCATCTTATATCCTCCTTTCAAGACACTGTCCATTCCGTTCAACTGCTCTTCCAAGTCCATTGCTGTCTCTGACAGCTGTATATGGCTTCCTTAAATACGTACTCCGAGAACGATGAAGTTGTTGGTAAGACAAACTGCCTATTGGCTTCTGTCTCGGGTTCTTCGGCCGACGTTCATCTAATGATTTTTCTGACGTTTCGCCAGCACGAGTGGCTGGCATTGTCAAAGCTTCACCCTCCATTGCCGGTGGTGAACTGGAGCCGAGCTCGCGGGCGCAGGCTATATACCTGGCGCGCCAACGTCCGAGGGCTTCTCCGCGGTCATTTCCGGTGCGGTTCTCCTCTTGCTACCTGCGACGGTCGTTCGCTGCAGTACGGGAAGCCAGGATCCGTTGACCTTAAGGCTTTCCTCTTTCTTGTTCAAACTGTTCGCGTGTTTTTGTATTTCTACAGCTTCTCTGAACAAGCGCGTGTGATAGTGCTTCTCTACAGCCAGAACTTCCGTGTCGGCGAATTTTATTATATGGTCGGTCTCATTCAGTGCGTGCTCTGCCACGGCCGATTTCTCCACCTGCCCCAACCTGCAATGTCGCTTATGCTCTTTGATCCTGGTGTTAATGGATCGTCCAGTCATTCCGACATAAACTTTTCCGCATGTGCATGGTATGCGGTATATTCCCGACATTGCAAGTGGGTCTCTTTTCTCCTTCGCCGATCTAAGACACTCTTTGATCTTCCTTGTCGGTTTGAAAATCGTCTTTACGCCATGTTTGCGCAATATACGGCCGATTCTGTCCGTCACTCGTGCTGGCGAAACGTCAGAAAAATCATTAGATGAACGTCGGCCGAAGAACCCGAGACAGAAGCCAATAGGCAGTTTGTCAACAAGTGGCCACGAAAGCCTCAACAATTTTATAGGTAAGACTTCAGTCTTCTAAGAAAGCATTTGATGCCCCGTGTTCAAGCAGTGCTACTGCACTGTTAATTTGTCATACTGTCTCAGACGTTTACTTCGATGCCCTTCAGTTCGACGTTCTTGCACGATACGACATGTCTGTCCAATGCATTACTTTCCAAGAGCCATGGGATCTTACTTGGGCAGCATTTTCTAACGGAGAAATCGTCTTTCAAAGACCCGCAAGGGTAGCCGACAGCGCTAACGCGCTGCTTCCTGGACTCGGGTAGGCGCGCCCGCCGCAGATCGAATCCGGCCGGCGGATTAACGACGAGGGCCCAGCCTGGATGTGTTTTTAGGTGGTTTTACACATCCTGCTAGGTGAATACCGGGCTGGTCCCCACGTTCCGCCTCAGTTACACGGGTCGTACACATTTGAAACACGTTCGCACTATTTCACGATTTACACTTGGACGCAGTCAGCTGGGGTACACTGATTCCATCCGTGGGGGTACAGGGTGGCGGCAGGAAGGGCATCTGGCCACCCGTAAAACTAACCTTGCCAAATCCATTCTAACCACGCCGACCCTGTGATCGCTGCGGGACTATGGCGTAAGAAAAAGAAACACAGAAAAGAAAGATCAATGCGCAAGTATCACCAGCCGAGCCTTACAGTGGTGAACGCAGCAGGAACCAGCACCTAATACGTTTGACAGGTACTTCGATGAAACGTTGTGCGACTTGTACAATGTCTTCCGGCGGCAAGTTCAGGCTGTGTATGTGACATTAAGCTGAGCAGGAAGCCTGCAAGCAGACGTTAACTTGAGGAGACTAATCCCACTACTGAACAGGTCGGCAGATGCCGACTTGCTGTTCACAAAGTCTTATTTCTCGGCACATTTCAGACGCAGTCCATCAGCAGAACTTTAAAAAGAAAAGTGTTCATACAATGTACAGAGCCACATATGTCATCTGTCGGCATCAGAAGTCAAAGAGTTGAATTCTGATGCTGACTGCTGACACATGTAAGTCTATACAGTCTATGAAGACTTTCCTTTCCGGTATTCTTATAATGGACTATAGGGGTCGCTCACTGCTGGGTTTGAAACACCTACTGTTTTGTTAGGATGCAGGCCGAGGACCCGTGCGGTGTCGTTAGACACAATAAAACAGAATCCACGATCATTCCCTTTACTTCTCAGAACACAAATCGCTTTAGCAATGCGCAGAATCTAACAGTGGTATCAGTGCTGCCGTGCATGCTGAATCAGCTCGGAGAGGAAGTCGGTGACATCCTGGTGCGGGGGTTTGCCGAGGAAGGAACGCCTCATTGATAAGCGTGTTCGGAGATGGCGGTGTATTTGGTTCAGGAGCTGTTTCGGGGATTATTGAGTTCCTGTGCTTGGTTCAGACGCTGTTTGGAGGATTATTGAGCTCCTCCCGGATCACTGCCCGCGTTGGTGCGTCAGGTGGGCACCGATGTCGACTGCCGTGACGCGCTGGATTTTGAACGTCGCCCTGCGGTACTGTAGGTCGTCAGACTCGTGCAACACTGCAGTTATATGTCCTGAACTGAAGCGGTGTTGGTAGGCCTGTGGACTATCCATTAGTATTGGCTGCTGCGCTGACTGCGGTGCTGGACACTGTACTTCATTAATCCGTGGCTATGGATCGCTGATCTTCTCGTAAGACAGCAAGTGTAAAACCAACATTAGAAGAATCACACACACAAGATGTTACACTATTATTAGCAGAGAATCGAATTAGATCTACATGAACGTCATCTATGCTGCTAATCGAGTGCTGTGGAGCATGGGGGAGATTGGAGTACTTATGTCGCCTAGAAGACGCTCTGCCCTACATCATAGTAATGCCCGATTCGATTCTGGTCTTCTCGAGTTGGTAGCAGTCTTTGTTGGGTTGGCAGAAGAGCCAACACCGTGTTACTAGAGGAGGCCGAAGTGCACGCGTTTTAGCTCACCCAGGCTGGCGTGAAGGAACTATACTGACTTGAAGTCTGGAACATGACAAGGAATGAGAATTCAGAAAGCGGACGTAATTAGTTTCATACTTAACTTTAATCCATTAATGATGAACGTCGCACTTGACGGTACATGATTCACAATATCAATATCAATAGTAACTGAATATGGCGCCTTGCTAGGTCGTAGCTAATGACGTAGCTGAAGGCTATGCTAAACTTTCGTCTTTGCAAATGAGAGCGTATGTAGGCAGTGAACCATCGCTAGCAAAGTCTGCTGTACAACTGGGACGAGTGCTAGGGAGTCTCTCTAGACTAGACCTGCCGTTTGGCGGCGCTCGGTCTGCAATCACTGATAGTGGCGACACGCGGGTCCGACGTATACTAACGGACCGCGGCCTACTTAAAGGCTACCACCTAGCAAGTGTGGTGTCTGGCGGTGACACCACAGTCTTCATTTCTGTTACACGTGCTTAAAGAACTTTTACAGTGTGTTTACTGCCTAGTCAAATCCGTGTTGGTGATGTTGCATCGTACATAGAGCCTCTTCCACAATGATATGAAGGCAGCTGGGTCTGCACTCTTCTAACAATTTTCTGCTGAGCTCGCGTTCGTTCTCACTCAATAGTGACGAGGTAGTTCTTTTCTTGACGGAGTAACGGTGTGCAAATGTTTACGCTTCCCGGCTAGCGGCTGTTGATACTTCCGCGGGATTGAGTAATGGCGGCTATTCGAACTTAGAAAATTTTACTCTCCTGTTTCCTTTGTTACTTTGCCGCGCAATAGGGCTGTGCCCGAAACGCGCCAAGAAATAAGAATTTTGAACACCGAGTGACCACTTATTCTAGCTACCTATTCAGCAGCGGCATGTCTCCTCAAGCTGTGTATTTGAGACAAGTTCGCCGAGAAAGCGTGATACGCCATATCATTTATTGTTTAATAGCTGCCAACATGAGTAACGTAGAAGTAAATATCCTCGGAGTAGTGAAGCAACTCAAATCAATTAATAAAAGCAAGTCTTCTGGTCCAGACTGTATACTAATTAGGTTCCTTTCGTAGTATGCTGATGCATTAGCTCCATACCTAACAATCATATACAACAGTTCGCTCGAAGAAAGATCCGTACCCAAAGACTGGAAAGTTGCACAGGTCACACCAATATTCAAGAAAGGTAGTAGGAGTAATCCACTAAATTACAGGCCCATATCGTTAACGTCGATATGCAGCAGGATTTTGGAACATATATTGTGTTCGAACATTATGAATTACCTCGAAGGAAACGGCCTATTGACACACAGTCAAGACGGATTTAGAAAGCATCGTTCCTGTGAAACACAACTAGCTCTCTATTCACATGAAGTGCTGAGTGCTATTGACAAGGAATTTCAGGTCGATTGCGTATTCCTGGATATCCGGAAGGCTTTTGCACTGTACCACACAAGCGGCTCGTAGTAAAATTGCGTGCTTATGGAATATCGTCTCAGTTATGTGACTGGATTTGCGATTTCCTGTCAGAGAGGTCACAGTTCGTAGTAACTGACGGAAAGTCAACGCGTAAAAACGGAAGTGATTTCAGGCGTTCACCAAGGTAGTGTTACAGGCCCTTTGCTGTTTCTTATCTATATAAACGATTTGAGATCCAATGTGAGCAGCCGTCTTCGGTTGTTTGCAGATGACGCTGTCGTTTATCGACTAATAAAGTCATCAGAAGATCAAAACGATTTAGAAGAAATATCGGAATGGTGCGAAAAGTAAATAACGAAAAGTGTGAGGTAATCCACATGAGTGCTAAAACGTCATTGTTAAACTTCGGTTACACAATAAATCAGTCTAATCTAAAAGCCGTAAATTCAAGTAACTACCTAAGTATTACAATTACGGACAACTTAAATTGGAAAGAACATATAGAAAATGTTGTGGGGAAGGCTAACCAAAGACTGCGTTTTATTGGCAGGACACAAGGAAAATGTAACAGACCTACTAAGGAGACTGCCTACACAACGCTTGTCCGTCCTCTTTTAGAATACTGCTGTGCGGTGTGGGATCCTTACCAGGTAGGACTACGGAGTACATCGAAAAAGTTCAAAGAAAGGCAGCACGTTTTGTATTATAGCGAAATATGGGGAAGAGTGTCACAGAAATGATACAGGATTTGGGCTGGAAATTACTAAAAGAAAGGCGTTTTTCGTTGCGACGGCATCTTCTGACGAAATTCCGATCACCGACTTTCTCCTCCGAATGCAAAAATATTTTGTTGACATCCACCTACATAGAGCGGAACGATCACCACTATAAAGTAAGGGAAATCAGAGCTCGTACGGAAAGATGTAGGTGTTCATTCTTTCCGCGCGCTATACGAGATTGGAATAATAGAGAATTGTGAAGGTGGTTCGATGAACACCCTGCCAGGCACTTAAATGTGATTTGCAGAGTATCCATGTAGATGTAGATGTAGAAACTAGAATTAGAACCACTGGGTTCTAACATTTGATCAGGAACTAAAAATATAAAGGAATCTTACTTAACAGTTTTCACAAAGATTGTCAGTTTCTGTGTGTACTTTCCCCTGACTTACGTGTACATCTGAGATACTAATACGACCACTAATAATTAATGTAAAACTTAATAATACAACCATTCGTCCGTGTTTTGCATAGAGTTTTTTACTATTCTAATTTACATTTCGATGTGACAGCTTCATCACCATGGCTTGAGTTATGTAGAAATCTTTATTTCAACACCAGTATGCCAGAAATGCATACCACTCATTTCGTTATTGTTTACATAATTACGGTGGACATCATAATGAAGATGCTTATATAGCTACCGAAGCGATGTCGCTGAAGGTGTAACTTCTAAATGTACTTTGGAGAGTAAAACTCCTATTTAAAGGCTGTAGACGTATTTTGCTCTCAACCTTAGCATTCATTTCACAGTGTCGGTTTTGATAATGTGCCGTGAATTGCGGCACGTTCGTCTTTCTCGCCGTTGACGGTGCGTGATGAAATTGATTTAGTGCCAGAACATGCGAGAGGTCGCAAGCAGAGCACGGAACTTGCTGGGAACGCCATCACCGATCGGCGACAGACAGCCTCTGAGAAGGCTGTCCGCTAGCGAACAGAACATTACCAGCAGCTTGGACGGCGAGATCTGCCACCTGGAGAGGTGACGAAGGAAACCTGTGGCGGAGCAGCGAGGTGGCTTGGCGGACGAAACGTGGGTTATTCTGTATTTGCTCTGGATTGCTTATACAAATTAATAGACTGAATTATATTTGCCTGAGAAGTTACGAGAACACAAACCCCATCCACTTCCCAGTCCCATTAGTTCCTGTGCCACACCGTGTTTAACCCAATTAGTTACAGAAAGGCTATTTACATAAGAGAGGACAGAACTGATAACGATAGTAATTGTTAAGAAAAATAAAGCTTGTTATTTCTACAGAGTGCGGAAGCGACAGATAAGGAGCAGGTTACTAGAGTCAGCGGCTGGTAAAAACGTGGAAGAGAGAGGTACAGTGAAGGAAAGTGGACCATCAATTCCTTTTCGAAAATTGAAAAGAGTGTAATTTCTGTGAGTGAGTTGTACAGCAAAAGTATTTATAGTAGGTGGCTTTCTTATGTACTGATATAGTAAGTTTTTTATGATTTTTGCTAACGACTATTTCTACCGCTGTTCAAAGAGGAATGTTAAAATTGTGGATAAGAGGCAGTGTGATAACACAACAGGTGATAGAGCTAATAGTGTATGTGATAGTCTCTATGATTATTTACAAGTAGAGATGATAGTTGTTGCCGGCCGGTGTGGCCGTGCGGTTCTAAGCGCGTCAGTTTGGAACCGCGTGTTCGCTACGGTCGCAGGTTCGAATTCTGCCTCGGGCATGGATGTGTGTGATGTCCTTAGGTTAGTTAGGTTTAAGTAGTTCTCAGTTCTAGGGGACTGATGACCTCAGTAGTTAAGTCCCATAGTGCTCAGAGCCATTTGAACCATTTTTTTGATGATAGTTGTTCGTAGATAGCAGTGAATTATCATTTGAGAATCGTAGGAGAATAATGAAGCACCACAGAACTCAAACATCACCAAAATTAATCATCAACGTAACCAAGCAATAACCTCCTAGTCATCACAAATCCACGCCCAGCCATCCAAATCTAGGTTCCCCTCAGATTCCTTACATTAGTTAACACGAGTGCCAGGATTGTTCCTTGGATATGCACACCCTGTCCAATCTCACGTTGTGCACTGTCTCTAACGAGCGCACTCTTCCTAACATTTTCTATTCTGTTCGCAACGCAGAGCCCTTTGGCGTATGAGAGTATCTACATGGCGTACATTTAAGAATGCAGCCGAACTTTTACAAAATAAAGCACAAAATGTTTTTTTTTGTGGAAACCAAAATTGGGGACACCATTACTTGAAGCCATTGTATTACACTTTTTTGGTAACTTTGGCCATTATACAGGTGGTCCATTGATCGTGATCGGGCCAAATATCTCACGAAATAAGCGCCAGACGAAAAAACTACAAAGAACGAAACTTGTCTAGCATTAAGGGAGGAAGCCTTATGGCGCTATGGTTGGCCCGCTGGATGGAGATGCCATAGGTCCAACGGATATCAACTGCGTCTTTTTTTTTTTTTCTTAGTAGGAACCCCCAGTTTTATTACATATTCGTGTAGTACGTAAATAAGTATGAATGTTTTAGTTGGACCACTTCTTTCGCTTTGTGATAGATGGCGCTGTAATAGTCACAAACATATGGCTCACAATTTTAGACGAACAGTTGGTAACAGGTAGGTTTTTTAAATTAAAGTTCAGAACGTAGGTACGTCTGTACATTTTATTTCGATTGTTCGAATGTGATACATGTACCTTTGTGAAATTATCATCTCTGAGAACGGATGCTGTTGCAGTGGGATTACCTGTAAATACCACATTAATGCTCAAAATGAAGGCCATCAACCTCAAGGTATTTGGCAATACGTGTAACGGCATTCCTATCAACAACGAGTAGTTCGCCTTCCGTAATGTTCGTACATGCATTGACAATGCGCTGACGCATGTTGTCAGGCGCTGTCGGTGGATCAGGACATCAAATATCCTTCAACTTTCCCCACAGAAAGAAATCTGGGAACGTCAGATCCGGTGAACGTGCTTCGACGACCAATCCACCTGTCATGAAATATGCTATTCAATACCTTTTCAGCCGCACGCGAGCTATGTGCCGGACATCCTTCATGATGGAAGTAATGGCTCTGAGCACTATGGGACCCAACATCTATGGTCATCAGTCCCCTAGAACTTAGAACTACTTAAACCTAACTAGCCTAGGGACAGCACACAACACCCAGCCATCACGAGGCAGAGAAAATCCCTGACCCCGCCGGGAATCGAACCCGGGAACCCGGGCGTGGGAAGCGAGAACGCTACCGCACGACCACGAGATGGGGGCATGATGGAAGTACATCGCCATTCTGTTATGCAGTGAAACATCATGTAATAACATCGGTAGAACGTTACGTAGGAAATCAGCATACATTGCACCATTTAGATTGCCGTCGATAAAAAGGGGGCCAATTATCCTTCCTCCCATAATGCCGCACCATGCATTAACACGCCCAGGTCGCTGATGTTCCACTTGTCGCTGCCATCGTGGATTTTCCGTTGCCCAATAGTGCATATTATGGCGGTTTACGTTACGGCTGTTGGTGAATGACGATTCGTCGCGAAATAGAACGCGTGCAAAAAATCTGTGATCGTGCCGTAATTTCTCTTGTGCCCAGTGGCAGAACTGTACACGACGTTCAAAGTCGTCGCCATGCAATTCCTGGTGCATAAAAATATGGTACGTGCACAATCGATATTAATGTATCATTCTCAACACCGACGTTTTTGGGATTCCCTATGCTCGCGCAGTTTGTCTGCTACTGATGTGCGGATTAGCCGCGACAACAGCTAAAACACCTGCCTGGGCATTATCATTTGTTGCAGGTCGTGGTTGACGTTTCACAAGTAGCTGAACACTTCCTGTTTCCTTAAATAACGTAACTATCAGGCGAACGGTCCGGACATGTGGATGATGTCGTCCAGGATACCAAGCAGCATACATAGCACACGCATTTTGATCACAATAGCCGTACATCGACACGATATCGACCTTTTCCGCAATTGGTAAACGGTCCATTTTAACACGGGTAATGTATCACGAAGCAAATATCGTCCGCACTGGCGGAATGTTACGTGATACCACGTACTTATACGTTTGTGACTGTTACAGCGCCATCTATCACAAAGCGAAAAAAGTGGTCCAACTAAAACATTCATACTTCTATACATACTACACGGATATGTTATAAAAATGGGGGTCTTATTTAGAAAAACGCAGTTGATATCCGTTTGACCTATGGCAGCGCCATCTAGCGGGCCAACCATAGCGCCATCTGGTTTCCCCCTTCAAGCTAGACGAGTTTCGTTCTTTGTAGTTTTCTTCGGTTAATGCTTATTTCGTGAGCTATTTGGCCCGGTCACTATCAATGGACCACCCTGTATAATAATGTACTCAAAGACAGAAAAGACGCACCACGAAGGATTTACTCAAATGGGACGGAAATCAGTAGACACGTCTTCGCTGGTCCTCGGGGCTCAGTTCGAAGCTGGACTCATCACTGGACACAATTATATTCTAGTCAGTGAGATTCAGGGGCCAGAGACATATCTGGAGACGCCCCGGACAGCTGCGGCATACCAATCTGGCTGTAGCCTGCCACACGGCCCAACAACCAGAGGAATGGTGGTGTGAGGTGCCGTTTGCTTTCAAAGCAGGACCCCTTTGGTTGTCATCTGCTGCACCCTTACGACAAATTGGTACGTCGACGATATTTCACGGTCGGTTTTGTTGCTCTTCGTGGCAAGCCATCCTGGGCTTACATTTCAGCAAGATAACCCTCGCCCGCACACGGTGAGAGTTTCTACTGCTGGTCTTCGTGCTTGCGAAACCCTCCCTTAGTTAACAAGGTCACCAGATCTCTCCCCAACTGAGAACGTTTGGAGCACTATGATCTGGAACCTCCGGCTATCTCGGGATTTAGACACGATTTACCTCAGAATAACGTCCAACAACTTTATCTCTCAATGTCAGGCGGTTAAACTGCTTGCATAAGGGCCAGGGGTGGACCAACTTGTTGCTGTCTTGCTCAGTTTAAGAAGCTCGTTCTCTCGGATAAATCTCGGATAGATCCAGTTTTACTGAAACTGTAACGATTTGTTTGCCCGTATACATATATTACATCTGCCGATTTCAATCCCATTCGGATAATTAGTTTCCAGTGCACCACGTTTCTTTTTTCACTCTATTTTTTTCTTTCATTTTTCTTAAAAAAAGAATGAATGACTTAGAAAATATCACGATTTTTCTTGCGAATATTTTCATTGTAAACTTCAAGATGTGATATATAGTTGTACTTTACATTTCAACAGCTATTCCGTTTTACGTAAAAAATATTTTCAATTTGTAGGAAAGAATTAGCTTTAACAAATATACAAATACTTTCAGATGAGGAAAAGTTGCTTCGAGATGATGAACTAATATCAAGCAGACACTTAATGCTACAGATCTGAGCTACGTTCCGGCCTCAGTGTGTGATGGCCGAAGTTCACTTCGGCCACCTACTCCAGTGATGTGTCGTGATTCCGCTTTCTTATATTTTGCTCGTCAGTCTTGTAACTGGATTGATGCGGCCCGCCACGACATCCTTTCCTATGCCAGCATCTTCACCCAGAGTAGCACTTACACTCAAGAACCCCTGCTCTCTGTCTTCCAATGCATTTTTTACTCACGGCTGCTCTCTCTCTAGTACCATGAAACATATTACCTGCTGCCTTAATACATGTACTATCATCCTGTTTCTTGCTCTTCCTTCTCAGTGTTCTCCATATTATGTATCTTTCTTCGGTTATTGTGCTCATAATCTCCTCATTTCACGTCTTGGTTTAGTTTAATGTCCGGTCGACAACGAGGTCGTTAGAGATGTCACGTCTTATCAATTATTACAAGCCAAGATTAATGATAACTTTTCAGATTGCGGAAATTTGAGATACAACTTTATTGTCAGATGTGATTGAACCGATTTTCGGATATGAAGTAAGTGATTCATGGTTATCCATAATTGCACAATGCATTAGCACTGTGGCGAAGTTCCATACTGTTCAAAGTTGGCCCGTTAAGAATTCATCATTTAACATGCTTCTGGGTTATGCTTCGGAATGTAGTCTTTACATGAATGTCTCTACAATATACAAAATACAAATATGTTTTTATTTATAGGTAGTAAAACTGACGTACCATCATTCATAAGAGATGATTATTAAGTTACAAACTTATACTAGGCGAAGTGACATATTATCGAAAAGTACTTAATTTAACTTCATACTCACGTAAAAAACTTTTAAATGCCCTATTTTTCTAAAAGTTTTCTATTTACAAAAAATAGAGCTTTATTCAAATCGGTCTTAAATATGACAAGCATAAATCTTCTCGGTCTATGTATGACATAGCAGTCGGAATATATGTACGTTTTATACAGGGTGTAAATAAGCTTCACACGAAAAAATGTGTTGAATCCAAAGTTAATTATTTTGTAGGGGGAAATCTTCTGGTGCTAAATTGAGCCCGCTACCCCAGCCCCCTGGGTGTGGGGTGGGAGGCAATTTTAAAATTTCAAATGGGAACCCTCATTTTTATTGCGGAATCAGATTCTACATAAAAACTATTTACATTTTGTCTTAAACTTTTGTTTAGATTCTTGGTAGTTAGCGCTGTAATTCAAGAAAATTCATGTTCTCATTTCTGTGTGGAAGATGGTTACGGATAAATAAAAAATAGTTACTTACTTCGTACATTTTGATTCGCTTAAACTGAAACTCTCCCTCTGTCCCCATAGGATGGGGTTTGAGGGAGAGGAATTAGAGTTTTACAAATGTTGACCCAAATATTAATTTTTTCTTCAGATTCCGATAAGTTTCATTTGTTTCGTGGTCAACATTAATAAAAAACATCAATAAAAATGGGGGTTCCCATTTTAAATTTTAAAGATGCCTCCTGCCCCACCCCTAGGGGCTGGGGTGGCGGGATAATTGTAGCACCAGCAGATGTCCCTCTCGAAAATAATCAACTTTGGATTCTACACATATTTTCGTTTGAAACTAATTTTTCGAGTTATACTGGTTTGTCAACTTAAAATTTACACCATCTATATGCGGGTCTAGGGGTAGAGTTTTTGATTAGTAGCCAAATCGTACTCGGTCCCATGTTCGAAACCTGCCACCACTTAAATTTTGACAAATAATCAAAATTGGCTGCCGAAGACTCCCGGCGTAAGTAGTCATTCTCATTCTGCCTAATTAAAGAGGACGGGGAGCGGATAGAGGTTCATGGCATTTCTTGTCCTTGGGATCGGAAACTGCCCCTAGAGTCAGAAGAATCAGCTATCTTCAACAGCATGAGTCTCAATCTGATATCAAATTTGTCTGTCAGTCTGGTTATTCGACTTGCTGTGCTGCCGTTCATGAACGACATTCCAGGGGGTGTTTTCCAACAGGATAACCATCGCCACATACCGCTGTTGTGACTCAGCATGCTCTGTAGAGTGTCAATTCTTGCCTTCCCTCCTCAATCACCAGCTCTCCTCCAATAGAGCACAGACGGGACATCACTGCACGACAACTCCAATGTCATCCGTAAACAGCATTAACTGTCCCAGTACTGACCAACCAAGTGCAACTGTCATGGAGCTCCATCCCACAAAATGATACGTGGCACCTGTACAACACAATGCAAGCAGTCTGTCGTTAACATCGGTTGTTAATGTACCCGCATTTCACATTTGTAATTACTTATTTCGCGCTGGCGTTAACCTGTGACCTATGACCTTATGTAGACATATGTATTCCCGAAATTTTATTACAGTACATCAACTTTATTTATTGTTATTGGTTTGTTTTAATATCAAAAATGATTACCAGTTGCTTTTATGGTACCATATGTGTTAACAATGGATATGTAACTGAGTTAATATTCACTGAGTTCAACGCTTAATGTTAAGCTGTTCGCAAACCCGCTTTTGTCTTCGCAAAACATGACCGTGAAGTCCATAAATGAAAGAAATAAAATAAGTTATAAACACCCTCCAAAATGACACTCGCAAAACTGTGAAAGGAAAACTATTCCAAAGATTTACTACGCAGGATAACCACGCGTCCCGTTACCCACCGTTAATAACCAATATAAACCTGTGAACCTAAACAAATAACAGGAAAAACAGTTCTTTGGAGGAGCTTTCTTGAATTATGAACCATGTAGAGCTGCTCATGAGACGTAGAGCATCGTTCCCGATGGTGATCTTGGATAATAGGCCCTCCAAATCACAACTGAGAGCAACGTTATTGATTTCAAGCCTAATTCGACATCGTTAAGGAAAACTACTGCGGGTAAAAGTATAGAGGAAATGTCATTAATTCGTACCTGACGTGAAGACGAAGATTGCTGTTACGCCCACATCTGCTGTGTCTAACACCGATCACTTATGATTAGTGAAAGAACTACGAGCGAACCACACTTAATGATTTTGAGGCAAAAAGAGAGGTAGTCTGTTGTGCAATGTATAAGTGCTGAGACACATTTATATAACGATTACTGTTTCTGTAGCTTTGCATCTGTCTTCAGTTACCTTTGGCATATTGAGACCAAATATAAATAACGGTAGAAATCTTATCATTGAAGGTATACGGTCTCCCAATGTTCATATGGCGTTCGAATCGTCAGAACCATTTTAAATTAATAGTTCAAAAATGAAACATCCGATATCAAAGAGCCCACCTATGTATGTAGTTGTACTTCCTAGTTCTAGCATTATTTTATGTAACGGTTACCTCTCTCCACTTAATATGTTCCCGTAATGAGTTCTGTTGCAACTTTAACCATTTTATACCCCGTTCTGTATTATTATATTACTAATATTTTATCACACGAGACTTTTGTATGGTACTTTTAATTTTAATCTTATTTCGTAACAGTTCACAGCCTTCAGTTTGTAGATAATCGTGTTTCTTTTCTCTCCATCTTTTGCACCCTCTAGCGGCACTTTACGTACTTATTTTTTGGCGCTGTTCTCGAACACACTAGGCGCAGACCCTTCCATTAACACTACGTCAACTGCGCTCTTTTGTGGCCTGGCCTGCCAAATTCAGACTTACTCGTTCTTCACTATATGGCTTTTACGATCATCTGTTGATTTTCCATCACTGGCGAGCCTTTACATTTTTCTTTCCAAACGCAGGTTCATTGTGTATAGTTTTCTTGCGAGATATTATTTGAATTCCTTTTTCAGATCCATGCGCACGGCACCAAGTATTCATGTACACTGCCTGCACCTGCTTGGCATTGGAATTGTGGAAGTTTCGTTTTGTAACCACCCAATTCAAGCGGTTCTGACAGCTCGAACGCCATCTGAACGTAGGACGACCAAGACTATTTAAAGACTAGATGCTAAATTAATTATGTGAGTATTTATTCCTCTGCTTTGCTTGTTTAATTGTCGTGTTTCTTACCGTTACTGTACTTTCTAAATCTCATTATATTTTTAATACATGTATACACCTGAACATGAGATTAAGTAGTGACGGAACTGGTCGTATGTGATTCTGTAATAAAGAAACTATTGAAGCTAATGCATTACCAAAAGTATTTTAGAAGATTTTAATACTTTAAAAATTACAATATTTCTAGAGCTTCTGTAAAGTTTGGAAGGTAGGAGACGAGATACTGGCAGAAGTAAAGCTGTGAGTACCGGGCGTGAGTCGTGCTTCGGTAGCTCAGTTGGTAGAGCACATGCCCGCGAAAGGCAAAGGTCCCGAGTTCGAGTCTCGGTCGGGCACACAGTTTTAATCTGCCAGGAAGTTACAATATTTCTCTTATGCATCTAAGCTTTGGAGGCCCAAAATGTAAAATTATACATATGTAAGACTTCAGATGTCGATATGGCTCTTACTCAAAACATTAATGATTCGTGAAATTTTTTATGGAGTAAGCGCGTCTAATTCGTGCATCTCGTTACACATATTAGCAGTACGTGGCTCTATGCTCTCTTCTCACGGCCGATCGCGTGCTAGACAGAACGGGCTGTACAAACCGCTGTCATATGTATTCCTTCGTGCGATGAGAACAAGTAACAGAACAATTTTTAAGCAACACATCCAGTCCGTCTTAACAGGTAAACAGAGTTTCTTTTGTTATATCCTTCCTGCACAAACAACGCTAGGGAGGGTACCGACATGTCAGATTTGACCATTCCCTGGTCAGACTATCATCTTCAGAGTGCGTATCCAACTGTTTGTTGCACGTAGTCAAATATCTGTCTTTTCCTAAAGTTTTTACCCTCCACAATTCCCTCTAGTACCTCGTAGGTTATTCCCTGAAGCCTTAACACATTACTGTTATCCTGTACCTCCTTCTTCTTCGTGTTTTCAATACGTTCCTTCCTTCGCCAATTCTGAGGGAGCCTGTTATGTCTTATTTTATCAGTCCATCTGATTTTGACTATTCTTCTATGGCACCACATCTCAAATGGTTCTACTCTTTTCTGTTCCAGGTTTCCCACAGTCCGGGATTAACTACCATACTATGCTGTGCTTCAAACGTACATTCTCAGGAATTTCTTCATCAAATTTAGTCCACTGTTTGACGCAAGTAGACTTTTCTTGGCCCGAAATGCCCTCATCGCCAGTGCTTGTCTGCTTTTTATGTCCTCCTTGCTTCGTGTTCAAAGGTAATTTCACATCTGAGTTAATACGTTTCCCTAACTTCGTCTACTTTGTAGTCCTAATATCTTATCATTGGCATTCTTTCTTCATGATTTTTGTCCTACTCATGAACTTTCTTTATTTTCATCATTGCTTCCTCGATGGGTAGATTGAACATTAGGGGGCGAAAGACTATACTGCTGTCTTACACCCTTTTTAATCCGAGTACACCGTTCTTAGTGTTGCAATCTGATTGTTCCCTCTTGGTTCTTGTATGTATTGTACAAGCACTCTTAGTTTTACCACTCTTCTTTTTAATTTCTACGAAGATTGTTTTAAATTTTCTATACGGAGAGTCAGATCCTCACACCATCTTTTCTTCTTCGATTTCATCACATCTTTCCTGCAAACATTTCACCTTCGCTGACTTGAAGTTCCTACTCACTTAATTGCTAACGGATTTATACAGCGTAATTTCGTATATTTCCCTGAACATATTTGTATTTCTTTCTTTCGTCGATCAATTGAAGTGTAACAACTGTTACCCAAGGTTTCTACGCAGTTACCTTTCTTGTCTCTATATTTGTCTGTCCGACATCTGTGACTGCGTTTTTCATTTATGTCTACTCCTCTACAACTGAATTCCTGACTCTGGCATTCCTTATAGCATTATCCACAGTCTTAGTGAACTTCAGACGGGTAGTTTAGTATCCACCTTGCATCCACACTGATTATTTCGGACGATTTTCTTGACCTTCTTCCACTCTTCATCATTACTAAACTGGGTCCGCCACGAATTCCTATCTTGTGCTAACCTGTTCCTCTCGGAGTAGCACTTTCAACATACGTCCTCTGTTATTCCTGGATGTATTACAAAAAAATGGTTCAAATGGCTCTGAGCACTATGGGACTCAACTGCTGAGGTCATTAGTCCCCTAGAACTTAGAACTAGTTAAACCTAACTAACCTAAGGACATCACACACATCCATGCCCGAAGCAGGAGTCGAACCTGCGACCGTAGCGGTCTCGCGGTTCCAGACTGCAGCGCCAGAACCGCGCGGCCACTTCGGCCGGCCGGATGTATTACAATCTCTGTCATCCTCTACAGGTTTTACCCTCTGCAGCTCCTCCTTGTACCATGGAAGTCATTTCCTGATGTCTTAACGGAAGTCGTATCATCCTGTCTCTTCTTCTTGCCAGTGTTTTCCATACCTTCCTTTCCTCAATGATTCTGCGTCGAACCTCCTCATTCCATACATTATCAGTCAACCTAGTTTTCAGCATCACCACATCTCAAATACTTCGATTCTCTTCTGTTCCGGATTTCTCACAGACCATTTTTCACTACCATATATGCCTCTGTTCCATACATACTTTCTTTGAAATTTCTTCCTCAAATTAAGGCCTATGTTTGATATTAGCAGACTTCTGTTGGGAACGAATGCAATTTTAGCCAGTGCTAATCAGCTTTTGATGTCCTCTTTTCTGTGTCCGTCACAGGTTATTTTGCTGCCAGCGTAGCTGATTTCGGTAACATCATCTGCTTCGTGACCATTAATCCTGATGGTCACGAAGTAAGAGGCAGTTAGACGGCTAATGTGTTACATATTTATAATGTTACAGTTTGGAACTCCACAGCTTAGATACACGACAGAAATAACATAAAATATTTTTTTAAAGTGCTAAAATCTTCTAAAAGGCTTTTGGTAATCGCATCTGCTTTAACAGTTTCTCTTCAATCCTGATGTTACGTTTATCGATGTTTTCATTTCTGTTGTTTCTCATAACTTTCGTCCTTCTTCGAGTCACTCTCAGTCCATATTCTGCAATCATTATACTGTTTATTTCATTCACCAGCTTTTGTAATTCTTCTTCACTCTCACTGAGGATAGCAACGTCATCAGCGAATCTTATCATTGATATCGTATTGGCTTAAATTTTAATTCCGATCTTGCAATATTCTTTTATTGCCGTTATTGCTTCTTGATGTGTAGATTGAATAGTAGAGGCAAAAGACTACACACCTGTCTTGCACCATTTCTAAATCGAGCACTACTTTCATGGTCTTCCACTTTTATTATTCCGTCTCGGATATTGCACATGTTGTATATTATCCATATCTTCCTTTACCTTACCCCTGTTTTTCATTGAATTTCAAACATCTTCCGTAATATTGCATTGTGGAACACTTTCCAGGTCGACTGGCCCAATGAACGTGTTCCTACTTTTGTTTTAGTCTTGCTTCCATTAGCAACCACAAAATTAGAATTGCCTCTCTGGTGTCTTTAGCTTTTCTAAAACTAACCTGGTCGTCGTCTAACTCACCCTCAATTTTTTGTCCATTCTTCTGTGTATTATTTTTTCAGCGACTTCGAAGTATGAGCTGTTAAGTTGATTGTGCAATATTTCTCGCACTTGTCGGTCTTACAATCTTCTGAATTTTGCGACGGATATTTTTCTGAAAGACTGATGGTGTATGGTCAGACACATATATTCTAAAAACCAAAGTGAACAGTCATTTTGTTGCCACTTCCTCTAATGATTTTAGAAACCTTGATGGAATGTTATCTGTCGATTCTGTCTTATTTGAGCTCAAGTCTTCGAAAACTCTTTTAAATTCTGAGTCTAATACTGGATGCCGGTTCGCTTATTTCATCTACATCGTCCCTTGTTTCCTCTTTTATAACATCAGACAGTTGTTTTCCTTCACAGATGTAGTCAACGTACTCTTTCCACCCATCTGCTCTCTCCTCTGAATTAAACAGTGCAACTTACATCGCAATCTTAATGTTGCCACCTTTGGTTTTAAATTTTACCGGACCTTTTTTTTAACTTTTCTATATGCCGAGTCCGTCCTTTCGACATTCATATAATTTTCGATTTTTCACGTATTTCATGTAGCCATTTCGCCTCACCTCCTCTGCACTTCCTATTTATTTCATTCCTAAATGACTTCTATTTCTGTATTTCTGAATATATCTGAACATTTTTGCACTTCCTTCTTTCATCAATCAACTGAAGTACTTCTTCTGTCATCCTTAATTTCTTCGCAGTACCTTCTTTGTACGTATGTTTTCTTTCCAACTTTTATGACCATCCTCTTTAGTGATGTCCATTCCTCTTCAAGTGTACTGCTTACTGAGCTAGTCCTTAATGTTGCATTCATAGCCTCAGAGAATTTCAAACTTGTCGCGTTATTCTTTAATACTTCCGTTTATCATATGTTTGAGAATTGATACTTCTTGACTAGTCTCTCAAACTTCAGCCTATCCTTCAGACGGATCCTGAGAACGAATTACAGTCAAATAACTTATTTCGAAACCTCTGCTTGACTATAATGTAATCGAAATAAAATCTTTCAGTATCTCCTGGCGTTTTCCAAGTATGCCTTATCCTCTTATGATTCGTGAACAGGGTATTTACTGTTACCATCTGAAATTTACTGCAGTACTCAATTAGCCTTTCTGCTCTCTCATTCCTACTGCCAAGCCCATGTTCTCCCGTTACCCTTTGTTCTATAGCTCCCCCTACAACCACGATTCAGTCTCTCATGACTTCTATATTTTTTTAACTCACTTTACACACACTGAAGTGCGCCTTCAATATCCTCATACATTTCCTCCCTCTTCATGATCTGTTTAAGATATTGGCATTTATGACTGCAATGTCGTTGTCGGGGTTCGTTTTCTGTCGAACCTATCACGGAATTGTGCACAGTAACTCACTTTCTGCCCTAGCTTCCTATTCATAATGTATCCTATCCACTTAATACCATTTTCTGCACTGTTGATATTAACCTACATTCGTCTGATCATAAAACCTTATCTTCTTTCTATTTAACTTCACTAACGGCCACTACATCTGTCCCCAGCCTTTTAATTTCTCTTTTGAGATTTTCGGCCTTTCTTACTACCTTCATGCTTGTATCATTCCTTCCTCTGACTCGTAGAATGTGGTCCAGGATTTTCATCTTTCCATCAAGATCTCTTCGTCTTTGATAGTCCCCTCCATGAGATCCGAAAGGGGATCTAATCCAGAATCTTTTGCCTATGGAGAGATCATCATGATGGCACCCGTGGTACGGCAAAGCCGGCAGGGTAGCTCAGCGGGTTCGGTCAGAGGGCAGGCTGCCTTTGGTAGTAAAAACGAACTAAGAGAAATACTTAGCGACGTTTCTCAATGGGCATGTCGTGACATCTCCCTAGACCAAGAGATCAAAAACAATCAAAATTGGAAAGAAAAATAATAACTTTCTACGAGTCGAGGCGTGGAAAGTCAGATGTTAGAATGTGATATGGAAGACTTTTTTTGTGGAATGGGGGGGGGGGGGGGGGGAAGGGGTTTGTTCATCAAGCTTTTGACCGGATTGATATGACCCGCCGCGAATTCCTCACCTATGCCAACCTCTTCATCTCAGAGTAGCACTTGTAACTTACGTTGAATTATTTGCTGGATGTATTCCGATCTCTGTCTTCCTCTACAGATTCAGCCCTCTACAGCTCCGTCTAGTACCATGGAAGTCATTCCGTCATGTCCTAACAGGTGTCTTATAATCCAGTCCTTTCACCTTATCAGAATTTTCCACATATTCCTTTCTTCTCCGATTCTGCGCAGAACCTTTGAAAGGTGGCTTTCATTCGTGACGTTCATTTCGCAGATTATTCCGCATGTTTGAAGTAAATAAACCCATATAATGGTTAATTAGTCTTATTAGGTGGATTAAAAAGAGAGATACGTGATGATTAAACACATGTCTGAAATAATACGGGCGTTGGTAATGATAATATTTAGTTGCATGCTGTATGTGTAAGCAAAGTGGATTTGCCAGTGGAGGTGGGGAGGCGAAGGCCGGCGAGCGCCGGAAGAGCATTGTGCAGGGGCCTGGTGTCCCAGGGGATGCGGCCACTGACCTGCAAGCATCAAAAGGAACGCCGCCGGGTGCCACGTGAGAGAGAGAGAGGGGAAATGTCGAGCAGACAGAGAGCGTCCAACGTACGCGCTGACGCCGCCCGGTCGCGCGCTGTTTTAGCGGCAAATGGGCTGAGCTCTGGTTGGGCAGTTCATAAGACAGTGCGGGAAACGCCGAGGGTCAACGACCGCTGTTTGAACAGAGAAATTTTTGGATACGTGGAGAAATTGTATCATTCTGCGAGGGAGATGTGGGAGGCCTTTGCAGCGTCGGATTGGTTGATTAGAGTTAGGCGGCAAGATTGTCGCAAGAGCATCGGGCAGAGCAAGGCAGAGGGAGAGCGTCTTGTCCCGTGAAAGCGGACAGTTGCAAAGTTAGGTAGCTCTGTGATAGGGACTTCGATTCTGAAGACTGTGCTGTGTGTGATCTAGAGTCTGTAGCCACAGTAGGACATCAGCGTCCACGATAGGCATTGCATTGACTACTAGTATAATTGCAGTTGATTCCGCCTTATAGGCTGGCAGTCACCGTGGAACGTAGTCAACCAGTGCACAGAGCTATCATTCTGGTATTGCACGTTAGCACAAGACACACTGGGCTGCACCTTAAAGGTTGTTGAGCCAGTCTTGAAAGCGTTGTATACCATTTAGAGGATATATAGGGCTTGTGGTATTAGCAGTTTCTGAGTAGTTTATTCTGCTCAAGATACTTATCTTAATTCAGCGACTTCGCAGCGGCAGTCGTCGCCCCAGTAGTATCGATGGAGCCAGCACGCTGGTACACGGTATTGTAAAACTTGCAGCAGTGGCAGTAAAGTTCAGAAATAGTTGTTGGATCGTTTTCTTGCCATCCACTGAGCATCCGTGCAGTTTTGCTTACGATTAGTTATTGGTTATTTGTCTTTTGCATGTCGTTTGGTTTGTTCCTTGGTGGTGGTGTCCGAAGTGCGTATTATTTCAGACACATTGAGATTATAGGAACGCAGTCAGATCGCATTTACCATTTGCTTATCCAGGGGCATAATTAAATCTAACTTCGCATCAACTTAACATTAAGAGCTGAGAGCCAATCTTATCAGTGTAGTATATCTAAGAACAGTGTACAATTTGTTTAATTTGTTTTCATTCATGATTTGTTCAATATGATCTAATTTCTGTCGTGAGATAATTTACAATAAATACAAGTTATTTACAATATCGCTTTTGATGGAGTAATCAGTGGTAGTTAGCCGTCACCGACTCCAGATGTACATTCTCAGAAACTTCTTCAAATTGAAGCGTATGGTTGATACTAGTAAACTTCTCTTGGCCAGGAATGCCATCTTTGCCATTGCCAGTGCTTTTGACGTCCTGCTTGCTCTATCCGTCATCGGTTACTTCACTGCCTAGGTAACAGAATTCCTTAACGTCATCTTCTTCATAACCATCAATCCTGATTTTTTTAAGTTTCTAGCTGTTCTCATTTCTGATAATTCTCTTTCTTCGATTTACTCTCAGCCTATATTCCGTTCTCATTAGATTGTTCATGCCATTCAGCAGATCATGTAATTCTTCTTCACTTTCACTCAGGATAGGAATGTCATGAGCGAATCGTATTATTGATATCCTTTCACGTTGAATATTTAATTCCAATCCTGAACATTTCTTTTATTTTCATCATTGTTTCTTCGATGTACAGATTGAACAGTAGAGGGAGGGGGAGGGGGATGGCTATCTCCCTGTCATACACCCTTTTTAACCCGAGCGCTTCGTTTTTGGGTTGTTCATTCTTATTATTCTCTCTTGGCACATACTGAATATTACCCATGTCTCCCTGTAGCTTAACCCCATTTTTCTCAGAAGTTCGAACATCTTGCTCCATTTTAAATTGTCGAACGCTTTTTCCAGGTCGACAAATCCTACGAACATGTGTTCATTTTTCTTTAGTCTTTCTTCCATTATCAACCGCACCGTCAGAATTGCCTCACTTGTGCCTTTACTTTTCCTAAGGCCAAACTGATCACCGTCTAGCACACCCTCAATTTTCTTGTACATTCTTCTCTATATTATTCTTGTCAGCACCTTTGATGCATGAGCTGTTAAGCTGCTTGTATGATAATTCTCGCACTTGTTAGCTCTTGCAGTCTTTGGAATTGTGTGGTTAATATTTTTCAGAAAGTCAGATGGTATGTTGCCAGACAAATACATTCTACACACCGACGTCTATATTCGTTTAGTTGCCACTCCCCACAATGATTTCAGAAATTCTGATGAAATGTTATCTATCCCTTCTGCCTTATTTGATCTTAAGCCTTCGAAAGCTCTTTTAAATCATGATTCTACGAGGGTTGAATGAAAACTAATGCCTCTGCCTTCGTTAATTGGGTTTTGATGGGAATATTTTAATAAATAAACGCAGAAATAATATTTAGAATGTGATCTATAATTACCAATATTCACTTTTGCACATAATTACTAGCCAATTGAATACATTTCTACCACCGATGAATAAGTTTTTTGAAGCCGTCACGGAAGAAGTCGACACTCTGTTTCCGCAACCACAGTCTGGCAGTTCTCTCGACGTCTTCATCATAAGTATAGTGATGTCCCTGTCACAGTTGAATGGAGAAAGGCATCACCTTCATTCTCGTAACGCGAGAGGAGTTCCTGGCAAATTTCAAGACTGTGTACTTTCATTTCAGGTGTCAGCATCGGGGCAAAGCAATAATGTGACCAACACGTTGTTATGAAATGCCGACTGTGCTTGCAGTTTCTATCTGAGTGATACGACGATCGTCCTTAATCAGTCTATCAACATTTTGCTTGTGAAACTCGGTGGTTGCTGACACAGTACGTTCAACTCTTTGTTTGTCACGCAGGTCAGATGTTCCCGCCTCAGCATCTTTAGACTTCCACGCCCAACGACGCACAGTAGTCACATTAACACAATCACCATAAACTGTTTTCATTCTCTGATGAATCTCCTTTGGCGTGACACCTTCTGCTGTCAAGAATTCAATGACTTAAATCACATTGACCCAACGTCTGCGCAGGGCTCCATGGTTTACTCTGTAAGAACACAGTGCTAAGGCTTCCCGCCAACTGGAGCTGTAGAGAAGAGGCTACGAAACAAGCCAGTACCTGCCGCATACCTATGCTGCCAACTGTTGAAGAGTTACGAAGGTAGAGGCGTTACTTTTCAAACAACCCTCGTAGTACTGGATCCCCTACCCATTCTAAATCGACTCCTGTTTCGTCTTCTATCACACGAGGCAAACCTTGGCTCTCATAGAGGCCTTCAATGCATTCTTTACCCCTATCCGCTCTCTCCTCTGCATTTAACAGTGGGATTTCCGTTGCACTCTTAATGTTACTACTCCTGCTTTTAATGTCACCGAAGGGCATTTGACTTTCCTGTATGCTGAGCATGTCCTTCCGACAATCATTCCTTTTTCTAATTCTTCACGTTTTTCATTCAACTTTTTCGTCTTATTTCCTCTGCACTTGTATCTGTGTATTCCTCAGTTTCCCGGAACTTTTTTCTACTTCCTCTTTTCGCCGATCAAATGAAGTATTTCTTCTGTTACTCATGGTTTCTTCGCAGTTACTTACTTTTTACCTGTGTTTTTCTTTCCAACTAGTGTGGTTACTCTTTTTAGAGCTGTCCATTCTTCTTCAACCGTACTGCCCACTCAACTATTCCTTATTGATGTATCTATAGCCTTAGATAACTTCAAGGGTATCTTTTCGTTCCTTAGTACTTCCGTGTCCAACTTCTTTGCGTATTGATTCTTCCTGACTAATGTGTTAAACTTCAGCCTACTCTTTATCACTATTTTATTGTGATCTGAATCTATATCTGCTCCTGGGTACACCTTAGAATCCAGTATCTGATTTCGGAAACTCTGTCGGAGTATACCTTGTGATTCTTGAACAGAGTATTCTCTATTACTAGCTGAAATGTACTACAGAGCTCAATTAGCCTTTATCCTCTCTCATTCCTTGTCCCAACCCCTTATTCTCCTGTAACATTGTCTTCTACTCATTCTCCTACAAATGCATTCCTGTCTCCCTTTACACACTGTATTTATTACCATTTCAATATCCTCATATAATTTCTCTCTCTTTTCACCTTCAGCTTACGACGTCGGCATGTGTACCTGAACTATCGTTGTCTGTGTTGGTCTGCTGTCGGTTCTGATAAGAGCAATAGTATCATTGAACTTTTCACAGTAACACACACTCTGCCCTGCATTTGTATTCATAACGAAACCTACTCCCATTGTACCATTTTCCGCTGTTGATATGACCATACACTCATCTGAACGGAAATCCTTGTCTACTTTCCATCTCACCTCACTTACATAGTATATCTAGATTGAGCCTTTGTATTTCCCTTTTCAGATTATCTAGCTTCCCTACCACGTTCAAGCTTCGGCCACATTCCACGCCCCTACTCGTAGAACGTTACTCTGTAGCTGATTATTCATGTTCTTTCTCATAGTCACCCGCTTGTTGGTGGTCCCCTCCCAGAGATCCGCATGGGGAACTACTCAGGAAACTCTGGAATCTTTTGCCAACGGAGGGATGATCTACACACTTTTTCAATTACAGACCACATGACCTGTGGATACACATTACTCATAACTAATGCAGAGGTTTCCATTGTCTTCTGCATCCTGATGTTGATCGTTGCTGATTCTTCCACGTTTAGGAGCAGTTTCAAGTTCATAGTTCGTTCCTTTACTCGGTTTCTTTTATTACAGAGAGCAACCAGCACTCTGGCCGAACGACCACAGGTGCGTGAGTGCACAGAGAGAGGCCAGCCGGCCGTGGACGACCCCCACATCTGTAGGACACGGTCATCCTCCTACGGTACAGGTGATGAAACTTTAAACTGGTCTGTGCCATGGATCAATACCTGTATATTTAACAGGATTGTCACATGTGCTCAGTGTTGCCACACACGTGATATATGTTTTCTATATAGGGGAGGAGAGAGTTGTGTTAAAATTTTATCCAGTTCTCTATCGGATCAAGTTAGTGCAGCTTTCATAGTACGTAATTTTTCTCTGTTGGATGGTACGGAATAACGGTGATAGTATGTTGGAGATATATAGGTAAATGGGCCCTGAGGGACGCTTATCTGCTTTGGACTGCAGTACGTGAATGCAGTTTGGGGACGCATTACAATGCAGCACCAAAATCGTCGTCCATCTCCCAGTTCCCGCACTGTCTTTTACACTACTTTGTGTTGCAGGAGTAGACTTCATTCGGCACAGACCTTACACATCGTTCACAGTTGGTGGAGCTTCAACAACTTGTTCCTCTTTCCATCGAATGGTCAAAACACTGTAGTTACTCTCTTTCTACATGGGTTGCAGAAGGTGGTGGATATAGTTTTATCTGACTTCTACTCAGTTCCGGGTTAATTTGGAACGATCACATGCAGAAAGCTGTAGGGATGGTAGTGTGGAGTCTGAGGGGCAGTTGCAAGATGCATAGGGGCTACCTAAAACGTCATTGGAATTTTACTGTAGCAGATAGGTTCAAGAAATATGATTCACAATAGGCTTATTCATTAAAGGACTTCTCCATACCATCCAAGGCAGGTATGTAGTTGAGTGGGAACACTTGATCACAAATTCAAGACAGCATTTCTAGCGGATAGCGTCACACTAGAGATCTGAAAAACCCGTGTACATTTCTTATGACCTCAATCAGTTCACCATCTACTGTTTTTGATCCTTCTCAATCAACCTTCGCATATAACCCAGTGGATATATTTTAGAACCTCTGACATGGCATCGAGACAGAATGCATTACAAATACTGGAGGAATATCTAGTGGCGGCATGAGGAAGTTGCAGATACCGGTTTGATTCCCTGTTCCTTAGCCAACTCCCTTTCTAAATTCAGTAATTCTATTACGAGGTTGCAGCATCGGCGATGTGTAACCTCACTATTTTTCTGATAATATATACTCTGGCGACCTCTGTTTATATGCGGTGTTGTGTTACTTGTCTGGAAAAACCACTTCATTCGTAGGTAATGCCATACCCCGATTTATAAAGGTGGTATAGCTATTAGCATGGATACATGTCTGGACCTGTAGAATATTACTGCCAGTGACTGTAATATGGTCATTGCGATCGTATTTTTTAATATATATCGGTTTGTAAGGCGATTACGCCCCTCTTTCTAAGACACAGTGGTAGCACTCGCAGGAAAAACTTATGAGACATGTCTACCCATTGATTATTTTCTCTCAGTGTTGTTTCACTCACAAGAAAAACTTAAGAGACATTTCCATCCATCGCTTATTTTCAGTCAGTATTACTTCGTAACGCCAGCAATCAGTTACTGGCGGAGTATTGTACTCAGTAGTAGGGGATGCGTGACAGGTTTGCCTTGAGCATCAGGCTGTGTGTGTGTTCTGACATGTGCAAAGGGACTGACGATATCCGGTCGTAAGCAAGGTATGTATTTGAAATGGAATACTGTGAGAGCAAAGGGGAGAGTACGTCAGGTCATAAGAATGGCACACATATTTCTATTTCCAGAGTCACAACTGTCAGCAGGGTGTATTTCTGATACTTCGCTCATTGTCGAATGTAATATAAGAGAGTGCAATCGTAATATATATATGGCCTGTTCCCTAGGATGATTCTGTCTGCGTCGGTTGCCTGTGGCGGGAATGATTCAGGTTACCGGCTAATGGTAGGATCTGTCTGGATGGAGAGGCCTGTTGGGATGAAGGAATGTAGCTGACTTAACCATGGCGTCCTCTAGACGGCCAAATAGCGTCTAACACTTACTACATATTGGATAGCTTTAGTCATCGCGTGGAAATTTGACAAGATTCAATATGGATGTGTGTTTGCGCTGGACCATTATTCCCTCGCATGTAAATTTTCCACTTGACTTCTTCAGCACATTTTGCGCCTTTATTTAATTGAGAGAACATCGATTGTGGTGTGTGCTCTATCAGGTGAAAGACAGGTGGAAGACATGTTTGTGGGTTCTCTAGACATGAGAAACACCTCAGTTGACTTTGTAAATTATAGGAATGATTTCGAATTCGTTATATCACCAAATTCGGGAGTCGCAAGGGTAAATATCAGTTTAATCTATTTTTTTAGAGTTTTCACATAAAGGTCTTCGCAGACAGGATAAGGTTCTAGTTACTCAGTGGTTTACAGCACGCTCCACCTTGCTAAGGTTTCGGGTTTCTAGAGAAATAATTTCTAGTCTGTATCTTCGCAATTATTCTGTGCAAGCGATCGGTAGCATATTGCTATGTGCTTGATATCGAAAAGTATCGCGAAAATGGTATGATATTCTGTCAAAACATGTGACATTAGATGCGTTCTTGTAATCCCAGAGTCTGGAGATTGGTGAAGAAAGCAGGCAAGCATGCAGGTCGGGGCGAGAAACAGTAACGCCTTTGTACCGAGGTGAAACGAGTTCATCTTTATACAACAGTCTTCACGGTATATGTATGAGTGTCTGGCGGTCGCTGCTGCATGTCCTATCGTGAGGGAGGTACAGATTCAGAACGTCGATAGTCGTAAAGGGAATGAAGGATTTTTTTTTTTTTTTTTTTTTTTTTTTTTGACGTGGAAAATTACATGGGCTATGGATACTGAGATTCGTTTCACAACCACGGTCATAAAGAGGACACATATGCAGTACATTGCTCGGTGTCAGACTGCGGCAGCAATCATAATATTTAATTGTAGTTACCTCTCCCATGAGGCACCGCCTTATCGTAGCACTGTCCGTGTGGGCGGGAGAGTTTGTGTGCTCCAAGGAAGCTGAGAGCTATATCGGCGGTAGCGTAGCTACTGGCAGGTCCAACCTAGCTGGGCAGGTCTCAGTAGAGGAGCCAGACAAAGTGTGCCTCACAACGACCCGTCTTATATCCTATATCCTGTATATCCTATTCCCTACCCTCTCCTCAGTTACCATTCCTTTTCTTTCTCTAATTACCTTAACACACCACTGCCTTGTGGTTGGTCTCGGGAGGGATGAAGGCTAAGGGAGAAAACCCTGAAAGAAAATCTGGTGTGGGGCCCCAAAGGCGGTTGGAAGGCGTATTACGGCCCCTTTCGGCAGCTCTTGCAACCGAAGTGATACCAGACGTATTGGCTTGCCTTTCCTCTGGATATTATCATTTAGGTCGAGAGGGAGACCGTGATGATTGGGCAATTCATGTGTCTTCATATTTATCGCTCAGGCTTGTAGCATTCTGGAGAGGACACTTCAGCGACGTCCAAGGACTTCGGCACAACACGGGAAGAGGCAGTTACCGGTTATAAGCTCTGTCTGATTGGCGTTAAGACTCGAGTGCCAGGGGCCACTTCCGACGGTGGGAGAGATCATTGCATCTCATTGGACAGCTACCGCCCGCCTCAAGCTGGGCAGCCCCCAGCCAGTAAGGTGCTGTCCCGCCACTATCCGCCTGCTTCACGGGGTGTGTGAAGCTTAGAAGTAATCTTCGACAAGCGGGTTGATATAGTACACCTACCAACAACAAAAATGAAATAATAAAGACATCACTATTTCGTATTGCCACCTGGAATGTTAGGACCATGTGTCCAAGGTACATTGACGATGCCCATGAGGTTGATTTCATCCGTAAGACTGCCGTAATTGACAGAGAGCTCCATCGTTTGAATGTAGACATCGCGGGACTGCAGGAGACGCGGCTTCCAGAAGCAGGGAGGATAATTACACATTCTTCTGGCAGGGGAAGTCTCAAGACGAGCCAAGACTTCATGGCGTAGGATTTGCTGTTAAAAACGTCCTCCTGGACTGTACATCCGGTGGAACAGAGCGAATTATTGATTTGAAAATATGCTCCTCAAGTGGCACTGTCAACATCCTAAATGTGTACGCTTCTACCTTATAATCCAGCATGGAAGAGAAGGATCTGTTTTATGACTTACTCAGTGACAGAATAGCCAAGGTACCTAGCACCGAGACACTGTATATTCTAGGGGACTTTAATGCTAGAGTTGGATCAGATAACGACATATGGCCGAATTGCCTGGGACATCATGGGGTGGGAAAAATGAATTAAAATGGCCAGAGACTGCTTGAAGTTTGCTGCTTTTATGGACTCTGTATCACAAACACATATTTCCAGCTTAAGGATCAGCACAAGGTATGGAGACACCCGCGCTCTCATCACTGGCATCAACTTGACTTAGTCGTAGCTAGGCGTACTGGTCTCAAAAATGTGCTACTGACACGTAGTTATCATAGTGCTGATTGCAACACAGACCACGCCCTAGTGGCGTGCACATTGAGGCTCACTCCTAAGAAATGTCACCACGCTAAACCGAGAGGTCATCCCCGTATCAACACAGATCGTGTTCATGACACACAAAGAAAGCAGGATTTTGCCAGTAATTTTGAAAGTGCTTTCCCAGGAAACATGCAAGCAGAAAGGAATGTTGATAAGAAATGGGCAAAACTCTCGGGTGCAATCGACAACTCAGCAGTATTGGCCTATGGAATAAAAGGAAAATAAATAAGGACTGGTACGAGCAAAATTTTGAAGAAATGGAACCAGTCACTGAGGCTAAACGGAAAGCCCTGTTTGCTTACAAAAGAAACCCAAATGAAAGAACTCGATGTGACCTACGAAAAGCAAAGAACAGGGCACAGCAAACATCCAGGAGATGCGCAAATAACTACTGGCTGAATTTATGTGCAGGTATACAGAAAGCGGCCGACTCTGGGAATGCTAAGGCAATGTACGATGGTATTAAGAAATCAATTGGACCAACTGTCAGAAAAACAGCCTCTCTGAAGTCCAAGACGGGTGAAGTCATTACTGATGAAGGCAAACAAATGGAACGCTGGGTTGAACACTACCTCGAGTGGTATGCAGCCGAGAATGAAGTTAGCAAGGATGCATGTGACGCCATCAAACAAATGCCAGTTATGGAAGAACTAGATGCAATGCCTACTATGGAAGAACTTAGTAGAGAAATAGATTCTCTTGCTAACGGAAAGGCCCCAGGTGGAGATGGGATCCCTGCAGAGGTTATTAAGTATAACAAGTCTGTTCTTCTCAAACATTTATATTCACTTATTACAACCAGCTGGGAAGAAGGTTATGTCCCGATGAGTATGCTGAATTCGAGGATAGTTACTCTATATAAACAGAAAGGGAACAGAAGTGACTGTAACAATTACCGAGGCATTTCATTACTAAGTGTAGCCGGGAAAGCTTATGCAAGAGTCATCCTAATGCGATTACAGATCATAGCTTCCAGAATCTACCCAGAATCTCAGTGTGGCTTCAGGCCCGGCCGATCAACCGTAGATATGATCTTCACCTTAAGACAGCTACAAGAGAAATGTCGTGAGCAGCAGAGGCCACTTTATATGGCTTTCATTGACCTTGTTAAAGCGTTTGATTTAGTGAGAAGAAATGGGCTTTTCAAACTGTTGCAGAAGATTGGATGCCCAATTAAACTACTACAGATAATTGTCTCTTTCCAAGAGAAAACACAAGCAACAATTTGCTTCAACGGTAAAACATCAGAAGCATTCCCTGTTAATAGCGGTGTGAAACAGGGGTGTGTGTTAGCTCCTACATTATTTGGGATTTTCTTTTCCCTTCTGCTTAGATTTGCCTTTGAAGACTGTGAGGAGGGAGTGTATCTACATACGAGGTCCGATGGAAATATTTTCAACATTGCTCGCCTCAAGGCCAAGACCAAAGTAAATACAGTTGTTATCCGTGAGTTGTTATATGCGGACGATGCTGCTCTAGTAGCGAACACAGAAGATGAGCTGCAGTATATAATCAACAAATTATCAAATGCCTGTGAAACGTTTGGTTTACTCATCAGCCTTCAAAAGACTAAGATCATGGCGCAGAGCACTACCAACCTTCCGTCCATTAGCATTGATGGCAATCCTCTCCAGATAGTTGATGACTTTACCTACTTGGGATCTACAATATGTAGCAACTTGTCCATGGACACTGAACTTACTAACAGAATCGCAAAGGCATCATCTGTCATGGCTAGATTGAAAAACAGAGTATGAAACAACGGACTGCTTACCACAAAAACTAAATTAAAAGTCTACAACGCTTGTGTTATAAGCACCCTTCTCTATAGCTGTGAGACATGGACAACTCTTTCTAGGCATGAATCTCAACTCAACAGCTTCCATCTACGCTGTCTCCGGAAGATCCTTCAGATCTCTTGGAGAGATAGAGTACCCAACAGCGAAGTCTTTCATCGTGCAAGCACAACCAGCATCTTTGCACTCCTGAGTCATCGACGTCTAAGATGGTTGGGACATGTCAGGCGAATGGATCCTGAACGGATACCGAAACAGCTGCTGTACGGCGAACTTCAGGAGGGTGTGAGGCCAATGGGACGACCGCATCTTCGTTTCAAGGAAGTCTGCAAGAGAGACCTGACCAAGACCAGAATCAATCCAAGTCGCTGGGAAAGCATTGCAGATGACCGTGTCAAGTGGCGAGTAACTGTGCGCAACGGCGTCCAGCTCTCAGAGGACGAACGCACACAGGAACAAATCAGGAGGAGGACAAAGCGAAGAGACAGAGCGGCTTCTTTTCGAAGTCCCTCAAATTTCACATGTCCAAACTGCAGTAGGGACTGCCACTCTCGAGTGGGACTTTTTAGCCACAGCAGACGCTGCAGACTCTAAACCAAGCATGATACACCATCATCCCTCAAGGATGGACGGATGCCATTTACAGTGATAAATATGTCTCTGGTTCCCAATATTCTTGTGAGTCTGTAGATGGCAGTAGAAAGCGTAGGAGCAAGCAAGCAGATAAGGGCCGGAAAAAGCATCTCAGTGGACGCCTTTGTTCCAAGATGGGGCTTACCCATCCTTTGTACATAATTCAGAGAGTCCGAGATAGCTTCCGGCCTATGACGATTTGACTTGCAGCTCCCCCCTGGACGGTGTAATAGTGAACTAATACCAAGTTGCCTTCGGGACCACGTGTGTTGCTTGTATGATGCGATGATGATGATGATGAGGTCCCATGCTTCGAGGAGTTTAGGGCAGACCCGCACCGCTGTACTAGGCAAGGTCCTAGTGGAGGTGGTTTGCCATTTCCTTCCTCTGACCGTAATGGGAATGAATGATGATGACGAAGATGACACAATAATACCCAGTCATCTCGAGGCAGGAAAAATCCATGACCCCGCCAGGAATCGAACCCAGGACCCCGTGCCCAGGTAGCGGAAACGCTACCGATAGACCACGAGCTGCGGACGTTGCGTGTATACTCTGCAGAAATTTGAGAAGATTCAATACGACGAGTGTTGGCACTGGGAATATTGATAGCAGTTGAGCTGCTACCACTCAAGTCCTCCTGGGGTGTGGGGGTCGTCCATGGCCAGCTGAACTCCCTCTGGCAGACATGCGCTTCTGCAGCTGCAGTGATGGGCAGAGTTTACGGCGGCAGTTTCCTCTGTCGGAGCTGCACAGTGGCATGGTGAACACGTGGAATGTATTTGACGATCTATAGACCACTTTGCCGGCGATCTGTACAAAATAGTTGTTCGCCACTGAAAGTCTCAGATGCAGAAAAAAAAGGCGGACATTTCTTCCTCTCTGGTAGTATCAGTAATTTGGAGGGTAAATTCAGTAAGATCGAATCAGAATGCTCCATTCAACCACAAGACCTCCTTCGTGCTGGGGCGTGGGAGCCTCTACTGATTCGAACAAGATGGAGGCAAGTTATCTAAGGAAAGTTCTGAGAAAGCAAGTGATCAAAGACAGGTTAAGGCAGACCATCCATCTCTGGCTGGGACGCCGTCACTCATCAGCCACTGTGGCATTCGGACATCTCCAGACCAGTAGCCGTATGACACCGAAAATTCCAGACATTTTTCTCTTCTGGCCGGCCGCAGTGACCGAGCAGTTCTATGCGCTACAGTCTGGAACCGCGCGATCGCTGCGGTCGCAGGTTCGAATCCTGCCTCGGGCATGGATGTGTGTGATGTCTTTAGGTTGGTTAGGTTTAAGTAGTTCTAAGTTCTAGGGGACTGATGACCTCAGAAGTTAAGTCCCATAGTGCTCAGAGCCATTTGAACCATTTTTTTCTCTTCTGTAGGACAGTGCTTCGAATTCTGTTCGTGCAATTGTTCCGATTTTGCCGCCTGATCTCCGACAGTACTCTCTTTCCGAACAACATGAATGCTTTTATGATTAACGGTGTTTTCGTGAACATGCACAGACATGATGAGAGCTTTTAGCGGTGAGAACGTTTACCGTTTCTAAGACGTATGTTGAAAGCAGGACGTCTCGATTTCCAGGAAGGGAACACGTGGTGTCTAGTTAGGTCAATCAGGATGAAGGCATTCGGTGCTATTCTGGGCTATTTTGATAAAAAGTCCTGTTAGGGCAAGAATTTCCATGCAGGCAAGCTGAGACATCACGGAAACTCCTACAGAAGCGACAGTTAACTATTTCTGCAGCACTTTATTAATTCCGAGACGGGACTGATAAGTAATGGATGGGCTGTCCCGTTACATCTCTCTCCACGCTGGACCCGCAGCTCTGCGTCATCGCGCCAGCAGCGGTGTCTAGGTGAACACGTATTTCGACAGGTATTTCTCAGGTGTCATGTATCAAGCATTCAGCAGCTGACAGCCGAGTCGTCACTTCGCGAGAGGCACCGGTGCATCCCCACTCCTGTGAACATCTGCGGTAGCATCCTGTGCGGTCCTGTGGACAGGGGACGACCGGCGGTGCATGCTACGTGATAGAAAGCTTTGTAACTATGTGTAAGTCCGTGTTATATGTGTTTCATGATATTCCTTGCGCATTCGGAATAATAAAGAAATGCGATCGATGTAATTACTTGTTTACAAGCAGCAGATAATGATGAGCAAGTGAAATCCAAGCCCCACAAACTGATTTCATTTATTAAAAAACAACAATGTACCCTTGAATATCCCTTGGTGAGACCCTTCCTCTCCACTGCCGAACGGCCCATTTCCAGGTAAAGGAGGGGAGATGGAGAGGGAATGGGGCGAGGGCGACAGGGATAGGATGGCGGGGATGGTGATCGATTTCCTGAAAAATTCTTTAAATAAATATATAAACTTTATTCCATACACTGCCTTGAAACCGAGCGAGGTGGTGCAGTGGCTAGCACACTGGACTCGCACTCGGGAGGGCGACGGTTCAATCCTGTGTCCGGCCATCCTGATTTAGGTTTTCCGTGATTTCCCTAAATCGCTCCAGGCAAATGCCGGGATGGTTCCTTTGAGAGGGCGCGGCCTACTTCCATCCCCGTCCTTCCATAATCCGACGAGACCGATGACCTCGCTGTCTGGTCTCCTCCCCCAAACAACCCCAACCCAACTCAATTGCCTTGAATCCCCTAAATTATTTTATTAATCAATACTCCACACTTCGTATAAATTGTTTAAACAGTATTCCGTACACCGCAATCGACTTCCAGACAAAATCTTTAAGTAAATAAATGTACTATATTCCACACACTGCCATTATCAACCAAAAAAATTTCTATACACTGTGTTAATTGTTTAAACAATATTCTAGACACTACAATCGAATTATGTACAAATGACCGATCAACTTCGTCTTTATCCCACCAATTTCCAGGAGGGAAGGTGGGAGAGGAGGTAGTTTACCAGAGGCCGAGAGGTTAGTTAACTGATCAATTTAATTAAATAGTCAATCAAGTTGTTAAGAGTGAGAGGAGCTATTCCAATATCTCAGACACTGAAAGTGTACTTGTAGCAGTGAGGAGGGAGGTTTCCTGAGGGGTGTGAGTGTATTTGGGGGAGGGGGAGGGGGATGGGGAGTGGGTGGGGAACAATAGGTTAAGGACCTGTCAACCAAACGGAAGGGGCCTTTTAGCAGAACAATAGGTTAAGTACCTGTCAATCAAAGGAGAACAATAGGTTAAGTACCTGTCAATCAAAGGAGAACTATAGGTTTGCTTTTGAGTGCATACCTGCCCCTGATGTCAGCAACCGGCACTAACAAAATGCACCAGAACGAACATTTGGTCGACTACTAGCATCGATTGAGGATTGGAATGACGACAAACTTAGATTTCATACTTATCGTGATTGGTCTCCTTACCATTTGGCTACCCATGCACGACTCACTGCCAGACCCAAACCTTCACAGACAATTTGCATCACAATTAGGAATAACACGGGCACTTCAGTAACGCATATATCTGCTGACACCAAGCGATTGACTTTCAAGTATAACGTGTCGCCTGTACGGAAATATACATAATGGATGTATGAGTACAGGTTGTTGACACATGGTTGACGACATATGGAAGATTGGGTGGGGCCGTGAGTCGTGCATGGATAGCCAAATGTTTCGTTCAGTCTGTCTTCGGCAGGAGTGAGGTGAGTACGCCTTCACACCTTGTTTGCGTTTCGCCTTTCTGCTGTTTGTTAGCGTGAGCGCTTGTCTTTGAGATTCATCGACAATCATTGCGTTTTGTTACCACCAAGCCACAATTAAATTAACATTTCGTTTGTATCATGAACGACCGAAGGCGTGTGAAGTACAGGCCGAAATGCGCCTCTCACCATAAGATTTTCTCGGAATTCATTTCTCGATCCTCAGTACTACTGTGTACATATTGCTGGCGAATGCCGAGCTCTGCGCCGTTGTCGTGTGGCGCCATGCTAAGGACCTACGTTCAGATACTCTTATGACATATAGGGACTGCAGTGTTTGATAACAACGGTTTTGGGCTCCTAACGTTAAGGGTTTTCCAAGTCCCGTTTGAGGTACCGCCGGACGTTGTGCTAGCAGCCTTTAAACCTTACAGAACGTCGTCAGTCACTCTGTTGAAACATGGTCGACGTTCGAAACCGGCCGTCTCCTCAATGGTGTCCGTCAGATAAAAATTGAACTACGGAAACACATGCCTTCCTGCTCGGTTATTGTTGGCTGCAGGGCTTTCGTCATGTATGATGGCCAGCCGCATTTGTTCAGGTTGTGATCAGAAAGGCCTTGTCCGTTCTGAATGTCTCCGACGTAGGCTACTAGTTCAGACGCAAACTGGAAAAGTTGCGCCTCCTGCGGCGCCGACTGTGTTACCTTTGTTTTAAGCGTCCGCGGCGGGGATGCCTGCTGCGTCCTCTCTGAATCAGTCTGTGCCGTCGTCGACTCCTTTCGACGACGCGATGGACATTCTGCCTGTCTCTCCTACATTGTTGCCGGAGGCAGTACAAACGAACCGTCACCAGGCGCAAACTATTGGTCCAGATTCCATGGTTGTTTATGATGCGGCTTTATCGGCCTCCGCTTTTGTGGTGTCTGGCCACATGTCGTACGATAGCCGTCCGCGACCCAACACGGAACATCATCTTCCTAAGCTACGGTCGCCGATGAAACGAAAGAGACAATGCCTTACCCCTTCTGCTGGCTGCCTCCATCGGTTGTGTGCGCAGGACGAAGACCGTTCTACTGAAGATGCGCTGTTCTCTTAAG